>NC_142244.1:44581770-45814270 GCF_052056855.1 Sturnus vulgaris
CAGGGCTCTGCCTGCAGCGTGACACCTGTCACTGGGGGTGAGCACTGAGCCCCAGTCAGTCACCTGCCACCCTGTCCCTGCCCCATGAGTGACCCCGGTGCAGTCTCCTCAGACTGCCACAGGCAGTATCTGCCCCACAAGCCGTGGTAGCTGCCACAGCTGGTAACTAACTGAAGTCAGGAAAAGGCTCCTTCCTTCTTTCCTTTTCCCAGTGCTGTGCCACAGCCCAGGCTCTCAGTCCCCAATCCCGGAGCAGAGCCTGCCCATGGAGCAGCTGCCACCCCATACAGGGTCTCACTGCACTTGGCAGAGAAACAACTGCCCTCATCTCCTCTCAGAACAGGGGAGATGGACCCACAAACTCAGCTGGAGTCCACTGAGGTCTCACTTTAGAATGTTTAACTGGTAGGTTGATCTGGATATGTCACTTGCACAATATTGATCAGCCTAGGCTTTATTCTCTTTGTAATAGCAAGTTCTGTGAAAAAAGACAAAACTGAAAAACCTGGAATCCAGTAATCCCTCAACAGAGATTTGCCTTGCCTCCATTTCCCTGTTATCAAAAACAGCTAAAATTTGGCTTATTTCTGTCTTTTCCCACACTTCTACACTATTTGTCCAAAAGCACTATTGACCACAGAGGCTTCCTGAATCTTTCTGCATCATCTGTTTTTTATGTCTTCTACCGTAATTTGAAAATATTTGTACAATGAAGATTCACTTATTCAAAACAATTGTTTGCAAGCAAATATATCACTTTTCTTCCTTTTTGCTATTTTGTATTTATTTTATGTGTTCTGCCCAATCCTTATTAATTTTTTTCTCTTGCATAATAGTCCTGAATTTTAACTCTGGATTTTTAAAGCTCAACTCACCTTTAATTTTTGACTGTAAACAGAGACCCAGACATTAAAATGTCAAAGGCTTCCAAATATAGTAGATAGTATCTCAGAACAAGAATCCAAGGCCAAAGTTAACAATAACATGACAGAACAAAAGTGTGAGTGGAACATAATTATTGATATATGCACGTTGTGCGCTGATGTAAGAAACAAGAAAGGGATGATCAGTTAGCCTTAAGCATTATGATGTGACAGAGTAAAAACAAACAAGTTACTTCAAAAGAAAAGAAATTTATCTGAATCAAAATTATGTGCAGTTGAGTATCTGACTGAGATCATTATGTAGATTCTGATCATATTGGAATTCTTTTGGAGGAATAAAAGCTATGAAAGTCATCTTTGGGAATGAAATTGATTTCCCTTAGTGTTGGATCTTTCCTTTTGAAAGATTAGCACACAGAGAATATGATTCATCTCACCCTAAAGTACACACTTAAAATACATTAAAAGAGCTTTATATAAAAATACTGTTTCTTTGCTCTAAGAAAAGCATAAGACCAAAGAGGATAAGCATGGGTTTACATTTATGTTTCACCAGAAGGGCTCACCCCATTTTCCTACCAAAAACAGCTGCAAGGTCCAGGTGGACCTTGTTATTATAGTAAACATGGTGATTACCAGTAATCAGTGCCCCCTTTATGAAGTATTTCTATTTTGGCTTCAATTTTGCTAAGTGGCTACAAAATGTGAAATGTCATTGACTGAGTCATAGCATCTTGACTTTCATTGGGCAAAATCAATGAATTGGTCAGAAGTTAGCTGGAGTAAAATGTCCAGGTACTTGAATGAGAGGGGATCTGAATTTTCTGAGGGTGCAAAGGTGAAAATAAACTGGATGCCACAAAGACAAAAAACTCTGAAAAGTACTTCAACATATCAGAATGCTAATAATTTGATTTAAAAAAATAAAAAGCAGGGATGTTATACTTAAAGTCAGAAACCTGGCTAAATCTAAGACAAATCTTTCATAAATGTAGTGGCTTCATAGATTTGTCTAGGTTTGGAGCACAGTCATCCAGTTTTCCTAACTGCAGTCAATTAAGAAAAACAGATGCCTTCAGACAGAAGCTGAGGTATTAGTGGTGTGAATAATCTTCTGTCTACCTTTCTTCATTGACTAAATGGGAAGCAGAGTACAATTTTACATCTGGCATAGCATTTCATTTAGCAGTTACTCTGGTAAAAGTTAGACTGTGTGGTAAGAAGCTGGTGTCCATGCAAAGAGAAGGGGACGCCAATAACACCCCAAGACAGCATCACAGAAGCACATCTGTGCTCTCCCAAAGGGTGGCATGTACTTTCTGGGAATATGTGTCCAGCTCAGATGTAAGAAAGTTGTCTTTCCTTAACACCATATTCTATTGAAGGGTCATGATGGCTTCAGCCCTTTACCTCTGCTATGACTCAGTCCTCAATCTGCACAGAAGGAGATACCTGAAGAAGTGAGCCATTGCTGAACAGTGGAGGTGATTGAGCAATTTGTACAACTTCAGGGATGCCCCATGATTAGGCAGGAGAACAAGATTGCAAAATAACCAGAGTCTCTTAGATAATGCAAGTCAGGTTTAGCTTATGAATAGGAATAAAGTGTATTGTCCTTACTTAGAGTATTAATCTACCTTTAATAACAGCCAAATCTTTCTACTTTCTTCATGCATTTAGCCAGAACATTTTTTTGCTTGGTTTCTGGTTTTGTTTGTCTCTGTGATAAAGGTGAAAAATTGTTTCATTTACATAATTCATGGTGCCAGCATGACTAGCCATAGGACATGAGGAAACAGAATGAAGCTGCATCAGGGCAAATTCAGATTAGACATTAGGAAAAGGTTTTTTGCTGATACAGTTGTTGGTCACTGGAACAGGTTGCCCAGGGAAGTGGTCATGGCACCAAGGCTGCCAGAGTCTTGGAAACTAATTGTGAAGCCACTGGGTTTTGCCTTCAGATCAATAAATACTTACTAAATGCAAACTCATTCTTTAAACAAAATAATTTTTTTTTCCAAAATAAGGATTTATTTTTCTTTCACAATCAATTAGTTCTACTTGAAAGATACCTCATCTTAAGCTCAAGTTGAAATAATGTGCATAATGTCTCAGTTATTTAAGTCAACCCTTGTCAAACGAATGCAAATATATTTCTTTAACTCAGAAGTGTTTACATGGACAGAAGAAGTATTCACTATTAATAAGGAAGTAATAAGTCTAGTGTGCTGCTTGTACTATTTTTATCTCACAGTTAAGTATGAAAAAAGGAGGTTTACAATTTATCCTGCAGTTCTGTTCAACAAAATGTTTTCCTTCTTTCTGTTACATACCTCGCTTATTTTCTTCTTTTTCCCAGGAGCACTATGGAACCATTTCACCAGGTCTGCTGAAAAAAGTCTTTATGCAAGTGCATGCTCTTTTCTGGGTTTTTACTTTCTCTTACTTCCCTGAAGGTTGTCCTGTACCTTATTTCACCGATTAACTGTTTTGCAATCACTTTTTCAGAGAAGTGAGTCCCTTACATTCCATCATCTGCTATCATGTGTCATCACCTGTTCATTGCCAGGTGCTTTGGGGACAAGAGTTTAACTGCTAAGCGTTTGATGAAGCCTCAGGACACTTGTATTGCATCTCCTTACCTGCAGGTGTTTTCTACTGGATGACACTTGAATTCCTTCTGAAGCCTTTGAAACTAAACAACATGAAAAATTTTAAGGCATTGAGGGGTGGGCAAGGTGGGAGGAATGAGATGCCTGATTAATGTCATTTGTGTGACAGCTGAGCCCAGGGGATCCAATCAGGCTGGAAATCCTGCTTGCTTCCAAGACATCCAAATGCAGATATTGCTACAGAAACCATATATCAGGGAAGGTATAAAGCTGTTCTGTCAACATTAATCCAACCTAAATTAATCTCCATTCAAGTCCTAGCAAGCATTATTTCCTGCTGCATGACATAACACAGTCTGGTGTGTTTGTTCCTTTGCTGGGTGCAGAAAGGCCCTCTAGGTGTTCACTATTTGCTCCATGCCAGCTGAAGCACGAATGCCTGACACAGCAAATGAGAAAGGGTTTGTGACACCTGAGAGCTGAAACAAAATTAAATCCGTGCAATCTGCTTGATGGAAATATCTAATGATTCAAAGTGAGGAAGCAGACTAGTCAGTGGGATCATGCCAGACAAGTACTGCGCCCACACAATAAATCTGGGGTGTTCCCAAGACAAAAACCCAACTGTTGCTTGTGATGATCTCCAGTACGAAAAATAATGAAAATACTGCCAAGAATATGGAGCAGACCTACTTTCTCAGATCTGCACAGAAAAATTCTTTGAATTTGAATTTGTTTTAGCTATGAGTGACTTTGAAATGTAGTCTCAGATATCCCAGAAGTTTAACAGTTTTTAATTTTTTTGTGTTATAAGCTGTGGGAATGACCACAATGACTGCCTGTGAAGGCACATCTCTGGCATGATCACTCCCATCAGCTGGTGTGTCTGCTCTTTGCTCTCTTTTCACTGCAACAGGAAAGAGTGAAGACAACACAACATCCAAAGTTTCTTAGTTAATCTCACACATGGGGATACATGGCTTTCCTTGGCGTTACTTGTGTTGAGTAGCAACAGAAATATTTTTCAGAAAGATACATTATTTAGAACACCAAGTCCCAGTCAATCTCTCCTTTTGAGAATTCATGATCTGATAAACCATCTAGCTCATAGAAAATATTTACTGTTTATACAAAAAAACCTCATCCTTCATTCTCTGAAGCTTCAAACAGGAAGAGTTCAGCCTGAAAACAGTTCTAAAGAATGAACAGGCAGGCTTGGAAAGTTTTTATTTCTCCACATCTGCCTAGGAGTCTTCTGCTTTCTTAGCAAAACGTCCAGTATAGATCATAATCTAAAAACTCAGTAACAAAGCACTGTAAGTATGAAAATTTGAAAGTACAATGTCGTGCCATTCAGTGAGACTTTTAAAAAAGGCAAGGCACTTAAGCATCTTCCCTATATCTAAGCAGGGTTGTCTGGAAGCAATTCCTGGCTCTCAGTTTCAGTTTCCTCTAGGCATCAAGAGAAGCACAAACTATATTGCCATAGGAAGGAAACTGAGCAGCAAAGGACTCACTCCACATTTCCTGTATGAAGGGGAGGCATTATAGCATTGAGCTGTCCCACAGTCCAGGGCAGCCTGAGATAGTCACCCGTCCTTCTCCTCTCCCTGCCCATCCCTTGCCTTCCCTTCCCTGCTCCCTGCAGGCCCTCTTGGTGGTCCTTGTCTCTTTTTTTGCCTTCTCCAACCAAAAGTGTGTCAGCCAGATTTGGGGCAAAGAAATACACGGTAGATTGGCTCTGACTCCTGCAGGCTGGAGCTCTGCTCATGGGCTACTGTGGTTATACCTGCCAGCTCACTGCGCCTTGCATCTCCCTGGAGCGTAAACTCTTCGGAGGAGGAATTGACTCATCCCAAACTGGGGTTGTGAAGACTGCTTTTCCCTGGTCCACAAGAAAGAGCATGTCTGTGCCAAAACAGACAGCAGTTTACCTCGAGTTGCGTGGCCCCTAAAGCCTACTTCTGCTTCAGACATTTCAGAAGCAAGAGTCCCTTTTGGTCTTTCTCATGGCAAGTCACTAATGATACAGTAATCCCCGTATCACATAGCCTTGCAACTTCTGTCTTGGCTGTACAGACACTCAATGTGTTATTTAGTCATCTAACACAGAGGAAGTGAGTCTAATTATGTCATTGGGATATTTTAAGAAATAGATATTTTGCATGCTCACCATTTTCAGTAACAAATTTCAATGCTAAAAATAATACTGAGACTTGTTTTGATTATATCATCTCATCAAAATTTAGTCTACCTACTCGGAGTCTAAACACATGTGTGCCACCTACACAGCTATGGTTACTTTAAGGTGTGTTGGGGGGTGGTGGTGTTGGAATTACAACCCCATAATCCTGTAGTCAAATCTGCAATGACGGGTGATTTAATCCAGCCATGCATTTCAGCACTGGATCAAAGCTGTGGGTCTCACATATTTGTGAAGGTTGGCTTGACATTTCTTGCTCCTTTGAGTTTTGCTTTCATGTATCCTCCCTTGTAAGGATAACAGCACTGGTGGAGTTTACTGGTAGCAGTAACCTTCCCGCTTTTCCTGTTGCTACAGTTTGTTCCTATCCTGTACCCCAAGGGCTGCATTCCATGCATTCATTAAATCTCTACTCTGTTATAAAGTAGGTTATTTTGCTTCCCAGAAGTGTATTTTCAGGCTGCATTTCTTACCTTCTGGCTGTTTATAAACTCATTTTCTAAAACCTGGCATTATAAAATTGACACAGTAATCTGAGCGGGTAGTACCCTGTAGTAAGATGCATCAGAGGAAGGAAAATAACTCCTAGTTTCACACAATCCTCTGTCTTTGTCTAACACTGGTATCTATTACTTTATTCCTGAATAGTTCTATTATAGCAGGATGGCTGGGCTTCTTTTTGATTCAGTACTGGCAGTTGGTGTTGACCTATATTGAAGTTGTAAATTTCTGACTTTCAGTAAACACAGAGAAGATGGTAAATTGCAGACAGCTAATCACTGAAGCAATACAGGTGATGTCCTTGACTCCTGGTTATTTTCCTGTAATTTTGGGGGGAATTTCTTAAAATTGTGTTCTGGTGGCTTGCCTTTCCTTATTAGATGAAATCTCCGTTAAGTGAGGTTAAAGTAAACCTATTATAACAACTAAAACCAATACATGTCTATAAAAATAAGGCTATAAAATGTAGAGGAAGAGATTAATGACAATTCTAGAAACATAATGACCTGATTCCGTCTGACCTGACAATTGTGTTGAGTTCTGGTCACACAGTCTTACAGAGCAGAGAGCAAGAAAAATGTCTGCCAAAACTGTCAGGAGAATTAAAAAATATTGTTCACATCAAAGGGCAAGTAATTGTGACATCAGTTTTAAAGTTAAAACAAATAAGAGCTCAGCTAAAGATATATAAGCAAGCAACTTACAGAAAGTAGGTCCTCTTATTTACTGTTTCTTGATGTAGGGACTTATTCAGTGAACAAGGACAATAGCTTAAAAATAGATCGTAGGGGAGTAGCCTTTCATAACGAGCACAAAACATCAGTTGAGTTTACTGTATTATTTTAAATCTGAGATTCATTTGAGAATGTGGATATTAAGAATGCCTGTATCTATGCAAGAAAGAACTAAATAAAAACAATGGAAAATCCAGCAGTGCTTGAAATATCACAGGACAGGATCTTGTTTACTCCTCGTTTCCATTATGGATAGAAAAGAATAGGACCATCTGAGGTAATCTGATTTGGACAGCTGGGTATTGCTGACATTCTGCGACTCTAATGGTAAGATTCAAGGAGAAATGTCACAGTTTAAATACGTGTCAATATCATACAAGTCATTCCTTGGAGTGCCATGAAAAATCTAATGCAGAAAGTTATGAATAGAGCGAGAGGAATCATAACAATTAAAATTTCCGGTGTTTATCTAAGGCTGCATGCACAGCACTGGATTGTTTAAGCCTGAAATTTCAACAAGAGTTTCCCTTCTGGAGCTGATACTTGTGCAGCCTCACAGAGGGAGAAGGAGCCCACATCCGATATTTATTTTGAGCATCAAGTGACTCAGTTTCAGGGAGTATAACTCATACCCAAGGTCTCATGAACATAGCACAGAAAATTCCTGAATGTGAAGTTCTGAGCTGCACGTTTCCTCCTTGGCACTCAGCAGAAAACTGCCAAAGCGCTTTTGATGCCCCTTTTTTGAAATGCTTGAATGATACCAGGTCCAGGTGCTCTTCCAAAACATATGCTTGTAGTATCTTCTCTGAAATTACTATTCCATTTCAGACTGCTTATATGAGAACAATAATTTTCCCAAGCAGTTTGCAAAGCAGCTGTTATCTGGGCAATTATTCCCTGAACCAAAACCTAGTGAAGTCTATGTTAAGATTTCCATTTTGTTTGAACCTTGATTCAGATCCTAACAGGCTCTTATAGATTATTTCTTTCTTAATATTCACACTTCAGATTCTAATACTAATTATACAAGTACAGTAATTGGAAATAAGCTGATGCTATCTCTTGCTTTATATTTCCTACTGCATCCTCATTCTCTATTATAGATCTCTATCTCCCTGTTGCAATGTCATCCACTGTTTTCTACTACTGTAGATAGACTTGGGTGCATTTTATTTCCTGCACTATGATTTTCAACAGAATTTTAGACAGGACATTTCTGTGGTACTTTTGAGAGTGTAAATTAATTTTTGTTCCCTTAATTTGAAATTGACCTCAGTTGGAAATATGTTCTCATATACAAGATAATTGGTGTGCCAATGACTGTATTGGAGCTTCTTTCCCTGCGTTTTGGTGTAGAATATCCCCATTGATACTACAAAAATCTTCCCAAAGCATTTTCTCAAAAAAAAAAGGTGTGTTAAATTATTAGTGTTACAGACCAAAATTTTCCACAAGGAAGAATACTTGGGTGATTCCTGGAAACTACAACGGGATATCCCAGCCATCAGCTAACTCTCTGATATGGGCTACTTTGAGGCATAAACCAACCTTGTGTTTAGGCTATGCCAGAATAATGAAAATGGTTTTCCTTTATGTTTTTTTTTGCCTACAGGGTCTAATCTAATCAACTAAGACCAACAGATCAGAATATATTGCTAGGATGAGAGCAAGGATTTTGCCAAGCCCAGTTGTTCCAGCTGCCTGGCCACATCCTGGCTGCCCTTTTTGGAACTGCACTCTGTGGCACTGCACAGACCACTCTAATGGTCCTGGCTTACCTGTACTGCAGTTTCCCTAGGGAGACCTCAAACATGATGTTTTAGTCCATGAGTCCTTGCAGCTTTCATGCCAAAGTTTTTTCTGGCATTTGTCTCACCCTCTCTTCTCTGCACCACTGAGGCCTTTTGACCCCACCATGCAGGTCTGCATGGTTTATTTGCCATTTTATCACCAACGTGCTATAGCAAAACTGCACGTAATTTGGACCACGGGTAAGATTTATATGTTATGTTCTCCTGATTCACCTTAAAACAACCTGGAACCATTTATTTTATCACAGAATCATAGAACCATTTGGGTTGGAAGGGACTTCCAAGATCATCTAGTTCCAAATCCCTGCCATGGGCAGGGACACATGTATATATGTATGTTATGTCTTGAGTGTTTGGACCCTGAAGTCGTGGTTATCTACCAAGGTCACCTGAACTGTTTTGGTCTCTCTACCAACTGCCTGCACCCTGACTCCACTGGCCAAAGCTACAGCTTCCTGAGAGAGGCTGTGGACTGCCTGTGCAGACCAGCAAGGGACACCAGCAAACAGCCCAGGAAACACCCCCAGAATGGATCCCCCCTCACAACTGCACTGCTTGCATGTTTCCTCCCTAATGCTTGCTAGGCTTGCTAGGTTAGTGCAGGGCTGCTGCTACATAGCAGTTCCTGACAGTGCTTAAACTACTTAGCCCTCTCAGGATGGGGCACAATGGGGGCCATGGCTGAGGACACAGCCCAAGCTGAGTCTGAAAAGGACATTTGCTAGAAAAATGGATATTGGGAAGGAAACTGAACTCCATACCCTTCAGACATGACTGATTCAAAACAGACTTTCACAGGTTCTTCTTAGGATGACAGACTCTGAGGAGTGCTACATAAGTTTTTGTTCCTGTGAAGAATATATTCAAAAATCTTGCAGAAATAAAAAGAAATTTTTCTTGCTTTCTTCCTAGGGTGGTAATCCCCGTAGTGATGAGATTACAGAATGCTGTAATAAAGTTGTTTGGACTAAAAAAGCAACACTTGGCCCTGGAAATGACCCATCTTCCTCTTCTAAGAACAGCAGAACAGGATCATGTAAGAGCATGTAAGGTCCATCAGGAACTACACAGTATGGATGTGACTATTCTGAGGACACTGCTCCTTCAGGCTCCTCCTGCCCAGTGGTAGGACCCTGGTGTAGTCCAGCAAAAAGTCAAGACACAGCATGGATGGCCCACTCCAATACACACAGAAATGCACCATCCTCTCTTACTGTGGCAGTAGATTTGTTATATGCCATTTAAATAAGAAACTGAACACTGCCTGTCTGCTGTCTGGTAAGAGTTTCCTTAGAGGAAAATGTTCTTCCATCCATTTTCTGTGACTGAAGGGGCAGAGGCAGAGCACAGTCTCTGTAGCACAGCACATGGGAGATAGGTGAAGTGAGTGCCAGAGGTAGACCTGAGCAGCAGTGACTGGAAATTCAAACTGTAGTAAGAAAGGTTGTGACTAAAATGGATGTACCAACCACATCCCCTATGTTAAGCAGAAAAGAGGAGGATCACAGGCTGGAGGGAGTTTCTGTGGGCTTTTTACCCTCTGCATCATCTTAGCAAGAACTACTGAGGTTTTCCTTGAAAAGGTTTTTCATCAGAAGCAGCAGAATCATCAAACCCCAAAACTGGTGTGGACTCACAGTGTGTGCAGGCACCTCACTTTGTGCAAAACCCCCCCCAAACATAATTGACAGAAGGTCTTGATCCTACATCCCAAATAAGCTTTCTGATTTGTGGGCCATCAGTACTTCCACAAAGTACTGTTTAATTGTACATGAATAGAGAGAAAACATCTCCAACAGGACAGGTGAGCACACACTCGCCACATCATAAGAGGATGTGCAATTTTTTGACCTAGACTGTAGGCTGAGGTCTAGATCCTTAAGTCAATCTGAGAAAATACTGAAACACTAAGTTCTCCTCTCCAGACTCAGTAAGGATCCATGAAGGGTTGCCATGTTCCCAGGCAATTAGAACATGTCTATGTATGTGTATGTGTAGTTTTCCAATGAATGGGGTTAGACTAAGGGATTGCATTGTGCCTAGGACAAGAGTGCACTGTTTGAAGTAGTGCATTGAATTCCAGAAAAGACTAAAAAATTAGTATCCCTGATAGTGAATATATCTAGAATCTTCCTGAACATTGTTATCGCCTAACTTTTTACTCAGAGGTCTGCATTTCAATAGAATAAATAATTAAATTCTATTTATTCACGTCAGGGTTTTTTACGTCTTCACATAATGTAAGAATTCACTATAGTTATCAGTGGCTTCCTCACCCACGATTATATTTTTAATTCTGTGCAGAATGTCTAAGAAGCAAAGCTGCCACTGCCATCTAGTGTCTTCAGAGTACGTTTCTGGAGATTATGCTAAGGAAAAAATCCATTCTTGTAACTTTGAATGCCTTCTCAAGTTTCTCAGCTACTAGTAGATCTCGTGTAGTTCATGGATATATGCTTACTTTTTCTCTCACCTGGAATATATATTTGCATCCTCTAAGTCCGACTCGTTCAAGATCATGTAAACAGCACAGAAAACTCCCTGAGGAGAATCTGACAGATTCCTTTTCTTGCCTTATCCTTTCTCCCCTTTTAAATGATCATTCCTAGCAGAGATCACCACAGATATAAAAGATGCATTAACCAATAACTGTTCATGTACTAGTCACAGAATCACAGACTCAATCACAGAATCACAGAATCACAGGGTGATTAGATGCCGAGTAGGAAGGGACTCACAAGGATTAAGTCCAGCTCCTGGCCCTGCACAGGATACCCCAGGAGTGCCCGAGACCATTGTCCAAATGCTCCTTGAACTCTGTCAGGCTTGGTGCAGTGATCACTTTCTTGGGGAACCTTGTCCAGTGCCCAACCACCCTCTGGGTGAAGAAACTTTTCAATATCCAACCTAAACCTCCCTGACACAATTCCCTACTCTTACGTGGATTTGTGTAGTTCCACATAAAAAACTATTCTGGGAGACAGCTGCTTCAGCCTCCTTGTAGTCCTTTCTTCATTTTCATCCCAGGGAAACTAGTCAGTTCAGTCTCTTCCTCGGGAAAAAATTTTATTTGTTTTCAATTCTTGATGGTCTTGGGCAACATCCCATTGTTATTATAATGTTATGCTTGTGTGGTGGCAGTGGGTCTTGGGGTACAAGGTACTGTGCAGAGTTTTCTTTCCTGGCTGGCAGCTACAACAGGGTCCCTCTGGCTCTGATCTCAGCCTTCCATTTCCGCAGCATAAGAAATTTTTTCCATTTTTTTCCCTCAACCAAATGCCAGGAACTGGCAGCCTGGTACTTTTCTCAGCTGAGGCAGAGCTAACCACAGAACCGCTCCCATCTCTCGTGGGGGATGCTGACACAGAAGAAGCTGGAGCCCTGCTTGGACTTGTGCCAAAGGCTGCTTCCAGTCAGCCCAGCAGCTAACAGGAATCTGTCTGTTTGGGCTGGATAACAGCTGGATATGATCATGCTGAAGGCTTTTGAAGGTCCAGCTTCCTATGCAATACCTTTTTCCCCTGCCAAGTATTCCATGTTAACAGAAATTCACATAGATATGAAAGACATTCATTGATGTCTCCTTGCTTCCCTGTCCACATTTGCATTCCCTCATCCAGCGCAGCTCACGTCAAACCTTTGAAACTCAGAAAACTCAGACTCAACAACTAACCCTTATGGAAGATTCATTATTCTTTGGATACAATTTTTCACCAAGTCTTTTTACTGTGAAAAATGAGGACTAAGTTTATGTGTCCAGAGCCACTGCCAAAGTAATTAAGTGAAACTTCAGCCCGATATCAAACATTATTTTTTTAAGTCACAATCTGTCAAAAATTTTAATATGAAATTGAACCAAATTATGCTTGTTATGCTTAGAGAATTGTACTGACCTTTTCCCCAGCAATTTTCTCAATATTTTATCATAAAACAGAACTTTGATTTTAGTCCAGTTTAAGTTTTTCATTTTGTAAAGGTTTTTTCCGGTTCTATTTCCATACATTTCTTTTAAGCATAAGTCTGGAATTCATTAGTTCACAGTTTTATGTTCAGAAGAGATGTCTCAATCTGTTAGGTTATCTCAACCAACCATCAATGTTGTGTGAGCTACAGAATGAATCACACCTAGCCCACCCCTAGGTAAGCCTGGTCATTTACGTCTGTTCAAAGATATTCATTTTTGGAGAGTTTTTCTTGGCAGGCCTGGCTGATTGATTGACTTAGGGGTTGTTATTGAGAAGTCAGAACGGGACAATGTAGTTTTAATTAATCTGTAATATTTAACATTCAAACTAATGTGTAACTGTTTTTCCCAGTATTTCTTAATAATTTCTAATTCTTTCTGTAATGATAAGGACTAATTCAAACTTTGTTCTGATTTTGAAGATTTGAGGGATCTTTCTGTTTTTCACTCTTCTGTCTGCCTCCGCTCCTCTTTCTACAAAATTATTTTTCTTGAAAGGATGAAAAATAAATCATACTTTTAAACAGAGGTGAAAATCTTAATGAATAAAATGCACAGGTTAGGGACCTTGGTTACTTTTGCCTGATAGCTGTGTATTGCTTCTGTTATAACCAGCATAAAAAAATTAAGTTATTTCACAATGTCAATTTATTTTTCCAGTTTATTTAATATTATTTTTAAAAATCAAAGTAATCACAGTCCCACATAATTTGCATTGATTAAAACAAAGCAGAAAAAACCAAACCAAAACAAAACAAAATCTGACAATATACTGAAACAACTGATATAGATATTAAAAGAGTGACCAACTTCAAAAAATATATTATTTTAAATATTTGGCTTTGGATATTCAGGTTCTCTTCTGGCACAGGCATAACCACTATAAATGTCATTTCAGTTAACACCAGCTGAAAACATCTGGGCTGTGATACCAGATGTAGCATCATGCATGGTTTCAACCTGCATGATTCTCTTGTTGCTGCTTCCTTCTGGTTTCCCCATTATCATACAGGCTTACCATTTCTCCAGGGAGTGCTTCTCCCTTTTCCTGCTTTCCTGTCTGCTTTGGAAAGACATCTCACTGCTTCTGTACCTTCTCCTTGTTCTAAAGATGACATGGACATCTGCTTCCACTGGAACATTCCCATTCAATACAGTCAAACACTTTTGAATTCCCAAACTTCATCATTGCTGCTTGGTGTTACTTGCTCAGGGAGTCACTGTGCAATCCTCACTCATTCATTACACATCTGAATTCCCAGTATGTTTAAAGGAATTTTAAAAAGGAAAGAAGGATTAGTTTAAAAATATAAAGCTGCTGGGTTTACTGGGTCTATTTCTTGTGACATGCTAGGAGATCCTTGAGAGGCGCTAGATGTGCTCAGAATACTGGGAACCAGCAGTGCTCATGAAAGTGTGTGATGTATCCAGCATCACTTCAATACTAGACTAACTTTAAATGGTAATGCACCTTGAAATGTTAATGATTTCTTTTCTCCTTCCCTATAAAGTTAAATTAATTCCAGACTGACATGCAGCTGTGTAAGTCCATGTATACAGTATACATTTGGTGGTAGGTAGCCTAGTACTTGTTCATAGAACCTTGCTGTCTTTTGGTAAACCTAAATGCCCACTTTATTAATATTCCCATGTGCTACAGGCTGCTCTGCAGCCTATGACATGGAACTCAGCTGTAATTAGCACCAAAAGAGGGAGTTAGTGTGCAGGACACGGACAATTCTTTGACTCCAGATGCTATATTCAAACTGCAGTGGTCCATTGAAGAAGTAGAGGTAACCTAAGGAAAAAGAAAGTTGAAAAGAATTAACGCTAAGAAACTGTGTTTCATATCAAAATTATTCTTAAAATAATAATTATCTTGATTTCATTTTTAATAACCCAAATGAAATATTTTCAAATTTAGAAAGCTGAGTTAAATTTTTTAAATATCCTCATTCCATTTGCTAGAGCTGGATCAGAGTTTTAAAATGACTGATATTCTTTAATCTTGTGTCAAATTCTTACTGCACTTGATCAGGAAAGTACAGGACTGGCATTTTAATTTTTAAGACACTGACTCAGAAACATTCCTTGAAAAGCTGGATAGAAATGGCCTCCAGTTATTACATTATAATACTTTCATGTTAATCACTTGACTTTAGGTTCCCTAAGCAAGGAGCTCTTTTTTTGGCCAGAGCACAATTTAGATCAGAAAACTGATTCAGTCAAGAACAGAAATGTTGATGTGAAGAAATAAAAACTACAAATGCAGAATTTTCTACAAGACATTAATCTCAAGTTTCTAGGGCAATTAATTGTAATAAAATTTAATTATCAGATTATGTACCATTTCTTTCATAGACTGCATCCACTTTATCACCAATTCCTGGGAATTCTTCCTCTATCAGCCTGGGGTAGCCTTCTTCCATAGCCTCTGCCTCTTCATCATAACTATATTAAACACAAAAGAAAAATAAATCAGGGGATTTAAATAGCCTGGGAGTTTGCTCTGTGCCTGTTCAATTTTTTGAAGTTACTCACACACAAAGCAAGCCATCAGCCTTTGGGTGCTTTTTATCTAGTGCAATGGTTAAATGCAGAGTGATAAACAGGACATACCTCCACCAGAAATGGAATAAACACACAGCAAATAGAGCTACATTTTCAGAACTGATCTATAAAGTATGTATTTTATGGAGGTTATTGTACCTGGATGTATTGATACTACAAACTTATCCTGAGGCTGCTTGGCCCAATGATAGTGGGGAGGGATGATAATGTCTTAATTATGCACGAGACCTGATTGTGAGCCCCACTCATGGACAGTAAAACAGAGACACCTTAGGGTGGGACAGATTTCTTACAGCACTGATACCATTTCACATCACACAAGCAACTCAAAGAAGCAAGATGGGAAATTTGTCTAGCAGGCATGACCATATTAGAAATTCTCCCAGATTAGAGCACTTAGTTCTCATTTCCTTACACTCATTCAGCTTTTAATATCTGTGCCCATATTTTTATAAAAGTCTTGCATACACCTTTACAACATGTTTCGCACAGCTATAGCACCAATGAAAATCTCAGACTAGATTGGCCAAATGCCTGGTTTGAACCAAATTAGTGATCTTTCCATACATCTCGACACGTTATGACTAGGGACACCAAAACTCATCTGTCTCCAGCTTACCTCCAGTACTTATTTCCAGTAAAAAAGAGAGTCTTGCCAGTGTCTTTGACATGGACAGCTGCATCTATTCTTTTCATTTCTTTTGGGAATCCCATTTCATATATCTTTTTAGGGAAGTCTTCAACTATGTCATAGCCATTCAAAGCCCAGACTTTCTTTCCTGAAAATATGAACAAAGTATGAGTGAGTCTTTTGTAAGAACTCAGCTTTGAGAGAAGAATAAAATGAGGAAACCATGATCCCTATTTTCATACAACAAACAGATTCTTAGGTCATATACTCAGTAGGTATTAGACTATTTATACTAGGATTCTGAGCATCCTAACTAAATTTTACATCTCCTAATTCACTGAAAATTTTATAGATGTGTATGAGGTGAAACTATTTTTCAAGCAAGGAAGGTAGGATGTTTTTTTCTTCTGTTGATTACCTTTACACCACCTGTTGATCTTGATTGAATATGTGTATTTATCGGCCAACGACAAAATCGAAAACTCACCTTTAAACATGAACACAAGATCTTTAATGGGATTTTCATAAGCTGCATCTATTTTATTTGGAAGCTCTGGCCAAAAGGACTTAAGTAGCACCAGTTCTGCCTCAACCAGCTGAGGGTGAAGTCGCCAGAAAAACCTAGTTCAGAAAAGGAAGGTATATTTTATAATTCTTGTCATACTGTAGAATAGCAGTATTTTTGATGTGCTATAGTTAAAATGGTTATCATATCATAGAATGCTGAATGGACAGAGACCCTCTTAGACCTTTCCTTTCCTTTCCTTTCCTTTCCTTTCCTTTCCTTTCCTTTCCTTTCCTTTCCTTTCCTTTCCTTTCCTTTCCTTTCCTTTCCTTTCCTTTCCTTTCCTTTCCTTTCCTTTCCTTTCCTTTCCTTTCCTTTCCTTTCCTTTCCTTTCCTTTCCTTTCCTTTCCTTTCCTTTCCTTTCCTTTCCTTTCCTTTCCTTTCCTTTCCTTTCCTTTCCTTTCCTTTCCTTTCCTTTCCTTTCCTTTCCTTTCCTTTCCTTTCCTTTCCTCACAGCTACCAGCTGCAGACCATTTCTGTCACTCACAAAGTGATAATCTCAAACAATAATAAATTTTAAGCCTCTTTCATTTAGAGTTAGGGAAACACTGCTGTCCCATGTGAAGCTCCTGAATATAGTACAAATTCATCCAAATAAAAGCAGATTTATGCTTTTTGAAGAAAGGCCCATGAATTTAAAAATATGTACAAAAATGTCAGTCTTCAGCGATTTTATCTTCACATCATATTACTGGGCAGTCAAGTCTGTAGTTGCATTATAAATCCTGCCTAAAAAGATATATGATGCAGTTTCTTAAGAGACATTTATATTAATTTGTGCTTTTTTAAATGTACATTTACCCAAATCTTTAATAAAAAACTGAAATGGTGTTTTTGCTTGCTCAAACTTTATCCAGTACCCACCATCCTTGACATGGAAGTGTCTTTACCTGTCCTTGAAGACCAGCATTTCTCCACGAAGTTCTGTTATTGCATCAAGTGATAATTCTACATCACATTTATCTGGTGTTTTGGGATGTTTTGGGTTGGGATCTTTGTCTCCAGGACCTGAGATGATATCATATGATGTAAGCTTGACAATGTTAACTTTCTGTCTATTGACAACGTTAACTTTCTGTCTGTTGATCATTATATTGAACAGAACATGGTTAATCTCCCAAGAGCATGATGAGTATAAACATAATGGGTAGAAAGTTTTTACTGGGAAAATCTGTTCTCTCTTTCCTCTAGCCAAATGCATTAATGAGCTTTGCAGTTCAAGTGTGCTGGAAAGATGTTAAATGAACTTGCTTTCTTTGTCCCAAGTTTTGAAAGTCTCCAAAATTTTATGCTTTTCATAATGAAACATGGATAGTTCTGTTTCTACCTTTAGATTCTGTTTTACCTTCTCTTTTCAGGCAGGTCAAAAAATAAAAGGACTCTGGTCCCCATCACCTACCACTAAAGGAGACAGGTCAGTGACCAACTGCAGTGTTATTTAATTATTTTCCCTCTGAACTACTAAATCTAAGCATCTCCTGTTCCAGTGAATCATTCCTCATCAGTCATGACTGTTGTTACTGAACATCTGCAGCTCACAGTACGTGTGCAGTGCATCTGCAGCAGGCTATAATGATACAGGAGACAAATATTATATATTGTACAGACTTACCATAGAGCTCTTGGATCCCTTGCACATCGTCATCAGGAAGCACAAAACCAGTTTTTCCAGTGTATGTATAGATGGGGAACATCAAAGCTCCAGGGTCTCTAGAGTGTTCAAGTCCCAGTGAATGACCAAATTCATGGGCAGCAACAAGAAACAAGTTATAGCCTATAACAAAGCACAGCAAAAGTAAATGTGTATCTCCTTGCATCACCATACTTGACACTGTGCTTAACAATGAAAGAGACAACTGAATACATGGGAAAAGTTCTGTATAATTCATAAAATCATAGAAGGGTTTGGAAACTTAAAGACTACCTATTTCCAACTCCCCTGCGTTGAGCAAGGACATGTTCTACTAGATATAATTGCTTGTCATTTTTGAACTATAATGGGTTTTGCATTAATAAGGGCCTAAGAGATCTAGTGTCTCATAGCTGATGTTCAGCCTAACTCTCATATGACACTGTTACTATGCAGGGAGATTTTGATTTCTTTGAAGTTTCTTAGCAACACAGGAAAGCTCTAGAGTGGAGTCTTGGTCCTGCTCAAATCAAGAACATTTTTTGTTGGGAATTAACCTGCAGTAGAGAATTCATATTATTTTCAGTATTGCACAAATTAGCAATAATGCCAGGAGGAGGATCTAATGCAGTGCTGAAAAAATTGTGTTTTGTTCTATTAAACTCTGTCCTGAATAGGCAAGGTGATGAATTTTCAAATTAAATGCAATAAATGCAAGCAGACAATGTGCAGCCATGTTTGCTATAAACTTCAGTAATTCCCATCAGTCTGTGATCAGAACTAGTCGCCCTTTGTGAAATGCCAAAATGACAAAATCTTGTTTATGTAAGTTTTTTTAATCACTTCCCTTAGGAGTGATATATTTTAAAATTTATGCTAAGCATGTTATACTCCCATTTATGACTGGAGGTTAAACTCAGTGTTCTATGTATGAACAGTGAACATAATGATGAACAAAAAATAAACAGGCAAAACAAATTGTCTACAGATATCAAGAAAGGATAAATTTTCCATCTATCACAATTTCAAACAATCCCAGGAACTCCTGTTACCTTTAGAATCATCTGACCAAACTTCGTCATCATCAAAATGAGCATCTCCTCCATAGTCTGGTCCCGGGGGAAAAGCATGTGCCAGTAATCCAGAGGGTCCATCAAAAGGGTAAAAGTCACCATGTTCTATAACAGCAAAATTCAAAACAGTTAAATTAATTATTCCATCATATGTGTAATGAGATATGGTTTACTTATAAAATAAAAAGATTGGTTTTGCATTACCTTTGGTGCCAAAGGAGATCATGATATCAGCTACACCACTTCGTATTCTGGTGAAGTTCAGTGGTGTCACATCAGACCAAACTTTAAATGCTTTTTTGAAAGCTCTGTCCACTTCATTACGTCTCAGATCTGAAGTGTAATTCATAATTCTGTCAAACAGATTAATGTCGCCAGTTAAATTGTGTGAATTGAAGAAGTATGCAATGCACTTTTATTTGACTGTACACCTCATTAAAAGTTTTTGCTCTTGTCATATGATCTTATCACATAACAAGGAACTTAGCAGCTCCATACAATATTAAATAAATAAATAAATATTTCTATAATCATTAAAATAATTCAGAGGTATCTGAAATGACCCACCAGCTTGCTGTAATTGGTTTTCTATGCACCAGAAGATTTAGAAAGTGACAGATATATTCAGTATTAAGTAAAATCACAACAGTAACTTCAAATTTTTTATGTCATATAAAATATCTCATGATTCTCACTTCCTAGAGAAGCAAAACATTATCCAAAGTGATTTTCATAGGCTATAATTGTTCATATTAAAGTAAAATATATCACTAGCTATGGAACGAAGAGATTTTAGTGATTTCATATTTGGAGTCTGCTAAATAAAATCAGTCTGTAGCTGTTGAAAGCCCCAGATATATGACCTTGCAGAATTAAATGAGAAGTATCTGCCCTGTGAACTGTCAGCCTTTCACCTCCCAAAGTCAAGTTTTCTGAGGTTGTGGTATAGGGATTTGTCTGACCAAACACAAAGATCTACCTTTGGGGTGTGAAATGGAAGAGCCTGCTCCAGTCACACTACACAAACTGGTTTGCTTCTACACTGCTCTGTCCAGGACAAGACAGAAGCAAACACTAAACCAGGTCCAAACAGAGCTAAGGAGTGACCCAGAGAAGTGCATGACCTGAGCCCCTAGCCCTCTTTCATTTGGCAGCATGGATGTGTCTGAGTGTCTATATGGAGGCCAAATGGGGAGTTGCTAGCTTATGGCACACCAGGTTTCCTTTTCCACGGCAAAGTGCAGTGGAAAAAATTCATGTTTACTTCCTTGGGCTGCAGTGCAGGCTGGGAGCACCTTTCCAAAAGTGGGACTGTAAGGGTTTTAAACCGTGACATGAATTTTGTCAAAGCCAAATGCACTCTTCTCACATCAGCCTCATGTACTGAGAAACCCACTGAACAATGCACCTGGAAAGAAGGTAATAACAGTAATAACACCCAAAATGCCAAGCATTTACCTGTATGTCAAATTCATTTTTGACCATTTGAGTTTTCTAGGGAAAAAGTTATATTCCCCTACATCTGGGACACCACATCTTGGTTTCTGCATCAGCTCATATGTTTCTTCATCTAGTTTTCCTGTCACCTCCAAGCCAAAAAAAGCTTGCATTTCCCGAAGTTTAGCTGCCACTGTGTTTCCACTCTTCCTCATTATGCCAGCAGGATTCGGACGGAGATCATAGTGAGTCCTGAGATAGCGCTAAGGAAGGGAAAAGGAGTAATAAGCCAAATTTCCAAACAGTTGCACATGCACAGCTTACTGCTATTGGAACATGTGAATGAATTATTTTATACTGTACCTCTGCAAACTGAAGGTCCTTTTCTGTGAATTCATGGCTGTCTTCAAGGGGAATAGGGATCGTCAGGCAAAATGACAAGCCCAACAAGAAGAAGAAAACAGCTGAAAGTCCTGATTGCATCATGTTGGATTTCTGAAGCCTGAAGCCCTGATGTTTCAGAGAGCAGCTACCTTTACTTTTATAGTCCCAACCCAGTGAGTCACCACTTAGGGACAAGTTAGAACTTCCTTGTTGCTGGAAGTAAACCTGCTTAGATGGCTGGTTTGTTTCTCCTCCCCGACACTGTGGTTTAGGCATCCGTTCTCCAGCTGAGGGCTCTGAAACTGTATCCTCGTATAAACACGAGGTCTCTGAATATTGACATAGTCTGCGGGAAGAAATGGGCAGAAGCAAACCACACTTTTTGATTATTTTGCAGTAACTTCCACTGGCAATAACTGGCAACAATGCTGCAATAACTTACTTTTCTTTGGTAGAAAAATTGTTGTTTTTTCACCATTTGATAAACAATAAAAATACATAACAAGGGTCATTATTTTTAAATTAAATTCTGTAACTTTTTAGTAGTTGCACTAGTTCAACAGCCATTTTTAGTGAAATAACATTATAGAATATACAATATGATATTGTTTCCTTGTTTCTGTAAAGAACTATGACTTCATAATATTAACAAAATTTTACTTCAGAGATCCTTAAAGAGAATTTCCACCTATGTTATAGGATATTTTACTGTGTAGCTTATTCAAAACCAGAAATGCTTAATATCAGGAAATAGTTAAGAACATTTAAAAACATTTTTGTTAGTAATAAAGCAGGTCTTGTAGAGTGACTAATTCATAAAATTTATCTTCAAGAAACCTAAATTTAATTTACTTTATGAGAGGATGAAAACCATAGATCAGTGAGAGAGCTAATACTTTGAGAGAGGTGACCTACCAGCTACAGGTAGGCAATGGATCTGTGTGCCTAAAATAACAAAAAATTGTGATTTTTTTCTTATGAGGCAGATAGTAGGATAAATATGGCATTATGACAGAGATGTTCATTACTATACCTCAAACATAAAGATTATTTCTGTCTCCCCAGGATCACCAGAAGCTCAGCTCCTGCTATAGCTCGTACCATATCACCTGCTGACAAGCAAGATCCAAGGGGAGATTTAGTTTCTGCTGAATTTGCCTTGCTCTTTCATGGATAATTTCTTCTGCCTGTCTGGAAAACCTCAGGCAGATTTCTGATAGACACTGGTACAGGCATCCTGGAATGCACTACCCTGACGTGAATGTTCCCTTGTTTACAAAACAGGAAGAGGACAAAAATCAGTGAAGCTGAATGTGTAAAAGCTCTGTTACTCATACAATGATAGCTGTGTGTTTTATGGTGACAAACAGCAAAAGCAAATAAAGCTGAGAAGAATTTGTTATGTAGGCTGTTTCTGCCTCTCTGCCCATCTCAGCCACTGCTAAATATGGTTACACCATTTAGGAAGAGACAACAGCTGTTAAAAACAGTTTGTATAATCTCCTTTACATTGTCTGTCAGCAGCACTGAGGCTTTTACTCAGCAGCGGACATAAAGTCTGTTAATTGGTTATTCCACCTTCTTGAGAAATGGTCTCCCCTGAAGTGTTTCAGGACACTGAAGTGTTTCACTGACTCCAGACTGCCAATGCTCTCACTGCACTGCACTCCTTGCAGCTGTGCAGACTGCCAGATATGTATGTATCCCATTTATTTTCCTCCAACATTTCTGTACTGGTATTTGCAGCATTATTTTTATTAGTGTTGGGGTACCCAATTAGCAGATAAGCAGTGTTCACAGTGTGTTTTTCTTGCTATGTGTGGAGCATGGAGCAGTGGTGCTGCCTTATCATGTTTTTTTGTGTTTGAAAGGAATGCTTTCCTGGAGACCATGAAGCTGTGAATTTTACTGCTCTTCACAGCAGTACCAGACATAGCTCAGAGATCTATGAGCAAAATGAACTTAAGCAAAATGAGCTTAAAACTCCACAGGTACATTCCTGTGAATTCCAAATTCTCTGAAATTAGGTTTCTTGTACACAAAGAAGCACAATTTTATACCACCACTTGTGCATCACTGTTGAGTTTAAAGTTTTTTATTCTGTGTTAAGTCCTTATATGACTACTCTTTTTTCAGTTCAGACATTGAAATCTTTGCTTCTGGAATAGGAGGAATTAATTTCTTGACCAACTGCATTTCCTGCAAAAATGTGATCAGTCCATTACAGTTGAGGAGAGGAGGATCCGAAATTATTCCTCAGTGGTTTCAGGTTTACCTTAATAAATATAGTTTATTACATAGTTTAAGTTAGCTAACTGCCAATTAAAGGCAAAACCAAATATTCAGAGACAATATTTGATTAATATAAATATAGAACTGAAAAAAAAATATTTAGATTGCTTCAAGAGTAAAATTAAAGAACCGTGTTAGCTTACGCAACAATGCTCTAAGGAGATGTGTAGCCCTGTTCTTAAAAATGCTTAAGCTGCAGTCAACAAAGCAGTAGTAATTATAATTGTCTTTCATGAAGAGAATGATATATTAGGCAGGGAAGAATTATTTTCCACTTTCTGTGATTTTTTTTCCCCCACAAGTAGTCTGAAGTCCTTTGAAGTTCACTATGAAATCGCTTTCAAAAACTTTGTTTTTGGTACATTCAGAGAGCTGTCCTGAGGCATTTCCAGGGAATATTTAAAAACTGGGCAAAGTAATTACAGGAAAAAACTAGAACAGGCAGCTTTTCTGTAAACAACTTCTCTTTGTTTAAGAAAAGATGAGTAAAGCTGGATTTTTGCTACTGTAGAACAATGAAATGAAATGAACAAGTGAAGAGATAGTCCACTGTAGTGAACAGGTTCTGCATGTGAGTAGAAAAACATACAAAGAGAAAAAAAAAAAGCAGGGAGTCTGTAGCTGTTTTGTCACAGGGAGTAAATCAAAATGCTAAACCTGAAGCTGGTTTCTGAAAGACTGTGCAATGAGCTATGTGAGAGTGTATTATGGCCGAAAAGTGTTTTCAGAACATTCAGTTAAATCCTCTGGGAGTCTGGCAATGTAAAAATACAGAATCCAATATGGTGTCTTACACATTTTATTGCTATTTATACTACATCAGTGGCCAGAAGCCTATATTGAGGCATGGATTTTTGTCTTCTGTAGACAGAGTGAAGAAACAATGGTGAAAAGGCCATGCAAGCAAGTAAATAAAAGACTCAAAGAAAATGAGCTCTATTACCCTTTTTCTGAAACAGTGTCACAGATGTAGTATAAAATGGTATTTTTAAGGGGAGGTAAAGTCTTGACTGATCTGGGAACTAAGTAGACACCTCTGAAGTTGTTGTTACTTTTATATATAGTGACTCTTTAAAAACTCAAACAAAGGAAGTTTTTAAAGTTGCCATTGATAAATTATGTCAAAGACAGTGTTGGGCACTGTAAGATGTAAAATCTATGGATCAGGTGATGCTACTGTCTGAGTCAGAAAATTAATTTAAAACTGTGAAGAGAGGTGTAAATGAAGGTAAAAACAGTCAGCAGTGGTTCATAGACCTTGTGCTGACCCCAGCACAACCAAGCTAGCCTGGAAAGTTTTATTTTAAAAGCTCTGAAACCCACAAAACTGCTGAATAGTAAGATTTTGACAAGCACTGCAAAATTTCTGCAATTCTGTCATCTTGTGGGTGTGGGTAAAGTTAGCTGGGCTGATGGTAATTTACACAGGCACAGTAGAGACTGGAATAATCATGGCAGCCTTTCCCCCCCTCCCTAAGGAAAAATGGGGGATGGAAGATGTGATGAGAAGAAATGAAGTGCCTTAAAGCAGCCTGTAGGTACTGTTTATTTGAAAACAAGAATTGTGCCAACCACGTGATTTCAACATATATTTTGCTAACACAAATAATTGAAAGGTGTCTTGTTTTGATTTACAATCTGTGTTTGGTGCCCAAAATAACAGTATGTAGTGAATGTGGTGGATGATCAGTGACCCTGAAGCAGCAGACACTTCACTTAAGAAAAATAAGCAAAATCAATGGTCCCATTTGTTAATGTTTCTTACCACAAGGTAGTTGTATTTCAAGTGGAACACTTCCAGTGCCTGGGGCTGTGCCATCACATTCAGATGAGCTTCCTCTGGGAAAAAGGATGTTATTCTGAGGCCCATTGTGCAGATGGGTAAACGGAGCTCAGAACAGTTCCAAACACATGGAAATACTCTGGCTCTGCCTCTCCAGGTGGGACCCCATCTGTAGGACTGCTGTAAGAAGAGGGGCCAAGACAACTGAGCTGGGATGGCAGGAGATGTTTTAGCAACCTGACTCCTTTTTAGATTAAACAGCAGCACCCTGTGCCATTTGCTGGCAAAAAGATGTAATTGGAGTACTCAGAGATGTTCGATATGGTCCAGTGCCAGAAGCAAGAAACATATAAACATGTTCCTAAGAGGCAATGACTCTTGTTTGAATGGACCCTGCAGAGCCCGTGGATCAGAGGTGAAGGACACCAGAGACAGAGATGGCACACTGCCTTTTTGTCTGCAGAACTAAATCTGGGCACCCTCCTGCATGCTGCTTCTAAAGCCTCATTAAAATCAGTGAAGTCAAAGCACTCTCTAATCCCTAGACAGCAGTTTAGCTTACTACACTGAGGTAGGCATGTTGGGATTATTTCAGCTGCCCACAGACAGATTTCTATCGTTGCTTGAGGGACATATTGCTCTCAGTGGTCCCATGTCACATCTGATCGTCTCAGCAGATGCCTTGAGTTCCCCCCTGAATCTCTACTGGCATTAGATGCCTTTGTTTAGACTGCTGTGCTGAGTCCCTCACAGCGGGGCTCTGCTGACTCCAGTGGAGCCCCAGCTGGTTCACAGAGAGCTATTTCAGTTCAGGTGACCTCTTCTGGAGTTGGAGTTCTCACCCATTTTCTGCTGACGCCTGAAGAAGCCAGGAGCTATCACGTTGCAGGGATCTGTGGTGTTGCTGTACAAGGTGGCAGCTCTGCAGCAGGTAGGAGGTTGGATAATATGATTCCTTCCAGGACAGTGCTCCAGCTCACAGCTGCATCTGACCTGGGAGAAACAGGGACTCACTCCTGCCTTATGCACACAGCCAAACTGAAATAGAGAAAATGCCTCAGAGAGGTACATGAAACCGCATTTTCTTAGTCCAAACAAAGAGACTACCCAGATCAATCACAGAATATCTAGTTATCTCTGTTGCTAGAAAACTGTAGGCGAACTATGAATTTATGAGTTTGTGTCCAGCCAACATATTTTTGCTGCTCAGAGGAAGGAGGTGGTCAACAGTACAAAAAGAACTAATGGAAAATGAAACCTCAGGAAAATAGATCCAAGATAAAAACATAATTTTCTATCTTTTTTCTTTATACATCCATCATCTTATACCTATTTTTTAATTCTGATATTTAATATTGCACACAGTCTCAAAAATACATTTAAAGACTATGTTGGTGGCACTGTGGATCTCTGACACCCATAAGTAGGTATTAGTATGTTTTGATGTTTTTTTATTTTTTGTATCAGCCCTAGAATACACATACTATGTCCTTATTTTTGTTTTAGCTCTTCCATCATGATAAAAAATGTTCTGTCTTGTCAATTTACTGCTTAAGTACTTTGCTGTAGCGACTTTAGCCTTAAAACCTGAGACCTTCACTATGAATGGATAACCATTGTTCATAGAAACTGTTAATTGTAGTTAATTGTAACTATTAAAAAATCTGCATTAGAAATAAAAATGCATTTGGCGTTTTTTCTCTAAAGCAATTCAGCATTTCTTTCTAAAATTTTTGGGACTCAAGAGTGAATAAATTACCTGGACGAAACAGAAACTTTGCATGTTAAATGTCTAAGTGGAGTTTGAACTCTAAATTTGTGGATTCTACACCTTCAGGAGGGACAAATGGCTCCTTCAGGTGTGTGAAATAAAAATTAATGTAATGTCCTCTGAAACATTTAGGTTCAGAGTACTTACTATTTTTGAAAATTTGGGCTAGGAGCCTAACAGAAACACACAAGTCTTTGCCTGCCTCCACAAGCTCTTTTCTCTGGTGCACATTAAGGCATTTACTATTGAGAATGAAGACCATAATTTCCGATTTGTATTTCTGTTGGCCACTTCTCAAGAGTGCTATAGCTTCTACACCTCTTAAGTAATAGCAAGCCATAGCTGTCTCCACTGGATCTAGACATGTCAAACCAGTGCTGGCTGTAGTATCTAAACCCTTGAAGCCCTTCGTTTTTCCAGGTATTGTAAGAAGAAATGCAGCAGAGGAACAGGACAGGTTTGGTGTGGATTTTGAGGGTGGAGAGAAAGCCTCTCTTCAGCACCAGTGAAAACTCTGAGAGTTGTGTCCATTGTTCATAAGGTATGTTCATATGTACTGAATGAGGTATTACCTGACTCCTTCCAGAGGCATCAATCGTTAAAGATACAGCCTAATTGAACTGTATTCCTAATTAGTTACATTTTTCCAAGCCAATAGCTATTGGAATTTCCACCTGAGTGCCTACAAATTTCTTTTCAAGATCAGAGCATCTCATATAGGCACACAAATAATTCAGAATGATGTCAAATGAATTTAAAAAGTTGCACTGACATTATCTAAAAGAGACAGCATCACAAATCTTTTGGACAGGTGCTTGCCCTTCACGGAAATGCATGGAAGTAAAGTTTACTGTAAATTTTTGATTTGCAAGGAGCTTTGTAACTAAAACCATACATTTTAAAAACATTTAGGAAAGGAAGTGTAATGTTTAAAGCTATGGGTTTTGCTTACCAACCACATTCATGTTGTTTATACAGCTGGGCTTTTCACAAAGCAGTGTCTCAACCCCATTGCAAAAGCTTTTGAGGGTAAGGGGGGCATAAACTAGAAGACTGATGCATACAGTTTTATAGAAAGTACAACAAGCAAGTGGTAAGCTTAAATTTAAGGTTTGGATAACTGGTGAGGGGTTACTAAAGGTGAGCTTAAGAAAACTCCTGGTCCTACCTAGCAAAGTGCATGTTTTCAACTATAGAGTGATGTGGCACAGAAATAAATGTCTAATTTTTTCCACTACAAAGAAATATAATAAAAAGGGGGTTCTACATTTAATCAAAAATCTCACCTCCCCATTTGTATCAAGTTCAGGGTAGGCCACCAAGATGATTGCACCATGAAGAGAGGCTGGACAGCTGGACTTGTTCTGTTTTGCCCAGAGCAGAGAAAGCTTCAGGAGCTCCCAGTGTCTGTGGTGAGGTTTCCTTAATACCAGTAACCAAACATCAAAGTTAGATATTTTGAAAATATTTTAGTGAATATGCTTATGTGACACTTTAGGCATACTTAAGGTCCATACATAACAAATTTTTGAGTCAGAATCAGTAAAAAATCCGGTAAACCAGGGCTCCAAATGTTGGCTGTCACTTGAAATTTTCAGAGACTTCTCATATTTAAATTCATCAGTCAATATCTACATGATATCAGTGAATTTTCAGTTACTGTGAAATATTGCTCAGAACATGATCTAGAAAAATTAACCAGCCAATACAGTTTGCAAATGCAAATTAACATGATTTAGGCTAAGTTCTTAAGATAAGTATTTGCAATATTTTGAATATCTTGTTAGCCTATCTAATGCCATAATACTATCCTGCACACTAACACTGCTCTATATGAATGATATTAACAGACTATTTTCAGACATTACCCCAAATTTCCTAATTTCTCTGACATTCTATCCTTTTCACCCTGGCCTCTGCTATATAAATGTCCTTCTGTATTCACTTTCAGAAGACAGCAGCTTCCATTCCTCTTTTTCACATGGTAGCTGTTGGATGGAATGACAACAAAAGAGGGAATTTCTGCAGTGTTTCTGATAAGACATTAGAAACTAATTTTTCATCACACTATCTCTGTTCTTATGTCAGCTGAAAAATTCCTTTCATGTGTCCCCTAGCCTTGGCATTCAGCATTTTATTTTCTGTACTAGCAGATAGCAAGAAATTGCTTCTTTCTCTTACTTCTTCCTCTTTCCTCATCAGGCAGTGTGCTCTGATTCACTGCAGTGATAAAGACCAACTGCTAGTAGTTCAAACTGGTTATGGGGGTTAAAGGATTACAGAAAAATAAAATTATAAGTATTGTTGGTTCAGAGAAGAAGACTTGCAAAAGCTGGGATGCTAGAAATGCTTGTTCATATTCATGCTGAAAAACTAAGTTCAATATCTTTGATGTTGCAGAAGATGCCTGGAGATCATGGTTCAAATAGGGTTACCTAGAGCCAGTTGCCCAAAACAAAAATGATCAGAGGGATGGAGCACCTTTCCTCCAAAGAATGGAATCCACTGAACAGTGCACCATCAAACCAATCTCTCTTCAATTTAGAGGCCTCTGTCAAAGGCTTTACAGAAACCCAGACAAATGACACCTGTAGCCCTTCCCTTGTCCACTGCTGCAGTCATTCCACTGTAGAAGACCACTGGGTTGGTCAGGCAGGACTTGCCCTCTGTGAAGCTGTTCTGGCTGTCTTGAACCACCTCCATAGCCTCAACACACCTTAGCCAGGAGGACCCCACGAAATACAAGCAATATTCATCTCATTTTTGAGAATTACTCTATGACGGTTTATACTTGTGGATTCATAGCCATTAAAAAGCTCATTAAATTACACAGGGCTTAAATCAGAACAGATTCTAACCCTGACTATTTTAAAATGATTGGAGCATCTTCAGCCTTTGTTATCATGATACTGGCAAGGCCAATGAGACAGTCAGACCGGGATCTTGGGAAAATTTCCAGCCACATGCTCCTGAACCTTCATCATCTTCGTTAGTTTATTCCACTTTTCTCTAGCCAGATGTGAAGTGGAATTTATTTTATAAACAAATTAGGAGATATCTGTGTATAGTGGTGTCAGAATCTTTCAAGTCATTAAAAAATCTAGTGTCACATGTGGCTTGTTTTTCTTAGCATATAAAATGGAAATTCCTGCCTGAAAGTGAACCATAACAAACGTTCACTGAAAGTTTCACAGAACTTATGCATTAAGTTGAGCTATTGCTTTATGTCCTTTCAATGCAAAATAATTTATAAAACTTGTTCAAAGTTGACATAGAAAACTCTGGCTACGAGAAAATACTTCTATTACTGTCAAATAATGGGAGTATTAGAATGATTAAAGATAAGGTTTGTATATTCTTGTTTTTCTTTATTCCTGGATGAGGAAAGAGGAAGACTGAAGAAATACTTCTTAGCTTTATCTAAAAATGTAACAAAATTATTAAGATTTGTTCTGAAGGTTGTTTCTCTATAAATAACTACTTGAAACTATTCAAATAACTATGAATTCACTTTTTATCACTTATGTTTAGGAAATTTCACATGTAACAGCTCCTGACTTGTACCTGAACAAAAAGAATAAGTATTGTTTCTATGCAATACTAATCCAATTGACTTCCAGAAACTGAAATTCTTCAGATGGAAGAGGATGTTACATGACAGATCTACTTTGGGTTATTAGGGAATCTGACTAAGAGACAAAATTTTACATCCATGCACCTAACAAAGTAGGAATTTGAGATTCACCCATATCCCAGATGAATGCTCTTGACCATGTAGTATAGGGCTTAACCAGTTTCTCCTGCTTTTGTGTAAAAAGGGATCTATCTAGTTTTTAATCCTGTTTCACAGAGTACCTCAAACAGCATAAAACTTTGATTGTACCATTAAATACAATTACTTTCATTCAGTTGTGCTCAGTTACTTCAGTTTCTCTGTTTAACATACTAATTAATAAATGACCCATTTATCTCAGTATTCTGTCTCTTAGCAATGATAATTAAAGAAAATATCTAGGGACAACATGAGTTTGATGAGTTTTTGACTGATGCTGGATCTCCTCACAGTCTTCTGTAAGAACAAATTCCAGATAGTCACTTACTATTCTACAACAAACGGTTTAATTCCTCTATCTTAAATCTGACTCCTGCAAGCCCGATTCAATGCCCCATTCTCCTAATATTGTACAGTTTGGTCTACAGCAGCTTTACATTCAGCTTCTGATGTCCCTTCATGATTTTGCAAATCTTAGTTTTATGATGTCTTGATCTCCTCTTGTCCAAACTCCTAATTTGGTAGCTGGTCCTTCAATTTAATGATTGAAATTACCTTCTGGGTACGTTTTTCACTGTCACTCTATCCTTTCTGAGATCTGGAGAACAAAACTGCACTAAGTTCTCAAGAATTGGACATGGGGAGTTTTGATATAGTGGGAAAATTATGCTTCCCATCCTCACTCTCTCAGCACTTATCCTGATGGCTTCCAGTTCTTTGTTGATTTCTTTTGCCTGCCACTGCATACTCCATTGATTTCTGAGTGAAGGTTTAGTCTTGTAGAGTTCACTCTTGCTTTCATACAATGTTTATATTCCAAATCGAGAAGGCAGAATGAATGCGAGCTAACAACACAATCAAGGTTGACATGATTACAGATTTTTGGTGGCAAAAGAATTGTTTTACCTAATGGTGCATTTTTAGCTGCATTGTTTCATTATCATTTACAGGAAAAGAATAAATAACAGGAAGAAAAGATCAATTTTTCATTCAAAGCTGACATGACCAAAAACCTCATGCGGCTAAACAAACTGTAAGATAAATTATAGGATATATGATGTGCTGTGCAGCAGACAAATGTGTGTTTTCTTCTAAAACTGTGTGAATAACTGATGGTTTTGCTCAGTCAGAATAAGAAAAATTAAAACCCCCAATGATTTCATGTGAAGTATTTTGTGTTTATCTTTCTTGTGAGAAGGAAAAAAAACACCCATATTTTATGTTTCCTTAATGAGAGCTAAGGCTTAAGCAAACCCAGTTTGAAACCCATGGGTAGTAACTACTGCTATAAGATCCAGGGAAGTGATCACCCACTCTATTTGGCACATGTGAGATTAGGTCTGGAGTAATGTGTCCAGATCTGGATTCTTCAGTGCACAGAAGATGTTACCAAGAGGGTCAGGGGCTGGAGCACAGAGCATAAGAGGAAAGGCTGAGAAAGTTGGGTTTGTTCATGCTGGAGATCAGAAGGCAAAGGGGAAACCTTACTGATATCTTCAGGTACCTGACAAGAAAATGCAGAGAAGATGGTGTCAGACTTTCCTTGGATGTGCACAGAGAAAGGCAGTGAAACAGTGCACAGAGGAGGCAATGAAAACAAAATCGAACATTGGAAAATCCACTCGGGTGTTAGGAAAGTTTTCTTTGCCGTGAGAGATGTAAAATATTTAAAAGGGCTGAGTTTTGGTTCTTTGTCTTTAGAGGTGTTAAAAATTCATATAGTCAAATCCATAAGTAGCATGGTCTAATTAAATTTGAGGCAGTGGTAGCCTGTATGACTTCTCAAGGATCCTTCCAAACTAAATTAATCTGTATTTCTGCACTTCTTTGAATGATGGTTGTTACTCATCCAGTAGATCATTGGAAAATCTTTCAGAGGACTCTGAGTATTTTATATCTGAGCTGCTAAGAAATAAGGTTCAGCTCATTGCTCTTGGTTTGCTGGCTTTTGTCTAGGCTGGATCATGTTTCTTCCACCCTGTTCAGATTTGTGAATATTATCAGGTCCACCGAAACTGTATTTTGAAATGAAAAAAATATTTGTCTAAAATGTTTTTAAGCGCTAAATTTTCTCAGATTTCATAGTAGTGAGACAACAATAACATTTTAAAAACTAGTCTTCTAGCTTCTGAATGTTTCACAAGCATTAAATTATTAATCCTCATATATATCTATTACTCAACTAAGCATTTTTATGCAGGATATATAGTAAAATTGAGAAAGATTGGTCCCTAACTGCAAAGTTATCTGTTCCATTCATTTCTGACAGTTTGTTAGGCATCTCACTTTGGTCCTCAAATTCAGATCAATGAAAGTTCACTAGTAGGTGTAAAATAGAGGATCCTAAAGCTATTTGTGAAGTCCTCAATAAATATGAATTCACAGACCAATAATATCAGCAAACTTACAAGTGACAGTCATAGTGCAAATTCTAGTGCATGATGCTCAAATGAAGTTTGCAAATTAATTCTTCAACAAATAAATACAACAAAAGGGTATCCACTGCTAATGGTCTCCCAATGCAATCCCTGTGTAATCACAGTGTGTTGGTATTACAGCTCCAAATAAATATCAACTGGACAACCCAAAATATGCCTTTGGTAGGTTTCTCCCTTTAAATTCTATGCCAGGCTCTCTATTGATTCATATGTTTAGCACATTCATTAAAAAAAAAACAAACAAAAAAAACTGGCTAGAAAATTATTGAAAATGCTATTTACAAATGCTTTGTAAGAGGGTGAAGTGTTCAAAATGGGCTGTTCTTAACTTTTTGAGTCTGAAATGTACATGTGTGGGTGAGCACCATGTATATGAGTGTTGGGAAATGACTGGGAACATAAAATGAGTAGGTAAGTTGCCAAAGCCAACATGCTGTTGTTATTGTGCCCACTTTAACATAAGACAATTGAAACTGTTCTTCTGTGATTTGATAAGACTTGATTAATGGTTCTATGAGTCGCCTAAAACTATGACTCAAGTCTAAGCCTGAAACTCAGTGAGTATTTTTAGATTATTAAAAAATGGGGAGACAATTGAGGCAGGGAACTCCTTCGCCGTGTTTACCTAAGGAATGAAGAGAAAGGTGCTTTTCACAGACACTTGAAAGCAGAGGTCTGTTCTGTGAGTCACTAGTGGATTTTCCACAATTATTATTAAAAAAACCTAGAGGAATAACAACAAGCAGCTCAATTGCTAAGTGATTTACAAGTTAAAGGAGGCTCAAATTAACCTCTTCTAAATGTTAATTCTTTCTCTTTAAAGCAATACAGACTTAAACTCTGTCCAAGCACAACAATTTTCTCAAATAATTAAGCTGAATGATCCATTTGACATGGTATTATTTTTAGTGTTCTTTTTTTGAAGTCTATGATTATAGACAGACACTGCTCTGAATAACTTGTAAATTTTTTGCAAAGAGTCAAAAAATGGTGTTAAAATGTCTGAAAGATATAGTTAATTTATTCACACTGTATTCGTAGACAGCTTATATTGGATGCATATGGTAAAATGCAACTAACTTTCTCACTTTATCAGAATTGTTCCATAGTTCCAGGGCTCTGGTAGATCGAAATTTTTTATGGTTAAATAAAAGATGTGTTTTCTAACACAGGACTGTGCAGACAGTAAGAGCAATGTGATATTTATGCAGATATTTAGATACTCAGTTATTTAGATGTTTATCCAGAACTATTTTCTGAAAAATCTGGATCTCTCTCCATATCATTTGACTTGTCTATGCAGACGCTGCATATGTGCCATGGGGAAAATCCTGTTCAGTTTGCCTCAAATGCCTTTTATCTGGGAACATTCTGTTTAGAGTAATCATCTGTTTTTCTTAACATATTCTGGTGATTCAGCCAAGACATTATTGATAACAGAAGCTGCAAAATACTTTAATAAGGGCATTCTTTGCTGATAGCAATGAAGCTACAGAGATGTTGATTTCTCTGAGGAGCTGCTAAATACCAGGGGATTTTTGCTAAGTGTTTGAGTATTGTCTGACTCAGACTGAAACCAAACGAAAACAAACCATCACAAGGGGTAACATTACTGTCAGTCATCTTTACAGACTAAGTGGTTAAATTCCGATGCAATGATCCCTGTCTTGATCAACAAGGGGCAGACTTCCAGTGGTAAAATGTTGAGCCTGTACAGCTGAAGGCTATACCCTAAACCTGAGATGGTAGAAGTGATACACATGCTATTAGAATGGGCATGGCACAGAGGAGAATGGATAACATTCACTGTAATTATTTTCTCCTACTCAACCTGAGTTTATTTTCTCCTACTCCACCTGAGCTAATGAAATTTTTGACAGCAGTATTGTAAAGAGAGGTTCAGTCATGCATTCCTCTGAATAAAAGCCAATAACAAAACAGTTATGAATAAAACAGTGATTGAAGTCTTTATACTGTAACATCTGATTAAATGGTTAGTCGAGGGTACTTTTCTAAAATGTATTCATCTGCCTTCCATAGCATATTTATAATCATATGAAATTCTCTAATGCAGAATGAAAGTTCTCAAGATTACCTCATTTTACATAAACTTGGATTTTAGAGAGGCCTGGGGTCTGAAAAGTATACAGAGGTGCAATAAGAAAGACTATGTTTGCAAACTAGACAACATCTTATGATTTAAGCATTAAGAACACAGGGCATTCAGATTAAACAGAGAAAAATAGAAGATAACTGTGTACACTGCTCATACAGGGGCATAGATTCCAAAATTAATTAGTCTAATTAATTTGGGTGATTTATTTGGATTATTGTCATGGCACCAAGGGAGAAAGATTGGATGGAATTACTTCCTCTTCCTCCTGTGAAAAATTCTGCATGTTATCTCAACTACAGCACAGACTCAAGCAGAGTTAATCAAGCAGTCTTGCTAGTCAGTGTATTTATTTTTGTCCCAGAAAAAGAAGACACAGAAGAAAAACTGTTTTCTGGGTTTAAACATTTTCCTCATATATTCCTGGTTTCCCCTCTTCATTTCTCTTGAAGGTCTAGTTCTTTTTATAGGAAGTTATGTACAAACCAGTTGTTAGCTGAAATTCACTCCTGATGAGCATGTTAAAAATTAGATTTTTTTAAGAAAGATATGGCTCAATAAATTTTGCTTCATTAGATATCTGGAGGTAACTTCATAATTAACCATTCCCTGGTAGAAACCCCTTCCTAAATAAACCTAAATCTAACAATTGCAAAATATGGTGCAATTAGTTCCTTGTCTGAAGCCTCTATCTAGAGCAATTAATAAGCTTATTAGTGTGAAATTATTGAAATTAAAGAGGGAACAAAGTGAAAGCAGAAGGATGAATGGCCCGAAATTTGGCTTAATACCTGTAACCTTAGTGTCCTGGAGCTGATGGCCTATATTATATCAGGAAATTAATTTGAATAGAAGGTCCAGTAAACATGATTCACATCTTGGTACTGAAGTCAAAACAGCTAGATAGAAATAGAATACGAAAAATATTTAATGAAGCAGCAGATCCTGATTTCCAATATACTTTGAACTTGTTTTGTTTTTTCCTCAATTGGAATGACTTTTTGCATTCCAGTGAAGAAATGTTTATTGCCTATTACAAACCAAGTTTTTTAAAAACATTGGATGTGAAAAGCCCTGAATCTCACACACAGCACTAGTCATGACAAATTAATGATAAAGAAAGGAAGTATAACAGTCACATTTGTAGCAGCAGAGCAGCTGTTAAACACTACTTGGCAAATTCTACATTGTAAAACCAGAGATTTACTTACTGGAGCACGAATTATGAGGGGCTGTAAATATACAAGGTTCTCTCTCTCTGGGTCTGTAGCTCATGAAAAAGCTTGAAAACTTCAGAAATGTGGATTCAAGTTTAGCATGTAGGGCCCATAGTCAAAATCCAAGTAGATGAAATTGGATGCCCACTGAAAACATTACCTATAAATAAAGGGATTTGAGCCATGTCAAGGATTAACTTTTGTGGCCCAAGGGAATACAAAATGACTGAGGTGGAATGCTGTGCTCAGCCTGTGGTATCTGGGACACCAGTACAAGTTAATTATCCCATAGCTGTTTTGGCTAATAGAATTGGACATTTTAGGTAAGTCTGAAGTTCTTGTCAGAGGTTACAAATGTTCTAGGACAGATCCTCATGGACATTTTACCAAATCAAGGCAACGATGTCTCAAACATCTGCTTGGTTATACAGAAGCTGAAATGTGATGGAGCTGAAAAAATGCATTAAGTATTAATAACATTGTCAGTGCTTTAGAACTAATGTTACTAGGAATAATAGAGATTTCAAATATTTTTAATCTATTCAATTACCAGATGATTAAAAAAAATATAGGTTATATTTTGAGTTTCTGGGCTTGATTAATGATGGCTGTGGAGTGGAGGACATTTAATTGTTCTGGATAAAACTTGCACATACTACAACCAGTACTTATGTTCTACATCAGTCATTAACAAAAGCCCACAAAGAATTTAAGACACCTGACCTTAACATTAGTGTCCCTGTCCATGTGAGTTACAGGACAAGGTCTTGGATGATTTCAGTGTGTATCATATGAAAACTTGGAAGTGAAAAAAGGTGATAGTCTGAAATAGGAGGGAGAATTTTCAGAGTGACAAAATTCTACAGAGAATTAGTCTCAACAGCTGCACAAGAGAAACTTTATTGATTATTAAATAACTTCAGATCAGTACTTTGCCTGTTGGACTTCAGTAAAAATATTTTTTGTACATATATGATCATGTATTTTTGTAATATCACATCTCTCTGCTGTAAGGAACCAACAAAGAATAATAAGATATATATATAATTTTTCCTGGCTAACATTGTCTTTTTATTTTTAGTCTCCCATTTATAATTACAGTATTTGAAATGAGATTGAGATCTATGTTTTCATATTTGTATCTTGGAAAAAGATATTAGAAAAATAACAGATTATTTGCAAATTCTTCTTTTGTCCTCTAAAATAAAAACCAATTATTCCATCAATCTTCTTTCTTTTTTTCCAAAAATGTTTTTATCGTAACTTCTTTGGAGTCCTATCAGGATAGCATCTTCCCCATCATATACCAAGGACTTTTTTACTTTTTTTTCTGGAACAAAAGGAAAGATAGTGAGAGCACAGACTGAAAAAAAGAGATTTTGAGATTTTTAGGGGAAGTTACCTCCCAATGCCATTCCAGCAGCTGGTGCAAAACAGCACCACTGTTGGTTTCCTCCTGCCTGCAGATGGTTTTGTTATGTTCAGTTGTGGAGTGTGATGGGAAAGAGAAGCTCTTTGTGACATTCTCATTAATCCAGTCCTCACTTTGGGAAGTAAGGAATCAGCAAACTTTATCTGGTTTTCTTCGGGACCTAAGAAGGAAGGGAATGTTATTAGGCACTTTGGTAAATTCTTCCTATATTCTAGCTCTGTTTTTTTCCCCTGAATTGCTGCGCTGGTATTGGCAAAACTATACAGGGTAATTGAAATGATTGAGAAAGCCATCATTCCTGAACATTCCCCTGTGCTGCCCTCGGGAAATGGAAATTACAGAAGTATTACCATGTCAGTTGTAAATAAAATGTTTGCCTTGAAATAATTCAGCCAGTTAAATGAAAATCATCTTGTGACAGTAGGATGACAATTGGGCACCTACGTAATTTTAGCAGAAAATAAGACTAAAGCCATGGCCAGTTGTAGTAAACCCAGCCCCAGAAGAAGATCCTGAGAGCAGCTCAGCCCCCTCTGAGCCCAGCACGGGCTGGCAGAAGCTTCCAGAAGGTGCTGCTTGTGCTGGGCATGTCCCAGGAGGCTGCAGCTGGAGCCAAACCACAGCTGTGGGAATGGCTCGGATGGCTCCCAGACAGCCTGCGTTCAAGCCTGTGACCTACTTCTTGCAACACTGCAGTGCACAAACATACCGCCCTACCTGAGCTCCAGGGTGATTTCCAAGAATCATTTCTTGATATTTTTATCTTGATTTCCCCTTTTCTCTCCCCTCTCCTGCTGCCTGGCCTGAGGGTACCAGCCCATGGTGGCCTCTCCCCAGCCCTGTTTCTCAGTTTTCTCATAATTAAAAGTGAGAGGAATATATGCCTGTCATTCATCCAAATGCTCTAAGATACTTATACCCTTCTCTCCAAGGTACTTCCCCACGAGAGCAAAAGCCTTTTTAAATTCCCCAGCTTCCCACAGCAGTTTGGAAAGTTTTCTTTATAGAAGGCCTCAGTGTTCTCCTTGTCACCTGCAGAGGGGTGAGAGACAGCCCGATTCTTGGAAAGCCTGAGATGGAGAGAGAGAGAAACCTGGAAAGAGGGGAACAGTGCCAGAGCATGCAGCAAATCCCTGTCTTCTGACAGGCATCTCCATCATGGCCACAGGGCAGGATGCTCCTGAGGGATAGCTCAACAAGGGGAGCACAAAAGAAGCTCACCCTCATTTTATTATCAAGATGTTTTACTAAAAGGAAATCAGCAAATACAGGTTTCTTTACACCAAGCTTGTGGGTTTGATCCCTGGCTGGGCCATTCACTTGAGAGTTGGACTTGAAGATCCTTATGGGTCCCTTCCAGCTCTGTTGGGAAGGATAAGGATTTGACAGGAAGTCTTACCAATATATATGTATAACAGAAAGATTTTGGAACGTAGAAGCAAAAGAAAGAATAGAAATGAAAGCAAGTTTTGATATGGAGGAAAAGAATTTTTGAGCCAGTCTTACTGGATAACTAAAAGCAAAGGGTGAGCTGGAAGGGGTTTTTATGGCTCAGAGCAAAGGATAAATATACTTCAAACAAAAGATGTTTTTAACAAGCAAAAAGGTTTCACAAGCAAATAAAAATGCCATGTTGTAAGTAGAAAGAAAGGTTTTAAAATTTTCTACTGCAAGAAAACTGAAAAACAACTTCTAACTTAAACTGTAACATAGTAACTTTTAGTGATTGGAAAATAGTAACATGAATATGATAATGTTAGTAGTTATGATAGGCTATAGGTAATAGTAAAAGTATTGATTGGTTGTCATGTATTTGAATGTTCAGTAAAGAAAAATATATAATGCATTGTAACCAAAACAAAAGTGGCTTCAGACAAACTTACAACTGTGGCTGGAAGCTGTGGGCTATGCCCTTGTCACCCAGGACCCATAAATTATTGCATTATCTGTATATAAAACAGCATTTTAAAGAGCCAGTCTGGAGTCCTGCATCCCTCGTTTCAGCTCTTACACAACTCAGAATATTCTAGGATTCTGAGAACAGGGAAAGACGTGCATAATAAAAACACAAACCCAAGAACACGAATTTTTCTTGTAAACAACCGTGGCAAATGAACTAAACATGGAAAATTAATTTCCCATGGAGTCTTTGTATGCTCTCTCTTATTTTTGTATTTTAACATCTTTAGAATGTTATTTTTCTTAGTTTTAATCTACTGTTGTACATGGGTTGCTTTCTCTAATCTCCTCTGAGGGTTCTCTAACCTCTTATGAGGGTTTCTCCAACTTCCTCGGAGAGTATCATATTTTTGCTGAGACATCTACTCCTGTTTATGACTTCTGAGCATGGTTTGTTTCTCATTAGCAGTATCTGGACTTCCAACTGGATTTCTGATTATGAGTCTTACCAGAAAATTAACTTGAATTGAATTAACTTGAAGCTGGTGAAGCATTGTGGTGGTGTGGGCACATCCGTGCTGTGTGTGCTGGTCAGGGCAGAGCCCCAGACACACCATTCCTGCCTGTTTAATGGACCAGTGTGGCTCTCCTGCTTTTTCTAGGCCCTTTGGGAACAGTCTGATATATGAGGCTGCACAGCAGCCAGCGTGTTACAGGTATGCAATGGAGTCATGTTTTCTGGGCATACCCACAGGTATGATGTAAAGCAGAGGTGTGGATCCTGTTGCAACTTGCTTGGCAACCCCGAGGCTGTGTTGGACCTCTCCAAGGAATAATCTCTACTAATAATATCTACTATAATCCCTTCCCATGTTCTTCCCTTTCTCACTCCTGGCTGACATCTCGAAATCTTGTCCCACTATCTTGCTGCAAGATAAATGCCTAATATGTATAGGGTAGTTAAAAACTCAGTTTGCATGCTGAGCTGGCAGAGGGATGTGGAGCAGAGACTTGACATCAGGTCCTGTAAGTCTTACTCCTAAGCATTGTGTAACTCAGCAGATTTTTGGGTAACAGCATTGGTTTCTAGTCCATTTAGTATGGATGCTGTAATGCAGACTTTTGAGTGGCCCTCACTGCTTTTCCTGTTTTCCAAACAAAGGGTTTTTCTTTCCTAGAAGTACAACTTTTGCCAAGAATGGTAACCACAAAAGTTGCTGTTTACATCAGGAATTCAGAGGCACAGACAGCAAGTCTCCCTCTTGTCAGGATAGAGAAGAGAAGAAGTTTGAAGCTCTGGGTTACCTTAGTGGGGAGGTTTGGGTTAGCGTGGGAAGAGCCCACCACAAGGAACACAACACTAACACTGGTTTTGCTGCTGCCAGTAAGGACCACAGACTTCCACAGAACAGAGCATTTCTTGGCTTGCTTTTGTTGTTACACACTAAGGTTTAAATGAATAATACACCTTCCTCCTCCAAAAAAACTTTGCCTGGTTTGAGAATCGTAGTGGCTATAAACAGCAGGACTGACAGTAGCTGCTGACAGTAATCTGAACTAATAACAAAGAAATCAACTTTGTGGAAAAGAGGAAAAGAGGAAAAACATGACAACACACAAAGCAGTAAAGAGCAGGAGGAAACTGAGTGTGCTTCTAAACAGTTCTTCAGATTTGTGTCATTTGCTCTCCTGTTTAAGCTCCACAATACTGCTGTGGAGAAAGCAGGTTTGCAAAAATACAAACAAATATGCTGTGGGTTCAATCCTGCCAGGGGGACCAGCAGCAGAGCTTGCACGGTGGCACCAGACCTCCTGCAGATGCTGGGAGCAGGAACATAGTGTTCTTCACTTCAGAGCTGAGCCCTGGAATGCTAGGAATAACTCTCTGACTGTTCTAAAGTGACAAATTTCAAGTCAATAATAATTCTTCATCCACTGTATTAAAGCCAAAGGATTCAGTGCCTTTATATTCTATATCCAGCACCTTTATATTCCTTTATCCACAAAGCACATTCTAGTCCTTCAACTTTTCATGACACCTAAGTTGCAACCCTTGTAGTTTCTTCTTCTTAGTTTAGTTCAGATCTTCATAACTGAAGCTGCATCTGATCTTTAAAAGTGCTGTGAAAACCTTCATGAGAACACATTTACTTCTGGATTTCTTGCCTAAAGTATTTGCTTCCTTTCTTTTAATGTTTATCACTCAGATAATGAACCTGACTGCTAAATTCCAATAAGTTCTGCTAAGACTACTAAGTTCCAGTAAATTCCAATAGTATTTAGATTTTATCCCTTTCATGCATTTATTCTGCTATTTAGTGCTATACTAGCATTACCATCCTATTAAAGGCATTCAGTTATTTAATATAAATCAAAAGTTGTTTCTCAAATGAGGTAGAAATTATCCCTCTGTGGTGTTTTTTATACAACTTTAAGTAAATAATTATTTACGTACATCTCAAATGTGTTCTTTTGCATATAATTCTCATGGTTTCTTCCTAATAAATTTTACAGGTTCTTCTGTATACTTTTAAATGTTTTAGAGATCTTTGGAAGTGAAAAGAAACATAATATAATTGTCAAGAGAAGTTAATAATGGTAAAATGTTTCATCTACTTATGAGTAAATGAAAATGAATATGAAATGAATGCTTTAGATTAAAATAAATCTAAAAAATTACTCTCAGATATTATCAAGCATCTACGTCATTATCTAGCAACTGTAGCTGCTCTATGTTGTTTGTCACAGCTTTATTTTCTCTGCCATATAGATTGTAAGATTGGTTTTGGAAAGAAAAAATGAAGGAATGAGAATAATTGGGTTCAGAAAAGGAGACCACAAGCAAGTCTGGGAAGTGGTAGATGCAATCTTTTGAGAAAATAGTCCAAGTCTAAGAAAATAATCTAAGAGTGTAGGACAGAGTAACATCTAAAAGAAGCAAGAAAAACAATATAAATTCTGGAAAGGCAAACTCTTCTGAAGTAAGACAAAGGTGAAAAGAGATACAATTATACTTGAATAGATACCCTTGAAGATAGCTGAGAATAAGAAGGAATTGAATAAAAGCAGAAACACTCTTAAGTATGAATTTAGAGCAGTAGCAGTAGCATGTGGGCATAAAATAAAAAATATTAATAGACTAAGGCATTGAATATTGTTGGGGGCCACATAAAGCAACAAGTAATTTAATTAGAAATAAAAATAAAATAAAATAAAGACAAATTAAAGTTCTTTCTGTTGCTTAGCAGGTGAAGGAGGAATGTGGGAAAGTGAATCATCAATGTATGAACATCACCATGTGGGAGCACAAGGGGCTGCCAGTGAGACCAGGAATTCCATGTATTTTTATTCAAATATAAATATTTTTATTCCAAAAGGTGGATGGAAAAATGGGGATTATGACAGCATGTGTTACCACATGTGTTTATACATGTCTGGGTGGCTTTCTTTGTCAAGGAATTTGACCCTCTTTTGTGGACTATTTTTTTTTTTTTTGGTCATTTGTCAATTTGCTCGTTTTGTTTTGGGATTTTGTTTGTCGCTTTTTATTTGCTTTTTTGTTTGTTTGTTTTTAAATTATTTTTTGGGATGTGTTTCTTTGCTGTTGAAGGTTCAGAGGCAATGTATAGTAAATACTTGAGGTGCTACAGGATTAGGCAAAATCATGAGCACCTTTGTGTCTAAGCTTCCACTTAACTATGCATAGATGAGCAGGCTATAGCAGCAGCAATGTTGTTCCAGCTACTCCTGGAACATGCTGTCTTGGTTTTTCTGTGATAGAACCTAAAACATTAAAAAGGCAGTATATGATATCCGGGAAACTGAAGAATCATTAAGGTTGGAAAAGACTTCCAAGACCATCAATTCCAACTTTTCACTGAACAACACCTTGTCAACTAAACCATGGCTTCCTCAGCTACTCCTCAAAGGACTTGGCCTCTAGACCCTTCACCAGCTATACCAGTAAATGGCATCACATAATCAACAAAAAAAGCAATCCTCAAGCAATTTCTAATTTTACCTGTGACTATATGCTTCAAATACCAGTTATTCTCAGTCAGGCTCATAAAATACATGCATTCAGATGAGACAGAATGATCTGGATTCAGAGTATAGAGCTGTTAAACTGAAAGCAGGCCTGTTTTAGGTAACCTGAGTTAGTGGCAATACTGGAAGAATGACCACAAGCTGCTGGACCAGACATCTGAAGGCAAAGTTGGAGTCATAGGCAAAGGAGAAACCTTTTCTGCATCCTTTTACTAGGAGTTTTGTTTTGCTTTTGAGCAGCTTCTGCTTCCTGTCCTTTTGTCAATTACAGATGTTGCAAATTCCTGTATTTTGCAACTTATGAATATTCCCAAAGGCATTTTGAAGGATGTCTTATGAAATAATGTACAGATGGACTTTAAATTATTGGATTTCTTACATTTTTACCAGCCTAGATTGCTGTACACCATCTCTAAGATCATAAACTCTCACTGCACTCAGGAACATGTGGTTACCTGTTGTGCCAGAATAAACTAATGGCTACATGAAATGGCTCCTCTCAGAAACGTCCAGTCATAGTAAAATGAAGCCCTTTTGAATCCAGGACTTTTGTATTTATAAAAACAGCTACTGGCTTCTGTTTTCTGGCATGCTGAGTAAAACTTGCAAGTCAGTTCAATTTAACAATTACTTCAGCAGGCTCTCAGTGTACTATGGAAGTTGTCGGTGTTTAGTATTTTTTTTTTAAATTATATAGATCCTATACTATGGCTAATATACTGTCAAGAGGTACTAACACTTCATTTATGGATAAATATCTTTGCCCAGGTGGCAGAGAAAATCCAAATATTTATACGAATCAAAATAGTAACACTAACAATCTGATTTTGTCAGTGGTTTTGAGTAAAAAATATACAGTATTGAAAACAGTAAATATTTGGTCTTCTTAGGATATCAGATTTCAGGATTTCATTTGCCCATCACAATACATGCTGATTCAGAATTGTGAGCAGCCACACTGCTGAGAGGAAGGATTGCTAAGGCACACAGTTTTGGGTTATAGCTTTGTCTTTTATCATTTTGGTGTATTTTATGATGAATACTGCATCTTGGGTACAATGCTGGGTCCTATGGTCAATCCTTAATTCATCTTCTTTAATACACTAGAATGTAATTAAGACAAAGAACAGAATTTTAAGAGGGAATGTTTTCTCCTCAGTTATCAAGATAAAAAATATTCAATAAACGAGAGTCATGCTGGACACTTAATGTTTAGGAGCGGGTATGGCAAATAGATTTTGCCTTAATTTTAGCTTATCTGGGCTGAAAACTTCTGTTATTCTGCTCTTTCCCCAAAACTCATTCTCATCACATACTTTTGAAGCAAGTTCAGGAGTTGTATTAAAAAGCAAACGTTGCCTAAATTTTAATCTAAGAATAACTGCAAAAACTACTGTATTATGTGTTTATTGATGCCCTTCAGCTTCCCCCTGTTTGTGCTATTAACTAAATCTTTTCTGCTTTGGGAAATCACCAATGGGAGCCCAGAAGGATCTAATGTGTTCTATTTGTAGGATCCACTTCTTTGGCCGTAAATACTCCCAGATGAAAGACAAGAATACTGTTTTGTACTCAGTTGCTCCTGGATTTAGCTTGTTAGGAGTAATGTTGGTAGTTCTTGATATATCTGAAACAAGGTATTTTGAATGTGTTTCTAGGAGCAAGTTGAGTGTGATCACAGCAACATAGTCATGCAAGAGAGAAGGATTCCTCTCTCTGAGCTTCACAAATTCAATCTAATCCTGTCCTTCAAAGTACTTGGTGTACTGTGCTATCTTCGATATCATTTGTAGTCCCAGGTCCTAGAAGGACAAAGAAATGAGGACTGAGGAGACTGGGTATAATACAAACTAGTAAAATGGCAACAGAAGTAGATACTTTATATAATCCATTCTGGTAATAAGAAAAAGGATGATACGTCTCAAAAAAAAAAAAAAAAAAAAAAAAAAGAAAAAAGAAAAAGAAAAAAAAAGTAGTAAAATGAGAAAATGAGCAGTAAATCTTGATTTCTGACTGCTTATGCCGGAACAGCTGTGACTTCACTACTCTCTGGAATTCAGAAGAAAAGGGTTTTTCCAATTCGAAATAGACAACCAAACCGGTCATTAAACACAACCATAAACACTCTGTAATGGGCTGCCAAACAGCGACTTACATTGAAACTCGGAGCTGTAACACGCCTTTGCATTGAGGCAGAAGATACAAAGCAATCCAAGGAGCATTGGTTAGTGACCATTACTTTACACATAAATGTAACAGTAAAATATAAATGTAATTCCCTTTGCAACATAGAATGAATTCTGTCCGTTCATGGCTTTGGCTTGTGCTCCAGATTGCTCCTGGATTACTCTAAATTCAAAAAGCAAAAATGAACTGCAGCAGCTGCAGTTTTGGAGAGCTCATGGTTGAGTGACTTGAGTAGTGAAAACGGGGCTAGACAGAAACTCCCTGGCTGCAAATCAGTGCCCAGCCCAGCTGCCCACCAATAGGGAGCAGGTGGCTTTCCTTCACTTTGCTTTTGCCAATGTCTTCTCTTCATAAATAGTACCTGGAGGTACAGAAACTTGGGCCTGTTATTCTGCAGTTGAGCCAGTGTGCTTCTCTGCCGACCAAGAGGTAGCTCTCTGCTCGAATCATAACGTAAATCATAAAAACAAGAGATAGGGAAGAATAATGTGATGAGTCATCTGTTCATCCTCCTTGCTAACATACGATTATTATCTACTGTGCCCAATTTAGAGTTTTGTGCCACTTAATTTTTAGGAAACCTGAGCTTTGTAGGATTTTCTCTGGAAAAAATGCCATAATTATTTTCCTTTTGAGGTTAAATTTTCAGCTGTGTAATGCCACTGTCAATTACAACTATGCCAATCACTAAAAAATGTCCAAGCATCTTCACTCTTCTCAATGGTATGAAAAATAAACTAATTATCCAGTTTTGACCAAAACTTGAGCTTGTTGTATGTTCCATGCCCCAAGATAGAGAGATGATAAGAACAACTGAGCAGTGACCTATGAGCTAAGCTCTTTGGTGTTTTTTTTTAATTATAAGACTTCATGGACACACACTTTTTTCCTACTGATATTTTTTTTCTGATACAGAAGAATGAGCCACCTTGTCAAAGGTATCTGGATTTTTAAAAATGTGGAGGCAGCAATGACAGCTAGATACTAAAGTTCTCTATGCATTTAACACCCAGTTGCAAGGAAAATATTGGCATGCTTTTAAGACCAGTCATGCCCATCAATTCAATTACCAAGTTAGGTGAAATACTGAACAGAAACTTCCAGAAAGACCTGTCATGTGTAGCTGGAATGTCTACGTGGAATTACAATAGCTTTGAAAGTCTTTGAAAGTATTAATATTTTATACATCTTAGGAAAAAAGAATAACCTAGCTGCTAATGGCTTCAGTAGGAAGCAGCTCTACATTATGCCCACCTTATTGCCTGAGTGCCCTGTTAGTTTCAGAGAGCCCTTGTATACTTTTAACTCCCTAGTCTTTGTACATGACTTAATTGCCTATTTTTAGAAGAGTGTCACAGACAATATTGGCATGTTGTTATGACAATAACAGAGAAAATATAGCCAATACAATACGAAAACAGATTCTTTTAGACATTTGTTCCTAATAAAACAAATGTTGTAGTGGTAGTAACACAAATCAGTATAAGTATGACAGTTGTCTGATTTAGTAGCTAGCTACCTATGAAGACAGAATATATCAAGAATTGTAATAATAGAAATCAGACTTTAAAACACATGATTAAATTTCCATTGCCTTTTATTACCAGGTCATTAGGATTTCTTAGTATGATATTTTTAGTTATAATGTATTTAGTCTACTTTTAAATGTTGTGAAGTTGCTTCTATGGCTCCTCTTGGGAGACTGTTTCTCAGCCAAACAAATACTACATTTGCAATATTTTGGCTAATATGTCTTAATTCAAATCTAATTGGTGGCTGTCAATAATAATCTAGAATGCTTCATATAGATATTTTTGTACTTCAAGTTATTTCTGGAATATTTATTCTCTATCCTAAGGTTTTTAATCACCTTAACTCTTGTAAATATGTTCTTTTTTTCTTAAGTGTCAAGTCTATACAGAAGTTATATGTATATAAAGGTATTCCCAAGCTAAAATCTTTAGTGCACCAAATCTATTTGTTCCATTATACTCTCTATAGCAATCCAAACAGTTTATAAGCATATACATACATATAAAGTGTTTAAATACATAAGCTAGGGAAAGGGAATTATGTTCAAGAAAGTCAACTTCAGGATAATTATCTGGAGGGCTTGTTTCCAGACTCCTGAACCCTGCTCAGGGCAGCAAGGTGTGAGCTCACTGTCCATGCACAGAGACACAGACCTCGAGGCATCACAACTGAGATTTAAATAAATACCCAGTGCCTTTTCCCCAGGTCCCGTTTCCTGTGTGCCAGTATCGTGCATCTCCACAGGATACTGGGTTGTGAGGCAGCCCAGGTGGCACCAGGTCTGTGTGTCAAACACCTCCGTGGCTTCCCGGGGCTGAGGCACCACATTTACTTGTCTGCAGCCTAATGCTGAGCTCCACCTCACTCTGCCATCCAGATGTAAATCAGTAGGTCTGCTCGTTGTTTGGAAACTTCCCTGAATCACAAAAACTGTGCAGTTTTCCTATCTGTTTCTCATTTCCATTAGGAATCACTTGCATATTCATCACAAGATACACAGCTCAGCAGTTGAATCAGCAGGGGAAAGAACTGTATTCCTTTTCCTTTGAAATTGTCTACTGCAGCATGGTTTGACCACTTAAATCAGTTCACAAGCCAGTATATTATGGAATGTTTTCTAAAACAATAAAATCCTTACATGTTATCCCTACTCTGCTAGGGAGTTTGCAGAAGCATTAGAATTTTAAAGTAGTCAGATTTTTGACTATATTTTGATTATATTCTTGCAACAGACATGCCATATAAAAAACTGCAGGATGAAAGTCAATAGGAATATATGGCTGTATGGACAGGAACAGAATAGTGGTTTAGCTGGTTGGTCAAACTGGGTTAATGGTTTATTTCTAACTACAATAGTGGCATATATAAATAGTGGCAGTGGCATATCTAGCCTACTATATGTAGGTATACAGTGAGTAAGTGAAGCGTAAGTGAAGTTCAAATTTCCAGATTGTTTAAAATTCCTATTATATTGTAGCAGTTGGGCAGATTTCCACTAGAATCCTAGGAACTTAACATTAGACATTTTACATCTCTGAGTGGGAAAATTTTTTTATAAAAGTCTAGTGTACATCAATATTCCGCATTAAAAAATATTGAAAAATAAGAAATACTTTGGGATTTTAAAAATTTTCAGCATTTCCAAGTATTGGTAAGAAGTAAATCCTACTTCTGCGGGACAAGATGCTACTCCTTGTGTCCAGACAAGAGAGTATAATTTTTTATTCCTTCTTAAGTGGTCACCATTCAGTTACAGGTTAAAAAGGGATATTGGCTTCCATTCTAAATCTTATTTTCAGCTTGGATTGTTGTTGTTGGGGTTTTTTTTTCCTCCTTTTTTAATTTTTTTTTTAATGTTAGGGACAGATCTGTAAGTGTTTCAGGAGTTAGGTACCACAGTGATTTGAAGAACCGCTACTCTGTGCCCTGCCGTACCAAATACTCTGTGTCACAGGAGACTTGTTGTGGGCTTTCAGTCAAGACTTTAGACCTGAAAGAGCAAAAACGATGCAGAGATTCACCTTGTCCGTATCCTTGAGTAACTCGAAGAAACCACGGAGCCGAGGAGCTCTCTCAGCATAGGATGCTTTCACAGGCTGGCGAGCTCCGTGTGCCAAAAGGAGACAAGGCAGTGTCCCTCCCCTCTCGGTGCGGCAGCGCTGCCTGCCCCCACGGGCGATCGCGCAAAGGCCGCCTCCCTTCCCATTGTCCCGTGTCCCTGTGCCCGATGCCGACGGCAGCTGGAGTAGCGATGGCAGCTGGAATAGCGACGGCAGCTGGAATGGCGACGGCAGCTGGAATAGCGACGGCAGCTGGAATGGCATCGCTGAGGACGCGGCCCCACCTGGCGGCGCTCCGCTGTCAGCGTGCGGCTTCTACAGCAAAACACGCGCGGCTCGGGAACGAGCACAAACAGCATCTGCTCTGCACCAGATCCTGCTCGTCGAGAGCCAGCAAAAGAAACTCCCAGAGCCTGGAATTGCGAGGCAAAGATCTGTCGCAGTGTTACCCAGACGTGAAAAACAGCGAAGTTAATTTTGGTTGTATCTCTCCCACTCACAGAAGCAAATGACAAGCACAAATGAAGAAATCATGAATAAAAGAAGAAAGGTATCAAGTTCAGGGTTTTCCAGCAGAAAATATTTAGCAAAAGCCCTTATAGTTTAGGTGTTTCCCAGTATGGCTATTTTTATGGTTAAACAAAATTCTGGAGTCATACAAGTTCACTAACTCATCACTGTTACCTGGATTCTCTGGTAGCAATGAAAGAGTTTCACTTTGGACAACATTCTCAGGCACACAGAGTGAATCTTGGGGGTTCTGGTCAAGGCCAGGACTTGGACTCAACAATCCTGATAGCTCCCTTCCAACTCAGCATATTCCATGACTCTGTGGTTTATACAAAGTTTTAGCACAGAAAATGGGCATGTACCATAGACAGATGAAATTACCCGGCTCTCAGCTGTCTTGATTAAAAGCTGGAAGGGAATAGCAGACAATAGTTGGGACAGAAAAAAGGTGCATACACTTGGTGGAAAGAGCAGAACCGGTAAGGCCAAAATTTTGGTGGTATAGGATATGAACCAACTTTGTACTTTGGAATAAAACTATCAAATGGATGTAAAATACTGCTATATTTATTTAGACTTGCAACTACATGAATTCTTAAAACAACAAGAAGAAAGGTCTGATTTATAATCCAGGACAGGATAATAGAATAACTGAATAACAAATCACAGTGTGGTACTAATTGCAAATTGATGCATGTAACTGGGCTTTCTTTAAAAAATACTATTGTAACCAAATTGTATACAGACATCACCCACTCCTAAATTGAAAAAAATTGGCAGTTACCCCAAGAATACTTAATGAAATTGTACAGCACTCAAGCAGGTCAAGCCCACAGTACTACTGCCTTCATAGATGCATGGTTTTCTAAGACAGGGTGGGACTAATATGGTTGCAGTTTATTTCTAAATTTCCTGAGCCACATGATATTATTTAGTGACTTCTGACTCAGTGGTCAGCTTACAAAACAAGTAATAGAAAACTGCCATTCTTACAGAATATACACATATGAGGTAATAAAGAATACAGAACAAAAAAATCAATAGAGCACATCATTAAATTCTATACATTTTACAGCATTTGCTTCCTTCAAGGAACCAGAGACTTCTGAGTTTTTTTAGGCTTGCCTATCACAAGGCTGATGCATGATAAACAACATTTTCCATTACATGATAATTAGTTAAAACAAAGACTGATGAATTACATCAGTGACATGTTAAGGCTGGGAAAAACATGAAATATTTGTCAGTAAGCATCTCCATGAGGTACGAATTTTAAAAGGGACTGCATTGCTTACTTAAAATATAACAAATTACTGATAACTTTTATGACTTTTCTGTCATCAAGTCCACTTCAGATGTCGTTATGAATATTACTTCCACTGGAACAAAAAGATACAGAAACAGAAGAGGAAAGATTCCTTCAGAACATGTCCAAGACCTCAAGAACTAACACTTTCACTGTCTTTATCCTATAGCTGGAACAATAATGCTGGCCCAAACAGTCTATGCAGAAATGCTGATCTACCTGGTCTGTGTTAAGTATGGTCCCTTTAATAAAAAACCCTACCTGATGAGGAGAAAAATAAGGAGCTTTCTGATAATGTTACTTTAGAAAGAAAGAAAAATGTGCATGAGATAACTACTGTTATTATACAGGAGAAGAATTTATTTGAAGTTTCTATTCATTGAGAAGGTTCACAGGGGAAATGGTCCATAGATTTTTCAAATTATATATGGACAAACAAAGTAAAGTTAGAATTTTCTTTGAAATTAGTTCTTTTTGTAGATATCAGGTCAAGCCATAGGAGCATTTAACACTTCGTCGTACATGAATAGCAAGTAAAATTCACACTTAAGCAATGTCCATCATGCAGCAGTGTTAAGTAACTCAACCTAGCCAGAATAGGCTAAGCTGAGTAGCAGAAGGGGGCTGTGTAGATGTGATTCTTCACGTGAGGTAATTTCACCTGCTTTTGTTTGTTCTTTCTAGTTTTCTACAAACCACGGAGGAGAAAAAGGTACAAGTTCTTAAAAGTTTATCTAGGTCTGTATGTCTCTTAAAATAGAACAAAATTGCAAGAGACAAAACAAAATTATGAACAAAAATGTGTTTGAGCACACTCTTTACTGCTGTTAGATCCATCATATCTTTCTCCCTGGTGGCTTGGCCTCTCAGTTCATTTTTGTACCTCTGACAGTGCCTTAAAACTGCTAATTCCATTTTTATTACACCTTCTGAATTTCTGCAGGCCTTGGACGTTTGTTTAATGAAAACCATCAAACTGTGATGGACTGGATGAGATCTCCAAGGAAATTCCAAGTGCTGAACAAAGTAGTTTTAGAAGGTCTTTCTTCTATACAGAGCTGATCCAGTGTCCCCTGTTTTGTTTTGGTTGCAGGAGAGCTAGTGATGCTGGTCTCCCACAGGAGCTTGTGACCCTTCTGCTCTAGCTTCCAAATGTGTGATAAACTCACCCAGTGCTTCTAACTTACTGTTTAATCAGCTGAGAGATTATGCTGAATATGTTCAGTTCTAAACCTTATTTCTTCTCTTGAACTGGACCTAGAACAAAAAGTGATATTAAGAGAATTTGGAGAGCAAACTTAGAGTATGTTTAAACTCCCTTTGGTAGAGACTGCACTCATCAGAAATCCAAGCCCTACTAAAATGGGTATTCAAGTTTATAATATTTACCTGAATTTTCCTGAAAGCCACAAAAGCTTACTAGGCTACTGGACAAAAGGAAGACTGTTCTCTCTGTCACTGTTTGTGACTGGTATTCCTGAGTGGCTCAAACAATTAGGTATGTTCTGGGATGCCTCATCTGTTTTGCACAGAACTGACTCTGACACGTCAAATTCAGCAGTTCTGGGGACCCCCATCAGCAGGTACTTGGACATGTGTGGAAGCAGTAGAAAGAACCTGGGGCCATTAGAGCTGTAGTCACCTCTGTGGTTAGATATTGCACGGGTGCCCAAGCCTGAAGCCTTAGGAGGATCTGATGCTGGCTCCAAACTTCATGCCAGAGGGAAGGGTCTCTTGAGGGAAGGGTGTTCTCAGGACCTCCCCAACACCTTTTACACCAATGACTATTGGAAGAAACTGGGAGCTTCCTTTACAGGTGTACAGAGAGCTCCAGGGTCCAATTCAGGCACTTGGGGAAACTATATTACTTTTGCATTACCAGAGCATTCTGCAGACCCATCTCCATCCACTACCTGAAGTTCTATAGGACACAATAATGACATCTATATACCGATTTAAAGGGCTAGAAAGAGATATTAAAATCACATGGTTGTAGAAGTTGTAAATATAATGAAGCAGTATTTATATATATATATATTTTAAGGATTCTATGTGGATAGAGCCTAACATTTATGCAAAGCTACCTTTTCTCCACAGTAACCTAACTCTACAAAACCTCTCTCAAGCTCTATGTTTTCTCACTTGAATTGCAGGGTTGTTTGCGCTTTGTGCATGTATTGCATTCACACATTTACAAGTGGACTTGAATAATACTGCCCCAAGTACTCCTTTATCTGTGATCATAGGTGTTATCACTGTGACAGCATAAAGATAGCCTTTCGAGGTCTCTTCTGAAAACAGTATTTTAAAGTTTCAGTCCTACTGGTAAGTCTCTGATACTGGCATCTTAGAGCATATAGCAGGACTCGATATTCTTTGCTCATTTTCAAGCATGTATTTTGCAAGGAGACAGCCCTGAAGACTGATGGACTTTGATTTCATTAGCAATTAAATCCATACCTAAATTTTGGTCCACAGAATCTTTTAATAGTACCAATCTCAATTTAAAAAACAAATCGCCTTTAAAAAAGGCAACTGTGCTACTGCACAGCAGCATATGCAATATGTTAGTTAAATGAACATCTTTTAATCAACAGATGAGTGCTCACTGACCCTTTTCTAGTTATATTTACCTAAGAGTCAACTTGCTCAGCTGCACTGTTAAAAGCTCCAAATCTCTATGTGTTAAAACTGGAAATAACCTATTGTATTTCATTATTCCAAAATAGGATCCATTTTCCTTGAAACCAAAAATAGATAGTAAGGAGATGTTTATTTCTATATCGGTCACAACAGTGGATTGCAGTGATGCAAACATAAAAAGGGCCCATTGGATAACTGGCAACATAGTTCTATTAAACCCATCAATTCCATTAAAAAAAATTATTTTGAAATGACTGTTTAAAGTCAGTGCCACTCACTGCTGAAAGCCTGAAATACTGTAACACATTTATAACACATAGTCCAAGTTCAAATTTTTTGGTGGAATTTTTTTTAACTTGCTCTAGCTAAAACCCAATACTTTCAATATCCTTCTTCCAAATACAAGGTTATTCCTACTCCCTCTGCTCTCAGTCTCTTGTATCAGAGAATTTTGCTTGACTATATTTAGATTTTTACAGATTTTAGGTTTACTCATGTTACCTAAGTGAGAAACCACTACTTTCTTCTTGCTTTGTACTACCTTTTTTCCCCATTGGATTCTTTATACAGAGAAAGACTAAGAAAAATTAGATGGAAGGTGTAATTTTGACAAAACAAAAGATTTAACTTCAACATTCAATAGTAACAGTCAAATTTAAATATTTCCTTGAATGACCACAGATCCTCTATTGCCTTTTACTAAAACCAGGAAGAAAGCCACAATTATAACTATACAAGCATGACTTCTCCAAGCTGTTTACAAAACTCATTGACACTATGCACCGAAATATTGTAACTTTAATTCACTGCACTTTATGAAGCTTAGCTTCTAACTCCATTGGAATTCCAACTCCAAAAAATTTTCTGATGAACTTATTCAGTAAAATGATAACTAAAATAAAACTCTTACCTCTAAACCTAGGTTTCTTGTCATTTAACTCTTCTGAAAATTTTCTTCAGGATTTTTCCATTCATGTGCTGGAAAGACACATTACAGAGAAAGGAAGCAGGGTAGAGAGGGACAGATTTCTTGGTTGTGGTGTAATTTCTACTTTGTCTACAAACTTGTGTTGTGTTTGTATAAAATTGTAAATTTACTTTTTTAGCATACTGCTAATTCACTAGAGTTTGGTCCTAAACATCAAACACTGGCAGTTTGTACCAATAAAGAACATTTAATTCAACACTAAGCACATACCATCTGGGGGCAAGATGTACTTGCAAACATGTAAGATGTAAAGCTCTCCTCTGCTTGTTGAAAAGGTAAGCCAATAAACATAAATTCCTAGTCAAAATAACCTCTTCATGCTTAGATAAAATAATATTGAATGGTGAGGAGGGCTACTGAATAGCAGATACATACAATACAGCACCAATTCTAGCCATAAAACTGAAACCAAGTCCTTTAATTTCTACTTCTGAAGGCATAAAACTAATACAAGTTTCAACAAGAGTTTACTGATCTTGTCTCCTGTGGACTCTGTTAGAGGAAACATCCGGGCATTAAATGGTTTCCTCTTACTAGCAGCCACTAGAACACTAAGGAGCTACAGTGTTGGAAAAGAGAAGGGACATTTTTGGATATTCAAATCTTAAAAGCAGGCCCTCTCATGCTAAGCATCTGCATAAACAAAGCCTGAAAATCCAGATCAGGACACTTTGCATAAAGCAGAGTATCTGCCAAAAGCCAGCTATCTCACTTCCTTCTGTTTCCCTGTGCCTTATTGTGCCCCATTTCTAATCCTGTGAAGAAGTAGCATGATGTAGTGTGGTAATCTTTATTTCTTACTGCCATACAACAAAGAAATACTGCCAAACTCACACCCATTTCAAACTGTAACTCAAGTGATGGATACACACCTGGCCTGAAATCCAATCTAAAAGTCAGCACTCCCTCTGTCTTCCACCTGGAACTGCTCAGCAGAAAAGCTTCGCAATTAGTGTGCACTAATGACTGCACTATTTCAAGGACAGTAGAAAATGAACTTTAAAATACCTATTAAAAATCTAAGAGAGAAGGGCATAAAATAAATGTCTGTTCAATCATTAGGAAGCTAATTTCTGTACAGATGAATCTTAAACTGCTTGGAGAACTGAGTCTCTGTTATTTACTTTCATTATTTACACAACCAAAATAATTGTACAACTTGAATAATCACTGGCGAACTCAACTATGCTAATACATATCAAATATTTGAGTTAAAAAAAGGCAAAAAACATTCAATAAATATATAAACTAAGCAAGACATGGGAATGAGGTGATTTTTATCTCTGGCATTTGTTCCCATCAAGACTAGAACACAAATTCTTTGTTTAATGATGTTTTTTATGAATACTGAGCAACTATAGATTATGTACTTAAATGGAAAAATATTTCATATTTCAATGGCAGAAATAATCTAGTTAAAAGACAAGCACTGTGCAAAGCAGAAGCACAGTGCTAGTAGGACAGTAGTGTCATTAGGTGGGAACAAAAGTTTAATACATTGTACCTAGTACAATGAAATTGAAGCCTTACATGTTAGTGCACTAGCTGTCCAACAAACTCTCAAACTGACAGAAAAATAATATTCTGTTATTAAACAAGGAGTATGAACATGTTCCCTGATGGACAGCGACCCTTTAGGAAAATACAATGAGCATCAAAAAATAAAACAGCAAATGAAAAGTATATTTCAAAGCTTATTCCCTGCTCCAAACAGCTCCTAACGCTTCAGATGCTTCCCCATGGCTTCAGAAAACAATGTTTTTCCATTGAGGAAAGAATCATACTCACTCTGCTGCCAACTTATGTGAAGAAGCCCCACAAACTGTAACACACTACATCATTAAAGCCATAAACTATGCATTTGAGAAGCACACATTGTAATGAACTTCAGTACAGCATAGACTCAGTTGTACAGCACAGGCACAGCAATATCCTCGTGTGATTTAACACATCAGCTAAAAATCACAGTCCCACGAAAAAATTAAAAATAAAGGAAAGTCAGAAACACTGGTAAAGAGTGGGCCTTGGTACATAAAAATCACAGTGGTTCACTCAAGTGTCACTAATAATTACTGTCTTCCCATGAACACTGGCATCTTCAAACTTACAAAGACATTTTTCCACATTAGAATATTAATTCTTCAAGCCAGTAATCACCATACCAAGGAAAAAAGCCCCAACAAACCAACCCCAAAACAAAGTCAGTCACTGGCTCTGGAATCAGCTTACTGAAGATTCAGGAAGGAAACAGCATTTCACTATCAGAACTTTAAAGAGTAGACAGAACCACTCAAAGGCAGAAAAAACACCATCAAGGATAGATAGGAGATAAAGGTGACTAGCCACTTCCACAGCCCCAAAGAAGTACATACGATTTAGGAAAGCTGAGCAGAACACAATCTCCTTTATAATTCTTCTTACAGCTTCAAAAATCTTTCTGGGCAGTTTCCACCGCATTGAAAACTAGATGGGAAACACATATATTTATTTTTATATATAAAGGTGTGTGTGCATGTATAGAGGCTACAAGTCTGAAACAGGAAGAGCATACCCCTGGTTACACCAAGAGTCATGGAAATAAAGGAAAATGGCAGGATATAAATGTATTTTATTTTGAGATACATTTCCTACTCTTTCCCCTATGTGCCATCAGTATTTCCATCTCCCATCTTGGCAGAAGCACCATGTCATGACCCATGGCAAGTCCTGAGAGCTCCAGCAGTGGCCTTTGCTCTGTAGTACTACTCAATCCTGATGCAAAAAAACCCAGACATGCATGAGGGAATAAACCATTTCCTTTGTTTTGTAGATAGAACCAGTATCTGTAACTACAACACAAAGCATCACTCCAACACAAGTGTCAGGTATGCAGAGAACCTGCTTTTCATATAACAAACACTGCTCTTCCTACTGTTGTAATATGAAAAGAATTAAAGCCATTACATTTCTCATGGATTCATAATGATTTTTTTCAGATACATCCTGACTAACATTTTGCCTATGTTCAAATTAACATATGTTGAGCAGTCAGATGAGGATGGACTATAGAGCTGTTAATGAGATTTCTCTGTAAGTTTTAATCATCGAGAGACATTACATCATTGGATATTAGTTCTTTTTTCATTAGAAAAATTGATTTATAGTTAACTGATTTTGAATGCTAAAATAATTTCACATGAAACCTTTGATAGAAGGCTAGATGCCACATCTACCAGTTCATTTTATGATAATTATTATAATAAACACAATAAACCTTTCCAAAATATCCTAATACTTAAAAGAATAAAAAAAGTCTCACCTCAGTGCTATTACCAGAAAAAAAAATTAGCTAGCAGTTCTGTATTCTAGCCCTGTAATTTACTATCATAAAATGAATAGTGAAAATAAACAAAGTAATTCTGGAAACACTCAAAGGCCAAGATTAAGTTGTATATTAGCTAGAATTGAAATCAACCAAAAAGACCTTTATTTTATAATCAGCATTAATTCATGACTGAGCTGACAAAAATACATTCACGGACAAACTGCTGAAACGGAGTGATTATTTCTTAAATTGTCATAATTAGGGAAGAAGTTTAATTTAAGAAGCTAAAGAACTTCATATGTTGAAAGCGACTTTATCAATACGCAGTTTCTAGAGAAACAGGACAACCATTACATTTTCCTAACTTATAAAGTAGCAAGTAATTCAACAGAAACACACTGGAACCAACTTGGATTAAAGAACTGGTATTTAGCTCATCAAGACAAACATCTGTCCACTCTAAGGCCTATAATACAAATACAGTAACTTAGTTCTTTCATTGTTATGGTCACCATTCAGGGGAAGAAGCTAAGGAAACCTAAATATGTAGAGTGTCATACTCTGATGAAATAGGACAAAAACAGGAACAAGATTAAAGTTTAGAATCCAGATGATGTGATACACTGATTTCATTTTGGTGATGCACCTGGTAGCGGCTTGAAGTTAAAATAAAAATTAAGGTAACACAGGCTACATAACCTTGCAGAACACGTTCAGGCTTTAATGCTCATATCTATCAATTCAATGCCCTTTCTCACAGAGACAGAAAGAAATACAGGAAGAATGGTAATGCAGAGGGGTAAAGAAGTAAGAAGTCTTGCCATCACTTGTAGACACGAGTTGCCTGCTGTGTATATATCACCAAACTTCTACTGGCTCAGGAAGGCATCAGGAACTTCACTGTCAAAAACAATATAAAGCAGAACCAGGGACAGGCATTGCCTTAGATCTCAAAGAGACTGAGGGAAGACTGTCCTGAGGCAGGGATGGCATCAGACCTCAACAACTAGGAAGTACCAAGAGTGGAACAAGCTGCATCTACAAGAAAAGCAGTATTATTAACTGAAACATATGATAAGATGTTGTCTTTGATCGTTTCTGGATCAAATGGGCTCTGAAAGACCCTCTATATTAGGCAACACCAAGTCCTTTCCTAAAAACAAACACCTGACCTAAGAGATACACTGGAAGAGAGGTAGGGAGGGAAAGCAACTGGGAAAGACAGAAAGGCTCATTCCCCCTTCATACACATGCACTGCGTTCATTCAATGAATAATTAATGACAGTTAATTTCCAAGATCATGATGTTCTATCAGCACCTAATACTATGAGGTATAACCAAGAATAGCATTTTCTGTTACTCACAAGTGCAATAAAGTTCTATTTCCTACATCTACACACAGAAGCAAAGAAAAAGGCCAACATAACAATGAGACTGATCTGTCTTGCTGGAATTAAGTTACTTCAATGATTTTGTGAACAATTACACATACACAAAAACATGTAAGGAAAAACTAAGAGGCAGCATGACAAAGAAGTTTTCTGCCCTATTACACACCATTTTATTCATCATACTTAACAAAACTAAACCTGCACAAGTTTGTACATATTGCATTGCAAGAACTGATTACTAGCTCAAAAACTATCAGAAATATTAAATATCAGAAACATTAAACTTATGGTCACTTTTGCACTTTTTGAGCAGTCAGTATCAATGTATAAGCACAAAGCTTTTGACAGATACAAAGGCCACAGAGACCACAGGGCCCTCATTTGGGCTACCCAAGACAGGCTGATGTCTGTGGTCATCTCAAAAGCCAAATTCAAAGTCTGCTATATAGAAAAGTGAAATTATAGCCATTAGTAAGGAATTTAAGAAGCTAATTTAAACAGTAAAGATAAATTGGATCAAAACTACATATACAGTTAAAGACATAAACATAAACAACTGTTTAATTCAAGATCACATTTTTACACAGGAGAAATACTACATTCTGATTCACCAGTATGGCTTTTTCCATGGTGTTTTCAGACTTTAAACTTTTTTCAGACTTTAAACTGAAAACTGTTAGTTGTCTAAGAAACCTAGAAGTGATTAATTATGTTAGAAAAATTAATGTTAAGAAATGAGATTAATGTGAAATTTATAGGATTAAGATAGATACCACTATGATTTAATTTTGGAAGACGTTTCACCTTCAATTTAACTATTTGTCACACTGTGGCAGCATATTTCATCTGTGAACTTTCATCTTACAACACTGAAGGATAAGGTATAACTTTAAAAAAAAATTCAATAGACTGAAATGCAACTGAGCAAAACAAAAATTAAAGTTCAAAGACTAAAGAAAGCATTTAGCCAAAGTCAAGTTTTGGCTCGTGGACATGCACAAAATTAAAAACAAGACAAAACCAACTTAACAGCTCTTGGCACTTATCCACAATAAACTGTAAGATGATGTCATAAAACACAGCTAATAAACATGATCAGTTCACAATGAAACTGTACAAGCCATTAATTCACATTGAAACAATACACCTGATTGCAGTTTTGAGCAAAGAACCCATAACTTAAAATTCTATTTTATTCAAATTTGAAAAACTATTTCAACTAGTTTAAATACATTTATCCCCAAAGTTTTACAGTAACTGATGATTTTCAATCACTCACACAACCACATTGTAAATCCCTGAAACATGGATTTATTATAGGAATACTGATAAAACCTTAACAAATACAAATGATACATCACATAGTGTCTTACACCTTAATGGCAATTACTTGACCACCTCAGATTGGTAGGTGCATCACTCCTACTTTTACATCTAATACAATCGTCTAAGCCCAAATGGTTTAAATTGAATTCACAACAGTTGGCAGTTCCCTAAAAGCAATGATTAATTTAAAATCAAGATATAAAATATTATCTTCTGATCAGTATTTCAAAGCTTTTGGAAAGAGAACACCGTAGTGGGGACTAAACACAGTATGTGAGTCATTGCAGTGAACTTGAAAGTAATTTTAGATTCCGCATCTCTGAAGAGATTTAGTATACAGCAGGACATCCCTTGACATCAGTTACATGGTGCATGTTTCTCTGTGCATCTTAAGACCTTATTGTACCAGCAGGTCTTAAGACTGTTGAAATTAATCTCATTCTGGCACAAGCTTTCTGTGGGGTAGGGCAATTCTAAAAATGAATGGCACTCTGTTACGAGTGAAATCAAAATTACCAGCAATGCAAACGGACAACTTGTAACATATTGAAGGGAAATGCTGCAGCTTACATGAGGTCTAAAACTAGGTACTTTCTGTAAAACAGGTGAAAAAATATTTAGAGCAGCTGTAGCATCTGTTTACATGCACACAGACACTAGCCATTGTATAAGCAGAGATCTTCCAAGTATCTCAACAGTTGTTTGTTTTTTTTCCTCGGTGCTTTTTTCACTTGGGTGCAACAAAGTTCCTACAGCTCAAGGTGATTCGCAGAAGAACCAACAGACCAACACTGAACTGTGTCCTGCAGCCCACAGCAAGCAGACCTGGAGACAAGTTGCAAGGGTGTTCCTCAGTAGTAGAACAAGAGCACAGGCACACACCACTAGTTCGTACCCCTTATTTTTCCTCATACCTTTCCTTTTTTTCTACCACCCTCCTTCCTAAAAAAAAACAACAAAAAAATCACCTTGGGAATACAGCTTTCCTTAAGGACAGGAAAACTCATGTTTGTTAGTTTGACTAAGGGATGTGCAAAACAGAAATAATTTCCCTGAGGCAAAGATCTTCAAGTCATGCCTAGTTTACATTGTCTATTCTTATTTCACTTGTTGAAATACTGGGCACACTGAGGCCTTGATCACTGACAGTCTCCCAATATTATCACAGTCTGTATTATACATTTATATAATAAAGCAGAAGTTGCAAATGCTTCATTCTCTCATTCTGGTTTGGTTTTTCATGTTTACTGATTAAAATATCTTTCCTTCTCAAGGGTGGCATTGGGTGTCCTGGGCAGGGAGGTAGAGTGAGAAACTTCTACTGTATTTAAAGGTTGCCATGAATACTGAATGCCTAAAAGGGCAACCACAGTAGTTACTGGACTCAAAACACAGAGTAACAGGGTGACAATTAATACCCTGTTACACAGCCTATCAAAAGTAGGTGATTAAATAGTTGCTTCTTGATTTACATTATGAAAACCATCCAGAGAGGAAAAAAAAGTCATGAGTGCCTCCAGTCTAAAACACATAAGAAGCAAAGCTTGAAACCAAGTAGTCCCAGTTTTCCCTTTTAAAATATAAATTGCACTTTTATACAAAGCAATCCAAAAAGCTTAAACAGCAGTAAAAATCTGAAGCTGCCTTGCTGTACCAAAGAGTATCTATGTTCAGCATCTGAAGCACAGGAAACTCGTTTTCAGCCATTCTGCACATAGAACCATTTGCTCTACACCTTTCTGCTTTGAAAGGGCCCGCAGTTAAATGCCATGCCACTGGGTGGGGAATAAACAAAGAAATCAAAAACAATAGTAAGAGTTTAAGGCCTTGATCTCCACAAGGAGCTGAAAACTCTGGCACAACCCATGACCAATACTTAAAACACAGATTAGCACACTACCACACTCAGGGCTTCCAAAAATCAGTCAGTCATTCTTTCTAACATTTGCCACACAAGACAATCACACCAACAGCAAGCAACAGCGCCAATTAAGCATTTTTAAGGTCTTCAAAAATTCATAGCAAAGGGCACTTCTGAGAAAGATATCTTATAGATTTGGTTTTAAAAATAGACACCACACTCACATTCAAGGGACATCCTTCACTTTTAGGCCTTTGTCACAAATCTGAATCTTTATTGTTCTGAAATAAATGCTATAAACATAAGACTCAAAACAAGAACTCCAACTTTCAGTCTCAGAAGAGGTGTGGTTCAATGCCCATATCACATGTAACAAGAAAGTCTCCTTAAAAAAGGAAAAAAATTACTGTAAAGTCTTTCTTATGAATGAAAATGCAATCCTTGTTTTTCTCATTACTTTGTGTACAGACGGGCACCAAAAAAAACTTTTGCATTTTCTTTTGAATTCTTGCTATGACGCTTGACGAACTTTCTGCCATTCAACAAATTCATCCAGAAGTACGGGCCCTGCAAATGGACAAAACTTGGAGTTATAATTGGCAGTGTCTTTGAAACATCTTCTTTTGAAGTACGAGGGTTAAAACTACTGGTCTAGGAAACATCCATGTCAAAAAGTCCTATGATAAAATACTCAGATTAGTACAAACATCCAATCCAAGGATAAAAAGTGCACAACAAAATATGGAATTATGGAAGTAATGTTCCTGATATCTGACAGGTGAACTGAATGGAAAGCATAAAAATAATCTTATCAATCTTGCAAATCAGCACAACTACTTTCTTCTTCCTAAAGTTTTCAAAATTGTGACTAATTAGAACATGGACCAAAATGGGACTCAGGCAATTCAGTCATGGCATGACTGACTACCAGCCAGGTGGAGAGTTCAGTCCCAAGTACCAGCAGGCAGGCAAAAATTGTTAAGCTAGGAGTTTATTATATACTAGTGCAAAATGAGAGTTTGCTGTTTATAATTCTACTTGAAAGTCTACAGTTGCATGCAGCAAGCACCTTCACTTGATCCTCACTAAATACAAGGTGGCTCAAGTAAACCATCATACTATTGACATACTATACCCCTGACATACAATTAAGAACAATTAATATCTGCAGCTTGAAGATGGATGGTTATCAGGGCTGTTTTTCTATACACTGTTGGAAAAAAATGTATACCTTACAATGTTGTTTCTTTTACAGAACTTTGTTTTATGCAATTTTAAAATTCTCTGCTAATATTTGAATAAGCAAAACATTAAAAATACTTACATGCACCATCTTCATCATAGTTGCTAAGATCTGCATGGACAGTTCTGCTGAACTCTAGTACATTGTACCACTGATCCTTGTTCATAACTCTATACTTCGATTGCTAGGAAGAGTAATTTCAAAATATTAAAATGTCAAGTGGCATTTGGTACTCCTGCATCTCATTTAACTCATTTTATCTTCAATGAGTTCCTAACAAACAATTTAATGGGTAACAATGGCTATTACTTACTTGATTTTCCATTTTAAAAAATACTACACATGAACGTATTTCATAGTTATGAAACTACATAAAATGATTTCTTGGAAGATCAGAGCAGAATGAAATTTCCCAAAACCTGAAAATCAGTAAATCACCACTCTAAGCTTTAAAAACTGATGTATTTTGCCTTGCCCTGAAACAAGGCATATCTAGCTCAGATATATTTCCAGAATGAATTATTAAAGAAAAAATCTTCTTTTCTCCAGAGCACAATACATTATAATCATAATGACATCTACTTTACAGTGTTAGTACTGTTTTGAAGCCAGGAAATAGTGTCCAGCCTAATGTGTTCCACAATCTACACTGCTTCACTTTAATCAGTCACTTGCAGCTGAGCTGACCAAAGTCTTCCAGAGAGAGTCAGAGACCTACACACTGTATCTGCACAAAGCAAACTTGAAAGGCAGTGTAGATGCAGCTGAAGAGACTCCTGAGGCTCTACTACTTACTTTTAAATTTATGTTTACTGTATAACCAATATTTAATTTTAGTTGCCTTTGATAAGAAAAGGGGCTGGGGCACAGGGAGGAAGATAAGGATCTATGATGTGTACAAGAACATCACTGTTTCATAAGCACATTGGGCAAGGGAAACTGAGTGATATGGATACATTCTTGAGAAAAATAAACAATAGTTCCACAGAACAGTCCAACTACTATGCCAACATTCACAAAGTTAAGGAAATTTGTACCTCCAGGTATTGATAAAATACTGAAAACAGTGGCCAAGTTCTTCCGAGCAGAAGAGCTAACATGGACTTTGCAGTATCAATATCAAGACTTCGCTGGTCTTTTTCCTAAGGTTGAATAAAGAAAGCACAGAAACCAATAAAGTACAAGCTTGTTGAATAAATAAAAGTAAGAACTTTCCTAACATTTCAGCAGTCTTACCCTTGCAAAATCAAAGGCATATCTGTAGATATTCTTAAAGGATGAAATGTCATTCAACTGTGACCGTAAGAAGTCAAATTTACTCTGTAATTTTTCTGTACAGTCACACCTTAAAAAAACAAACAAACAAACCAAAACATTAGAGTTCAGAACACAACATTTAGGCAATGAAAAAAAACGCCAGCAAACATAAATAATTAAAATCATCAAAACAGAATCATTAGATATACAGGAGTTATACTGTGAAACTGACTTAAACTGCAATCTATATTCATACCCAGCAGTATCTTATCTCCCAATCATTATAAAAGTTTGAAGAAAACATCATTCAGTGCGCATTAAGGGCTAAAATCCAGCTATAAATAATGGGAAAATGCAAACCCTAAACGTAGTTTTGAAGTGTGTGTTTACAAACGGCAGGATTGAGCAGGCACTCTGCAAATCATACTAGTCTGCTCATGTTTTATGACTGATAAATGCAAGCTCTGATAAAACCTCCTTAATCACCTGAATCAGTCAGTAGCTATTCAACCGAAAAATCAAAGGCAGTATGAGAATGTCACTAGACAGGATAAAACTTTGGCAAAAATAACCCTTTGGCAGAAAGATCTCCTTGTACTTGACTCAGCAAGGAATTTTGTTTCCAAATAGAAAATAGGTCAGATTCACCAACAATGGTAAAGGAGAATGCAATTTAACCTTGCTAATCTTCCAGAAAACATTCACTCAATAGAACAGTTATAACAGGACATTTTATACCTTGTGCTGGGTTGACCTGGGAAGAAAAAAACTCAGAAAGAAGTATTTTTTAAGTATATTTAAATTAGCAAATCAAAACCATAACATACCTATAGAAAGGCTGCCATGACTAAAAAAGAATAAATTAAAAACATCTACCTTGCCTCGTATCCTTCGTGAAGAAGCATACTTTGAGAAATGCAGCTGTACATAAATACTTCCTTTGGTCACGAGTTCCCCTTTTGGCAGCCTGCCTCTCAGAGAATACATCTGCACCTCTAACAGCTCCACATGGACTTGTCACACAGGCCCCCAGAAAGGGCCCTTCGGGGCTACTGCAGGTTGCTGAGATGCTGTGCTTTGATGCTGTACTTTGCCCACAGCTGATACTTGCTGCTCCTCAGATCTGCCAGCCTGTGTGCGCACAGCTGTCTGTCAGTCTGCCTCTCTCAGACTGTGACAAGAGAAATGCAGCAATTCCAACTGATGCAACCTTTTATTATTTCTTGTCTCTAGCAGAATCTACCTAAAGCAGCACTGAATCCTAGCCAACACTGGTGCTAAATAAATAAAACTAATTGCTAATTAGGCTACACTTTCAGATGACAACTAGTATATTCTGTGATAAACCATATAACAAATTGAAAAGAAGCCCTGTTAAATGAGCTTCGGTAAACTTAACTAAAGATAAAATTACTTTTTTTCCTCTTCGGTCATCTAATTGGTCTGCATTCTACTACTTAACCCTTAAAACAGCATTATAGTATTCCAGAAAGGCATCATTTTTTTAACGCATCTCTTCTATGTTCAAAGCTTCATACTTCCAAAAATATTCTACACACTTGAGGACAAATCTAACTATTTAATCTATCTACATGCTCAAGTTTTCAGTGTACTAGTGACATATATAAGCTATTTATAGTCGGTTTACCATACATTTTGCTAAATATAATTTGACTGAGATTATTTACCATATCATGGGTAAACAGATTTCAGCATGTTTAAATTTCTTACACACTACTTTGTTAAAATTGTTCAAATAATCATAAATCTAAGCACAAGGCTATCCTCCACTATACTATTAGCTACGTGAATTTTAATACACAATTTATTATTCTGAAAAATGATAAAATGGTATGAAAATGAGCAATTATTAAGTGTTAAGACTCCTAAGCAATTTATTATCAGTGCATTTATAATCAAACATCCAAAGAGATCATGCTCAGACCAGCACCACTCTCCGCATCCTGATACATAGACATGTCTCTGTTAAAGCTGTTTAGGGCATTTCTGTACCTAGCCACTGACTTTCCTCCCAAAAAGAGGCAAGGAGTTGTCCAACTCCTCTTTTATGGAGATACAGCTGCTTGTGTGGCTGCACCATATAAAACAGATGACTGAGGACACCCACACTTAGAATCATCTTCCTAATAACCAGAGCAACCTTCTAATTAGCACAGGGAAATTAACACTAAACTCCTGTACAGACACTAGAAAAAGATATGTTTTCTCAAACTGTCTATACTGAAATACAGCATTAAATAGTGCTACCTCAAGATCAACAAAATTAGACGTTAGCTTACTAAATTCTCTTCTCATCCCTACGTCACATTTTTAACAAAACTCAAATTAGCATCACAAAGTGGATGCATTTTAATTTCTGTTGAGGTAGAGAGATCATCTGAAGCATCTGTAGCTAACATGGACAAAGTCATGATTCATTAGCTCCTACTCAGATATTCCAATGTTTTGTATTTCATAGCTATTCACATATACTTGTCTTTTACTAAAAAGAAGAATTGCTAAGATGTATACAAACATTAAATCAAAAGCATTTAATGTTAGTATATATATTTCTTCCTAAGGAGGTATTTAAAGTAGCTGAAATAAACTGCCTAGCAGAGGTACTCTATTCTCTCTGCTATGAAGAGAGCTTGCATATTTACATACACACATATATATGTGGCAGAATTCATCCTACCTACACATCATACTGGAAACCTCCCAGCCTAAGTTGCTTAGGTCTTGTAGATGCTATTTAGAACGCAATTCACCTTCATTTTAACAGTATCTACCTCATCACACATTTATTTTTCTCATCTCTAAATAGAAAACTTTACCAGTGTATTATGAAACAACACACAGAGAATGTCACTTCAAGATTCAGGCACCCAAACGCTGCCATCTAACCGTAGATTAGAGATGGATGTCCTAATCTTCAGGTGTTGCCATTCACAGAGGACTAGCCAAGCAACCTCTAATAGCAATTCAGGTGACCAGTCATTAGGTCTTAGTGCAAACTGGATACCTCCCTAGGCTCCATTACACTGACTGGATCTCCAAAGATTGCAGTAAGAGTTGAAGAAATCCAGCTCTTGCATACAAATCAAACATTTAGATATCTTACTACTGAGCTGAATCCCACCCAACCCCCTTCATGCAATTACCTTGTGAGACATTTCATGTATTTTGAAATGAGGATTCTACAACAGAACTCTAACTAGAATACACGCTGGGGTTTTAATGCATTTAAAAGTCATTTCTTCATGAAAAAATTAAAAGAAAAAAAGCTGTGCAAGCATGCAGTAATATTTTACTGTTTTAAGTGTAAAATCCTTCTCCTTCAAACTTCTGTCAAACCTTTCACAGGAAAATAGATAAACCTCATTCCAGATAGAATCCCATAACATGATTCTCCCTTCCTAGTAAGCAACAACAGCATAAGTCTACAGGTTTGTATTTTCTTTCATCATGGTTTAATCCTAGACAGCCACTAAGCCCCACGGAGCTGCTCACTCACTCCCAGTCAAAACCCAAACGTATTTTCCAGCCAATGGATCTTGAGCTGTGTTATGTGAGCGTCTCTGCTTCACCAGCTTATTAGAGAGCAGGGGAAGCAAAACATACATATTAACTGCTTTAGGCTTTAGCAAGTGCTCTCAGCAGAAGTCTGTTTCTATGAAAACGCACAGCAGCACCCTATTTTCAGTCTTAAACATATTTAGACTATAGCATGACCAGCCCTGTTCTGAAAAGGAGATTTCCAGTCACAGCAAATTATTAGAAACAAAGTTTAAAACATCGGCTCTGAACAGATGCCTGATTTCATACATCTTTGTGCTTGCATTCTGTGAGATTGGCTAACTCCTGAAAGCTTCTGTTTGGGCATACAAACTAAGTACTTCAGGTAAGTGACCAATACCCATTCACTACATCTGAAAAATCATGCACCCAGAATTTAATCTCTGTCATCCTGAATTTCAGGCAATTTAATCATTCCAGCCACTAATTTAATTTCTGGTGATAGTTCCAAAATAATCATGCCATCTATCAGAAGCCTGATCCCAAATCAATTAAGAGTGAAGAGAGCCAGTCCAGAGTCACTTACCCTCTGGTTACTCCGAACTATGGAGTATCTGCCTGATACAATTTCCCCAACCAATCCACAGCTGACAGGGCAAGGGTAAAATCAACACCTCTTTCCCCACCATGCTATAGCTGCAATAGTAGCTCCCTATTTGTAATATTGAATGCAGTGTCATAACAAGACACCCTTAAAACACTAGGGTACTACAAGTAGTTACACAAAGAGCAAACAAAAAATAACACCTGAACTAAGCCTTGGAAAAAGCAGATGACTTTAATGTAAGAAACAATCTCTTTAGGCAGGGCATTAACTCAACAAAAATTCAAATGCAAATAGAAAGAGCAAGAAGTTAATTTATAAATTGAAAAGGTGTTATTTAACCTAAGCATTAAGCACGGCTTCTGACATGCATCTAACAAATAATACTAACAGCCAAAATTATTATCCATGCAGTCCTCGTCTATAAAGCTCAGAAATCAGTAGATCTTTCCAGAATATCAGTGCTGAGAAATGCTTATGTGCATCTCCAGATCTACTTATTTATGCCTGCTAAATAGAATTATATTTTAATGTATTTTTCTTAAGAAAAGGAAGCCACCAAAACCTGGCTTAACTAGGTTTAGACAGTAACTTAATTCTTTGAGTGAACTCATCAGATTAATTTTGCAGTTGTGGACCAAAACAAGACCTAAAAGCCAGCTTTTTTTTGTGTCTTATTTCCAACATATAAGAAACGGCAAGAATAGTTAAGTTATAGGTACAAGTATAAAATTAGAACATTCTATTAGTTATGTAAAAAACAGTCTTACTGTAATGAGGTCATTCCTTTTAACCATTCTTCCTTGGTAAAAAATCCCATGCTTTCAGCCTCTAGTTTCCAGGCTAAAACTAACATAATAATCTAGGAGAAACAAAATAAAATAAGTGGAGGAAAAGGAGTCAGTACATAAGAAAAGGCTGATTTACTAATGTCCAAGAATAAAACTCTAATGCATTCAAACATTCTAGCAATTGTGGTACATGCTTGACCTTCATATCTGTTACCATGAAAAAATTCAGCTATATGCAATTTCCCCCTTAATTTCAATTTTTGATAATAAGTACTACTATAATAAACCCCCCCAAAAAAACCTCACACACCAGCCAAGTATAACTGATGTATTCAGCTGAAATATCTCAGAGCAGCTCCTACAAGCAGGAAGACGAAAAACTCTTTGCTTAGTGGAATTAAGAATTTTACACAGAACTTAATGTTATCTAATATCTTCTTAGGCGTTATTAGCACTATGAAAGAAACTTACATTTTCAGGTTCAACACCGATGTCTTCACAGAATTTTTCCATTCCTTCGGGGCCTACCACTTCATCAGGACCTTCAAAGAAAAAAACCACACTAGAGTGAAATCTAAGTAACATTCATTGCTCACAATAATGCCTAATAATTAGGCTGTACTGCACCCAAAGTATTCCTAAAAACGTTGAATTACACTATTAAGTAGCTTTTAAGGTAGAGCTACCCTATCAAATGCAATTGTGTAGCCATGTATGTTATGTGCTACAGCAGAATGTTTGTGCTGTGCACTGCTTCCCTATGACAGAGGAGCCATTTAGTTTTGCATCAGTTTTCAAAAGACTCCATTGAGCTTCCTATTGACACAGCTTAACTCCAATAACTGTGGCAGTCAATTGTTTGAAGACAATTTGGGGACCGCTACTCTCTGAAGTTACTTTATGAATAATGTTCTTAAAAAAATTATTTTATCAATAAAAAAACTTAATTCTGTCTGAGCTACTATTATAGATATTCTTTCAACGGTGCTAACATTATGGGTTGACACTAACAGAGGAGGGTGAATCTGCAAATAATGTAAGATTAGTTTTATGATGCTGAGTAATATAAACAAAGTGGTAAAAATAAATTGAAAAAATGCTGAGCATGTTAGCCTTATACAAAGCAGAAAAAGGTCAAGGGCTGCAATCAGAACAGCTTGATTAGGACCACAATAGTTAGTGTTATGCTATCATTTCTCCATTTTAACACAAGTCTCTAAAAAGCAGTAAAATCGTGCATTTAAAGAGTGCATACAAACACACCCTAGAGCGTTTTGTTCCTCTAATCTCTCTCTGGTTTCAGTTATTTTGACTAAGTCTGTTCCAAAAATGACTCCTACTGGGCAGCCAAATATTATTAAAAGGCCTGTCAACACAATATTTTGATGTGTCTCGGATCATTACATTAACATTTATTGAGTATGAACTCATGTAAAAGGCAAAGGTTTTAGCTTCCAAAACTACATGCCACTTTACAACTTTTTGGCAAATTTTGCTACTTATAATAGGCGGAGTCCTTGATGATACCTGTCTTCACTTTATCTACTGCAAGTGTAATCAGAAGCCTCTTAAAGAGTTTGGATAATGTGCTTTGAATTACTACTTGCTGTGAGATAAAACATTGTCAATAAAAACTATTGAGAATGGCTACTTTTAAAGGAAAATAAAATGCATGAACCCCTACCTCTTGAAAAATATTGCAGAGGACATTTTGCCTAGGTAAGCAAGGTCAAACAGTGTTAGACTTTTTAGAAAATGCTAAAAATAAAAAAGCAAGCTATGAAGAGCAACACATACAAGGGTTCACTGGTAATGACAAATAAAAGCTTGAATCGGTATTTCTGGTCCAGAAATCATATGTACAATTCATACACACATATGTGCATATATGTGTATGTGGGTAGTTTTACCTTTCAATGGAAACATTTTATCTCCTATTGTATATAATTTAACTAGAATTCTACCTCCTGCTGGAAATGTGGCCTTTTTTTGATTACTGGTTAACTAAAAGTAGAACCTCCTACATTCAATTCTTGACTCGACAACAAAGATAAAATTTACAGACATTAATTCTGAAGAATGTGCAAACACATTTATCACTAGAAAATTAAGTTTGAATTATTATTTCCCTAGAAATGACTCTACTCCAGAAGAATACGCCTTAACCCTAAAGTAGAAGGCAGATTACTATAAATAAGAGTAGTGCATTGGTGTGAAAAGACTGCAAGGAAAATATCAGCCCTGATAAATATACTCAAATCAATCGCTGGCACAATTGCTGATAAATCAGCAGCTCTCTCCATACTAAGACCTAGCAATTAACGAGTTTTAATCACCAACCATTTATGAGGGACTTTAAGTAGTGATTAGACAAGAAATTTACAACAATTTAGGAATCCTGAGATCGGAAACCATATAATTGATAAATAAATAGCAGCAATAGTGTAATACATTCTGCAAAATACACTACATATTCACTGAAAGCAGCTATTTGATGGCAATTGTGAGCTATTTGAAAGAAGCTACTTCAAATACTTTTGGAATGAGACATTTGTTATTTAGAATATCAAAAATGTTAGTACAAATTCTCAGATGGAAAAACAGTATAAACCCCTATTATTTTGTTTTGTAAAACTGAAATCCAAGGAGCTTAAATCATTACCTATGTCATTAGCCTTCCAATATGATGACAAAGAAGATATAATTAGATACATAAGCATCAATCTGCTTTATCTCTCAATGTCTTGGCTTCTACTTGACAATTTCAAAGCAAGAAATAAAATCACTCAGTATATCTTGGTTCAACATTGTAGTGCTCAACATCTGTTATTTCATTTTAAAGTTATAAACCATAGAGTAAAGAAAAACAAGTCAAAAAGAACAAGTACCAAGAAGATGATAATAAAAGCTATATTAAGTCAAGCGCATGTTATAAGGACGCAAATATGGGCATATTTTTATGTCTACATCACCATTAAAAAAGCAAAATGAAAGCAGTTTTTGATATATTGCTTTATTTAAAACAAAACAATATAGTTTAAAACATGAATGCATTGCACATTACCTGCATATTCATAAAACCAAGCCAGGCACTTTTTGCTTGAAAAATGTTCCTCTCCACTTATTACTTTACCAGATGCTTGTGATCTGCAGTAGCAAATAGAAACACAGGGATGAACAGTGTTATTTTAATGAGACATGTGAAAAAGGAAAAATTAAATTATACCACATTTATTATTAATCTATTTACATTGTTTCACGAGGTCAATATACATCTACACTTACAATGAATTTCATAAAAGGCAATGTCATCCTCAATTCTTGCTGGAACATAAAACTACCTTTAGATTACAACCATCTTGTAGCCCAAATTATTGCAACTATTACCTTTTTTGAAATGCAGAAGTACTGTTATATTGCAGGTATTAAAAAAAAAACAACCCTCCACACAGATGGCCAAAATATCACTCCTCAGTAATTCAAATGCCTTATTATCTACTTATATTTATACATATAGGCATTTAATGTTAGGTCTCTAATAAGCAGCATGATCTTCAAGAGTGCTGAATATGCACAGATCCCATTAAGGCCAACAGAAGCTGAAGAGTTTGACATATTTAAAAGTCAGGCTAGTTATAGTGAACCATCCAAATTTGGGAAAAACAAACAAACAAACAAACCTGGGTCAATTTGTTTACATTATACATGTAATTAAGAATCTGCAGATTCTATAAGTATTTGGTATGTATACCAGAATAGTAGCGTGCAATCTGTGGCAAGACTGAAGCTGCTCAGCACACGCAGCTTCCCCATCATTGTCTTCATTATGTAACACACAACCCAGTTTACCTAGGAAGCAAATTCTCTAATTCATCATTCATTAAAATAATGCATAGAATGTCTTCCAGTAAAAACACTGACTACACAAAGGCATCTTCAGTCAGTAAGGAGTTGCAGCACCTTTTCAGTGCATCCTCCTTTCAAATATAAATTACAGACTTTTAGAACAAGCTAAGGTTACTCCTAACAATGAGATGAAAGCTAATCATATGAAAGGAATTAAAATTATGCAGCTCCCACATTGCAATTTTAAAATTAAAACATCAAGTAGGAGAAGAATAGTTCAATTCTGAGAGGGGTGAACAACTTTAACTCCCCATATATCTTTTTTAGCTTCACTGGAAAAGAATGTAACACTCTAAGAAGCAGCCTTCTGTGCTGAAAGCTAGAATTAAAGGTGTCCTACAAACATTCATCCATCCATCCAACTGGCATTAGGAATCCAAGTCACCAGAAAGAGGCAGTCATATGGTATGCTATTGCTTATTGGCTTTATCCAGATTAACATAGATCTATTTGTAATCACTGACTTTACTAAAGAATATTACCAATAAATTGTTGTGTAAGAACATAATGCTAAAAATGCTTGTGTATCTAACATTTTCTGATCACCTGGCATGAACTCTCAAATCATAGTTTCTGCCCAACAACTAGCTCCCTGTAGAATCTGTTTTTTTTTTCTTTTTTTTGAGCTATGAAAACACTTTAGGTAAAAGAAATTAAGATCATAAAATTTCAGTTAGCAGTGTTCCAGAAAGACAAACTGAAACTGAACACATGCAAACAAGAGCTAAGATGAGCAAGGAAACTGAAAGTTGGTATTACAAACCAGAATAACTTAGTTTTTTTACGTATAGAAAATAAAGTATAAGAAAACAGAAGAGTTCCCTCTAAATCTACTTTCAGGCAGAACCATGAGAGAATAGAGTGGTATAGAGGATAATGCTAGCACAAGAACAGTTATTTATAGGCAGTGAATAAACTGACTGAAACTAAAAGGTCATCAATGACCACAGAAAGTGAGATCTGGAATAGTTACCCAAACTGAACAGTCATAACAAAATAAGAGCCTGAGTACTTCTAAGCTCAAACTGGGCCAGCCTATGAGAAAGGCCATACGCCACAATTTTTTTTGCAATAGCCATTCCCGCAGTGTTGATTTCGCAAGTCTTTTGTATCCCCATGTCCTCAGGACGTTAGTTGTAACTACTGCTTTACTGGCGTACTTAACAAGGCCTAACAGATGAAGCAGGCAGTTACTTCGGGGAAGCCACACTAAGCTCCTGCTGCACCGCACTAATGGCTCATCATTCTAACAGCATCTTTCGGGTATCACAGCATAAAGTGGTCTTTTTACAACATTAAAAGAATAATATGCTTCAGACTCCTGTATTTATTAGGGAAACCTCTCCTGCTCTTGTTTTCCAGTGTGCTGACCAATCCTTCCAATTCACTGCAAAAAAAAAAAGAAAAAAAAAAAAAGAAGAAAGGGGAAAAAGAAAGAAAAGAGGAAACGACAATTTAGCACAGACACTCTGAGTACTGGCAACCTTAAAGTGAGGAGAGCCGCCTAACCCAGGGAGATAGAACGAATATGGGGACAAACGCCAGAGCTGGCCCTAGAGGGAGAGCCAAAGGCAAAGGCAGCCGGGAATGGCAGCTGTTCCGTGGCGTTTCTCCCCGAGGCGAGACCGCGCCGCACGCCGCCGCGGCGAGCCCCGCACCTGCACCGGACGTGCCCGCCGGCACGGCCGGGGCCCTGTCGGGCCGCACACGGCCTCACCGCGCCCGCCGCCACGGGAAGCCCCACGGCTGCCGCAGCCCGGCGCCCGCGGAGGAGCGGCCCGGGACGTGACCGCCGGCACCGGCCGCCGCCCCACGAGACGGTACCTGCCGAGTTTACATTTCTTGAGGCCGGTGTCGTCCGCCGCCGCCGCCCCCGAGGACTTCCTCTTCTTCTTCACCGGCATCGTCCTGCCTCGGGGCGGGGCCGCCCCGCTGCCGGGGCCCGCAGCCGAGGCCCCCCCGGGCTCGCTTCCCCTGGCCGCCGCCGCCTTCCGAGACCGGCGGTGAGGAAACGAAAAGAGACCCCGTTCCTGCTGGTCCTCCCCAGCCCCACCGTGCGCTGCCGCCCCCCGTTCGCCGGGGGTAGACGCCGCTGCCGCCGCCCCGTTCCCAGAAGCGGGTGTCGCGCCGGGGGCGGGAGCGAGCGCGGGCGGTATCGGCTGCGGAGGGAACGGCGAGAACGACCCGGACACAGACGGCGCCGGGCAGGAAGTGGTAGCGCCGCCGGGGCGGGGCCGCGCCGGGACCCGCCCCCGGGTGGGCGGGGCTGCCGCGCGTGTTTCCCGTCCGGAGCGGGAGCCGCGTGCCCGCGCAGGGGCTCCGGTGCCGGTTACAGCTCAGTGTTTGCAGCGAAATAAACGGGAAAGCGCCAAGGCTTCCGGTGCTTCCCGGTCCGCCCGGTCACAGCCCACAGCCGGGGGGGAGCTGAGTGTCCCGTCAGCGCCGGAGGCGAGCTTGGGGCTGGGACAGCCGCCTGCCGAGAGGCCGGGGCAGCTGCTGGGCGGGACAGGAGGCGCTCTGTCCCTTTAGAGACCCTCTGGAGAAGGCGCCGGGAGCGCCGAGCGGGGCGCGGATCGCTACGCCCGCACTGATCCGCGAAACCACGGGCAGCCACAAGCTTGTGGGTGGTCTGAGCACTCGCCCAGCGCTCCCCGTAGCCGGGACCGCTGTTCTCCGCCTTGCTGTACCGGCACCACAGGCTCCCTAGCGGAGTGGGGCGGGGGCGAGGGAAGCACCCCAAGTGCGTGGCACTGTCACGCAGCTGATGGCAGGAGAAATGCTTCGGTGAAGCCGGGGGAAACCTGGCAGCGTGTTGGGCCGGCCGAGTCGGACGCTTCAGCCGTGCTAGAAACAGCGCGGCACCATCTCCGCCCCGCCCGCCGGGCCAGCCCCGTCCCGCCCCGTTCGGCTGATTTCCGTCGGCCGCCGCCTCCTTCCCCGGCTTGCCCGGCGCCACCCGGAGCTAAGCCGCCTGCGCGCCGGGGCCGCCATCTCCATCACCATAGTGACGGGTCCCGACGACGCCGGGACGGCAGCGGGCCTTTCCCCCTTGTGCCCCGGTGCGAGCCGCCGTCCTGCCCGCCGGGAGCCCTTTGGGTATTCTCCCGCCAGCGCCTGCATGTGCTCCCGTGGCGTTCTGGATACAGCCCCGCCTTGATCCCGCCTGGCGGGGTGCGCGCCGCCACCATGGCCGGGGAGGGAGACAGGAGAAAGCGCTTTATTTCAGCCACGGCTGCCAACTACTTCGGGCTGGACCCGGCGGGCGGTGCCGCTGCCCTGGCCGCGGGGCTGCATTCCCGTCCGGAGCTGAGCCGCTTCCTCGACGACGGCAATGAGTTCCTGCTGGTGGTGCAGCACTCGGGCGCGCAGCTCAGCGCCTCCAACAAGGTATCGTAGTGCCCGGCGCCTGCGGGTCCCGCGTGTCCGCCGCGCCCCGGCGTGCGAGCGGGGATGCAGAGCCCGCAGTCAGCCCAGGCTTGGTGGCCGTAAAGACTGGTGTCAAATTTGGGAGACGTCTCCGTCCTGCGAGTATCTGTGCAGGGCTCTGTGTCTACTGCAAGCTACTGGCGTCTGCCGTGGTTTATTAAACCCCAGCCGGCAGATCAGTACCACTCGCTGTCTCCCCACCCCGCCGTGGGGAGAAGAAGCGGAAAGTAAAGAACGTCGTGGATTGAGATAAGAACAGTTTAATAACTGAAACGAAATAAAATACAATAATAGGAAACTACTAATACACTAATAATAATGTTAATAACTCTAATAAAAAGGGGCGAGGGAGGGGAACATAACCCAGAAGAAGCCAGTGATGCACAGTGCAGTTGTTCACCACTCGCTGACTGATGCCCAGCCCGTGCCCCAGCAGCGACCGGTGCCTCCCGACCAACTCCCTGCGGTTCATACACTGAGCAGGATGCTCTGTGGTATGGAATATCCCTCCGGCCACTTCGGGGCAGCTGTCCTGGCCGTGCTGTCTCCCAGCTCCCTGTGCCCTCCTCACTGCCAGAGCATGAAACACTCAAAAGTCCTTGACTTTGGGTAATTGCTGTTCAGCAACAACCAGTATATCAGTGTGATATTAACATTATTCTCACAGTAAACCCAAAATACAGCACTGTACCAGCTATTAAGAAAAAAATAAACTCAATCCTTGCTGAAAGAAGAGCACTGTCCCCAGAGTCTATGAAGACCATATGGTCAGCTGATGATACATTTGTTATCAGATTGTGCCCATGTTGGTGCAGTTTCAGTGTGCTGTATATTTTCTTTGTGAATGTAATGTGGCTTGGGGCATGGAATTGGATGTGTGATTTCTTCCTGTGCATGGTTGCAGGCACATGACTGGAAGGATTGCATGGGCAATGTGCGTGCAGGGAATGGGATCCAGTGTGTGGCACATTGGCTGATGTTTGACTAATCCAAGGTGGATGTTTGTCCAAAGCATGCATTTCTCAGATTGTAGTGTCCAGCTGTGAGCAAATCTGAAGTTCATTGTGTGGAATATCCTGCCTTGAGTCTTGTGTTCGGCAAGTGCCTCTTTGGATAGCTGCCATGGGGTGTGATGTGCACTCAGTGTCACCGTGTAGGGAGGGCATGGTGTGGTGCCAGCCACACAGAGTGTACAGGCAGGGTGTGGGTCTTGACTGGGACCTGTTCTACAGTGAGACTCGGGACTTGGTGTCTGTTGTGTCAGTGGCTTCACACATGGAAGATGGTTGTAAGGAGTCCTCAGCATGTGAAGTGGACCAGTAACTTGTATAACTCCTTGGTTAATCCTCTGTGAAGTCAAGTGCATGCTATATTCAGGCAAGAATGGACATATATGTGTACCAGTTTTTGGGTGTGCTGCTAAGCCACTGTCTAAAATACAGAGCAGCTTTCAGCAGCTGTGGAAGATCAGATGCATATTGGTGCTATGCTCTGTACTTGTTGTCTCAGCGAAGCTAATTCTGTAGGTGTTGGACTAAAGACTTGATAAGAAAGCAAAACTGATACTTTCCAAAAAACCTGAAAACTGTTCTTACTACCCGTTGTTTCTTTTAACAGAAAAATAGTACACATATTTACATATTTACAATTGCACAGAATCTGGGATTTCACTTGGCACATCTTTTTGCTATTAATTTATCAAACGTTAAATAAATTTTCCTGTTCTATGAGTTCTCCTTAGCCAGAAATAATTTCCGTACTTACTTTATGGCAATTTTTGGAACTTTACCCATAAGTTGGGCTGTGGATGGAACATTAGTCACATTGTAATTTATGATTTTACTGATAAAGGAGCATGTCTGTTCTTGAGAAATCTATGAATAATGTGTTTACAAACTCAGGAAAACCATGCAGAATATTTAGAATATATAGAAAAATATTCCCAACGCTTTCTAGCATAAAAATACAATAAAAAAACCAGGCTTCATGCTTAGTTTCTCTAGGCATAAGACAGAGTTTCTGTTTTGTCCAGAGAAAGTGGTAAGTGGAGTTTTCAAAATATAGTAAGAAATGATGATATTTAAAGACATTATATGCTGTAGAAGGCTTTATGTATTTGATATTGAAGTCAGGTTCATATAGACTCAGAAATTAGTATCATAGAAATTTTAATTTTCTGTGCAAATCAAATACTACCAGAATTTTATCAGAGCCCAGAGGGAGCAATATGGTATTTAATATTTTTTCTTGATGCAAATTGTGTAAATGATGTATATAATTTAGCAGTCAGTAACAACTTTCTAAACAAATCCTGTTTTCTTGATTATTACAGATTGAAGCTACTGATTCAAAGAATAATGTGTTGGTGTTCTTTAAGTTGAGACCTGATGTAATTACTGAAGATAATCTTCACAGTAATATTCTTGTGTCATCTATGCTAGATTCACCAATCAACACCCTCTATCAAGCTGTACGGCAAGTTTTTGCACCAGTATTACTGAAGGTGAGCAATATACAAGTTTAAATGTTCTGTATTTATATTGAGACATTGGAATTCAAGAGCATGTTACCTAATTCTGAGCTACATATTTTATATTATGAAACCAAAATATTTGAGAAGATTAAACAGTGGGTGATAGTTACAATTTCTGAGTTAAAGAAAGTGCTTAAGCTCCCATCAGTAAGGCTGAGAGAAAGATTCTGGTCATACATATGCCTGGCTGGAAATGTGGAATACACTGGCCTTTGGTGGTTAATGTGGAAAAACAGCTCACACACTTTCAGGATGCCTTTATAAACCCAACAACTAGCTTTTGATTTTGTAATAAAAATGTTTTTTGTGGTATTATTCTGAATTATTCAATGAAAAGAGTGAGGTGCTTTTCCTTGACTTTAGGGAAAAAAATTGCTTCATTGTCCCACCATGTGGTTGGTACTTAATTTTATACTTTTTTAAAAGATTAATGGGAAGAAAATAGTAATTGCTCTGTCATGTGAGTCAAAATTTTATGAAATTTTCATTACAGGATGAGAAGTGGAGTAAAGCATTTGATCCCAAGCTCCAGAAACTTTTAAGTGAGCTTGAAGCTGGCTTGAGTACTGCTCTCAGAAGATCAGTTCCCAGTTCCACAGGAACAAAATTCAGTGAAGATGATGTGCGAGGTTTGTTTTGCAATTATGCCCTTTTGAATTTGGAGTAAATAATTTATTTACAAGTTGAGTGTTTAGGTTTCCTAGTGATTGCACAGTGTGAAATATAACTGGTTGTTGTTAGCAGACTGAAATTACTTATGGTCATGCCACAAGACCATAGTTGACTTTCATACTGCATTTAGTCAAGATCAGAAGTTAAAGGATATTTACATAACCATAAGTAAAAATGTGCTTTAGAAAGTATGTTCTGATTTAACATTATAAACATTCATTTATTTCATATATAAATATTTTTTATTTTATTTGCAGCTATACTTACACCAACAGATGAATTTCAGTTCTGGAGAGAATGTGCTCATCATGGAAGTAAAGGGTGTAGTAAAGAGAGAGCTTCATATTTTAGAGACCTATTTGAGGACATTGCAAAAGTATGTTTTATTTTGTGTGATCAGTGATATATTTCTAAACTTAGTAAAAAAAACCCTCTTCCTATGAAATATGTGTCAGTATATGTACGGTCTTCCCCAATATATGAATATATGACTATTTAGTTACTTTTTCTCAAACAAAATTTTACTTTAAATGATATTCATGTAGTTTGTAGTGACAGTGATGCAAGGGAATGCTAATATTTAATTGGGAGTGGATTTAATCACCGAATACTAGGGAGCTGCTGTAGAAATATGATTGTATGCTACAGTTTGTGAACTAGGGATTGGGTCAGGAGATGAAAAGGACACTCTTAATGCTGTTATGCAACACTTTTGGCACCCAAAAGTACTTTCTTGAATAGTGCTTCAGATAAGAATGAATATTTCACCTGAATAAATTTACACACATGCTTAGTTTTTTGAGAGGATTATGACATATTCTGTTATGTAGTAGACCTCAGGAAACTACACCACTTGCCAGCTTCAGGAAAACATAAATGTTTCAACAATACTATTTGTAAATTAACCATAATAAGGATCTTTTTTTCCCTAGGATTATTACAACTTGGACACTCTCTCATTATTTGAAGTTGTGGATTTGGTGGAGGCTACCAAGGACACTGTTGATAGTGTGTGGAGACAAACAGAACATGATCCTTATCCACAGTCTCGCATGCATAATCTCTTGGATGTGATAGGTAAACCTTTATGCAGTCTTTATTAAATTAACAGTTGAGAAAAGTAAAATGATTCCTTAGGCAGAGATCTTCTTACTTGTAAAGGCACCAATAACAGCCCATAGCATGAAGGTGCTTGCTTCTTGTAATTGTGATGCATGAATGTTACTTCCCTTCTAGTATGTGGCCATTCAGCCAGATGCCTTCACACATGCTTGGGAAGGTGATAGGTAGTTAGAAGATGGAGATGGATGCCTTTCAGCCTGTGAGCTGGGTTTGTCATGCTTCTGTTTGACTCCCTGTCTTTATGTCTAAATAAGAAATTTATTTACATGAACTCCCATTAAAGGCAGTTCAGTCTGTGTGCAGGTGAGAGCAGGATGTGCAGAGAGTCCTTCTCTCATTCTCTTGTCAGCAGCCCCATGTTTGGGGACAGGCATAGGACAGTGAGTTTGTGTGCTCCTGCCAGATGTGTGTGTGTGTGAGAGGAAGAGTTGTGGGAAGCAACCAGATACAGCCATTGCTGCTGATAAAGACAGATGCTTGTGTGTGAAATCCAGAATCCAAATCCATCAGCTTCACATATTGGACTAACTTCTGTTTACCTTGGAGATATTCAAGAGAATTGTTGAATCTGAAACAAAATAATCAGTTATTGCTGCATTTGTCTGGTTTGAAATCAAGGTACTACACTGTTTTTTTTTTAAAATGTGATTGGAATGTGGTGTAGCTTTAAAGGAATTATATTAAACAAACATCTTAGTTTTTTTAATACTTGTTTGTCTTCTAGGTGGCTCACTAGGTAGATTTGTTCAGAGAAAATTAGCAGCTTTGAATTTGTGGGAGGATACTTTTCACAGTGTTAAAGAAAATATACAGGCTGGCATTTTGGTTTGTGAACAGTGGGTGTCAGCTTGTGAATACCTAACTGGACAGCTATGGCAACGTTACACTCTACATCCGTGGAAAAATGAGAAGTATTTCCCTGAACTGATAGCCAAACTTGGCCAACGTCTTGATGAGGTAGAGATTTGAATTATACATATTAGTTCCATTAGACACAGAATTAAACAGCATCGTTTCAAGTTAAAAAAGAGAATTAAAATACTTTCATAATCTTTTCAGAGTCAGATAGTATTCCATATTTCAATATTTGTTTGAGCCTTCCAAAAGTTTCTCATACAAAGGAGAGAGATAAGTACTTGTAAATATAAATTTTATGTAAAAATACGTTTGTTATATCAAATACTTTTTTCCCTCATAGGTGCTAACTGTTAGAACACTGCATGAAAAGCTTATGTTCTTTTTGCCAGCTGGAGAAAAAAATTCTTTACATCTTTCCAATGTGTTTGAACCTTTTGCTGGCCTGAATCCTGTACACTATAATCCTTACACAGAGGTATAATGCTTATTTTTAATTTACTCACATTCTTTCTGTGTCTTTCTGTAATGTATGTAGTCCTAAACTAACATGTGAACTCATTATCTCTAGCCATTATGGAAAGCTGCAGTCTCTCAGTATGAAAGAATCATTGCACCAGCAGAACAAAAAATAGCAAGCAAATTGAAGAAATTTATTTCAGAAATTCTGGACAGTCCACAGCAGGTATGGTTAGTTCTTTAGTCTGAAAACTTTCCTGAAGATCAAGTTATTTAATTCCTAAGTAGTCCGTTTAGGGAATAGGAGTAAGAACATAGAGCCAGAGACAGCACTACTGGGTGGTGTTAGCCAATGTTTAATTTTTTTCATGAGAAAGTGATAACTTTAAAAAATCTTCATATTCCAGCTTCTTCAAATATTTCAGAAGCATAAGGAACTGATAAAGCACCCCAATATAAGCAAAGAATTGCTTTTTGAAAGGGAAACGTTGCTGGCAGCTCTTCAAGATTATGTCAAAGGTATCTAATTGCATTAGTTTTTTTGTGAATGCTAGGATCTTTATTTACTTCTAGAATTATGTTTGTTTTCCTAGTATATTTTTATAATATATAATATTATATGCAATGATGATCTAAGGTTGTTTAATTAAATTTCTGGTCTAATGGATGTTTTGCATCTGTTAGACTATGAGACAGACTTTGAAACTCGATGCCATGGTGTTCCTGGTGATGTTTCTGGACCACTGTCAGGCAAGAACCTTTCTGAAGTTGTCAATAATATTGTTTGGGTACAGCAGCTGGAACTGAAGGTAACAGATTCTGTTGCTATTTGCACACAATTCATCATTGAATGTAAAACATGGTATTTGACATTTCTGGGGGTAATTCCACACAGAAAAATTGTGGGCTTCCCAAGAGTTATATAATCAAGGTTCCTTTTCAGTGGTGATGCTTGCTAAGTTGAACTTTATTAGCAGACCCAGAATGCAGTCTTTTTGTAGTAAACTGAACTGCCTCTTTTTTTTTTTTTAAAAAAAAGGACCAAAATTCATACAGTAGCTGTTTTTGTTAAATGTTACCCTCCAGCATGCATTTTAAATTGTATTTAGGATTTGCAGATATCCATATTCTGAAATCCTAATTCTCACTTGTTATTACTAACCTTTGTAGTGTCTTCTTGAAATCAAAGAGTAGTGCATTTTGAGCTTATGCCTGCCAGGGAATTTACAGTAGTAAAAGTAAATGTACAACCATCCTGTTTTAATTTATCTTGTTTCTGTAAGTTATTTACTTTTTACTAGGAAACTTTGAACATTTTTTGGACAACATTGACCAGTGAAAACCAAAATGTTTTTCGTGATGTGAACATAAGTGCCTTACAATAACTATCGATTTGAATGTGAATAGAAGTTACTTCTCCTGGAATAACTCTTAGCCTGGCTCAGCTGATGTATGTCAGTTCTATGTCTGCTTTAGGCAGTGCTACATTTTTAAAATTGCTCTCAAATGTCCTCTGATTGCATTGACTGGGGTTTTAATTTGTCCACCTGTAGATGTGAAATTCCATTTCAAATACCTGTGAGTATTGTCATGGACCTTACAGATACAAAAGAAGACTCGTAGGAGATCTGAACCTTTACAGAGAGTTAATTAAAGGCCAAGTGGGATATCCTGGGGTATCTTAATAGGGGTGGATGTCATTGCCAGTCTTGTCAGTGGACAGCTTATTCCAGTAAACTTAATTTACTGTAAAGAGAATTCAAACATCTGGGACACAGTTCAGAATTCTTTTTTTTTTCCTAATCAGCTTTTGAATCTCACTTAGATGTTTTGTCATACTAATTTTTATTGTGCTGATTTTTCTTTTCTGTTTGAATACCGTGAAGTTAAGCTTCTATTCTCTGTTATGTTTAAGGTGGATGATTCTATCAAGCTAGCAGAGGCTCTTCTGTCTGACTTACCCGGATTTCAAACTTTTCATCAAAGTGCAAATTGTTTTCTGGAAAAGTTAAAAGTATATGAGCAAGAACAATTTGATGACTGGTCTAGGAATATCCAGTCAGAATTATCAAATCCCAAGTCAGGACTTTGGTAAATACACTCTTGTTTAAATAATGTTTACTAAATATTGAAATCTGTAGTATGGTGTAATTCATTAGAACTTGACAAAGGAAATTAAAAAAAAAATTACAGAGTTGAGATTGAATGGAGAGGCAAAATAGAACAATTTATTACAATTTCATCATCCTTGGTAAGCTAAACTATACAGGACATATTATTAATTACTAATTAATAGCTAATGTTGCAGATTAATAACTAGTCTTGAAGTTTCTGTCAGCACCTGGAATGAAAGACGTATTTGGTTTGCTTGTTGTTTTTACCTGTTACCCATTGCAATCCTTAGTGGTAATGTATAGAAACTAGATGGGAGTATAGCTGTGATATACTCTCAGCTATGAGTATAGCTGAGATGACACATGTAGAGTAACTAATTGTTATTCACAAGAAATTCTGCGGTCTACATAAGGCAGATGAAAGAAGGGTAAGCATATAAATTTAAACTTCATTAATTTTTTTTCCCAAAATGATAAAATTTCTGTATGGGATACTGAAATGTATTTTAACAATCTTTGTTTTAGTTGATTGGCCACATAGCTTCTGTCTTCAACTCTGAGGGTTGCAAAATTCCTTTGAAAAGAATTTGTCCACAGTTATAGAGAATACAGGAGTTGATACTTAAGTGAAAACTTTTATTTTAATGAAGATACTCAAATATATAATAGCCATCTAATTTATTAGTACCACAAAAATTTGTTATTGTGAGATTTTAAAATATGTGAAGTGGTTAATTAAAAGAGCAAGAAAAGAAGTAGCTCCCTACAAAGGGGAATGCAATGGATATGGGAACTGGAAAAGAGGTGAGAATAAAAAAAGAAAAAAATGAGTAAGGCTGAAGTGTATGAAAGGATGGTGGTAGAAGCATTACTAAAGTAAAAAAAAAAATGGAGTAAAGTATGAAGATAGGCTGATGTTCTCATTAGCATCTGGCTGAATATTCCAAAATGTTCCATTGATGCAAGTTTTGGTTCTTAAATCGGTTCTGTCATTATTTTCTTCCCCCTTTGCAGTGCAGGAGACTGGGGTGGGTAAAGGAACCTACTTGAGAGACTATGATGGATACAGTGTAATTTGGATTACTGACTACTACTGAGTTACATGTTAGCTATCCTCACAAACCTGAAAAATTTTGTCTTACCTTCATTTGCTTTGATGTAAAGGAAAGTTTACTGGAATAATTTCTGAGTAAATTAAAATGTTAATAAGCATAGAAAAAAAATAGAACGACATCAAGCTGTTTAGAATAGGTTTCTATATTATGGTAAAATGCACCTAAGAAAGGATAAATATTAAATTATATTCAGTAATATGGTTGATTTTGGTTCAGTATCCAAGCTAATAGCCCTGTGATGGAGTTGGATCCCATTTCTGGAGCATTAAACATACTTTACTCAGATCGTTTGGTGACTCTGCTAAGAGAAGTACGTCAGCTATCAGCACTTGGGTTTGCTATACCAGCTAAAATACAGCATGTTGCAAACATTGCACAGAAGTTCTGCAAGCAGGCAGTCATCCTCAAACAGGTATGAGATTGCTGTTCTGACTTCCCAGCTTGAACTTTTCTACAGTGCTGTATTTTCTGTTTGTGTGGTTAAGGTTTTCACTGTGCTTGACTGTATGAAAATGACTTCTTTCTTGAATAAATCAGGTAAGTCCATAAAAGAAAACAAAAGTAAAGATATGCTTCAAAATTCCAGAATATGTCTTCTTTTGCAATTTAGTATTAAAGGTTACTGCATGAATATACAAAAATAAGACAATTAATTAGTTGATTAACTGGTTTTAGTCTCAGATTTTTATAATTATGACTAAAGGGAATTGTCATAAGATGTAGCAACTTGTCCTCATCATTTCTAGTTTTCAACTGAAAATATATTAGCAAGTATTTTAGTGGAAGTGGAAGTGGGGTTTTTGGGGGTGGGTGGCATAGTTTTTTGATGGCACTCAATGTGACATGTTTTTGTTTGGCTTATATTTCCATTCAATTTCATGTGAGGTGTCTGACATCTGAGATACCTCTACAGCTCAGTTGAAGATGACATAAGACTTTTTTTTTTTTTTTTTTTTTTTAATTTAAGCTCTCCTTTTTTTACAGGTGGCACATTTCTATAATTCTATTGATCAACAAATGATTGGGAGTCAAAAGCCAATGATGTTACAATCTGCTCTGGCATTTGAACAGATAATTAAGGTGAAAGAATTCCTCTCTCTTTATCTTTTTAATTTCAAATTGGTATCTGTGGTATCTGTGCATATTCTGTGCTGCTTTTTCTACATTTATTGTATTGTAATTTTAAAAATTATTTCTTGATTAACAGGTGAAGTCGATTAGCAATTATTGTCACAGTTTTGGTTTTGATCTGTGCAGAGCAAAGACCAAGAGAGGTGTTTAAGGTGTCCTCTCATCTTCAGATGTCTGCTTATATTTGTGGAGCAGCAGTCTCAACATCAGTTGACCTGTTTCAGACTCTGTTAGGAGTCTGGCATTAATCCTTCCCCAGTGCACTAATGTAGCTATAATGCTATGCCCCTACATGTCTGTGATTTGCCAGATTATTTTGTCTCTAGTGCAGCTAGGGAAAGGGAGATCCTCCATTTTTTTGCTAGGAGTAAAACCATCTTTCTTATATTATCACTTCTGTATGCTATCTGGTAGACTATTTTTGTCATTAAAAATTACAAAGTTTGTGTGTTTTTAAAGCATTCAAAATCTGGTCCTGGAGGAAAAGCCCAAGTAACATGGGATAATCCCAGAGAACTGGAGGCTTACATCCAAAAGCTCCAAGCTGCTGCTGAACGGCTTTCCACTGAAAACAGAAAATTAAGAAAGTGGCACACAAACTTCATTCAAAAGGTATATTTTCCAGATGAAATTGAAGTAATGTCTGTCATAGAGTAACTTAACCTTTCTTTCATTTATGTGATGATGAGTATGTTTATTATCCCTTAAAATTCTTTTAACAGGTCATATCGCTTATGAATATTGATCTACTAAGGCAGCAGCAGCGTTGGAAAGAGGGACTTCAGGAGCTCAGAACTGGTTTTGCCAGCCTCGAGTCACAGGCAGGGTTTGATTTTCCTACTGCATACTGTGAACATTTGACTTTTCAACAGCAATCAGGATTTAAGACTCAAACATAGCATGATTGAATTAATTTTGGTTAAGGAGTTACTAGTTGTCTTAGGAAAACGTGTCCTAGTTAATGCAGATGTGAGGTAAAATCTCAGATGAGGAGGATGGAGATAATTTTTTTATGTCACACTAGCAATGGGAGAAGAACTTTTGGTCAATGACAGGTGTTAGATGAGGAGATGGGAAAACCTTGGGTAATGTAGATCAGTTGTGTTTGAGCCATTAATGCAAGATAAAATGAAGAAATTGGTACAGATAATGAGTGATCCACACACAGAATAAAACAAATGTAAAAAATTTGGAATTTAAATGCACTTCTGTCTGAAATAACGGGAAAAACATTTTTTGTTTGTTCACTTATCAACTGACAACTTTTAGAGTAGAATCATAGAATCATTAGGGTTGGAAAAGACATTTAATATCATTGAGTAAGATGATAAAGATTTTGATTAAAAATATCATATTATCAAAGTTAGCTATTTTGAGTTATAATTCAAGTAAATTTGGTATTTCCTATAGGCTTCAGCAATCAAGGGACTATATCCTTAACGGATACGTTGTTATTATCCTTTATAAAGCAAATGCAGATTACTTTTGTTGGTGTTTGCCAGTCAAATAAATGCAGTGTCTTTATAGTATTAGACTTCTAATTTTGTTTTCATTTTCTCAAGATAATAGGAAAAATAATCTGGCTCAATTTATTTTGAAGTTTAATTTGCAGATTTTTATCTTTAAGTCACTATATTTTATGAAAAGAATCTAGATTTCCTTTAGGATCTGTTTGAAAATTATTTTGGTGTTACACAATGTTTTTAGATGAAAAATTACTGAAACTATATTCAGTCACTCTTTAAAAATCTTTGAGTAGAAGTGATAAAACTTAACCAAATGTATATTTTTTTTCACATTCCAAGGATTATAAAATGGTATAGTCTTACTGCTATTGTCATCAATATATTACATATTTCTTTAAAAACCCTATTATAATTGTTTTAAGGCTTAATTAAGACAATTTCAAATTTTCTTAATCTCTAGAATCTTTCTATTGGAAGAGCTCCTATGGGCAGCTTTGAATTGTAGGACAGACCTTAACTGTGTAGCTTCCTGCAGCAACTCTGCACTGCCTCCAAAGCCCTGTCTGAAAATCTCCAATTAAACAAGAGAACCTTTTAAGCTGAAAGGAGTTTCTAATTTATTTTCTAGCTTCTCTGTCCATCTGCAAATTCCTCCATGGTATGCAAATGACCATTTATCTCAGTTGGTCAGGGTGCTAATAATGCCAAGGTAATGGGTTTGATCCCCATATGGACAATTCACTTAAGAGTTGGACTTGATGATCCTTGTGAGTCCCTTCCAGCTCAGAATATTCTGTGATTTACAGAACTTGACTGTATGATAAGGCTTTACATGTTCTTACAGTGCAGTGTAGCAGATTCCAATGAAAAACTGAATTCTTTGAGGTAAAACTTTCCATTGTTCTATGGAAACACACAACAATTTTTGTAAGTATTATTTAAAAAGTAGCTTACATATTATAAGAACATAGAAGATGTGATACAAGTTTAAATCTCTTATTCAGCCAGGTCTTAATGTTATTTCCAGCAGAGTTCTGTGCACTTTAGAGTAGCCTTGAGGAACGTTCTGGTAAACCAGTGGGTGATGAACCTCAGTGAAGTTCTCATGTTGATCTGCCACAGAGACAGTTTGATTTGGATACTTTTAAAAATTCCTATATTAGTTTGAAATAAATGCAATAACTGGTCACAAATTCAAAAAACCATATCTCGAGTTAGAAAGGGCCCACCAGGACCATCAAGTCCAGCTCCCTGCTCCACACAGGACTATCTAAAACTAAACAGTGTGACTTAAGTATGACGTTCAGATGGTCCTTAAACTCTGACCTGCTTGCTGCCACAACCCAGTCTGTTCCAGGTGTGTGATTACTGAATTTTACTAAGATCATCGTCTTCAGATCTTATACCGTGTGCAGTTTTCATCTTATAATTATGGTTTGAGGAATAAAAGAAAAATAAACATTGTTAAATTTTAGGGTTTCAGATCGAGTGATATGAAAGCTTGGAGACAACACTGGAATCATCAACTTTACAAAGCTCTGGAGCATCAGTATCAAATGGGCTTAGAAGCACTCAATGAGAATTTACCAGAGATAATGATTGATCTAACATTCAAGTAAGTTTTTTTATTGCCTTATAAGGAAATATTTGGGCGCAGATTGCATTAAAATATTAGTTTTTCTATTATTTGTTTCACTTTTTAGGCAAGGTCGCTTGCAATTCAGACCTCCTTTTGAAGAAGTACGAGCTAGATATTACAGAGAAATGAAGAGATTCATCTCTATTCCAAATCAGTTTAGGGGAGTAAGTGAGGCAGAAGATGAGTCTATATTCACTGTCATGACTGAAAGAAATGCAAATGGATTTCTGACTGCTTTCAGTAAAGCAGAGGATTTATTCAGAAGGCTGACAGATGTTTCTAATCAATTCAAGGTATTTTCAATAATGGACTGGCTCATGCCTTTTTTCCCTTAGGTCTGTATCATTTTATGTTTTGGACATTCTAGAAGTAGCTGAGCAATGGCGGTTGTGCATTGTTGTCCTTTTCTTCAGGGCATATAAGCAAAAGCTTAGCGAGTCCGTCCATGTTAAGCCAATCACTTAAGCACATGGCTGACTTGAAATATACATGTAGTTCTCTTTGAAAGCTCTGTATGATAGACTTTTCACTCTTTTCTGTTTTGAATATCCTTCAATGTGTGAGCATGTCAAACCATTTTTTACCTCCTGATTTTTGCACTAAGAAAATCTATAGATAATTGAAGAAGCACAAAGGTTAGAGAGAATGTAACTTGAAAATATTATTAAGTATTTTAATGTTATTGAGAAACAGTATTTTAATCTGTAAAATATTTATTTTCCATGGAATAAAAAATTATGTTGGAAAGGAATGGGTTGTAATTGGCCAAGTAGATATGGAACCTTTGGTGAAGACTCATCTTTCTAGCAAACAGGACTGGGAAAAAAACTTCAAGGCATTAAAAGTGAGAGGAAAAGAAGCAGAACGCCTTCCAAGGTATAGTGTAGTTCTATTCTTTTGTTTCAGTAATGTATTCTATCAGATATTTTAAAGGTAATAGTAAAATAGAGATGAAGATATAGATAGAATTTCAAGTGTTTTAAAAATGTTGATGTAGTTTTTAAATGTTTAGATTTTAATTTTTATTTTTAGATACTCTTCTATCTGTGCCACCTTCTCTGAAAAATTTTGATTATTTTCTTTAACTATAGAGGGAAACTTTCTCAGAATTCAGGGCTAATTCTGAAATACTGCAAAACATAATATTTTAACAAATCTTTTAGCTAAGTCCTGTACATGTGAAATATATATGACAGTTAGGAACAGATGTAGCAAATGCTTGTCATGAAGTAATTCCTGTATTGAAATATTTGATTACCTCTTATAACTTACAGTCTAAAATGTGCTAGGGTAGGCTTTTATTCTTACATATATTCACATGAACTTATTGTACTGTGTAGTTAGAGTTCTAAAGTAAAACTGGTAGGAATCATGTTTAGAACAAGAAAAGAGATGTGACATTTCATGCTGGAGAATGGACTGGTAGAACTTGCTGGCTAGTGATAGTCTGAGTAGTAAAGATTTCCATGAGTTAATGGACAGACTGAGGTGAATAGAAGAGAAACTGGCTGATGTGCCTTATAGGCAGAAGCAACATGTTACTAAGAAATCCATGAGTTGAAAATATAGTGTTGAGGGAGGATGGTCAGGAAGGGATCAAATAAGGTAGACCTTTTTCTTAGTGTTCTTTAGGTATCTGCATATGATCCCTGATATATTAGATATGGGGCCTTGAAATGACTCCCTATGGCTTTTCTTCTGTTCTTATTACTATTGAAGGCTGGTTGGTAAACTGTCATGGAAATTAGAGAATTAAAGACATGAATATACAAATAATGAAAGTATTTTTCTTCTGAGTATAGTAATAGCCTTTCAGAATTTTATGGCACTGGTTATATAAAATCAAGCTATTTTCTAACTATTTGGAGAAGCAGAGCCTCAGTCAGGGTTTTATTGGACCTCAGTCCTCATAAAACTGGAAGTATATATGCATAATTGTTATAAATATTTCAGTACTATGAGAAATTTTCACAATAAGCTATGACTTTCATTTGTTGAATTATAAGGGAAATTTTTCATTAAACTTCAAAGTCGGGGTAAACTATAGATGCACATAGATCTAGAGATACTAACATGTTGTACTATGATACTATCTACTGAATATTTGCTGTCTTTTAATCTCTTTTTTAAAGCACGGTCCGAATAGATTGTTTAACTGTTAATTGCAACCCTGTGAAAACTGTAATTGATGATTTCATCCAGAAGTTGTACGACATTCTAGTTGTTTCTTTGAGAAAATCTATTCAAGGTAAATAACTTCATTGAACAGTACTTCGTTTTTGTTTCTGTTTTACTTGGGCACATCCGTGTTAATGTAAATACTTTTTTAAAGAAATATTTTACTTTTCAACACAGTGAACTACAGAAATCACAGTGCAGAGAAAGTAATCTGTTATAGCTGTGTATTCCTCAATATTACATTTTCACTACAGACCTAACCTAGCACCCTTTGATGTCCATTGTGTATCTTAACCTGTTCTCTTGTTTGGGACACATCTGTTAGAGGTGTAAAATGCTACATATGAACATTGTTTTGCTTGTTTCTTTTTTCTGAAGGAAAATTTTGTTGCTTCAGAGGAAAATGTATTGAATGTTTGAGGGAGGAAAATATCCTAGGTGTTTGAGAAGGTGTCATAAAATGTAATAAAAATGCTATTACATTTTTCTTTTACAAACTGAAATACTTCATGAAGAGTCTAAAATAATCTAGACTTACTCCGTAGAACTGCTTGTCACCTTAGATTGTCAAAACTGTTAGAACTGTGTTGAAGAATGCAAAACATTTCCCTGTTTTAGGTGGCCGACCTATATCTAGAGCAGCAAAACAAAATGGAATGAAGTGTAGATGATAAGGAACAACAGTGCTTTGTGCTTTAAATCTAATGATTGTCACAGGAAACATAGAACAGAGATTGTGCAAGAAAGTGAATTATTTCCGTAAACTGAAAGGTGAATCTTTCCTGGAACATTTCCTGGAGCTGTACAGCTCCTTTCTCAGTATCAGAAGAGTTTTACCTTGGTAGGTAAATACAACATTATAGCTTATTCAGGCATTTGTTTGTGAGTCTTTTGTGTGTAAAGCAAGGTGGCTTTAGTTAGTTAGCCTCTTTAAAAGACTCAAACCAAAACAAAAAGAAAAAAACCCAAAGAACCCGAAAGCAATTTTAACATCTATTTTTATCTGTTTACCTAAAATAAAAAGACCTATACAGCCTTTGAAAGTATATAAATAAATGCCTCATGTTTTTTATGCTTAATGTTCAGAAGAGACTCTGATACTTATGGTCTAAATCATACACTGAACGCAGTGGATCACATTTGAAAATGTGTAAGCATAAACATACGTGTAAACACAAACGTGCAATTTTTGTTCAGGTAGTAGACAAGATTGGAGTCTGCAATTTTTAAACAAATACTTTGCATACTTACGACTAATGCTTTATCCTTGTGCATTTTTCTGACTTGGATATTTATAAATATTCTCTCCACTATAACTTTATTTTCCATCTTTATGTAGCTCACCTATGTGATGTTTCTACATTTCTCACTGAAGCCATGGAAACACTAGTGATTAGGCCTCAGACTGTAGAGGAAATAGCAGAAGACAATTTAAAATATTTAAACCTACATGAACGAAAAGAAGGGGTAAGATACTATTTTATTCTATTCAGAACAACATCTATAAAACTGAAATTACTTTCTAGTATGGAAACTTACATTTAATAATAACTAATAAAGATCATGCAAAGGTCACATAAGGTTAGGGCAGTAGTCCATGTAGCACAGTAATTAGTGTCCAGCAATGGAGTGATTTACCTAGGGGAGAATATAAAATCAAGGTAGCATATTTGATACTTTTTACTTCTAATTTACTTCTTTACTTCTACCTCTTTACTTCAACCTGAACCTTGGTTTTTTTATGTGATATTTAGGAGCATATGGTAGCACTCAGTGGATTTCTTTTCCACAGCCTTTCCTCGTTTTCTCTTGAGAGCAAATACACATTTGACATCCAGAATATATTCTGGTGAAGTGTAGATCAATTATCCATTACATGAAGGACCCCTCTTTTTATTTTTTTTCCAACTGGAACCTGTTAACTTCATACCATTTATGTCTTGTACTGGGAGAGATATGGACCATTCCTATTCTTCCTTTTTGTGGCACATGACAGTTCTACTTTGTTGTGTCTGGTATCAGCAGTCTCTGTTGTAGATTGAAAAGTGTAAGTTAATCTAATCTTTTATTATGCATAAGCCCACTCATAACTTTGATCATCCTTGTTGCCTTTTGATAAGTCTTTTCTTTCTATTTCATTTTTCTGTGTGACCAACAGATATTTCTCAGTTTTTAAGATCTGAATAAACCATGGATTTACATGATGAAATAGTAACATTACCTCTTATTATCTTTTTGTTCTTTGTGAATCATGACATTTGTTTTATTTCCTACTCCTTAGATTAAGCTCACATTTTGGTAAAACTAGCTGCCATAACCCCAAGATGCCAGTCTGAAGTGCAGTTTTTATCTTAGGACTCAACTTGTACATGTGAAATTTATTTTTTCTCATTTATGTCACTTCATGGTTATCTACTTGAATTTTGCTTGTCACCAGTATCATCAGTCATTATTTCTTCTGCATTCATTCTGCAGTTCTTCATGGGTGAAATATTTTAATGCCTGAAATAACATAATATTATCAGTAAACTTTATCATTTCATGGGCTGGTCTCCTTTTCCAATTCTTTTATAAACACTTTGAGCAGTCCAGAACAGGTATTTGCAGAACTCCATGGGTGATATCTTTTTGATTGCAGGAACTAGCCATTTCCTCATAACATTGTTTTTTTTCCCAATTAATTATCTGTGCAAGGACCTTTGTTCTTATGTCAGGGCTACTAGTTTTCCTTAAATGCCTTTGATGAAGGTTGGTGTTAAAAACTTTTTAGAAACTGAACTGGAATATTACATTTAATGTTTCTTCATCTATATCCTTACTGATGCCTTTAAAGAGCTCTGGTTCTACATGGTTGTGGAATTCTACAAAACCCATATTGGCTCTTCTCAACTGGATGGTATTTATCCTTTGAAATATTCAGTTCTGAATGAGTGCATCTGAGTTTAGGTGTTTATGTGCAGGTGTCTGCAGTGTGAATGCTGCTGATATACTCAGCAGAAGTCTGGTCCAGTTGCCCAAAAGTGCAGTTCTAGAGTTGCTGAGATGCATTTCCAACATCTCCAGTAGGCTGGCAAACATAACAGATAAGTTCTGGGAGGCCTTTACTTTTCTGTAGTTGCAGCTGGAGGCCATGCAAGTACCACAGGACATCTGGGATGGCCTGAAAAGTGTATTTATGAGGAAATGAATCAAGTCCCAGTAGAGCAGTCAGCTGCAGCCCGGAGCAATCCTTGTTTCCCTGCGGTAGGCAGCTTGTGGCTCATCCTCCTGGGTTTATTTCTTGGCTCCACTGAGAGCTCAGTGCAGTTATTGATGCATAGGTGTCTAGTGTTTGAGGGATTTCCTGCATGTCAGAGAACTCCATACAAGGCTCAGGGTAGATAAGACAGGATGTAGAGAAAACCCCATAATTATGGGGCAGTGGATGTAAGGCAGATGGGATAGAGAAGAGGATCTCAAATGGGGGAAGGAAAGGAAAGGGGAAAGGAAAGGAAAGGAAAGGAAAGGAAAGGAAAGGAAAGGAAAGGAAAGGAAAGGAAAGGAAAGGAAAGGAAAGGAAAGGAAAGGAAAGGAAAGGAAAGGAAAGGAAAGGAAAGGAAAGGAAAGGAAAGGAAAGGAAAGGAAAGGAAAGGAAAGGAAAGGAAAGGAAAGGAAAGGAAGAAAAGGAAAAGGAAAACGAAAGGAGGCAATATTATATGGCATGGAATATCTCGCCTGGCTGTGTCTCATGGGTTGAGATAAAGACAGTTTAAGAGGTAAAGCAAAAGCTGCACAAAATCAAAGCAAACAAGTAATTAATTTACCACTTCCCATGGGCAGGCAGGTGTTCAGCCGTCTCCAGGAGAGCAGGGCTCCATCATGTATGACGGTGACTTGGGAAGACAAACATATTTTTGGATCCCCCCTTCCTTCTTTCCCCAGCTTTATGTGCTGAACTTGGTGCCATAAGGTCTGGAATGTCCCTTGGATCAGCTGGGCCTGCTGTCTGGCTGTGTCCCCTCACAACCCCTTGTGCACCCCCAGCCTCCTCACTGGTGGGCTGGGGTGAGGAGCAGAAAACCTTGGCTCTGTGTAAACCCTGCTCAGCAGTGACTAAAACATCCCTGTGTTATCAACATCATTGTCATGACAGGTCCAAAACACAACTCCATACCAGCTACTAAGAAAAGAGTTAACTACACCCCAGCCAAAGCCAGCAAACATACACACAGAGTTATCAAATTCAGTTGCTCTGCTGCTGTTCTCCAATTTGATTGAGTTGATCTCTGCAATATATAAGCTGGCACTTACCTCTTTCGTAGTTTACATTCACTTCTGTTTATCTCATGTTAGGATCAAGGTTTAGAGTTTCTCTAAATACCTAAGATACTGTTTTTCCAGATGTTTTAATATTATTCTGTAAGCAGAATTAAAGCAGCTGTATATAAGCTTTTTATCTGTGCATACAGAATTGGCGATTTATATGTATTTGCTTTAGATAAACAGTATTTGCTGAATTTTTACATGCATCCTTATTTTTGATCTTTCTGATTTTAGATTTTTCTCCTGTTTCATGAGGCTGAAGATAAAAACAAACTTCTGCGAACTGTGGCTGGCGCAGGTTTGGACAGTATCAGTAACCTAAGAGCTACATGGGATAAATTTGAATTAATGATGGAAAGCCACCAACTTATGATTGCTGAACAGGTAGCAATGAAAGCTTAATATTTTACCTGAAAATGTAGAAATTATTTTGCTTATGTCTGGAACAGTACTTTTTTCTTAGGTTAAATCCATCAATATTGTCAGTTCAATAATAGCACAGGCATTATTGAGTTGAGGGAGAGCCGTCTAAGGAAGAATACTTAGACTCTTAAGCAGTAACTAGGGGAAGCTTCCCTTGAACTGATGCTGAAATAAATGTTGTATTGTTGTAGTTCTGTCTCAAAACAACTTTCTGGTGACAGAAATGGCTTAATAAATGCAATGGTTAACAGAGGAGAAGAGGATAACAGTTTAAGATAGCATTTTTATTTCTTTATCATGTTTTTAGTATTGAAGCTTTTTATTTTCTTTTCACATAACTTTGCTGACCTATGCACAGTCTTGTAATTCCAGTCTGTAGGCAAACTACATAACTCATTTGAAGTTCTACTCAAGATATCAATTTGGCATACAAATATAGCAATTTTTCTATGTGCTATTAGAGGCAAGCAAGCCTAAGTAGGTAGCATAGGCTGAATAAATAGGTCTCAAGTACTAGCATAATAAAAAAAGTAGTGCCCCCTTTAAAAGAAAAACAAAACAAAGGGAATAAAGTTGAACTATTTATTTTGGTATTATACAAGAAGTTTTTTGAGTTTGGTTTTTGATCAAGTTGTCGTTATCAAGTTTTGAAGTTGATGCTTTGATTTTGATCATAGTTGTAGATGCAGTTCATTGAGAAATGTCATTTTGCTTATTGCTTTGCAGATGGAAATGATGAAAGGAAATGTGCTTTCACGTATCAATATATATCTTCAAGACCTGGAAAAATTTAAAGCTCGCTGGGATCAGCTAAAGCCAAGTGATGATGTCATTGAAACAGGTGGTCAGGATGCACTTGAGAAATGTGCTCAGATGATAAAGGAAAAAAAAATAGAATTTGATGAACTTAAAACTATGAAAGAAAAACTCATGTATGTATGTTTATTTCCGTGTATATCTTATTCATTAATGTATTGATCTTTTGCAGCAATAGTATCTCAGAAAATGTTCACTAATTTTTATCACAACAGATATTGTAAGTATTTTAATTTGTATTACATGTTTTTCATTAGCTTTTCATGGTCCTTTTTGTTGATTTTACCTAACATGAATTTCTTAAGCTAAGTTTTTCAATATGTTTTTTAGATAACTAAATTGAGAAGTCTCTTAAGGTGTTGCAAAAGGAAGTTTGTACACTAAAGACTTAATTCTGACTTTTGAAATTCTCACTAAGGGAAGGTTTGGGATATTAGTCCAAAAAAGACCTCATGTGACTTAAGTGGACAGGAGCTCACCTCTCCCAATAAGTGTCTGTGCTCATTATTGCAGATCTTGAGGATGAAGTTTTCTGTTTAACTTCTTACCTTGGCATGTAAATTATGGTAAATAAAACTAGCATATTCTTTTTACCACCATGAAGAAACAATAAATTCAAAATTATTTTCTTTCCAGCTTTGATTTTGAGGGCACCAATTAATTCACCTTTTTCATAAACTAAAAATAAAGTTTATGGAAAATAATTGAGAATATGGGAGAAGGTTGTTGTGTAAAAGAGTTATTGCTCATATTTCTTTATTATTTCTATTCAAGAAGGAGATTATGAGGAAATTGCAGTTGGCAGCAATATTCTTCAATAAAGCCAATGATTTTTCTTAAAAAAGTATGATGATTTCTATATGGTACCATTTCTTAATCCATAAAAGTACAGTGGAATAACGCAATGATCTTTTTATGCAGTGAAGAATGCCATCATTTTAAATTGGAAGAGCCCGACTTATCATTGTCAGAAGCTGTAAGTCAAGATATTCAGAGTTGTGCAGAAGTCTGGGCACTATATGAAGAATTTTATCAAGGTTTTCAGGAAAAAGCCAAAGAAGACTGGATTACTTTTAGGTAACATTTTGTTACTTTATTTTTAATGGGCATAGAAATGTGGTTGTAGTACTGTGTTGTTATGACCTTTTTATGTTTGATTTTCGTGCAGAAGTAAGATATACCTATTTGAAGAATTTTTGTTTAATTGGCATGACAGACTGAGGAAGATGGAAGAACATACTGTAATGACAGTAAAGTTGCAAAAAGAAGTGGACAAATATAAAGTAAGATGCTAATTACCCTGGAAATGTTCAAGGCCTTTTGTTGGGTGGTGCTTTGAGCAGCCTGGACTAGTGGAAGGTGTCTCTGCCCACAGCAGGGGGGTTGGGACTAGGTGATCTCTAAAATGATTTTCAACCCAAATAATTCTGTGATTCTATGAATTTCAAAAAGGCCTATGAAACAAAAAGCTTTTGGTATTACTGGGTAATATACTCCATTCTATACCTCATTGTTCATTTCTTACAATAAAACCAGTTAGTATTTAACAAAATGTCTTCTGATAGTGTTTTGGACATTTCACTTACTTTTGGGAACATTTAGTTCTCTACAGTCAACAGAATGGTCATTACAGCTTACATAGAAACAGATTTACAATGAGTTGTCTTCAGAACTATACTCTCAAACTTTAAATTCAGGAACTGGAAAAATTGTACCTCAGTTTAAGAAGTTAATTTTTATTTTTGTTTGAATAGCATGTCACTCCATAATCAAAGAGACGCAATTTTCATAATGACTAGATGGATTTACATGTGCATTTTTTCTGTAGATGATAATTCCACTCCTAAAATATGTAAGAGGAGAACATCTTTCTCCAGACCATTGGTTGGATCTTTTTCGTCTTCTGGGTCTTCCCCGAGGCACTACACTTGAGGGTTTGTTATTTGGAGATCTATTAAAAGTGACAGATGCCATTATAGAAAAAGCAATGGAACTTAAGGTATGAATAATTTTAAATACAGGACCTATAGTTTTTTTATGATTTATCTTATGTGGTATATGTTATTCCAAGTGTATATATCTTTAATACTATAGAAGTAGAATTTGCATTGTATTTTTGAATGGAGAGTTTGTTGCATGCTCTGTAGTTTTATATGAGATCTATTGTCGCTTTTAAATAGGATTTGAATTGTCGAGCTCAAGGTGAAATCACAATCAGAGAAGCATTACGTGAGCTTGAACTCTGGGGAGTTGGAGCTGTCTTTATGTTAACAGATTATGAAGATAGCCAAGGCAAGACTATCAGGCTTATTAAAGACTGGAAGGACACAGTCAATCAAGTTGGAGATCATCGCTGTCTTCTACAGTCTCTTAAGGACTCTCCATATTACAAAGGTTTTGAAGATAAAGTGTCTGTCTGGGAAAAAAAGCTAGCTGACTTGGATGAGTGCCTGCAGAATTTAAACCAAATTCAAAGGAAGTGGGTCTATTTGGAACCGATATTTGGTCGTGGAGCTCTACCCAAAGAACAAGCTCGTTTTAACAAGGTTGATGAAAACTTTAGGTTAGTGTTATGGAATGTGACTTACCTTTTGTAGTATCTTTGACATACAGTCTAGAACATTCTTCATGGTGGAAATACATTGAACAATTGGCATATGTATGGAGCAAATGGTCAGTGACAGGAATTCATAAAATTAACATGTTTGATAGCAACATATATCTGAATAAAAGTGGTAATGTTTTCATTTAATGGGGCATATGTGAAGGAAGGAATCACGTGAAGCATCAAAGACTGTGATCAAGGCAGACAAACACGAGATTTGTCTTAGCAGCAGAAGCAGAGGTGATGTAATTATTTTTTCAAGAATCATGTTGAAGACTATCTCTTTGTTCACTGAGAAAGTACACACAGAGTTTTGGGAGAAAGAGATAGTTTATTTGTTCCAAACAAGTCAAAAGATAAAAAATGGAGTAGGTTTTAGAAAAATGGAAAGATATGTACCATTATCTGTCTTGGCTTGAGTTGAAATCACTTAAATGGAAATAAAAGTCAAGAATTGAATTTTCTTGGTTCTGGGTAGAGAAATTTTAGCAAGAAACCATTGTTTTAAATTACATTGGTGAGATGTTGAGGTAAATTCTGTAATGTTTCATTCATGAAACCTAAAAGTTATGTATCAGCTGTTTATATTATTTGCCTGTGTGTTAATTTTTATTTACTTAACTTTATATATGTCATATTTAAATAAAAATTGTAATGATTTATGAATTTACTTTTTTTTCCTGTCAAGATTCATTATGTCAGATATTAAGAGTGACAATAGGATAACATCGCTGAATGCCCAGGCAGGAATAAAAAATACCTTAACTACCATACTTGACCAGCTTCAAAGGTGTCAGAAATCTCTGAATGAGTTTTTGGAGGTACAGTGAACATTAATACATTTTTTAATAAAGAAAGTCAGTAAACTTTGGTTGAAATAAAAAAAAAAAATATTTATTCTGTTTTTCTATAGGAAAAGCGCTCAGCATTTCCAAGATTCTATTTCATTGGAGATGATGACTTATTAGAAATTTTAGGACAGTCCACAAATCCTCTGGTTATCCAGTCTCATCTTAAGAAACTTTTTGCTGGTAATGCATAAATCTTCATTTGTGAAATTTACTTATTTAGAGATAAGCTTTTTTGAAGCCAAATAGTATGTTGCAGTTCCTCTCTTTCCATGACTAGACACTTAGTAATATATGTTTGACTTTGAGGATATATAACTTTATTGATGTTTTCTGATTAATAGGCATTAATAGTGTGAGCTTTGATGAAGAATTTAAATACATAGTTGCCATGAAATCTGTAGAAGGAGAAACGGTACCACTTAGAAATAAAGTTCTTCTATCAAATGATGTAGAGGTAAGGAAATCACATCGTAGTCTAGTTCAAACATCTTTGAGAAATTAATTTGTAACGTAATTTTTGAGTTTTCTCGTCTCTTTGTCAGGTATGGCTAAACAGTTTGGCTTTGGAGATGAAGGAGACCCTGAAGAAAATGTTAATTGACTGTGTTGATGCTGGAAGAAAATCACAAGGTTCAATTGATCCATCGCTCTTTCCTTCCCAGGTAGTAGTTGATCCAGTAATGTCACTGTGTAGTCTTAGAATTAACAAATAAGATACTTTTTTTAGTTTTGTGAAGAGCTGTGCATTTAGATTTGGAAGAAAACAACCCAAATCAAATCCATTTTACTCATTTTTCATGTAGAGAGGTTCTTAAAAATATGTGCACTTATTAAATTCCTTTGCAAACATTTGAAATATTCAAGTCTTTTACATGGCAGTCTGACATACCACTTAATGGAAAAGACTTGCTGTATTAGATTACATTGCAAGTTTTGGCAAAATTTTGCCAGATTTTGAGATGGCTTTATTTGTTCTTAGGATCATAGCAAATGTAGAGCTTTGTTTAAAAATTATGCAATCAAATATTTAAAATATCAGACATAATAAACAATTGCAAATTATTGAAAAACTGATTAGTTTGTATATATGTTTGGTATTTATAAAATATAACTTGAACTTTCTTTTCCGAAGATTCTTTCCTTGGCAGAACAAATTCTGTTCACTGAAGATGTTGAAAGTGCTATCAAAAACCATAATCTGCAACAATTAGAATTAGAACTCACAGCTAAACTGGACCATTATACTAGCATTGGTAGTGGCATAGAAGATACTGGGAGTACAGGTATACAAATGATAATTATTATGTAATTCTTTATTATTACTACAGTTGTGTAGTATTTTACATTGTTTATTTAAACAGGAAATTACATAAATCTGTCTCAATTTGAGTTCACAAAGCTGAGTTACATAAAGTCACTCACCTATTACAGCCAAGATTAGAGTCATTAATATTTCAAAGTAAACAAAAGGATTTATATATATATTAGAAAATATCTTGGAGAATTTATGTATTTGGAGACCTATTAATTTTTTTAGTAAGTTTCTGTCTTTTAGCTTATATATCTATTGTTTCACAAGAAGTGGGCAAACAGCAGTTGAGGTACATTATGTCAAGCCAGTATATTCTGCTCAACTGTTTGGGTGGTTCTCTTTTTCTATGTTAGACATATACATCTGCTGCTGAACTAATAATTCTTGAGTACCTTTAAGGCAAAATAAGCTAGTTATTCTCAAGACATGTTTGTTCTGAATCTTACATAGTCTGAATAGTTTAGAATAGTTATGTGTCTGAATGCTTTTTCTGCTCTTTTGATGAGAGGTGGGGCTTCGAGTGACTGCTTAGATAAAAAAGCCTCCACTGCAAGTTTGGTGAGAGGGCTTTTATCTTAGGTATAAAGAAACTCAATATATAGTTGATAATCTTCCACCACATTTGTATAGCTGCTTACTGCATTAAATTCTAGTTTACAATTTGTGAACTGTAAACATCTGATACATTAATTAATAAGTTACAATAAGTTGGATTCATATCACCTACCTCCGGAAGTCTGTAAGTGTGGTTCTTTATCTGAGCTCCCTTTCTGTGCTCTTTCTATAGCTACTTGAGAAATTTCATGAATTACAGAGGAGTGTTCATTTCATCTATTGTATAATACATTACATTAATGTTTTAGTTTGGAGACTAGGTGGGATTTTGAAGCTACTTAACTGTGCTTTAATTCCCATCATGGAATGGTATCGAAACACACTAACTGGATTTCTTTCAATGAAACTAAACAGTATGCTCTAAGAGTACACTTAATGCACTGAATCTTTTAATGAACTTTCACTCCCCATCGCCATAATTATTCTGAGTAAAATCTCCAGTGTGTGTAGTGTGGTTTTCAGGTGCTCAGCAGATCACCCAGCAGATTGGTCCACACTGATTGATGAAGTAGACATGGCTATTAACACTTCTTGGCATAAATTGCTTTGCAGAAAAGCCTCTCCCTCTGCTTTTTCCTCCCCCCCTCTCTCCCCCCCACTGCCTCTGTCTGACCCTTTCCCCCATCTCCCCACCATGCAGAGGCAGAAAAAATAACTTCAAAATGACTGAAGTTACATGATTTACATTGTTTGTCAGGATCTTATTTTATGCTGCTTGCTTTAAAAGATAAAACACCTTTATATAATTTAATCAAGATCTCAATAAAATCTATTGATAATAGAAAGCAGCACAATGAAATTGTGAATGGGTAATATGTGTCTTCCTTGCTACACTGGTGTGATATTTTCTTTTGGTGTGATTATTTGCAGAATCTGGCATCCTCGAACTCAAGCTTAAAGCTCTGATTCTTGATATAATTCACAACATCGATGTGGTGAAACAGCTGAATCAAGCTGAGGTTCACAATGTTGAAGACTGGGCTTGGAAAAAGCAGCTGAGATTTTATATGAACGACCAAAAATGTTATGTTCAGATGGTAGATGCTGAACTCCAATATACTTATGAATATCAGGTATGGTATTTTACGTAATGGCTTTTATAGATGAGTCAAACACTGTCTCATTTCGTACATGCTGCTGATTGTCTCCTGTTACCATTTTTCTAAAGTTTATTATGTCCTTAACATGCTATTTCATAGATAATATTAAAAGATAGGGTAATAATTTTAATTCCTGATGCTGATGGGGTAAATATAAGTTGTATCAAAGTAGCTGCATTATCATATAATTTTTTTTTAGTATGCTTGCTTTTATATATCTGAGTGCAGTTTCGCGTGTAGTTGTGAAAAAAATTGAGCAATACATTGGCATTTGATATATAACTAGGACAGCTTTGTAAATAAATTCATATTCTTAATGATACAGAAATTTTGGCTGTTGCTTTATATTATCAAATTAATTACTTATGAATAAAATTAATGAAATTAAATTGCCAGTATTTTCTGTTTACAAATCAATGCAATTTGTTTTGTTTCTACAGGGGATTTCCCAAAAACTTGTTTATACACCTTTGACAGATAAGTGTTACCTAACTCTTACTCAGGCCATGAAGATGGGCCTTGGAGGAAATCCCTATGGTCCAGCTGGAACTGGGAAGACAGAATCAGTAAAGGCCTTGGGTGGGATTCTTGGAAGACAAGTATTAGTCTTTAATTGTGATGAGGTGAGTATGTTTGTGTTTAATTTAGGAAATAGATATCTATACCCATACTTCATAAAGCAATATTATATTCCAGAAATAATATTAAAATTATAATATTGTTTTATTAGCTAGATAATGATTATTATTATTATTATTTTTAGTAGGAGTTGTATTGAAATTATGTTGGAAATGATTCTGATAATTTGTCAGTTGCCATTAGAAATTTGTGGATATTTTCAAGGACCTGCTTTTTAGTGGATGGGAGGACATTCTTTTATATTTTCTTGTTATTTGAATTTTGACAACATTCTTTTCAATTTCAAGGGCATTGATGTGAAGTCAATGGGACGCATATTTGTGGGCTTGGTGAAGTGTGGTGCCTGGGGCTGTTTTGATGAATTCAATAGACTTGAGGAAGCTGTATTGTCTGCAGTATCCATGCAGGTTCAGACAATTCAACATGCATTGAAGAAACACAGTCCTGTATGTGAGATGCTTGGCAAAAAGGTACAGCAAAACTTAATTATCTTGTTCACATCAGCCACACTTAAAATCTGACTACTATAACTAAACATAGTCCACCCAGCATTTCTCAATACTGTTTCATCTGACAATATATCATTACAATGCAATTCCAATACTAGGTTGAAATGGATCCTAATTCTGGAATTTTTATCACTCTGAATCCTGCTGGAAAAGGTTATGGAGGAAGACAAAAACTGCCTGATAACCTCAAGCAACTTTTCAGGCCAGTTGCTATGACTCATCCAGACAATGAACTCATTGCAGAAGTAATTTTGTATTCAGAAGGCTTTAAGGATGCTAAAATATTGGGTAGAAAATTAGTGGCTATTTTTAATCTAGCAAGGTAAGCTATCACCACCCCATCTCCTTCTTATTCCCCTTCTAATTCTCTTCCCTTGTAGCTCTTAAATCTATATGGTTTACCATGAAAATCTCTGTATAGATACTTTTAACTTACAGAGTTAAAATAGTGCAATATATTGGGAGGTCGAGATGTGAAAATGTCTTGAATTCAGTTACAATCTCAAGGGAGCAAATTGCTGCTCCCCTAGTACCTCATAAATAGAAACGTGAGCATATGAACGTTCAAAAGCATTGTATTGTATTGAACTCTTAAAATTGTTGAAATGCAAGCAACTATTTGGTTAAAATTATGTGCATTAGCGAGTACAAAGATCAGAAGTTATAGGGAATGCTGTTAGGGTCAGTAATAAATATATATTGAATATATTCAACCCCTCTGAAAATTGCTGTGTGTCATTGCTGTGTTTCTGAAATGCATTACAGATGACACTACAAATACATGCCAATTTCTCTTTTGACCAAACCTGTATTATAGGTGTGTTCATTCACCAGCCCAAAATTTCAGATGCTGTCACCCAGAGCTTATTACAATATTGTTTTTTTACATTCAGGGAGCTTCTGACACCACAGCAGCACTATGATTGGGGTTTACGAGCACTGAAGACTGTTTTGAGAGGCTGTGGCAGTCTTCTTCATCAGCTGAAGAAAAGCGATGCAAAGCAAGAAGGTAAGATTGACCATACCAAACTCCTGATTCTTTAGGAACTTGTAAAAATATAATTCACTCCAACTTTCTTGTTCACTAGAGTTTTAAAAAGCTATAGATTACATCTGTAAGCAATTTAGAAAAGAAGAAAGTATCTATGAAAGCCCACCTTCACTAGGAGATGACTTAAGATTTTTCATATTGTAGATTGAGCTTTTATAAAAACACAGATTATAGGACTTCATTTGGGAACCATTTTAAATGATTCTCAAAGACTTGTTTTCCCTTGGCTTAGGACAGGAAATTTGATCCTCTGATGCTGTCAGTATTCATTAGTTATCAGACCATTTTGACTCTATTTGAGTTTTGCAAAAATTGTCACATGGCACTGGATTCAGATTGGTAGACAGAGAAAACTGTAAGGATCAGTAGAAATGATAGAAATATATTGGACTAGACTGAGTCACTGCATTTTAAAAATATTTTTTAAGTCGTTGTTGTTTAGGTGTTAAATGAGAGGGAATTAAAGTGTGTGGAATGGATGAGCATTTCACATCTTTAGGAGACAACTACTGGTTCCTGTTTGTTTGCTTAAACAGCATATGTCTGAAAGTTTACAAATTTTGACATAACAAATGGTCTGCATCTGACCAGCATCATAACCACCTCATCTCAGGATAGAATGCATTTGTGGCCATATATCATACTTACACTAAGTATGCCTGGGTATGCCTAGCTTCCAAGTGGAATGGTACATGAACTAGAATTCTGGAATCTATGCTCCAGTTCTACTTTCAACATCTGAGTAGTGTTGACACAGCTTAAATCGATCTGTTGTCTTTGTTTTTCTTTCCAGTTAATGAAAGTCACATAGTGGTTCAAGCTTTGCGGCTGAACACCACATCAAAGCTTACATTTGCAGACTGTACACGTTTTGATGAGCTGGTTAAAGATGTATTTCCTGGCACTGATTCTAAAGAGGTGGAATATGCTGAATTAACTGCAGCTTTACAACAAGTCTTTGAAGAAGCAAACTTGGAAATCATAAGCACACAGGTGAAAACAGTTGTTGCATCAACTAGAGCAACAAAACAGTATTATTCTGAATTAGAACTGATTAATATTACATTCATTTGACTAATTTCTGTTTTCTTTTGAAAAATCTTTTATAAAAAAGTGAGAATAGCTGGTAGTTCGATTTTAATTACATATACACAAAACATTAGATGTGTGTTTGAAGCATGGTAGATCAATTATGTAATTCAAAGAAAAATAGTGCAAGGAAAATTAAGGTGTGAACATGTGACACACGTTTTCATTCAAGCCAGGTTCAAATGCCAGTGAATATTTTGGACAGTGAAAGAATGAAATATGTGAATATTTGATTTTCACAAGCAGTTCTCTGCCTTGTTTTTCTTTATTTATCGTAGAACTGGATGAAGTTCTGTGACTGAAGATTTGTTAAATTTTCATTAAAAACATGCCCAAAGATGGCTATTATTTTTGTATAATAATTTAGTGAAATGCTTCTAACATGTAAAAAAAATTTCTTAATAAAATTTAGTATCATAATTTTAAATATACCTGCTAATATCTGTTGTTGAAAAAACCAAAATTCTAGAAAGTATCTGCATGCAAAGTAAATCTCAGAAATTTAGCTTTAGAGTTTCCCATAGCCATTATCTCTTTCATTGTCTAGATCAAGAAGGCTTTGGAGTTATATGAGCAGCTGCGTCAGAGGATGGGTGTAGTTATCGTAGGTCCAAGTGGTGGAGGTAAATCAACGCTCTGGCGGATGTTAAAGGCAGCCCTTGGTAAAACTGGCAAAGTAGTGAAGCAGTACACCATGAATCCCAAAGCCATGCCTCGGCATCAGCTGCTGGGCCGCATTGACATGGATACCAGGGAATGGTCTGATGGAGTGCTTACAAACAGCGCTCGGCAAGTGGTGCGGGAGCCCCGAGGTACGTCTGGGAGGGACTGCAGATTGTTACACTGCAATTACTGACATCGCCCTCTTCAAGTACTTCTTTATGTTGTGTTATTATTTGTGCATAGCATTAGGCAAGAAGAATTTCTGGTAACAATCGTAGCCTAAAGCCTTGGTACGTTCTTTACAAATTTTGTGATAAGAAAGCAAAAATAGGCAGCAGAAGGTAAAGCATGTGAGGAGTGCCTTCATAGAACTGTAAATCATAATGAAAGAAGAATAATAAATAACGTTAAGATAGCAAGGGGTGATATTTTTGAACTGTTTTTCTCGGGTTTGATATTTTATTTTTGTGTCTGGAAATAGATATTACTTCATGGATAATTTGTGATGGTGATATTGATCCTGAATGGATTGAATCTTTGAATTCTGTTTTGGATGACAACAAGCTGTTGACTATGCCCAGTGGAGAAAGAATTCAGTTTGGTTCAAATGTCAACTTTATATTTGAAACTCATGACCTTAGCTGTGCCTCTCCTGCTACAATATCTCGAATGGGAATGATCTTTCTGAGGTAAGACACAGGAGTATTACATTTAAAGTAAGCAAATACATACTTACTTTTCTTGAAAGTTATTCTTAAGTGAAGGGAGCAGTTGCTTAGTTGCTTACACTTAGGAAACCAGCTATTAGGGACATTTCTTTAGGTTAGGAAGTTTCTTTAGGTTGCATATCCCCTCTGTGGTGTTTATTATAAACTTTTGACTGAAACACCACAGTTTTTTTCTAAAAGACATTGTGAATTCTGTATTGGAAAGCCCAAATATTGGTTTGAAATTGTTAAAGTATTTTCCCAGACTTTTTCTGGAATTTTGTTGTTCCTTTAAAACAGTCTATTTAAAGACATTGATATCTCGTATTTATCTGAATCTTGTTTTGTTTTGACTTAGTGATGAAGATACAGATCTTAATGCTCTAATAAAGTCTTGGATAAGAAGTCAGCCTGAAGAATGCAGATACAATCTTGAAAATTGGATTGGGGACTATTTTGAAAAGGCTTTAAACTGGGTTGTAAAGAAGGTTAGTCAATGAATACTTAATCAAATTGCAGCTTCTCTTAAATATGATCCATTTTTCTAGTTCAGCACTGAATAGGTCATTCCGATTATTTTCTGAACTGTAATAAAAAAAAAAATAACTCAGTGCTTTTTTGAAAGAATTACAGAATTGTAGAATATCCTGAGTTGGAAAGGACCCACAGGGATCATTGAAGTCCAATTCCTGGGCCTGCACAGGACCACCCCAAGGATCAAACCATACACCTGTGAGGGTTGTCTAAAGCCTTCTTGGACTCCTGCAGTTTTGGTGCTGTGACCACACTAATGATGCTTCCCTGACTCCCCTTCTGGAGGACTTGGATTTGCATTGATCAAGTAGCTTATGTGCTGAAAATATCTTTTAGGAGACTTCTCCATTGCTGTGGCCGCTGTGCTAGTGTTTAAGAAATGTATATTACCTCCTCCTGGGGAACATACGTGGTCATTCTGTGTTCTTCTAATTGCTTTTCCTCCTAGTTCTTTTACCCATGGCATTTTTTAGGCTTCTAAAGTCTCAAACGAAAACCATGGCGTTGTTCCTGAGGCTGCAAATTCTCGTTGGTGCCAAAGAGCAAAATCCATAAACAGTCCATTAAAAAGGAATATTTCCAGTGTACAGTTATGTTTATTCCTTATAGATTCTCAAAATCTCTGAGGAAAATTCTGATTGTTTGTCCTAAATTACATGAACTCATTGTCTGGAATTAAAACCTCCAGATCAATGCTTAGAAATAATTTAACGTAAAGTGAATTTTCTACAGCAATAGCTGTATTGAGATCTTTCCTCAGTTGTGTAAATGTCAAAAAGCAAAGGTAATAAAAGCATGCTAGCAACACTACACATTTATATTGAGGAATATATTCAAATCTAGTCCATCTTTCAATTTACAGAATGACTTTGTAGTAGAAACAAGTTTAGTTGGAACTGTGATGAATGGACTGTCTCATCTTCATGGAAGTACTGATCGTGGACAGTTTATTATTAACTTGTTACGTGGTCTTGGTGGCAATCTCAGCATGAAGTCACGACAAGAATTTGCAAAAGAGGTAATTTCTGTGCTCTAATTTGATTTTGATTTGTGTTACCTGTAGGGAAATATCTGAGAAGTGAAGGAATGTTTTATGTGTCACTGATACATTGCATCCATCCCAGATAGCAATCTTTTGGTCCTGTAACAAGAGATAGTGAACTGCCTTTGTCCATACTGCTTAGTGCAAGGACCCACTGTAGCAAACTGTGTTTTTCTATGCGTATTGTATATGCAATTCAGATTTATTTTTGTGGGGTTTTTTTTCTGTTCACAATACTTGAAATAATAACAGGACTTTGCACCTCATCAGGGAGGTATTCTTAGGTATTCTTCTTATGAGGATGCCTAATATAAGAAAATTTGAAGCTTTTCTAAATGCAATTTAATTAAATTTATATTCTTATATTAAATATATCTTAAATTTATCTTTATATTATGAAAAGGAGAAGTGTGGAAGAGTAATATTTTTTAGTTAAGGACTTAATCATAAAGCATATGCATGATACTGAATTTTCAAAGGCAGCCTCAAACTATCAAATCATAGAATTATATGTTTGATTTTGCATAAGTATTCTTTGAACATTCTTTAAGCTAGCTTGAAATGGTAGATTTTGTTGTTAGGAGTATGGATTTAACAAAAGCTTTATTTTTATTTTTTTTAAAGATCTTCAGTTGGGCACAAGAGTCTCCTCCTGATCCAAGAAAGCCCCTGGACACATATTATGACACAAACACTGGAGAGCTAATGCTGTATCAGCTGAAAAAACCTGAACATCTAACAGCTGATGACTTCACTAATCTCCAATCACTTCCTGTCATCCAAACCCCTGACATGCAGAGAGGTTTAGATTACTTTAGACCATGGCTAGATATTAATAATAAGCAGCCATTTCTTCTTGTGGGTCCTGAAGGATGTGGAAAGGGGTAAAACATAGTTCTTACTTTAAGTAAAATATACTTATAGTTGTTTAACAGAATTTGTAATTTTTTTTATAATTATCATATGACTTTCTGATAGAATATGACTTGTTTAGGTCATTAATTAAACAAACCTTATGTAGTGGCAAATAAGTAAATTCTTACTAAGTTCTACCAGGACAGTTCAGACTCACTATGCATCTAAGGCATCTGAATATGGCTTTTAGATACGAAACAGGATCTGTGGAAGACCTACTGTCATGGAGCAACAGCTTAGAGGCACATGATATCCAGTCTCATTTCAAGTGGCTTTAGATGCCTTGTGCAGGCAACTCAACTTAGCACATCCTGTTGCCCTTATTAGATTCCTTATTTAGATGATTTGGGTCACTATAATCAAGATATTAAATCAGCTGTTTGTTTTGTGCACTACAGTTTCATTGAATTTTCTGAATGGAAAATGTTAGTTTTAAAGGCAAATGTTGAATTCAGCAAACCTCACGGTCTGCCTATTCCATTAATATAGGATGTAGTATATGCATTTTGATTCAAAAACTATAAAATATCTTTGGATACACAGCATTTTATTTATGCTCATATATATGTACATGCTTGGTTTTCTAGGATGCTGCTTCACTATGCATTTTCTCAGCTCCGCTCCACTCACATCGCTACTGTTCACTGCAGTGCACAGACTACTTCTCAACATCTTCTACAGAAATTAAGTCAGACTTGCATTGTAATCAGCACAAACACTGGACGAGTGTACAGACCAAAGGACTGTGAAAGGCTTGTTTTGTACTTAAAAGACATCAATCTACCCAAACCTGATAAATGGGGAACAAGCACTCTTGTGGCTTTTCTACAGCAGGTGAACTCTTACATCTATATAAAGAGATTCAAGTATGCTGGATGTAATTTAGTGCATGTAGTAAATACCTATATTGTTTAATTTCAGTGTTAAAATCCTACATCATGTATTGGCAGTAGTTTTGTTTGTACTTTGACTATGTAGGTGTCAGCCAGAAATAAGATACCATTTTTATTTGGCTGATCTTTATAAATAAATAAATAAAGACAGCCCTCGTCTCAATGAGTTACAGTGCAGTAGACATATGAATGACAAGAAGATTGCCAGGAGCAGTTAGCATGGATTCACCAGGGTCAAGTCATGCTTGATGAGGGGTAGAGAGTGAATATAATCTACCTGGACTTCACTAAGACCATTGATGCTGTCTCCTAAAAGATCCTCAGAAGAAAAGCTGTTGATACAGGCTGCATAAGCAAATAGTGAACTGGGTTGAAAACTGGCTGAGGAGCCAGGCCCAGAAGGTGATCATCAGTGGTACAGAGTCTACTTGGAAGCCATGATCTCTTTTAGCATCTTCATTAGTGATTGGGACAATGGAGTCCTGCATATCTGCAGATGACAAAATTGTGAGGAGTGAGACAACTCAGGAAATTAAGAAAGCAGAAATAATGGTATACTTCTCACTCTTTTATTATATTTTACTTTGTATGATACTCTGTTGGCTTTCCTTTAATTAAGTATTTATTTAATTATTAAAGGTTCTTACATATCAAGGATTTTATGATGAAAATCTGGAATGGGTTGGTTTAGAAAGCATCCAAATTGTGGCTTCCATGTCAGCTGGAGGAACATTAGGAAGACATAAACTTACCTCCAGATTTACTTCTATTGTTCGTCTCTGTGCAATTGAGTAAGTATATATAAATTAGTCTAACTCTCAGAACTCAGATTCAGCCTCTCTTTATAAGGGCCACTTGTTAATTTAGTGTTTACAAAGATGTGGCTGTTCTAGTCTTTCATCTTTTCTCACAGTTTGTGATTGTCAGATTCGGTGCCGTTTGGTACTTCTTGGCACTGGAGTCAGCTAAGAGGAATCTACAGCTGCCTGTTGGTAGTGAAGTGTTTGAAATATGTTTCCTGTTGGATAATTTTGCTTGCAGTAAACTGCAGCATTATATTAAGATGCTATTTGGTTAAAAAGTTAGAGAAATTTAAATTTATTTATTTATTTTTAAGTTTGAGCATATCAACAGATTTATTTAGAAAATTTCTGAGTGGCCTAATGTAATAAAATTATAATTTTACTTCGCTGCTGGATGGAAATACTATTCAATGAAATTTCTCAGTAATTGTGTATATAAGTTTAGCTCAGTTTTAATTAAGTAGAAGAAGTCCTTAATGATTAGGTTTTTTCCCCTTTTAGCTATCCAGAAAGAGAACAACTGCAAATTATTTATAGTGCCTACTTGGAACCCGTACTACAGAAGAACCTAAAGAATCACCCTGTTTGGGGTTCTTCAGCAAAAATACATCAGCTAGCAGGATCTATGGTTCAGATCTATGAACAGGTATGGAAACCTTTTTTCTTTCTTCAAGGAGATGGAGAATTCAGATATTTTATTACAAATAATTAGCTTTTGATATTAACAAGTAAGTAGAAAGGTTTATCAGTATTAAAATCTATGTTTGTATCTTTTTAATAAAGTTGACATCAGTTTTGGAACTTCTTATTGTCAGAGAGTCCTAGGTATTAGAAGCAAGCAGAGTAAGCAGTAAGTGCTATTGCTTTCCCATAGATTTGTTTTAGGATTTTGGCACACATCTGAACACTTCTATACTTGTAGTTCCTGATTTATAAAATGTGGACAATAGTGTTTTCCTACTTCATGGATGAGGAAACAGTGCAACAGGTGATTGTGTCCCCAGTTGTTATGGATGCTATTATGAACACAGAAGGAGATATGAGGGTGGAGTCCTTTACAAACATAAAAACTTCCCATTAAAATTGTACACTGTTAAAAGCAGGTGTTTAAAACTGGATACAAGTTCTTTTTAGCTGCTCATTTGAATTTTTTTTGGCTTCTATCTAGCAAAAGGCTTAACTGCTTGCTTTTCCTAATCAGTACATAGCCTTACTGGGGAAGGTACTGTGTGGTGCTTACTGTAGAATGTGTCAATGTCCCCATCCAGGCAGAAGCATGATACTTGATCCTTATGACTACTGGGTTTAGTCACTTGCTGACATGCACCTGTTAGCAGGAGTTTCATGTGACATTATCAATGTATTCCAAGAAATACGAGTTTAAGTCTCATTACACTGATGAAAGCAGTTATTTCTTGAATTAAAGATGTAGTTATAAAGTCAAATATCCTCTCTGGGAGAAGAGTAAGTATGAAGTGTTTTGTAGTGAGAAAGCATTACTAATTTAGGTAGGTTTCAGTGAGAAAATGTTAATAATTTAGGTAGGTTTTTAAATTAAATTTCAGTATTGCCTTTGTGTTTCATATTTGGTATTGTTTCAAAAAAAATTTGTATTTTTTCTGATAATGCTGCACTAATAGCCCCAGGTGAGATGTTTCCATCAAAAATAGTACAGAAAAATGTTCTGAGGAAATCTTTTGTGGTCAGAAAATAAGATTTAAACAAAGAGTGCATTCATAAAATATCTAAATGTTCACCAACTAGAAAACTAATCTATCTGGTACCTTAGAAAAAGTGCTTTGCATTTTACAATATCACTTTTTTTTCTTTCCTTAACTCCCATTTTTAGGTACGAGCAAAATTCACAGTTGATGATCACAGTCATTACCTTTTTACACCATGTATTCTTACTCAGTGGGTTCTTGGTTTATTCAGATACGATTTAGAAGGTGGTAAGTCACTTATTTGGTTATCATTAATAAAGTAGTCCTAAAATGGCCTAGATTGTTATTGATGTCAGTCTTACTGTTGGCTCCACATTGATCTTTTAAGCTGTGAACTGTCTGTAACTCGATAGAGGGAAAAAATGCCTGACAGTTCATTCCACAACGTAAGAGTAAACAAGTTTAGAAAAATCCAAAGATGTTTTAAAATATGTGTGGGAGCTATTTATGGTTTAAGGGAAGTTAGTAGGTTGGGACTGCCTTCTTACTATGGGAACTTGAACTGTGCCCTCTACTCTTCACTTTTTTGTTCTGTGATTTTTTGTGTTTTGTCTTGGGGTTTTTTTGAGCATATGTATTGTTTTCTGGATTCCCAGAGTCTTGTCTCTTATGCTTGTCTCCTGCTATCCCTGGTTTTATAAACCTGGTTTATACACATACTTCATTGGCTGCTGTCTAATATTGTTTTTGTCTCTGAATTTGGTATTTTTACTATATCATGAGCAATTAGCTCATACATTGACTAGAAGGTTGCATAGAGGGCTGCTTAAAGAGGATAAAAGTGATAAGAATGCTGTGCTCCCTTTCCACTTATTTTCTGGGACCATGAGATGGTAAATGCAGCTTGAATGATATCAGAAAAGCTTCACAGGCAATCAATGAATGGGTAATCTCAGCTCATTTAAGGACTTGATGCTGACATATGCATGCTTTTCCAGTGATGAACAACAAAGTTTGTTATTTACTCACCTTCCTTTTTACTTTTGTGAGGAATATTTAAGATTTGGAATCTCTAGTGGCATTTTCTAACACAGACTGTTTTGGGTATTTATTCTTAATTTAGTATTTGTTATCAGTCTTTCTCTTCCCATTTAAAAATGTCTTCTGGATTTTCTTGGTTTCATTGTCTGGAAAACGGACTTTTACTTTTAACTTTGTGTGTAATACCTTGTTCATTTTTGTTAGAAGCTGACACTTGTTTTAATAGAGAGAACTTGCTTTAATAGAATATATTTAATTTTATCTTGTCATGATCCATAAAGAAATTATTAAGAAGCACTTCATAATGTTTACTTTTTCTCTTATTTCTTCCTTACCGATGCTCTCCTGCTGGTATGTAATTTCTCTTGCTCATTTTAAATTTCATATTTTGAAGTGGAAATTTGAAAATTTATTATAAATATATAAAATTATTTCTCTCCTTAAATTTTGTAGGTTCATCAATACAAACTGCAGACTTTGTATTGGAAGTTCTTGCTTATGAAGCACGTCGCTTGTTCCGTGACAGAATTGTTGGCATGAAAGAGCTTCAAATATTTGATAACATTATGACCAAAGTGTTTCAGGGTGATTGGGGCTCAGATGTTCTGGACAATATGGCAGGTAAGCCATTTGAAGCATATCACACAAACTTGAAATATTTGTTTAGGAAGTGCCTAGTCAAGACAGATAGCATATGAGTTGAACACCTAAAGTTTCAAATGTTTCCTTTTTTTTTTACAGATACCTTTTATGTAACCTGGGGAGCTTGTCAAGAGGCATTCATCACATCAGGCCAGGCACTACCAGCACATGGGAGGCCGCTTGGCAGACTAAACTCAACAGACCTGAAAGATGTTATTCAGAAAGTGAGACTCGATTCAAGAATATATACACAGCAAGGGTTCAAAGCAACGATTCTAGACAGTTTTGGTGAAGAGTAGGATGCAAGCAACCAGGTTTATGGTGGGGGCTGCCTCTTGTTTAGAGAATCACCTTCTGAATTTGGTGAAGCAAGGGAAGACTTGTGATGTTATGTGGCAGGCAGTAGGAAGTATCATGTAGCAAGGTTACATTAATGAAAAGACATCAATTGCATTTGTTGCTGATTTGCAACAGTTTGATGAACCAACAGTTTGAGAAACATTTGGGTCCATATTTATTTTTGTATTATTTGAGTACCTATATGTTTTATTAAATGATTTCTTTTTGAATTTGCAATATGGTAACATAATTTGTGTTTGAAGAAATGCAAATGGACTGTGATTTGGCATGCTTTTCAGCAGAAAAGTATATAAAGTGAGCTTGATGAGGAAGTGCAAGCATTTTAACTCTTCTAGGCTATCTGATTTTTAGGATGAGAGTTTTGAGATCTTCACCCTTAGTCGTTTGATGGACTGCCCTTGCAGATGGGAATCTACTCCCTCTCCTTAAGTGCCAACTTGTGATCTATACACTATATGGGAAATGATGAAATTCAATGGCCTCAGTAAGCCAGGAGTTTGTTAGTTTTGGTTTGGTTTTTTTCTGGCAGCGTGGTTACATTCGACTTCAAAGATGAGGTTTTAATAAGTATAACAAGGTAATAATTTAATAGGATCTGTTGTTCTGTATGTTTCACACTTCCATAATCTGCAATTATGCAGCAATTAGGTGCCTAAAACACTCTACTGAGTTATTAATTAATCTGTAGTCAGAGACACAGCTCAGACTTTGTTCTGGTCCATTATTCAATTTTAATTAGTTCAGTGGTAGATTCCCATTTCAACATATCAAAGACTTCCACGGTGGTCTGGTGCTGGGCTTAGTGTGGTATATTCATTATTGGTAGATTTATTACTCATAAAAGGTATGTGAGGTATCTAAATTCTGCCACAAAAATCAGTTTTTTGGAATGAACACCAGTGTAGTCTCTTAAGCTTTTAAGCCCTTCTTTTCAAAATATTACATGTTGGATATTTTCATATCTCACTGCTTTTGTTTATTGTTAGTGATCAGATTTTTTTTCTCTTTTTTTTTAATAGGGTATCATTCATTATGGACAGGACAAAAAGGAGATAGATATTTTACTGTTCCATGAAGTCCTCAGTTATATGTCCAAAGTGGACAGAGTGCTGAGTTTTCCTGGAGGATCACTGCTTTTGGCAGGACGGAGTGGTGTAGGTCGTCGGACAGTTACCTCTTTAGTTAGTCATATGCATGGAGCTGTTCTGATTACTCCCAAAATTTCCAGAGGTTATCAGCTGAAGCAGTTCAAAAGTGATCTAAAATATGTAAGTCACTCAGTTTCTTCTATTGTGTAATACTGTAGGTGTATATTAAAGAAAAAAAAAAGAATAGGGAATTTTGAAGGATACAAAAGGTTGTGTAAAAGAGATATTCTAAGAGAAGAAAAAAATGACAGTCTAAATAAAACTAGTAATTTTTTAGAAGTTCTCACTTTAGATGTGTATACTGTTCTTCACAGTGATTAACTGAAACTCCACTTTTTGGAATACTAGAGCTCTTTTTGATTGCTGTAGAACTTAGGAATATGAAGTTTATGTGAACATTGGAAAGGCTTTTTCATATATATATATTTCCATTTTCATATATATATTTCCATATTGGTTAATACTTTTATGTTCTGTCTCTACTGTGGTCTGCCAGTTATTAGTAGTTGAATCAAATAAAATTTTATTGATTGATGAAAGTGTATATTACTTAAAATTACATATTACTTAAAACCTGATGCAAGCCTTGAATCAATAGTTTCTTATTACCTTCAGCAATGCTAAAGAAAATTCTAGATACATGCCTACACAAAAGAGTGATACAGTTCTATCGAGTCATATACATAAATATACTCTATGAAAGAGTATGATTTAATTATTTTTCATTACTAAGTTGTATATCTGGGTAAAATAATCTTTATATTTGATATCTCTTTTAACTGAATCACCTGGAAATCTTTTGTGACTATATAATAGTGTCGATACTGTGGAGAAAATAACATATGTAATATGTAGTCAGGGTACGATTATGAACCTTGTCAGTCCCTTCCAACTCGGGATATTGTATGATTATCATTCTCTTCTGAACAATACACTGAGATTTACATGTTTTCCCTGCTTCTAGGTGATGGAGCTTGCAGGCATTGAAGCACAGCAGGTGGTATTGCTGCTCGAAGACTATCAGTTTGTTCATTCCACTTTCCTGGAGATGGTCAACAGTTTACTGTCCTCAGGTGAGTCAAGTCCAAAGAGATATTGGTACTACTTTTACCACACATACTTAGCTCAACGAGGCAGAATTAGATGTTTTCCAACTTTATGTCTCTATCAGAAGGTTTAGTTAGCTTTCTGTGCTGTTTTAGAGTACTTGCATGTAGGAACCTGACTCAAGTTTCACTTAGTTGTCGTTTAACTTACCCTATAGTACAGGTGCTTTCAGTTCGTCTAATTAATTTCAAAGGAGTTCTTAATAAAAGTGTAGTAGCAAAATGGAAATGCATTCAGCTTCCCTTTTGTAATAAAGCTAAAACCTGAGAGGTTTCCAATGTTTTACTAGATTGTACAGACTGAGTCCTTTAATTAAATAGTCATCAGCAAAGCTCACTTTTCTGAAGATAGTGAGATGATAAACAGCAATAACAAAAGTGACTTTATTTTACTGTCTAGCTTTGTTCCTGGATCAGGGAGGGGATCATTGAAGGACTGAGTCAAAGTTGCTAAATGATTATTTTGGAACTGCTGTAGTTTAAAAGCTGATTAATAAGAGCACCAGATCTTTCTGTCTCTCAGGTGCTACCTGAAATCTACTTGCAGTATCAGATTTTCATCATCCAGTGTTAAAACTTTATGTCTGAGTATCTAGATGACTACTCACTTTCATGTTCCTCTGTCCTGGTGTATGACAGTTTCTTTTGATTTTTTGTATGCAGTACTGGGTCACTATCTTTGGGTATATTGGATAGAGCTTTTTTCAAACACATTTCAGCAGTATAAACACAGTAGACTGTTAAATAGAATCACTGGTGGGGTTTTTTTTGCCTTGTTTGTTTGTTTGTTTGCTTGTTTTCATGATACCATGAAACTAATGATTAAGTGCGTGGGATAATACTCATGAAAAGTATAGAGGTGAATACTATGAAATTTGAATTCTCTATACAGAGGATTCAAAGGAAGCCTTCAAAGTAATTTAAAGAATTATAGTGCATTTTATCTGACTTAAATTCATTCTTGAAATAGGAGAAGTTCCTGGGCTGTATAAAATAGAAGAATTGGAACCATTGCTATCTCCTCTGAAGGATCAAGCTTCACAAGATGGATTTACAGGACCAATTTTCAACTATTTCACATACCGTATGTCAACAGTTTTAATTTAATACGAAATTTGAAAAGTGATATAATAATAGACAAATCATTTCTAACATGGTCTTTTTATTGTGTGCAGTTTTAACTTTTAATTAGTTATTAAGTAGCAGGCAGGAATAATATTTGTGATATTTGAGGGCACAGAACCCTCAGCTTTAAATTTATTTTTCTGTCTGCAATTTTGAATTGATGAATGTTTTACAAATGTTATGAAATCTGCTGTTGAAAGTAATTAGAAGGAAGAAAGCTTTAGTTCCCATTATTTTCTGGTTTGTATAAGTTTTATATATATATATTAACAGATATTTCTTCTATTTGTCAATTATACCAAAAAATCACTTTGGATTCTGAGTAATTATAAGCAAATTAAGATAGGTTTCTTAACTATTTGTATATTTTTCCTTGGCCCAATGAGAAGATTAAGTAGTTTAGAAATAAATCAAAGAATATGACTGAAAGAATACAGTCATAGCAGCTGGCCATGGAGCTACTTCTAATTGGTTCTGTTGGTCTCCATGGATTAGACTAAGAACTAATGCACTCTAATTAAACAGTCAACTCTTCAGAATTTAAAAATGCACTGTAGTATATATTGTGACAATTCATGGCACTAAATAAGGTTCTAATTATAAACATTCCTGTCTGAGTGTGATTTGATGTTATAGGCTCTTTTTTTTCAGAAATTACCTTGTGATAAGTATTTGAAAGAAAGTAAATTATGTTGTATTTGCAATAGATCTACTGTCATATGTAGTCAGGTTGTTATGTACTAAAAATTTTTACATTTTCTTAGGGGTCCAACAAAATCTGCATGTTGTCTTGATCATGGATTCTACCAATGTAAATTTCACAATAAACTGTGAAAGTAATCCAGCACTATATAAGAAATGTCAGGTTTTATGGATGGAAACCTGGTCAGAAGACAGTATGAAAAAGGTAAGTTGCATTAATTGTGACATATTTAAACGAGTATCTCTAAATATAACTGAGCTCTGGTGAATAAGGTGAAGATATTTAAAGTTGTGAAGGAATAATTATCACTGTAGTTATTTAATCCCTTTGTACACTCTTACAAAGATGGAAAATTCTGCAGAACAGTTAAGTATTATTAGCATTGTTATTTTACCAGTAACATTATGTTTTGTTCTCTCTGTGGGCTGACTTGAACAACATGCTGACTACTACGACTCTGATCAAACACATCATTTAAGAGCAAAATACTGACTACAAGCAGAATGTTAAAGGCAATTGTTTGGGGTTTTGGTGTAGGGTTGGCCCGCAGGGGTGACTTCTGTGAGAGGCTGCCAGAAGCTTCCCCCATGTCAGGTGGAATTAGGGCCAGCTGGCTCCAAGGGGGATGTACTGCTGGCCAAGGCTGAGCCCAACAGCATTGGTGGTAGTGCCTCTGGAATAACATTTAAAAAGTGGAAAGAAGTTACTGTACAGGAGCAACTGCAGCCAGAGAGAGGAGTGAGAAGACATGACAGAAACAGCTCTGCACACCCCAGGGTCAGTGCAGAAGGAGGGGCAGGAGGTGCTCCAGGTGCCAGAGCTGAGATTCCCCTGCAGCCCCTGCAGCCCATGGGGGTCCATGGTGGAGCAGAGATCCACCTGCAGCCCCTGGAGAGCCCCATGCTGAAGCAAGTAGAAGCACCTGCAGGCATCTGTGAACCCATAGGAAGCCCACGCACATGTATGCATGTGATTGTCACAGAGCAACACAAACAGAACCCCTAAGCACTAACACAGCACCAGCACAGCGTTGCCATCATCCTGTTCCCTTCTCTGAGTGATCTCAGTGAAGGTCAATTAGTGGGTAATATGTACATGGGCAGAATGTGGATTAAGACTGTCTTATTTCCTCTTGAATTATATATACTTTTAAAGCTTCTACATTTGTGCTATTGTTAGGTCCTCTGTGAATTAGTTGCTCCTTCTTACAGCCAGGAAAGTATCTTCCACTTGAGAGAATAGGAAGTTATGAGTGACATGGAAAGGCAGAATTTATCTTTCCAATGCTAAAAGTATTCTGTAGATTCCTTATTCTGACTAAGTGTGTAATTTTCAGTCTTTTCAAAAGAGAAACTAGATTGAGGGCTTGTATTGTTTTTTTTCTAATTTTAACTCAAATTGTCATTGTTCGTAATTTACATGCAAAAAATGATGTGGTTGTTTTAGATACCTGAGATGCTTCTGTGTGATTCAGATGAACAAGAAAAGACGGGAAAAACACATAAAGAAGTTAAGAAAAAACACTCAGGTAATACTTAGGTAGACCTATGAGTTATTATTCTTGTTATTAAACACTTAATCCTATGTTGCGCATAGATAATGACATAGATACTTTGAGTATGTGTTTACTAGCATATTCATAGACTTTGGTGGTGTTCCCATGGCAGGCATTTTGCACATGGGAGCATTAGTTTGGAACATACATCCTGGCTGATCAAATGTAGTCTCTTCTGTCACAGTCACTGTGTATATTCAATTTTATAAGCTGATTTAGCTGTATCTTGTTTTGGTCAGTGTCTTCCGTCTATGTGAATATTATTTCACAACCTGAAAATCTGAGGTTTTGAGAGTTTTTCAATTTATATGTTTCATTATTGTTTTTGTAGAGCTTCATTTTACTTAATTAATTTCAAAAACTACTTTCTTGTAAACAATGCCCCTTTTTCAGAATAATTAGTTTTTATTATAAGACTTCAAATTTGGTCATGTTAAAAATAGTGTCTCAAACATGATCTAAGAGACCAGGGCCAGCACTCACTTGCAGAATACTACTTTTAGGAACTATCTATAAAAGTAGCATTTAGAGGTCATGAAACCAACAGCATATGATATGGTAAGTGGATCACTTGGCGTTTCTTGTTTTGCATCAGTTTTTAATAGGCCAATCAGAATATTGGCCAAAAATAGTATTTGATGTTCACATTATCATCCCTCTTTATCCTAGATCATCGTAATTAATCTAGGCTGCAGTACTTATTAGAGTTATTAATTTAAACGTAGATATGCTTTAGCAATTTTTTTTCTTTTGTAGGGTAGTGCAGTATCTTTGGGCTTCTTTTGAGGACTTGTTCAACAAACTGAATGTCAGGAAAACCTTTTAGTTTGCCTGTCATCAGAGATAAGGGAGAAGACAAAAATAAATGGGTTTTACTTCTAAAGCAGTCCAAACATTTTATTGTGAAGTTAGTTTCTTATATGATTAGCCCTTAGTAGTCTGCAATTAATTTTGCCGGCTTTTCCAAACATGAAACAATTTCAGTGTATTTCCTTCTGAGAAACATTTATTTCTGAGGCGTTTCAAATGTACTTACATGCTCTTTCCCTGAGAGGACTTAAAAAAGGTATAGTCTTTGTGCTATTTTGAATACTCTTAATTCATATCTCGAAAAGCAAGCATATTCTGTTGCTTTTTCTTAGTTATTTTAATGTGAGATAAAATTCAGTATAATAACAAATGGTATTGTACAGGTGATTCTGATTTTCTGAAGTCATTTTTGGCAATCCATGAATCATGTAAAGTATATGGAGCAACACCTAGCAGGTATATGACATTCCTTCATGTATACAGTACCATCAATAACAGTAAAAGAAGAGAGCTAATAAAAAGGCAGAACCACTTGCAGGTATGTGTTTAAAACACTTAACATATGGCTTTTCAATATATTTTTGTGTTAAGAAATATCTTGTGTATTAATGAGCTGTAGCTGCTAACATGGTTATGTGATGTGTCCTCTATTGGCATGTGCTTATGCTGTGGTTTCAGGAGAGAAATAGTATCAATCTTAATGCACTTCTCTGTTCAAGTGCCTGAAAGAATGAAAAGTGGTTTTCTTGTTTTTGGCTTCTTGTTTTGTTGTTTTGTTTTCCTCAAGAATGTATCTTGAGACTGGGCGCATTTTCTTGGAAGAGTAAAATGTACTCAAAACTACTTCTAATTTTTTCACCTAATTTGGAATTGTGTTGCTAAAAACCCATCATCTTTCCATCGATATAATCCTACCTCTGGTTTTATAAAAGTTCCATCATTTTCTTCATATCATGGCAGCAACTTCCTGCTTCATATGATTTTCACTTACTTCTAGTTCTACAAACTGCTATATCTTACATTAACCGCATGCTGTCTTATGTAGATTTGACCAAGATTCCCTGTGTTCTGATTTTCTTTCCTTTTGTGTTCTGAAATTAATTTTGAATTCCTTTGGCACACATCAGTCCTTTGGGCAATTGTAGCCCAAATGCAGTTTATCTCACAGATGTTGCTTTTTTACTCCTGTGCTGTACATATACTTATTTTTTGGCATCTTTCCAGTCACACCTATTTCCCACCCTCCAGTATATTTTGGAAAGATTTGTATGGTCCTTTAGGACAACTTTTATCTTACCTTACTCCTGTCCCTTTCAGCTTGTTTTCTCAGTGACCTTGCTGCTATTCAGAACCACATGTCCAAATCTGTATCTTTTTCTTAGAACGCTTGTCAAAACAAAATTACTTCCTTGCCTTGTATTCTACTTCGTTTTTTATTCCATCTGCCAATATTTTTCCATCACTGTAATAAGCAATTTAACAAGATTTCATTAAGAATAGAAATTGTTTTTTCAGTTTATTTACAAAGCAACTGGGGTTTGTTTGTGACAAACACTCATTTACTTGTTAAATGCTCTGGTTAAATGAAGGTAATAATTTACATGAATATTAAAGATGTGTTTCTTAAGTTAAAACATCTTCCAGGTAATTTTTTTTCAAGTGTATCTTGAAATATTGGTACTATATAATTAGCATAAAGTAAACAATGTAGAAGGTGTGAGTAAAGAAAATGTTAATCTTAAGCATAAATGAGACTTTATTTTATATGTATCTATATTTTTTAGATCTATATTTTTTAGAGAGTGTACAAATATGTAGAAATCAGATAATCTATTTTGTTAAATTTTGTTTAATTTTTATTGATTTTCTTTTAGGGGAGATATAGTTACATTGAGGTAATGTCAGTTAACTGAAATGCTATTGAATTATTAGGAAAAAGATTGTATGCTAGTTGTTGTTTAATATTTATTATTTTGAGAGGGTTTTTTTTAATCTTCTTGATGTAGTAGTAGACCAACATGTACAACCGCCAGATCTCATTTTTAGGTTAAATAATATCAAGAAAATGTGAAAATTAATTAAAGAAAAGAAAATTAGTCTACATTACTCATAGTTTGTCCATATTATTTGTAACAAACTTTCGTTTAAATTCACTTAAAATTTGTTGCTAAAAATCTGCTTCCTGTAAACTTTTATAGGCAGGTGTTTCAAAGCTGAATGAAGCTAAAGCCCTGGTAGATGAATTGAACAGGAAAGCTGAAGAACAAAGCATTTTACTCAAAACGAAGCAGGATGAAGCTGATGCTGCTCTTCAAGAAATTACAGTATCTATGCAGGTGGTGTATACAATCACATCAAAAGTGGGGGAGAAAAAAGGAAAAAGGCTGTTTTTCTGTCTTTGTTCTCTGTAACTGCCTATGTTTTGTATTCTTTTCAACCTTTATAAAACCTGATGAATTTACAAGAATTTGCCTAAGGGAAGGTGTGAGCCCAGAGGCTTGAATAAAGTTGCAACAGGACAGAAGATTGTGTAATTCAAATCAGGTTACAATTGGTTTAGTAGGAAGAGATCAGTGCCAAATTTTGTACCTGAGTAGTGTTCACTGTTGTAGTTTAAATTTGTCTGGAAGTTTTCCTAGAACTTTGTAAATTCCAACTAATCGATTTTATATTTATTCCAGATAGGAAATTTTAACCAAATACTTACAAGTAGCACTGTTTTAAGTAACGAATACCAGGAATTAAATTTGTGAACTATTAGAAAGTATGTATCTTATGAGATCTGGTTCTTAGAAGTTAACCTCAGAGAAGGTTACATAATACCTCTACATTTATCACTCTTTGAATTTTTATTCTTCAGTTCAGAGGTAGACTTTTTTTTCCAAATTCTGTTTATCTTTAGTAGTTTTTTCTCAGTTAAGTAAAATAATTGTGTAGACAATAGGTCTCTACATTGATACTTCCTGGAATTTTTTATTATGAAAATTATAAATGTAGGATAAGCTGTAATGAGTTGCTGTCACTGCACTGGTTTTTTTTCTTGTTACTGGTTTAATCTGGTCAGTTGGAAGCTCAATGTCAAAGACATTCTCTCTGTGCAAGAGTTAATGCCTCGTCTTTCAAACCATTTGTTTCACAGTGCTTTAAAGGTGCATTGCTTCCCATCTTTTTAAGTCTCTTCCTGTTGGCAGCTTTTAGTACTTTTAGGCTCCATCTGTCTGTAGTACATGAATTTGAATAATGATGATTGGCTTGGTGTGTTGATGATTTCAGTTTTAAATCTGTGTCTGCCGTTTTCCAGTAGAGTTATGGGTATGTGGGTAGCACATATTACACTGTAGGAGAAAATCAACTAATAGGCCAAAAGTAATGAAATACCATGGCCCCACTGACATCAGAAAAATTACAGTGGAAGTCTGATTATTTAGATTAGCATAAAGTATAGGTGCCCTCTAACATTTTAATGTCACTTCAAGTGATCTAGCTTATATAACAGAGAGAGCTCTAATACATACAGACTCTTTTAATCTCCTTTTAGAGAAAAGCTTTTGACCTACAACTGAATGTTAAGGCTTTCTTATTCAGAGTGATCATTCAGTACATGTTCATTTGCATAAAATGTCTAATCTAGTTTTATGTAGCTAATGTTTTATGGATTTGAATATAATCTTCAATAACATACTGATCTGTAGCTTGAGTTAAGTGCACAGAGGATTATTATTATTTTAAGATTTTCTCTGCTTTTATGCATATGTTACCTTCTGCTACAACTTCAACTCAGCTTGACAATTGCTGGTGATGATAATATGTTATATACTGGAAAAACACAAACTCTGGGCTTCGTTGTCTTGTATCTTTTAGGTGATCAGAGCCTAGAATATTAGTATTGTATTTTATACATTTATCCTCAATGGATAAAAAACATGTACAGTCCTTTCTACTGTCATTTTATATACTAGGTATTAATTGTTGTACTGAAGTGTTTAGGGTTCCTGGAGATGGCTAATAGCTACTGTCTGCCTGTAGGCACAGGTGCAAATCCCCAAAGAAAAAAACCCCAAACCCAAACAACTTACAATACACATGTAGGACATAAGACAGTTATCCTTACAGACAGATTGATACAAAGTTACAAGTAAAGAAACCATACCATCATTAGTAATTCTAGGCTAATAAGCTGTAATTCCAATATAACTGCTGCTTCTATGAACATGAAAGAAAAAGAGTGTTATAATGGTGTTGTGAAAGAAATTGAAATAGAAATGGGATGAGGACAATGACAGGAAAATGGTACTTTAAAATGTAGTAAGAATGTTACAGATGCTGTCACTCATGCTCTTAGAGGAAGGCCGACATTTTGATAAGGAATGGAAAATCAGAAGCAAGGGGAAAAAAGTCATAATGAGCCTCAAAGATAGAGGTACAGATCTGTCTGTGGTAAAGAAAGGGGAGTAAAGTAAAGGCAAATTATGTTTATTCCATATAGTTTATTTACTTAGCCAGCCTGCCTAATATCAAATAGACTCTATTTTATTGTAATTTGTATGGTGCAAATTATTATAGTGAAGACTAAAAGAAATAAGAGACCTAAAGGAATAAAATCTGTGTAAATTTGCAAACTAAAGGAATTCATTTTTTTACAGAGTGCTAGTGAGCAAAAAGCAGAAATGGAAAAAATAAAACACCGAATAGCAGAAGAAGCTGCAGAAATAGAACAAAGGAAGAAAAAAATTGAAGATGAACTGAAAGAGGTTCAGGTAAGAGCTGATAAGGAAAAGTAATATTTTGCAGTCTGATTTTATCTGACTTGTGTTCTGCTGCATAAAATGGTTTTGCAGAATTTATTCCTGCAATTCTTAAATTTTACTCTTAGTTTTTGACATCAAAACTTTAATGCATTAGAAAACAGTTTTCCATGTGGCAAATAGAGATTGACGTTCTGGCATTTATGTTCTGTTAGATAGTAAATAAAGAGTTTTGAAGACAAATCTTGCCTTCACCTGCTATTTCTATGCTGCCATGCTCTACAGCTGAGTTCTGCTGATTTTATGTAATATTTTTCAATTACTCATATCTTATATTGACCAACTACATTACTTTGCCTTGATCAAGTTGGTAATATAGGACTTAGTATTCTCAGCTGAATGGAAATAGCTTAATGAGAGATTATTTACAGTCATTACTAAATCCTGAAAAGTGTATATCATAATGAAGCTACAGCGAACTGCTTGTTCAAGAGATTTTTACAGCTGTTAGGCATCAGTTTTTTGGGAGGTATATGTGTGTTCAGTCATTGCTTTTAGTCTGTATTTGTCATACCATGCATTTTAAGTTTATACGAAAGACTAAGAGAACAGTACAACAGCTTAACCTTTTTCCTTTTAAATATCATAGGTACCAAGGAATTATATCCTTGTATTGAAAGTGACATAGAACTACAGATTAGACCCATTCTCTGATCTTTGATAAATATGAAAGATGTGCAAGGTGTGCACAGTCTTTAATGATTATGTTACTTTCTTTTCTTTCCTAGCCATTTTGTTGTTTTGTTGATAAGGGTGAAGGATTTGTTTAGCTACTAGAAATAGAAAGCTTTTGTGGCCTGTATTTCTATGGATGTTTGAAAAGACATCCCTGGTCATTCCTAAAATAGTAGTTAGCATCATTATTAAAAAATACCTGTATCACAATGTCAGGATTATATTATGCTGTTTATGTAGAAGTATACTTATCACTTAAAATAAATGGCAATTTTTTAATAACTTGTAAACATGAATCTGCATCAACGGTAGTTTCTTAGGTAATAAAGTATTTAAAAAGAACAAGAAACTATATGAAAGCTGGAACGGGAAATGTTCAGTTTCTCGTACCCTCATTTCTCTTTTTAATGTGTTTTCATTTTTGAAGCCATTGGTTAATGAAGCTAAATTAGCTGTTGGAAATATAAAGCCAGAGGCTTTGTTAGAAATCCGGTCACTACGGATGCCCCCTGACATAATCAGAGACATTCTAGAGGGAGTTCTGCGGCTGATGGGGATTTTTGATACATCGTGGGTGAGCATGAAGAGGTGAGAATTTTATTAAACCTCTAAAATTAAACATTAATTTCCAATATGAACTACTTTCTATTGTATTCAGAAATCTTGTGTTCGGAATTGCTTGGTTTCATATGGAAATAACCTTTTTAACATTTGTTTCTTCTTTACTTAGTTATTTAATTCTTTTTACAGTTTCTTGGCCAAAAGAAGTGTAAGGGAGGACATAGGATCATTTGATGCCCGTAATATTCCAAAAGAAATACGAGAGAGTGTTGAAGAGCTTCTTTCTAAAAACAGAGCATCTTTTGATCCAAAGGTAATTCCTGATTGCATTATGTAAAATGAAAACAAGAAAAGACCAAAAGAAAAGATGTGATTGCCTGATTTGCCAGCATAATTTTTAGGATGAACTGAAGTTAGAGAAAAAGTGATGAATTCTGCTTACAGAATTTGTCAGTATAAACAGATGAAGCTGTAGCAGAGTTTACTGTGTGGCATACTGCCTCCTAAAGTGAGAATTTGGTTGGGGAGTGAGGAGGGGTAGGGTAAAAAGTCATTATGGAGTCGTGTACTGAAAGGTTTTTCTTCTGCTATAAAGTAAAACTCAGACCAAGGAATTGTAACTGGCTCCTTTGGTGTCCTTGTAACAGTAAGAGCCTAATAAATCATTCATTGATTTAAAACTTGTTAATTTCAGTTTAGCTTCACAGTTGTAAAACTATCCACTGTGGGTTTTTTACATGGATTGATGGCCTTCAATATAATCTTAGCAACAATTTAAAAGATTAGTTCATTAGAAGAGTTGGCTTATTAGCATATTTAAGTATTTAACTAGAATATCTGTTGCAGTTACTTATCCTGTGTTTATCTCTTCTATGTTATACTTCAAGGACTTTCTTGTAACAACTTTTCTTGTACTGAATTTTTCAGAATGCTAAACGAGCCAGTGCTGCAGCTGCTCCATTAGCAGCTTGGGTGAATGCCAACATCCAGTATTCCCATGTCCTAGAACGAATTCAGCCTTTGGAAAAAGAAAAGTCTGGCTTGGAAGCGTAAGTTGGACTCTATTTGAAAATCAGTGTTTTTAATTCCAGTGGGGGTATCTGAGGATGAGGAATCTGAGTATGAGAAAAGGCTTCTTTACATGAGGGTGATGGTGCTGGAACAAGCTGACAGAGAGGTTGAGGAATCTTCTCTGATATCAAAATTGTGCCTGGACACGATCCTGCTTTAGCAGGAGGGTTGGACTAGATGATCTCCAGTGGTAATTTCCAACCCTAACCATTCTGTGATTCTTTGTGAAGTTTATTAAAAACAGCAGATGAAAGATAACCTCATCCAGAGGTAATAAAAAGACATACTGAGACAGAAAAAGTAAGTGTACAATAGTTTATTTTTCCTGGAAGCTATGCCTTGGATCTTTTTTGTACAATCATGAGTTACCTGTCTCAGCTGAATACTGTCATGGAGAGATTAGCATCACAAGTATGCTTAATATGTATTCTCTCAGTGAAACCCATGCTATTTTATGATACACAGTTCCTCTTTTTCAGTCATGTACCATGCATTATCAGTTTCTCCTTAGGATCAGAAAGATAAGATATTGTCCAATGACCATCCATAACCTGAGGAATCTATAATGATTGTTTTTCCAGGTCTTAATATTCCGTATCTGAAAAATTTGTTCTGATCTTTAGGAATGGGGTGTTTGGTTTCCATTTAAAAAACTATGTGAAGAGAAGTACTCAAAGCTTTTACATGTGAAAATATGTAGTTCAATATAAAACACAATGAAGAATATATTTGAACTATCTCTATATAAATTACCTTCCTGTTATATTTACTCTTTTTTTTTTCCTTTGGATCCATAATCTTAAAATAAACGTTACATTTTTACAGTAATCTCAAGAAAACTGAAAACAGGAAACAGAAATTAGAGGATCTTCTGAACTCTGTTGGTCAAAAAGTATTGGAACTGAAAGACAAGTAAGTTGGGTTTGTTTATTTCAGGATATAAATAAAAAGCATTGATGATTTTACATTATGAATAATGAATTTTATCTAAGGAAATGTAACTTCCTGTACTGCAAGATATTTCCGTCAGAATTAGTGATGCTTAGGCTATCTGTACTCTCAGTGGAGATAAATACCATTAGATTACAGTTCATCTGCTTGATCAGATGGAATAAATTCTCCTTTAAAGTACCTGCTTCTCACTACTGACTGTGTTGGTAGCCTTTATTGTAGGCATTGTAGATGTCAAAGGTAAACAGTATGTTTATCATGTTCTGAATTGCAGAGGACTTCAAGGACACCTTAGGACTTTGGAAACATTCTTATGCAAAACTTTACTGATCACAGCTTGAAGAGAATTCTCTTTCTTTTAGGGTGGCCTACTTTTCTGACAGTTAGCTAGTTAGCTATCTCCTTTTTTCCTTAGCCTCCCATCAAGTACATGACTCACAGAGGCATAAAAATAGATCTGGTAAACGTTTATACATTCTCCAAATTCTGTTTAATCCAAGTTTTTTAGTTTGATGTTTTTATTATGTACTTAGTGTAGGAGATACTTTGCAACATGCGATATATGTACGTATTACTAAAAATCATGGTTTTTAGTCTGAAAAAAAAAAAAGGATAATTCTTGAATTCTTGTAAATCAACTATACAGTGATTTCTTAGGTTAATTTAATACTATATTAGAGTTAAATATATTAATTTATATACCGTATAATATATATTTATAAAGTAATTGATGAAGATATTATTTTGAATAGGTGGATTAAATGTATTAATTATTTTAAATATCAGTCAAACTAGTTAGATATTGAACAGTATGAAATAACACCTAAACCATGCCTGTTTTTTGGGCATGATCTTCCTTCATATTAGTTTACAAAACAGTCCACTGTGAATTGAACTGGAGTCATCCATGTAAATTAGTAATATTCTTTTTTAAACATTTAATAGATAAAGTTTACCAAATAGTTACAAATGGATGGTATGGCATTGAGCCTGCTGTTGTCCTGACTAACTGCACAACAAAACTTTACACAATCACTAAAATTGTCAGGCTGCTAAAGTAGAAGAAGAAATGATTTTCAGACATTATAGTCCCTATTTCAAATCCATTTTTAAATCTCACCTGTGCATCCATCTAAATTTTGTCAGCTAAAAGTCTAACAAGCCCATGTGCCAATTAGAAGGTATAAAAAGAAGTACTGCAGTTGTGTTCTTTGTTAATAATAAGCGAGGCATTCATTACAAATTCAATCAATTAAACTTCCTTGAAAATAACTGTTCGTAAGTTTTGTAGCTCATGATAGCAATTACAAGGAGTATTTGTTTTACAGGTTCCAGAATAGAACAACAGAAGCAGCAAAACTTGAAGCAGAACTAAGTAAAGCTCAGAAAACGTTGAAAGCTGCAGAGGTATTGATAAATCAGCTCGATAGGGAGCACAAAAGATGGAGTGCTCAGGTGGGTGAACATTTTCATAAGTACATCCTATAGCTGAGAATTTGAATACACTCTTTGAACTGCTTTTAGCATGTGAGTTACTGCCATTCTGCATGTCTCCCAGTGCACATTTTTTGATTTCACATTAGAAAATAAAGCTTCCCTTTTTTCTGAAACTTCTTTTTGCTTCAACCATACTTAAATACCATAACCTTGCTGCCAAATATGTAAAAATGCCCCAGTATTTAATAGAAAACATACAAAATTCTATGCTGATTTTCATCCTAAGAATATAATTGTTATGATGGCTTAACATGTCAGCATTTGGACTCTCCTACCTGAGATACAACCAAAAGGGACAGATTTTAAACAATTACAGTTTTAAAATGTATCACCTTCATGGCATTTGTGTTGTAAAGTTGCATATATGTATACCCAAATTGTTGGGTTGCTTTTGAAGTCTTCACTTAAATTCTTGAAACTTTTCTGCTGCTGAAGTAGGAAAGTTAAGCATACCTTATTTGCTCAAATGATATATTTGAGAGAAACTGACAAGTCTTTGGAGACACTGGCCCTTCTACAGCCTGAAACAAAAAGTAAAATCTGAAGATACTTTTAAGCTGAAAATAGCTGTCACCTCCAGAAAGCACTGAGTAACTTTCATGGTATCATAAGACAGAAGAAATCTCCGTGAAGAAATACATGATTCTGTGTCTCCACTGATACTGAAAAAAGCCTCAACAATTAGACTAAATGCCTGCATTTTGGAGAAACAAAGTTAAGGTTAAATGAATCCTTCTTGTGGGTTGACCACCATACTGGAAACAATTGGAAGATTTTTCTCTGAAAGTAGCTTTACAGCTTTTTCATCTGCTGTAATAAGGATTGGATATATTTGAACCCCAGTGTTTAAATCCTTCTAAAAGCGATTCCTCAGTTTTTCATCTTGGTACATTAGAAAATTCTGACTATCTGTTAATGGTGTGCTGTAGACTAAACTGGCAGATAGATTAATTAGGAACTCGTCTCATAATGAAGACAGGAAAAAGGCAGTATTTGTCTCCCTTTAAAGTAAGGAGGAAGCAATAAAATGTTGCCTTTATTTTGTGTATCAGCATTTCTTTTTGATGTCAATTTGAGTAAAGTAAAAGAAAAACTACAGGACTTTGAAACCAATTATGGCAGTTACATGTGATGTTGGCACACTGTTTTTTTCTTCAAAATACTGGAACATTGCAAAACAGAGTTGATTTAGTGCAGATAAATTATTTGAAGATATATGATGAATTTATTTTATCATGTAAGTGTGCAGTGAATAACAGTAAGTATAACAATTGTATATAGTGTTTGTTGTCTGTATACATATTTTGTTATACTTACAGCCCAACTAGGAACTAGTGACTAGGAACACGTATTTCTTATGTTTCTTACTATAATGCCATTTATCCATTTGCTTATAAGTTGAACTGTTCATCAAATTCATGGATTTGGATCAGCTACATTATCAGAAATATCTGCATGCTCTAGCCCAGAGCTGAAAGGAATTTTTCCCATACCTCCATATGTCTTAGCTAGGTATAGGTACCTGAAATGCAAGAAGAGAAACTGTCTCAACTGTATTACCAATGGCAGGCAAACTTATTTCTGAAATTTGAGTAACTGATGAGATGTATTAATGCAGTTTTTGTTTGCAAAACACCTATACATGCTGTACTTCTTTTTTTGAAGGTGTCAGAGATAACAGATGAACTGGCTACGTTGCCTAAAAGAGCTCAGTTAGCAGCTGCATTTATTACATATTTGTCTGCTGCTCCTGAGGATCAGAGGAAAAACAGCTTGGATGAATGGACCAAATCAGCAGGCCTTGAAAGTAATTTTGTGTGTGTTTGTCAGTGTCTGCATGAAAGTAATTAAGCTTGATTGAGGAAGTGAGAAATGCCAGTAAGTTCTAATGAACAGTCTCAATTGTCTTTGTACTCCCAAATGAGAAGAGACATTTTCTTACTCAATAAATATTTCTACATACCGACAGACAATTTCTTAGATTCATTCTATGAAATTATTAAGATTAAAAATATTTATAAATAATTGTATCTTTATAGTCCTTGCTGAAAAAGAAAAGTTAACGAAGATGAATGTGTTCACATTAACTGTTGTAAATTTACCAGTTCATTCTGAATGCTTGTGCATTTTCAGTAATCATTTTGATGTGTGGGTTAGCAAAACTATAAAATACTTCTATGACATCAGCTACTTCTTAATACTAAGTTCAATAAAAGCAATAAAATAATAGATTAAAGGGAAATCTAAAGACTTGCACTCTATTAATAGACAAAGTCTCTGTTCTGTATAGGCTGGTAAATGCTTTTAAGTTATGCAGACTGTAAGGGATGACAGAAACTTATACTTTCATTTGCCAGAGTTTGATTTACGGCGGTTCCTGTGTACAGAAAGTGAGGAGTTAGTTTGGAAAAGTGAAGGTTTGCCTTCAGATGACCTTTCAATAGAAAATGCTCTTGTCATCTTGCAGGTAAATTTGGTTTTTTGACTTGTCTTGGAAATATTTAAATTTCAGTAACATGGCAACTTGAACTATTTCATTTGTGTTCTTTATTGGCATCACAGAGCACAAACACACACAAATAAATACATATGTAACAATGGATATTTTGTAGCAGAAGGAAAAAATTGTTAAAGAAAAATACATGTTTTCATTTTTGCTCTTACTGTTTTATTCTATATCAGTCTATTCAGGCTTAAAGTGTAAATAATAGTCATTAACACCAATACAACCAGTGGAAGGTTATGTCCTATACATTTTTACTTTGGCATATAATTTCTATTACTTTTTTTCTCAGAAAAAGGAAAAGGCTATATGCAGATACCTTTCAAGACGTATATATGTATATAACTATCTAATAATACTTGAGAGAAGGAAAAGATTCAGTTTTATCATATATATAGATATGTATAATGCATAACATATGATTATGTATGTAATATTCTATTCATTTATTAGATCTACTAACAAATATTTAATAGCATGAGGAGAATCTGTATTTACTACAAGTTATTTGCTTAGATGATTTATTGATTCAAATTAGTTACTGATTTTTCTCCGGTTTGAATTTATCTTGCTTTATCATCCTTTTAGTAGATCTATATATTCTTTTCTCAGTTTGATTAAAAAGCTTTTCATAAACACTGTCTTGTATCATTAAAGCTACTTATATGCTACATTGAAACCTTTTTTCTTCTTTTTCATTAGTTGAATAGATTGAGCTCTTAAAAATCTCACTGTGTATAAGAACTTTCTGAAGCACTCAGTCAGGTCGCATAATTTTCCTTGTGTACATCCTGATAAACCTGAAATTGGACATGGTATTTTACCAGTGATCTACAGTACAGTTCTCAGCCTTCTGTGCTGATCATTTTTGATGCTTGAATACTCATCATGTTCCCCTGTCTTTCAGTTTGAGATCTGTGTAGCTACTCGGTTTGGAATACTGGAACTGAATCTAATAAAAGCCCCAAACTTGGAAATGCTTTTCTATTGGACTGAACCAGAGAATTGTTGAAAATACATGTTTAAGCCTTCAGCAAGTTTTCTGACTCAAAACTGATAGACCTGGCTGATGCACCAAGATGATCTGATGGCTGGAGCACATCTGCTTTGAGGATAGGCTGAGAGAGCTGGGGTTGTACAACCTGGAGAAGGCTCTGGGGACTCCTCTCTGCAGCCCTTCAGTACTTAAAAAGGATTTATGGAAAAGAGGGAGAACAAGTCTTTACATGGGCAAATAATAAGAGGAGAAGGAAGAATGGTTATAAACTAAATGAGGAGAGATTTACATTAGATGTTGGGAAACAATTCTTTATGTAGAGTGTAGTGAGGAACTGGCACAGGTTTTCCAGAGAAGCTGTGGATACCCCATCCCTGGAAGTGCTCAAAGTCAGGTTGGATGGGACCATGGGCAACCTGATCTAGTGAGTAGCATCCCTGCCTTTGCAGGGGTGTTGGAACTAGATGATATTTAGGGGACTTCGCAACCCAAGCCATTCTATAACTGAGTCTCTGATACACAAGAGGGTAAAATTGAGGCCCAGAGTGTCCTTGGACAGACTGGAGAAAAGGGCTGACAGGAGCCTCATGAAGTTCAGGAAAGGGAATTACACAGTCCTGCACCTGAGTAGTAACAACCCCATGTACCAACATGTGCTGAGGACGAGCCAGTTGCAAAGCAGATTTGCAGAAAAGGACCAGGTGGTCCTGGTGGGCACCAGATAGTTCATGAGACAGTTATGGGCCTTTGCCAAGGAGAAGGCCAATGGTATCCTGGACAGCTTTAGGCAAAGTATTGGCAGCAGGTCAAGGGAGGTCATCCCTCCCCTTCACTTAGCACTGGTGGGGCCACACTGGAATGCTGGGTGCAATAGTGTGATCCTCAGCACAACAGAGACATGGATGTACTGGACAGAGTTGAGTGTAGCTTTGTGCCTGCAAAGTACTTGTACTCATGATTCTTTCTAAAATGCATTGAGGTCCAAACCCAGACGTATTGTACCTTTGCCCACCAGAGGAAGAAAAAGAAAAATTAATAACTCTTCTAAGTTTAAAAGCAGTTGTGAATAACAAAAGCTGTAGATTGTACTCATTGAATAGAGACTCCTGTTTTTAAGAGAAGGTGAAGAACTGCCTAACTTCAGCAGGACAAACATCTGAGAATTCTGGATTTGGGTGTTCTCCTTTTTTTAAACAAGAGATAAAATGAAAGACATGAATTTCGTAGTCTGTTATTGTTTCTCTAAACAGTTTGTTAATTAAAAAAGATTTTAGAATATATATTCCATTAGTTTGGGAAAATAAACAAAAGGATTCCAATTTTATTCTTAAAATGGATTTTAGTAAATATATTTGTATTTTTTTTTCCTAGAGTAAAGTTTGCCCATTTTTGATAGACCCTTCTTTCCGGGCTACTGAATGGTTGAAGACACATTTGAAGGAATCACGTTTGGAAGTTATTAACCAACAGGTGCAGTATTTACTCTTGGTCTTTTCTGTTTGAGCTTTCTCTATTCTAGATTTTACAAAGTAGTTTTTAAAGGTGTGTGATAGCAATCACCAAAAATTAGTTTATATTCCGTGAAGCATACAATTCCTGACAGAGTTCTAGGTTATTTAAAATGTTGGAGGGTCAACATCTGGTGTTATTTCTACAAATTTCCCCTTTGTGCTGCTGTCTCTGAGACTGTGATATTCTCTGCTGAGAGGAAGATGGAAAAGATTTTCAAATAGAGAGGTCTTTTGTATACTTGGTTGCAGTTCACTGGATTTCAGGAGTATATACACTTAATTCCATATGATTATTGTGTTGTGTTATCTACAATGGAAAGAGTATATTTGATTTCAGTTTGAGGTTAAGGTACCTGAAATTCTTTGTGTACCTGTTAACTGTTTACCTGAGTAGTGAGGTGTGGCTCACTTGCACACACACAGGCAGGCATCTGGTGCTATTCAGAAGTCCCTTATTGATATAAGAATAAGGCCTCAGAATATTGCTTCCACAGCATGTAGGTCTTGCACAGATTCCTGCTGGCTCTGTGGAGCCCTTGTAGATAACATCTTTGGGTAATTGATTGTTTGTCCTGCTAGCTGGTTGGCCTGATTACCTTTTGGCCTCTGTTGTCTCTATTGTCCAGGATTTCTATTGACTGATGGGATTGTAAGCACCACATGCATGTTTAAACATCTGTTTGCAACAAAAGAGTGCATGTAGACCTCTTAATAATGTGAATCCTGTGCTTGGTTCAGTTTTGAGACATAGCTGCATATTAAAATTCGAGATAGGAGACCTGGCCAGGACTTCCAGGTGTACCTAGCAGACATGGCAGTGAACCTGCTGTCTTCTGATGCAGCACTTGAAGAGCTAGGCATGTTAAATAGGTTTTTTTGATCAGTACATCAAGTTTATTTAAACTAAACATTTGTGGCTAAACCCTGAAATATCATATGCCTCTAATAGGATTTTTCATCTATACTACTGATTTTTAGATTTGGACTATTTGGTATTATGCCTTCCTACTCACTCTGAAGTGATTGCATTTTTCAAAAAAGCATGAATCAAAGGAATGTATTTCTTTTTATCCAGGACACCAACTTCCTAACTGCTCTTGAGCTGGCAGTGAGATTTGGGAAGACACTTATTATACAGGAAATGGATGGAGTGGAACCTGTACTTTACCCATTGCTAAGAAAAGATCTTATTGCTCAAGGTAAATCACCAAGATATTTGCAAATGCTTGCTCAAAACTTTTGTAGTTTAGATCTATTTATATAAAACTTGATTTTTCTGAAAGCATGAATATTGTATAGTTTTTTTCCTCTGTAGTATTAATCTGCTCCTAACATTTCAGTGCATGAAATATGTTGGAGAGATGTTCTTATTTAGTAAGTGGGAAAATATTGAAAAGTATTAATTTTTTTTAATTGAAGTTAAAATAATGTGTTTTTACAGACTCTTGAAAATTTAAGTTTTAAGTTAATTTCTAGTGATGATTTCAGACACATAGTTTTAATTGGAAACTTGGGCCTGAAATAAACCAAAAGTTACACAACTGTTAGTGGAGTTAGATATCAAAAGTTTAGAAAGTTGGAGTTCTTGCTTCTCTTGCATTTCTCTGAACCTAAAAAGATACACAGGTCTGTTACTGACGTGTCCCTGGAATGGGAAGGGTCATAGAGATCAGCAAAATGGTGGAATTTGGTGAAAGGAGTCCTTTAACCAATGCAAGAAAGCAAAAAAACAAAATATTTAAGTTTTGACATATAATATCTCTGTTTTGGGCAGATAGTGTGTTTTACCTAACTGTTTGTATGACTGCTTTGGACTTAATTGCTTTTATTTTTTTCTTTAATATGAAAAATTGTGATAAATAGATTATAATTATGCAAGTATCTCAGCATGAATTCTGTTGAATTATGTTACATATTTTGAAATTATATCAAGAGAACTTGGTGAATTAAAAAATACAGCAATGTGTGTTTTAAGTACTTTCTAAATTACAGAAACTAAAACAGATTTGCATTATCCTTTGTAATTGTATTTCTGCCTCAAGTGGTTCCTCAGCATGTACCATGGCCTATGCATGTAATTTACTGTATGAACTTTGGGTACTAAAAATAGCTCAAGTCTCTTTTTTTGCTGTCTTTTCATCTACTATTGAATATAATAATGTGGAGGGTAGCAGTAATTCTTCAAATATAAGTACACGCTAAAAAAAAATTGCAAATACCGTAGGATTCGTATATACATTTATCACCAATATAAGAAAGATCTGTTTAGGGAAAAGAAAGTGTTATGTTAAATCAGTCTTCCATAACAGATGCACTTGCTTGTTTATTCTCATTAAAAGAATGGCACCAAAGTGGTGATTTCAGGGATCTGTGGAGGGTTAGGTAGAACACTCTAACAACTCTAACTTCTTTGCCCCTCTGGCTTCAGCCAAATTTTGAAGAGCTAATGAGATAGAGTATGAAAGATGAGTGTGTCTGCAGACCTGCAGACCAGAAAGCAGATTAAATTCCAATATACTAGTTTGTTCAGGAAAATTGCTCATAACACTCAGACATCCTCTTTTGCTTTTTAATGAGCTGTGTTAATGCCAGGTCTGTGCAGGTCTGAACTAAAGAGCTGTTGTTGGAAAAGGAAGAAGGGGTCACTATTTGAATCTTTTTCATCACTTTACAAACAAGCATGTGCTCCTTCTTTTTGTCAAAATGTGTGTGTGGGGACCTGTCTGCATTATTTTGCTCATGATGACTGTATCTCTCTTCATTACTTGGAATGAAATGTTAAGAAAAAATGTGAACATATATAGCACAGTAAATTTGTCTTTGTACAGCTTCCATTTTCTGTTTGGCGTTTTTACAACATAGTCTTAAAATTTATTCTGATCTTTGGCATAGAAGCAAAATTGGTATGTGATTTTCATTTCTACCAGTATTTTAGCAAGAGATTTATGTTTCTGATCTGCACTCAGTGCTAAAAATAGAGAAGCACCTAAGTAGGCCATCTTGGAAAGTTTTCTGGAATGGAAATTTTCACTTTTCATTTTATAGTTCTGTTTTTATTTGTTTTTCAGTATCAGGAGGCAGAATCTTACTCTAATCATGTCATTTTCTGAGTCTATTCTTTTCTAATCCTGATAGAATGGAAACCTGTTACAGAAGAGGGGTAGGGGGGGCTGTACATGTAGTTTTATTCTGTAACAGGCATATTGAAAAATATTAGGAGTATAAACAGATTCAAACCATGACATTAGTTATTTAATAAATCACTTGTTTCTTTCATAATATGATTCATAATATATTTATTATATTTATTTTATATTCATATTCTGTGGTGTTTTTTCTTCTATTCACGGTCTGAAGATTTCAAAAAGTTGTTAGTATTACTTTTACTTAAAGTGCATTTTTTATCCTTTATGCTTTGTGTTCTGGGTAAGGATAAATGAACTACTCAGGTGTATTAAATACTCTTCTATGTAATTTGCCATATTATTTCAATGCTATTACTTTTTTATCTCTTAACAATGTAGGTTAGGATGTGTTCTTCAAATTTTTTGAACTTGTGTTTTTTTCCAATCAATTTATAAATACATATTGTAAAATACATTTAGATCTATTGCTAATAAAGTATTACACAAATACCATTGTTTTCAGATAATTTTAGAATGTTCCAATCAGAGTGAGTATAGTATCTGCTTGTTATTTACAGGACCCCGTTACGCCGTACAAATAGGTGAAAAAATGATAGATTATAATGAAGAGTTCCGTCTTTTTCTATCAACAAGGAACCCAAATCCCTTCATTCCACCTGATGCTTCTTCTATTGTTACAGAAGTAAACTTTACCACAACAGCAAGTGGCTTAAGAGGACAGGTATTTAGAATCAAACCAGTGTATGTATGGTGAACATGCATAGCTGCATCCAGCATCTGGAATAAGCCCTATGGTGCAGTTTGCCTTAATGGTTATGGAGGTATTTTCGAGCTCACAAATATAAATACTAAATTTTTTTTTTGGAACCAAGGAATGAGTCCAGTAGAGAAAATGAAAATGTTCTTATTGACTTCAGTTGCAACAGATTAATTGCTAAGCCTTTGCTTTCTCTTCGAGATGCATTTATGATACCATGGAAACATTTCTGTTATAGCTCTCCAGTGTCCTACTTAGAGAGCAATGCTGATATCATCAAGATACTTTGTGTACAGAAAAAATGTAGTGAAACCAAAATACTGTGTGTTTTATTTCCTTTAAAATGCTAGTAGCCTTTGAGATTTTCTCTATAAAGTCTAGGATTCAAAATTTAACATACAAATGGAAGAAAGAAAAAGAAGAAGAGAGATCAATTAAGGGGAGAAAATCCCCTCCTTATTTGGTATGAAACAAGTTTTTCTACATTAACAACAGGCTTAGATTGGCATGTAGATAAAAAAGATTTCATTCAAAATATGAAGCATAAATAACCTCTGGAGATATGGAATTGGCATCATACAATGTATCCATGAAAACTGACCCCTCTTGAAGTGGAAATGCAGAAAAAACAACTTTCTTTTTGTTTTCTCTCTTGGTTTTTAGCTTTTGGCTTTAACAATTCAGCACGAGAAGCCTGATTTAGAAGAGCAGAAAACAAAGCTGTTACAACAGGAAGAAGATAAAAAGATACAGTTAGCTAAACTTGAGGATTCTCTTTTGGAGGTAAAACAGATTTAGCTCTTTAATATCTGTTAGACCAATAAGATGATAATCACATCATTGTGTGTTTGGATGAAGATGCTGGAAGTGTTGGAATAATGAGCTGTCAGGATTATCAGGATTATTGATTAGAAAATATAAAGGCATTATTTGCCTGGGCCTGTTGGAAGAGGAGAATAGATAAGAAAGTAAGTCTGTTATGAAACTGTAGTATTTCAGTACATTAAGAACTTTCATAGTTAAATTTATGAATTTGATGAGCTAGATTTAGGCTGATTTAGGTTGATTAGAAATTTAATTAATTTTAACACACCAAGAAGTGAAAACGGTATTAAAAATTATACTATTTCATTTTAAAAGTATGAGTTTTAAAAAAGCCACATTTTTGAGCCTGTGAATCATGTCAAATGACTCTTTCTCAAATTGAGAAATGATCCTGTGTTGCAAAAAAATGAAGAACTCTCACTACAAAATGGAAAGATTGCTGAGAGAGAAATTTAAAATTTTAAATCTTCACAGTTGTTTTCTATTAGCAGTGAGTTGTAATATTCTTTGCAGTTAATATTCCCTGTCTTGCATTTAAAATTAATGTTCTCAATTTTCAGTTCACCTTTTTATTTTATTTAAAGTACTTATGCTCAGAAACAGCTGTTCACCTCTATTAAAAAAAGTAGCTTCCAAGGAAGGACTGTTTTATTTTTTGTTTGTGTCTTGCCATGGATTTCACATAAATTGTACTTCATGCTTGTAAGAATGGATCCTCAAATCCTGTCTTTCTGAAAGGTCAGAGATACAGGGAGATTGGCCTGGTGCCCTAAACCCCTGAGTCTGAGCTAAGTCACAGAACTTTGCAGTATTGAGTGCAATGGATTAGCATAAAATAATAGTTTTTCCGGATTAGACTGGTCATTTATTACACTGGCCGACAAGAGAGCTGATTATAAGGATATACAGTGACTGGACAAGGGAGGAATGGCTTTTAAACTGCACGAGGATAGGTTTAGATTTGATATGACAGGGAAATTCTCTGCTGTGAGGGTGGTGAGGCATCAATTCCTTTGGGAACCTCTGGGAACAGGTTTGGAGATGCCTCATCCCTGGAAGTGTTCAAGGCCAGTTTGGATGGAGCTGTGAGCAGCCTTATGGAGTGAGTGCCATCCCACCCTTGGGGGGGCTGGAACTAGATGGTCCCTGCCAATCTAAGCTGTTTTATAATTCTGTTCTATAATTCTATGATTAATAGCTCAGTTCTAGAATTTTGCACATAATTACTTGATATGATTTGAATTTCCACATTTGCTGTCTCTATTGAACTCCCTATTAATTCTCAAATACCAAGATCAGCCATTTTCTAAAACTCTAATGGGGCAGATTGCTCTTACAGGAAGAGGGAAACTTGCTCTCTAATAAAATTCCATATCCAGATTTGACCGTTTTAACATCTTATTGTCTACCAGAAACTGAGGGTTCAGAGATGCAACAAAACAAATTTCATTTTAGAACATACTTTTTGTGGGATGTTGGAACTCAAAAATCTTTTTCGTTTGTTCAATCTGAATTATCAAGTACAAAACTTAAAGAAGTTGATGCCTAAGATACCTGCAACAAAAAGCATCTGAGTAGTAACAGCAAGGTTGATTTCAATATTGGAATTCTTGTTAGCAAGTTATCCTGAAATCAGGATACTTTGACCCTGATGAAAGTAACCTAAGGCTCAGTGAAAACTGGCAGGTGCTATGTGGACTTTGTCGACATGGAAGTCAATGTTGGATGAGCTAAATTTAAGTTAATCTTAAAGCAACATTGCCATTCTATCAGAGGTACTGTACTGATTTCCTTCTAAAAGCCTTGGACTAAAGCCATAGGTGCTGTCTCATAGCTCATATGATTCCTCATGGATGAATTGGATTATTTGAAAAAGCAGGTGATCTTATCCTAAACTTGTTTTGGGTAAAGAAGTAGGTTCATTCTACTACTCTAACTGGTGAATCTCTGCCTCCATATATTCTAAAATGCTGTGGTTGCTCAGAACAGATTTGACTGACAAGCAACCAATTTTCTGTCTGACTAAAATAAATATATTGATGTGTATTTACTGAAGGTTAATAAAAGCTTTAGATAAAAGTGACCTATTCAAGATTTCCCCCCTTCTTAGCAATGATATTAATTGCTTAATTACTTAATTTAATGAGGAGAACTCAGGAAAAAGTGTGGGGCAATCTGAAGGATTTTGAAGTGATCGTTGATTATGAAACTTTAATTGTTGTATTCATCTCAGTTGGAAATGAAAACTAGATTGTATAGGAGATATTGGAATGCTTTTCAAGGAGAATTGATTTATGAAGGAGTACAGGAAGTTGTTATAAGTAGTCAACTTCAGGTTAAATGGGAAGTTAAACACAAGAAAGAAATACCGTAATGTGTATTTACCACGGGATTTTAGTGCATAAGACTCTTATCAGAGAAATCATTCTCAAAAGCCTACTGATAACCTATGTTTCAGAATCTGGCAGTCTGGATTTTTGGAGTATGTTCTTGAGCTGTATTTTCCATAATTCTTTAAAAAACATCTGAGTTTTTGGAGTAACCACCAGTTTTGTAGAACTCTTGAGTTTCATTCAATGATTCAGAAATGTGTACAGATCAGAAAGATAGACAGTTTCCAAAATGGTTACTTTACAAGTTTTTTTTTTTAATGTAACATAGGTGACTTTCTTTTTTTCCAGACACTTGCCACATCACAGGGCAATATACTAGAAAATAAGGATCTGATTGAATCTTTGAATCAAACTAAAGCAAGCAGTGCACTCATCCAAGAATCACTGGCTGAATCTTTCAGACTTCAGAGTTTCCTTGATAAGGTAGAAGAATATTTTAATCTTTAAAGTATTGTTTTTCTCCTGCTAAAAATATTAATCTTTTATCTAGGGAAGTTACATACATCCACGGGGTTATAAGATGAGTAACATATTAAATTAGTTCTTTTTGAGTAAATGATATTTGGGATATACAAGTACATGCAGTATTTTCAGTAATTAAAATGGTTTATTTTGTAACTGAATAGTTACACAATTTAAAGTCTGCCAGTTTGAATTAAAGGAATTTTGGCAAGTCATGGGTTTTCACTATATTTTTGCCATCCGCTATTGCAAACATTACAGTTCATATGGATGTTTTTGCTTAATATGCCCCTTGCTATTGGAAAAGTTTAGGTCACTGGTGATGCTATTCATCTGACATTCTCTTTTTGTGACAGATTGCAGAGTTTTCTTCTGTGTTCTATTTGATTAGTTTAAAATTTCCAATTGGATTTTGGGATGTGTTCTGTGGTGGGAAAAGACCTTAGCGCCCTGGGGATTAATTTCCAACATGTTCTTCATAATTTAAAGGATTTTTTGGTAAAAATGTTTTCTTCCAATTTTGAAATCTCAATGCAGTGTTGAAGTCTGCAGTGCTGATCCCTCAATTTGAAGGCTTGGGAGGGATTTGGTTTTCTAGAGCAGTGGGAGTCATAGGAATGTTTTCTCGGTGGGATGAGTAAATGTTTATGCAATAATCAGTAGGTGGCAGTAATGCACCTGGGTTTTTTATGTGTGTGTTGTTTTTCTCCACAGGAGAGGGATGCCTATCTCCCTTTGGCTGAGAGTGCTAGCAAAATGTACTTCATTATCTCTGACTTGTCCAAAATTAACAATATGTACCGCTTCAGTTTGGCGGCGTTCCTGCGGCTGTTCCAAAGGGCTCTGCAAAGCGAGCAGGTATTTGCTTTTCTCCTGAAGCTGCTAATGCTGCAGAAGAATCCATCTGCTTTGATCTTTAGCATTTATTAGTTACTCCGGACATTTTTTAAAAAAAGCTTTGAATAACTGATGATGAAGTGTATAATAAGTAGTGATGCTGACCTGTTGTGCTTTAGATGTTCAGAATACAGGCACATGGACTTCTAAATTACCTTATGTTGTATATAAATCACAGAGTTTCTCTTCCATCTGAAAGCAAAGTAACTGTGATTGCAGGCTTGTTCTGTGTCTGCAGTGAATTAGGAAAACAAAGGCTGATTATAACTTTACTGAAGGCAACTTACTTAAATAAATTAATGATCTAAAATGCTAACAAAGCTAATTTTATCAACAAGAGGTAGAATAAGAAAATGCTTATATTTCTACACAGATAATTTACTCGAAGGGAAGTCATAACTTTGTCTATTTTTTTGCAGTTTGTAAGGATACCTGCAGCCTGTCCTGTTTAAAATGTCCTTTTTCTTCTTCTGTATTCTTAGGCCAGTATATTCTTATTGAAGCAAAGAATGTATTTATCCTGTGTCACCTCACTCTTTAGATCGAAATACCTACACTGACTAATAGTGAATTTCTTTTTATTAAGCATCTCGAAAATTCTTTGCAGTTCTCTTTGTTTCTACCTAGAAAGTCATTCACCAGCCTTTCATCATGTTTCCTTTGGATTTCTCTTTATTCTGGCATCTGTGATTACAACTCTCCTTCAGCTCCAGTCATTACTAGGAGCACATTTCTGGCTGTGAACTGGCCCTCTTTGAAGTTCCTATTACTTCTTTTTCACAACATGATGTTTTAACTTCTTGTTCTCACTCTCACACTCTCTCATAATTTTTTCCTCTTTCTGCCTATAATGTTACCTATTTAAAGCTCAGCCTCTGGTTTTGCCTTTGTTGCTTACTTTCTTTTTTCCTTCTCCTCTGTCGAATTCTTGAAGCCAAATCAATTGCCTAATTGACCTTCTTGAACTTATCTCTTCAAATTCTGGCATGGTAGAAAGGAACTCATACTACCTGTAAAACACTCCCTACCCAGTCCCTTTCTTCTTCTGTCCTATTTTTCAATTTTTTTTCTGTTAGAATTAGTCTTTCAATGAGCTTTGAAGGACAGTGTACACTTACTATTTTCTATAGTGTTCATTTCAGTTGGGCCAAATTTGACCAGAAGTTTAATAACTACACTTAAGATGAACATACTTGTTTAGTAGTATTAAATATAGTAATTCAATGAATAAGCAATCTTTTAGATCAAGTGAAAACTATGAGATATCAATGATATTATTGTTAGGAGAAGAAAATTTATTGTCATTCTCAACATATTTCACCTTATACACAAAGTTGTATCTTGTTTGTAGTCAAAATGTTCAATGCCAAAGTATTTATTTCTTAATACTTCAGCATGAATTTAATTATTGATAGTTGCAGATGAATTTAATATGTTTTTAAAACTAATGTCACATAAATTATTGTCAGATTATTTGTGTCATTTTGCTGAAATTTTCAAAGTACATGAAAAGTTTTTTACTTCCACAGGAATTTTTGAAATCTGAAATTTCTTTTTTAGGATTCAGGTAATACTGAGGAAAGAATCAAGTTGCTTATTGGCTCGTTGAAACATACAGTGTATGAATACGTTTGTCGTTGTTTGTTTAAGGTAAGATTGTATTTTTTCTGGCTTTAATACAGTGCACTGGTTTGAAAGTATTCTTTTAGCAGCCGATCCTTTGAGGCATGTTAGAATTGAGAGGAATGATTTTGTCTGTCTGTGGTTATTATTTATGTGTACATAGGGTTTATGAATGCTGCTAAATAAAATGGTGCCAAGAAATTTACCTGAGCACTCCAACTGGCCCATCTTTCCTCTTTAATTTGTCAAAGCAGGTTTGGTCTGGGCCACTTAGCATTCTTCCAAACAATTCTCGTTCAAATTTTGGATGCAGGGAGCATCCTAATATGCAGTTGTGATATGGATTTGCTCACAGACCTTGTCTGAGAAGATGAAAAAGTTAAATGGTGTGGTTTGTTCTCAATGTCATATGATGTCCATGTTTATCAGTAAAATGAACTTCGATGCCTTGCAAAACTTGCTAATTCCTAGTAGGGGCCTCTTTGCCCTCTACTGCCCACTTTGAATTAGTTTTTGTCTCTAACTTGCAAAGCTCTGTAGCAATTTTGCATTGGGATAAATGTCACCAAGTCATTTCTATGGAGTTGGATGGTTTTTAAAGAAATGTTTTTTATTGAAAAAGAACCAGAAATATGACTTTTCCTGAGTATATTAATACATTTGTACTGCTTTTATTTCAGGCTGATCAGCTAATGTTTGCTCTACATTTTGTACGAGGAATGCACCCTGAGCTTTTTCAAGAGAATGTAAGTGCTAAAGAAGAAAATCCCCAAGTATTTTACTCAATATGAAGAGTAAATAAGTAGATAAAAAGTTTTTTGTCAGTAAGTGTAGGACTTAATCGTAGTTGTCTGTAGTGTAGTCAGATTAATCCTCTAAAGTCTGCCTGCAGTGAAACAGTGTGCATAATTGCTTAATACAATTGCTTTAATGTGGCTGATTATCCTGAGTCAAGACACATTTAATTATCTAAAGTATCTCCATGGAATGGAGAGACAAAACTATGGCTTTCTGTACTAGAAGCTGGAGACCAGAAGGGAAATCAAATGATAGGTGTCAGTTCAGTAGAGGAGAGTCTGTTATAGAAGTAAAGGTAAAAATCAGGTAATACATCTGAAGGAAGTAATGGAACTTGATTATATTAAAGACGTGAGCTTAAGGTACAAAGTTCAAAAAAGTTAGTTGCAACCTTCCAATGAAGGAGTATTTTCATTGTAGACATATGGATTGACAAAGTGAAATCCCAGTCTTCCAGCAATTATCTGGCCTTGTAAAAATAACTCTTCTTGTTAGCAGAAGTATATCCTGTGTGCTTTTCATTACACAAAGTTCCCTATTTCATATTTTTTATTTTATTTGAGCTTCTGAAAATACCTTTCTTTATCTTTTTTGAGTTTCTAAAGTCATAAAGGCAGCAACATGCAGTTTATTGACTAAATTCAATCCTAGCTTCTTAAATGTTTGTAAAGTGCAGCCCTATGTGTGTTGGTTTTTATTGTTTAGCATGCATTTCCATCAGCTATTAGAGCTCTTAGACAGCTTAATCTAGGTTATGTATAATGCATATTTCTACAGTATCTGAATATTCAAGAGATAAAACAGGGAACTAATACCAGTAATTTTTTTAGTTCTATGAAAGGTAGAAATTATTTTAATTAAATTGTTAAGAGAAGAGTGCTTGTACAAAATATTTAGTGAAGAAAATGAAGCTGAAGTGGTTATTTAAAAATTATTTCTTCTAAAGCTTTTAATGTGATGAGACTAGGAGTTGCTTAATATGCTGCTAGAGAATCTTGTATTTTAAGTCCCTGTTCCAAAAGAATTTAACCTTCTGCACTTAAATATTTTTTGCTTAGTGATATGAAATTTATAGTATAACTTCAACAATATGCTATAAAATGCCTTGGTTCTTAGTAGGGACATTCTCTTTCTGAATCAATATGTATAGATTTTTCTGAGGTAATTTTATATTCTCTGTATATTGTACTTCTTCTTTTCTTTATAACAATATTGCACAGACCAAAAAATACTCCATTTTTGTGTGCACAAGTATTTTCTTGTAACTGGGAGATGAGCATCAATTTGCAACTGAAAGAGGGAGTTGTTTCAAGACTCAGTGAGACTGATGGGTGCAAAAAACTATGCTTTGTATCAGCATCAGTTTGTATCAGTATCAGTTTGTATCAGCAGTATTACTCTTAGTCAATTGACTTTTAAATTTCTAATGTTACTATTGTCTTTAATAAAAAAAAATCTTTATCATAGAATATAGATATTAATAATGCAAAATTTCATTACTTATGAAGAATTTTTGGTCTATTTCTTGCCACCTCCAAATACAGGATTATGTAATTTCTAATGGTTTTAAATACTTGTCTAATCTGTTTTAAAACAATTTAAAATTGTCTTCCTGGATATATATATATGAAGTCTAAAAGTTTTAATCATACATAAATTCAATCATACTTTCTATAGTTACCTGTTGTGTGTAGGCTGCTGATGCCCCACCAGGCAGGATGTGTGTCCTTGCCAGCCCCGTTTGTTGCTCCCTGATCATCTATAGATGGGCAGTCGGGGTAGGAACTGTGGGTACTGAGAAAGTATAGAACTTCCCCTTTGCTTCTTTTTCTTATAAAGCACTGCAGCCACTTAGCTGGGATTCTGCAAAAGGAATTACATTCTGGTAGCATCACCCAGCATTTAAAAAATGTCTTCGAACTCTTTCAGAATCTAGGATTTAATTTGTTTATCTTCCTGCTCTGCCTACATGCTACTACATATTAATCCTTATTCTTAAAGGTGTCTTGGACTTACCTGACTTGTTAATTTATTTCCTCCAGGAATGGGAAACTTTTACAGGTGTGATCATTGGAGACACCATCAGAAAATCAGTAAGCTACATTTATTTTCATATTTTGAAAAAAAGAACATTTACTTTAGTCCTGAAAAGTTAAAGTTGTATTCTTACTATGTTGTTTAATAATTGTATTCATACATTAAAGAAAAGAATAATTTCTCACATAGTAATATAAAGATAGAAATTTATTTACAAAAATTTTGAACATGGCAGGTAGTTTTCTAATTTGAATAACTTTTTGACTTTGTTGTGTATTTTTATTTTTCTGTTCTGTTGTTTCTGGTTTTGAAATTGCATGTTTGAGGAGGTTTTCAGACCTCTTCTGTAACTAAAATCAGTATTTCTGAATTACTCCTTCTCCTAGAGTCATGTATGAGTTGTACTTTTGGTATTGATTAATGAAATTGTCCACACACTTTGCTAGCTCTGAGTTGCTTTTTTCCTCATTATCAAGGATTCTACATCTGGTAATGTATTTATATGTTTTCCTAGGTAACAGAGCAAGCTTGTGAAGCTTTCTTTGCATGCCCGACTAAGCATGCTGTAGTTTCCTAAGTGTCTTTCTGTTTTAATTGAATCTGTACACTATTAATATAACATTCCAGTAGAAAAGGGTAGAGAAAAATAGCTGAGGTGTGAAAGGTGTCTTTAGGAAGCATGAGCACAAGCAGGAATCATTAACTCAGACTGCCTTCTGTTTTGCTTTTCTGTTCTTTCCTCTTTCAGGCTCATCTGCATTTTTCATCATTCGTGATTGCTTTTAACCTATAGCCTTGTTTAAATATCTATCAGGGTATCTTTTACATTGAGTGGTACAAGACAATGACCCATACAAATACCTTGATTTTAGAATATTCATGAGAGTAACTGTGTTCCCATGCATGCAGGTAGAAGTGGCAAGTCATTTAAGATACGTTTTCTCAGGTAGCTGGTTGGTAAAATGATCCATGAAATCCAGTTTCTCTAGCCATTAGATGGCTCAACTACAGGCTTTGCATTTCAGTGTGACTTCGGAAGTCCCCCTTCATCTCTGGAGTCATTGTAATTCAATTAAGTATCTGTGAAGTGAGTGATTGTCAAGTATATCTTGCTGTGGGCCATTTTCAAGGAATGTGGGATCTGATTGTACCGTGGAATTTAGTACCAGTCTTACCTCTATCCCACCTAACACACAAACCATAGATTTTGGGAAGATTGTGAATGTGTGTCCTTCAGCCCAAATGGAATGTATGCTGCAGACCCATGTCAAATTTATTCCTACAATCGCTTCCAAATTTCCTGGTTTTGTTCTTTCTCAGACTTTGTAACTTATGGATGAGATACTCTTTCATAAGAAAGCTTCTATTTTTCTCTGCTGAGCATTTAAAATTACTCTTGAAGTCGCCCATTCCTTGAGAGATCCAAATACATTTCCATGCAGAGGCTCGTCAGACTGGTTATTGTGTTCTGTAAGATCTTTTAATAACAGATGATACAGAATACAGAAATTCCACTGAAGCTTAAGCAATGTTGTTCATCCTTAGAATTTCATCCTTAGAATTTCCTCCACGCCAAACATCTAAAGAGCAGAAAACAAGAACTGTGGCCAAATTACCAGTCCAGAGATGTTCAGAAGTGGTGTTTTGCCCTTTGTATGAAGAACCACCTTCATGATTGCAAATACCTGCAATGGAGTTGTTTTTTGAAGTTTGTTTCTCAGAGTGCCTATGCAGATAGCCAGTCATTTGTGTCACTTGTTTTTAGTAAAAAATTACTTAGAATTGAGCGTGTCATAAGGATTCTCAAATGGTAAAGCATGTTCAGGCTCAACTAGCTAAGCAAGTGTTAATGTGAACAGTATGTCTCATATTTAAATATTTTGTAGCTTTTTTGTTATGCCATTTATGAACTTAGCAAAAAACCACAGAAAGATTGCTGTCGTGAATGTTTTTATTAAAAATCATGGGTTTTACAACCTTATTACTGAATATAGTGTTTCATAAAAATTTGTGTAACTTACATATGTGATGTAACTTGCTTCCATAAGGATTCACAAAGAAGTGCTCGTGACCAGATTCCCTCTTGGATAGAACAGGACCGAGTCTGGGCTGTAGCATCTTTGAAGGTATACATCAGGTGGTCTGTTGAATTTAAATTTAAAGAGCTTTGGCTTTGGCAGATAGAAATTTGGACCTGAATACTCAAATATGTATTCGTCAGATCAAAAGATTTTGTTGTTGTAAGCTGCTTGTTCTATTTTCCAGAAGCCATGGCTTAATATATAGTCACCTAAAAAAACCAAAAGTTTTTTTGTTTTTATTTTAATCTCATTTTTCTGAGCATTTTTAATGAACATTTCTACCCCATCTAATAATGAATTTCAATTCATGTGAGTGAACCTGTCATCTTACTGAGATTAGAAAATACTGTAAATCTATCCAAGTTCTACAATTTTTATAGACAGGAAGATGGAAGAAAAATTGCAAACAATATTTGGTTGTAGATTTCACTTATGTAACGATTCTAAGAAATCACTTCATATTGTATTTAGAAGCCATAAACTGTTAATTCAGAAATTAATATTCTCTTCATCAGATTTCTCTGTACATTTTTATAGCTGTTTCTGAGTTTGTGATTGCTCAGATTGAACTAAAATAAAAAAATCTTTCTTGTAGTGGTTCCTCCTACCACGGTCAGTGTTGAAGTCCTCTGACACTAAAGGGAACCTAAAGGAAAATACTAGTCCTGAAATTCTGTCTTATCCTCTTCTCTTCCTGCATGGAGCTCAGCAGCAAGAAAAAGAATCCTTGACTGATCTTTGGCAAGGACTTTTTTTTTTTGCTAAACCCAGAGCTCATGATATAATTAATCTTCAGCCAGGAAACAGAAGCAATCATAATAATGGTGTGGCAAGAATAATAGAGGTTTAAACAAACAAACAGAAATTGAGTAACTGAGTGAATCAGTAGCATGCACTGATAGCAAACCATTACTGATAGCAGATAACAGATCATCATTAGAGGAAAGGACTTAAATGTAAAGCCAAAAGTTTAAAATCAAAGAACCTTAAGGTTTAAAACCAAAATTATAGTGCAATTATAGATTTAGTCTTCCCAGGGAATAGGTAAACAAGTGTTGATTTTAAAATGCACTCTTTTCTTCTCTAACTCCATGGATGAAATTGAATTTTGTGATTTGCACGGTAGTGGTCACAGTGATATTTGGAAATAAATTAAAATATACAATGTCCAAATGGCTGTTCTTCTTTACAGTTTAGTCTACACTATTTGTTTTGTAGGTTTCTCTCCCAGGTCTCTATCAGACACTTTGCTTTGAAGACGAAAGTCTGTGGCGCACTTTTTCTCAGAGCTCCATATGTGAACAAGAATTTCCATCTCCTGTTGCAAAAAGAATTTCTTTGTTTCAGCAGGTAATCTTTCCATTCATAATCTTAATTATGAGTTCAGCAGTGAAAGTAAATTTTACATCCAGGCCTGGTTGAATTATAAGCAGTGAGAGTATCTACACTGTCTTATTTAACTAGTTTTTTAAATCTAAGAATTATATATATTTTTTTACTTTAGTGCATATTATTTCTCTATTATCTGAGTCTTTTTAGTGTTGATATATTAGCTGCAACTGAGTCTACCCTCTAAGGTAACAAGTTCTTTAGAAATATACAGACAATTAATTTTATGAACAGGTATTAAAATTTTTTCTTGGTTGCTTTGTTACTGCTGGATGTGTCAGCTTGTTGAGCTTCTTCATCACTGAATGTAAAAAGTCAGACATCTTACACAAAATGCAGTAGCAGCCTCTGCTTCTTTAGAATACAAGTAATGAAAAATGGTTTCTGAAAACCTGGTGATAAAGAACTTATCAAGAATATGGGACAGGCAGGTCCCTTCCTCAGGCCTGAGGGTCCTTTTCCCTGGAAGAGAAAAATACAACGCCTTTTGTGTTTATGAAAAAAAGACTTTGTTATTTACTTTCAAATGATGCTGTGATTTTTCTTTTGAAAAATCATGAAAACATCCAGAGACTTTGCATGAAAACATCCAGAGAAAGGATGGGGTATTAGACAATGTAGTTTCATGTTGTTTGGCTCTTAGCTACTGACTATTTGGAGTTTTTTGTGGAGTAGGAAAATTTCTGAAATAGCGTGCATGGAGTTTAGGAACAAACCATTTTGGAAAGGAGTTTGTCTGGGTCATATTTGATTCAATGAAATACTGAAGAGCACTTTTTATGTGTGCAGTGTGTTGTCTGAAAATGCCTGCATTTATAGGAAAGTAAATCTGGAATGATCAATGCATCTTGTTTCTTCTACAGAAAGTATTAAGAATGTTTTGTTTATGAAATATATTGAAACTACATTGTTAGATTGATGTGCCACTCATAAAGCAGAAATATTACTGTTCCAAGTAGGATATTGCTGCCTATATATGTGCAAAGAATTTAGATACTAGTGTAAAGCTAAGTATGTTTTCTGTCGTTCTAGCTACCCACATAGCTACTTTCCTTCTAAAACATTGTAGAAAAGTTTGTAGCTAACGAGTAGACATTAGGTATAGATCTATCTTCTTATACTATTGATAGAACAAACTACTTAAAAAAGAACAATTACAGTCGATTATCTTGGAAAGGAATGATCAGATAGCGCTGTATACTCAGCAAAAATAACTTCATTCTGAAGATAAATTTAAAGAATTCATCCGTCTTAGAAGAGTCTTGCATTTTAAATTGTCACTATATACTTTTATCTCCCCAAATATATTTTATTTTAAGGTACTTGTGGTCCAGGCTGTCAGACCAGACAGACTACAGAGTGCCATGGCTCTTTTTGCATGTAAAACCCTAGGTAAGTTAATTTTTCACCAGGGTACTTCTGCACAACAATTAAATAGCTTTTTTTTGTCCTATGTTTCTCTTTTATTTTTATGCTTCTTACAGAATCCATAAGTTTTAGCATGTGAAAATACACTCAGAATAGGTTTGCTGATTTTGTTTTTGTAAGATATTCTTCAAAGTGCTTTTAAAATGGTTTGATTTATTCTGCACAGTGATTGAAAATAAAATTAAAAGATTTTTCAGATTCTTTTAATTAATTCTTGAACACTGGAGTAATTAAGAAAGGAAGATAACTGGTTTTCTCCAAGTTTTACACTGCAGCACTCTCATTAAGACTCAGATTTTCCATAAATATTATTTTAGGTCATTTATAATTTAAAGACTGTTAGGTTTGAGATTTTATAAATTGAGTCTCAAAAGATTATTTAATTAATATCAGTCATTTTTGTCTAACTCTTGGTCTGTAATACTTTTTACTGTCTCTTTAAAAATACACATGATTTAGAGTGGTTCAATGCTATGGCTGTCTATTTCTTCTAGTCAGTCAGTTTCCTCTCTCAAGTCTATTATATCCAAAGTTTGAAATGTATATGCCAAATAATCTTAATATTACAGTACAGCACTCAAAAACCTTCCTTCAGTTTTTAGCAGTTTTGAGTATCTCATTGGGGTGGACATTGTAAGCTTTAAAAGTCATTTTGTATTATTGCCTTATGCTGTGGACATTATTTGTTGCTCAAATTTGGCTCCGTGTCTGCCACTCAGACTGGTATTTTCAGCATTAAGGTATAGCTTCTCTATCAAACGTTATTAACAGGTAGAGAGGGTACTTTGGTCATGGTGACATGGCCCATGCTGACAATGTCCCTATCTGTTGAACTCAAATGACAAGAGTGATCTGCAGTGTGTGTGGCTCAAAAACCAGCAGAGACCTGAATGCAGAGTGAATTTATTTGCTAGCTTACTGTCTTCCAAATCTTAATGTGTTACATAAATTACTTGTGTTGGGATCAGTTCCTTGGAGGAGTATTGCATAAGGGAATGTTTTTGGTGAATTGAGCTACAGCCTCACCAAAGAAGGCAGAATACCATTGACTCCATTTGGATTTTCAACACCAGTAAATCATACACAGATTTTTCATGCATATCAGTGAGATTGGCGAAACCCTGACTAGCACTTTTTAACTAATGAAAGATGTTATGCTTGTATGAATAGTTTTTTTTCCACCATGTCTTTTCCAGTGTCCTTGTCCTGAAACAACTTAAGCTGTTTCACATAGTTCTAAGGGAAGCCATTAAGTTTCCAATCTCATTTGGCTGCTTTCCTGTGAGAAAAAATGAATTCCAAAAGAGCTGCAATATCCTACAAGAAAGTCGTTCAATTCTGTTTTATCCAGACATTTTTTTTCTTTTCTCACCTTTTACCTATATTTTGAAATTTATGGATGACAAATAATTTCTTTTGAAGATAAGATTCATAAGAATTTTCTATGAATGTATTTTTTATCACCTGAAGCATGCTTATTTTTTTATTTTATATGCCATAGAGAAATGCATCATGTTAACAGCTTTTCAGTACTTAAAGGGGCCCACAAGATAACTGGAGGTGGACTTTTTACAAGAGCATGTAGTAACAGGATAAGGGGGAACAACTTCAAACTGAAGGGGAGTAGATTTAGATTAGATATTAGGATGAAATTTTTTCCTGGGAGCTAGTGAGGCACTGGAACAGATTGCCCAGAGAAATTGTGGATGCCCCATCTCTGGAAATGTTCAAGGCCAGGATAGATAGGGCTCTGAGCAACCTGGTCTAGTGGAAAGTGTCCCTGCCCATGGCAGGGTGTTGGAACAAGATGATCTTTGAGGTCCCAATACAAACTGTTGCATGATTCCGTAGTACAAATTATATAACATTGTTTGTTCTATGTGCAACATACAATCAATAGCTCAATTCTGAAAACAGATGCCATCTTCGAGGAAATGCATCTTTTAGTTGTTGTGGCATAGATGTTACTGATTTGGGCTCTTCTGTCTTACTGTATGTTGTGATTTCCTATTGCATCCAATGCTTCACTGGTTAAATGCTGTTCTAAACATGCATGAAAATACATGGTTAACACTATTTAATTTATGATACACTTATACATGTACCTTTGGGCTCATGTATAAATACCTTTCTTATACTAGGTCAACATTCTAGACATTTAAGTTGTATATTGAAACAAATAATAGATGTAAGTAATCATAGTACCAAGAACCGTGTAAGTCGAATAATTAAGACTCTCAGGGCAGTGAGAAGTTCTGCATGTGGACATAGACACTGCAATTAGTTTTAGCAAATAGCATAGCTTCTCGTTCCACTCCTCTCTTTTTGTATGTTTTCCTCAAGACTACACTCTAAATAAAGACTGCAGTTTGTCAAGCTGGAAATCCAGAAATACTTTTCTTCTCAATATGGGGTACCTTATACCTGTGTACATCTTGTAAGGATTTTTTCTTCATTTCAAAACCAGCTTTATGGTGCCAGCTAAACAGAACTCTTGACAGTCAGATGTACTCTAAAGTGGATAATGAAGCACCCCATCATATGTAGTTACTTTATTTCCATAATAATTCTAATTCTAATTACAGAAATAAAAGAATTATCTCCATCACCTCTGAATATGAAACGTCTGTACAAAGAGACTCTGGAAATTGAGCCTATCTTGATAATAATTTCTCCTGGTGCTGATCCTTCTCAAGAATTACAGGAACTTGCCAATGTTGAAAGAAATACTGAGTGCTACCATCAGGTCAGTCGTAGATAAGTGTAGTGATTAAAAACCACAATATGTAAAATTTTGCTGTACTAATATTTGTTTTTCTTAATTTTCCAAGGAAGTTGGTAAGTAAAATCATAGTTTTGTGCCTGTGGCATTTTGTTCTTCCCACCTGTCTTGACACTAACTTCTCATTCCATTGGCAAAATGGGCTGGAGGAGAGATACACAATTAGTCATGCTCACAGAAGCAGAATCCAAACAAGAGACATTACTCCAGTGTGGAAAAGGAAAAAATGAGAAGATGTATGGATGTATGGAAAAGAAAAAAAGAGGCTGAGAATTGTTAACACATGCTGCAGCATTATCTTTTTTGATATGGAGTAATTGAAACAAACAAAACCCGCTAAAAACTAGGCTTCATATAGAGCTCTGCTTATAGAATTTGCACATTTCTTTCTTCAACAGAAAACATAAATTTGGTGTTCTGTGTTCATGATTACCTTAGGTATTTTGTGAAATTCTGTAAAATACTTTGAGAAATTTTACATCCTTGAAGGTTCCCAAGAATTCACTGGGTAAAACCCTTAACTCTTGATTTGATCTTTCATAACTGGCCCTACTTTGAGCAGGAGATTGGACTAGATATCTTCCAGGATCCATTCCAATTCAAATTATTATAGGAATCAAGTGGTTTCCTAATATTCCCAATACACAGTAACAATATGCTTTATAACTTTCTGTAAAATATTATTTCCTTCTGTCATTTGACATATTGGTGGGAGGATAGTTTTTATCTAGCTGATCACTGGTTAGCATAGAAATGGAAAATGTCAAGTTTAATGTTGCTTTTAAATAGTCCTTGAAATTGTTCCTTTCCTGGAACATAAACTGATATAATATATTTTTCCCATGAAACTGTAAATATTTAGATCCTACTGCCATCCTATCTAGTTGTGAACATTGCAGAATGCATATTTTTTACTCTGCCACACAGGTTTTCATGTTTATCTCTAAATATCTTTACATGTTGAACTTTCAAAATGCAGCACAGTGTGGTATTCAAGTAAGGATCAGGGCTCAAAGCTAAATCATCTGAAAGTTGTTACACTAATGAGAATATCTTTTTGTTATTTTTTCCTACACTTTCTCACATAATTTGAATAGAACATAAAAGATAGAATTTTCTTCATTGTTGATTTATTTCTCACATGGGATAAAGCACAGAGTGCTAAATTTCTGCTGTCTGCTACTATATTGCTAGTGACTTCCAGTTGTCTTCTTTGGACTATTTTCAGTTATTTTAAGATACTATGCTCAGTTCTACTTGGTCAAAGAATCATAATTCCAAGACAAGACTTTGCACATTGGCTAAGACTCTTTATTTCCAGCTTGTTTGCTTCAGGGTTTTTTGTTGTGTATATCCTCCAATTAGATTGTAAGGTAGAACTAATATGGTACTATAAAAAGTGAAGAAAGGAGTCTGTGTTAAACTATTTATATATCCCAGCTGAAAAGAGAGCAGCCTTTGTTTTTCACTCATCTTAATATAAAATTGAGTATTTCTTTTCAAAGAAAGTACTAACTTCCAGTCAAAAGAAACTTAGTTCTCATTTATCTCTTATTTTTGCAGTTCTGCAGTAATGCAGTTTAGTCATTGATATTTAAATTACTTTTTGACTTCCCAGGGAATACAAACACTGTCACCAAGTGATATATGGTTTTTTCCATTAAAAGACTAGGTAATGTTGTTTGTACAGAAACTGGCTAGATAAGTTGCAAAGAAAATCTTGTTTCTGTTAATCTTTTCCCTACTTTAGTAACCTATTACATTAGAGAAAATTCTGGCTGTATTTAGCACTCTTTTTTTTAACGTATGTATCCTAACTTGAAAACACGATTTTGTATTTAACTGTTAAATGAGGTATGAGGGATACTTGATACAAGTGTGTCTGCCATTTCAGATTGCCATGGGCCAGGGCCAAGCTGACCTGGCTATTCAAACTTTAAGAGAATGTGCTCAGAATGGAGAATGGCTGTGTTTGAAGAACCTGCATCTCGTTACATCTTGGCTTCCTGTGTTGGAGAAGGTGAGGGTAAATGGAGATGGTGATATGGGAAACCAGACAAAATTAGTATGCAACATTTCTGAAGCATTTCAAGCATTTCCATGGTGATGTTAAAAATTGCTGTTTAAAAATACACTTTTGTGGTTTTCTCAGTCATGAATAAGGTGATCTGCTTCAGATTTAAGCAGCTCCTTTCTTTGTGTGAGTGCTTTAAGTTTCATACAATGTGGAGTATTTCTACCACAATGAGTGAGCAAATGCTCCAGTTAGTACTTCTGGTATTTTGTGGGATACTGTCCATGGTTTTCCATGAACTATGAATCTATGTATGTTTGAATTTAATTTTTCCCTCTTCATTCTGGGACTTTCTTTTTAGTAGTATTTTTTTTTTTTAAGTGAAGACGCAGGTTGAGTCACTGAGGTTTTTGCTAATTTGAAATTTAAATGTCTCATATTTTATAGAAACACACACTTATGGTATATAAAATCACTAACTTGCTAACTTAAAATTGATTTTATATGATATACTTTTCATGTATATCACCATAAAAATCCTCAAAACAAATAAAGTCAGAAGAAAATAATGGAATTCCTTCAACAGTTACTACAGTCTTAGTTCTCTAGTTTTCAGTGATTTTTGTTAAGCATAGTCTGTGGATGTGAACTTGGAGTCTGTCATCTGTCTAGCAGTAAGCATGTGGCATGTACCTTCAGCATTCCTATAATCCATTTGGAAAAATGGAAAGGCAAAGCAAGATAACACTGATGTGTGTCATGTAGTCTGAACAAGACAGTCAACAGTAATGAAATGTTTGTAAGCTCCTTGCTGAATACAAAATTTCAGACCTTGTAAGTATTAAAATATGGATATGTGTCAGGAGGGTCTTATTCTTTCCACATGAACATGATGCTAAATGTGTTAAACTTCTTGCTGAGCTTAATATAGACTAAGATTTGCTGATGTTTGACTCTGCACATCCCCTTGCCTGTTTTGCATACCATTAGCAAGTGTGAGGCTATGTAGTTCTTACATTTGAACATCCTCTTTAGAGACTACTGCATATTCATAAGTCAGTTTCATCCAGGTTCAGAAATTCAGTTCTCACAGTCTTTGAATATGGACCCAAGTGTGCTACAGTGAGATAGATTGAAAACTGGCCTAATTTGTTACTTTCAGCATCAAGAAAGCCAGTTGGAGGCCAGTCATCAGTGTCGTGCTCTAGGCATCGGTACTGTAGCCAACATTGTTTAACATCCTAATTAATGAGGTGAATAACGGAACAAAGTGCATCCTCAGAAAGCAGAGATGATAAAAAACTGTGGAAAATAATTGATGTAACAGATGAGTGTACTTTCATTCAAAAGGACCTTGATAGACTGGAGAAACAGGCTGACAAGAACCTTGTGAAGTTCAGCAAAGGGAAATGGCAAGTGCTTCCCATGAGAAGGAGTAACTCCAGCCACCCAAACTGTCTGGGGACAAACTGGCTGAAAAGCAGCTTGGCAGAAAAGATCTGTGAGTCCTGGTGGATAAGAAGGGGACCATGAGCCAGCAAAGTGACTGCAGCAAAGACCACTGGCATCCTGGGCTGTTTTAGGCAGAGTGTTGCCAGGAAGTGGAGGGAGGTCATCCTTCCCCTCTACTCAGCTCTGGTGAAACACACCTGGAGTTGTGTGTCCACTACTTGGCTAGCCAGTGCAAGAGAGACATGGGCATATGGGAGCTAGTTCATTAAAGGGCTGCAAAGGTGATGATGGAGCTGGAGCATGTATCATACAAAGAGAAACTGAGAGACCTGGCACTGTTCAGCCTGGGAAAGGGAAGCCTCAGGGGGAATCTTAATATTTTGTGTGTTGGCTGATGGGAAAGAGTAAAGGAGACTGAGTCAGACCCTTTTCAGTGGTGTCCCGTGGCAGAACAAGAGGCCATGGGCACAAACCAAAATACAGGAAATTCTACTTAAATATATGATAGAACTTATTTTAATGTGAGGATGATCAAACACTGGAACAGGTTGCCCAGAGAAGCTGCAGACTCTCCATCCTTGGAGATACTGAAAACCTGACTGGCTACAGGTCTGGGTAACTTGTATCTGGCTCTGGTTTGAGCACAGAGTTGGACTAGACAGTCTCTGATAGTTCCTTCCAAGCTTCACAATTCCATTATACTATGTACCAGTTATAGTTGTCATTTTGCTTAAATAGTTGAACAAATAATGTTTTTTCAGATTTTTTTCTTTCTAGAAACATTGAAACCAAAATGATAGTTGTACTCTAGAGATTATCAGAATGAATGGATTGTGAGAAAATCTTTTACGAGGTTTCTGAGATGTTTTTCTTCCAACACATATACACAAAACTGTTGACTTTGTTCTGAAACCACTTTCAGGCAACTTAGGTGTCTTTGATGGCAAATGTGTGGGTTTCAACTGAAAATAGAGCACCAGCAGTGTGTCTCCGTATATTCAATAATTATATATTTTTGTGAAGCCTTTATATTTGAAAAACTGTTGACAGTATTTCTCTTAGACCTCAATTTTCCAATCTTCAGTTTTCTGTGAATCATGATACATGAAGGGTTCATGCAACAAATATTTGAAGAAAAAGAAATTAATATAGCTATACTGGTGTTGAAAGTCATTGAAATCTGTTGTTTATATCATTTTTGATGTAGCCTTCTGGTGTTACTGTACTTAAAAGAACTGTTCTATATTTTTATGTCCTGAATTTAGTATCTAAGAGAAAGGTGCAAATATTTTGAAACAGCTAGGATGAACTTCAAATTTGAGCACAGGAATGACATAGAATGTGCAGAGGCAACACATCTTGAACTATAATGTTATGTGTATAAAGCAACTGTTGATTTTTTAGATAAACCTGACTTTCTAATCCAGGATATTATAATCTTGTAAATACTGTTCTATATATAAAAACCCCAATCACCTCAAAGCCTATTTCAATATATAACATCTCTTTTTAATAGGAACTGAATACATTACATCCTCAACCAAACTTTCGTCTTTGGCTTACTACGGAAGTTCATCCAAAATTTACTCCAATTTTGCTTCAGTCAAGTCTGAAAATAACTTATGAAGTAAGATCTGTTTGGAAAGCTTTTATTAGATTCTTACATTGAATGAACCTTGATGTATAGTAAACTGTATGTTTAGATAGAATATCTGGTTTTACCTTATATTTCAATTGCATGTAATACAAAAAATATGAGTTTACCTTGAAAGATGATTTTTTTCCTAGATGCTTTTTCTAATTGAAAGTGTGAACTGAAAATAAGTTTGCATAGGAGAAGTAGTTGTTCTGTTTTGTGCTCCAAATTATTTTGTGCATTTAATCAATTTTTCTTAAAAGCAAAAATCTACACAGGTGTTGTTACATGGATGGAAAACAAGGAGTTTCTCCTTGATGAATATCCTCATCTGAAGATCACAGAACCCACTTTCTTTTCCTTATTTTCCTTTTGCCCTGTAACTTTATATTCACTGGACTCTTTAAAAAAAAAGGTTCTCTTCCCATACAGCAGAACATGGTTCAAAGCCTTTACTCAAAATTGAGAGCTTTGCATTTGAAATGGCTCAGTTTAAGGAATAACTGGGACTATGTTCCTCTGAGTGATTGGAAAGTAGTCTAATCCTGAATGCACTTTAGCAATAATGCCCAATATGGAAATCATTAGTAGGAGTGTTCCTAAGTCCTCCATTTGTAATGGAGTCTGGAGATTTTGCCTGCAGCTAATCCAGGAAACCTTTTAGAGTCCAGTGTTGCTGACTTTCTAGAAGCTGAAATAGTTGCACTTTCAGATTGACTGCAGGTATTTTAAAATTTTTGTAGTACCTTCTTGCTTATATTGAGGTCTTCAATGATACAGAAACTGCAGGACTATGCTACTCATTCCATTGTCTTTGGAATAATTGGAACTTTGCACAAATGCAATATTCTAAATAATTTTGTTTCCTTTCCACTTGCAATAAATATTTTGTTACCATGAAAGAACAATGATAGGCAATGACTTGGCAAATTATATTTTATTATTATATGGTTGTAGTATGTTCCAATGTATGTAGAATGTTACCAATGAAGATACAGATATGAAAAAAAAAGTCAATTTACTACAGTATTTTGCCATCATTTTTCTAAAGCAACAATGGTAATCTTATGGAAACACTAACAGCCAATTCTCAAAAGAAAGAAAGAACAACGAGCAATTTTAGAAACACAAAATTGTAATTTAAATATCTTTAAAATTCATGTTTGCCTTCAGACTTGAAAACAATCTGAGAATGACTGAGTATCCAGCTGTTTTTACTTTTAAGCACTGTAATTTCAATTACTGCCTACACCTTAAATGCAGTTATTTCTAGTGGTTGTGAACATTACCTACCACTAAATCTGAGACCTGGCATTTTATCATACATATATACCATATTTATATGCTAATAAACAGTGAGGGGATGCCATAAGGCAATTTGACATTCATCTCATCACAGAGTTAATTGGTGTTGAGATTGTAAAATGAGAAGAAAGTTATTTTGGTTGAAAACAACTGAATTTATTTTATGCTGATGTATTTTGGTAGAGTACAATGCTTTTACTAAGTTCTTTTAATGTAGTACAGTACTATAAGTTGATCCTGGTTACGTGGTTACCATTTCCTGCAGTAGGTTGAAGTTATTTTTGCTACAGAATCATTCTGTTGTTAGGCCATTTATTGCAAGCTCTTTCTTTTCTTGTGAAATTTTATTCTGTTAAATACTGTTTGTCATTTCATTAAGTTACAAATTCCAGGTTATGATCTAAGAAAATAGCACATAAAAATACCAGGTTTTCTGTCTCGAACAGTGTTCTTCCTTCCAATGCAGGCACCTCCAGGCCTCAAAAAAAATCTCTTGCGAACTTATGAATCTTGGACACCAGAGCAAATCAACAAAAAGGGAAATTTGTCTAGAGCACATTCTCTCTTTTGTTTAGCATGGTTTCATGCTGTATGCCAAGAAAGAAGAAATTATATCCCTCAGGTAATATTTTATTTGCTATCTTTAAAAAAATATGCCCCATTTATTAGCTTTTATATTTCAAAGTATTTTTCATCATGTGTATGTTGGGTCATATTCAGAAATGAGAATAAATTGGATACTTCTGGTGCCTGCCTTTATTGTCTCTGAATTCATTGCAAAATAAGATCGTGGTAATCTCAGTTCCTGTCCCTCTGAAAATAGCTTCTGCCTGCATGGGGTTATTTTGTGATTCATGTGCTAAGTGGTAATGCTACGGAAGTGTGGAAAAGATTTGTGAATCCTGTTTACTTGGGACAGGCAAAAATATTATGGAAACAGAATTGAATGGAAGACATGAGAAAAGAGACACTAGAGGGAAGGAGGAGATGACACTGTCTTCACTTTCTTCCTACAAACTCCTTCAAGGAGAAAAAGAACAAGGGAAATCATTAATTTCTTGTGAGGATTATAATGATTTTCAGAGATGTGTTTTTTCCTTCGCTAATTTTTTATTATAGTGAACATTTTTTTCTGGCTGCAAGATGTTTAAACAACCAAAAAAACCCCAGCAAAATACCAAACTGCTTTATGTCTTATTTATTTTATTCTATTTAGACTATATACGAAATTACTCTGTCATCTGAAGGGTTTGATCTGGCATAGTCTGTAATGTTTGAGAGCTTTTTGCTAGTTATGACTTTGTGATTTTTAAAGGTTGTTAGCTTTTTGCAGTAATGGGATTTTGAATACGGTGTTCAAGAAGTGCAGTCGGTGAAAATAATTTAAGTATTAAAATGACACATGAATTCTCCTTTGTTCTTGTTCAAATTCACATTCATTTGGCACCAGTTTTTCAAGTAACACAATATAGGATTGATGCTCTCTTTAATTCCACTGCAAAAATGTGTGGACAGTGATAGGTTTATATTTCAAAATTAACAGTTTCTAACATTGATGGACTGTAGTTAATCTCAGGTAGAAGGTCTTGTATTTTATAATGAATTTTGAGTTGTTTTGGGTTCATGTACAGATCTGTCCAAAAACCCCAACATAGCTACTGTTAGGAGCATTTTTCCAGAATATGACCTTTAGAGTATCTGGTTGATAGTTTTTTGTGATCTGTGGAGCAGCTTCAGTCTTGACCTCAGGCTGTATTAATCTCATTGGACATGTGCATGTTGCTGACACATTTGCATTTCTCATCATGAGTCAAATGGGCTGTTGCTGTGATATCATCCATATGTAAAGTACACTGTAAAAGGATAGAGCAAGAAGACTTACCTTGGACATCTGGATATCCTAAATTATTTGTCATATATCAGTATTTATTTACACTTATCCATTTACACTGAAAGCTTTTTCTGAGAATTACATACAATGTACACATTCCTGCTACATAAAGACTAATGCCCAAAGAACAAAAAAGGAGGTCCAAACTGCAAATTACTAAAATATGCATATGGTGGTCAGCATTTTTTAGGTAATAGTAGCAGTAATTGATAATTTTTTTGTTCAAACAAGAAGCTGCATGAATTCAGATGAGAGTATCTAAAGACTATTTAGTATCTAAAAGACTATTTGAAAAATCAGTCCTATTTATGAAAATATAATCTGTATACTGAAATACAAAAAGGCCTTCAGAAATGAAAAATTGTAATTCAATGCATGATCTAGTCGCAGATGTCAGCAAGTTTTAGTTTAAATAAATATTGATAGGAAATAAAATAACCTGAATATTTTTCATACTCAATGGATTCAGTTTTTTTACTGTTACAACTGATTTTTTTTTACACTACCTCTATTGAATGTTTAAAAAATGCACTTTAGAGGTCACAGGTTTTTGGTGTTTTTTTTTTTTTCCCATTAAGTATTATACAGCACTAAGTAACCATATGATACTGGTGTTTTACTTCATGATCATCATTGTGTGACTAATTAAATTCTTTGGATTTCTTTTCATGGTAGGGTTGGACCAAGTTTTATGAATTTTCTTTGTCGGATCTCCGTGCTGGTTTTGACATTATTGATAGACTCTTTGAGGGTAAGTCACTTCTTAAGGGAAGTCCCTTTAGCTGGGATTTGGCATGAAGAGCTTGCTCTTTCTATAGCACTCATATAAAAGTGGAGATGCTCTAGAGCTCACCATCACTCAGCAAAACGAGAAAAACAGGGTGAATTGTAAATCCATTTTTGGGTGATTGGACAAACCAATCCTTGGTGCCCAGGAGAGTATGCTACTCAGCCTTTTGAGTCCAGATGAATAAATAGGAAATACAGGGCTGACTGTAAGATGAAATCTTGTGTTTCCATTCCCCTAAATATTGAATAAATGAATATCAAAGAATTCTTTATATTGACACTCAGTATTAGAGACACTCCACTTTATTGTTCTGTTGACCAGTGTAGAAATTTCTAATATAAGCTAATATGGTAAAGGTAATTTTTTTTAACCCCTTGCATTTTGTACAGTTTCAAAGTAAAATTAGAAACTGATATGTAGAGATAATTTACGATTGTTGACTAAAATGGGATTTGTGGATGGTTACTACTTCTGAAATTTGACCTTAGTTGTGCAGACTTGAACCACACAGCGAGGTAAAGTGATTAAATCATTAACTGTCAATGATAATCATAAATTATTACTGTGATCATATCTTTTCTTATGAAGGAAACAGCAAGTTAACAGCCATAAACTCCCACTTAAAGTAATTGCCACTTCCCTCTCTCATGGGAAGATACTCTTTAGGGAGTACCTTTATGATCAAACTTTCATCTGCACATGAAAGCTGTAGGATACAGTACATCATTGTCCCATGTAGTTATTTTGGGCAACTGTGGTAGAATTGAGGAAGAATAAGTTATTTTGAATTTGTGGGATATAGCTGGGTCAGACTAATCTAAGAAAACATCAACCTGACCAGGAAATTATTATTAACATGCTTAAATTTATGTGCTATGTTTTGTGATTCATAATGATTTGCAAAGTATCTATCCTGGACCTCTTTGTGTTTGAAAGATGGCATTTCCAGTAATCTTACCTATTTGGAGCATGATCTGATTTTTGGTTTAATCAGTCAATTTATATTATGACATCAGATGGTACTGTGGTAGAAAATTGTGTATAAAATTTTATTTATGACAAAGGAGCAGAAAAATAAAATTTTAATAGCATAATTTCTGAAATGCATATAATCAATTAGTTCAAAAAGCACTTAAGGTCTAAAGCTAATTTTCTAATAATTCATTTGCAGCACACTAAGTGTTCTTTTTTCAATGACAAATATTTACAAACTCAAGTTTCTGCAGCTTTTACTATTTGGTCATATTGAAGGACAATTAAAAATTAATTATTTGATGTATTCGTCTCTTTTTATCACCCTGAAGAACTGCAGTGACAAGAAGAAATGCTTATAATGCAATACTATTCAGAGATACAAAACTAATACTAATTAATTAATTCATAGGTTCCAAAGATTTTCAGTGGGAATTTATTCACGGCTTGTTTGAAAATGCAATTTATGGAGGTCGTGTAGATAATTACTTTGATATGAGGGTTCTGCGGTCCTACTTGGAGCAGCTTTTCAATTCACGAATCATTGGCAGTTTAAATGCCAGAGGCAAGAAGATGAGTACTTTCCCATGTTCGATCTCTTTACCGAATTCCTGCAGTATTTTGGTAGGTATACATCTTCTATCACCTAATAAATAATTTATTTTCAAGGATTATTCTTGAAAGATTTCCACAAAGAAAACCAAGGTTACAATCCAAAGGATACCTCTATTTCTTCAGAAAATTATCTCTTTTGTGTGGAGCATTAACTCTGTCACTATTCTTTGTTATGATATCTGATTGGACTGTGGTGCAGAGCAGCCTAGCAATGAAGAGTTGAGTAAAAGAAATTGGGTTAATTTATGAAAAAGATACAATTATGTTTTTATATAATTGGTACATTATCATAACATTAGTCTTTAAAGACTCCTAAATAATCCTGCAACCTCTGGACGAAACAGGAAAACCTGAATATACCTTCTTGTTTCCAAAATATATAAATATTCTGACAATCTCTTGACAGGTCATGGAGGGTATATGACATTTTATTTGGTGATAAATATGGATTTTGATTCTCCTTCAGTATTTCGTTAGTGTAAAAGAGAGGGAATTCAACAGTGTAAACAACTGATCTCTCTCTCCCTGTCCTTTTACCATATAATTATTGTTGTTACTGTGATTAGGACTCACTTTCATTCTAATGAAGGTCTCCATACTAGACCTCTAATATGAACAGAGATAAATAGTATTATCTCAGTTAAAGTAAAATGCTGCGATTTGGCATTCTTTACCTGGATTCTGACTGCTGAGGTTTGGTTTGGGTGTTTTTTATTACTTTATTATGACCATTATTTTTTATTTTCTATAGATGTGCTGAGTTAATATCATAAAAACAGAAGGGATAAACAAACCAGGTCTCTATTCTTGTAGACAATATAGTCAAGTAGATTAATCTTTTTTTTATAGCCTGCACAGCATTTAATCTCTCTTGATACCTTATATGATTAGGTATGTAATAATTTATAGTTCTGCTACTGTTGTTATCTCTGAAGTAAGATTCCGTGTTAAAGTGAGTTGTGCATGTCCAGCACCTGCTCCTGCAAGCAAAGACAAAATGCATGTGGCAACAGGGTGCTGCCAGACTTTCAAAAAGTAAATATTTTTGCCTTTAAATCACAATAAAAGAGATGTCCAACACCATTAGTCTACCTTAGTCTGCAAGGCCTCTCGGTTTTGTGCAAGAGAGCATCACTAGTGACTATTACACTGTAACCACTATTGATGCTATTCTGCATCTCCAATGGTTATGCAAACCTATTTTTACCTAAACTACTTCACTTTTTGAGTGAATATTTTAGTGTATTTAAATACAAGTGAGTGCTCTTAGTTTTATAAATATGTATTATACTCTTATTAGAATTCCAAATACCAAAGTATTTTTTTTCGATATTATCATTAATCTTACCTTTAAGTTTTCAACAGAAGTATTGTACCTACTTTTCAGGGACAGTCTTGGCATATTTTGTTTTCATTTGATATTGTCACTGTAATGAGAATTGCTTTTTGCTCTTTTAGAGTGGAAATGTTATATAAAAGAAGATAGTTTCTGATAAATAAAATAAAGAAAACTATAAATAATATTACCATAATATGCCATGTCTTAAATACTTATTTTAATCTTTGTGTTGTGCTATGCACTTAATGAAATTCTTTTCAGCATATGCTGTTAATTTTCATGAGCAAAATAAAAAGTTCCCTCTGTTATGTCTCTTCTTTTCTTCTTATGCAGGATTATCGTAATATTATTGAAAGCCTTCCAGAAGATGATAAACCTGACTTTTTTGGCCTGCCAGTTAATATTGCTCGTTCATCACAGCGTATCATCAGTGCCCAGGTAAAGTTAGCATTTTTCATTGACCTCTGAATCTTCTCTGCAGCCATTATAAGCTGAAGAGCCCAACCACCTGTTCCTAAATGCAGTTTCCATAAGAAAGAGTAAATTTAAGTACTTTTTATATATGTTGACTTTTATCTGGAGAATTTTTTAATGTAATAACATTTAATCTTTAGTTACAAGAGTATTTGTTTAGCACTTAAATGAACAGATAATTATTGAGAAAGTTTCCAATAATATAATTCACTTCACCTTGAAAAGTGGTATGATAGTTCTACACATAGAATATGGGTAAGATTTTATGCTTTTGATGAAATAGAAATTCTGAAGAATTTTTCCAGAAATTCCAGAATTCTTCCAATTATTAAGAATTTCCTTTCCAATTAGAAATGTGATTTTTTAAAGTGAAATCTGGATGAGAGCACACACTTACTGTATAAGTGCGGTTAAACAGTACAAATCTTTTAAATACTCATTAGCATAGTTTATTTGATTGGTAAATTAGTTGTTTCAGATAACGTGGAAGTTGATGGATTTGAGACTCTTAAATCAGAGCTGTGAAGTGAATTGGTCTGTACATCAAGGCTCTCTTTAAATTTCTGCCCAGCCTTGGTGTGCTTTCTTATGTATGGACAAATTATAGAGGGGAAAAATTATATCATAGAATCATAAGTTAGAAGAAACTTCAGTGATCTTCTGCTCCAACCTTTCTTGGCAAAATCAGTTGGAAGTTCTCCATAATTGGAATTTCTTATGAATCCAAGACTAAGAATTACATTTTTTTTAAAGTATTTAACTATTTGCTCACAGTCACTTAAAAAGGGCTCCAAGCAGAAAATTCCTATTGGTGTATGACCTCTGATCTACTGAAAAAAAATAAAGCCTTCAAGTATTGCATTTGTGGCCTGTCAAATATAGTACTGGTAAATTTGCTTAAATATTTCTATTCACTTAAATCCATAGCTGTATTGTCAAGCTATTTGTGGTTTCTTTAGAACATAAAAACATAAAGATATATAAAGACAAATCAGTAGGATGAAGGTGCATAAGCTATTAGGATGAACTCAAGAACTTGTCTATCACAAAGCTAATACATGCTCCGGGATTCAGTGTAGCTCTCTTTGATGTTGTCTTTAAATCATTTACATAAACATCCATTTAGATGCTTTTGTTTCTCTCAGATTCACTGTAGACTGCTGATTATTTTTTTTAATTTCAGCTATGCTTGCATAACTTGTTACAATCTGCAGTTGTTAAACATGTTAATATTTGAAAATCAGAATAGACTTAGAGTTCCCATGTGAAGGGAAATAGATAATGAGTGCATTTACATGTAAACTCACACTCTGTTGAACTGGTCTGCCATAGCATTGATTATAAGCTATAAATTATGGGTTATAATCTTGAAAATATGAGATGCTCTAGTTACAGTTCTGTGAGATGATATTTTTGTCATATGAGATATTTTCTCATCCAATAGTATTTTGCAGCATTTCTTTTAAGTCTTAGGCAATTTAAGTAACAAAAATGTGACATTTTCCTTGAACTGTGCTTCTCCTTCACTGTGAATGCTACTCCCTTTCCAACAGTTTGGCAGCTGTTTTAGATCCATAGGTGATCCCATGGTTCACAACTGGAAATTGACTGGTTGTTTTCTGACAGGAGTTTTTCTCAGAAATCCATTACCAAGCTAAAGCAAAGAAAAGGTGAATGAACAAGGGTAGTCAGAAGTCAGTTGCTACCAGCTCAGCTGCCATGTCTCTAGCATCAGAGAGGTGAAATGTAATACCCTGTCCACTACTTCACTGATTCTCTAGAGTTTCTATGGATATTATTAATTTTTCATGCCTAGCAGCAATAGCTTGTGTTGCTGCAGCAGCACACTTTAGTAGAAATGGGCTGCATCACAGTGCAGCATTTTGAAGTCATGCAGATATCTTTTCTGTAACCTATGAATTGCTAGTGTTTGGGTAAACCTGAAACATCAATAAAAAGAAAGGGTCTTTTTTCAGAAATTTTGCAAGTGCTGACTATGTTCACAGCTTCGTATCAGCAGAGAACTTTTCTAATTTAAAAGCTGAATATTGCCATGTATTATTTTTACATTGGCAATTGCTAATTGATTTATTAGAAATTATTTCTTCCAGTGTTCTGTGATGTAATTCAGAAAATATTAATATTGAATGCATACTGGTAAAATCCTTCTTCTTAAAAAAATTACTTAAAAATACATTATTTTTTTAGAAATATGACTTAATGGTTTTTTCTGAAGTATGTACTTAGTTGCTATAAGTAGGTAAAGATAAGTAAATTTTTAAAGCCTGGATTTCTAGAGTTCATCGTGTCTCTGTTTTTGCATCGACTGATGTTAGAACAAGTCTTTGGCTCATCTCTTATCTTGAATATGGTCATGAATAATCTCACATCTCTTGCTATGTTCTCTTTCCAGAACAATGCATTAAAATAGAAAAAACCTCCACTGACAGTGTAGCTGCAGGAGTCAGTATACCTCGTCTTACCTTTTTTACACCAGTAGAGATTTTCTGTACTGCAGCTCAATTTCCTCATACTCAACAGCAGTCCTCACCACTTAGTTATAATCATGCTCCTTTCTCCTGATCTGATAAACACTGTATTTTGCCTGCATATTGGCCCATATTCAGGTGGTCCAGTCTCCAGTCTAAGTTATAACCAATGATTAGAACAATCAGAATATGTGAAGGTTTGCTTTAGGCTTCCTGTGCAATGAGAAGAGTCTCTTATTTAGATATCTCTCCAGTGAACTTCTTGCAAAGTGGGCTTTTGGTGCCAGTGGACTTATTTCTTATTCTTAGTTGTGTGCTTTTATAAATTCTTACCAACAAATCTAATCCTTCATTATAATTGTAATAGAACTACATATAAGTATCATCATCAAAATAAAATTTATCGTATGTGATAAATGGAATTTTGACTGACTGAAACAGATAGACCTGCATATGCATTTTTAAACCTTGGAAAAACAGTAAGAACTGTCCTGTTCTGTGCAGGATTTACCATACCTGCAACTAATATGACTTACTGCCATTAACCACCCTAGGAGGATGAAATGAAAATGCAGAGGCATTGTTTTGTCTCCCTTTGCACAGCAGACATATTCACTGCAGGCACTCTAGAGAGTGTAGCATGTGTTGAGTGATCCCAACAAACCCTGCCGAACACAAATGACTGCAGCCTGTAAGTAGCAGCTATATATGACCATTTGACTGGGTAATCTAAACATTCTTCAATAATACAGTAAATTAGAGAAAAAAGACAATCAGTGGTTTACTCATTGCTAGTTTCTGTATACAATACTTTGCTTAATGATTCTAATAATATCTTGTCTCAGGAATTCAGCATTCTTTTAAACATTATAATGCTTCACAGAGAGTATCATATGAGACAGGTTAAGTCTCAGTAAAGTTGAAGAATAGGTTGTTATTGATATTTTCATAAATGAATAAGTACTCTTTCACATTATCATGCAAAGATGAAGGATAGTTACAGTCGCTATACTTTTGGACAGCACTTGATTCTTTTATGCCCACCATCCCAGTGATGGCAGAAGTGGAAGGCAAGTCTGTGGATTTGCAGTGACTTTTTATGACCTCCTGAGGCTGATTGTGCACGCATAATTGAAACTTGCTTTTTAAAGTTCATGGAGTAATGTCTCAAGTGAATGGGACCCCATGCTGGAGCAAGGAAAGAGAGTGAGGAGGCAGAAATAATGTGTGATGAACTGACCACAGCCCCCATTCTCTTGCTCTGTACTACTTGGATTGGAGGAGGTAGAGATTTCAGGAATAAGTTGAGCCCAGGAAGAAATGAGGGATGATGAGAAGGCATTTGAAGATTAATTTCTCATTATCCTAATCTGATTTGATTTGCAATAAATTAAATTAATTTCCACAATTCAAGTCTGTTTTGCCTGTGGTGGTAGCTGGTGAGTGATCTCTCCCTGTCCTTAGCTCGACCCATGAACCTTTCCTTACATTTTGTTTTCCCTGTCCAGCTGAGAAGGGGAGTGATAGAACAGCTTTGGTAGGCACCTGGTGGCCAGCCAAGGTCAACCCAGTACACCTTCAAAATTCTTAAAAACGTCAGAGATGTAAAATAATCCTTTGGGACTCATTGCTGACAAGTCCATAGACTGTAGCTTCTCACCAAATTTTCAAAGAAATACTACAAAATTTATTTATTTGTATATTTTATATATGAATTAAAATTTTTGAGCTCTTAATACTCATAACCTAAATATTAAATAGGTTCCAGTTCACTTAAACTGAACTTGCTGGAAGTATTTCTCCTCCTATATTTTTGTCCTTTGGAATTTTATTTGCTTTTCAACCAGGCCAGTGATACTCTGCAGTTTAGGTGGTTCCGATTTTGCAACAAAATTACTTGCTTTAAGAACCATTTTCATACTAATTTTATAGTCTCAAATAGAATCTAAATCTGTCTATCATTTTCTGTGACAGAGTGGGGATATAAGGGGACTTATTTTTCTCAGACTTAATTTTACAAATTTTCCTTCTTGCTGGAATTCACAAACTTCTTCTTTTATTTACCAGAACACACTTATTTTTTTAGATAGTCACTACACATTGGTAGTGAAACGAATAAAACAGAAAAATATTTTCTAAGGGTGATAGTCATCTAACAAAGCTTTATTTTTCTCACAGTTAGGTACCTAATCTAATGGTTATCTAGGCTCCCTGTGTATTACAGTCCAGCTCCAAGATACCATATTCATACCTGCCATGGAGTGAATTACACAGATGTGTAAAATCCTGTTTCCTTCACTCATATCTCACTTATATCTTCAGTTAGTGTTTTAATATTTTTTAAAATAACTCCTGTGTTAACACCAAGTATTTTGTTTGGATGTTATTGTAACAATTCCCACAAGTCAATGATACTTTAAAAACAGATATTGTGGAATTAGAGTTTATCTTTGAAATACACAGAGAGGTTCTGTCAGATTTTTAGTTCAGCTCTTAGAGGATATTTTGTTTAAATCCTCCTTGGAAAGACTTGTGATGTATTTATTGATTCAAGCCACTTCAAATTCCCCTGACTGATATTGGAATAATTTCTTATGAGTTTGTTTTTCTTTTAAATGTTTAGGTAATGTGATAGAAAAATATGATAAGCCAAATTCAAAGCCAATTGAAATTAAAACAAAGAAATCTTAGTGTAATACCTCTCATCTAGCTTGAATCATTAATATTATCCACCTCTTTTTAACTAGTCATCCATTTTACGTTCTGTTACTATGGAAAGACAAGCAGCTACAGGGAATAATTTTTGCCAGGCTTAGATAGAAATCTAAAATAAAGGAGTGAATCACCTTCTGGAATTACTTAGTTCTTTCCATTGAACTTTGAATCAAGCTTTGTAATAATGTCAACAGCATTTCTAAAACTCATATAATGAACATTTTAATGGGCGTTTAAGAGACTAGAGAAAATAGCCGTAGCTATGAGATTGTTGCTTACTCAGAATACAGGAAGGTTTCTTTTCTGCTGAAAACTGTTTGAAAAATTAGATTTTTATTAGAACGGGATTTTAAAAATAGTTGGTTTTGCCATTTCTGTATGGAGCATTGTAACAATGTAAATATAGTTGTCACACTTGCATTTCCTTTCATATTTCAAATTGAAAAGTCCAGGAGGAGGAAGTGAAATTTCAAGCATCCTAAAGTATGCAAGTTACAGTGCTTGTCTCAAAGACGAAAAAGGGATTTTATTAATTTGTAGATTTTTTTTTGCTTGTGTTATTTTTCAGGGCAGTGAAGGACCAACACATTTCAAATTTCATTTGTTTGTTACCAGTTTTATTTTATTCAACTGCTAAAGTGAGTGGTTCATTATGCATCCTCAGGCAAGGATATCATTCACATAAATGAAAGAGTGTGCTTGTGAGACTGACCTTGTGAGACTTGCCCCCTGTCTGCCAGTGTGCTGAGAGTGCACTCAGTCTCCTGCTTGGGATCATTGATAAAGACACGAAAAAGAATTGGCCACACCACTGGTGACCAGCCAACAGCTGGATTGAAGTTCCTATTAGTGTATGAGTGTGTTCATGTTCTTTGCTTGGGTTGTTTATTTCCCAGTGTTATCTCCTCCTTTGCTTCCTACACCATGCACAGACACCTTAGAATACTTCAGGTTTTATGCACCATGCCTCATTTTTATTCTCTTACATTCGGCCAATGCCCCATGTTTTCTTTGAACTTTTTCATGTGTTGAAACCCATTTCACCACTAATTGTTTCCTGCTGGTCTTATCTCCAGCTGGGCTTTGGCTTTTCTAATTTCATCTTGAATTGCCCAAGCAGTTCTTTCATCATCCTTGATTTTTCTTCTTATATGTTCCTTTTTTTTTTTCTTTTTGCCTTTCAATCCACAGAGGTACTCATGCTTACTCAGTTATTTTCTAAAAATGTTGGCCTCTCTGCACAATGAGGGGACTTGTTCTGAAGCTCATTCAAAAATACTCTTTTATTCCCCTTTTTAATTAACTGAAATTAATGTGCTGTCCACTCTACTGCCTTGAAATTTCCCTCTCCTTACTATACTGTATCATATTTTCCCTCTCCCTTATGACCATTAAACTAATGTCTTATTTCCTTAAGTCCAAAATCTTAATTCTGCAGTTTACTTCGTGGTTATCCTCAACATACATAAAAATATAAATAACAATTTCTGCCTGCATTTGCAATGTGGGCTGTTAACCAGCACTTCAGAAATTTCCTTCAGTGAAGTCATTATTAATAATACAGCTTTTTTACATATATTTTTAAAAATGAAGATGCAGAGTTGCAAATAATGGTATTTAGAGGGCTTCTGTGACTAGAAGGTAACTCTTAGTTTAAAGTTCTGTAAGCTCTAATTCCTATGAAAATTTTCTTGATGCAGTTCTTTGACATAGTATAATGCTTGTATGTTTCTTCTTATTCTCAGTAGAAATATCATCTTGCAGATCATTGCTATAAGTATAAATTTGTTTTTGTACAGAACTACAGTGCACAGTGTTAGAGAATTTAAAAATGCCTATGAATGATCTGTGCCTGTATCCATATTTGTTTTCATGTGGGAGGAGTGCCCCCAGATGCCCCAGAGGGCTGTGCTGACATTCAGTGAGACCTGGACAGGATGGGAAGTTGTGCAGAGGGAAAGTTAATGCAGTTCAACAAAGGCATATGCAGGGTCCTGCACCTGGAGAAGAATAACCCCAGGCACCAGCACAGGCTGGGGGTGACCTGCTGGAAAGCAGCTCTGCAGAGAAGGACCTGAAGGTGCTGGTGGACACCAGGCTGTCCTTGAGCCAGCAGAGTCCTCCTGGTGGCCAAGAAGGACAGAGGGATCCTGGGGTGCATTAGGAAGAGCAGTGCCAGCAGGTCAAGGGAGGTGATCCTGCCCCTCTGCCCAGCCCTGGTGAGGCACATCTGGACTGCTGTGTCCAGGTCTGGGCTCCCCAGTTCAAGAAAGATGAGGAGCTACTGGAGGGGGTCCAGGGAGGAATGATGATTGGGGTATGTGTCTTACGGGGAAAGACTGAGAGAATTAGGTGTGTTTCACCTGGAAAAGGGACAACTGAGGGATTTTATCAATGTTTACAGGTATATTAAGGATGAGTATCAAGAAGATGGGGCCAGACTGTCCAGTGGCGCCCAATGACAGGACAGGGGGCAGTGGGCACATACTGAATCACAGGATGTTCCATCTGAGGAAAAACTTCCTAAATAGGAGGGTATTTAGAAAACTGGAAACTGGAAAACTGGAACAGGCTGCCAGAGAGGATGTGGTTGAATATCTCCTCTTCTGGAGATACTGAAAACCTGTCTGGAGGTGATGCTGTGTGGCCTGCTCTGGGTGAGCCTGCTTTGGCGGGGGGGAGGTTGGATTAGATGATCTCTAGAGGCCCCTTCCAACCCCAACAATTCTGTCATTCTGTGATTCATACCATGACATTTCATACTCATCATGAATGGCAGCTGAATCATTTGAAAACTTGAGAGATTGTTCTAGCCGAAACTCGACATAGAGAATTAATATTCACACGTTACATCAGCATGACTTAAGAAAATTAGGGTTTCTGAACAATGTCAAGTTTACAAAATCAGGCAGAAAGCATGTTGCTGAATTGAATATTCCACAGGAATTAATACTAGCACAGCAATCTCAAATGGAATCATTCTTTTTATAGATGGGATTACTTAAAGAGAAACAATTTCTTTAATGAAATCCATCAGTAATCAAAAGGGATAGCTAATTCGACCTTAGTGTAGCTACTAAATGCAGCTATGTACGTAAAATAAATACTCTTGCTCTTCTATGTGTCCTTTAAAATTAGAAATTTTGTAGGAAAAAAGTTATCTTTTTATAACTTTTATTATGAGATGGATATTTTTCAAGTTAAAATTAGTATTAAAGTAATAATGAAGAACACTGTAGAGCAATCTAGTAAAGCAGAGAAGGTACAAACGAGGGTCAGGAAACATGAAGCAAATTTTGCCTCATTAAATGTAATTGCAGTGATCTCACTGACTTCAGTAAAACAACATTTTATCATTGGGTTCTTTTTGTTTTTTTACTTAGTTTCTGATGTGCTCTTATTTTCATTGAGTCACTGGCTAATTCTGTACTGCTTCCTACTATTCCTTGCATATCCTTTTACTTGGATTAAAACTACTGTCTTACTAAAACTGTGATCAGATATATGGTTCTAGTGGTGTTTTTTGCCTTGTTTCTGAGAGCATCAGAGACAGAAGGTGTAGGGGAGGGTGTATGAGGGCACTGGCGACTCTTAAATTGCTCCATCATGCCTGAGTTTGTACAACATATCTCCACGGTTGTTATTACCCAAGTGTCATAAAGAAAAGTTGGGGTATGTCCACCCAATATTGCAGTCATACATCTGACTGCAGTATTTCTACTGTACATGGAATAGGTGGGCTGTGGTGTGTGGTTATTTTTCAAGGTGCAGCTGTAGTGATAACTGTAGCTTCTTGAGTGTTTGTCAACAGACACAATTTTCTCTTTCACCATCCAGCTCAACAGGACTTAGAACATGAATTTTATATTGACTGTTCCTCCATAATTCTAATTATGTGACGTGGAGTAAAATGTGTATAATTATTGACAATTATTTTAATTATTGAAAAGCAATTTGCATTATTCTTGAAATTCTTATGTTATTACTATAGATTCCAGATGAACATAAGTTTATTTTCCTAAAATAATTTAGCAATTATATAACCTTTCAATTATTCAGAGTGTTTAATTACTGACATTTATTACATCCCACATCAAAATACATGACTAACAGTCTCTAGTAGATGAGTAATGTCAACCTATATTTATTACGCTGCGACTGAGAGATCTGAGTACTTAAAAGGAATTTAATGAAATATGGGGAGTATTTTGAATACACCTGTGGTGATTCATGAAAGAGATGTGTTGTGCCATTAATGGAGTGAAAGCCACAGTACTGTGCTCTAACAAAAAGAGCTAGAAAACATCTCTTTTAGTGAATCAATGTAATGCTTCAAACAACCTAATTAATTCTTATTGGACTGGTGCTGTGTATTTGAAAATATGTTGGTGGTGCTCTGCATATGAGAAGTTGCTTATCTTCTAAGAATAGGCTGCCATTTTCCAGTCTCCTTAAATTTTGTCAGAATGTGTAATTAGTTACGGTCAACCACCTCTTCTGGCATTCCTTTTAGCTTCATGGTCTCCACATAATGTGTATCCTGTGGACCTCTGTGAAGTAAAACTCTTAGTTATTCTTAGGAGAAGGTTCAGCTAGTGCTGAACATCTACAGCAGGCTGCTGACTTTCTTTCCTCCCCTGAACCCCCGCTCTACAGAGGGTCTTCTTGTTGTCAGAGGTATATGATATATGATCTGCTTCTGTATAAAGGAAGATACAGGTGTGGTCAATGTCTTTGCCACATTGACTCTGTATCTGGTTGAGGAGGCATGTATCTCTGTACAGAGTGCAGCCCTACTTCAGATCCTTCATGAGTGAAAGTGCAGCTTTGAGGTGACCTTGATGGAACAAGGAAAGAGCAAGCATAGACCTACGCTGCCCCTTACTGATCCACATGCAGTAGGAATGGTTGGCTTACAATGGCTTACAAGTGCCATTAAAGTACCTTCATCCTGACAGCATGCCTGGATCCTGCTCTTGCAGGGAGGGTAAGGGCCACAGTCAGGGACTGAAAATCAGAGAGGTTCCGGTGCCAGCTCGGTCTTAGGCTACTTTCTCAGCAATGAGGGGACAGCAGCCAAGCTGTGAGAAGCAATAGGGAAGCATGTAGTTCTGGCAGAAGGGATGTCACACAGAAACCTGCTCCCTCTTGTGACACAGGAAAGACGCAGTTGCATTGCACTGGGTTAGTACTTTCACAATATTTACCAAAGTAATTAAGCTATAGCTTCATATTTTAATTTGAGCTGTAAAGTCTTATAAAACCAGAAATATATCCTTGAACAGCTGTGTAAAGGGATATATTCTTTCATTCAGAGAAATGGAGCATAGAAGTGGTTTCTGTGCAAAGACTACTACGTCCTTTTAAAACTGGTAGATGGCAGTAGAGTATCTGCTTTGACATCTGTAGATTTACTGAGAGGGCTTTGCTAGAGTTTTGTACAAAAATAAAAATTCTTTTTATATGTTCCATAATATTGAAAAAAATACCAGTTATCTGACTAGCAAATCTTTCCAGCTTAGCACTCTTAGAACAGTAATCATATTGAGTTCAGAAATGATTGATCTGAGATTTTTTTTTAATTCAGTGACAGAATTTCACGATATTTTTGACTATATTACTTTGCTCTTTTTTAAGTCTTAATACTGTGTGTAAAATTTGATTTGATTCTGAAAAGAATACAAGACTTAGATGTAACTCTGTGTTTATTATATTTTGTATTTGTGAAGTAATATTTTTCGCAGTAGTTGTGAATGATTGAAGGCAAGACTTTATCTTATGCATGAATAAAGAACAGAAATAGATTTTGTGTTCCTAGAATTCTTTCTTGTCTAAGTTTCAGAGAAGGGGAAGTTAAAATCTTGACATTTCCTAATTTTTATTTTTTCCATTAATTTTAATTTTCATGTAAAACATGACTTTTTAGTAGTTCCATAGGAAGTCGCATGGGAACATTCGTTGTCTTTATAGCTTTCCATTTTGTTCATTATCTCTCATCATTTCTCTTGATGCATGTATTTCCTACTCTAATGTGCTGGTCAATACCATAGCAGCATATGTCTGTAGATGCACCAAAAAATATGCAATAGATTAAAAAGCTGAAATGCACAAGTAATTTAATAGCTAGGTAAATAAATATTGACATTCTTAGTTTGACCACCCCACTTTTCTTAATATATGCAATTTGTAATTTTCTGTGCTGATAACTCAGAAAAAAAACATGCAGTGCATGAATTTTCCACTAAGAACAGAGAAAATACTTGGTAGAAGTTTCTGTAGACTGTTCATCATTGTTCACAAATAAATTGCTCTATCGAATTTTTTGTATAAATACTGTTATGATTAGTTAACCGTACTTAAAACAGACAGATTCTACAAAGGATTGTGATTCTGAATAATCTTCTTGCTCCTCTTTAAACAGACCATTATTGGTGATTGCTTTTATATTGTCATTACCTCTTTTTCTATCCCTCTCATATTTTTAATGAAGGTACTGTGTTTCTGCTTAATGGTAGAGTTTTTCACTCTTCTCTATTTCACTTTCTCTCTTTCACTATTCTATTCATTCAGAATATCTAGATTTGCATTTGGTGTAAAGTAGCACAATATATAAGAGCTTTCATTGTATAATATATAAAAAGAATAGATTGCAATAACAAAGGAGAACATTCAAAGGTTAGGTATTGCAAAAGTACTCTTACTTTGAGTACCCTGTATTATACATCTATGATTAAATTTTCAGTTTCCTTAGTACTGGGTTAGAGTAAAGGATATGATTCCACAGACCTAGATGTATGCATCTGTGCTGGTCACTTCTGATCTCGCTGTGTGTTCACAGAAACATCACATTTAAGGCGAGCATAATATAGAGTAAGTTTTGAAGTTGATCATAGGTTGGCCTGATGGTATTGTATATATAGTACATTGAGAGAAACGGAATTCTTCTCAAGCTTTGTGGCTAGGTTTCCAGAAAATTAAATTTAAATCCTCTTTCTAATTTCCACTGCATAGACCTATCTATCTGAGGTACCTATGTAAGTAACTTAGTTTTCCTATGTACTCAATAAGAAAACCTTTCAATTGCGAGTTACTCCACTTAAGATCTGTCTATTGATTATTTAAGGAGGCTAAGTTGATAATATTTTTGAGTAAGTTTTAAGTAAGCTTTAAATAAGTGCCTAAGGATAGGTAAGGGTAAATTTGATCTTGTCTAATATGACTGTGTACAGTACCCTCTTTCAACCCAAGAGTTGTTTCATCTTCTTAAATACAGATTCCTAATCTTGTTCCTTTTGTCATCTGAACCAAGGTCTCTTTACTTCTAGGTACTTTTCCAGTCTGTGTATTCATTCCTGTCCTGTTGCTTTGGTTTTCATATGACCCCCAGAAACATATTCCTGATAGTCCTTTCTTTTTTAAATCCAGTTTCCCTTCCAACTCAAAACTTATTTCTGTTGCCTGGAGGTGAAAACCCTTATGTGGAGCAACTGCCTACATACCACAATCCCTTGGACACTTCTGTGATACACCTGAGAATTCTAATAGGGTGATATATCCCACTCGCGGTTTTATTCAGGTCCTTTCCAATCTTAACACATTCTTTGTCGCAGTCCGTGCATTTGACTCTTATTTTTACAGGACATAAACCGAGACAAGAAAGGTCTAGATTTGGTATTACAGGCAACCTTTTAATTATTAGGGCAGTAAAGCAGGGGAAGAGGTCATCCAGAGAGGTTGTTCAATCTCTTTACTTGAAATTCTTAAAAACCAGATAAAGCCCTGAGCAACCTGGTCTGATTTTAAAGCTCATCATCCTTCCAACAGGAGATTAGACTATGGACCTCCTTAGGTTCTTTCTAGCATTAATTGTTCTATGATCCTATTTAAAAAAAATAAATTTCCCTTTTCATTTTCATAACATCCAGAAAGAGACTGATTTGAGAGTACTAAGTAAACATTTTCTCAAGGTTTAGCTGACTGAAAGTAGCATAGACTGGTCACTGCTGTAAGGAACTTCACTGGGATTTGCGGGAATGAAATACTTACACCCTTCAAGTGCTAATATCAAACTCGTAATCGTACTTAAATTGTAATATGTGTTAGTATTTTACAATCTGCAATTCTTTCCTAAATTCAGACAGATGTTGTGCCATCAAATTTGCAGTCCATTAGCAAAAGTTTGGGGTGTTGAAGCTGTTCAAAGGTGCGGTTAACCTGAGTGTTTTGACATGAATCAAATGTATTTCCATCTGTGTCTTGAATCATGAATGACTATTCAAGGTTAAAATTTTGAAAAAATATTCAGGCTGAAAGAGACACCAGTACATAAAGTTTTAGCCCAACCCATTAATTAAAAAAAAAAAAAAAAGACAGTGAATTAAAAATTGTGTTATCCTGAAAACTTTAGGAGTAAATTATGCTACCATTATACCTGCTATACCTGAGAAGAGAAATGGGATGAACTGTAAAGAGGTCAAGATTTTCCATGAATATTTGATGAAGATCATTGTATATTACAGTACTCTAGAACACCGAGAGTTCTGTAAAATTTGATTTCTTTTGATTCTGTACTTTTAATTTAAGTGTTTTAAGTTTTGATAAAATTGACCCCAATATTTTTAAACTACCGTGATCAAATACAGAAAGCAGAAACACATATAGGCACACTGAAGAAAAAAAATTAAATAAAGGATAGATACTGTATTTCCTATTTAAACTAGATTGACAGATTTTATAATTAGATAATTAGAAAAAAGACAGCTAACCCCATACAGTACAGTTAGAAAAATACTTTAATTACTTGATCTTGCAGTCACTACTTCTCAAAATCCTTTCAGCTCTATGGAGATACATGTTTATACCCCTAAAGGCACTTTGAAAATGAATACCAGAGTTAATGTTTTCAATCCCCGATATTCACAAAGCAATCATATAAACATTTTTCAGCTTTATAGTATACACTATATGCAAGTTTATATGAAGTACTACATACTGAATTACCAGTTAAAGTGTATTTGATATAAATGTTTTATTGCTTTGCAAATGATGGCAGGCAACTACCCAAAAACAAATTAAAAGATACAAAACTATAGCTAAAAGAATGATATCTGGAAGGCACAAATGTGTGTTTATTATCTTATTGCTTGTCAGAACATTTGCATATGTGCAGAGTGAAAATGAGGAAGAATAGCAGGAATGATAAAGATACTATGATCAAAACATTCATCAGAGAAATTAATTTTTCGCTAAATTAAACAAGAATCTTTTTTGATATACACAATAGCTGGGGCACACAAAAGATTATGAAAGTTTAAAATTAAGTTATGAGAATGAGAGGGTGAAATGTTATTTTATGTAACATAAGCTATAAAGAGCAGTAGCTCATATTTTCTTTTGATTTTAGCTACCAGAATACTGCCAGAAGCCCTTTTAGGCCTTTGCATTCACTGCTGTTTTTAAACCCAGATGAGATTTGGCTTTCCTTACTTGACCCCAACACAACTGAGCAATGTCTTTCTACCCCTCTGGGTAGTCCATCCTTGTGCCCCTCTTCTGTGGGAGACTGCAGCTTCCTCATAAAGGGAAGCAGAGGGGCAGGCATTGATCTCTTCTCTGTGCTGACCAGTGGGGTTCCAAGAGAACAGCCTGAAGCTGTGTCAGGGAGGTTTAGGCTGGATATCTAAAAAAGGTTCTTCACCCAGGGGGTGTTTGGGCACTAGAACAGCTCCCCAGGGAAGGGGCCACAGCACCAGCCTGGCAGAGTTCAGAAAACTTTTATACAATGCTCTCAGGCACATGGTGTGACTCGGGGATGTCCTGGACTTCAGTGATCCCTGTGGATCCCTTCCAACTCAGCATATTCTAGGATTTGAGATCACTACCTTCCTTTACATCCAATGATGATTTTCTGTCATCATTGTTCTTTCACTTGCTTATTATGCTTGCTTCCTCTGCATCAGAAATAACTGGGTTTGTGCTTTGAGAATTTTTTTCTTGAGGATTGGCCAGCTCTCTTGGCCCCTCTTTGCCCTCCAAAACATTTGCCAACTGCTTCCTGCTAAAAAGATCCCTGACTAAGCTAAAATCTACTCTCCTGTGTTCTTTGTGATTCTACTATTGGCCTTGTAACCTTCCCTCAGGATTTTAAACCACAGTCTCATGATCAGTGCTTGTTATAGAAGCTAAAGTGATGGTTGGGTGTATTATCATCTTGCAGTCAGTCACAGTCCCTATAAAGGCTGATAAGTAAGAAGAAGAGGCTTGCTTCAGTGAAAGAAAATGAAAAACAAAAGAAAGCACTTCATCATTGCAGATCTTTCAAGACTAGAAAATAAGTCAAATCCCAGCAGAAACAACTTGACTTTCTTCCTTAGTCTGTGTTATAATTAAATAGTCCAGATCTTCTGAATGATTAATGCATTTTTACTATGAAGCTTAATTCTTTATTGTCAAGCAAAAAAGGAGAGAATTAATGTTGTTCACTAAAATGCCTTGCAAAAAATACACTGTGAAAAATAACTAAAATTTAATGAAAATGCTTCAAAAATACCAGGAGGTTTATATACAGTTTAAGGGACAGACTGCAATATCACTGAAGAATTTTAATTTCAGTGGCCTTTGTTCCAAATGTATGCATGTATTTTATCAGTTGATTTGTGAACTTACTAGGGTTGCTAGCAATAAAAGGCAGTTGGACCTAATGAACTAGAAGCTCCTTTCTGGAAGGTTTGCAGTTATTTGTTTTTAATTTAATGCTTTCTTTTTTTAATAGATATGCATTTAAATAGGTTGAGGTAGCATGGATATGCAAATAAGAGATCCCGGTCAGATCAGATTGAATTTCTTATAAATGTCTTGAGGTTTGGTCCTTGCTAGTTATTTTATGTATTTAGTAACATATTTTAGGAGTTTGTTTCTTTTAAATTTTTAATTACAGATGGAGCCTAGTTAAAGGCAGAGCTTGAGTTTTGTCTCTAAATTAAGTGGAAAGGAGGCTTTTTACTTAATTATGCACCTCATTAGTTTTTAAATTATAATTGAACAAAGACAATTACTGTGATAAGAAAATATGTAGGGTTTTTTTGTGGTTTAATATGAATGAAGTGTAAGTATATTTTGTATTTGAATATGGATATTGTTTGTGTTTTGATCAGATCACAATCAGTAATTAAGTATGCAGGAAAGGATAGTTCATAGATAAATTGAAGAGTATTTGATAGTGTATGGCATTTTTGTACTAAAAGACATTTGTTTATCCTTCAAGAGTGCATTTGTATTCTCATCACTCAGGTAATTTCTCAGCTTCGGATCCTGAGTAGGTCAGTAACTGCTGGCTGCAAATTTGACAGAGAAATATGGTCTACAGAACTTTCTCCTGTTCTCAACTTATGGAAGAAACTTAATCAGGTAGGAATGTACCTAATTTGAAAAGACAACTTTTATTTCTTGTTACATGAAAAATATAGTCTAAGGAATTATCTCAAGTATTGAAACATAAGAAGAGAAAAACGAAATTAAATGCATTTGAGGTGGAATGTACAATGTTAGGTGCATAATTAGCTATGAAGTCTGTATGTGATATAACAGGCTATCACCTTTTTTCTCCATGTGGAGGCGAGAACACACTCAAAACATGATACTAACATCCTTTATGTGTTTCCAAGAAAAATGCTAATGTACTTTAGATTTTTTTCGTCTCTTAATTTTTCTAATATTCACAAGGCAATGTTTAATGATTTCAAATACAATGAAGTTTTTCCTTTAAAGTGTTGAAATACTGTATTAGCTTTTAAATGAGGTTCATGAAAATCCCCTCTTCATTATCGAATATCACTGCCTTTATGTTCCTTTGTTAGTCTAGCTTGGCTTAGTCTGGTGGTGTTTTTTAACTTAAGTTGTAAAGCTAGGTTTCCAACCATTGAATTCTAATTCCAGGTGTACATTTAGATGTGATGGGTGTGAATGCAGGCACTACACACACTTGGGAAGGATCTCTCCTACCTCATGCTAGCTGCCCACTTGTACTTTGGCCATTATTTTGTCTACTCAGTGATCAAGTAATAGATCAGAGATGTTGTGGCCTGAAACTGTGTCTTTTACACAGCAACACTGTAATGAGAAAAACCTTCCCCTTACTCAAATAACCACATGCAAAGAAGTGACATGAGGTACACATTAGAATTAACCACTACATTTTGAAATATCTCATTAAATTCTTGTCTAATCCATGCTAAGTGTATGATGCATCATGTCTGTGTGTCAAAACAGTCTTCTGGTACTAAATAACTTCATGTTGAAATCTGTGGCCTCTGAAAATGGACTTTCTGTTAACCAGGTCTGTGATACTGTAAGAAAAAGTGTATTTCAGTGTGACACTGTAATTTTTCTTTAAAAAAGCTCACATGAATCTATTACATATATGTACACATAAAGAGTAACAGAAATAGAGATTTTGATTGTAGTGTTTGGAAGATGTGTAAATGAGGTCAATTTTAAACAGTTAAATCTGCACTACATTAATACTCATTAAAAACACACGTCACTAATGTCTAGTTCTTTATAATTGTTTCTCATTAGCACTGCAAATTCCAAGTACATACTCTAAAACTTGGGTCATAAATTAGCTGTGAGTATGCAGTACCATGAAGCTGAAGACACATAGCTGGTACTGGTGGCTGAGGTCCTTGATAGTCACCTACACGGAGGTAATCAAGACTTCCTGAGAGCTCTTTGGCAGGGACAGCTGGACCTGGTGAAGGCCTCTTCTTTCACCCCTACCATTGCCCTCAAATCTGAGATCTCCTTTCATATGAATTTTTAGCCCTTTATCTCAATTCCTCACCTACAGGCTGGGTACCTTTATTGTATCACTTGGCTATTTTTCTTTGCTGCATGATTGCCTCTTGCCTAAGAGCACAGGTAGAGAGGGAGACCTTACTGTGACCTTCCAGTAAGAGAGGTGTTTTAAAAGGGCATGTAGGGACAGGGCAAAGGGGAATGACTTCAAACTGAAAGAGGGAAGGTCTAGGTTAGGTATCAGGAAATTATTTCCTGAGAGGGTGGTGAGACTCTGCCACAGGTTTCCCATAGAACTAGTGGATACTCCATCCCTGAAATATTCAAAACCAGGTTGAATGGGGCTTTGAGTAGCCTGGTCAATGGAAGGGATCTGTACCTGTCTAGGAGGGTTGGAACTAGATTATCTTTAAGGTCCCTTTCAACCTAAACCATTCAAGGATTCTGTATTATCTTGAAGTTTCTTTATACTATTAGCAGATAATGAAATTAATCTTTTGAATATATCCTTTAGAATAAGATGGCTTCTGACCTTTTATAGGGGTTTTTGTTTGTGTGGGGGACATTTTCTTGAGTGTTTCAAAAATTTAAATAATAATATTCTTTATCAAAATTGGTTTTCCTGGTCTGTTCAACTGTTAATTGCTTCAAGCTTTGAAAAGACCTAGGCATCTTTAATATTTCACAGACATTGCATACGGTTCTACATTCTCATTCTAGATTGATAGTTCAATGAAGGCATCATCTTTGTTTGCAGAATATTTAAAGACCTGGAAATTGGAATGAAGAAGTTGAATTGCTGCTTAAGTTAACAATCATAAATTATTTTATTTGTGCATGAATGGGCAGAGAATATAAAACTGAAACAGTTTCCCAGATATGAAGAAGTAAAATTTTTAAAAAGTATTCATGAATTCTGTAAAAAAAAATATTCCAGAGGCAAAAAGACACTCAGAAGTTTGTTAATATGTAGACAAAGATTAAGTTGTTTTAAACATTTTTATTCCCATGTTGAGTATGTAAGTCAAGGAATAATTTAAAAAGGATTATCTTACAACTATCTTGAAAACAGTGTTGTACCTCTATGTACTGGCAATTCTGAAATTCGACAAAATTTACCACTTGATACAGGTATGCCCTGTAGATTTTGCATCTCAATGATTGATTGTAATCTCATACTGTGGACATATTTTTGTTTCTGCACTTGTAATGAAACTCCAAAGCCAGCTAAACCTGATCCACACAGAAGCACCAGGAGGAGGTGGTAAGGAAAAGCAGTGAGCAATTCCCTGCAGCTGGGAGAAGGATGCTCCCATTTTCTGACCTCATCTGCTGTTCAGGGAGTTTTGCTGCCTTCCAGGGGCTCAGCTATGGGACATTGTGGAAAGAGTGCTGAGGCTTGTCTGGCCCTCAGACTATGACCCCTTGGAGCTCTTCTACGTAGACTCCAGTTTATTTTCATTATATTTGTTACATTTCTGAGGAGGCAGTTTTCAGAACATGCTGGAGTTTGCAAAAGCCTGAGTTTAAGAAGGTAACAAAGTAAAGCTCTGGGACAGTTTAGGTGAGAGTTTGAGTTTCATATTATACTAAGATAGCAACACATTCAAAACTGAAAGAGAGAAAATGATCAAAGTCTCAAAATACGCCTGATCGTGTTGCTAACAAATGTAGTATTTAATATTAAAGATTAGAATCTACCTTCAGTTTCTTATGATTAGGAAAAGCACTCAGTACTTCAGCAGTTCTTCGTCCTAATTTCCAAGCAGGTCATGAACATACACATATTTTAAAAGCTGATGTGAGTTATATACATAATGGATTTTAAGAGAATGTAATGGGACATTAAATGTATAAGCTGATACTGGTTTAAATGTATAAGCTGATATTGGTATTCATGTTTAATTTTCCTATGGAAATGACACATGGGTTGTTTCAACAAATTCTCAGGGGAAAGCATTAGAAAGAGTGATGGAATGAATCTGAAATTCATAGGAGACTCTTATGTAAAGGATGATATTGAGGAAGTTAGAGGACTTCTCTTTCAATGAGCTTTTGTGAATTAAGAGAGTGTCAGAGATTGAACAAAGCCTACAGGTGCAATGTCTTGGGTTTTTCTTTATTTTATGCAATTAAACACCTCAGTTAGAAATTATCTAGTTTATGCTAGTTTTGTGTTACAATTTGCATATACTCAGCAAATTATAGTCAGAAAAACTGATGTGAAACTGGTACTGTGATGTTTGAACGCATGCAAAGAAAAATGCAATGCATAACAATTGTAAATACTGTATGCTTTGGCACTTTGATCAGTAACTTTGTTGTATACCTTTTTTACAATGTTGAAACACTTTATCCTTCATTTTTCTGTTGGTCAGTCATAAGCCCAAGTATTGCTCATTCATTTAGCTTCTCTCATATTTTAGCTTGGTAGCTGAGTGCAGTATGAGCTTGAAATTAAAAATGTAAAAGTTCTGACAAAATGCATGGTGCCTCGGAAATATTATAGAGGTAAATATCTTATGTGTTCCATAAAGCATGGTGCCATGTGACAATTCAAAAATGTATTTAACTTGAAAAATAATCAAAACTTGTTATTTTAAGATGACATACTTCAGAGAAAGTAAAATCTGATTTTATCTTCACTAAATTACTAGAAATTGAAATAGAAAAACATTTTTTCCCACAGGCTAGGGTTTATTTTTTGCATTTGTGCTGTACATAATTTTCCAAAAAGTTTTTAATTCTATAATTGTAATTCATTGCAGAGTCTTGCCACATTACAAGTTGGGAGCTTCTGAACACATGCAAAAATATATTAATGTAATAAGTTGCATATGAATTAAGATTTGCAAAGTTGCACCATCTCTTGAAATTATTGAATAAATATGGATTTTCAGTGGCTTTATTGTAAGGGAAGTAAGTAGTAAAAATGGCAATGTGAGAGCAGCTGTACCTCTCAGAGTCTGAGTTGCTCAAGATTCACGCATAAAGTTATATTTATTTTGCATTTAATGTATTTAATTCAATTCCATGTTGAACTAGTCTCATGAAGAAAGAACTGGTAGCATAGTTTACAGTACCAAGTAAAATCTTCTGCTGGTTACTCTACTGCTTTTATATTAACACATTAACACAAACACTAAAAGCAGTGATTCAGCTAAGTGAAGATTTTTTTCATCAATTCAATACTTTGGAAGTAACTGGATATGCAGACTTGTCACAGAAGAGTGGTGCCTTTATTGAACATGTCATAGACAGTACTGAAAGTATCACTATACTTCTAATCCAGTATTAGAAAAGGGATGCTATTGCTACTACTTCAAAGCTAACAAGGTCATATGAAGTATTATGAATTAAACAAATAATATGTTGTGCAACATCATAGTTTGCCTGAGTTTATTAACTGGATATCACATATTCTTTCTTAGAATTCTAACCTAATCCATCAGAAGGTGTCTCCTCCTGCAGAACAGCAAGGATCTCCAATCTTGTCATTCATTACTCTGGAACAATTCAATGCCATTCGCCTTGTGCAGAGTGTCCATCAGTCACTTGCTTCTTTAAGTAAAGTCATCAGAGGTACCTCACTGCTGAGTTCTGAAGTACAAAGACTAGCAAGTGCTCTATTAAACCAGAAGGTAAGTAATTTTGTAATGAATATATGTTATAATAAGCTTTGAAAAAAACTGAGGAAATTGAACTAACATGCATTTTGATGTTCTAATTTTTTTAATTGATAAAGACTCTAAAATGGAGTTCTTTTAAGGATAGAAACTCTAAAATAAAACCAGTTTTTCTGTGGAAAATTTTTCAGAAGTATTTGCAGAATCTTCTGAATGTATTACTCTCTCATCAAGTTTTCTCTTAAAGACAAATCCAATAAAGTTAAAAGTTGTGGAATACTATTTCAATTTCAAATACCAAGTCATGCTAGATAAGTCAAATTTATTAGCCAGTAGAGTATGTAAATCTGTCCCTTTACTTAATTTTTACATTTTCTTAAAACTGGGCATGTTTATAAACTGGTATAGTTAGTGACAGCAAGTCTACATGCTCTAACATTAATATCTGGATAATTGAGTTAAAAGATAGTCAAAGATTAATGTGACTTGAAACTCTGCAACTCCAGCAACTGATAATTCTGTCAATGCTAATGCATAGATATTGAGATTGCTTTTGCAATGAACAATAATTCCTATTAACATCTTGTTTATCTTCATGGGAAGAACAAGTATTGTTGAAAAGATTGTATGCATTTATTGATCTATCAAATTCTAATCAAAACAGTAATTAATTTTCTTGTCTTTTTTAGATTCACAAGACAGCATTTGTTAGCAAAGTTGCTGTACAGTTAGAATAAATTATGCTTCCTTGTTAGCAATCTCATTGCTTTCTAAATCACGTTTTGACTATGTGGTAGAAACTGGCACTAAGTCCAAGTCACAGTGAATGGAAATGATACATATAATGGCCATTCTTTAGGTCTTGCAGTTACATTTCATGTTACTGAGCAAGAGACCATGGCTTGCTTGTGTGCTTAAGCTGCACCCTTCTATTGGAACCGGCAGGAGCTGTGAAGCTGATCACTGCCACAAAAAGTTTGTTAAAAATTCTGTGCATTTTAACCTCTCACAAGCATCAGTTCAGTGCTTCCTGATATATTGACCAGTGCTTCTGTCATTTCATCTGCTTGCTTGCCCACTTTCTTTGACATGGATCACTTCATTGGATTGTGACCATATAGCAATTTTTTCAGCAGCCTTCCAGAGAAGGCTGCATGCCACATTCTTGGCATGGCAACTAAACCTCATATATTTATCATGCTAAAGTGATTTTCTTCGTGTATTGTCTATACACTCTTCTTGTTTAGTGTTTTCATGTGCTGTGTAGCAAAGGATTATTTTTCAAAAGCTGTATTTTAAACACACTAAGACTGTAGTTCTGTTAAGATTATGACACTTGAAGAAAGTGCTGGATTACTAATAGAAATGTAAAAGTCAATAAATGTATGACTTATAAAGGTTTCAGCAATGTGCTGTATCTGTAAAAAGTAAAATTTGTATGTTAGCCCCATACTAGCCACTATGAAGAAAATTAGCTCCACCCAAGCAAAAACAAGCATAAGCACATCTGAGACACACATAATAACAATTAGCTAAGCTATTTCTTTAAAATAATTTAGAGTGATATATTAGGAACATTAGGCTTATGCCTTGTGAGTGATAGATTGATGAGCTGCTTGTAAATACATGTCTAGTAGAAGAGGCTGCAAGAATGCAAGGCTTCAAATAAAAAAAAGTTTCAAAAAATCCTAATTAGGAAAAAAACCCCATGCTGTTAACTGTGCTTTATTAATTGTATGTATTCTAGTTTATTGAATTTATTTTTAATTAGTATCCTTGAATCTAGTTACATCTTGATTTTTGTCTACAGAAGGTAAATATAGAGTATTATTTGAAGTATACCTTTTTTAACAAACTTCTGGGATCAGCTTTTGAATACCTGTTCAGTACATATGCTATTAGAATGGGAACTTCCTGGAAAATGCAGCTGTAAATATTAACTAGGATAAACTGTTTATTCTGCTCAGCATTTTCAGTAGTGTGCAATATTCCACAGATACTGATTTACATTAATTCTCATTCTCACAAGTAGGAGAATCTCGCAGTCATTTTCAGTGTGCTTTAGATTCCTGTGGAGTAGGTAAAATTAGTGTTTCCATCCTTGTTTTATAAGGAGGAAGTTTAACAGATGTCCTTTTAAGCCTTTCTTTTTGAAGTCAATGAGAAATTTATATAGGGAAATCTTGCAAGACTTTTTTCCTCAGGTGTTGTTCTACAAAAACTGTAAGGTGACGAGGAAATAATCATGCAGAGGAATTGTACCAGATTCTCTTCACCACAGAGTCACACAACTGCATTTTGAAGTCTGAGGAGGCTGCAGCAAAAGACTGGGAAACTGTGGCTGCAGTTGAAAGATGACATTGTGACTTTCCAAGAAATAATGCTCTTAGGCCTATTTGTGGAACCAACTGATGTTTCCATATTGAATAGCAGAGGTTCTTGCAAGTTCTCCATCAACACTGTGTCTGGGCCACACTAGGGGTTATCAGGAATACAGCCTTTCTGTTTGTGATTGTATGTTCTTTGTCTTTATACTCTGGGTGGTTGGTTTTTTTGTTTTGTTTTTGTAGATGCATTTGATCTCCAGATTATTTATTTTCATTCAAATTGCCAACTTAAAATGTAATGACGATGGATTTGAAATTGATACTTTCAATAAATATATTTTTATTTCAGTGTCCTGTCACATGGCAAAGCAAGTGGGAAGGTCCAGAAGATCCTTTGCAATATCTTAGAAGTCTTGTAGCTCGAGCACTTGCTATACAGGTAATTTTAAAGAGTCATTTACCTCAGTGTGCTGGTATTCAGTGACACAGTGTGTTATGTAAATGCCACTACCTTTACAAACACAGGTCCCAAAGAGTTTTAGATGAGCGAAAAGGTATATAAAAATCTAAAGATCAAGGAATAATGTGATAATATTGTTAGTTATTTCACAATAGGTTTACATCTTAGTTATTAGTCTTTATGGTGAACTGTGGGGGGAAAAGACTTTTTTTAGCCAGATGAAATTTTACATTTAAGTAAAGACACACTCTTTAATCTGTTAGAGAGATGCCTATCAAGACATAAGTGAAGCATTTCTAATAAGGGTAATGTAGAAATTCATGGATGAGTAGTCTTGGAAGAAAGCAGTGAAAAGATCTGCATTCTCCAGGTTTACAAGGGGCCATAAGAGAAGGTGCAGAACCTGCCAACAGCTCTGTCTATCCACAGTCTGACAGTAAGGAGGTTAGTTTTTAATTAAGGTAAATCTGTATCTACTTTGATTGACAGAAGTAATGTATTTAAGATAATACACAGACAAAAGTAATTTATCTAAATTAATTAGTATTTAAGGAAACAGATGCCATATCTATGTTGGATACATTGAGAGAAAACTCTGAGAAACCTGCAAGAGAGGAAGACTACTTTACAAAGGACAGATCTTTGTTACCTCCAGGCAATAAATAGAAAGCTGTTGGTTTTGATCTTGTTTAACACATCTTGTCCAATGTTGACTGTCAGATTCAGAAGAATGATTTGAGGGCCATGTGTCTTCTAGGCAGTACTTTTTCTAAAGAAACCATCAAGTAAATGTTTCTGACATATTAATAAAATTCTTGTTATGCAAACAATTTCTTTTGGTTAACACTTATTTTTTCTTTATCCTTTCCTTCAAAAAAAGTTTAAAGTAGAAAGCAGAAAAAATATAAATATGTATAGCAACAAGTGATAATGCATGTTCAAATGTTATTTGGTCGTATGACTGGAGGTGAACTTAGTCCCATTTGTCATTTTGCTGACTATTATAGCCTTTAGTATTAAAAAAAAAGCATCATTTGCAGTGAGTCTGTTTGGAAGCTTCAAGAGTACATTACTGTTTGCAACTTCTACTTTCATTTGGTTGTGACCAAACTGCATGCAATTTTCCTTACTTGTATTATTTATTTTAATGGGAGTCTGAGATTAGAGTTTGAGCTTCTGTGTGGAGTTCACCTCCATACAAAGTCATAATGCAGAGGTAACAGGATGAAATTAGTGTTAATAGTAATAGATGATTTTCAACCACACAAATCCCAAAAGTTTTTATTTCCATATATTACTCCAGTCAGCTATTGACTAATGTGCTGCATTATATTTGCTGCATTACCATGATAGCAATCTTCCTTTCTCATTGCTCAAACTACTGAAAAAATGGAACATTTTGATTAGTCATTTTTATAAAAGTTATTATGAAAGAATCATTTACAGTTTTTAACAGTTATTTATTGTAAGAGAGAGAAAGATTATGAAGGCATAGCTTTACAGTAGATACTTGACTGTGTCCATAAGCAGTAAATTATGTTAAATTTTTATTAGTGACAACAGCTACTGGTTGTCTCATTTTATTTCTTTAATGTCAAATATGTAATATAGTTGTGTTTGCAGAAATTCTTAATAATACAGTATTAGTCTGTTTTGCATCTCAAGCTTCTAGTCAAATCACATCTGAAATACCATTTCTATATTTCTATACTGCATACTACTAGAAAAATGTTGATTATTTCTAATTATGCATTTCGGTTGAATCATCTTTTTTTTGTTAAATGTGATTCCAAATCATGATTATGGCCATTACACCTTCCTGATTAGTCTTGATCATTTTTTAATTAGATTTTCTTTTTTGTGACTTTTCATTAGTGATTTTATAAATGTAATTAGTCAGTAGTTAAATCTAGGTTTATTATTCAGAAATTCAATAAAGGTTTCAATAAAGATATCTCATGCCTCTGAAAATTATCCTCTGATTTATATTTCAATAAATGTCATATTTTGGATTAGTTTAGTTTTATATGACCAACTTTATAAGCTTTTTTTTTATAGTTACTCTTATGCCCCCCTGTTTCATTGACTGTAAGATATTGACTTATACTTTAGTGTTTGAGAGAGGTTTGATTTGGGCATTTTTAAGACGAAATAGGAGACGTTGAAAGATCAAAGTTGTACTGAAGGATTACATTTACAAAGGATGGAGTAGCTCTCTACCTAGGTTATTAGTTAAAGGCTGCCTTGTCAAGAGGTTTGCTGCCAGTGCAGAAAACAGTGAAAGCAACTGCAACAAGCATTTAATGGGAATGGGGAGGAACACAAAATATAGGCCAGATGGTAAAATATTTATAGCAGAATTTATGGAAGTGTAAAGATGTTCTGAGAGCATTATACAACAACAGGCAGAAAAACAACAGGTGTTGCATTTTTTTAGGTCTGAATTAACTCAGTAAAAAACCAAAAATTAAAAAAAAAAAAAAAGAAAGCTGCCTATTAAAAGTGTGAAAAAATTTTTATATGCAAAATGCAGTACAGGCATGTATTGCTGTGTACTATGTTATGGTGACAGACCTGATTTAAATAGGTGATTTCTTCCCAGGTGAAAATTCTGATATTTGGATAGCTTTTGCTTTAAATTGAAACAAAATTTATGCATTGAACATTCTTCTAAGATGGAGTTCTGAATACTTTCAGTTAGCAGTGCTGACATTGAACCTTATTAGTACTGTGTTTCAGCTTGTCTGTCTACAGTGATATATTTGCTACCAACATTAGATGCTAAATGTATGAATCATCAGTGATCATTGTGTAAGTTTTAATTTTTGGTCCTTATTCTGTCAGTTTCCTCATGATGGCACCCTAAATGTTTTCTCTGGTTTTCCTCTCCTGTGGTTCATAATCGTAGCTCAGCAATAATATACATCAGCCTATAATGGTATTAAGTGCATCCCAGTCTCTAGGTAAGTGTTTTCTCATGGCTATGGATACCAGCAGGAGAGAAAGAGAGAGAGGAGACTTAGAACTGCAGCTATTGAGAGGCAAAACAGCAGCCCAGGCAAATGTCAGCTGAATAGCAACCTTAAAAAATTGTTTCAGGTCAACAAATTGGAAATTGATTTTTGTTTCCATGAGAAATAAATAGAGCTTAATTTCACCTTTTCACAAAAGAACCCCAAACCCTTCTTATTCCAGAAAGACCTTGCATTTCATTCTTTTGGACTCAGCTGGTTTTATGTCATTTACAAAAACAGTTCTTCCTTTGGATGACTGTTTGGTTAGAGAGCTGCTAAAAGTCCTGCAGTGTACATTCTGACCACAGAATCATAAGCACCAGTTTCAGAGTTCTAATCAGGGGAATGTTTATGAATACTGAAAGGTTTTTTAGTTGCATAATTTATGAAAAGTTTTGTTGAAATTGTGCATTTATCTATAAAGTATTCCCAGTATATAAAGAAGTTAAATCTCATATTTTTTCAAGAGACTTATATTTATCTTCTGAGATTCTGTTCTCTTGTCCCTTCCCATCCTGAGTAAAATCTAAGGTAGTAATATCTAACTTCAATACCAGTTTGATCACCTAGTATAAGATTTTTACTATTTTAATGGTCTTTTACTATTTAAGAAAGAATTACTTTGTTTCTGTTTTGGTACCCTTTTCCTCTATTTCAACAATTAGGTCCCCAGAAAGGTGGGTTGGATGCCTCAGCTATATGAGGTTTGAACTCTTGGAAATTGCCTGCTGAATATACTATAAAACCTTCTGGAAGTAGGAAACCCAGGATTTCTCCTTCACACCCCAGGCATCTAGGCAGAGATATTAAATTTTCATTCACTGATAACAGGCAGAAAGGCTGCTCTTAGAAAACCGAGGGAATCAAGTCCTCTCAATTTTCACCAGGTTAAAGAACTCACATAATAAATCTTGTACAAATCCAGAATAGTAATTCTCAGTCCCGCTATTCATCCACTTGGACATGCCATTATAACGCCTATCCCAGTCCAAGTAATCCCACTTAGTTTCTAGAGTGTTTTATAATGCATTGCCTTAGCAGAGATTGCAGCAGGGACAATAGCTTAGTGCTTTGTCTTTTCCAGTTTTAGGAGAGTCTGATTCAAATGGATTCGTTTGGCTCGTTCCCCACCTTGCCATTGTTCCTCTCATGGCTCTCTATTTGAACACCTGTTACCTAGGTATCTGTGCAGTGCAGAATACTCCAGATTTAGTATTCTAATATTGAAGCACAAAAATTCATAAAAGTAATGGGTTTTAAATCCACCCATTCTATTATTTTAGTTCAAATTTCCACATTATTCTGAAGAATTAGCATTTTCCTGCTGATTTTCTTGGCTTCTCCTCTTTAGCTGTCATGAATATCAAAACAAAAATACAACTGTAGCCTAACATTATTTGCTAAGGAACTGATCCTCAATTGACTCCCTCAGTTCTCATCATGTTGCAGCATGACTTCACTTCGTTCCAAATTTATCAGCCAGGATAAGTCTTTTAAGACCTTATCTCTAATTGATAATTGCTTGGTAAAAATTGGAAATTTGCAAGTACTTCTAAAAAATATGGGGGTTTTTGTCTCTAATAGTCAAATCTGAAGCTCTTAGCAGCTGTTTTATCATATCCCTTTTAATCACTCTTTCATTTAGATTGCATTGATGAAGTAATGGCTGATATAGAGCAGTAGTGCTTTGTAAAGAAGCACTATCCAAACAAGGGACCAAACAGAATGTGAGATAAATTTTGGATAGGGATGGGTAATAGGAGTTGTCCATTGAAATAAGAGCTAATATCCAAGGAAATTAAGGCAGAAGCTGAAGCATTTTTGTGCTCTTACAGAAAGCTGTGTTTGTGCATTGATACACTTTTCCCTCCAGGCCCTTCACCATATTTACAGCCCTCCTTGGGACACTCTCTAATAACATAATACCTTTCATATCTTGTGATGCCTAAAACTAAACATAACTTTTTTCTAGTGAAATATTTGTTTTCCTCCAATCTACAGTGGGTTTTAACACTAAATCTGCAAACTATGCTATTTGAAAGGTAAATAATTTCAGTTACCAATGAGCAAGACTTATGTCAAGTTTTGGAAAAATATTATGCCTTTTGCACAAAAAACAGTTGCACAAAAAACTGGCAAAACAGTTTTTAAAAAGCAATATTGGAAAAGGGAAGCTATTGCTACCTGTATTTATTTTGGTTTCATTGTGAGCTGTTGAAGCTTATTCCCAGTGAGAGTTAGGTGCTCTGTTAAACTGAGGCATCCACAAGTTATGGGCTTTTTAATAAACATCAGGCTTAACTGTTGAGAAAAGTAATCTGTTTCAAAAGAATTCAATGGCTGTTCATTAAACTCTTGAAATTCTAAGCATGTTTTGTAGAATAGCTGTTCTGCTGAAATTATGAAACACTACCTTGTAACCAGAAGCTTGAGCAGCACCCCTTATCGTACCACTAACCAATTATTCAGCTCTTTGATTATAAAATATTTATTGCAGGAGATAATTATTCATAAAAATATTTTTGTAAGTGTTGAATAAAAGACAAACTCAAGTCATTGTCTCTAAAGACATTGTGTCTCTAAGAAATTACTATATTGCAAAGAAAATTATCTTTTTTTCCTAACCTAGGTTTAGATTTAAAAAGACTAGATTTAATATTCTGTATTTCTTCAATGAATGCAAGATAATATTTATATACTTAGTAAATTACAAAAAGCTGTACTATATAAGATGTAAAGCTGTAGTTGATAGCCTTTATTTAAACTAATAATCATCATTCATTGATTTTTCTCTTTAAGCTACAAGATACATTTTCACAATATAGGAATAAATCTGAAAAGATCAAATTATAAAATATTAATCAATTTTATGCATTTAATCTGTCAAAATTAAAAGTGTAGATTGGTGTGTTTCTAATAACTTGTTTTTCACTGTATCTCCTTTATCATGGACAGAACTGTCTGCAAAAGAGAAAGCAGAGTAAAATGGATAGTCTTGTCTGACAAAATCTCAAGCAAGAAAGGTTAATTTTAGTACAAGTGGTAGAAGACTATGTTATTATCATTCACATATGAAAATGAGTCCTTATGTTATTCTGTCAAAGACTGGTAATTTTAAATTCCATCCATTAATAAATGAGAAGGCTGCAGCACATGCTAATGCACCAATTTGTAGGTTCATCCCATCAATCTGCTTTGCTTTTTCTAGGCAACTTAGAGAGAGGTTTGGGTTGGAAAGGACCTTAAAGACCATCTTGTTCTAACCCCCTGGCATAGGCAGGGACACCTTCCACTAGATCAGGTTGCTCAAAACTGCATCCAGCCTGGCCTTGAACACCTCCAGGAGTGAGGCATCCACAGCTTCCCTGGGCAGCCTGTTCCAAAATCTCATCCACCGTCAGGAAAAAATTTCTTCCCTAATATCTAATCTAAATCTACTCTTTCAATCTGAAGCCATTCCCCCTCGTCCTGTCACTACATGCCCTTGTAAATAGTCTTGTCTCCATCTTTATTGTAGGGTTCCCATCAGGTACTAGGAGGTTGCTGTTAGGTCTCCCTGAAGCCTTCTCTTTTCCAGAATGAGCAATCCCAATTCTCTCAGCCTTTCCTCATAGGAGAGGTTCTCCCTCCCTCTGATCATCCTGGTGTCCCTCCTCTGGGCTCTCTCCAGCAGGTCCCTGTGCTCCCTGTGCTGGGCCCCCAGAGCTGATGCAGCACTGCAGGTGGGGTCTCAGCAGAGCAGAGCAGAGGGGCAGAATCCCCTCCCTGGCCCTGCTACCCACGCTGCTTTGGATGCAGCCCAGGACATCTTTGGCTTTCTGGGCTGGGAGTGCACACTGACAGCTCATGGCCAGCCTCTCACCCACCAGCACCACCAAGTCCTTGTCAGCAGGGCTGCTTCCCATCTGCTCATCCCCAGCCTGTGCTGATACCAGGGGATGCCCTGACCCAGATGCAGCACCCTGTAGTTAATCTTGTTAAACCGCAAATGATTCCAAGGGCCCCACTTCTCAAACCTGCCTGGGTCCCTTGGATGGCATCCTGTCCTTCAGGTGTGTCAACAGCACCGCTCAACTGGGTGTCATCTGAAAACTTGATGAGGGTGCACTTGATCCCTTTTTCTGTGTCATTAATGAAGATATTAAATAACACTGGTTCCAGTATGGACCCCTGGGGGGACACCACTTGTCACTGATGTCCATTGGGACTCTGAGTTGTTGATCACAACCCTCTGGATGTGACCATCCAGCCAATTTCTTACCCATCTCACAATCTATCCATCAAATCCACCTCTCTCCGGCTTAAAGAGAAGGATGTTGTGAGAGACCATTCAAAGGCTTTACAGAAATCCAAATAGATGCCCATAAATCCAGATTTGTAGCCTTTCCCTTGCACATTGCTGTAGTTACTCCATCATAAAAGGTCACTAGGCTGGTTAGGCAGGACTTGCCCTTGGTTACAGTAACTTGCTGTTCTGATCACCATTGTACTTACAGAAATATTCTGTCTACTAAAAGCAGTCTTAAAAATCCTTTATTGTTTTATTTGTAATTCTGATCTCATAGTTAGAAGCTCAACGTAGAAATAAATGATGTAGAGTAGTAAGATAGCTTTGTAACTAAAAGGTAGTGTCGTTGTGGCTCTTTTTTAACCTCTAGATGGTTTGCTGGGAACTGGGTTGGTGTAACACTTCGCAAAATATTTGATCTCCTGTTTTGAGATTTTAATTTGTCCAAATCAATGGTAACATGCAATGATAACTATTTCTCAAATATAATTTCCAGATATGTATTAAAAAAAAGTGAAATTTTTATTAGAAACAGATTTCCATTCCACAAGCGAGCATCATCCCTAATTAGCAATCTTTTTGGCATTTCTTTGGGGGAAGGCAGAAATGCAGCCACATCTTGACCTATCTTTCTCTCTTTGAAGGAGATGCCATATTACTGAATTAGAAATTATAACAGTTTCATATTGTATCCCTTTGCAAATACATAAAACATATTTAACATTTCAGAGCCTTTTAAGTTTCAAGGCTGTCACCGCAAATTTAGTTTGTGAAGGAAAATAGTCATAAGAATAATTCTTGAATAAACCCTTCTTTATCTTGAGCGTGCAGTAGTTTTACTATTGGGAATTCACAGCCAAGTAAAGCAATCAGAGCAGGATAGAAATGCACTCAGCATTTCTGTAAAGAGATAGGACTGCATTTTAAAACTGAAGTCAACAGAAAGGCGTTCAGATTTGGGGTTTTGTTCTTTTCGTTGTTTGATTTTTTTCTTGATAGAGTTCTGTGGTCTTTGTCTCTAAATGTTCACCAGGGTACATAATTGAAGAAAAAATAAACCAAACCTTGAGTCAAAGTAGAATTGTTAAGAGTGATGGGAAGCTTAGATCCGTATTTGAGGTGTGTAATTGTACTTAAAGGCAGGAAGGATAAATACCCTGGTGCTCTATAATGTTTCTAAGTGTGTTTAGCTGAGTGCTATTAAGAGCAACTAAATTAGAATGTGTGTCCCCACATGGAGGAGAATGTGGAAAAACATATTGATATATTTTTATTGGTAATTCCACACAGTCACTCTGAACTAAGAGAGTTATGATCCAATGAGAAATCTGTTCTCTACATCTGAGCTTGAATTTCAAAATTCCTGTCAGGTTTATACTGTTGCACAGTGTTGTATGTGCTTTTCCTTATATATACAATATGTTTTCTTATAGGTTCTCTATCATTAACATTTTCAGTATTACTTCTAATATTTCGTTATCCCATGCGATAAATTAAGCAATTGAAATTGCCTATATATCAGATAAAAGGCAGTAAATAATTTAGAACTGAACCAAATATTGTTCATTCTTCAGATATGCAGATTACAAAGCTATGAAAAAGATTTATTCTATCATGTGTATTCATGTATTTTATCACACTGAGAAAGTAAAAAGTAATGATTTGAATATATCAACAGAAGAATCCATCAAATAAGAAACACATTAAGATACTGCTAGAATAATAAAACTGAAACCAATGTGGGCATCCAAAGATACCATAGAAATGCAAAATTCATAATAACCTTGCTAAAGGCCAAAGGGAGTTATTATTTCTTCTGCACTTCTGAGACCACATATGAAACATTTGTCCAGTTTTCAGCTTCTAAATTGGAAAAAACATTACCATATTGTCCAGAGAAGTTTGTGGAAATATGTGATTTGTGGAGGTATCTTCAGAGAGACACAGAACTAGGGTAGATAATGCCCTGAGTAACCTAAATTGCTGTTGAATTTGGAGCTACTCTGAATTGCAATTGGATTGGATGCCAAAATGTTTAATTTAATGAATAAATCATCTCTATAATGGAAGTAATTTTAAAACTAAATCCATTATAGCTAACAAAAAGAAAAACAAATTGATTTGAAAAAATAACCCGGAAAAGTGTGCTGTTTAACAAAATGTGCAGTATTTTTTCCTTAAATTGCTCCCTAATGTATGTATTTTCCGGGTTGCTTCCTGAGAACAGGTGGGAATGAAGCTTTATGCCATGCTAATGCTCTTCAGCATTCTCTTAGCTCTCAAGTGTGACAGGACATCTGAAAGAGACTTACAGCCTTTATAATGAGCTGTTCTTTTGGGACTGACCACAACAGAAAAAATTGCTTTTGGGTTTAATAAAAGGTTTTATGAGCTTCAGAGAGCTGATATGCTGCACTTGAGGTACCTTTATGCTAACTGCCTTAGCTTTATAATGTAGGAGCAAACAACAATCTATACCAGCTTACTGTATCAATTAAAAAAAACAATTATACTCTACATAAAGTTGTTCTTTTTTGAATAAACTATTTGCTAGTCTGGACAGTAGTCCTGTGTTGGAGTGTTCTGTTCAATGGAGTGTAAGCAGCTTTAGCGTGAGCCAGCATGGTCTGCCAGGATGCCACATCACAGACTAGCCATGACATCATTTACTTCCTTTGTTTAAATGAAGTTGCATCAGGCACTGTTTCCATTCTGTGATTTCTTTTTCTCATGTAAAAAAACCCACCAGATTTCCTTCTTTGCCTTTTAATTGTGCTATCTTTTAGGTATTTTGGGATATAGACCCCACAGAGTTAAACAATTTCTGATTAGTTTGCTTTAGTCTGATTAACATTCTTCCTTATCTGAGAGTTAGGTTAAGCCTCAATAGTTACTACTGTAGTAGAGTTCTGTGACACAGACATGGGCGAGACATTTTCTCTGTATTTTGACAGCCTTAAGAGAGGGTGTTAACAAAAAATAAATGACTGGTAAACAAGAAGGAAAAAAATGGAGAGAGACCAGTGACTGCTGTTCAAAAGGTCATTGTTTCAGTAAAGGAACAAGGACTGTGAAGGATATGGTAATGGAAAATCTGTATCTCACGGGGCGTTACCAGGGAAAACGAGCCATAGCAAAGGAAGCAGTTCTCTGTTGGCTCTCTTCATTGTAACATAACCTTCAAGCTGGTACTGTAAAACAAATTACTGCAGTGCATCCCATCATTACAGTGGCTAATATACTGAGTATTCTGTACCACTATTTAGTCACACTAGCACCATCACAATATAGATTTCAGCATCCCTGCTCCAGAACTCCACAAAGGATTTGTGTGTGATGTAGTCCTGATTTTGTCCAAGTATTATTGTAGGCAGTCTAGTCTGTTATCTGCGAATGAATACTGTATGCCACAGTTTTCCATCCCCTGGAACTTATTTTTGGAGATGGTGAGTTGATTCCACCAAGGAATAGTTCCAGTTCTTAGACTTCTGTACCTAGTTATACTCTGCTGTGTAACTGCAAATGCAATCTAGTGCCTGGTGACTGATGTACTTGGGGAAGAAGAGACTAGAAGGCATGAAGCATAAGAGTATTGCCTAATAGAGACGCATAAGAGCATTGCCTGGATTCTGTGTTTAGTGATCATACAGGAAATATCTGAAAGTATGTGTTTTTGGCATATGTCAATCGTGAACTTGTCAGTATGTTGTTACTGTTCTTATGCATTGTTCTGGTATCTGTATTAAATGTAGGAAACAGAAATTCAGGGGAAGTTAAGTTCCTTTTTAGATAAAAAATGAACTAATACAGTAACCAGAATGAGATTACATTTGCTAAAATTTCTGTCAGTTGTACCTTACTTTGTATCTGCATCTAGCAGATGGTTAGCCAGCATGCTGATGCTAAGGAGCATTCGTGCTGCAACACTGCTGTTATGCTATTGCTCAGACTTCCTCAGCAAGGAGGGGGGCTCTGAGGTGTGGCACACTGAAATAAAGCTTTAATAGTATTTTGTTTAAAGCAGTAACCAGTGGTTTTTGTCTGAGAAAGGAAAGGAAAGGAAAGGAAAGGAAAGGAAAGGAAAGGAAAGGAAAGGAAAGGAAAGGAAAGGAAAGGAAAGGAAAGGAAAGGAAAGGAAAGGAAAGGAAAGGAAAGGAAAGGAAAGGAAAGGAAAGGAAAGGAAAGGAAAGGAAAGGAAAGGAAAGGAAAGGAAAGGAAAGGAAAGGAAAGGAAAGGAAAGGAAAGGAAAGGAAAAATTTTAAACCCAACGTAAATTCCAAATTAAATTATTGTGTTGTTTATCATTTCTAAGTATGGGGCAATACCTTATCAGGTATTTGAAATACTGTAGTATTCACATGTTCATTTAATAAAGGATAACTGCCTCAAGAACAATGGCTCAAGGATTTCACATACAAAGAATTACCACAAGAGAGCAAATTATTGTATACCAGTTGTTCCTCAGAGCCCTTGGCATTACCCTCCCTGGACTCAATGCCTGGAAAAATCCCTCTATTTCATTTCTTTGAGCTGTAATACTGTCACTCCTGCTGGCGTTTAGCACTGAATGCCTGCTGTTAGGAGCACACCTGTAGAACAGCTGCTGCACTGTGTGGAAAATGGGACTGCAGCATAACTGCTTGTTGGACTTTGGTCAGTCTAAACTCCAGTTAACTGAGTACTTACTCCCCTAGCAGTGCTGCTTATCATCGTCTGCTCTCACACTTAGCCAAAGTGCAGAAGCACTTCTTTCTCTAGTAATGTGGAAAACTTCTAAAACTAGTAGAAAAACAGAATTATACTGTATGGTTTCTGGCTATGCATATTCATGTAACACTGAATAAAATTTTTCATCTAGGTGCAAAAATGAAATCACTTCTGTCATGATTTAAATTATTTTCTTTTTCAGTATAAGTTCTCTTTGGGGACCATAGCAATAGAAAAATGCAGTAGAAGAATCTACATTTGGAATGAGTTAAAACTGGTGAAGGAAGAGTACTTGCTTCATTTTAGAGGAATTCTGTGATCCTAAAGCTGTATAAATAATAATGTGAAAATCTGGCATCCTCCTTTTTCTTTCCACTGTTCAATGTGGTGCTCAGTTGGCTTTGGGATTATAGATGATAAGGAAGATTTCTCTCTGAAAGTGGAATAGATGTTTATTGGATGTTAAGATGCATGAAAAAATATTATTTGAACCACCTGAGACCATGCTTATAGACTTGTTTTTGTAAGGGGGGAAAAAAAGAAATTGTTTTTATTATAGCAAACAGAACTCCACATTAATGGAAATTCTGCAATATCCTGCCAGGAATTGCTTTGCAAGCGTTTTGGGTATGGCTGGTAAGTTTTGATATTGTATTTATAATCATAATTTTCTAAATCATATACCGTTAAATTTCTAGTGTAAATGTAATAAGAAATATTCAGAAAATATTGAAATAATGAAATTTTGAAATAAACAGTTGCAAAGACAAGTGGATGATATATTTTGTTGTTTTGGTTTTTTTAGATTTTGGGGTAAGCATATTTTCAGGGTTTGAATATTTGGACTTGTAGACCACATTGTTGGTATAATGGTTAAATAGTTATATAAGAGTTGGTGATGGAAAGAAAGCCCTTCAGACTGAAATGCTGCAGGGGCATCCAAGATGAATAAGAAGTAAACAACTTCTCATCACTTTCACAAATGCAGCCAATACAAGTTTGTGTCAGAGTTGAATGGGGGGAGGGATGTTATCTGTTACAGGATTTCTCCCTTTCAAGAAACACCACTTCAATTCTTTCTACAGCTTAGCTTAAATTTCCTTCCCATCAACACCTGATCTCTTCCAGCCTAATGGCAGTGGCAGTGAGACTACCAGTGACAAATAATCTGTTGATAGAGTGGTGTTGTCTTTTGAGACTGTAGTATTTCCATAATAGTCTGTCAGGTGGTCTTATAGGACTAAAATAAGCATAAGGATATTTTTTACAATTGGGTTGTAAAATACATTTGATTATATCAAAAATTATTTATTTAAATGGATGTAAATGAGCTACACATTCAGCTTTATATAGAGCAGTACAAGCCATTACAACTTTGCTTTTGTGATCTAATGAAAGTTTTTCTTATTCTGTACATCCTCGTGCTACTTAATTATATGAGCTCAGAATAAATATCACCCATACATCTTTTAATTGGGTGGAATATAAATATCTGTGTTCCTGACAGTGTTTCTCTTTAGCAGTTACATTAAAAGTTTATTTGATGACGGCAATAGAATGATTATATTAAATACAAGTTGAAATGATGTCTACTTTTATTACACAAAACAATTTTAAAAACCTCTCATAATCAGAATACAGTTACTGCTATATGATAAAATAAACTAATGTCATAAGTTATATAAAGTCACCTAAAGTCATTAAAAGAATCATGCAGACAAGATTCATTAACTGTGTACATTTACCTAATAAAAATGGGAAGCAAAAATCTCTGAACTGATTCATAATAATTTGGGTTGAGGGCTCATAGTCAGGGATGTGGCAGATTAAAAAAAAAACTGATTAAAGGCTTGAACAGGGTGGAAACATTATGGAGATGTGTGTGACACACTGCCAAAATAAAATAAAACTTACTGAGTGATCCCTACTTGCATTTTTGATGATTTTGTCACTTCCAAAATGGTTCTATGGAATTATTCATCTGTCAGGAATTCAAACAATACAATAAAGTACTTTTGAAACATATGGGTGCTTGACAGGTGCATTGTATGATGAAATTGTAACTTCCAAGATTTTTTTATTCATTGACTACAGCAATTTTTTTATTTTCTGGGAGCTAATACTTAGAAAGGAGTGGGGCTTGTCTTTCTCTGTTTAGCGACAGCATGTGCAATCTTACTCTCCAGGTAGTTTCTACCTTAGTATTTACAGAATCACAGAATGGCTTGGGTTGGAAGGTACCTTAAATATCATCTGTTTCTAACTCCCTGCCATGGGCAGGGACACCTTCCACTAGGCCAGGTTGCTCAGAGCCCCATGCAGCCTGGCCTTGAAGACTTAATCCATCTGTGAAGAGCGTGGGTTATACAGTGGCTTCAGGTTCATACTACAGTGCCACAGTAAGGACTCTGACTATATCTTATAAATAAATTGTACCAAAGAGATGTATTGTAAAAGTTTCAGAAGAGGATTTTGAGCCTGGAGTGTTGCATAACCAGTCAGGTACCTAGATAACTGAAGAGAGCAAATGCTTTGTCTGAGATTGTTAATGTGTTGAGGATCAAACTGAGATTGCACTTCTCAGGATGTGTGATTTATAACGATTGCAAAGTGCCACGAGTGTCTCTTCTCTCATGTGGGCACATAAGGTGTTGCAGTGCTGGGAAATTCCAAGCTTGCTGCTCCTAACAGGCTCCACAGCTGCCGGTGAGAAAGAGTGGAAGAAGGTTGAGGCATGTGCTCTGTAAGGATAATTGAAGACAGTTATTCCCCCCACCTTTATTAGATTCATTTATTGCCAAGTATAACAGAGGCTTGTTTTTATTTTATAAGAAATTCTGTGAATTCACGTCTCAAACAAATATACTAAAAATGGCAGCATCAACCTAGTAGTTGAAATATTTAAAAAACCTATTGGCAAGTACTTATAAAAATTGTTACTGCAGATTGAAAATCAAGTGTTTCTTCCATATAATATGCCATTTATATGAAAAAATTAACTTAAAGTATACCTAGGAGGAATGCAGTTATTTTCCTGAACTTATTAAAGCAAAGACAGAAATGGCAGCTATTTTGATGGAAAACATAAACTCTCTGGTAAGTAAAGGTGAAATAGGGTTTCAACAATGATAAAATTGTTGAAATTATAATTGTCACTGTACAGTGATAACTTTTCACTGCACAAAGTAAGCTGCAATAAACAAAGAATGAAACATGAGTTTATTTAGAACGGATGAGTCATGTTACACATAAACTGCTTGTTTTCTTTATATTTTAAAAGGGTATTAATTTCCTTTTTACCAGTTTGAAATAATTGAAATTAATAGTGATATTAATATTTGAAGTTACAGTATGTTTGCACAAACATTTTTCATTAATCATAATAATTGACATACCCACATTAACTCAAAATGTTGAAAAATCAAGTAATAATTTCAGTTATTTCAGGATTTTTTTTAAATTTTTTTTTTAATTCTCTCTTTTAGAATTGGGTAGAAAAAGCAGAGAAAGAGAAACTGTTGTCAGACACCCTTGACCTTTCTGAGCTGTTTCATCCAGACACATTTCTCAATGCCTTACGCCAGGAGACTGCAAGGTGAGGGGAAAATAATGTGCCTATCTGTGCTAATGTGCCATTGTTCCTTATGTGTGAGGATGGTTATTTCATTTTCAGGACACAGATCCAAAAAGTCATGTCAATTGCTGTCATCAGTCATCTTATTTTTATTTCTTGCCTTGAAGTAAAATAGCTGTTACCTGTTTAAATGCTGATTGTTCTGGGGTTTTTTTTCAGTTAGAGATGTATTTTTCTTCAAAGTAAGACAGTATGATATGGTACACATTGAAAATACATTGGGTTTGGTTTTGTATTTGATATCCTGTTGTTATACATCTGTAAGATTTACTGTATGTGTGTTTCCATTGCAGAGTAATGAGGTGTTCAGTGGACAGTCTTAAATTTACAGCTTCATGGAAGGGGCGAATACAAGAAGGCAAACTCCAAGTTAAGGTATTTTACTAGGATGTTTTACTAAGATTTTATGAGGATGTTTTATCAGTGTAGTCCATCTGTCCATAAACTCCCTGGAAAACTGAGCTATAAATAATTGGGGCACCTGAGATAAAAAAGCTGGTTAATGGTGTACAGCTACTAAAATGGCAGTGCAAAATTCCACAGAAATTAGAAAAGGAAATTAGTTATCTTTTTTTCTCCTACCTGGTGATTGTTCTCATTTTAAAATTCAGCTTATTGCTCCATCCTCTTCAATCACCTCTTAGATGAAAATACAAGCTACAATTTCATGAGTTAAAATCTTTTTCTTGTCCAGATAGACGAGTGGCTTGTAGCCAGAGGAAATACACATGTAAATCTAAGTCTAAGGCCATGTGTTAGCAATTCTTTAATCACTGAAAGGACACTACTAAGGAAGTAAACCAAAGTAAACCATAAGATGACTAGTTTCTGATATGGTAAAAACACAACAATTTTTTAATGACCAGTAAAGCCTACACCCAGCAGCCAAAAAGTCACCAGTGATTGCTTTGACAGCAAAGTAGAGATGACTCTTCAAATAGTTTAATTTAACTTCTTAACATTCCCAGGTAAAAACGCTACTTTGGTCAGCACAGATCTCTGTGCCTTTTTATTATACCTAATTTCGTAGGGAATTGACAAATCAAGTTTTCTGTGATGTGTCTGCCTACAGGTATGTTGATCCCAAATTAATCCTGTGCAGCTCCAAGTTCTGTGTTCAGCGTGGAGCACTGCCCTTAAAACCACATCCTCACAGAGACACTTGTGCCCAGTGCAGGGCACTCAGTGACTGTGGGCCCACGTGCAGCTAAAGCAGAGATTGCTGGATTAGGAGAGAGACAAGTGGCAGAGCACCTTCTCTAATCTGACAACGCAGACAGACAAGGCTGTGGGAGATACAAGGGTTCTGGGCTAGTTCCTGACACTTGTCAAAAATTATTAATACAGAATATGTTAAGATTTCATATTCCTAAAATATTTGTATGTCATAAGGGCAGTAAAGATAACTGTAATCATCCAATCTGCCCTAAATACAGTGCAGTCTTTTGAACTTTTTTTGAATTAATTCCTGTTGGAACTAGAGAATGTAATTTTGCGAATACTTCAATCTTGATATTTAAGTAAGTGTAATGATTGCCTGCTTCATTTCATAAGAAACATGAGAAGACAGGGGTGTAGAACTTGGAGATAAATAAACCAAGGGACTTTTAGGGCTTGGAATAAACCAGGTATATGACAAACCTCAGGGCCTGCAGATCACATGGTCTGAGGTTACAGATTCAGCCAAGGCTTCTAAGGCCATAGCTGTAAGTCAAAACTGATTTTCACATCTCAGACCATTCATTCTAGTAGGCTGGCTATCAGCTGCAGACTGTAGAAGCTTGAAGTTCCTCAAAACCATCTTAACATTTTTGAAAAATGTCAGATGTTAATGTCAAGTACCTCAGCTCCTAAATAACATTATCTCAGTATATTAATATATTAAATATTTAATATTTATTTATAATTACATGATATCACAGTATTTTACAGTTGCCAGATCGAAATAGCTGCTTGGTAAATAAAGAAATGAGGAAAGAGTTTTGTAACAGTAGTCCAGTTTTTATTAAACTTCTAACTGAAGTTTAAAATGTTTTACTGTCTGAGAATTTATGTAGTAGATTTTTTGCAATACTAGTTAAAGTACACTGTTAAAAGTCTGTATCACATGTAGGCAAAAACGTTAATGTATAGACTCTATTGCTTTACAAGAATGTGTCATGTTCTAAGAGGGATTGAAAATCAAAAGAGAATTTTATTTGACAGGAAATTTCTCTGCCCCAGGAATAGTACAAGCAGTTAGGTGAGTGGTTATTTTTAGCAAAGCATAAGAGTCCTGTGAAGTTTCTTCACTTAATTTGAATATTATCTTTTCCTCTGTAAGAGAAATACTTAGTGATTCTCTATTAGTAAGAAATCACTAGTATTTTCACTGCTCCTTTTAATCTTTGATGAACAGAAAGGCTTTGGAACCCTTTGCAATGTTGAATATTTAGATTTCCCTATCATGAGTCCTTCCTCATGCTCATGGAGAGCTGAGGAGAAACTTTCCCATCAGTAAAGCTATATACTACAGAGACTATAACTAGGGCATAAAAGTGTCATTGATTCAGAAAAATCGTTCTTTAAAATGTGTCTTGTTTGATAAGGATCTTCTGGATTGTACATTAAGGTTGGTTCACCTGAGCAGTATGAATTTTAATACTGTTAAAGTAAATGTTGTATCTGCAGTTTCAAGAATTCAGGCTAACCTTGTTGAATGAGAAGCTATTCTGAGTGGGAGCTCAAAAAAAAAGATTAAATCAGCAGAATAGATTAGTCGTTAAACACATACTGTGGTGAAATAGCTGGGACCTTGTTTTATCCCTCCTAAATCAGAAATTATAGCTTACCAGACTCCCCTATAGGAACCAGACCATGGGATAGGCTATTCTGAGGTTTATCAGTCTCAATTGATGCTAATGGTGTTATTTCACTTTATGTAGCTAACTCCACTGATTCTGTGCTCACAGAGTTGGGGGACTCTGTTTCAGGGTCTGAGTGAGTCCCCGAATCAACAAATTTTAAAGGCCTAATAGAATGTCTCTGTTCAAGGATTGGCACAAGTAGGAATGCAGGTGAATTTAAACCTGATAGTCACACATATTTCATATAACTTTCTTAATAAAACTGTCAGGCATGATTTTGAAGATATTTTTTTTTCTTCAAGATTTTTTTCTTGCCTTTAATTTTAAAAGGTTTTGATGGCTTAGAATTTGTTCTGTGATAAGGAAAAGAAGGAGATCTCGTTATGATCTGTATGACAAAAATGCTTTCTCAGACTTGCCATGATGTTAAAAAATGGTATCAAGCTTCAGCAGTTGTAGATAGTTGATCTTTGTATGTCTAAAAATACAAATAATTTACCCTCTGATCATCTGTAAGGCAGAGGTATGCAGTGCTAGAACTGTCCGTGAAACTACAAAATAGGCAGAGGAGCATTCAAATCAGGCCAGGAACACACCTTAGTCTTATATGAATTATCAAATCAGATGTTAAATTATCAGTGTTAATTCAGGTGATGGTTTAGAGGTATAATGTGGAGTGGATGAATATTTGATTTAGAATCAATCTGTATAAAATTACATCTTCTTCAATATCATTTAGAATCAATCTGTATGAAATTACACCTTCTTTAATATCACTCTGGATTGCTTTAACAAAAGGTACTGAAAATGTATGGCTATTGCACTATAATCACATATTGATATGCAAATGCATCTCTTCTGTTTGCTTTGTGCACTGATTGTGCTGTTGTAGAAAAGCAGGTAGTCATTCCTCCTGGCATTCCATTTTCCTTATTGTAGAAAAGAGTGAAAGAAAGGAAGAAACATGGCAAGAGACTTACGGGGTAGTAATATGACTTTGTGTAGAACTTAATATACATAGTGAAAAATAAAAAATTATTGAAAATCTCAAATATAATATGAGTATTAATATCAAAGCTATACTCTTAGCAACTGACAGATAAATTATTATAAGGCATCCACAGAGGTCTTTTATTACAATATAACTTATACTTCCATCCTGAAATATCAATAAATTAATAATGGAGGCCTGTAGAGGTAATGAAGTGAAAATATGACTTCCTGAAGTCTGCAGCAGTTTGCATCGTGTCATGGAAAATTATGGCATTAATTAGTAAGGGAAAATCTGTTGCAGAGAATTTGAAATTTGGAAACAAAAATGCTTTGGACCATGGTATCAGCACACTTTCTGCAAAGGTATTTTAAAGAAACATAGTGTGGAATATGTAAAAATAACTTTTTGGAACCTAAACTAGTAGCAATAGCTGTGAACTGCCAAATTCTTTGTAAGAATTAAAAACTATGGTCAACTTCTGTCATTACTGTCTGCTAAATTTCAAAGATACTATGATTATATTACAGATGCTGTGAAATTCATGTCTTTCATAGTATTTGTAATTTCTCTATACTGTTTATTATGGAAATGAAAACATGGCTGTGGGCATACTCAACCAAATAGTATTGGAAAGTACATTGTTCTAGTGTTGTTGAGGTTTTTTTATTAATGTCTTTTAATATTGAATGAAAGTAAAAATTTGATCTTAATCTTCAAAAGAGTTTCTACCATTGGTTGAAGTTTTCCAGAAGATCAAATGGTATTATTTTACATACCTGTAATGTCAAAGGGACTGCCAATATCAAAAGAAATGTGCAGTAAAAAGTTTTTTTAATAGGTGACTGAATTCTATAGAAATTTCTTTCAGAGATGTTCAGGATGTCCAGAGTTTTGAATACCCTAGATACAAACTTTAAAACCTCTTCATCAGACCAATCTTCATGCAATAACTTTGCCAAGGTTATTTAACTATGTTCCCTAAAAATATTCCCTGCAGAAAGCAAGAAGGACAGAAAGAATAACATAGGAGATGAATCTTTCTAAAATTTTTGTGAAAGTTGGACAAAAATTCTACTCTGAGCTTTCCAGTTGGGGCTGTTTTGGCTCAGGTTATCCACAGTTTGGGTTTGAACTGTAAGTCCTAATCTGTATGAAGCATGGATTGCTCCAAAGAACATTGTCACTTCTCTGGTCAGTCTGTCCAAGGAGAAACACAGCTTTGTTCTATGTTTTTTTTTAAATGCCACGTTTTATCACAATTTTTTTCATATTAGACTATGTACATCTGCATCTTGCACATTGTAAGGAAGAGCCCCAGCTCAGCATTAAAAGAGAAATATGAATTTAAAGAAGCAAGTTCTTGGAAGAGTGTAATGCCTGTCTACAATCAGAAGAATAATTAGATACTAAATGCAAAATATAGTCTTAGCTAGTTAATATATTATTAATGAAAAGCCCCTAGCACTGGGGAGGAAAGCATTGCTTTTCAAGTATATCAGTAACCCCTGTTGTGTTACTGCTTAATTCCATCTTTTCGTGTCAAATAAATAAATTTAGAATACTAAAATTGCCTAAGGAAATGATATCCATTATATCTTTTATGATACTGATCTTCATTGTAACATCATACTTGAACCCCTTTTTGCAATCTGATAGATATTTCCAAGTCTCTTGCAAGGGAAAATATATTAGAAAATGACATTTTTCTCCATTTTGCTTATGTGATCACTCATCCAATTTCCAGCAGCATTGTGTTTCCTAATTCCAGCACTGCTTTATGAACCTTGCATTTGGTGAAAGCCAACTTCAGTATGATAAGTTTAATTCAGGGCTTTAGTATGATAGTATGAGACAGATGATTTTCTGATTGTAGCTTCTGCTCCAAATGGAGAGTTAGCCTTTTGAAAGACTACATGAAAGTTAATATTGAATTAAGTTTTATTACTGTTAAAACTGAAGTTCTCACTTCAGCAGGCCAAAATGACTTATGATGATGATGATGATGATTATTAGCAAACTAGTAGTATTTGTACTGGGGAAAATAAAATGATCAGCAAATACTGGATTTTTTTTTAAGGAATCCAGAATAGATGTCACTAACTTATGGAAGACTCCAGAGAAGAAAAAATAGAACATCTAATTCAGAGGCTGAAATAACTTAATTAAAAGAAAACACTTGAAACACATTACAAATAAAGCATTGTATAGTTACTTAAAGAAGTATCTGTGATTCTTATTAAACTCTTCGCCAAACAGCAGAATATGTAAGAAATCTTGAGTTTGTTAAATAAAATTTTCTCTCATATTATTTCAATATATTTTGTTTGCCTCTGCTGAAGCTGTGTAGTTGCACATTCCATTCTTTGAAAGCTGTGCTCAGACTTCCAAGCAGGAAGTCATGCTTATTGCAGTGATTGTTCTTCTCTTCTTCTAGACATTGTAATGATTGTGAACTTGGCTGTTGCTATCATAATTCCATTAATCTAATGCCAGGCAACTGCAGTTTCATAATTGATGACATTTGCAGGTATTTTTCTCCGACATTTCAAAGAATGTGAATCCAAATCAGAGGAAGTTCACAGTGAAGTGTGGTCCAGATCTTGCTTTTAAATCATGTTTCCTATTCTCACAAAGAACATAACAGTAATTAATTTCCTGTTATTTAAAAATTTGGTCACAGTAAAAAGGTTCATCATTTATTAAAGCACAGTGTAATCATTATTGACATTTTAATTCTGTTATTTATGTTTGAATATTTTATATTTCCATGGCAGATCAGTGGCTTACAACTGGAAGGCTGTCGTTTCGATGGAAATCGACTTTCAGAAAATCTGCATGATTCTCCCAGTGTGTCATCTGTTCTCCCCTGTTACATGGCCTGGATTCCACAGGTACTAAATTATTAAAAGCCCTAAACTTTCAAGACCCATAATTTGATTTTTTTCTGTGTAGTAGCTTTCAGTATGATGTTGCTGACCTGTTTTCCTTTCATTTCAAAATAAAAATCCCAGTCTTTACTAGGAAAAGCAGTTTACTTATTTTATTTAAAACAGAAACTTACTGTAATTTTGTTAATATTCTTTAGCTTGTATTGCTTAGATGAAGGCAAAGGCTTTATTTCAGTCATACCTTTTTTTCTTTGTCTTTTAAAAACATTAGCATATTTTCAAACCTGTATTTAGTAAAAGTATACATGCATCTGGGAGTTCATTCCTAGAATGTATTTTCTTTGCATTTTAAATATTAAAGTAGAATGTAACGGCAATAAAAAAATAGAGAATATGATGTGAGCTGTAAGCAAAGAAAGCCTTTCTCCTACTTAAACTAATTTTAAAAAATGCCAGTGCTTGCAGATTTTAAGATGAAAGCAAAGTAATCCAAACAGTAAAAACTGTTACTGCTCTGCCCTCCAATTGTTCTAGCAATTGCTTGTAAATAATGCAAAAAGTCACATGGAATGTATTCAAGAACGTGTCTTTTAACTGAAAAATTGCTTATTATAGAATTCATCCCACCTACATTTAGGAAGCCCATCCCATTGGAAGATAGCTGGGATAAATATGTCCAGGTGTGACTCCAGACCGCTATGATGACCTTTGTATATTGTGATAGGTAGTGTGCAAGGAGCTCCATTGCCAACACACTCCTGGATCTCAACTTCTTTTTACTCTGATTGTTACTTCCAGTAGGGGAAATACAGCATTATATTATATAGTGCAGCATTAGAAGTATAAAGGTCGAGAGATTTAGACCTTGAACACAGAAGTAAATGTTAGCTACCATCTGCACCACTGCTCCCACCTTCATTAGGAAAGAAAATACTGAATTTTTTTTTAAAAGGGCAAAAAATGAAAACATCACAAAACCTCTTACATAGTTGACCACTGAAAGACTTTGCAGTTTTTCAGTATTTACAGGGTTTGTTTTTTTCAGATAAATAAACAGGTTGCTAATTCTAATATATTGGCTCAGTGATGGATGGTGGAGGGTGGTAATATGTGTGGTTTTCTGTGGTAAAACCAAAAAGCAGATTTTAAATGAGAATTCTATGTAGTCCTCCTATTCTTCTGAAAGACATTCATCTTGTGTTTGAAATAAAACAGATTTTTTAGTATTTTTATGAATGACTATTTTTTAAATTCCAGAGGTAGGATCCAAAAGTTATATGTGAAATCCAGCAGAGAGCTTTATCTAAAAAGTTAAAAAATTAGATACTTCAATAATCAATGAATTTAACTTTTTCAAATGTACTTATATTTGAAATGAATAGCAACTGACATCTTTGTGTTGGAAAAAAATATAATTCTTAAAAGACACAGGCCATAACTTGTCAACTATGCAGATTTTAAATACATAGTGTCTCTAAGGAGAGTTTTTCTTAATTGGTCTACTCTTGAGTTGTTTTACAGTCACTGTAAAAATTGACTATAATCAAATACTGTGCTCAGAAACCAAATCAGAATTGGATATCATGCATTTCTCTTAATTTCATTACCTCTCCTTAGGAGAAGAGTGCATAAAATTGAACATATTGTCTTAGAATTCTTAGGTTTTGAATTTGTTTTCTCCATAAATGTGTCTTTTGAAATCTAGTGAGCAAAAGTGTATGTATAATGTAATGCTTTGAAGTAATTTGCAACCAAATTTAAAGTAGCCTACAAGATTTCTCTGAGAGAACGCCCTGAAAATCCTGCAGTGCCCTAAAGAGAATATTTTGAGCTACTAACATTATGCTTATTCTCATTAAACTGTGAAGGTCCTTTCCAGTTTTAATCCACTCATAGATCCCATGCTGTGAAGGGTGTCACTAAAGGGGATGAAACAAAGAGAACTTTTGGACTGTACTTAAGCCAAGGACATAAGGATTTGTGACTCAAAAAGTCTTCCACAGAATGGCTTTAACCTTCCAATGTGATTCCTTAAAACATCAGTGGGATTGAGAAAGGCACAGATATTTTGTCCCTAAAAAATGTAAAAACAGGTCTCTGAAGGCACACTGGCCAACTTCTGGCTCCCAGCTTTGGCAAAACTTAAATTCTCTGGTTAACATTTTACTCTGCCTGGCCAGCATATTGTCTTCTTCAGTAGTGTTAACCAAAGGATAAGTGGGGTAAGTACAATCCTTCTGAGAGCAGCTGAGTTCCTGATTATTAAGTTACTCTGTAAAAATATTATCACACATAGATCTTCTGCAAGAATTGAAACACTGTTGTCCAAGACAGGGGAAGTTGATTTTCAAAAGGAACAACAAAATTCTTCAGTTATAGCTTTACACTTCACATGCAAGGCAAAGTGCTTGAAACAGTTATTGTTTGCATGTTTCCTTTTTCCTGTTTTTAGTTATTTTCTAATATTGGAGCATCACTAACTCGCATTTAATATGATTTGAGTTAAAATGACACTCATTTTTATTTTAAATTCTTTTCTGACAAGTGTACTGCTTTGCTATTTGGTTCTTGAAAATCTGACATTTTCCTGTTGATAGGAAGGGACATATTGAGTGTGATGGAAAACATGCTTAATATATACCAGTTAAATCAAACCCTGAACTATTTGTAGTAACTAAATACATCATGGGTTGAAATTAAGTGATGTAGGAAGTCTAGATGGAGTCTTTGAGCTCAATTCTGTGGTCACAGATATGGACAAGTGCCCCATACAAAGCCTTAGGAAGAAATAGCACCCAAGGCACTTTGTAGTACAGACAGCAAGCAGAGAGGAGCAGTTCAATAAAGGGAACGTGTCGGGTAAGATTTTTTGGATTGTAGTTTCAGTGTGATGCTTGCAGGTATCTCAGCTCACACCAGGGGCTGTGCCCCAGGAGGAGGGCAGGGTTGGCTGCAGGGATGGAGGGGGCAGTAGGGTCTGCCAGAGCCACCACAGCACTCCAGCCTGCCAGGATAGCTGCTCCCTACACTACAGCACAGGGGCTCCTGAGCAGCTTTCTCCCTGCGGGAAACTGATCAGCACTTCCCTTAACCTGGTTTGCAGACACTTTGGGTGTGTAATTTTTGGGAGGGTTTTAGCTGAAGGAAGATTTTTATATGTAGTTCATAGGACCACGCCTGTTGTTTAGTTCCTGGTGTTTGAGTTATGGAGTGAGCAATTTTTCTGAAGTTTCTGCTTCATTGGTAATCCTTCTCCTTGGTGTCCTAAGTGAAGACATTCTTGTCCAGGGCTCCAGTGTCCAAACTCTATCTTAACTCTAGATACCATGCTAGTGGAGATTATTGCTTTTTCGTGTTTTGTTGTCTTGCTACATGATAACTAAGTGCTTGTTTGTTGACAGGATGCATATGGTCCATATTCTCCAGAGGAATGCATATCTTTACCAGTCTACACTAGTGTGGAGAGGGGCCGTGTGGTGACAAATATTGATGTACCTTGTGGAGGAAACCAAGACCAGTGGATTCAATGTGGTGCTGCTTTATTTTTAAAAAATCAGTGATCTGAAACTGCATTAACTTGTGAAGTTGAGACATTTAAACATCTAATTTCTTACTTACTAAGAGAACTTTAGATTCATTGCTTTTATATTTTTAAAGCAACATTTTATTAATTCTTGTTTATTTTTTTTAAATGTATTCAAATAATTCTACTTGATAGAATTTCAGTGTATCTTTGTGGGATATTGTAAAAATTAGCATGGCACTATTCAGAAAACTGCTAATTTGGATTGTTTCTCTAGATTGTAATGTGCTGTATTTCTGTCTTGAAGTTGAAATCTATTCTGGTTTGCTGAGAAATATTGACTAAAAATTCAAAGTCAGCATTTTTTCTTTGATTTTTTTTCATTATCCTTTTGGAATTGTTATTCATATGCCTCTGTTATTTATAAAATAAAATTCAAAAACTTAGCTTTTGTAACTGAAATTTAATGTTTTACTTGACGATAAGAATCATAATAAATGTTTCAGTCTCTTTTAATGATGTTTTACTTGTAATTACATTTCTTTGTATAGGTAGTAAATAACACAACTTTGATGAACTTCATGTGGAGTTACAAACTCATGTGGTTACAAAGTTAGATTACTATTATGGGTATTTTCCAGAAGTAATTGATAAAAAAATTATGAAACTGTAATAAGTTCCAGTAAAAACATGCACATAAACGCCTGTAATAGCCAAACAATTCCTTAGACAAAAAAAAAAAAACAAAAAAAAAAAAAAAAAAAAACAAAAACAAAACAAAAAACAAAAAAACAAACAAACAAAAAAAACCAACAAAACAAAAAAAAACCCCACAAACAACAAACAAAACAAAACAAAACAAAAAAAATTGGAATTACACACCTCATAAGATATTTTTAAAAGCCAGAGGCAAAGCACTTTCTTGGTTTGCATGGAAAACAGAATAGATGCTTTGGTTCTGATATATCTGATAGATTTTATATTCATTTTGAAGTAGTATTTAAATTAAGACTACATTTCACTTTCCTGATATTTTTCATTGACGATTTCAGGGAGAGAGAAGAAAAGCAGAGAAAATATTTGCCTTATCTCCAGGTCAACTTCCTGAAGAAAGTATTTTTCTCTCTTCTTCTCTATTGTTCATGCCTTAAACTTGGTCTTTTGTCTCTATTTGGAAAGTTTTCCATTTTAGTTGTTCTTCTAATTAAAAGCTGCCCTAAAATAATTTGATACAATTGAACATACATTTTTAAAATTGAATCCTGTCTAAAAACAGAATAGACTTAATACTTTTCAGATAATTGCCTCATCTTCCTTTATGTATTTCATTCTGATTCAATGAAGAGTAAAACAGTAGCAAATTTGGAAAAAAATTGTTTCTGAGGAAAATTTTGGGGAAAAATGACAGTCTCCATCAGAACAAAAGCACTTGTGTAAATCTATATACAAGCTCTGTGAGGATTTAGAGGGTGACTTGTCCAGAGAAAATACTCTGCCATACGAGACTTTCTTGGAGATGAAAAGTTTTGCAGAGGGCATACTTTTAATTCCCCGAGGCACATGTTAAGAACATGCTGCAACTTTCCCTTTTGGATCCAATGTTTTCATAACCTAGACTGTATTTCAGCTCTCATATATCTCAAACTGAGGGATCAGTACACTGGCATTTATGAATTCCAGCTTCTCTTTTGTGGGCAGATAGAGAAATACAGATACTCAGCTGTTCAGATAACTTAGGACAAAGATGTCTGGAAAATCATACATTTTCTTTTAATCTACCTTGCACAGAAGTAATGACCAGAGACGTAGTAGGTGTCTTTGATGACCCATCTTGTTTGTAATGAAAATAAAAATCTACTGTAGTGAGTGAAATGAATCATTAGTAGAATATTCTGGGGATTTCCATGTTTCGTTTTTTAAATTTTTTTTTCTCTCCTTGTTGTAAGCTTCAAAATGCCTTCCATTTTGCCAAGAGAAATATTATTATTATTTAAAATCTCTAATTTCAAGTCTTCTCTTGGTATATATTTAGTCTTACTGATCCTACTAATATACAGATATTGATTCTATCACAAAGAACAGATATAAAAGACACTCCTCCAGACCTACCATAGTATTTCTGTTTCAGAGTCAGAAACTGACTCAGTTTCTTACAGATGACTTGTCTGTATCCTAACCCCTCAGAGCTGGCCTATCTCTGGAGGTTTGTAACCTCTTCTATCATCCACTACTGCCACAGCTTTAGAACTGTGGAATATTTCTCAGCTCACAGCATCAGGAGTTTTGTTCCCAGGCATGTATTCATGCCTTTCTGTCAGAGCCCTCTTTTAGCCAGCTTGATTAAATCTCATTTTGTTTGGTTCTCCTCTCAGTTTAGAGCCCCTTCACATTACTAGAACTGTCTGTTTGCTTCTGCTCTTTCTAAGACCTTCTCTGAGTGATATGAAAAAACCCCAATCTTCTTAATGTTTAGCTATAACTGGAGCATTGAGCTATATTTTTATTTGGACAGAGGTCCTGAGGGAGGCTGATCTTTGTTACAGATGTGAAAGGCTCTCTCTTCTGAGGTGTCTTTGATGTCTTTATTTTTTTTTCAGCACAGGACAAAAAACCTGATTTAAATGTCAAGCTAATTTTTCAGCTTGAAATCTAGTAGATTTTTAATTATGTAATATTTCATCACAAAAAGAACCCCAAATTTTGGGAGCTGTATATTACGCTCACAGTGTATTAAGCAGTATGTTTGATACTTGTTTTGTTTAAGTGATTCACTAATCTTTCCTTCTCATAACTGGAGTTAGAACCCTAATGTTTTAGATGGCTCCCAGATGACCTAAAGAGGAAAAAAAATTACTTATCTTGTGTTCCTTGATATGTATTGTCTGTTTGCATTGTATAATGTGCTTTCTTTCTACCCAATATTGTCATTTAAATGAAAGATACTATAGGTAACTGCTACTCTAGACCATAGGAATTATGTTTTTGGCAGTAAAAAGAGAACTGTAGAGTTTTTATTACCACCAATGTGCAGCTTTGTATCACATGCATAGGCCATTGAGAAGTATGAATCAGGAAACATAAAAAATAAAAACATCAGAAATGCCTTAATGGTCTGACTAGGGTTTGAAAGAGTCTGTTCTGCTATTCAGTTTCAAGGGTATAGGAACTTGTAGGACTAAAAAGAGATATATGAAGAGATCTTAGAAACCACACTTTACTGCTCTGTAAACACTCTCTTTTGAAGACTTGAGAAAGGCAAATCTTCAGTAAGTGCAAATTTTTATCAACAGAAATCAAAGTGACAAAATACAAAGTGAAAAAACCTTAAAAGAATAACAAAACCTTTGAAAATAATGAAGATTATGCAGTAATATCTGAATGTCTTCAAAACACAATTTTTTTTACAAATGCATTATTTTGAATTTGAAAAGCTGCAGTTTCTTCCTTTTACACCTTGTAGCAATCAAGCTTCTGTGAGGTACTGGTGCTGTCATCCATTGGAAGACGTGCTGTTTGGTGCATTTAGCAAATTCACTGCAAGTCTACTGACACAGAGCATGCCGTGTGCCCAAACAGATGAATCCATGTTTGTGGAAGAGTCAGACTCACTTTTTGCTATTTGGAGTAAACAGCCTTCAGAAGTAAGACCTATGATGTTGATAGAATACTTCACATGTTTTGGTGCCACGTCAAGTTGACTTAGGAATTTATTCCCGGAAAATTTTTAGAATTTCACTAAAATTCAAATGCTGCAGTGGAAAGCAAGTTATGCAAGTTATGCTGAGTATAAATAGAACTGCTGATGTAAATTGTCTTTCCTCTCTTTATTTCAGCTTTCAGAGACCCAGAACAGCAGTAATTTGTCCCCAAACAGCTGTATCATTGCTAGAGTCGAAGGGGGAATAACCTGAACTCAATGCTTAAAAGCATCGAATATGAATTATACAAGTTCTTACACTGATAGACTGTCTTTCAACAGCAAAAATGGGTTTGCATAAATTATACTTAATATTGGTTACCATAATAAAAATGTGCAGCCTTTACCAGGACTAGAAATTTCTGTATGAAGTTTTACATGACATTTTTAATTCCCTTTAATTTTAAAGGTTTTAATCCTTTGAAAATGAAAGGTGTGAATAAGAAACTACATGTGGGAGAATCTGAAGACCAATACAGAGTGTGTCACGCTTGGGAAAGCGAGCTCGGCCTCTGTGGGTTCTTATGCTGTGTTCTCCTCTGAAGGTGTGCACCTTCATCAGTGCACTGGAGTTCTTCCCAGATCAGAAGCTTCCCTGGGAACCCATCTGCCTGAGAGGCCATCCTCCTCCACCTCACCTCATGCCTCCAGCTGGGGAGGCTGCGTAACTCAGCCCCATCTCCTGGAGCTGCTTTTCATTTCCCATACTGAAGCTTCTCACAGCAGAGCTCACCCAGTGAATGTGTTTTAAGAACTACAAGTCTTTAAGATCTAGATTTCTTACTTCTAGTTCTCTTGACCTTTATGTAAGATAGCTAGAAAGCAACTGAGGAGGGTTTTTTCACTTTATATATGTTTGGTGCAAACAGAGAGACTTTTCATGGTCTATTTTAGAAAATCACTTCTTTGAGCAGCTTCACAATAATTACTGCTAATATGGGCTACACTGTGTCTCAGGACTAGTTCTTAGAATATGATCTTTGTGGAAATTAAGGTGGTTCCTTTTATTTCAAAGTTGAATTAATTTGTCTTAATTGTAGTACATAAATAATCACGATAGAATATCCAGAGATCTTTGCACAGGCTAGTTCTAGAATGGGTGTGTATGTATGACAGGCTAGTCAATGCAAGAATTTGGGTATTCAGCCTGTGTGAGAACATGCTGCAATTCTACTTTTTCCTCATGAGTCCATCTGCATTGCAGTGCCTTGTCCAACACATAAATTAACTGAGAGCACATGTCATTTGAGCACAGTGTAAATACCCTGTCTGGTGTTCATTCCTGCTGGGTGATCCTGTAAAGGAAGTGGACTGAACTGCAGTAAGCAGATGCCCTAGGTAGATATCAGAGCTGTGTACTCTAACTGGGAGCAGTTTCTACAAAAGTGTCAGAATTACTACTGCCTTTGCATATCAGGAGAGAGCAAGCTGTCCCAGATCTCTTTAGAAGAAATCTCAGACAGATAATTCATCATTTTCTCCCAGTGTTAGATCCACTTAATTTTTCAGAGCAGCAAGTATGGATTGTTATTAACAGATCAGCCTTGGAAAAAGTAATTAGTAATCATGCTTTTGAAATGTTTCAGATAGGCAATTACATTGTCAGAGCTGTCTGACTCATCTCAGCCCCTGGCAAGGTGAGTTCTCCTCATGCAATCCCACATGGTACTACTGCCATGCCCAAGAGGATTTTCAAGCACTTTACCTACTGAGATGGGGAAGAAATGACAATGTCTTCAGGGCGCTTTTGGGATGGGCACGGTCATATCAGCATTTCCCACTAGGTGGTACTGTGGACTAGACCCTGGTGAGAGCCTGGCACAGGGACTGAGGTGGGTTTGGAAGGTAAAGACAATTTATAGTCTATACAACATCGCATCCACAGTCCGTTCCAAAGGAAATTTCTTACAGCAGTGCTGAATAAGCAGCTACATCTTAAAAAAAAAATGCTTCTAGTTAGTTGTGATGTAGTTCTTTTCAGAAATAAGTGATTCAGCAAGTGAATTTCTCCTTCCTCCAAGATGCCTGGCTTGTGCAAGTGGAAAAGGACTGACCACTCTGGCCCGCTTGCAGCTATTTCTGTACATCTTCAGTGTCTGCATAGGAAGAAGGAACAATGAGGAGAAGGGTGCCCTTGCAGCATGGAATGCCACCAGCCTCCCACTGTGCAACAGGCAGAGTGTGGCCAGCAGGCTGGGCCAGGTGAGCCTTCCCTGCACACGTCTGGCATTCTGGGCCCAGTGCTGGGCTCCCCCGTGGAGACACAGACATACTGGAGTGAGTCCAAGTCCACCAAGATGGCCAAGGGGCTGGAGCACATGACTTATGAGAAAAAGCTTAAGGAACTGGCCTTCTCCAGCCTGGATAAGAGGCAACTTGTATAGGGAAGGACTTACTGGCAGCTTGCCATTGCCTACATGGAGGTTATCAAATTTCATGGCAGGAGGACAGGGGACAAGATTTTATAATACACGGAAAAATATTCTCCCCCTGAGGACAGGCACAGGTTTCCCAGAGAGGTTGTCCAGTCACCATGCTTGGAAGTATTGAAAATTGAACTGGATAAGACCCTGAGCAATCCATTCCGACCTCAGAGCTGACCCTGCTGTTAAGGACCTTCTGCTGTCCCCTCCAACCTGAAATATACTGTGCCTCTGTGTGTTGGATTAGTTACATGTTCATCATTTCAAGCAGAGTGTATAAATTACAGTAAAAAAAATAATGTCATTCTGCTCTTTCTACTTTCTGCTCCATACAGAAATGACCTGCAAGTCCTTCAGTTTTACTGCTGCCTCATAAGCTATCAGCAAGTTCAGGGGTTAGTCAATGGAAAATGAAGCAGTTCACAGAATAAATGGATGAATGAAATGTTAAACCATAATAGAGCAAGCCAAAAACAATTTAGAGGAACCTCACTTAAGGCATAAAACCAAAAATAAATGTTCTGAACACTTCAGAAGCAAGATGCCTGCCAGGGGACTATTGAGTTATTAGATGAAATGCAAAACTCAGGGAAGGTAAGACCACAACAGAAACCTAAATTATTTGCATCAGAATTCATTTCAGAGAACTGAGTGTGATTCCCATACTGGCATCTCAGTCTGTGTTTTTTAAATAAGGGATGAGCCTTAGGGATCATCTTAAACTGACCTGTCAAAATAAAAAGTTTTAGAAGAAGCTAGAAAATAGTTGTAAGAAATGAGTTGTTAGGTCCTCATCCAAGAGTCCTTAAGAAACTCAAGGAACACCAGCACAACGTTGCTTCACTGGTCAATGCTGCTTCACTGTCTCACCTATCATTTAAGTGGCCTGTAGTTCTAGGGGAAGGAAAAGTTCTCCTTTTTTAAACAGTCTTCCATAAAGACTTTCTTCTATGTAAAGCCTACTGTTTTGTAGCCAAATTGTAAGCCAAATTGTGAGGCCAATTGTAAGGTCAAAAAAATGTGATACTCAACTACCTTAAAAACAAGGAAGGTCAGCATGGGTTTTTTTGTAAGTCATGTTTTAAATAAATTATCTTTTAGCCTTTAAAAAAGCTTGAATTTATTGATGGAGTCAGAGAAATAATTTGATACAGTATACAGGGATTTCTACAACGTGGGAAAAGTTGGGGAAAAGGAACTAGGCTGTACCACAAGAAAAAATGAGAGAGAGAAATAAAGGGAGAGAGTGAGTAGTGTTGTGCCATTTTACAACAGCTGAAGATCTCAATTTCCAACTTGATCTTTATGAAGGCAGGAATCCCAGGCCAGAATATTTTCTGTGGCTCTTCAGTACAATGGCATGCTTCTTTAAGAAGTCTGTGTTAATTTTACTGCTTTTACTACATTCAGACATGCTGTGCCCAAGGGTAGGTCATCTCTTAACCTATGTAACCTTTATGCCTTAGATGTTGTATGATTGATCTTCCTTCCTTCCTTCCTTCCTTCCTTCCTTCCTTCCTTCCTTCCTTCCTTCCTTCCTTCCTTCCTTCCTTCCTTCCTTCCTTCCTTCCTTCCTTCCTTCCTTCCTTCCTTCCTTCCTTCCTTCCTTCCTTCCTTCCTTCCTTCCTTCCTTCCTTCCTTCCTTCCTTCCTTCCTTCCTTCCTTCCTTCCTTCCTTCCTTCCTTCCTTCCTTCCTTCCTTCCTTCCTTCCTTCCTTCCTTCTTTCTCATCTGTGATTAGCCATTAAGGTAGATAAAATGAGGGAAAACTTCACTGAAACAGGTGTTAGGAGAGAATGAAGAGTTTTTATCACATCTTGGCAGTTATGATCCAGTTCATATCAGAGAATAGACGATATCACACCTGCTTTTAGGGATTGCCTGGAGCAGAAACAGCAGAATCACAGGAATTAATACAAATTAAAGTATCCTGACTGCACTTCCTGGTCAACCCCTGAAGTAATAAGAAACAGACCTGAAGGTTTCAAGCTGATAACTTCCTAGCACAAAGCTGCTTCTAGGAGTGAGCTGATCAGATGTGAAATGTGTGTTGCCACAAGCAAGTCAAAATTACCCTGTCCCATGTCTGTGATGTCAATGTAACTAATCCCTGCAAATACAATTTTTAAACATCTTAAGCTAGATGTTTGAAATATGTTTTATTCTACTATTATTAATTGTCTTTCTCTGGATGAAAATGAAAAGGTGCAGACTGATGAAACTGGAAACCAGCTTAAACTGAGGTAGTAGAAAACTGATGCAGATTTCAAAAAAGCAAGTGAAACATGGCAATTTCTTAAGCAATGGAAAGTTGAACAGAACAAAATTAAATAAGCAAAAGCTAAAAATTAAGGGGTAAAAAACCTAAAAATTATTGGAGTATCCCAAACAATGGATTTGCCATGGTTGTTGAGGAATTGTGGAATGCTTCACTACTGGAATGTGAAGCAACTGTAGTCTGAAGAGCCAGAGACCCACTGGCATCATACCAGCTGCCCTCAAGAGTCATCCACACTGAAAATCTATAAATTTGATGAAGAATGGTCTGCCTTGTAATCCAGAAAATACTTGTGCAGGGGGATAATGCAAAGATGAGTCAAATTTAGCATCTCACCAGGTGCTGCCATCATGAATGGAAGGTGGAAATTGCTGGTTTAGCTCAAGACTACATGTCCTTTGATCCAGTGTGCTGCCACCACAAATAGCTGGGGGAAAAGGAAAAAAAGGTAATGCACCCAACAACAGGAAAAAGCAGTAAGGTAAAGCTGTATTTATCCTACAAACTAAAGGTTTTCTTCATTTTTCCAAAGGTCAGATTTCATTCCCTTTCCAGGAAAACATGCATTACCCAGTCTATCCCTGAATGTTCCTGTGATGTATATGTATGTATGTACAAACCTTCTTCAAGTGGTCTGAAATTTTGAGCCTGACACATACTTTTGAAAACTGGATATTTTTTTTGGATTCTCTACTTCATACATGTTTATGATAACCCCTCTTAATAATTTCCTCCTGAACAAAACAATCACAACCTTTCAGAGTCTGCTGATATGAAAAAAATGTAATTTTCCATCTAGCCATCTTCAGCTGATTTTGCTAAGTTTTTCTGAATTCTGAACTATCTTTTTTCTTCTTTTTTAATGATCAGGTGGTCACGAAGTTTCAGGTAACACCATGTAAAATTTTTTATTTTATTCGATATCCATATACTACAGTAAATCGCTTCCCACAGGATTGATATCCTGTTGAACAGCACTTTCCCAGTGCTTCTTCATGAGCAAGACAATATTAAAATGTGAAGGGTTGCCTACCTCCTTTCATTAAATGATGGGACTTGAGCCAAGATCCATTAAGCAAATGCTTACTTATTCTTGCCATTTTAATTTAAAAGAATATTAAATTTAAATAAATCTTTACAAATTTGAATTTATCTTTTAATTTTAAAGTTATTTATAAATAGATCACATTTCTTTCCCACCTACAGTTGGAACTACTTCAGAGGTAGGTGTTTTGCAGAGGTTTTCTGGTGTAGCAGGGTCTCTGTGCTCTGTTTTTATGGGGTTTTTTACCTCTGCCCTATTCTCCAGAAGGTCCCTTGAACTGCAAAGATCTAGTTGTTTCCCAGGTGAAAGATTGCCTCTATTCCCCAGAGGTTTCAGCTTCCCAGAGCAGGCACACACCCCTTCCCACTGCTGCCAAGCTCCAAACTTTTAACAGAACAGAAATGGATTAACAGAGAATAAAAACAGGAAGGAACTATATTCTCTTTCAAAATTTCAAAACCACTTTTATCTTAGTCTATTATGAACTGTTTTTAACACTATGGAGGACATTTGCAAAGTATAAGAAAAGCCTTGTAGTGATTTTTTTGGAAAGCCAAGAGGGAAGGGATGCATCTGTTGAAGGACTACCTTTGCACTCAGCTCAAAGCATCTGCTACTGCATGTTGCTGGAGACAGGGGAGGGTGAGGAGTTGGATCCATTGTGTGGGTTGTTTAATCCAAGTGAGATTTTACAGTAGATCTCATATGATCAGCTCAGCTGGTTGGAGCACGGTGCTAATAATGCCAAAGTCGTGGGTTTGACCCCCAGATTCAGTTCAGAGTTGGACATGGGGGTCCTTTGTGGGTCCTTTCCAACTCAGACTCAGACTATTCTGTGCTTGAAGACCTGTGTGGGTGTCATTAACATAATCATCAAAAGGAGTAATGCTGTGGAAAACTTGAAAAATTTACGTGAACATTGAGCAGCTGTAAGTCAACACGACTCTGTTTTCTTCAGGGAAATGGTGCTGTTCACATCAACTGATGAAATGTCTCACTGAGTTAATTTGACCTTAAACAATTCTGTGCAGTGGGGGCCGTGGCTGTGGTGAGCAGCAGAACTTACTGGTTGGGGGTTTTTTGTGGGCCTGTTAAAAAATGTATACTGATTTATTTTTCCTTTGGAAAAGTATGATTCATTAGAACATGATTTCTGAGAAGGAAAGTATGTTGAAACCAGTCCTAAATAAGAGATTTAAAAAGGGTTTTAACACTTTAGACTGTCCCTCTAGGGTTGATGCAATACAGAAGTTTTTATCTCTCAGTGCATAGGAATTTTCTGTTACGAAATCTGAAGATATTCCTCCATATCTAAAAGAATACCACTATAAATGAAATACCAAAACCACCAAAGGATAACAAAATAAATTAAATGATACATTAGAGATTAATCTAAATCAGTTTCTCTAAAAAATTATCCAATCACAAAATAAAATGTCTTCAAACAATTAACACTAAAATTATATGTCAAGACAATTAATTTGCTTTGTAAACAATTATTTGATTTAATCCAAGATACATGAGTGCATTTTTTGTCAACTACAGGGACCCATTCCTGTCATGATAAAGTTTAGTTTTCAGAGTCTGGCCACTTTCAATGTACATACTGTAGCCTTTACTCCAAAAAATGCGACTACAATTTTAGATTCCTTCTGGATAAATTGTCTGCTAGCTTATGACTCCAAAACATGTGGCACTGGAAATTCTTCTCCCAGATTATAATAGCATGAGCACTTCAGACCTATGACAGGAGATGCAGTCACTCTCTTAGAGCATGTGCCCTAGATTTTTATGCTGTTTGGTTCCTATAGATTGCTGCAGTATTTGGGGTTTGTTCTGGATATAGAAGTATAAAAATCATGTATTGTCAGACAAGCAAGACGACTACCAAAAATTTCAAATTCAGTTAAAATAGCTCTTGCCCACAGTACAAAGTACAGAAAACAATCTGAAACCACAGACACCAATATTTCCCTTCAGAATTCAGAATTCAGGATATGATACTTTGATAATTATGAACATGACTTTTGAAGTGCCTCAGGCTCATTAATCCTCTGGAGTTATGAACCTTATGAAAAATCCTGTCTTGTGCTTTTACGGATTTCATGAGGATTTGGTAGTCAGCAAACCCCAGGTCTCTCAGGCTTTTGCTGAAGTGTTGACACAGGCTTTTTACTTGGGAATAATACCAGGGTATTTTTCTCTACACAAAATTACTCTCACTGGCATTTGAGTGTTTTCCAGCCAAGTTATTTGGTCCAAACTGGAGCAGATATGGCTTTCATTTGGCCTGGCAAGTCATCCTCATCTGTCAAGGTGTGACCTAAAATCCTGGTGTAGCTGTAGGTCCTGAGAGCCTTGCCCCAGTTCCCCACACCCCCTGGGAGGGGTGGCAGGGCAGCTGGCTTTGGAACCAGCTGTCCTGGAACACTGGGCTCCTCTCACCATTATTTTGCAGCCCCATTTTAAGTGAAAGTGTAGCAGTCCTTTCATTCTATGCTGAAATTAGTCTATAAAATAGGTGAAATGAACCATCTGAAGGCAGGTGGGCTGTACCATCAGATGACCCAAGGAACTAGAACTCCTGTCAGCCTAACCTCAGTGCTGGGAAGGTCATGGAACAATTCACCCCGAGTGCCTACACTCAGCACATGCAGGACAACCAGGGGATCAGGCTCAGCCAGCACAGGTTTGCAAAAGGCAGGTCCTGCTTGACCAACCTGATCTCTTTATGTGACCAGGTAACCCTCTCTGTGGATAAGAGAAAGGCTGTGGATTCTGTCTACCTGGATGTCAGCAAAGCCTTTAACACCATGTCCCACAGCATTGTCCTGGAGAAGCTGGCTGCTCATGGCTTGGACAGGTGCACTGCTTGCTGGGTGAAAAACAGGAGGCTGTGCTCTGAAGGGTACTTGGTCACTTTGAAAAGCAACTTAAAAGTCACTGAAGACTGGTGTATGTTAATGTTGCATTGTGTTCAAAAGAAGCAAAGAAGCAAGCAGAGCCTTTGTAACTCAAAATATGTGCGATTTTCCCTCCTTTTCCTTTTCTCACTGTTTTTTTTCTGTACTCTTCAATGGTTCACACACCTTTCAGTAGAGATGGGATGACTTATTAAAAGCAAACAGGTCATGCATATGGAGCTTTGGTAGTAGGAGACAGACCTTTTAATGTCATCCAAACACAGATGAAATGAACTGGCTTTGGAATTATTTTCCTTTAATTCCTCATGTCTAACTCAAAACTTGCGAGGTCCCCAAAGCAATAAAAGAAACACTTCAGGCCACACACTTCACTGGTTTCTTTTGGTTCTGTTGGGCACAGAGGGGCATCCTGCCAGAAATAGTTGTAAATGGCACCATTCCTATAAAGGACAGGGAAAATTGTGTTTTCTAAACCTGTCAGTTGTGACCAATTCTTCCTAAAGACCTCTTGGGCTTTTCTGCAGGAAGAACAGCTGACAGGATATACAGAGGCAATAAAAACATTTAAACATTGTCAGTGCATGAGGCTACAGAGCCATGCAAGCTGCAAAGCCCCAGTAGCACATCCAGACTGTGAATTTTGACTGGAGTCCTGCATGGCTTAGAAACAAAAGTAAAGAACACAGGAAAGGGTGGAGACAGTAAGTGCTACCATTGCCCATCATAATGAAAATGACTAAGAAGAGGCTGAGAGGCTTCTCTGAAACTTGTGCACTAAGGAATGCAAAACATGGCAGGAAAACCCAGTGCCTGCTATTCCTCCCTTGTCTCTTCCGTTTCAGGAGTTTCATACAATAGAGATGACTTATCTCAATAAATTGTTCCATGGTGAACTTTTATGTTGCATTGAATCAGATTTTGTATTCAGTTTAACAGAGCTAAGGTAATAAATTAGAAGATAATTAAAAGAGATGTCTTCCTAAAATATAGCTGACACTGGCAGAAAGGTTTCAAGATAGAATAGTGAGGCAATATATTAAAATTACTGAATAATTGTAATATACAATAATTATTAAATAATGCATACTCTGGGTTAATTCTCCATAGCAATTTCTTCGGAAAAAATGGATAGAAGCAAGAATAATACAGAAGAATACAACAGATGAAGCCATATAATTCTTCATCAGGCAAATGCTTTACTGGCATCGTAGTGACAAGGTGAGATCATATATGAAGAGGAACAAGCTTATGGGTCAGAGACAGGGTATGGCCTCACCTGCAGTGTTGAAAACTGGAATAACTCCTATAGTCAACACAGATGTGCTGCAAAATTGAAATCTGATGTTGGCTAGAAGTTTTGTCCCAATGTGTTGAGATGCACTCCAGATAATTTGAAGCAGGAAAACAGGCCAGGATGATTTGCACCAGGCAGTCTGACATACTGACTGAATGGAAACTTGATTAAAAGCAAGGGCTATAAGAACATGTTCAATATTTTGGATAAGAAAAAGACAAACCAAAAAAATTAAAAATAAAACCACATCAAGGCACTCTGAGACCATATTTGCATCTTGCAATGTTGACTATCTTTGTATTATCATAGAATCATGGAGTCTCAGAATACCCTGAGTTGGAAAGGACTCACAAAGGTTATCAAAGTCCAGCTCCTGGCCCTGATCAAAACAACCACAAGAATCACACCATGTGCCTGAGAACATTGGCACAATGCTTCCTGACCTCAGGCAGGCTTGGTGCTGTGATCACTTCCTTGGGGAGCCTGTTCCAGTGTCCAAACACCCTCTGGGTGAAGAATCTTTTCCTAATACCCAGCCTAAATCTCCCCTTACACAATTTCAGGCCATTCCCTCAGGTCCTTTCACTGGTCACCACAGAGCAGAAATCAGTGTCTGCCCCTCCTCTTCCCCTCACAAGGAAGCTGCAGACTGCAGTGAGGTCTGTCCTCAGTCTCCTCCAGGCTGAACAGAGCAAGGGACCTCAGCTGCTTCTTGTATGGCTTCTCCTCCAGACCCTTTGCCATCTTCATAGCCTTTCTTTGGATGTGCTAATAGCTTTCTATCCTTCTTACATTGTGTGTCTGTTCTTGTCCCTACAGCCTCACTGCTTTCATTCCACAGGTAAAACAGGATGGGAATTGCATTACCTGTGATGTTTGTCCATGATGACGATAGTGGTTCCCCATCTTGGTGGCTGTCTAGGCATTGCTTTAGGAAGCAGCATTTTTACAAGAAAAGCAGGATGCACTATTTCTCTTCTCTTACAGGTTTGAAATGCATAATTTTCTGTATGCTTATTTACCTTGCTCAGGATGCTTGTTGCAATATAAATTTAGATCTTTGTATTAATTTTTAAGATTTCATCTGTGTCTGAATGATTCAGTCAGATCCAAGTTGCCCTTTAAAAAGCATAAGTTAACTTCTTTTTTTTCACAAATTGAAGAATTTGATACCCGGAGAAAAAAAATTCATGAGCACAATTCCAGATGAATGTGCTTGGTGAAGAAATATTTTTATCTTGTTAAGGAAAATGCATTAATGCAAATGTGAATATGAGAAGTTATAAACATGAAAGGTAATCCCATCTCAAAGCTACTTACAGAGACAGAAATTATTACCAGTCTTTATAATGCTGTAAATTGTGTCTGATTTGAACTTCATTTTAAACTACATAGTGAAAGAGAAATCAAAATTTTCTGTTAAATACAAAAGCTTAAATGAGAATTCAGCACACAGGAGAGAGCAGACTGACAATATACAATCTCACTGAAGCTTGAGTGTGCATAGACTAGAGCAGTTAATCAAAAACCCCACTCATCTGCCAACTCTTTATGAATTCATCAAAGCTCAGCAGAGAGTTATCAGCACAGAAGATTCATACATCAAGGCTTCAGCTCTGGCTTCCTTGACATCCCAAGCAGATTAGTCTGTGACAGATTTCTGTAGCCCAGCAAGCATCCCAAAGTGGAGCTACAATGGAGATGACAGGCAAATCCTTGGCATCTGATGTCACGTCCACTTGTTCCATCAAAGCCAACAAGGTTTCACTAAGGTTACTGAAGTCGTGCAGGTTTAGGAGCTGTGTTTTTATTCATAACATGACAGAACAAGTCCTCGGGAGCTCGATGCAGGTGATAACCTTTCAGAGACCACATGAATAAATAAATCAATCCAGTTCAGACTCCTTTCAAAACAGCCATGTGTCTCCCACGAAAACAGACCAAAGGAGGGGCTGGATCACAAATAACTGCTCAAAAATGCTCTTTCTGTCCTCGCAAGGTATCCCAAAGGAAATCACTGTGTACTTCTCAGTGCCTCAAGGAAGCAAGAGTGGAGCAATTATCACCCCGTGTGTTTGTGTGCCGCATGCAGCTGATGCTGGGCATGTACTGGCTGGATGCAAATGTTTTGATCTGGATTTGAAGCCAGGCATTAAGGAGTGTGCTGCCTGGGAAAATCCCGTGGTATGCTTGCATAGGAGGTTGGGCAGTCTTTTCTAGCACAGGACTAGGGCTGAGGTAGAAGAAAAGACCATCCCTATCTAGAGATCTCAGGACTAGTTTCTGGGCAAGTGTGCCTATCTTCCTCTGGAAGAGAAAACCCCCAGCCCATTAATTTTGCTTCTCTGAGTGAGACTGTAATGTCTCTGTCTACAAATATACCATCATGCCCCACTTTTCTGTGGCATGGGTGCAATGCCACCACCTCTGGGATTGTTCAGCCTGAAGAAGGGAAGGCTCTGGACACACCTTATTATGACCTTTCAATATATAAAGGGGGTTTATAAGAAAGATGGAAGGAGATATTTTAGCAGGGCCTAACAGGACAAGGAACAACAGCTACTTGAAAGAAGGTAGATTTAGATTGGAAATAAGAAAATTTTTGTGATGAGGGTGGTGAGGCACTGGAACAGGTTGCCCAGAGAAGATGCAACATCACTGAAATTGTCCAAGCACAGATAAAATGGGGCCCAGAGTAACCTAATCTAGTGGAAAATGTTCCTATCCATGCCAGGGGATTGGATTAAGTGAATGGTCCTTTCTGCTCCAAACCATTCTATGATTTTATGATCATTACACTGAGAATTTGCAAATGGATCCAAGACAGTAAATTTATTAAAAAACCTCATGGGTCATGGTAATGACAAGTTAATAGCTAAAGCAAAAGCCAGGCACACAAGCAAAGAAAAACAAGGAATTAGTTCCCTACTTCTCATGAGCAGGCAGATGTTCATCCATCCCTAGGAAAGCAGGGATCCATTACACATAGCAGTGACTTGGGAAGAGAAACTCCATCTCTCTAGATGTGCCTCACTTTGCTTCTCCTTTCTCCAGCTTTCTATGCTGAGCATCATGCCATATGCTCTAGACTGTCCCTTGGGTCAGTTGGGGTCAGCTGTCCCAGCTCTGTCCCCTCCCAAATCCAAACCCCCAGCCTCCTCACATACAGCAAAGGCCTTGGCTCTGTGTAAGCCCTGTTTGGCCATTGTGAAAACATCCCTCAGTTATCAATACTGTCTCCAGCACAAATCCAAAACACAACCCAATACCAGCTACTATAAATAAAATAATCTCTACCCCAGCCTAAACCAGCACACTCCCTTTTACCCTTCCAATTATCTCCTACATCCCATAGGTAAAAACTGAGGAAGTGTCTGCTTGGGGCTCAGCTGCCTGATGAGGTTGAACCACATTGGTTCATGGTAGTGTGATGCTGTTCAGAGGATGAGGCAGCAGCCAGACTCGTTTCAGTATTGCCTTGTAAGGCTCCTTAAGTGTAAGCTGTCAGGTATTAGAAAAGGATGATAGATCAAGGCATTACAAGAATCTATAGAACGATAACTTTCCTGTGCAGATGACTGACCAAGCATCTCCACATACAGAAAGGGAGAGAATTCTATGCCCTGTTACTTCCTCCAACACACCAAGAAGTCTGAATTACATGGGTTGCATCAGTCATGTCACTCACTAGCTCAACAGAAAGTGAATTCTCTGGAACTGATACACAGCTTGTACTAAAGTCACACCACTCAAAGGAATATTTTAGTTACAGGGAGTTCTCCACTTTCCTTTGGTAAAAGTAAAGTCATCAATACATAAACAATGAATTTGGCAATGCTTTTGTACATAAGCTTAGATTAACTGTAAATGCTGGAATTATAAAGAGTAAAAATTCTTGAAAGAATAGGAATAAATCTGCAAGACACTCAGCAGAATTTTCTTCCATATTGATACTCTTCAGTGGACTGAACAGATTTTGAAGGTGTTTTTCCTCAGAGGTAGCTGCACTTCAAAGGTCTCAGACTGGTGAAGCCCATTCAAAATGGAATTTAAATGCACATGTAAGTAACGTAGAGAAAAAGGTTTTCGGATAGTAATGAGGATAGATACATTAAAAAAAGATTCCTTCTGGAACCATGTCTATTTGCAAAGAAAAGTCTAATTGCTGCACATTTAAACCACTAATTAAGGCCACTAATTCAGTTAAAATGGAAATGTAACAGGGTCTAGGATATTTCAATCCCTTTTAGGAATCCAATGTGCTTTAAGAACACATTTTGCTTTCCCAGCTGACAGCCACCTCATCTTAAGAAGAGCACCAACTGTTTGAACTAGCAATAAATTATGGAAGTCAAGAATTTGAGTCAACTGGACCAACAATCCATTTACCAGAAACTGGCATTTAATGGTCATGCAAACATGTAAACACTGTAAACTCATGTAAAATTTCTCATAATATTTCATTTCTTGTACATACAGACATACATATTTCACTTGTTTATAAATATTTCTTTCATCTGCCTGAAGGCTGTAAACCTTTTAGCACACTTGACCTGCAGTCCTGTTTGGGACCAGAGACTATTCAGGGTTATTACAGATGTCCCTGTGAATAGGGTGAACCCCAAAATCCACTGTACCAAATGGGGTATATGGCTGGCAGTGATACCCAGGCCTGTCTGGGACCAGGAGCAGGGAGGTGCCAATAGCTGGCTCCAGATTATATGTGGGTGAAGAAAAGTAAGACCTCTACAGTAGGAAGTTCCTGACTAGCATCACAAGCACATTAACAAGTTCATGAGGGCTGAGTGCCCATCTCTCCCAAGGCAAGTTAACTCCCAGGTGGAGTCAAGCACCTCACTTGTAAGAGGGAAGCCATGATATACTTTACTGATCTAAACCAGGGAGTTAAAAATGCTCAATGGTAAGTGCAACAATGGTTTAACAAGACCTGATGGCAAGAAAAGCTTGGTTATAAACGGAATGCAGGGTCAGAACTATCAGGAAGACCCTCCTGTTGAGTTGTGGGGCTCAGAAAGGACCTCCTTCCTAACTAAACTATTCCAATCTCCTTTTCAGAGAGGAGCCTAGTCCCAGTTTAGTCAAATGTTTATGTCTGAAGGATTATATATGCACAATCTTTTATATCACTCAGTTAAAATTTCAGAGTTTGACATGCTAAGTTGCTAAAGATTTCAAAGTTTAGTACCTGATGCTATAAGAACTCTCAAAACCTTGACATCCTTACTCAAGGGGAGATGCTGGCATGCAGCCCTCTGCCATGTAGGATTGCTCAGTGGGCTCTGGCCTGCCCACAGCCTCTGGAGAAAGATGAGTGACTTACAGTTGCATACAGCCAGGTGTTAGGGTCACCATTCCAGACCACCCTCAGCTGCCCTGTTGACATCTGCTCCCCAGAATCCAGAGGGAACTGGATGCAGCCCTCACAGCCCTTACTGATGGTCATGACTTAACCCCAGGGTTGTGGGGGGACACTGCCACAAGATGCTAATGTGATTTGGCTCCAAAACCAAAGGGACAGGCAGCCAGACTGAGCTGAGGAGGGCAGCAACACTGTAGACAAAAAGTGGAGCCCCAGGTGCCTTTGGCAAGTTCAGGCAGGTCCTGGTAGCATCTGCTGTGCCTGCTTTGCCTTGGCTACTCACGAGGCAGAAGGTTGGATACAGCTGTGCAGGGATTTTCACAGCCCAGCTGCATCCAACCTCTGGGAAGCAACTTTTGTCTCAGGGAAGACCAAGCACTCCAGTAACATGTTAGCATCTGCTGTGGGCTTTTCAAGGCAGCCATCAGGAGGTAAATTCTTGCCTTGCATCCCCATTGGTGACCAGCTGGTGCCTTCAAGCAAGGAATTTCATTACTTGTATCTTGTCTTTACCTGCCCACTTGCAAATGCTGAAGTGACAGCCTTTCTAAAAAGACAGTCACAGGTTTTGCTACTATGAGTTCCTAAGAACAGGCAAAGCATTTCTCTCACTCATTTTCTCCCTCTGATTCATGTAGTCCATACCTGGACTGCCCTTTTAGCTGGGATAAGAGGGTCATGCTCCATGGCCAAGGTTTGCTTTAAGGGCAGCTCTATGAAAAATGAGTGATATATTTTTATAATCATAAAATACTTCATCACTGAAAAATTCTGTCATTGGGAATATTAAAATATGACCAGAGATATTTTATGCAGCTGTTATTAAATAGTCATTAAACATTTCTGGAAAAAATACTCCTCAGGGATTTGACATTGAAGAATAGACTGTCGAGGCCCTGTCTGAGCTGTGACTCAGAAAAATATAAACCTCTGAAATGCACAAAACTTGTCTTCATCATCAGTTGTCTCTGAGTTCAGCAGTTTTATACATACCATGCAGAGTTTGGTCTGGGGAATCTGTCTCTGTGCACACCTCACCCAGGACCATGGTGTCTTACAGGCACCTTTAGCACATGGCAATGCAGTGCATCAGAGGAGGCTGCAAGAACACCACGGAAAGTCCACTTGTCTGAGGATCTCAAGGGTCATTTTCGGATTTAAGGATAAAGTGACAATTGTCCCAACCAATTTTACACCTATGAAACAAGTCACCATGCCAGTGCTAGGAGGCAGTGTTTGGGGTCTACGGGCAGTGCAGTGACACAAACTGATTTGGGGCACAGCTCTCAGTATCAGTCTGACCTGTCAGATGTACTTCATGGTAGTTTGACCTGTGCTTTGATGATGACTGTTCCTTGGCCAATTATGAAGGTAACTATCTCAGGTGATTGTTTCAGATGCCCAGACTTTGTGTCTACCAGGCTCTCTCATTTAGAGATCCAGGTGCTGCTTCTTCTACCCCTCAAACCAATCACAAATTCCCAGCAGCATCTCAAAGTTTCTTCCCCGAAAGTCAGTGCTTTCACCTGGAGATTGATAAAGACAATAAGAGGTTTTGTACCTCCTCCAAATCTGTTCTCTCCAGATGCAGAGGTAACAGTCTCATGTTGCAGCGAGGGGAGCATACAGCAGATTTTTCTATTTTTACCTAATTTTTATATGGCTTCAGGAGAAAATGTAGCACTTCCTGCTGTCGCTTTAAACTCTGCAGGGATTTTGTCTGCAGGGAAAATCCCCTTTTATTTACAGACTAGTCCAGATTCCCAGGGCATTGAAATTCTCATTCCCACTGCCAGAGATGTGGTTCAGTTGTAACCAGGCAGTTCGCCTGACTCTGCTGGAAGTTTTGGTCCTCTGCTCTTATACAGATTGCTCTGCTAAGGGAGAACAATTCTCCTTCTTAATGAATATGCAAAAAAACCAATTTCCACACTCATAAGTCTCTCAGCTGGTTAGTTAAAAGCCTCCACTGGTGGTATACAACAGCAAGAATAACAGCTTGATTAATCCCCATCTACTGGTCTGAACTAAAACCTGTGCCATTTTGTCACATTGCAGTGACAGAGTCATAATATAACAATACAGCTCAAAATGGCTCTCACAGATTCAGAAGGTTGTAATGGTATCCCCACTGACCCAAAATATCTAGAGGTATGCTAATTTTCCTTTGCTAAAACGAACAGGGGACTGATTTTGAGATTTCATTGTTATGGAAATATATTCTGGTCAGGACAATTACATTTGACTTCCCCCACTCCCCCTGAAGCATCAAGAATATTTAATATGCTACACTGATTAACAGTGTTAATCTCCTGTTCTGGGATGATTTGGCTAGGTAATGTATGCATAGAGAAGATGGCAGAGGAGAAACTGTGGTGTTTCATTATTGATCCTATTATCAGATTTGCCTGAAGAAGACCTACTTTTCCAGAGGAGGGATTTCAAAGCATGAATATAACTCCTTTTAGGGCTCTGCTTAATGACACTGATGTATCTTAGTTACCCCAGCCTGTGGAGACACCCATGTTAAGAGTGGACCTCAAACTGCTAGGTGGGATATAGGCCTGGACACAAGTTATCCGTGGAAAACTTCAGGTATCTCCACTCAGCCTGTGCATGTTCTTGGCTATTTGTTTTCATCAGGATGCTATGGGAAAGAGATCTGGATTGCTATAAAAGCCATTATGCCTGGGACTGAATAGAGAACAGAGCAGTTACTTCACCAGTGGCATATTTATAATTTTAACATGGTTTGGAGGGAGGTTGTGAAAAAAACCAAACATCAGTGACTGCTTCATCAGATCTATCTGAAGACACTGACAACTCTTTTTGTTTATATTGGGCCATCTGCTCCAGCAGTGCAGCTGGATTCTGCCAACTATACTGGAGCCACTGATGTACCCTGGCTTCAGGCTCATGCTCTGCCTTTCCTATTGATTTTAATGAGGCAGAAATATCAGCACATCCAAAAATACGTGTAATATCTGCTCAAATAATTTTTATCATTTATTGTTTTGGGTATTATTTACTATCTTAGGGATAAGCATACAACCACAAAATATGAATCAGTTTCCCTTTTGTATGGTTTTGCAGATTCCAGGTTGAGGCTGAATTCCAATTCTCTTTAGATAGAAATGACAACATTTCAAATCTCTTGTGTTTCTAAACAATTTACTTAATTGTCTCCCTAAACCTGTTGATTATAGAGTGCATATATATGTAAGCATATATATCTTTTATTAATATTTGAACCTAAGCTGAAGTTAAATGTATGCATCCATATGCAATACACAGCTGCATTTCCCAGCCTGAAACTGTGTATCCCATTGTGTTAATCTCTCTTCCTCTTACACCATTTTGCTTTCAAATATCTTCCCTGAAAACAAAAATCCACTGCATCTCCATTTAAGAAAAATGGGAAGTATAGCCTAAACATACACACCCCCCATCAATTACACATGAATAACATACAAAATTTAAAAGAAAAAATCCTGTTTTGAATGAGAAAAAGACTGAACACGTGGAGGTAGGGATGAGATAGCATAAAATGAAACTTACAGTAACAGATGATGTCACAGTAGGTTTTTTTCTCACAAAACAACTGTAGGACTGATATTTCTCAGAGACAGTAGTAGGGAAGGATAAACAAGAGCAGAGAAGATTGGTATGAACAAGCGGAAACCTACATGGCTGTGAGTAAGATCAGACAGAATAATGGGCATGTTTCTGACTGCAAGAGCAAGAAGACACTAGGATATATTTTTTTTCCAACAGGAACATCTTTCAGCATTTCATGATGGATTCTGCTTGTGTAAGGATTGAGTTTATATTAAGTAGCCTGCAAAGACTGTTGCCAGCTAGAGCCAGTGATGCCACAGTTCACTCCAAGTCCTGTGCTACCATATCCTTCACCCTTCCTTTGCTGGTCCTCTGACACCTACTATCTTTCTGCATCCTGTGCTTCAGATATTGTGCTGTGTCATCTCAAAATATGTCATTTTTTGATACATGTCTCATTCCGAGAGAATGACAGAGAAAAGGAAATTTTCCACAGTCCCCCATCCCATTCACTTCTGCATACCATGTATGTCCTGTCCATTTCTCTTGGCCAGACCAATGAAGAGTGATGGGATGATGGGAAAACAAGTCAGCCAAGATCTGGTCTGCTCCATCAGCTGAGGAATTAAAAAATTCTCTGGGCCTAGTGGAATATGATATACTCAACCATCCTTCCCAGGATATCTTGTGTTATGACAATATGGGAAACCTGCCTCGAAGTAGAAAGGAAGTTTAGTGTTACCAGACACTCAGGAGCAGTGCAAACATTTCCTTCACTCTTTCAAAGGCACTCTTCCTTCCTAGATCCTTTCATTACCATTTTAATCACAGTGTAATAGTTCTTGTTTATTCCTCCTTGTGACAATGCAGATGTAGAGTCAATAGATTGAACAGCAAATACATGACAAATTGATGGCTTCCTGTAGAGCTTGAAGTTTTATCAAACACATGATGCTGGTAGTCTGCTAGTTTTTACTCAAAAGCTGGAAATATCTACACTATTAAAAATACCTATGCAATGAAAAAGTAAAGATCATGTCCTTTCAGATCCACACATGTATTACTGTACTGATATTGATTCAGAAAAATAAATTTAATTTTCACTTTCAAAAAGTACAGAGCCATTTGAATTCTTTGTGAACACAACTCCCTATCTGCATTTCCACATTTCAAGATACCTTTTTGGCTGCTTTGACTTCACAGTGTCTTCTGGGTAAAGTGCAAGCTACTAAGGGTTAAAAGCACCATTGATGTTATTTTCATTACAGTAAAGCTGAACTTGTTGCCCCTTCTCCCTGTGAACAGGGAGACAGGTGGCCTGTGACATCCGGATGGGTTTACTCTGATGCTGAAACTCAAATACAGAACTTTGGCCCTTTTCTCCCTGCTCTATTCTTGTCCTTGAACTTTCCATCCTCTGTGCCAATGAATTTTAAGCGTGATGAAGAAAGAAAAACAGGCTGGTGCATAAAGGGATAGATGGATAGATAGATAGACAGACAGATAGATAGACAGACAGATAGATAGACAGACAGACAGATAGATAGATAGATAGATAGATAGATAGATAGATAGATAGATAGATAGATAGACTGTTTACATGCCTTACCTGTGAGATACCAACCAGGTGCCTGCAGATGTACATGGGGTTACTCTGTAGCTGTAGCACTAGCTACAATGTGCTAGTCATTTTCTTAATTCTGGGAAAGGGGTGTTTTCTGCTTTGAGAGCTCACAGCTCCATGGACAGACAAAGGAGGAGAAGGAGGAGGCAGCAACTCCCAGAAGTTTATAAGTTAATTTCTCCTCCTTTGTCTGAGGGAATTGTGAATGGCTTTGAAGCCAGCTCTGGTCTCAGCCATAGCTCTGGCCTGCTGTGCTCCCCTTCCTCTGCCCTTTTTTCTCCTCACTGCCCTATTTAGATCACAGGAATCTGTGGCTCTGCGGCTGCACAGCCAAGTGGGACACTGGTCACTTTCCTCTGGGCATTTTTGCAGGATGAACAATAACTTGTGCAAAATGGAACTCCCTCAGAGTGGCCTGTCCAGCAGGAGCAGGGAGCTGCAGGAAGGGTTTTCACATGGCACAGGGTGTGCTGGGCAGCAGGAGGTGAAGTGTGGGGAGAGCATGGTGGTGGCTGTGTGAGGGGCTGCTGCCAGGGTGTGCAGCACACGGAGCAGGGCTCTCAGTGCAGACAGCTGAGGAAGGAAGGGTGCACACAGAGCTGTGAGTCCAGGACAGACATGTCCTGCAAGGCCACCCCTTGCTGCCTTGATGGATGGCAATCCCTGTCAGCCCATGCATGGGCATTATTCTTTGCAGGACTCAAAGAGTCCAATTCATTATAGCAAAGCCTATTTTTTTTTTCCTTTTTCCACTCCAGTGGAGCATAAATGACCTGAATAAATCCTACTCCTTTGGCACATGTAATGCATGGAATGTGTTACCGGCGCTGTAACAAGATTTATCTCTTGGCGCATGTTGTGAACACACATTTCTTTCCAGTCAGTAGAATTGTTATAGCTATGGAGCTTGATTATTGAAAGGGGAGCTGGTTGGTGGAAGGAAGATATATAAATGTGATATACACAGTACACGTCAGCCACACCAGCTGGAAAAATCCATTTATTTCCACTGACTGAATAACTCACTTTTGATTCCAGTTTATACAGGTAGGAACACGATTACTCAGTGCCTGTCTCCAATAACTCAGTAAAGCTGAACTTTGTTTAGTCTTAGTGGCCAGAGCCAGCTCCTCTCCAGAGCTCCATACCAGCAATTCCACAGGTGCTCAGAACTGGTACAGACCTGCCCTGCTCCAACTTTGACATACATCTCAGGGCAGGTGGCAGGATCTTATGTCCCCATATATGTTCATTGCCAGGGGCAGTGAACATATATGTAAAGGTAGAAGGAAAGGGACAGGAACACAAATGGATTTTTCTTGTACTTACAACCATAAAAAAAACCCATTAGATGTTTGGTGGGATGGTGGTTGGGCCACAGAAAGCAAGAAATTCCCTTTAAGGTGTTGGAAATGCCAGTCATTTTTGCAAAGGTCCATCATGAGGTCTCTTGTTTGAACAGGGGCTGTGAACACAAAGATCTGTGCATTACTAAGAAATAAAAAACCTCCACCACAATGCTTCAGTGACCCCAGCCTTCTTGGAGGAGCGATTCTGCTGTTTGTATGTGGATTTCAGGGAATGTGGCTCAAGTACTGCTGCTGCCCCAAGCAGAGGTGGGACACTCAATGGCTGTAGGACACCAGGCTGGCTTCTCACCTCCAAAGAAGGATGGTAACTGAGCTCTTGTGAACTCACTCACTGCTGCTGTGCCTCTATCCAGACTGTGACATGTCTGAAGTAATTTCTGCTTCTTTTCATCCTTTCCCCACTCTACCTTTCCTCTGTGGCTAAAAAGTGACCTCCAAGTGGCTTTCTTAGCCAAGGCAGAGGTGCCTCCCAAATGCTGATAGCTTCAATCATGATGATTTTCAGGCAGCCAGTCCCATGTTGAGCCCAGAGAAGTGGTCAGGGTAAAGCATCTATGTTTTACCAATGAAAAAGCTGGCACACAGCAGGGGAACATCCTCATAAGGATTTTCTGCCCAGTAATCACCAAGCCAGGTGTCTCATTACTGTATATAATGAAACAGTATCCGAAGAAGGGGGGGAAAATAAACATATGTCATTCAAAAATCCCCTGGATTATGGAAAGTGTCCACTAACAGGGCACCCAATTAGCCTGTGCAGCTTTATATTTTGCCCATCTGTTGTTACTAATCTGGCCTCATGTGTGCAGTTTAGTGCTGTAAACCTTTGGTTGGGACTGTTTTATTAAACTCTGTGGCCTGCAGCATCTGCCTCCAGCTAGGAGAATGTTTTGGAAACCTTCCAAATCACAAAACCAGTAGTAATATTTTCTGTGCTCCAAACACACTTCTGGCCAGGTTGGTGCTCAGTTTCAGGGAAATATATCCATATATCTGGGTGATATCTTGGAAAGAGGGACTCTGCTCTGTAGTTTTTATGCACTAGACTCTCCACCTGGCTGGGTCTCCTGCTTGGCTCTGCCTTCCATGTCAGTGAGGACCTGGAAGACCAGAGCCATAGCTCCTCATGCCACACATGCTCTGCTCCAGGCACCACCACTCATCCTCCTGTGCATGCAGGAGATCTGCCTGAGATCTCAGTGTTTCCTCTTCTTCAGTAACCTCCCTGTTGTAACCATGCCCAGAGTGGCCTCTGCTCCCAGCTTAATGGCTAATCCTGGTCTCTCTGTGAATATTCACTTGGGTGTCTTCTCTCCCTTCTTCCTCTACCACTCCCTGCTAAGTGAATGCAAATAATTTCTCAGTTCCCCCTTTCCCTCTATTTTCCAAGTCTGTCAGCTGGACATCAAGATAAACTGCCCAGCAGTGTGGAAAGATGACTGGAAGCTAAGCTGAGGATCAGGAAACCAAAAGAGCAACGAAGAATGAGAGAAAAAAGAAGCACACCAAGATGCTAAGCCAGCACAAGGAGGAGGGTTCACAATATGCTCAAGAGCCCTTTGCCATGAAACACTGACCTTCCCATGTCAGTCAAGCAGTTCTGGAGGAGCTGGTCATCAGCTGCCTCTGTGTCTCCAACAGCCACACAAGCTGCTGCTGAATCCTCGTCTGGTCAGACTTTGTAAGTGAATTTACCATTCTGCTTAGTGCTCTGCACAAGCCCAAAAGGATTTGTGTGTACCATCAAAGTGTAAGGTGTGATTGTGTTGCATGCACACAAGGAGCATAATGAAGTCGTGAAAGAATATTGATTGTAATGAACACTGCATAAGCATGTTCAGTAGGTTTGTCTTCTATAGCCATTCATCTCTGGGGAGCTGTTGGGAAGTTAATGCTGTGAGTTTGAGACTGGTTAAAGGGACTTTCTCGTTATTTTGAGGATATATTTGTAGAATGCTTGAAGGTGATTGTTAGAAGATCTAAAAGTTGAGAGGCTATTACCTGGGGCTTTCAGATGCAGAAACCAACTTCATCATATGAAGGACATTTTCTTATGTTTTCCTTCTCTTTCTGAGCTCATGTCCTGCAGTAATAGTAATTCTTTGCTCTCAAAGTATCTAAGATAGACACTCTCATAGGCTTGTTATTTTGGCAGGCTCAGAAAAAAACACTGTATTGCTTTAGATAATCAAAAGTTCCTTGCTTTGTGGAGGAACACTCATCTAGCAGGAGCTCTCAGTTGCTGCTTTGAGACAGCTTGCTTTCAAATACAATGGGGATATCAGCTTTGACACGTTCATTGCAGTTAGCTCTATTGCAGAGATGCAATTGAAATCAGTGCCCACTGCTGAAGTCTTCCTTAGTCAGAATAACTCTTCTTTGGGAGATGGAAAGCACTGGCCTAAGTGAAAAGTCTGATGCACAGTCAGATTTGTACAAGGTCTCAGTAAGCTTTGAAGCATTTGCATTATCTCCTCTCCCCCTCTTCAGTAATTTAAATTTTTATGATCTACTTGGTGAAACATACTGTCACATAAAAGATTTAAAATGAACTGTATCTTTCCTATCAGTGAGCATATTAGAAGGTATTTTTGCATCTCTTTTTAAGGCATTGGGAAGAAGTTGGACACAAATGCTGAAACCCACCAGGTAGTTTATAGGATAGATGCTCCATTCATTATTTGCTTCAGAAAGTAGCCCAGAGTAACAATTTGCCCTTCCTGGGCTACAACTTTGCACCAGGAAGGAGCATCAGCCTTTGTCTGTGCCACTTGTCAGCCCTAACTCAGTGCCAGGGCCCAGCAGCAGCCACTATGACAGCTGGCAGGAAGGGAGCATGTGTCAGTCAAGTGTTTTGTAAGGATCCTATTGCTGATAGACAGCAGGAATGGAATAACCCCTAAATGGATGCTTGTGAAAAGCACTCTACAATATTTGCATGTTTCCAGCCTGGACACAGATGTTAAGGACATAATTTTCCATGCTGAAATACTTCCCAGCACTCACAATAATCAGGGTAATAGGAAATACTTCCACATAGAGCAAAGAGGATTATGCTTTATGGCATATATATGCATAACACATGTTCATATGCTTTTATTAGCTGTCAGCCATGCTTAAGGCCAAATGAGGCATGCCATTTTACTCGTGGACACCTGTCTTGGAGGGAATTGTTCATTCACTGCTCATGGATGTGAACAAACATCTTAGACCAGCATCTAGGAATTTAAGGAACGAGTTATGATAGTGCACCCAGACAGATGTCAACTTGAATTATTCGGCTGTACTTGTCTCAGAGACCATTACAGTCCTTCTGTGTTATACACACCAGAGAATTTCAATCAGATAACCTTTGTGATCAGTACCTACTGGAAAATTGATATAATGTACATTATCTCTTATGTAAGTTCATAGTTATTGAATTATTTTTGCTGTCCTGAACTTTTGATTATATGTTAAGAAAGATTTAGTTTTCTTCAATCAATACTTCTCATGATATTTTATGATAATAACTCACTTATTGGATAATAAATGTACAAATTCTGTCAGTGTTGTCCTGGAGGGAAGAAAGGCATTCACAGTAAGAGAGATGACTCTAATAAGCACACCAGCCATTTAACTAGAAAGGCAGCCTTTCTGCAAGTTGATCATGTTGCCATAATAAAAGTTCACCACCCATGGTATGTTTATCGGAATAGCTGTTTGTCAGGATATGTAAATCTGCAGAATCTGACAGCAACCACAATTGCATGATGTGGGATGGCATCCTTTCTGCCCAGGGCACTGACATCTCAAGCACAGAACTGAGGACTGAATTTATAATACCCCTGAATGCCCATGTGGACGTCTGCAGGGAGCAGAGAGGTATAAAACCAGGATACTTCCCACCAGAGGCTGCATGACCAGTTTCCAAAGAGTGTAATTAAATGCTACCAATTATAAAACTCAAGTATTACAGCAAGAGACAAGTACAGAATCACAGAATCAGAGAATCACAGAATTGTGAGTTGGAAAAGACCCACAAGGATGATTGAGTCCAACTCTTGTGTGAATGGCCCATATGGGTGGGGGTCAAACCCATGACCTTGGTGTTATTAGCACCACGTTCATACAAGAACACAGGTTATAAAACATGCTGATTTTTGCCAGCTTGGGAGAGAGGTGTCAGTAGGGACCTAGCCAGGCCTGTGAATTTTTGCATGCCATGGGCCCAGCTGTGTCAAAATATAGTGTTATGGAAGAAAGATGAGCCAAAAAACCAGTGATCACTTTGGCCTTACTGCTGACAAGAAGCTCAGTCCATCTCCCTGGGGAGTCTAACCTTTGGATAGGCAACCAGCCTGCCTCTGAAAGGTTTCCTGTGCTTATGGCTGTGTTGAGCAAGTCCTGCAGTGGAAAATAACTTCAGAGGCTGATACTACATTCTTCTGTAACACCTGCAACCTGAGCGGTCATTTAGCAAAATTGGAATGGACCGTTCAGAACATTTTGCTTTTTGCTACTGTGGTACTGTGCTCTGTTTGAGAAGGAAAGATGCAGATTGTGATTACACAAATATACTCTGCTATTGCTGATTTTAGTAAAAACTGTTTATTAGTACAAAAGAATAGTCTAACTGGCCCCCTCTGGAATATTAGAGAAGAAGAAGATCATGTTAAAAGGGCGAGTTATCTCCCATGAAACAGAATGTCTCACTAAAAGGACAGCCAGGAACAAACATGTAAAACTGGGATTTTTCCCAATGATAAATCTAGATTTGAATTCCCTGCAAGACACTCTCTGCCCTTGTTAGGACTCCTGAGGGTGATTGTGAGGAAGATCCAAGATGTTCAATGACATTATTGACATGCTCTATGATTAGAAATCAAAAGGCAGTGCAAAGGTGTCTTTATAAGGCAAGGAACAAAGTATACTCTTGAAAACCCCAACATTCCCATACATCCTTGGAGCATACATAAATATTTCTAAACTCAGGATGAGGTGAAATAAATTGAATTTATTATGGATTTTAGGTTTCTGACTGATACCTACATACTAATGAGATGGACTCATTAAATGTGCATAGCTAGATAATTTACCTGGATATTTTGGAGGAGGAACTTATTCAAAGCAGAAATTATATTTTATTCAGAAAGGTTTGATGGTAAAATATTTTCTCCCAGTCAAATAAGATATGACTGAGAATTTTCTTTTAATTAATACAAGTAAAACTACTGAACAGGGAAATTAAATTCCTCCAGAAGTAATTTTGCAGATTTTTTAGCCTAAGGTTAAAGCTTCTTTTGAAGAAAAGGGAGGAGTAGAGGATCTATTACTGTCCATGCTCTACTAGGGTTCCAGTGGAATTACTGTTTCATAATAGAAGATCTATGTCTAGTTAGCCATGAGCTGGGGCTTGAGTCAGAATATTTCATGTGAGAACTGATCTGAGTAGCAAGACAGAAACCAGAAACTCTTCAGCCCATGCTTGGAACACTCATATGTGGATAGTCAGCAATCCTGTCACCTTTCATATTCAGAAAGTTATTCCAGAATTTCAAAATGAATTGTTCTATTCAATGCAAAATTTGTGTTGCAACTATTGTTTCATTTTATGCTGTTCGTTTGGACTCCTTCTTCTTTCTCTCCAGGATCCTGTTCTCTTGATTGACCAAGACTTGCTGTATTAGCCAAAAAAATGTTTGAGAGTGGAAGAAATAGGTATGTGAAAACTGTGGGTGGTTTAGTGGTTGGATGGTCCAGAGATTGTTCCCCCTGGCAGTATGGATGGGACTGCACGATATCCTGAAGCCTTGGCTCACAGTGGTGTTTGAAGACTCTTCCAAAAAGCCTCTGCTTCCCACATGCCTTCATGCTGTTGTTGCACCCATGTAGGGTGAAATGTTTCTCGTTGTAGGGGTAACAGGTTCCCACAGAGTCAGTCCTCTCATTGTTTCACAACTCAGTGTGAACTCCAAAACATTTTAAATGATAAACCATCTGTGACTCAAAGGGCCTCAGAAGGGATGAATCATGCCTTTAGTTATTGCTGAACAGGGACTCGTGGTGGCTCTCATGGACCCCTCAGCACACATGCAGGTGGCCTCGTACTGGAAGTTTCAGGCATAGTCCCAAGCTTTGCTACTTTCCATGTGGAAAACCACCCTGACCATGTAAAATAGGCGTCAACATGCTTTTCACAGTGTCACAGGCATGCAAGACAACATTTAAATGTGGCTATGAACCTCTTCATAAGCCTGGACTACCTGCATTGGTTTCCTGTGCTCCAGGGTAGGATTAGGAGAGCTCCATGACTTTGCCTGAAGAGCTCAAGCCTTAACACAGCCCATTGCATAAGGACATCAGATCTGCACCAATCAAGCCACAGTGAAGCCTTCCTTAGTTTTTTCAAAATGATGATCCTTGTGGGTTCCTTCCAACTTGGCATATTTTATGATTCTGTGATCCTGTAAACACCACGTGGATGAGCTCAAAACCTGACCTGCACAATGCAAAACTGAGCAAAGAAGAAATGCGTGTATGGACTCAGCAGGTATAAAGTCACTATTCAGCCCAAGGATTACCTAGTGATGTTTGCCATGACATGGGAAAAAGAGGCTGCCCAGAAGCCATCGGAGCAAGGATTAATTTTGCACAACCACAAATGGAGACTTGTCCTTAGTGGCTGGGCTTGTGTCGTGTGCTGTGTAGATTAGCTGAGCACACATGCAGTGTCTGAGAGAGAGATGCTGGTATGAATATGCACTTCCTAGCTGGCCTGTGTTCCCAGTGGTCACTCAGTTCAGGCTTTTGGCCATCAAATGTAGCAGAGATGTGTCAGAATGCTGCTAAACCAAAATGAACTGCTAAGAAAAGCAGTAGTGCAATAAGGTGTGTCAATGGTGAGCTCCCAGACCCTCCCCTGCCTGTGTGGAAAGGTCATACCCTCTATGGACCACCACTTAGGGCATCTTGGCCAATGCATCCATCATCTTAGTCTGCAGATTACTCTATGACAATATTCAATTCCTGTCTTTTCTTCCCCTGTAATTATAGAATCACAGGTTGAAAAGAAACTAGACAGCCTGTAGTCCTACTTCCTCCTTGCTGTTAAACTGAGAATCCATGGATGATCTTTTCTGATTTTGTTCCTGCTACATTTGGAGTATATCTGTGTTGGGGTTTGGGGGATTTTTGGATTTTGTGCTTTTTTTGTTGGTTTGTTTTTCTTTGTTTTTTTTGTTTGTATTTTTTTTTCTTAAAATGCTTATGTTGTATTCAAATGTTTAATTATCTTAGAGGCAACCAGAATTCAAGTCTGATGTTGACATCTTTCAGAATTGACCTATATTTTGGGAAAAAATAAGACAGTGAAAGAATTACATAATGAAAAAAAATATGTATACTGTCTAAGCAGTCTGTTGCACCAAGGGTTTAAAAAACCTTGGAGAGTCATGTCTGTAGCCTCTATTTTGTATAAAGGCACCATTTGTGTTTTTAAAAGCCTTTGTGAGGAAAGTGAACTTTTTTCTCCAGGGAGGAGACCAGTCAGAGGAAATGTATAGACTGCAAGTTAAAATTAAAGGAATAGGGAACAAAGCTCAGTTACTTTTCTCCAAGAATCACATTTCTGAGGATATTGTTCCTAGAAATATGGTATTGTCCAATTGAGGATATCTGCTATGTGACTGTTTCCTAGGGCAGGTGCTCCACTGCTCCTTTCTTCACTGCCTTTTCCTCCCCAGAAAATCTGACAGCTCTGTCTCTAGCCCAGCTGCTGACCCATATGAGCCACAGCCTCAGGCTTGTCTGTGTGAATTTGCAATGTCCAGCTCTTGCTGCCACTCACTCCCTTTTTGGGAAATAGTCCATTTTTGTGCCTATTGTCCTATCCTGTCCCAAGCCAAAGTTCACACACTCCGAAGTCAAAGTCAGGCATCCCTTGTTGGGTCCCAAATTTTATTTGGTCGAGTGCTTCCCACATTGTCAGATGCAGTCTTCTCCTTGCCCAGCCTTCAAAGCATCAATTTCATCACTGTCTGAGCCTGTGCAATGACCACAGGTAAATCAATGAGCTGCATTATTTAGCTGTGAGTGTTGACCCAGAAGGAGACTTCACCAGACTGAGCCCATTACACTGTATGATTTGGGAGGAAATACTGAAGTGACAGTCTGTTGGAGAAAAAATGTTTTACCTTTTCCAATTCACCCTGTCTTACAAGGTTGACTGACATAAATGCATTAGTTGAAGGTTAATTGCCAGTGAAATTTTATATCAATGCTGGTTTTTTTCCAACCAAAATCTTGAGATTTAGAATCACTTACTAATGAGGAAGACAGAACATGTATTTCATCATTTAATCTGTCATGTAATACTTTAAATAAAAGGTTTTCTTCTTAAAAATTCCTTGCTATCAACCCGTAGAAAATTTGACTAAGACCTCCATCTGTCTTTCAGGGCAGACCATGTAGTACACTTCTCAATTTATTTCCAAAGTATGTGCACCTGAGAATATTTCTTTTCACAGACCTAGTAAGAAACTTTCCAAGGACTGGATCTTTCTTGCATACAGTAAGCAAAACTTTGGATGCCTCGGCAGATGTAAAATAATGAGGTACTGCATGCAAATGAGCTTTTGATGTGCACTGTAGCACTGTTCTCTCTGTGTCTTAAAAAAAGGCATGTGACTGCAGATGCTTAAGTTTTTAAAGTGAAGCATCCTTCTATGACAACAGATTGCATGAACTGCTGGAGAAGCCAGTTAATATTTTCTTGCAAACCCAGCACTCTTACAAGTGACTTATATTATTTGTTTTCATGTAGATCTTGCCAGGATAAAATACCTGTGCTTTGAAATTTTTCTGCTGAAAAGGTGTTTTCAATGTAAATGATTTGTATTAGTCTGTTCAAATTCCCATGTATATTCATCTTTTTCACTCTAAACTATAAACATAGAAAATTATGGACTTCAAAATCCAATTGATTTCACTTTGTTACCATTATTCAGTTTTTGCTGAAATCATGACTAGGATCCCTGGTTCCTATGGAGGGCTGCACAGGAGCTTGAATTTTCTACATATCTGGAGGTTTGAAATGGGCCTGATGGTTTCAATGTTTTCTGTGCTATGCAGAAAATCTTACTAACTCATCAGATCTCTCTCCTGACCTCTAAACTATGCAGAAGTGATGACGATTCATCTATAGTTTGTTAAAATAATGGATTTAAGATTGTTGATCCTTACAATATTTGTTCTTCTGTAAATCTGTGTCTTCTATAGAAAATGGGCACACATAAAGAGCTTCAGAATTATAACAGACCTTACAAAGGTTATGTTTAAGTTGCAAGGCACAAGCAAATCTTGTCTTGCAGGTGGTCAGACCTTACCTTCAGAAGTACAGTATGTAGAAATGAGGTCTCTACATTACACAGGGTTTCTTCTGGATCATAAAATCTGCCTGTTCCTACCATCCCAGTATTTCATTTTCCAATATTATTAATTGTTGTAATAAAAATACCATGGAAAATAAAGATACACTATTTCACTTTGACTTGATTTTCCCAAAGGAACATAATTACATTAGCATTTTTCCCTGCATTTTCTCTCAATGGAAATCAGTCTCTGATAGTCATAGATTAAACTGGCATTGTCTCCCTGTTCCATGGCTTTCCTAGTTCCATTGAAACACAATCGCAGTATGGTTATGCTGAAAAATGTTCATTTTTTCCCCTTTGTACAAATATTCTGACCATACGAAATCCATCATTTTTAACCTTTGTGTTCTTCAGTTTTTCTAGTGGCTACCCCCCACTTTGTCTGTAAATGTGCTGTTAGTAAAAATTACTTTCTTTTTCTGTTGTCATGATTGTTCAATTCATTTGAAAAAATATACTGATTGTCACCTAAGGGCTACCACTTTTAATGCTGAGTGGCTGATAGCAATTTGTCAGGAAAGTGAATTTGATCAGTTATACCTTAGGAAAAGCAAGGAGTGCAAGAGATAAATTAGTAAATTATACATTCAGCTCTCCTGAATGTATAGAAACAGTGTTCAGTAGCTCTCTCACATTGCAGTCTGCAATGGGATCCTGGCACAGACCTACTAAGAACCACCACTGGGCAGCAAGGTGGGGACAGAGGGCCCTCACACAGAGGTGCAGGCTGCTCCCTGTCCCAGCTGAACTGATTCTCAGGAGACCAGGGAATGACACAGGCAAGGCCAATGCTCAGCACTTTAGTGCTGTTTCACGTATTCCCACTCGTAACTAGTGGCAACAATGGAAGGTCTTCAGAGATCTTGGTGATGGTGATGGTGTCAGATTTGAAGTATCATGCGTCTAGGGGTAATTTTTGGACATAACCCATTTCATTCAGAGACTTTCCTTCCAGGTGTGTGTTTATTGCAGTTATCTTGTTTAGGGAGATAAGCCTCATCTGTAACCTTTGGCATGTTCTGTCCTGCTGATGTGACCTAAGAAATCACATTTTTAGTACACTTTATGTTAGGTTTTTTTGTTAATATTTTTTTTTCTCAGACTGTGGGTCTGGGATGTTGCTGTTATTTTTTTCTTTTCTTCCAGCCTGACAAAATGGTGCCTGTTCAGTGGGGAGCAGCATGCTTATGTTCTTGTGACAGTATTGACAATAATCCATATGATCTCCTCTACAGTCTTCTGCCGTCTCGTGACTCTGACAAATCTCTATCACTTTGTGCTCAAGTGCCACAATTTTAAAAAGCAATGTGTTCCTGTGTCACCCCTGGGATGTGCATTTGAAACAAGCTCTATCTTGGAGCTGTCACAACCTGAGACCACAGCTGGTCAGGCTGAAGGAGGGAGGCGAGTATGCACTAAACATTTTTACTGATTTGCTGTAGAACTCCAGGCTATTGTCACCTGCTTCCTAATTCACTAATCCATTCACTCAGTTTAAGCCTTTGATGTATTATAAATTATTGTACCTAAACACTGTGAGCAGTGATGATAAACACCAGCCTGAAAATAACCATTAGCCCTGATGTCTGTGGTCAGCATGCTCTCACGCTTCCAGAGCCCGAAGGTTAAATACAGCCCTCTGCAGTGCCAGCCTATCTCTCGTGCAGCTGATACAATTCTCCATAGCCTATTAATTTCAGTCTTTCATTTTGTTTTTGCATTATGAGATAGTGTAAAAAACTGTTGCTCATATCAGATTTTTAAAATGGAACCTAATCAAAGCACTCTGTGTTCTGCATCCAGTGCCACAGTCAAGATGCTTTAGCAGCGTGGTGACTCAGGGTAAAGGCTGACATTTGAAAAATATTCACATCATTCTAATGGTGAGCTTGAGCAAACAGGAGAAAGTTAACTGTGGAGGGGCATGAAGGGAATTTAAATTGACAAAATCTTCTTTGAAAAAGCCAAGGGCAAATCGAATACAAAATTTTTTTTGTAGCTTTTGGGTGTAGAGGAAAGAGGGGTTCTTCTTGTTTTGTTTTTTTTTTGTTGTTGTTGTTGTTCAGGAGCAGGAGAGAGGTTGTACCTTGTGGAGGCTGTGCTGGCTAGCTTTGTGTAAAGAACAGTGAAGAAATTAAGAAAATGGTTATCTTGATTGCAATAACTCTCCACCGGGAGATAAAGAGAAAGAAATGTTTCTCCTTTGCTTATTATTTCACAGTTGAACTTTTCAGTTACTAAGATTTGATTTTGCTTATGCTCTTAGCCTTGCACAAACAAGAAGCCAAACAAAACAAATCCCAAAGCATATAGCGTTGCATCTCCCAGGCAGATGTAATTTACAGGAACAGTAGGCACACTTCAGGAGTTCACTGTGCATCCAGAAGCATTTCCAATTCCAGCTATATTTCCCATGCTTAAATTGAGGCTCCAGTAGTCTCTCAGTAGTCAGAATTAACTTTGCAAGTGCATTCATACTGCAGAGCAGCAAAGCTTAATACAAGCAGTAAATCTGCTACAGTGAGGTGGAGAAACCCTGCTGGGAGCCTGACACAACTGAAGCTAAGGCCTTTTTTTCTAAGAATTGGGGATTTTACTTGGATCTCCAGGAAAAAATAAGGTGCATGTGCATGGAGATGTGCAAGTATGAACCATACATGACACACACTGTATTCAATGCTTCTTAAAGCTACTGATGCAGGACAATTCCCTTCAGAAAAGATGATTTTTTAAACACAGATAAATAACTTCTTGGATCAAATCTTACTTTTTATTATCTAGCTAACAAATCTGATGATGAAAAAAGAAAGGTGAAAATTGGAGTCTACATTTCATAAGTGAGTAAGCCACAAGAACACAGCATCCATTTGTCAAGTTAAAATTGATTTTCTTTCAGCAAATAGAATACTTTCATTTGTATTGAAAATGCCAACAGTTTTAGTTGGCATTTCCCATTTTTAGCAGAAGCATTCTTCTTTTCATAGATTTTAGCATTCTTCATGAACAATCTAATTCAGCGCAGAAATTAATTTCAAAATGCTGCCATTACTCACACAATGAAAATCATATTTTTCTGAGCTACTTCAGCACTAAATATTCTTCCTGGCTTCTGTAGGATGAGGAATATTTTGTTGTAGCAGCACACCAGAGATGCCTTGTCTGGTTCAAGGCTTAAGTATCCTTACTAAGAAGAGCCCCCAGAACTGGTTACCACTGCTGTTCTGTGGAAATTTCTGTTGCCTTGTTGAAGATAACAGGAACCTGACTTTCTTACAGGGCTCAAACAGAGATAAAATCCCATAATCTCTGCCCTGTTGTTTGTATTACCCGGTCTCCCATGGTCCATTTTCAGTTTTCAGACATTGAGGAGAGATGTCAGCCTGTTGCCCTGTGCCAGCTTGGAGGATGTCCCAGGTGAAGAAAAGAGAGGAATAGTGGCCTGGCTTAGACAAATCAATGACCAGTTTTGGGCAACTCAAAAATAGAGGAGCACCAGGGGGGAATATAGAGAATATGAGGATGTGTGTAATGGTGTGCACCTTCCACCAAGTGTATGAGTAGCTGGGAAACCAAACAGAAAAACCTGGCAACCAACGCCTGCACTACCTTCATCTGTTTTCAAAACAGCTCAACAGGATCCCATGTAGCAGGCTCGTGCTCCCCAAATGCCTCTGCAACTGAGAGCCTCGAGGGTTGGTCATGGGCCTGTGTGTAGCTCATCAGAGCATGTTTCTGCATGTTGGCATCATGCAAAGATGCAGATGTTGGCAGCACAGTCCTACTCAAGTGCTTTGCCCATGGGTAAGGCTGGAGAATATTTTGATAATCAGAAATTGACAGGAATCTTCTGAAAACAGTAATTGTATTATTTTTACATGTATTTATATTTAACATGTTCATTGTTGATAAATGGCCACTGTTCATTGCTAAGTTACCTTGTTCTGACAGCTCATCAGATCAAAGGCCTAGCAGATGCTTAGGGTGTCACTGACAGTCAGTGCATGGAAGTAAACATGGGTGTCAGTCTTCAAAGTTTAAATGATGGCTCTTCACTGAATATTAGGGAGAACTTGAAGATTAAATGTTTTCCAGAATACAGAGGAGTGGTTGAAAATTGTGGTTTATCTGGCAAAAAGTTGGATCGTCCTAGACTTCCACTTGATGGTGAATCTGAAACATTATATCCCAAAGCTGCATGTCCATACTCACTTTCCCTTTACATTTTATGTCCTTTCAACAATTTTTGTGGTGGAACATTGTTTTGTCCTCCTGAGACATGTGTGCTGAGGGGAGGAAAGATAGTGTTCAGCATGGTCTCATAAATATGCTATGGACTTTACAACCACCTTTTTTGAGTGAAAAAGAGTTAATTTATTCAGAGAGATTAAGCAGGAGGTAGAATGAAAGAAGGAATTTAGATTCACGGAAATTTAGTTATTAAGTATATGCTATGTAATCCAGTTTCCAACAGAAATGATCACTGGCATGCTGCAAAATGCAAAAGTGCAACACATTAGCAATTAACTTTTATACTATGAAACTGATCATCTTCTTTATTCTGTAAATTTGGAAATGAAAATCCAGATTTTCACGAAAAACAAAAGAATAGCAGAACAAAATATTTATTGTCTGGAATAAAATCAACTTGTGAAATAATTCCAGACTTATTATTGCCCCCAGATCCGGTTCTCTTTATTGAGAGTAGGTGATGGAGATGGGTGGTGTTTCATAACTGTGTTTCTGTCTGTCAAGAGAAATAGCACCTGATACAGCAGACAACCTTCCAAGAGCTCTAAAATGATCAGCTGATACCAAAACAAGAAATGTACAGCATCTTTGTCTGTACTAGGGGCAGGCAGTGTGAAAGTACAGTAACTTTGCACTCCAACTCTCATCTTTGGGGAAAGCTTGCCTTCATGGTCCTAAAGAATGAGTGCCATATGGATATCAGCCTTGGTGGCCTGCAGAGGCTTGGTCTTTTTTTCTACATATGATGTATTTAAACCTCCTGCAGAAGTTCATAGGTTACCCACCCTGGCAATCCATTCTTGCTGTTCAGCTGTGATTCATGCAGTTTGTAGTGGGGAAAGTCTGCCAAAGGATCAGCAGGCTCGGGGGGAGCTCCAAATCATGAGTCCTTTCTCTTTGGCAGCAGGGAATGCTATTGAGCTGGCTGAAGTTTTACTGTCTCACAGTGGATACCAATCCTATAGACAGCATTTGCTTTTCAGCTGTATCACAAAACCCTGTTTTCCCTGTTATCTTTACTGGGAAAATTCAAGATTCTGCTGGCTGTATTTATGAAATTGTTGAAATTTCCTCCTTGCTACTCAAGTCTTTTAAATATCATTGGGATAACATCAGAAGTGTTTAATGAAGAAAAAATGTTACCTGGTTTAAAGCATTAAGTGGGAATATCTACGTGGTAGGGTTTGCTGGATGCAGGAATACTCAGGCTGTCCCTGCAAGTGCAATGCCCTGATGATCCATACTACATTTGGTAGTTACTTCTGGGCTGGAAGAGGTAAATTCTGTTTCTCAGAGCTTGGATTACTAACTAGACTTCCAAGCTGGCTGAAGTACATGAAGGGCATGGAGCACAAAATGCAAAGCAGGATTTGATTTAACAAAGATGGAGTGTTTTAATTCCAGTGCAAAATGAAAGGCTGTTTAGTGATTAAAATACTTACTTGCCACTCTCTAGTTGGGGTTCAGTTTCTGGTTTGATCATGAGCATTTATTGGTCTGAAAGATAATGTTGATTTATTTTGTATGATCTTGGTCAAATCCCTCAGGAACTAAAACCAAAGGAAGATAGTGTCCTATGTAATATCAAGGTCAACATCTTCTCTCTGAAAACCAGGGTCTTTTTAAGGTTTCTGAAACTAGGCACCTCCAAAATGAAGGAAACAATAATACTTAGCCATGCTTGGGAGTTTTTTGTAGCATTTTCGCTAGAGATTGGAATTAGAGACTTAATAAAATGATACTGTTTTAAAGTTCCTTTATATTGAGGGTATAGCTCTGAACACATCTCAGTACCAAGAAGAACCAAGAAGGATGGAGTAGTTCTGAAGCAGGTGAACATGACAGCTTTAGGAAAACTAAAACATAGTTTTAGTTTATGTTTAGTTTATGACATATGTTAAGAAACAGGTGGTTTAAGGTACCAGTTCCTGAAGCTCCCATATTATCAACACACAAAGGCACAGGTATTTTTCTTTTAACTGGGCAGGCAACACAAATCGGTCTTAAAACTTTCAGGAAGAAAAATGGTAAAACTAGCTAATTTACCTGATTTATGTGAGCCATTAACAACGTACTGCTATGTTCTTGTTGAACTTGGGTTGTAAATTTCACATGACAAAGAAGACAATTAAGGAAAAAACAGGTAAGAAAATGAACAAATCGTTATTTTACTAATTTCTACTTAGCAAAGATTTTACCACCACCACCTTTTCTTACAAGGCATCACAAATTGTTACCTGAATGTGTACATCACTGTATCTCTTCCTTCAGCTAATGGAATCAGGATTGCTAGCCACTTAAGGGATTTTAAGTTTCCTTCTTATGATACAAAATACCCTTTCCTGGTCTATCTACTTATTTTTGTACCAGATCAATCTGACTTACATAAAATCAGGCTAGTTTCTTGTTATAATTTAAAATAAAAAGCTCCATTTTCTCCCCCTGTTTCTTGATTGCTGGTCCTTCATTAATCACAAGCTATTACCCTGTGTCTTTGGGAAGGCACCATGTATCTTTTGTAATGCTGTCTAAGAAAGAGCAAGCTAGAACTGGGGAAAAATGTCTGACATATACTCAGCTCATGCAGGTAACCAGAGCAGGGATTTAAGCTCCAACATGTGAGTGGAATCCTCCAATGATGAGGGGATTTAGGGTGCTCAGCTGATGGCTTGGTGCTGTGGTGCAGCCTTCTGAGACCTCCTGAGAAGCACCAACACCCACAAGAAGAGCAGTAGACAAGGCCTGCAGCAATTTGTTTATTCTGGATAGGTGAAATGGCATCTAGATGGATGAATCAGTGGTGAATGCAACAAACATCCACTGCAACATCTGGTCTTTCTCTGCCCAGTCTACAGAAACATTTACAAGACTCCAGTTCCAGATGTAGCAGCTCATCCCTGTGGTAGGGAGAGCTTTTCTGACCCTTCCCAGACCCCACAGGCACCCTGCATGGAGAGGGAACAGCAAGCAAGTCTACTGTCTGTTCTGTCTCCCTGAGTAGCCTCCTCCTCAGCCTGCCCATTCTGAAAAAGTCAAGACTGGGAGTTCATAAATGCCTGCACTTTCATGCCATGCCTGGATCTCAAGTGAAGTTTGACCCTTTCTTAAACCCAAAGATTTATAAAAGAGAACCCTCCCACCTTGCTCCTTTTCTTTCCATCAAAACCAAGTGCATATTTGCACTTGTCAGTGTGCCTTGCTTGGATCTCTAATTTAGAGTTATGCTCAAGAAATTTAAATGAGGCTATAGTGCACCAGCTTATTTTTTGGGCAAAAGGGTCATTGCTAGTCCTCATTCACTTCTTAGGCAGATAATCCTTGCTACTTCCAAAGGACACCTGATTAAGAGCATATTTTTCTTGCTCATTATTCTTATGGACTTTTTATTATATATTTTATTCTATGAATATTCAATGAGAGAGCAAGTGGGAGATGGTACCAAACATTCCAACAACCTTGACAAGAGAAAGCCTTTCTCTTTAATAACATTTCTGCAATGATTACTGAACCCTTTGGGGTTCAGGCTCAGGAGAAGAGAATACAGGATTGTACAGAAGCTGGGAGAAGAGAATAAAATTACTTGTGCACAAGGTGGACCATCAAGCTATATGTTTCTTTTTTATATGCTAGTTACTTACAATTTTTCCCTTTGTCCTATTCTTCCAGAATTCTGAAAGAAATTTCTCTGCAGGCACCAAGTCTTTTCTCCACAGACCTTCCCTTCAGCTGTAAATTCTTTTTGAATCGTGGTACATGTGAAGTGATAAGAGAGAACAGAAGGTATGACATTCTTTTCTAAGAGAAGCTTTAAAGGATGATAAATATTTATCCAAGCAGTGTATTCAAGCCATATGCAAATTTGCATAATGGCACTCCAGGTGATGTGACGCATGGTAATTACTTGCAACTTGATAAAACGAAGAAATTCAGGAGCATGCTGCTGAATGCAAACATTAATCTGTGAAAAACAACACTACCTTGTCACCCCTTAATAAGGGTATTATGAAGGAAAGGCATGTCTTTAGGGAAGGGCATGAAGGACACGTCTAGCTGGACATGAAAGACATCTCCCTGCCTCCCTCCAGGAGTGTGATCACGGTATGCTCACTTCCTGGACACATACCTTTCGGTTTTTCAACTTGCATTGATTCCTTAAAAGCTTAAAGATTCTCATCATTCCCCAGAACTACACATATTGGCCCGACTTTGGCTTGTGCTGTAATCACTTTCAATTAACAGCACTCACAGCATCAAGACGAAGAAGAACACATTGGACTTACTTGCCCGTGGGCAATTAAATCGAACAAACAGCACCTTGATGCTTGAGACACGACAGGAAAAGGTCAATAGTTCAGGGGAGATAAATAGTGGGTCGTAGCAGTGTAAAAAGGTATAATTAAATTTCCATTTATCATGTATATAAAGTCCAGAACAGAACCATGTGTCAGATTGAATGTGATGAGATTTTGCCATTGGCTTTGCTTGGTAGCCAGAGTTTCATTCTGGGACACGTTTTTACCTACTGGAATACTTTTTTACTTAATCCATCTGACTGAAGTAAGGAAGTATTTAAAGTGTGTAACACAGTTTTCTTCACTTTGAAGTTTCTTTACACGGGAGAAATAGATCAAGATGGGACACATACATGAAGATAGAAGAGCAGGAGTCCTGCAAATGGTTTTCATGCCCTTGACATGGTGGCTCCTTGGTGGTCCAGACCGGGCTGTGCCTGAAGGAACAGATGCATGAGATAGAGAGAATCTGCTGAGCATTGAAGGAGAGCTCCAGCCCAGGGCAAACAACCGCACTGAGTGCTTCAAAATGAGCAGGTTCAAGAAGGTCAAGCAAGGCCTGCTCACTTATTTTTTAACTTTTCACTGCTTGAAAGCATAAAATAGTGCAAATTTCTCAGTGCTTAAACAACACAGGGCATTGCCTTGCACACTGATGCAGCCAGGAATTTGGGTAAGGGAAGCCATACTGAACATGCTTAGGGAAGGTACCTAACAGAGTGCTGCTGTCAGAGCCTCAAGCCCCTTTCTCCTCAGTATGCTCTGTGCATCCTCTTTGTAACATGGCTTTTAAGTGGGATTAATGGATTCCTCAGACCTGGAACACAATAGGAAGTTCTGAGCATTCATTTCATATCCGTGAAGGAAGAACACAGCTAGAGCAAATATTAACATTGCTGATATGAAGATATGATCTAAAAGCAGAGAAAAAGCCAGTTACCTGGCTCTAACTGTGGAAAATGAACTAAGGTTTTTGCTGATGTGGACAACCAGAAGCTGACAGACTGCACAGCTTTTAAAACTTAAGTGGAAACAGAGAAGGAACCAATAGAAAAGGAAATAGCAAAATTAGTAACTTCTGGGACATTATCATACTATGGAAAATAGCCTGAAATTCATATAATCATTTTGGGTAAAATACATATGTAAATTGCAAGCAATCTAAATATTTTTAATTACTATAATGTAAGGAGGTCTGACAGTGATTTATGTACCTAAAAATTTCTCTTTAAAAAATATCCATAAGAAATTTTGTCATTTCATTCATTTCTTAAAATGAACAGCAGGCATAAGACAGAGAATGTGATGAGGACCAAGGAAGTGCTTTTAGTTGTTTATTGTTTGAATTTTGGTTGTATAAATCAATTTCCTTTCTTTTTCTTTCCATTATTTTTTTGCCCCAGGGTTAGAAGGATGCCATCTTGCATTGCTCTAAACACAGTACATACAGAACTCCCTTTGAAACAGGAGTTTGCTAAAAATTAAGTAAAAATTAAATTCACTGAGTTGGAGTTGCAGTTATGTGGGGTTTGGCAGAAGAGAACACGTTCTGGAAAGTAGAATTTTGTAGCCATTCTTTGACTTCTTTGAAAACAACAGCATTCTTGGCACACTTAAATTTGCCTAGGAGACAGCAGGACATTTGATGTCCAGATATGATGCTGGTTTTCCCAGGTATTAGGTTTTGCAACCTGAGTCACCAGAATGCATCACACCTTCCTTTCCTAGTTGCAAAAATAATCATTGTATTGAAAAGGAAATTGATACATCTCTCTTAGTTATTCTTTCTCAAATTTATATTTGTACTCTCTCTCTGTCTTAGATTTTTCTTCCTTGTTTTGCCTTTATATTGGATATGAAGAACATATCTGTTCAATAAAGGGCTTCCCACTTTGATGCCCACTGGGAACTTTGTCCATCTAACCATGTCAGCTGGTGGATGTGACTAAATCCACTACAGATTTGTACTATCTTCTGTGTAAGGCCAGCAAAGAATTAATCTCAGACTCTGGTTGAAATATATTTGTTATATGAATTATAATAAATTATATTTATTCCTCTCATACAATAGGAATCAAACCAAATATTTAAGAGGGTAAAAGTGATTAAAAATGTCAAAAAAGTGTCAGGATAAAACTTAATATCAGGGATTGCCAGAGATAGCTGCAAAAGGGAAATAATGGGCAATCCCAAGGCTTTGCTATCAGTGACTCACTGTTGTGCTTTGAGAAAAGGCCACTAGAGAAGGCCTGATGCTGGAAGTGACAGAGCAGATCCAGCTGATCTTTCTGCTTTCTGTTTTTATGCAGCTATGTGCTATAGAAATTCTGACTGAGAAGCAGAAATTATTTTTTAAAATTTTTAATAACATAATCCTCACTAAAATCTGAGATTTTCAAACTGAAGTTGTTTGATCTCCTGAAAGTTTTAACCATCTGACTTGCCTATTCCTATAACTACCTGCCATGCAATTACCCAGGTGGCTCCACCTGAGTATGCTATTTCCTGCTGATCCAGTAATTGATGGAAAACAGGAAGTCTGAACATGGATGTTAAATTTTATTCACTGTAGGAATAGATTACATTGCCACTACTGTTGCTATATCTATTTTAAACCAGTAATCACTGTTGCCATTTTATGTGCCCTCAGGAATTGGATGCTGCTGTGTTTTCCCAGCACATCTCTTTTTCCAAAGATGTAACTCATGGAAGGGACAATGGATCGAGGCAACTGCACCAAGAGAAGACTTGAAGATTTGCTCACTGTTTACATCATGTAAGCCATGAATAGACTGGTCAACATGTACACTTTGACAAGGAAGAAAACAGCACCAGGCCTTTGAAATGGAACAAATTGATACTGACCTCTGCTTTCAAACTGAGAGTGCCCCTGGCTGGCAGAATGGCACACTGGTTGACAAACCTGCCACTCTCTTTTGCTCTTGATGTTGGTTTTACAAGTCTCATAGTTTTGGCAATTCTGACCATTGTTTCTATAGCTGGGCATTTTGAGTGGGGAGGGGTCAAGGACCTGACCATAGACCTTGGATAGGTCTTTTTGGAAGGGAATGACTGAGCAAGGGAAAAGTTAGGAACCATTTTTCCTATCATTCTTACTCAAGTCTCTGTAAATCTCTACCTTGCAAACCACATGGGAACTGTGATATGTGTGTGGGGTTAATTTCTCAGTTATGGACAACCTTATCAGTGTGTTAACCACAAGGCTATCAAAAGCATAATTTGCTTCTGCATATGCTAGTGTGAGCTAATCAGAGAAGGATGGCAAGTATAATCAGGGTTTTAAAATAACATGGCTATAAAAAGAGATAGAACTGACAAGTAGCTTTTAGTTTGGAATAGAGATGACTATTGTAAATATATAAAAATATGAAGGGCATAAAAAGAACAAGAAGTGATTGATATTTGAGTGAAAAGAGGCTCAGGAATGAAAGAAGACTCCCCTCTCCACTGCCTTGAAGCACAAAGGAACAGAGGAAACCTCTTGCTCTGAAAAGTCTCCAAACTGAAGTGGGAGGATATACCAGGGGAAGGATAACTTGGTACTGGTCCTGTTTTTGTATTCCTGCTGTGCCTACTTGCTGGCCTTTCACAGCATGGTGCCAGGCTGGGTATCCCTCTCTGCATGGTCCTGGCTATGATTTAGGAGGCATCACCTTTTCATAGCACTTCTTGCAAATACAAGTAATGTTAGCTATAACTAGGCCAATCTTTTCCATACCCTTTTATGTACTGTTGGGATTTCAAACAGACACACATAGACACACACACATTTAGAGTGTATTATGCAGCACTCCTGCCTCATACACATTAAAGATATCACAGGGTACAGCTGGCACAATATTCATGTTCCTGCTCAAACTCTAATAGAAGAGGAGTCTGAATTTCAAGGTGAGTGTACACACAGTGACACTGCTTAAAAGATTGCAATATAGGAAATTACATAATTAAAAGCTATTACCCCAGATGTAGGAACAGAATAGAAATATCCTGTATTATTAAATACTTCTGTTTTGTGAGAATGAATTGTGTTAGGAGTGTTTGTAAACTGATTAGAGAGCTAATTATATAAAAAATATGAATAAAACATAAACAGAGTCTCTCATAGGAGTTTCCCACATGTACAAAGGGTCCATAATCTGTTTCTCTCTGGCCTTGCTACTACGTGGAAGACTTGGAATATAATATTAACCCTGAAATGACCTTTAATTGGGACAGGACTGGATTTACTCTGTAATAGTGGTTCATCCTGTGGATGATTAGTAGTTGTCATGGGAAAATATTCCATATATATTTCTAAAGACATTTGTTTTCCAGGCCAACACGTTAACTAACAGTATCATTGCAGGCAGATCAGTCTGAGTAGGAAAACAGAACTCTTACATCCTGCTAAAATTCTCAGGCAAGACAAGGAAGACTATTTTGCCAAGAGTCCAACTCCAAACTATGGAATTTTCTGATCTTTTCATTATTAATAAAATCAATTGTTAGAAATTATTCACCTCAATGGTCTTAGTTGCTGTATTAATTCACTTCATTATTATGTAGATTTCTGTTGATTTTCTTGATAAAATTTCCACAATGACTCTTTGTTTATCCTATCACAGGTTAAAATGTCTTATTTGCTTATTTTTCATGCTTAATTAAAGCAAAAATAAAGGTAAAAATAAAAGTAAACGTATAAACAAAAATAAGAGTAAATTGTTGCCACACTGTGATCCCATGAGCAAGCTCTGATGGCAGTGTCAACCCCCATTTGAGAGAACAAAATCTCAATTCCTTATATACCTATTTGCTCAGAGTTCTGTTTGTTTCCCAGAGAAATAAAAGGTTTGAAGCTCTAAGGGGACAGACACTGACATGTTGTCCTGTTCTCCTTTTATCACTAGGGACTCAGTTTCTGAAAGCTGCCCCTGATGCTTTTTGGTCCTTACTGACAAACACCTTTTGCAGTACATGACTAAGCTCCTTTGTCAGCTTGAGGGCTGGCTATTTAATTTTTCAGAAACATGCAGCCACTCTTTTAACACAGCTATTAGTTCACTGCTCTTTGCTGACAAGGGAAAAATAATTTCACAACAGCTTTTAGAATTATGTCACTGAGAAGATGGACTTGTCCCCAGATGTCTCACCCCAAATTCCTCCATGGAAAATGATGGCTATAGCCATGCTAGATATTAACTGGCTATATGGTTAAATTATTGAGTGAAAACAAAAGAACATTTACTGAAGCTGGCTATAAGTTTGCAATGATGAATATCTCCCACGAGCTCTATTATTTTTGGCATGCACCCCTAGTCAGAGCTACATTTGTTCAGACTCCTCAGCTCAGTGAGAGAGCTCAGACATATAACTCTTGCAATTGTGTGCACATCAACCAGTCACTCTCATGGCTCACTGCTGACCTGTCTCTTTATTGGAATTCATTCTATCAGCTTGAAAAATCTATGATGTGTATATTTAACTTGTGGCTTTGAGGTGCCCAGGGGTATTTACAATGTACACAGATGCCCATATCCTTTAAGGCTATCAGTTGCAGGCCAGGTAGAATGTATTAAAGCACCCCAATCTGACAAGGCACCCAGATGTGGGCAGCTGTAACTAGCTTCCAAAATCTGGTAAAATGAATTGTGCCTGCGGTGTCTGTGCTGTGGAGCTTGGATGTACTCTTGTTTCTGAGCTGATGGGCTCAAAGTGTTCACACATAATAAAAGTGTTCAGTGGGAAGAGGGCTTGTTTGTAGTTAAAACAAACATGAACTGAATACATAAATCTGTTTACCTCTTGAAGGCTCTTACATTAGCTCCTCTAAATTCTCAGAAATCTTCTCATATTAAAATCCTTTCCTGCCCCACCACCAATATGTGTAAATTGCAGTGTATTGGGAATGGCTGCGACTGAGTTAGTTTTCCCCATGGCAGCCCCCAGAGTATTGTGCTTTGAACTGGTAGCTAGAAAGTTGTGGATAACACAGCAGTGTTGTGGCTACTGCTGAGCAGTGCTGGCACAGCATCCAACATTCCCCCCATCAAGGCACTGAGAACAGGCAAGATCCTGGGAAGGGACACAACACACCCAAAATAACCAAAGGGCTATTCCATACCATATGCCATCAGTTCAGATATAAAAACTAAGAAAAGGAGGAAAAAAATGGGGCACTCATTATTTGCCTTCCTTTGTTTGCCTTCTGGAGCAATTGCTATGTGTGCTGAAGCCCTGCTTCCCAGGAAATGGCAACACTTTGCTCACTGGTAGGAAGTAGAGAACAAGATCTTTTTTATTGCCTTTGCTTGCGTGTGCACAACCTTTTGCTCATACTTAAGCATGCTGTCTTATCTCAACTTACTAGTTGTTTTCTATCCTATTTTCTCTCCCCTGTCCACTGAGAAGGGGAAGTGATAGACAGGCTTGGTGGGCATCCAGCCAAAATCAAACCACAGCTAAGGAAACTGCCCTGTCTGACCATCCAGGAGCAACTCTGGCAGCCACACTCACACCACCTGAATTAGAATGAAGCCCCTTCAGGGTGACACACCCCACACTCAAACAATTGGAACAGATTTCCGTACCAGCTTGACCCCAGGCTTCCCACAGCAGAGTCTCTGATATTCAGATCCTTAAATTTTATCATGGTGCAATAACTAAATAACAAAGTTACAGCTTGAGCTGGGCGCCTCTGAGGACGATCCTTGAACTAAGGAATCCCTTTTGTTATTTATATCTGTATATGCACACACATTACATACATATATATATATATATACACACACACATACACACACATGTATATGTATTTATATATAAATATGCATTTATAGATATATTACATTTTTTAAAAATATGTGTGTACCCTTACAGTCTAAGGATGGGAAAGTCTGGAGATGTCAGCTCCTGCTGAGTCTCTGAGTGGCAGTCACCCAGCTGTGCCACAAGTGCCCCTGCCGTTTGTTATGCAAAGGGTTAGCAATTCATGGCCTTTTGCCTTGGCCTCGGGCTCCTGCTCCCCAGAGCTCAGCCTGCAGCTCGAAATGCATCTGCACACCCAGCTACCTGTGCTGAATATATTCTTCAAAATCCACATCAGCCTGATAACAGGAAATTAGTTTTCTGCTTTGGTTTTTCTTGGGATTTGCTACCAGAAATTTAATGTTGAATTTTTCTTTAAACTATGTAACTTTTACATTAAATTATGTATTTTTTACATTAAAGCAGATTCCCTCAGTTAAACAGTGCAGAATTTCACCGAGTGCTGACAGATGAGAGTATCTCATTGTGCCTCTAGTAATCTATGATTTACTCACAGCAAAACAGGTTTACAAAATCCATGGCTATGCTCTTCAGGCATTTATCTCAGTTTTCCCTGTCCCTAACACTTTTCAAGATCCATGTTTCTCCCAGAAGGATCTGAGTGGACTCTCTGGGTTTATGGGCTGCCTGTCACTCAGCTGTGGAGGCAGAGCCTTGCCATGCTTTATGCTGTGCAAACAGATGCCTAAGATCCATCTCTTCATCACACAGTGAGTGGAACCATGGGGACAGACACACAGCTTGGGAGCTGCTGGTCCTGTGGACCACCTCCAGGACATGGCACTCCAGGACAGGCCATGCAACAAAGAAGGAGCAACTTTATTTTGAAAATGAGTGGTGGACTAAAAGGCATCCAGGAGTGACAGTAGTTCTTTCACCTTTCCCATAAACTAGTGCCATCCAGTGCAGGTGCCCCTGTTTAGATGATTGCTTTCTGGATTGAATTTGTAAAAAGATGTTGACTGACTGAACTGAACTGAAACTGAATTTGGAGAGACTAAAATTTTTCATGAACTGGAAAACTTGCTCTTCATTGAATTTTTTTTTTTTTTCAAACTAACAAACTCATAAATAAAACCACAGAAGTAGAGCAAATATGATTTTTAGATTAACATAAAGAGATACTTAGAGTTCTATTCAGTCACAGAGTCAGAATCTATTAGTATAATTCTTTTGGTAAAAAGCCTGGAAGGTGATGGGAATTGTATTAAAGCCTGTCCCTAAATTCAGCAGATCTCTGCATGAATTTAACATATTCTGGCTACATAGTAGATCTCCCTTTTAATTTCTAAGATAGCAAAAATCTAGGTAATTGTTAATGCATGCCATATTCATTTTTCTAGCCAAAGTGATGGTTTTACTCCAAGAGAATTGCCTGTTTGTATGACATTGGAGCCATGAAAAAAAATTATTCTGCTCCATTCTTACTGAAATATCTCCTAGACTTTCCTTATCTATTTTTGCACTTCATTAAATCAGCTACATCCCTGTATTAAATCAACCATACTCCAATCATTGTCAACAAGAGGAACTCTACCCTTTGCTATTAAAGCATATGGGCTGCAATCTGTTAGTATTATTATATCTGACAAATATAAATTTGTTAAATCGGAGGGCATGAGTTTTTGTCTTCCTAAATAATCTTATAGTCTCTCTCTTGCTACTTTCCATTTCTTTTAAGAGCAGTCAAATTATCTTTGCCTTGCAGTAAAGTATGGCATTTATTTGTCTAAAATAATCTACTCTCCAAATTACTTTTCCTCTGAAGATCATGAAGTTCTTTACTTCATGAAGCTTGCATAATCTCACCATCATAGGCAGAGAAAAAAGGAGAACTGCAAAGGACCTCGAAGAAATGACTATTTGACCTGCCCAAAGCATCCTCTGTTTTGACAGAGAACCAAAGTAATGTAGTGAGAACAGTGCAGTCAATTTATTTTCCTCCTAATGATATTTTGAACTGCAATAATTAGGCATACATAGTTACATCATCTTAGACTAAAGTTATTCTTAATCAGTTGATTTGGATGATAAGATTTCAGCTACATATTTGCCCCTAGGTAGCTAGGGTAGAAAGAATAACAGAAATGTGATTTCAGCTTGATTTTCATTCTGCCTTTTGAAAGAAATCTTTATCCCGTTGACTAAAATTTTCTCTCATTCTCTCATCAAGCTTGTTTGCTGTAGCCAATGGGGTCATAGGGAATATTGATAAAAGCAGAATTTGGTTTGTTACATTCACAGCAGCTTTTCAACAAATATTTGATATGACAAGATGCATAGCTGTTCCTGGTCTTATCCATGAGAATGGCAGAAGAACCTCCAGAGAGAGTTGCTTCAGACTTCTGAAATCCTTCTGCCTGAAATGTGCAGAGCTCTGCCTGTTGTATTTGCAAAGTCAGGGCTGAAAAAAATGTATCTTGAAGTTTTTTACTGCTTATTTGGTTTTATGCTACAGCTGTAAACTCTGTTCTTGTTTTGTTTGCTGATCTGTTTTATTAAGTGCCTTCTGATGAACAACAACATGTAATAAAAACCACCTGCAGTATGGTGACAACTTCCTTCTTCTTTCAGTCACAGCCCTTAAACCAGGTGTGCTGCTATACACAATCCTGCCTTGTTTCTAATACTTGTTACTGAAATGTTCATCTGCTCCTTGCTGGCGTTTTTGACTGAACTTGGATTGTGCTGCTATTAGAGGAGACCATTCCCTGGGAACATTTTCCTAGCTATTTTATAATCTCTTCCACAGCATACTCCACTGGATAGGTCCTCACTGGAGTAAATATCATAGTCAGATAAATGCATGGAAGAATGACACAGTTTGCATTTGGTAACAATCTTCCCCTTATCTAATCACAGCAGATGTTGAAGTTCTGATTTTCCTCACTCAGCACCTGTGTACCACATGCAGTGTTTTATTACACAGTCATAGCCCATTTAGCCATAGCCCTCCCCCTTGCTGGAAAATTATCTGTAAGCAGTGTACTATGCTGACAAATTTTAAATGACTTCCATGAGAACTCCTGCCAAGTCCAATCTGAGAGGACCCACTGTGCCTCCACTATTTATGCTGGCTGAGATGGAACACCACAAGTCCTTGTTCATCCTTTAGGCAGTGTTGTGCTGATGTCTGGGTGTTAGGGAGGCACGTTCAGCCAGGCTGGCCCAAGACCTGCTACTCCATGATACACCATGAATGAGGTGAAGTGTTGCACAGGACTCAGCCAAGGCAGTGCCCAGGTTTCTTGAAGATTGCTTTTTCTCTCTATTGACAGCAGGGCAGGCAATGCCTTCCCTGAAACTCCCAAGGAAGTCACACTTCTTGCCAGTGCAAAACGTATCCCCAAAGACACCATCAACATTGATGGACACAATCTCTTACTTGGGGAAGAGAACAGAACATGCAGGAGCCACTTGCAGGAGCCTTCAGCTGGAGGCGTTAAAGACAGGCAGTGTAATCTAAAACCCAGACTCTGAGGACTCAGAATTTACAAGGGTTTAAAATTTTGATGAAAACTGATATAAGTGATCCTGGCTGCTGTAAATGATCCATTTCCTTTACAGCACCTTCACGAGATTGACCTTGCTTTCTGGTTCAAACTTTATTTCAACTAAATATCGGGATAATGAATGAGATGGTAGTCTATTACAGTTCAAAATAATCTAAATTCATATTGCTGGGTTATGCAGTTAGGTCTTAGCCTATATTTTTTGCTCCTTTTTCAGAAACTTTTAGAAGCCTCCGGTGGCTCCAGCAATCTAAATATCAAACGATGACATTTAAAGTTTGGAAGAAAAAGAAATATACTGCTTCTTGCCATAAATGCCCATTAATTACCTTCCTCTTTCATATTTAATAGGGCTTTATCCCCTGTAAGCCACTCCCGGACACTGAAACCAGTCTTAACATTATTTAAGTGTGGAATTTGAACCATTATCACATTTTAACATTATCACATTCATAACTTACTCCCTGTTTATTTGATCCTAAAAATTTTCCTTTGTGCAGTAGTGAAACATAATACTCTATTTGTGAGCCTCACATCCTTTTAGTATATTACATAGCTCTAGTCTGTGTTTTGCTGGAAACAGTTCCAGAAAGTTAGTGAAAAGTCATCTTGCTTATGTAACAACTGCTGGCAGGAGTAGCCACCTCTTTTTTGCTGTGACCTCAAAATGCAATTACAACTGTTTACGACTGACTCCTTTTCTCTTAATTTAATGACAGCAGTAAATCAAATTAATCTTTTGAACATTTAAGTTTTGAGACATCTGGACCAGCTTTTATTTTCATATTTGCATCACTTAATAATTATATTAACTAATTTACTGCCCTAAACAGTGAAAAAAGATACATGTGAGAAACTTTCTATCTTTAATAAATGCATTTAACCATAACAGATTCTTTCCATGTAAGTCTACATCAGAATTGATGGTTTAGATCTGAGTCAGATCCTCCTGTGAAGAAAAAGCATTTGAGTCTAATGACTTCTACCAGTGTGCCTTTGTCCATATAGTTACAAAAAAATATCAGCTAGTAAGGATGATTGTGTTAGTTCTATTTCTTGAAAATGCTGGGTGTATATATACCATGCAGCCAAAAGGTTTTTTGAGCTCAGCATACTAGCACTGATCTCTGAAGTGATGGCACACCAAATGGAGAATTGGGCCAGTGTGGGAGACAGCCCAAATGCAGGAGTGTGCCTTAACAAGGCAGGAGCAGAACTGGTGGACTGGACTTCCTCCAGGCTCAAGCCTCGATCAGCAGTGGCTCTCACACCTCTACTGCTTTGAGAACTCCTGTGTTGGAGCTAGCTTTGAAATTAGAACTCTCCACAATTTCTTCTCATCTATGGCCACTAACCAGAGAGGTTGTAGATACTCTTTCACACTCTTTGAGTTCTTAGCTCTCTTAGGAACTGTTAATTCTTTTCCAACTTTTGCTCAATTGGAAATGACTGTTCAGAGTTAACTTTATCTTTCTTTTTGCCTTTGTGTGTGATTTAAACCTTCCAAACAGATAAAAAGAAAGATCTTTTGCTTGCTGCTGTCATCTTAGTGAATGTTTTTATTTTTTTACATAACTACTTTCTGTTTACCAATTCCTCCTCTTCTTTCTCAAAAGTAAAAAAATCTACCCACTCTTACTTTTGAATATCAACTGTAATTCTGTAATTGCTTCAGAACAACGTTAGGACTGTTGCTGCAAGAAAATCAGAGCTGTAAGAAATACCTCTTTATATCTTACATCCAGACCCATGTCTTTTACAAGTTAGGTGCTTAACAGGTTCCAATGCCCTCTGCTTCTCAGCAAACAAGTCTTAGGAACTCTCTGGTGTGAGCTGTCCTCAGCATTATGGTTACTGCAACCACATATTGCACGTCTTCAGATACTCTGTGCTTCTTGTCAGCTCCACCTGTTTATCCAGAAAGAACATTGGACATACGGTGGTTAACACAATTCATAAGATGAAAGATATTTCTATACTTTATAAACTTATTTCACACCACTGAAGTCCTTAAATTCTGCTCATAACTACTGGTATGAACCTGAAGGGTTGTTTTTACAAGCTAAGTTCTGAGGTTCAGATGGAAACAAAAAAACCTACTGGTGTTGATTGGAAGAGATTTCAGTGGTGATATTGCCTCTCCTCCCAGTGAAACTCTCACCACCACTGGACCAGATCAGTAAAGGCTATAACAAGGATCCACCACCACTCTAGAAAATCTGCTTCATTGCTCAGCTACCAACCAGGGAAAAAGTTGACCTTAAAGCAGAAGTTGAACCTTTCAATCCACAATGTGTGACTCTTATTCATTGCATATGCACACCATATCACCAAGAAGAATTTGACTCTGTTCCTTTATGATTCCCAAGTGCATATTTGCAGGCAGCATATAAATAACCCCTTTACCAGCCTAAACAAGCCAGTGCCTCTTAGCATTTTCTCACACTCCCTGTGCTGGCTTTTTCAGTAGTCCTGAAGTGAATATGGAAGCCAGAATCCTGAACATCTGACTCAAAACTGCTGTGTCTGTGGTTCTATATTAATAAAGTTTCTGAGCCAGGCACTGAAATGTCCTACATGTAAGTTCATGGCCTGCCAGTGGGATGCAAACCACTTAGATATGTGCCCAGACTCCCACACAGTCAGAACTGCTCAGCACAGTGGTCTCAGATTTAGCTGAATGAAAATACTCCCACAGTTCTAATGTGGGTTGGTTTGGTTTTCTTTTTAGTAGAGCTGATAGAATTTCTTAGTAATTCTATGAAGTATAAGTGGCCAAGACTTTGAGGCTACCCCCTTATGTCATGGATTCACAAGCCATGTTCTTGCCCTCAGCATTTCTGAGCTAATATAATAATGAAAATAGCCTCCAAGTTTATTGCACTTCTTTGTTCAGTGTTTTGTGGCATGTTTCGCAGTGTTGGAAAATACTGACAATGTTCAAACCAACACATTTCCCTCCTTTTCATCAGGTCAATAATAATAATCTGTTTTGGAAGTATTAGACACTGGAATGAGTAATTTGAAATTTTCCTGAACAGGTTCAATCTAGACAAAAATAAATTGCAGCCATCCAAAGATAAAAGGAAGCCTTTATACAAATAAACCTGGTCTTCTCCAGCTGTACTTAAGCTAGACGATCCTTCAGCTTCTTAACTGGTAGTTTAAAAACTACTACTTCATGCATTTTTAAATAGAAAAAATATTTTATTTATTGTTGATAAACTGCTAAAAGCTAAAAAATATTATCCTAATTCTTTTGGAGTAATTAATTAAAATATTTTTAAGGTGAAAGTCCATTCCCTTTACTCATGCTGAATAGCAAATTGCAATGCAAATAGAAGATTACAGGTATATTATATAAACAGAGAAAAAAGATATGGGCTGAAAAGATTGCAGGAAAGGTTGGAATTGGAGCTAATTTAATATATGTGCTCCATAAACGACATAATTTTTATTATGAATTTGTAATATGGGAAAAGGCTAGGAAAAGAGTAAGAAACTGTTCAGAAATCTATTTGAAGCTTATATTGTTTCACTTCTCACTGACTAAATTAAGCCCTGTAACAGAATTTTTCTTTCCAGAATAGGTTATATACATTTTCATCTATCATTGGCCATGACAGATCTGCTTTTCTTAGTGTCTTCTGTAATTCTGTAGGTCCCTTAAAGCTATGAGAAAGATTGTACAGTGTAATATTAGCCTACATCTGCTATGAATAATCTGATAAAAATTGAAAATCCAAAGTAATAACAACTGACAAGAGGTATTTCAGCATCAAAACTTCAGTGGAAGATTATGATTTATCTGCCTTACAAATATTCCTATCTGCACTAATATTTTTTTTTAGGTGTTTAAAATATTTTCTATTGCTTCAAACAAAATTCACATATTTTAAACTTCATTCAAAATATTGTGGAATCATGCGATCTTATCTAGACCAAATATTATGAAGCAATTAATGATGCGTGATTAGACAAACCTCCAATGTCATCTGAAGCTGGATCTCTCCCTGTTCCTGGGCCATATGGAGATGTGCTGTAGCTGCACTGTCACGTACATGGCTTCAGAAGAACCTCTCTGGAGGTACCTCTCTTTTCCCTTTCTTTAACAAGTTCCATATTACTTCCAATGTTTTTTAAACTTGCCTGTCTCAGCCTTAAGACCAGGCTTATTTTAGTACTGAGCTGCTCCCATAAAAATTCCTTTTTAGATGCTTGCTTTTTTAATGCTTATCTTTTTTTTTTCTTCCTAATTTCAAGCTTAAATTTATTCATAGCCGATTTATACCCATTTGTTCTTGTGTCAGCATGGCCTTTAGCTTAAACAGTTGTTTTCCCTGCCTGATATTTACATCCCTGAAATGCTTACAAAGAATGGGAGAGAAGACAGATGGCTATAGCTTAACCTGTAATTTGTATTAATTATAATAATTAGTCGTGTTATTTTGAGTTCAATATGGTGTGAGTGTGATTCAGCAGAATTTGCTAAAATTCCTTATCAGAAAAAGCTGATGGAAGATTTTGAGTTTGGAGATAAATAATATATCCTAGTAGTAAATGTTTGCTAACAACACCTATTACTGAGCTGAACCACAACAATTGTACCAAGAGAAAAAAGTGATAAAGTCACTATCTGTAGTGCTTTACAGTCTGCTGTAAGGAAACCCCAGTGGGCCACAGAGGCTGCTGGCAAACAGGTACCACCAGGAGTCATTCAGGAAATCCTTTTGGGCTGTACCTGTGTAGCCACATTGGCTTGGACTCTGAAGTAAAAATCTCCTGACTGTCCGTGTTACTGGTGTTCTGGCTCCAGGATGGAGCAGCTCCAGAGGGATGAATTGCAATCCTTGGAGGCAGGGCAGAATGGAGGGGTGTATGCCTGAGCCACAGCTGGGCAATTGCCTTTGGAGTTTTCCACAGCACTAGGTAACAGCCAGTCCAAGCAAAACCTCCCACCAAGGCCTGTAGGGTGGCTGTGTGGACTTCAGGATAGCACACATTACTCCACTTCTGTTTTAAAGAGGTGGTAACTTAACCACTGCTCTAATTTTGCACCTGTTGAATTAGAGTTTCATTTTCCTTATTTAACCTTGCACTGTCTAACACCTTGGCTGCTCCCTCTAGCTGGTTAGAGGCCCAGCCTGTGTTACAAACACCAGTGTTCCCATGAATGAGGTACATTGACCTGCTCCACACAGACATTACCCAGCTCCAGTGTGGGCACAGGTCTGGCTTTCACAGGCCATGCCAGCTCCCTTGCCTTGCCACCATCACAGTATTGAGTTGCCTCTTCTATATCTATGTGGATCTTATTCAAGTTCCAAGCATCTCTATTGTCTCTATTTTATTCTGTATGGAAGTGCAATTTTTTAAGCATGGGAAAATTATTTTGCACATATTTATACAACATCAAGCAAAAAAGAGCTAATAAGTCCTTGCTGTTTCGAGGACTACAGCTATTCTCCAGAGAGCTGGCACAAGCATTTTTCCTAGTCTTCAGCAACCTGCATAAAACAGCCAAGGTTGATCGTGTGTTGATTGTCCTTAAAACTTTTATAGCCATTTAGGTTAAACATTTTTACATCCTAGCTATGTTGATTTATTTATTACATTACTTCTGCTTTATGTCATCCTTGTTTCAGAGACACTGCAAAATGTTTTTAACTTCTGCTCATAAAATGTGCAGAAAGGAGATGGAAGACTATGGGGTTATCTTTGCTCCCATCTTCTGCTGTCAGAGGGACACAGAATTTCTCTGTATGCCCTTTACTGCAGTTTTATTCCACTATCAGCCTGGGAAAGATCAAAAAGCTTCAGTGGTTTGGGAGTTTAATATTAATTTCTACTCTTGTAATGACCTGGGAAATGTTTGATATAGAGAGATTAATCTCATTGTGACCTTTAAATTTGTAAAATTTTGGTTCTGAGGGAAGATACGTACCTACAAATTGTACCCTCTGTTGCTGAATGAAAAGCACCACTTCCCTCACCCCATTTCTGTTCTCTTGTTTCGCTAAGCTTTAATCTTAAATGCAATTTTCTGAGCAGTCAAAGATGCACATAATGCTACTGTTTGAGATATTCTAGTAATAGCCTCCCTGTAGATACATTTTTTAGTAGCTCCACAGAAAAGAATTCGGTGCACCACTTCCTCAGGAAGCTGGCGATAAATTATGAATAGCTGCTATTCAGGCAGCACTGTTCATTCCAGGCACTGAGTCAGCTAGGAGTGGTGGAGTGGGAACTATAATGATTATGAAATCTGCAGCTCTCTTCTGTTTGGATGCTTGCATGAGGACTGAACTTGGATTTTACATTTGAATGGCTCCCTTTGCCATGCTTTCATGTTTTGTTTTGAGTTTTTTAATACAATTGCCTTAAAAAGAAGAGAAAAAAATCCTCAAACCAAACCCAAACCCAAACCCAAACCAAACAAAACAAAACCAAACAAAACAAAGCCAAACCAAAACCAAACCAAACCAAACCAAACCAAACCAAACCAAACCAAAATGAAACTAAACAAACAAAAACAAAAAAATCAACCATACAAACAAACAAACAAAAAAATACAACAAAAAACCCCAAACCAACCAACAAACAAAAAAAGATAGAAAATAAAAGAGAAAAAGGTATAATGAGAAATTTGCACATGGGACAATGTTGACCCTAAATGAGGTGACTGACATTGGCAGATGAAAATAACCTTCTGTGATTTCCTGGTATTTTGGATGCCCACCATGTGGCACATTAGCTGTGAAACTGCTGACAATCTTCCAGCACAGAAGGAAGGGTGGGGTTTTAAAAATGAGAAGTTTAATTGCAAGTTTTGCTGTAGTTAAATACTTCTAATTCGGTTAGTTAAATGGGAAGAGGTAATGTGAGGAAACCGAGTTGTGGAGAAAGTTCAGTTCTACAAGTATACAGTAGAATACTCCTGTTAGGAAAATATACTCCCTCCTCTTCTCCTGTGTCGTTCATCCCTCCTTTTATATTCATCCATTTCTTCCCTGGATTGCTGTCTCCAAAATTTCCAGACGTTTGCATGTACAATCTTCTGCCCTTGCAATAGCTTTCCTGCTCCTCACTCTGTCCTGTCTCTCTCTCTCAGCTCTGTGTATTTTTTGCTTAAAATTTCTTTACGCTTCTACTTCTAATAAAGATTTTACACATTTTCTCATTCTTTGTACTCATTTATTTCTAGCTTCTTAAGGCCTGGAGCTGTCTCAGGAGAGGGCATCCCATCACCCAAAGGCCACCTGGCTTTGGGAGGGCGAGGAGTACTCTGCTACTCTACAGCAGTAATGGGTATCCCATAGGTCTTTCCATATGTCATGGACTTGGGATGAAGCTCTTAACCTAGAGTCACTTCAGCGGTCACTAAAATGTTTGCCCTGAGATGCAGGAATTTCCCTTGACTCCAGCTTGATTGAGAGGAAGAGCAGGAGCACAACATGTAGCAGGGTGGGATAGACTCTGACTCAGCTTAGCTGGCTCAAGTCCTCGTCCTTCCTTTCATTAGCAAGAGAATTAATCTGGCACACATCTTTTGGAAACTTCTTTCCTTTACACTGGTCTACTGTGTGAGGTAATGTTATGGGAGCAAACATCCAGCCAGGAGGCTTGGACTTCTTGCCTCCTCACAGGGCTTTGCTGGGGCAGGTAACCCCCATGGCACCTTGTGCTTCTTCCACTGTTGTGCAATTGAACACATTATTCACATAGATAATTCCAGATTTTTCTGCTTGAATGATGTAAGGCCTTAGCCTAGTCATGTAGTGTTGATGTGCTATACTCGTAGTCAAACAGCCTCATTTTTGAATGATTGATACAACTAAGCCTGAGACAACCTGTCAGCATGGTCCTCTTGGCAGAACGTGGCTTTACAAACAGAGAGGCAAGTAAGGCAATGACTGCCATATGACATAGGGTTCCTGCTGAAATCAGTCTCTGGACGATTGGTTTCATGGTCCTTCCAATGGAGTTGCTTGTTTAAAGTCCAAAGAAAGCAGCAATACTGAGAGCACAAACTGGATAATTGCTTAGAGTAAAATCTTGTTCCTATTTCCAGCAGTATAAAACCACCAACCTTACTAACTTTTCCAGCAACAACCTCCAGATTTTAGGGGGGGGTTGATACCACTGGGTTTTTAAATTTATTTTGTCATTTTGTTTTTTCTTTTGCATATCACAGAGATGATCTCAAGAATTCACATCTTACATCACTCAAGTTGACCAGTGCTCAAAGTCTGGCTACATGGAACCTTTACCACCCAGACTGCTAACCTGCATAGTCTGTGATCCATTGAAGAATCTGTCTTCATTTACCAACTCCGTATTTTCAGTTTGTACAGAATCTGTGTACTTTCAATTTCACTTGTTTTCCTCCAGTAGTTCCAACCACACAGAAGAATGTGAATATATAGAGAAATGAACTGAAAAGAACTTAAATTTTCCTATGGAGATAAGTTTCCTGAAAATAGGGTATGGTGGGTTGACTCTGACTGACTGTCAGGTGCCCACCAAAATGCTCTCTAACTCCTTCTCCTCAAAGGGGAGGAAAATCAGATGAAAAACTCTTGAGTCAAGATAAATGCAGCTTAATAGGAAAAACCAAGCTCTGTATTCATAGGCAAAGGATAACAAAAATAGTTATTCTCTACTTGCCATCAGCAGTGTCCAGACATTTTTTGGGAAGCAGGGCCTTGTTATGCATAGTGATTTCTTTGGGAGACAAACATCTTCATAATGAATGTCCCCCCCTCCTCCTCTTTTGTCATAACTTTTATTGCTGAGTGCAACATCATGAGGTGTGGAATATTCCCTTGGTCCGTTTTTTTAGCAGCAGCCAAAACACTGGTGCACTATCAATGGCTTCCAGCTACAAAGCACAGGGCTATGAAGGATGCTATGGGGACAGCTAACTCCATGCCAGCCAGACCCAATACAGGTGGATCTAAAAATGATTATCTTCCCCAAAAATAATCACAGTTTTTCATGGAGACCTCATGGAGTGTAGTGAACATGATGAACACAGAATTGTAATCCTCATGATAAACTGGAGTGATACTTTATGCTTCAGAGAGATTTTATATACCCGAAAATCATAGTACAGAAGAGAGATGTTTGCTAGCTATTTCCTCCTTCTTTGCTTTGAGGCTGTCTGCTAACACAATGGAGCAGAATGTTGTTCCCTAACATGGATACCCATCTTGAGATGGGTTCCAATTGAGAGACTCTAGGGTTTCTGATGCCTCTTCACAGGTCCAGCAGGTGTTCTGAGGCAATAATGTAGGGCATACTGGCAGCGTTTGGAAGCCACAGTGCATTAGAGTAACTCAGATGATGATCAGGCCTATATTTAGCATTTGAAGCACTTCCCTCTTGGTTTCAGATCCATTTGAAATATGGGAAATTACATTTTCCGTAAGTATAAAGTGTGGTGAAAATCTTTAAGTCAAATGAAGCTTTTATCTATTAACGATCACTCGTTGACGTACAAAGTTACACCTCATTGCGCAGAATGTGTCTTTTTATTATTTTTTGCTATCAATGCATTGGAAATGCTGCGGCTTCCTGTCCCAGTGCATGTGCAGTCTAATACAAACAGGAATGTCTATTGAGCATGACTCCTAAGGAAATCTGTGTTTGTAGTTTTGGGATAAAAAGGCACTACGCAAGCTGAAAAGAGCTGATATCCTGAGCAAGGAAACACACCGCACCGTGAGACTTTGGATTCAGTTCTTGACCGTGCCTCTGGGGACAATGGTAAGGCTTTGTGGAGGAGTGCAGAGCCACCTGCAAGCTCCCTTTTCGATGTCTGGTTTCTGGTTTATCTGATACCAAGGCTGGCCCTTACACAGGTCTGTACAGCCCGACTTCAGTCCCTCCTCGCTCAGCAGTGCCAGCAGCCGCAGTGACGCGAGTGCTTTCTGACAGAGGGACAGAGGGTTGTCCTGGCCTTGACTTTCTGTCTGATATTAACAGCCAGAGCACGGTGTGGGACAGGCTGGGCTGGCACTGAGCCACACAAGTCCCTCTGCTCTTGGCTATCCACCAGCAGAGAGCTGTTGTGCTCTCTTGGCACGGTGAGACAGCTTCCATGGCAGTGTACTCTCCCATAGGATGAGTGGAGATTATTTACTGAGTTCCTTCTGAATTCCTGGTTTTTAATGGAACAATATGTCAGGCATTTCAGTGAGTTAATGTCCTTCCTCATGAAAGCAAAGTACTTGCTTGCTGGTAAACAGAGTCATGTCATACTTGCTATTATAAAATGATGAGCTGATCAAATTACAATGTCAGGAACTTCTTTCTGTGATATAACTCACTGTGGAATTGCTTGGGGAACAGTCAAGTCAGTACACTTATTTTCCTCAAAAATACTTCGAGAAATTAAAGTTTTCCACTTGGTGGGGAATTCAGGGATGTTATTACAAAAAAAAAATTAAAAACTGTATTCATAGCACTTTTAATATTGCATTACTTGAAAACATTGCAAAATATCTACAAGATTAAGGAAATATTCTGCAAAGTGTCTGATTTTCTTCCTGCTTCAGTTTTATGCATTTCAAAAGGAAAGGATAGAAAAGAGAAGATGAGGATGAAATGTGAATTACAGATGGAAAGGAAATTGTCCCAAATGAATGCTGTTACATCAAAAATCTTGATGAGAACTAAGCTTCCTAGGAGGAACCAAGAATCCATCATTAGTTTAATTAAAATGTTTTATGTCTGACTAAAACTTTTCTTGGTTCATTTACAATATTGCTAACCTGTTAACAGTAAGGGCTGATGTATACAAACTTTCCCGTGCTGTTCTGCTCACCCATCCTTTCCCCTTCTCTTGCCACAGCCCTCTCAAGAGAACAGTGGAGGTTTTCAAGAGGTGATCTGTGTCCCAAGTTGTTTGCAAGGAGGAGTGTGACACTGGCATTCCTCAGCCTGTGTCTTGAATCTGCTTGAATTATCTTTATATGCTGTCTAAACTAAAATGTTGCTTTCTTTATCTCTAGTAATTTCCAATTTCATATTTTGCTTGCTTTTCTCTTCTGTTTTATTATCCTTTAAAAACATTTTATTGGACATACATGGCTGCACTCCTACAGTGCCAAGTAATTGGCTACTACTATTTGTGTTTGCAGTCCTGAGGTTTTGGGTGTCTGTTGCTATCGTACACTGCATTTTTACTATAGGATTCTATTCTAGACAGCTCACCCCACCCAGAATAAGTACTTGTTATCATTTCCTATTAGTTAGCAGTAGGTATTCATTGCACTGCACCATTGCACACAGCTAAACTAAAGCTAAGACAATTTGAGACATAGCTGTATGACCTCCAGACAATTGCTGGCACAGCTGTGGCATGCTAAAATCAGTTCAGGACAAGAGTTCCAGAGAATTTGTACTGCTGGGTTCATACAAAGTCTGTGGCCTCTTACCAGTAATGGCAAACTCATTTTTACTCAGCTACAGGACACAAATTTTGGTTAGGAAGTTCGTATGAAGGGGTTCTGAAAGTCAAGGATTTTTCTGAAGTACTGTTTATAGAAACATTAAATGAGTCAAATAAGTATACAATAATTCATGAAAGAAACCTATAAACCTTGAAATTGTGTAAATATACAGAGCTTTAATAAATTTCTTCCTGTAAGGTTTAAATATTAAGAAACATTTATGGGTGCCCTGCTTAAGAAAGGCCTAATCTTGTCCAAGCTTCAGCTGTTAAGTCAAAGAGAGTATCTCATTACAACTGCTGATTGGAATTTTATGGTCTAATCACTGACAGAAAACTTCATTATTACAAGTGTATTAAGTGAGTGTATTAATTGTCTTTCTCTTGACAAACTAAATTTAACCTTTAACCTAAATTTTAATTTGATTGGTTATCTAGACAATTTAATTTAATTTTGTGGTTTGTTCTAGATGTGTGAGCACCGTTTGCCACACACTAATATTTCTTTTGACTCTGCTTCTTTTGTCATCCTTTTTTCCTCTTTTGAGGATGTGATAGGACATAGTTTTCATGGTTTATCTAAACTTAGACAGACATATTAGCATTTCCATATCACCTTTACCATGCTTCATATACATTTTATGCTTTTTGTGCTAACAGCAGTCTTTGACTCTCTGTTCGGTAGAATTTGGATTTCTGAGATATTGAATCAGGATTGCAAAGTGTTCAATATTTGTGCCAATGAGCATGGAAACCATAAAACAGTAAAAGCTCTGCAAGTCCTTGAATATCTAATAAAATAGGATGCCTTAACCTGAGAAAGTCTTGCCAATCTGATGCTCTTGAGTCCAAAATGAGTCTCCCACACAGGGGCACCTCGCCTAGGACATACACTTATCAATTAAGTGCTCATTGAGCTACCCTGAGTAAATAACTCAGTATCCAGAGTCCACCTGGCAGCTTCAAGATTCTGAAATGGTGGGTTTGCAGGTGGATTTATTTTCAAATATACACGTATAAAAATGTCAGCAGAGACAACATTCTTCTGAGGTGTCAGGAGACCTCTAGGAAGGTTCTTTATGTAAAGGCAACTCTGTTTTTTGAAAGGGTATTGGGAAATTACATTTTAATGGATCTGTATTGTCCCAGTTTTCTTGTTTCTATGAGACCTTTGGGAACATTTCTTCAGAGTGTAATTGTCCTTAAGCTTTTATGAATTGTTGCAAGAGACTATCAAGTAAAACTACAACAGTTTTAAACAACATGAGAAACTTTACTGAGCAAAGTTGCTTGCTGTGATAAATGTGACCCTTGTAAAAGCCCTGTTCTAAGACTGGTTGGTTGATCCCTTTCAGAATAATTGCTTGACTTCTGTGATGGGGAGAGACCATGGTTGAAGATTCATAGTGTTATCTGATGTAATTTTTTTAAAAAATATACCAGTTGTATTTAATGACTTTGAGCAGATTCTTGAAAGTTTTCAAAGGTGGAGATTTATAGTACAATAAAATCACTCATGGATGAGCCTGTACCAAGCACAGGTAAAATGATTTGTCTCAGAAACGTTTTAAAGTTTTCATGTCAATATGTCTTGTGTTGGTTGGATGAATCTGAGTGAATAATTAGTGTGCCTTCTATTTGATGACCTGCATTGCTATACACACTTGGCTTGTACATGTTACTGTTCTGCTTAGGAGTCTAATGGCTTGCTACAAAACAATGACCGGAACATTATAAAGATAAAAATGTTTGGATTTCTCCACACATGTATACAGATATAGCCCTTTATAGACTTGAGCAGTAGTCTGCATGTCTGTCCATTTTCAGTGTTAAATTACTTGCATAATTACACTACCTGCCCTATCTATGCTAATTTTTGATTTTGACCTGTCCATTACAAGTTGTTCTATTTCTAAGGACATATCAGTTCATATAGAAAAATGAGGTTGCATAAGATGAACTTGAAAAACTGGAGTGCATTTTAAATGGGCCATTGTCTTTGGCTGAGGAGAGTGTGCTGGTATTGAGCAGACCACAGTAAAGGAACAGTCTTGATTTTCTTCTTAATGTTAAAATACTTTACAGCAGCACTAGTGAATAAGTTTTTATCACTTTTATCTAGCTAAATAAAGAGCTCCACTACATCTTACTCAATAATGATCCATCATGGAGCACTGAAGTGCATCTTTCAATGGTGCTTGATCATCTTATACAGAATATAGATATAATCATAGAAATATAGAATTGCAGAATGGTTTGGGTTGGAAGGTGGCATAGTTCCAACCTTCCTACCCTGGACAGAGACATCTCCAACTAGGTCAGGTTGCTCAGAACCCTGCCCAACCTGAACTCGAGTGTTTCCAGGGATGGGGCACCCACAATCTCTATGGACAATCTGTTCCAGTGTTCCACCAACCTTATTGCAAAAAACTTCTTCCTTATATCTACCCTCCTCTAGTTTAAAGTCATTACTGTCATGTCCCACCCCTAAGTGGAAGGGAACATTCAAGATTTATAAATGCTTGTGATTGAAAAGGACAGGCAAAAGCCAGATCCAAAAAAGTTCAATTTTATTAGCAAACTACATGCTTAGCGTGGAAATTGATGTATGTTTTGCTCTTATTTTCTAAAAGTAAGAATAATGCAAAAAACAAAAGAAAAGAGAGGAGAAAAAGAGAGAGAAGGAGAGATAGATCAAATTTTGGCACAATGGAGAATAATAGGAGTAATAATTCTGTGAGGGGAGTGGATGCTGGTAGTGTGAGTTCTTTTGCATGAATTGTCACACTTCTGACTGTCTTTTTGATCAGAATAAGGGTGTGTGTAGTTTGTCTTCTAATAATAAAATGCACAGGGATATCTTCCTCTTATATCAAACCAACAGCAGCCTAGTCACTGACCAAACAAAATTACAAATGCTTTTTTAGATGTTAAGAATATGAATAGAAAATCATATGTAATGATAAAACAAATTGAAGACATTGAGGATCTGTGGTGATAAAAATGAGAAAGGAAACTGTGAAAAATTAAATGTAAATGTATTGGTATCATAATAATTGAATGAATTAATTGAAATGTTCTCCCAAATTCTATTAATAAAAATTATTTTTTTAATTAAATAACAAGGGGGTTTTGGTTTCTTTTGGGTTTCTGCACCTAATTTCATCTCAACATGGTTCCCTCCTTACCTTCAAGGAAAAAAACAAACAAAAAACTGTCTTAGAAATTCAATTTTGCATTACCTCTCATAGTAAGTGCTTCAACGTGCCTTGTGCTTCAGAGGAAGTGTTAAATACTTCATTTATAAACAAATGTAGAAACAATAAATGGCCTTATTTAACATAAGCTGCAATATATTATCTTTATCCTTTAGGTGGATAGTAAATCCAGCTAGCATAACCAAAGAGTGCAAGTCCTACCCGGGGTTCTGCAAGAGCCCTAGGAATGAAACACAGAAGAATGGCACTGTTTTTCTCAGTGGCAGTGTCCTGTCCGTTCAGGGGAATTCTGTGTTGAAAGCTTCCTGCTAACAGATGAGTTAAACACTTTACATTGCTCAAGTATTAAATCACACAGCAGATGTTTGGCAGATTTGGCTGTGTTCTTTCCCCCACTTGCTCCTACTTGCCCAACAGTACGATAAGCAATAGTTAGGCTGAGCTATATTTTGAAATCAGGTTATCATATGATTTGCAGCTACTCTGAAAAAATATATTTTGAAATTCATGAATTTGAAGAAAATCTGTAATTATTAATGCTATTCCTATAAGGGAAGGTCAAATTTCTAGGAAAATACCAGATATTTTCCCCTGAAATTTTCATATTTGTCCTCATTTAATAGCAAAGCATAGCCATCTTCTTATTTAATACAGTTAACTGGACTGCAGTCCCCCAAAATGAAACTTGGAGCTAAAGTGTATGATGACTTGCATTTACTTACTGAGCTGAATGTTTATATTTGCTCTTTTTAAATGTAGTATTGTAAAAATCTCACACAGTTCAAGAGTGTTCCTGCTTCTATTTTTGTAAAGACCTGAGAAACACTTTAATCTCTTCAAGATCTACTGACCCTTTTACAAATTTTGGATATCATGCTGCTAGTTTTATTTTTTTTCAAAGATCCGTGTGAAGCTTGCATATGAAGAGATCTTTGTTTATTTACATATTCTTCCAGTCAGTCTGCTGTAATGAAAGTATTTAATTAATTTAGAGCTTATCATTTGAGGTAAAAAGACAAACTGCTAACTGAAAAATTCGAGGTTTGCTAATTTTTTTCCACCTTATGAAGGAAACAAGAAGTTAGAAAGGTTGCAAAGTTATAATTTTAAAGATTTAAAGACCGTGTGACCTTATATTTTCAAAGTTGTTTAGACAACCAAGTGTCTGCTCAGTATAACTACATAATTGTATATAGGCATATCTAAGCACCTAACTATCTTGAAATTTTGGTCAAGGATAGCTTTGGACAAAATTTATTAAATTCTTTTAAAATTCTGCTGTTATTCAAGAACAGATACTGTAATAGTTTAAACTTATGTTCACATGCAATGGACATTCCAGGAAAAAAATTAAATTAATTTTAAGAAATGCAACAGTTCCTTCTTAGTTGTTTTCAGTTCAAATTTAGCTTTCTGCATAATGCAGTCTGAAATAACTCTCACAATGATTGTAAACAAGGAAGGTGCCATTCTTCAGTCTCTAAAATATTGACAGAAAAATAAAGTTTCTAATGATATATGCCAACATATACACTCTTTAAAATAAATATATATGAAGAGAATATACCATTTTACTCATCAAAAATGTCATATAAATTTGCACTAGGCTGTGAAGAAGTATTTTTAGAGGCTGTGCTGCAGAAGAAAACTGATTGAAATAATTTAGTTCAATTGACCTGAGTCAGTCTTCCATGAAAAAAACAGAAAACACCCTGAAAAAAACAGAAAACAGCTTCTTATAATTACCTCTAAATATTAAGCATGACCTAATATCTTATCCTTCTGTGTCTGAGAAAAAAAAGCAAAACAAAAAGCCCGAAACAACACAAGGCATTTAGTAGCATGTAGGAAATGGTTATACAGAGTACTTTGGTTCAATTCTCACACTGAAGATAAAGCTCTGACCACGTCTAGGACATGACTAAATTTTAAATGGCATTTTAGAATGGATATCTGGATTTTGGGGAGGCAGGGATTTTACTTTGTGATTCTGCAGCAAATCAAGCATTGATAAAGGGGCCTTTTCTCAATGCAATTAGTGTGTTTCATTCTCATTCTAACTGTTGTAACTTCGGTGCCTGTGAGAAGAAAGTATTTCTTTTTCCTTCACTTCTTCCTCTTCACTTGAAGGAAAATGGCAATGCCATATGCTAGTAAAATATGATGAGACACATTTCAATATGTTGAAAAATACATGAGACTTCAAGACTATTTCCAGATCCATTAATACATTACAGTTTTATTGCATAGTAATAATGGGATGAACATTACACAGGCAGGCAAGAGTGGCTATTTCTTGCGAAAATGAAAAGGTGTGTGGTTTGTTCAATACCTGTGCTCCTTTTTCTGGAGAAAAATTTTGTCTGAAGATCTCCAGCATGGATTATAACCTAATCTTATTTTAAATACCCTAAAAATCCAACACAAATGAAATCAATTAGGGTAATGGGTTATTAATTAGAACAAGATTCAGCTTTTACCAAGCCAGATCTGCATATAAAGACCATACTTGCTTTCCTCCCTCTGCAAGAAGTTTTGGGTCCATAGGGGGTGAAAATGTGCACATAATATGCTTGTGCTGTTTTCTTTAAAAGTGCCCTTAAAGGCTGATGCGCTTCATAAGTTTCCCCAAAGTATTGAATATTGATGTTCAGCTCAGACTGGGACTTATTATGCTGAACATCAATTTGCCAGATCCTATTATAGTAAAAACCTTGAGATAATGTTTAATGGCATGAACTGAGAATGCTGTAGTGGAGTTAAATGAAATGTGCCTGGAGAACATAAGTGATTCAGGAAGAATCTTGAAATTTTTAGTCTTGCACACAGTTTCCTAGAAGTGCGTTTATAAGGAACACTTTGTCTCTTTCAGCAATGAAAAAAAAAAAAAAAGGAAAAAAATAATATCAAAATGAAACTACTATTTTTAGCTTGAGACACTTATTTTCTCCAAAAGGGAAAATGTACAATGAGTCATTCCTGCAGCTGGTGCTAAAGCTGGGTTAGTCACATGCCTGTGAACTTCTTAACATGAGTACAAACACCAAAAGCTTTCTGAAGGAACTGAAACCAGAAGTTCACAAAAGATATGGCAGTCCATGAGTAAACACTGTCATCTTTTCAAGTCACCTCCACCTTACCATCTTTCATAACTGTCTATGCTTTTAGCCAGTGCTTCCTGCTTCTGTAGCATTAGCTGTGCATTTCATCAAGCTGAATTAAGACTGGCTTACAAAAAATATCTTTAAGTAGTTCTTATGTCTTATCCTGTAAAGTCTCTGATCCCAGCAAGTAAGGCAGTGTTCAACTTTTCTGCACATCTTCAATGTGAAGAAGTTCTCTCTGGCATTACACTGCTAAGATATTTTTCTTTTTCAAGTTTGGAAATTCAGTTGGTCTTCTAATGAGCTCAGGAAGCTGCAGGCATTGAGGATTACTCCTTAGATTGCTCCTTCCAGACTACTCATAAAGCTAAGAGAAGAAGACAGATTACAAAGAGCAAATAGCTGCTTACTGTGCACAGCTGGCAGTCACCTGACAGTGAGTCAAATTGTCATAGAGTTATAGAATCATAGGATAGTTTGGGTTGGAAGAGACCTTAAAGATCATCTAGTTCCAATCCCTGCCATGGGCAGGGGCACTTTTCACTAGACCACATTGATCAGAGCTGCATTCAGCTTGGCCCCAAATACTTCCAGGGATGGGGCATCCACAACTTGGCCAACCTGTTCCAGTGCCACACCACCCCCACAGAATTTTTTCCTAATATCTAAACTAAATCTAACATCTTTCAGTTCAAAGCCCTTACCCTTTCTCCTGTCACTACAGGCTTTTGCAAAAAGTCCCTCTCCAGCTCCCTCATGAGATACTGAAAGGCCACTATAATGTGTCTCCCCAAAACCTTCTCTTCTCCAGGCTAAATAGTTCCAGCTCTCTCAGCCCGTCTTCATGGGGTATATGCTCCATCCCTCTGATCATTTTCATGGCCTCCTCTGGACCCACTCCAGCAGATCCACACCCTACTTATGTTGAGGGGAACCAAAGTGGAATGCAGTGCTGCAGGTGGGGTCTCATGAGAGCAGGGTAGAGGGGGATAATCACCTCTCTCGACCTGCTGGCCAGTCTGCTTCTGATGCAGCCTAGGGTATGTCCTTCCAGCCAAATGGCCTGTAATAAAACACAATTGTTGGATATTAAGTGAGACTTTTCAGCTCACACCAATAGCTTTGCCAGCGCTTCTTGCATGTAACCTATGCTCCATGGTCTGCCAGGAAAGATCACAATTTGTATCACACTGCCTCAGATTAAGTGATGTGGGGCAGCCTGACCCACAGCAAATAGCCCTGAGTACTGTCACATGTGCTGTAAGCTGGAAATGCTGGCATCTAAACACACTGTTGACCAGGTCCTAGTTACATATAATAGCAAGCACAGGAAACTGAACAGTTGGTAATGTTTATTTAAAACATTGAAATTGCTGTAAATGATGATAAATTGCAGCCAGGCAATGATGTGTGATGTCTAAGTGACCCTGCCCCACAGAAAAAAACCACCATGAAATCATTGGGGATATGACTCTAATTCTAGCAATAAGAGGAGTAGTTGTTGAAAGCACTGAAAATGGTCATCTGGACTATCCTTTAGGCAGTTCTAAAAGGGAAAAAAATAACAGCCTAATATTCATTGTTTGCAATTGTTTCACACCTTCATTTGAGTACATTTTGTTATTTCTATTAGGAAGAGTCCAAAAAGACCTAGTTTGTTACAGCTGTGGAGGGGAGTGAAGCACTAAACTAAATTAATTATATGTCAACATGAAAGAAAATTTCATCACTATTTTACTCTAGTCATCCATGTTTTCTCAGGGCTTTATCTTAATGATGTGAAAGTTTTAACTTGAAAAGTTTTATTATACTTTTTAGTAAAAACAGTGGAGAGACTTTTGTGCATGAATTTATATTCCAACTTTAGTCTGCTTGAATTCAAGCTATTGTCATCAACTTCTTTTGAATGTTCACAGGTTTCAGCTGATCCAACTGTAAGGTTCAACAAGATCTTAATCTCTTTTTTTGTTTTGGGTTTTTTTTGAGGAAACTCCGTTGTAAGAATCTAGATGCAGAAGAGTTGGTGAGATGTTTATATTCCAATACTTAGGTAAGAATCACTGAAATAATTCTTTACATACATTTCAGACATCATTCATATATTCCCTTTTCTATAGAAACTGAGAAACTTCATTCTACTCGTTACGGGGACGGTGTCCACTTGACAGGTGGTAACTTGTTCAGACTTTTACAGGTATTAGTGGGTGACATGTCAGAGTCTGGAACCTCTGACTGTCTCTTAGATTTGGCAGTGGCAAAAACAGTGTTTCTGAGTTGGCCAGAAACCTGTCAAGCTTAGGCATGTTGTTTTATTGCACTGTTTCAAAACCATACTCTTTCTCCCACCATATTTTCCCATTTCCTATACAAACACCACTCCAGTGAGGAAACTTCAATTAATATTATAATGTTACATTTCTGCATCTTAATTATCTTCAATAACACCTTCCAGGTTTATGTTAAGCTATTTGGGTACTGAGGAAGAGGTATTAGGAATGTGTTCATGGTTGTCATTGGTTCTAATCTATTTAGGAAATATCATAGAATCATAGAATGGTTTGGGTCAGAAGGGACCTTAAAGACCACCTGGCTTCAAGGCCCCTGCCCTGGACAGGGGCACATTCCACTAGATCAGATTCCACGAAAACCCCATGATAGGATTTCCTATAGTACTAGAAATGGGCAGACATTTAGTTATATAAAAATATGTGTTCTTTTCATGTATATAATTTTGAAATGCAATTCACCTTTGATCTGTACTACAGGCCATCTGTACAGATTAAGTGCAGAGCTGATATATCAGTGTCCAGGTAATTGTTAGCCTTCAACGTGCAATCCTGTTTGCTTATTGTAACAGTTTTACACTATCTAATACTAATCAGACAAAAAAACACTCCAGAATGTGTGTGAAATCAAGGATTGTATGAGATAGTAGTGTGATCTGTTGGACAATTGTTAACAGTAGTTTTCATACTGGATTCACCTTTTGTCTGCTTTTGCTGTTTGTTGACTATTTATCTAATATCAGTTCAAGCAGAATGGGTTTGTGACACTGTAAATTCTTTGAAATGAGCCATTGCCAGCTGAGGATTCCAGCAACGCCAGATTGCTATTGCTCTAACACAGCCTATCAACACAGACCCAGCTTTACCAACATGCAGGACCCTGTATTGTCGTGTATTTATCTTGGCTGCCACCTAAGCCCCTACACTGCTGCTTGACCACTGACTGCCCATGCTGCCCCATGCTGCCCCCATGGCTTGGGGGAGACAGCAGGAAGAACAAAAATGAGAAAACTTGTAGGTCAAGATAAGGACAATTCATAAATGAAGGAAAGAGAAAGCCAAAACAACACACAATAACTTGTGCACACACAATCATTCACCACTTCCCACAAGACCAATGCTCAGCCAGATTCTGAGCAACAGCTAGGGTGGAAGACAAGCTCTACACATCTTTTTTTATTTACTGCTGATCGTGACATCATTTGGTGTGAAATATCCCTTTGAACAATTTGGGTCAGCTGTCCCAGCTTTGTTCATTCTCAAATTCTTGGCCACCCCTAACCTTATTGCCTGTGGGGACAAAATGGCAGAGAAGGCCTTATTGCTGAGTAAGCCCTGATCAGCAACAGCCAAAGCACTGGTGTATAAACCACAGAACCATATGGGCCATTATAAAGATAATTAACTCCTTCTCAGCAGATCTAGTGCTGAGATCTAGTGTGCTTAGTGCCCAACCTAAAGGAAAATAGAGTTAAGTCTATAGACTTAGGTTCAGTTGAATGGACTGCAGAACTTTATCTTACAAAAGGAAGTGCAGATGTTTGCTTGGATGACTCCAGTTTGCTACTTTCCTGCTAATTATGTAGGCAACAGCTGATCAGAGTGCTTCCTGGCAGGCTCCTCTTATGGAGAATGTGTCCTGGAGAGTAGGAGAGAGCCAGCAGGAACTGGTTTGTGTCCACACGTGGTGAGGTTAGGAAACAGCTGGGTTATGCAATTGGTTCTGGGAATTAAAAAACATTTCAAAGTTTTGCAGTACAAATGTAGTCCGAAAAAAACCACTTATTTCATCTAGGACTGGCAGTGAGTCAGCACAGATCCTGTGCTGGACTCAGATCTGGAGGACAATCTCATCCACAAGCAGAACTTGAGTGGGATGCCTTCATTCATGAGGCATTTAACCACCCAAATACTTTCAATGACTTAAATTTGGGTATTAATGCTAGCCTCTAGTTGTAGCAAAATGTAGTTCTAGGTTTGTAAATGGGGAAAGGAAAAGGAGATTCACAGTCTTGAAGAGTCAGAGTAGTATGCTTAGACCTTGTCAAATACCTTCTCTTATAGCTAGACACAGCAGCACCTTTCATCAGCAGTTCTGCAGGTCTGTATTCCCTTGCATTGACTTTCATTTCAAGAAGGATGAGCTGCTCCTGCAGCAGCTGTTGTGAATGTGAGGGTGTGCAGTGCATTCTGCTAACAGGAGAGGAATTGTATATTACTGGAAGTCATGGAGGAGCTCCCTTTCATCCCTGTGCACAATTTCTGCACAGCAGTGGACAGAAAATCATGTTTTGTTTTCATCAAAACACTGCATGGTTTCCTGAATTGTTTCTTACATGCACCATCTGAATGCAAATCACAGCTCTGTTCATTATGGGTACTATAAAACAGCAGAAAGGCTTGAAATTTATAACTGACTGAATCTGCTATAAATGATGTGTGCTTTATTGCCTTTTAATGCACAGTTGCTGCAGTAAAGTTTGCAGTCTTGTTATTTTATAGGATTTTACTATGCATATTAGAACAGCATGCTCACACTGGCATAGTTAAAAGTTGCAGTTTCCATTACAAACCTGTTTCCAGTCATAAAGACTCCCTGATCTAACAGTGCATGAATTTTAGATCTGCACTTTTTCCTTGGAAGCATCCAGATTGGATAATTCCAAATAATTTATGCATGAATGCCAGAGACTTGGGCATTTGTTGGAATTTGGATTAATTTTTGATCTTGCATTTAAAAATGCAAGTGTTTTTAATCTAAGCCAGGAAAACAGTTGTTTACAGAAGCAGTTCCAGTTTAGTTAAGTGAACTCTTTTTCACTCTGTTTTCAAGGACAAAAACAGGGGGTGAACATGACCTAAAGTCATAATGACCTGATGTAGACCTGTATCATTGAGTGAATGGTTGTTCAGTGGATCTTCTGCCTTACTGAAGAGTACAGAATCAGCTATATTATGACCTGAGGTCCAGGTAGACTTCAATTTCCTAATTTCCAAAAATTAGGGCTTCATGAATGTTTAATCAGGAAGAAAACCAGATAATATTTTTTAATAAATATGCTGCATTCATGTTACATTTTTCCTCTGGGGACTTCAATGCACTATACAAAGAAGGTTAAGAAAAGATGCATATAGACTGTTGGTTAGTTAGTGGGCAGTGTTGGATTTTAGGGTAGCTTCTCTGCTTGGGTTGTTTGGTTTTGCTTTACTTTCCTACCTCAAACTCTTTGAAAGTAGTTTTTAAAGTCAGAATTTCTTAAACAGTAAATCTAAATGTAGCTCTAGAAGACTACAGAGATGGGCATCTGTGCCCCATTAGTAAAAATCTGTGGAAAGTGTGTTGGGAACAGAATAGGATGGGGCAAATGTGGAGGTCCATGCTCTAAGACCTGTTCAAATTCATGAACTCTCTTGGAAAGTCAAAGAGAAACCCTCACTCTTCTTGGATGTGTGATGTTTAAAGGTATGGGATATTTTTGGGCTAACTGGAGCTCTCACAGAGTGATTTCTGTTGGCAATCTGCTGAAGTTAGAGGTTCACCAGAGGCAGCATCAAAAATGGGGCATAATGTTCCACTAAGATGACAACTGAGGGTAAAAATGGAAAATAAGTAACTTGATATACTTGTCCATGAAGTCACATATTAATTGACTGAGTGGAAACTAATGTGTTCACCTGCAGCATCTTTCCAAAATGCTACTGACTCTTAAGGAAGAAAAATCAGGGGTTGGTGCATGTGCCAAAACAATTCTTTGGGCATCTCTGTTCACATGTATTTATAGATGGTGGAAAGGATTTACCTATAAAAATATCTGCTATGAGAATATTTCAGGCAAAAATGAGGCACAAGTCACATTCCCTGTGCGTGCTGCTGAACTGCTGTGTCACAGCAGACACCTCTACTTTCTTTGCAAAAAAACCTGGAAACAACACAGAGAGGCAACATTTCATTGCTCAAATGGCAGTGGGACATATGGAGGCATAAGAATTCCAATAAACTCACATCAAAGTCCTTGTTTTGATGTTTAGTTGGCCAAATGTTTCCTGAGCTAAGGCAGGGGTGGCACAGCCTTTGCAGATCTTCACCCTCGTGCAGAGCCTGTGTGCTGATGTGCAAGGTGATCCTTCATGTCCATCCTCACCCTGAACCCGTGAGTGATCATTAGAAAGGACATATTTTGTTTGACAAGAAAATCCTTTTCATTTTCTTCTGTGTAAGTCAGATTCCCTTGGACTTCCCCTTGAGTTGCAGCATTTCTGGGAGCTGCTGACAGCCCCTGCGGCAGAGTTAAGCTGAGCTGAGGACAGCTGAAAAATCAGTTTCCATCTGCACAGGCTTTTTATTGCATTTAAACTTTGCTCTAAATACTTTTCCCTTTTGGAAGGATGAATTAAGCAATGCTTTGTAGTGACAGGAGCACCTTCAAAACAAGCATTTGCTGACAAAGACAAGTCTTTCAGCACCCACGTCACAGGGTGACCCGCAGAGGGAGGTGTGGGTAGTATCAAATCAGGCTGCAACTCATGTCCTGACTTAACCCCTTCTCCCAGCATTTCTTATCCACTGCTGGGAGGAGGTGGATCTAGCAAGCCTGCAGAAAACCCTGCACAGGGTTGGCAGTACTGGGGGGAGCAGAGCTGAGCGGGAGCCACCAACCCTTCTCCATGATGCCATTATCCCTGCTCCCCCAGAATCAAATGGAACCAGAAAACCATGCCCGCAGGGCACCAAGGGATGTGAACATTTTCCATTAGACATCTCTCACTATCAGGATGTGCAGAAAGAACCATTGCATTTTTCACTGTAAATTTTTTGTTCGTCTACCTACCCATCTGCTCTGTTTTTAATGGCACCTTCAGGAATCAAAGGTGGCACATGAGCCATGAGATTAGTGCAGTTACTTGTCCTTTCCAGTTGTTTTGCATATAACTTGATTAGGAGCAGTGACAGTCTTCATGGTGCTTGTGAGATCCATGTGGAACGTATTTTCCAGCTACTTCAGCTGTGACCTGACGATGACAATAACATCGTCACTGTAGCAGCAGTGCTATAGCCGTGAAGGTCTAAGGATGTAAACAGTACAGCGTCTGGGGAGAATGGTTACATCTTTTATCAGAGCTATTAGATTCAGCTAAAAGCACAGATAAGCTCCCAGGCATGCAAGACTCAATACCATATACTGACTTATCTCTATCTATGGGTAACTCTAATAAAAATGAAAAAGGAAGGCTCACTGTCCAACCTTTTTCTTTTCTGTCAGAGGTTAATGGTTCTAAAAGACACAGTAGTTTGGCTCTGACAGATGGCAAGCTAGAGAAAAAGAGCTGAGAATTAATGTGCTTTTTGCTGTACACTGTGGGGCAAACCCTCAGTGACTGCCACTCCCTGTCTGCACAAAAATCATAAGAGCTGGGGGTCCTGAACTTCCCTCCAGCACAACTCAGGTGGAAAGGTGGATCTGCTAACACAGCCTGAAAACAATGGTACTCTCCTTGATACTGATGCTTTGCAATCAGGTTCTGGAGATGTTAATGGACAAATCCGTGGCTCTGCTCTCCCACTGCCTACCTCAGGCTGTGTCATGGACAGGGAAAAGTTCTGTATTCTGTGAAAAGTTCTGTATTCTGCAGCCCAACAGACTCCAGCTTCAAGATGTGTCCACAGCTGTGATTTCTCAGCATGCATTTATTCAGTTGCCATCAGTTCTTCTGTGGCTCTTCCACATGACACTGGTGTGGTCCCACATGAAAATCCCAAGCTTAAATCCTGTATTTCATGAAAAAAAAATAAAAATTAAAGCCAACTAAACCCCATCGTGAATACAAAGTCTTGTGTGCACTTAATGCATTAGAAAGTATGATTTCATTTTTTAAGCTACGATATCTGTTTTTAAAGAAACAATGTAAAATGATGCTGTTGTATAAAAGCACTGCTTGGAAGTAAATCCTTCAGAGGTAAAATATCTCTTCCTGAAAGCACAAATGAGTTAAACTTACCTCTGTACCCAAGATAAATTACTGCAATGATTTAAAACTGCTCAGGAGCCACTTTGCCCATGGTGCTACTAAACCATCAATTACAGACAAGTCAGCATGGAGTGAATTTTTTTCCAAATTTGGAAAAAGGATGAAAAAATACCAAGGGAGTATTATCACAGTGACACGGGGAGAAAATGGAGTAAATTAAAAGTAACAAGGGCCATAGAATTTGTGAAGAGGAACTGCTCTGTAATGCCTGTGTTCTTACAGTACCCGAATTTTAGCCTACCTGAATGTAATCTTGCAATTCTAGTCTGACAGGACGTGCTTTTTTAAGAACATAAAATGAGATTAAAAGCTTGAGGAAAAATGTAGTGCTCAATCTGGGTGTAAGCAAAACCTTTAATCAGGGTGGGCAGCAGCACCTGCACTTAGGAGGGCTTTGGGGTACCATAAGACTCAGACTTTTGGTTCTTTGGGGTTTTTATTATTTCACTTTCCTAGACATCAGTGTTTTTTTAATTTGGCTTGGCTTTTCACACACACACACACACACACATATATATATATGTATTTAAATATAGAAACACATGCACATGTATATGTATATGTGTGCGTGTGTGTTTATGTATCTCTATATATTTGAATTCAGACATATTTTTGCATTGTTTTTTCTGAACTGTTGGCTTAAAACACGTTCTGTTGGACAATATCCCACAGTGAATATTGCCAAAGTGGAAAGGATCATTCCCATTTACTTCTGTGCTTGCCTACCACTTTTATTATGCTAAGTTAGAAATGACAAAGCAACTGCAGATGAGAGTTCAATAAATACAGGTACTGACTTCTTTGATAAAACAAAGTATAAAACTTTACTCAAGCTTTCTAGATAAACAGACTAAAATGCTAGCTCCAAACACCCCTCAATTTTGAGAAAAATCAGGTCTCAAATTGTCAGATCTAGTTTTAGATTTTCTAGAGCAGGAAGAAACATTTTAGGCTGGAAGGTTGCAAAGATTGTGGCTGCAGATTTGCAGAGCAGCTGAGACAGAAGCTTTCAGAATTTCCATTTAGGATTTTCCTTTATGCATTCTCCCTAATTGCTACTTTAGGTGCCTGACAGGGGTTTTTTTTGAGTTTCTGGCCATCAGGTATATCTGAAAAACTTACACAGTCCCTGTTCAGCCAAAAGAATTGCTGAAAAAGTTGCTGGTAAGAGTAGATTCTTATCTTTTCCATCAGTCAGTCATGGAAAAGAAAAATGTAATTTGTGGCAAGTTCGAGGCAGGAGGAATTATACTGTTTATCAAGTTTGGAATGCTTTTCATATTAAGTAATAATATAATTGAGGTAACATTTTCAATTATTTATGGGGCTATGCTATAAAGAGAGATTTAAAAAAAAAAGCAAGACATTTTACAAGACTGATTGTCTGGAAAAATACTTTCTAAATGTAAAGTTCATTAAGCTGTGGTAAAAGGTCCCATGAGTAGCAGTGGCCAGTTCTTTGGTAAAATAAAAGTAGTCTCAGCAAAGTATTGAGAAATACACTCTAGGGAACAATTTTACAGTGGCCAGAAAAATGGAGTAGGTGAACTAATAGGTCTTTTTCATCTCCGTGTTCTAAGAGTGTGGCTGGTTGAAGAAAATTTGTGTATTTAACCTCCATCTCACGAGTCTGAGAATGCTGTTACAAAATCTATGTAGCCATTAAAATGTATACAAAGGTATAATGGAATCTAAATTAAAATGGGAAAAAAGAAACCCCCAAAAGACCTAGGTAAAATATGTTTTTGTGTGCAATGTTAAAAGTCCTGGTCATCATATTACTTATATGGTAATTTCAAGAATCTTCTGGCATTTTGTGGGCGAGTCATTTCCAGCAGCCATTTAGAAATCTTTATTAACTAATAGCAATTCTCACTGCAACTGGCCTAAACCAGCACCTTTTTAATTCTCTGCTGTCTGTTCTAATTGGCACCTTTAGAGCTATGGACTGAACAGAAGCAAGTAGTTTAAATGTCACTCAGGTTTACACCTTCGTCAGGGCACCTCAGGTAACAAATTAACTGGTGTCTGAGCAAATTAGGTGATTCATTAGTGTGGACATGACTGCCTTGATTGTGATAAGAGTAAGAATGACCATCTTGTTTTTGTCTGGGATAAAGTTAATTTTATTCCTAGCATCATACCCCATCCCACCAGGAAGGAGGGTGGGTGTGCATAAGGATTTGGGAGGGGACACAGCTGGGACAGCTGACTACAACTGTCCAAAGGGATATTCCATACCATAGGTTGTCATGCTCAGCATAAAAAGCTGGAGGAAGCAGAAGGAAGCAGCAAGGACGTTCACAGTGGTGGAGTTTGTCTGCCAAAGTCACTGTTACATGTGATGAAGCCCTGGTTTCCTGGAGATGGCTGAATACCCTCCTGCTCATGAAAAGTGGTGAATTAATTCCTTGGCTTACTTTGCTTCTCTTGCCTATTAAAGAGGATGATTTCATTATTTTTCATTTCAACCCACAAGTTTTCCTGCTTTTTTCTTCTGGTTCTCTGCCCTGCTGGGTGGGAGGGTGTGAAGGAACATCTGGGTGGGACTGAGTTGCCAGCTGGGGTAAACCAGAACATTCTGACCTGCATATGTGCTGGTGTGAGTAGTTTTGAGTTTGCTAACATGTTAGCTTCCCCTTTTACAAGCACCCTCCTTCATCAAAGCTCCTCCACTGGGCTCTGTTCACAGCTGATGCCTTAAGTTAGCTGTGCAAAGGATCCCTGTGTTCATACTGCATGGCAATAGCTCAGCTGCAGAGATTATTGCCAGGGTACACCAGCAAGGCTTACTTACACCTGATACTCTTGTCCAAAGAAATTTGGAAAGGATGTGTTGAATGCCTTTGAGGCCCTCCCTGGCAGTATTGATTCCTTCAGTGTTTTCTGTAATGGAGCACAGGACTCTGTTGGGCAAGCATCTCAAGCAGACACCCGATTTTGGAGTCTGCATTTTGCATTGAGTCTCTGTGTCATCATGTCTCAGTTTCACCTCGACCTGTGTTCAGGTTGAGGGAAAGATGTGCCTTCCTGTCTGTAGACCATGCAGACAGAGCTGGGCTAGGCCAATCCTTCTGGTGGCTCCCCTGTGGGCACCAAAACTCAGCAGCTCAGGCAATTTCTGCTGCTGTCAGTGGCTCTGAGCAGTGCGAGTGGCAGGGTCCTTACCTTTCAGGTATAGGGTCCTGCAGGACTGCTCTCAGTGAAGCATAAGGAGAACCAGGAAGCACAACATACATATTCATAGAGGTTTGAGACTCTGGAGGGCTCCTGGGGTTGAGAGCAGCCAAACATCATTTCTGTGCTGATGTCAGCAATAGCTATCCAGTAACACAGGGAAATTGTTAACAACGAGACCAAGGAAAAGTTGATTTACCTGAGAGCTCAATCAGAGATGTTACACAGTTAAAAAATGATCCTCAACTTTCCTGAAACATTTATCATAGGGTAAACAGCTCAGCTTGCTCCTGCTACACCTTGCCAAAATGACACATGTGCCCAGATCAAGACCAAAACCTACAGTCATTCCTACAGGAAGCTCCATACCATGAAAAGCAGTGTGGAAAGTAGTATAACTGTAACACAAATAGTTGTAAAAAATATAGGTCCCCTCTGGGGAGAGAAGCCCTGATGAAGGAAGGCATTATGCATTGAAGATAGTGGGAATGAAGAAGATCTGGCCTGCAAGACCACCAACCCTATATGAGCGACAGTGGAAATTCACTAAATCCATTTCTGTTTGCCTTTGGCTTCTGTGCTTCAGTTGGAAAAAAATAATTAATTTTACATTATTATTATTCAGACTTCAGGACATTACAGGTTTGAGTACTTTGTGATTTACATTAGTGATAAACCTATGTGTTTACCATAGATCTGGACAAAAAAGGCTGTTTCCTAATACTCAGGGTCCTTTTTGTCATATTTTAAACTTGCAAGGAGATTCAAACGGAGATATTCCTTAACATTTTTAGGTTTCATTCTCAGCGTCAGGAAACTTCTGATGCTCATTTTGTGCTTACCTTTCTGTCACGCATCAGCAGGGAAACTCTGTCCTTCTTTATTTTACCTAAAGTACAAATCTAGCAACACTTCAATTCACATTTCAGTCTTATGACTAGTTTTTAGTTTTCAGTTTTTCCCATTTGTAAACTTGATCTCCGGCCTGAGGAATCAGTAGCAGGATACATTTCCTTTATACTGCAGTTCATTATGTCAACCATATTTGTGTATTTGTTCTATGTACTTGTTTCCAAAAGGACTCTAGTGGGTGTTTTTATTTTTAGAAGTAAACAGTGATAAATATTCCCATATGGAGAATAATAAAAAGGTTGCTTTAGTTGAACCTTAAGTTTGACTCACAAGGAAACAGTCTTTTTCCAAACTTTGAACTTCTAAAGTGAAAAATTAGAAGACAATTTAAGATAGTACCAAAGAAGATTTCCAAAGGCTGCTGTGTCTGCCAGACATCTAATTATCTACGATTTTCTCTGGGAAAACTTGAGATTCCTGTCTGGTCTTTAGTACCTCTAAAGATCTCTTCTTGCCCGGTCCTGTGCTGTACATACTACTGTGTGGAAATAATTCTGATTACACCAGAAGTGCTTTACTCAAGTCAGCCTGGATGCAGCTGCTTAAAAGGCACGTGGCTCTGAGGAGCCCTGCCTGCTAACACATTTCTGTGAAGCCTTAAAGGCAGGGATGAGTCCCACATGGAAACCCATATAATACAGAGCTCTGCTGTTTGAATACCAAAACCAGGTTATTACTTTGAGGAAGCAATGGAAATTGACACTACAGTGTGTCAGAGTAAGGTTAAGTGATCTAAAGACTGCAGACCTATTTAATTAAGTAAATAGACGATCAATCACAAAGAATAACAGTCTTAAATAATAGGTTTATAAGCCTTGCAATCTTGTTCCATGGATTCCAGTGCTGTCCTATTTTCATTATGCAGAATTGGAGATTTTCACTTAGGAATCAATTCTCTGCAGGACAGTACTTACATGCTCCTGGCAATTTAGGGAAAAACATGGCCAGATGCTCAGAATAGGTTTGATACTTCAAGTTAAGAGATAGATAGAGCACCACCAGTCCCAAGTATGCCAAGCTCATGGGTGATTTTGAGATTTAAGTTCCAGGAGGTAGCAAATATCGTCAGGAATTTACTTTGTATTCTGTATTCTGTAATTGCTTTATTCATATTTTCAGGCTTAAAGGTTGAAGTTTGCTTTATGTATTTTTAACCAAAAATACTGAGCTTCTGCTGTAATTGTGTAGCTCAGTTGAAATTAAAACACTAAACTGCAGAGCCTCTGAGATATGATCATGAGAGCTAGCAAGACACTGAGCTGCTAATAAATTGCAGAGAGGAGACACAACAATAAATTCAAGCTGATAGGAGCCATTTTTAATGGAGGTGCCTGAGATCTGATGCTAAATTCTGAAGTCTTCTACTGATTTATTGTAATTCGTGTACAGCCTACGATTACTTCTCCCTTGCATCCCATAATGATGCCACTGCTTCCATGGTTATGGTTATCCAGAGATCTGAGAAGGTGACTGGAGCTCCTCTGCCTACTGGTGTGTCCCACTGTTTCCTCTTGTGTGGGAATAAATATTAAATCACAAAACGGGACAGAAAAGAAATTGTAAATAATCAGACCTCAGACACACATCTGGTGGTCATAAGATGGCAGAAATTTTGCCCTGGGACCTTTGTTTACAAAAAGAACCAAAAATATGTGTTCATAATCCCTATTAGGCATTTGGGGTTTGTTTCGGTTTGGCTTTTTTATTTTTTTTAATCCAAAGAAGGGAAATTTCTATAAATTTTAGTTGGCCTTCTCTACTGTTTACCACTCTTAGCCTAGTATTAAAGAAACATTCTAATTCTAAACTGCTTTGCCAGGTCCTGCTCCAAGCAGCATTGGAGAAGTACTTTTGGTTTCTGTGTAAGCCATGGTACCAGACCTGTAATACTGCTGGTTTAGTCAAATAATATCTTAAACTTCCCATCTAGGTCTCTGAAACTCTTCCTTTTGCCTTCCAGTCTATGCCACATCTGCACTTCATCTCATGCTCCTTAAACTGTGGTTTGGTAAACCTCTTCCCTATTGCAAATTGAGTAGGAAAGCTTTCTTTCTGAGGGCCATGTGTCACTCCTATTACTGAAAGTAGGGGTGACATTTCAAAATGTATGACATGCTTCCTGGATAATTCTTGACTGGGCCACTTATATAAACAGTTGCTGCCTAACATAAGAAATTACAAAAATGGGTCCTTGTCCTTTCTGATATTTAAAAAGAAAGTCTGATAAAAGTGCATTTAAATCTCATCTCAATAACCACACAACGACTGCAACTCAAAATTCTTTTAAGTAAAGAGTTTTTTGCTAAATACAAAGCTGTTCAAATTATCAATCTATAAAACACTGGCTAACCCATTTTACTGTAAACTATTCAAATTGACTGTCCTATAAGTTCGCCAGTCCTCTCTGACATGGCTCACTTAATAGCTGTATGGGATAAGCAGTCTGTCCAGTAATACTTCAGGAAAAATTTCCCATTTTTTCTCCTAGGTCATAGCATGTTGGATGGGGGCAAGGTGGCGGTGGGGAAAGAAAAAGCTACTGACTGAAAACTATGCAATTTCAAAGTGTAAGAAATACAGTTCTCTAGGGACAAGAAGGGCAGTAGGGGCAGCTTCTGTTTAATCTAAGTTGACTTTTCTCTCTCTGTTTTACAGCACACCTGATCCTGAGAAAAGCTGAACTTTCATCTTCTCCTGTTCCTGGCAGAATTAGTGGAAGGTTTCCTGTTGTATTGTGAGTGATTGCGAGCTTCAACTGTGTTGCTCCAAATTAACTTAACTGGCACTGAAGACACTGCTGATCCCTGGTATCCTAGAAGGATTACATGGCTGTGCCCTCTTCATCTACTTTCTGTCCTGGACTAAGCCTCTGGTTTCATCTCTGAGTAAATATCTAAACTCCCATCTGCTGCGAAATGAGAGAAAATAAACATTGATCTACCTGAATCATTACATATTTTGGCAGAATGATTGTTCTAAAATGGATGGAAAGGCACTTTGCTTTTACCCTGATATTACCAATACCTGACTTTGGAAAGTCTTCTTGCTCAGATCACCAGTCAAGCCTGAGTATCTCCCAAAGCAGGATGCTTGCAGGTAATCAAGAAATTAATTAGAATGCTATCAGTGAAGCATTCTAACTTTAACTCCTTTTCGGAGGTAGAAAATAAACCATTGAATTTTAGAGTCCTTTTTAAAGTAATTAAAAGGGGGAATATATATAAGAGAAGTGTGTGGAAACAGGAAGACAAAACCTCATTAATATTTAGTATTTTATCAGTTCTTCCTCTGTCTTTCTAAGGTCTTGTTTGTCTTTCTGCATTTTGGGTACTTAGTATTCTAGGATAAGCTTATTTTTTACTTATATCTTGGGGAAGAAGGAGGTTGCATTTTTGTCAGCTGATCCAGCTCCTTGGGCACTGTGCTGTTTCTGAGCTGAATCCTAAGCAGGAAGAAGCATCAAAACTTGAGAAGCTGCTAAAATCTGTGGTAATCTCAGTTTTTGGGATCAAATCTCATGGCAGCTGATGACGGGAAGGGGGAAGGGAAAAGAACATCTGCTCTAGATTATACTTAATCATGGTTTAAATATCTGCTCTTCTACATGGCTCTTTAAGACTATTTCCCATGGCATGGGTTATTCAGAAGTAGACAGCACACAACAAAATTTTAATTCCTAATTTATCCAGTCAGCCACTAAGTTCTCCAATCTCTATTTTTAAAAACCTCCAACACTCTCACTAATTAGGAGTGCCTTCTACCTCCAGCTGTTAATGGGCACAAACATGGCCAATTTGAAATATGTCTAATCAGAGCACTGCCTGATTCTGTCTTCATACAACAGCTATTACCCTAAGGGACAAATTATGTTTTCAGATGCACACACTCATCCCATTCAGCAAGAGCTAGAGGAAGTTCATCCATTAGAGGGAAAATATATATTGCAATTAGCTGCACAGGTTTTTTTTTTTTTTCTTAACCTTTATTTATTTTCCATTTATTTATTTAATGTGGGTTTGGTTTTTTATCTTATTTTTTATTCTAGGAGTGCTATTTTCTTGAAGATACTTTCCTTTATATTTGTGCCTAAGCCTGAAAAGAACCTTAAAGAAACCCACTCTCTTTAAATACCTTTCACAGAACGTACTCAGAGGAACTCAAACTACTCTGCAGTTACATATTAATCTCAAAATAGCTGTGTGTATTGACAGATAATGTTTGATACTCTCTCCAGTACGATCATAGAGTGCAGGTTCTCTGCCACAAAATTGTGCACCATTTCTTGTGGGGGTGCAGATTAAGCTTCACACACTGCTTGGGCAGAGAATATAGATTGCTTGTGGATTATCTGCAGCCCATGGCTCCTGCATGTATTGCACTTAAATGGCACTTTGCAGCAGCTGAAGGATGTATTTTAAGGGTAGGAGGAATAAATAAAAGCATCAGGGCTCAGCTGTGGGACAAGGCTGGGAAGGAGGGATTGGAGCATTTATGGTCCAAGCAAAGGTGCTGGGGGCACAAGTTTTAGGGGGTGAAAAGGCAGGGTTGGCTCAAGTGTTTAGATCTATACTCATGCAAGAATTCCCATGTCACCTCTTGTCTCAGTGTCTTCTGTTACTCTTTTGCTTGTTTGCTGAAATTCATAATACCTTTTCAGAGGAAGAGAGTGAAAATCAGGGCTTCGAATTTTAATTTCTAGCAAGTCTGAAGCTGATTTCAAAATACCTTGCATTAGCGCTACGAAAGTTGATGAAAATAAAGGGGAAACTGCCTATCAGTCAATTTAGAACTATTTCAGTGAAAACCAGAAAGCTGACTGTAAACCACTCTCCCCAAAGAAGGCAACAAGTCGCTTACACTTTGCAGGCATTTAATTGCCATGTTCATAATTGTCAAGCTTTTGCCTTACTGTTTTGCTACTAATTTACTTTTTGCATTGCCAAATTCAGCTTCCTAGTCAGTGTGTTATGCTCTCTCTTCAGTGCTGGCTTCGCATGTAATTTGAGGGTCGCAGCCAGGTTAAAGACAATTGTATTTTAGCTTTGAAGGTGTTGATAGACCAGATGAGGTAGCAGCTTTTGTACAAATACCTGCTTCCAGAGAAGCAATTAGACCAGCAGGCAATCAGACCCAGCAGGCAATCTTCACAATATAATGGACAAGCTCTTTGACTCTTACCTAAGTGTATAATCTGTCTTACAGAGTTGGAACAGAGGAACAAAATGTTTGTTAAATTCAGTGGGAGGAGAGGGGAGACATGCATGCTTACTAGGTACTTCTGCTCTGCCTTATAGGAATATTCCAGGATTTCAAAACATTCCCAGCTAATAGTAAATTATTCCAAATAATTCCAAACTAATAGCATTACCAAGAATTTCATAGAAGTCTTGCTGGTACTGTGAAAGATGTTGAAAATATTGGACTTCTGGTGATCCACATGTTAGACAAAAGGTTTACCTTTTCTGACAGGCATATAAAATTAATTCTGCACCTTCATCCATCTGAACGCTTTCAAGTCTTTTTAATGTGTAAAATGCAGTCCATCCCAAATAGTCAAATTGGTTAGTCAGAATTGCTGCTACCTGGATGGATCAGTGACAGATTACACACAGTCTGGAGTAACCATTCACAGCCTCTAGATGAAGATGACAGCAGCTGCTCTCTGCTTCATGTCTGCGGGAAAGAAATGGATTTGAATTGGTAAATGAGGAAAGACTGTGGTCTGAGCTGGTCTGGCATCTCATCTCAATGTTTGTAAGAGCTTTCTTAAGATGACTTGTGGTTGGTCATAACCTTTATTATCAGTGTTGTTTGTCAGGAAAAGTTACCTGCATTCCTGACAGGGAAGGAAGAACAGGCAGGCAAGCAGCAACAGCATTAAAATGCAAAGTGTATTTAGCATAAGCTGTCAGATAGTGAAATACTGCTCTGTTGTTGCTCCTGACTGCAATTTCACTTGCCATGAATTTGTATTCTAGCTTGCAAATTAATCTATTAGTTATACTTCTGCCAAAACAAGAACACAGTTAATGCAGCTTGTATATACTATAGTTTTCTTTACTCTTTAGGAATTACAGAATTTTTGGCAATTTCAACCAATTAATATTTGATCTTTTTTCCCCTCCATGACTTCAATATGTGACCCTAATTCTTCATGAACCAATATATAAGCATGTTAATACTTGCAGATAGAAAAAGCTTTGCTTAGAATTTTTGTTTAAGAAAAAATTTCTTACTAGGAAAAAGTTGCTTCTTTTTTTTTCTGAAGAAACTGCCTCTGAACAGAGCTATTTATAGAATATCAAGAACAATTAGGCTAATAATCAATTTTCATTTGCTTGCAAGTAAAGCAACGCAGAGGAAACTGCCTGAACTTTTGTCCTAATCCAAAGTTTAAATAAAATTCTAGATGATTTTTAAAATTCTGTTTTGCAGTTTCTACTGGCTATGGATGTGCAGCGAGGTTTGCATTTTGTGGCTCATCATAGAACCCATTAAAACCATGGAAACTGTGAAAAGCCTCTTGTCCCTAGCAAGGGAACTCAGCATTTGCTGTGGGCACCAGCTCACACTGAAGCTCCTGTGAATGCTTATATTTATCATGACCCAGACCAGCCATGGTGAAAAATGCTTTCTTCCCTTTGTTGATCATCCTAGGCTTTTGTGCAATTTTTTTCTTTCTTTTCTTTTTCTACAGTGGGAAAATCCACTGTAAAGTTTGCACCATGTTGCATGCTTAAAGTCTTCTTAATCATCACTTCAGCTCAAGGATCAGCTATTACTGCTTTGTCAGTTCTCAGTTCCCTCTGAACTGGTATCTTAATATTTCTCATGCTGCTTGGTTAAGCATCTTAAGATTCTTAAGAATTCTTAAGATTTTTCTTACTGCCACAAGGCTTTTAAAGTGCCTTGCACTTTCCTTGTGATATATAACTGAGAAGAAACAGGAAATTAATTTCATAATTTATAATTATTAAGATCTGGGGTTGAAACTAGAAATACTTTAAGCATATGAGACAGATTGCTCTTCTAAGATTTCAAGTTAACTTCCATGAATGAAAAAAGCTGAAAAATTGTAGGGAATTATCCGTATTAGGCATGAACTCTACCTCGCCCAGTTTCTGTATAAAAGTTAAATGCCTGGTCTGAACTCATTATGGGCCTCCCTTGACAGCTAATAGAGACAATGACACCTTCCTGCTAGAACAGAGACCTTTGCTTAAATGAGATATCTTTCAAAGTATAAGATAGAATGCTATATAAAGGTTCTTATTTCTCTCTGCTGATATAAGTTAGATGGTTACTCCAACTAGACATTTAACTCTTAGCCCACACGAATTAACTGTGATGAATCCATTCATGAATATTTGCACGATTTGTGTTTTGTTTTTAAATTGAAGTAGTAAACAAGGTGATTTGAGATTGATTCTTGATTAGTCAGACATGATTTCTTTATCTGAGGATATAACTCAATTTTTGGCACACGAGTGTGAGGCTTTGAAGCAAAACAATGGAAAGGGAGAAATTGTCTAGATGCCTCTTTTGTTTACTTGCTTTGGTCATTCTTATTACAATTTTGAATGAAAAACCCCATGAAACTTGCCTTTCTAATGGGCTTAATAGCAAAATATTTAAAAATCAAAATGTATCAAAATAGGATTAAAATTCTATAACTGTAATTAAACTAAATAAATTTGAGTATTGCACTCCTCCAGACTAAGATAACTGAAGACTAATCAATGAATTGATGAATTAACCATAGTATGTAATTAACTCAATAATTATTCACCAGTGTTGGACGACAGTTAAGATTCACTTAATGAAAATCTTTTACATATGGGTTATTCTTTAAAATGATCGATTATAGAAAGAAAAATTATGCAACCTGCTTCCCTTACTGTCTTCTGTGTTGGAAGAAGGAGCCTCAATGCTGCTGTTCAATATGGGATTTACACAGTCAACCCTTGTTCCTTGTCTCAATATAGAATAATTCTTACCTTTATTTTTAGGGTTGTGTTGCAGATTTCTGTTTCCCATGATTACTGTATTAAGTTAGAGTGGCATTGTGAAAAGGTGTTTGCCAAAAATAAGGGGATTTTCTGGTGCATTTGCTCAATACACAAGGGCAGAGTCATCTGTATCTCTGCACATTCTTTGGAGAATATCAGAACAGTATTTATAGGCAGAGGTCATGTGTTTCTTAAAGAATCTTGCTGGAAGGATGTGACAGGCTTTCTTTCCAGATCTGAAGTAGAGATAAGGAATTTAAAAACCAATGCTCAGAGGAATGCATTAGATGAGAGCAAATGAGAGCAGTTGGTACTTGTGGAGACAGAAGGAGCAGAGAATGGGAAAGAGTAGAAAGGCATTTATTGCCTGCAATAAAGAGAGTATTCCCTGCACTCCTCATTCTTGTGTATTTTTATTATCTCAGAATGGCTTCCAAAAATCACTTTAACTGAAAATTAACAAAGATTCTTGCCTGTTTGGATCTGAAAAAAGATTGTTTTTAATGGTAAACAGACTTTACTGGAACAGTATTCCACAAAATTCAAAATACTTTCAAAAGAAAATGTAAAACTCATACATACTAGTTCTTACCCAATCTATGCCCTCTGCCCCCAAATTTAACAATATGTAGTATACCCTTAAGAAACCTATTTAAGGCAATAAAAAAGTTATAATTCATTTAAATAGGAACAAGACAGAAGAATGTTCAATGAAATAGAATGTACTTGACATGTATTCAATGATACATTCCTTCTCAGCCATTTGATCGCTATGGAAAGGGCACTATCAATTGGGAAAAAAAATCATTGAAAATAATGTCTAATTATTTATCATGTATTTAAAGACAGAAAATCTATCAATAGCATGTAGAAATTATGGATAATAATTCTTGTACTGTCTTTGTCCTGGGTACCTAGTTTGTAGCATTATTTGATATTTGAAAGTTTATTCATATTCTAAAGCAAATGAAATAAATATTCAGGTTCACATTCAGCAGAATTTGTTCTCTGAATAACCCTACCAGAATCAGGTATGGAATGAATTTCACTGATTACTATTTGTAAAGAATCATTTTAATTTGCATTTACACAGTTCTTGGTATCAAAAGATCTCAAAGCATATGACTGTTAATTAAATTTCATGACTGGTCTCTGTGGAAGATATGCCTAGCATTATCATTTAAACTTTTATTGCATTAATAAAATCTTGGCATTCCTTCTCACCGTTGTCTTCCCATGGAAAATGTTGAGCTGAATTTGATGTGAAGTTTGTTTTTGTCAGCTCTATCTCAGTGATTACAGTCAATGAAGACTGATAAACTTTTTTAGGTGTGATGGCCCATGGAATGGAGTGCTCATTTTAGGAGATTTAGGGAGCATTTTAGGACTCATTATAAACTTCTTGAACATTGAACAACATAAGACAATTCTAGGAAATACTGAGGCAAAGAATGATTGTTGAGGTCTCTTTTTTTAGCCCCTTGTTTAAAGATGCAGGACACATTCCCTTCATGAGGTTTTCATAATTCTAAGTCCTGGAAAATAGGTCGGCACTTCCATTTGAGACATACTTCTTAATGCAGGCCCTGTATAGGAAGATAGCACTGCCTTTCTTTCCAGTGTTAGTTCTCTTGCAACAGTAAGCTCGATTTTGGATTTAGGCATCTAAATTTCACCCACATCCAACTTTTAATATTACTAGCCTTTTTTTTTTGCAACTGACTTGATGAGACTAAGCGAACGTAACACATCAAATCTTCCCCTCTTAGGAAATCATATGAAAAAAGTGTATGAGGAGTAATGGCTCAACACGACAGCAAATTACCCTGGGAGATTGCTCAATTTCTGTCTGGAAATTTTCAAGGGCAGATTGGACATATCCATGATACCTGATCTCATGTTGGAAACTGAGCCCCTCCAAGTAAGACAGTGGTCTACGTGGCCTTATGATTTCCCTTACAACTGAGGTGATTATGCTTCTGTGAAATCTTGCTATGTGGATATCTTGTACGGGTAGTCTGGCAGAAACAGCAATGCACTGTCAGTTGTTCTGCTCACTATGATTGCATTATGTCATCCCAGCAACACACCTATCAACAGCCAGGTTGATTTTGGGGGATTATTGTTGCTCAGGTTTATTTACCTCCTATTCAGCTTTTTAATAGTTTTGTCTGCTTTTCTAGGCTCTACGTTCTTATTTATCTTCAACAAGAGAGGCTAAGTCAGGAAATGCTGATTCATGACAGACTCATTGGCATAGTTGTAAATACAAACCAGAAAACTAGACTGTCCATCCTCATGGTGGTGTCTGCACCAAACATCAGTGTTTACAAGAAGACCAGTTCTGGTGTGCACAAGCAGAATGGAGCAGGGCACAGTTATAGGAATTAATGCTCTGCTTCTTGGCAGAAGCCTGTGCAAAATCCCAAGGTTTTTGTGCAATGGTCAATGTTCAGTAGTCAGTGCTAGTCACAGCCACTACTCTCAAGTGGTAGGGTAGTTATTTCTTTTAAGCATTTAAGAGGGAGCAAAATCATATAAAATGCTTCCACTTCGGCTGCAGCTGTACAGTAAATATCAATAAAGAACTCTTTTGTCTAAAGCTTGTAATTCACTGCCCACAGAAGGCTCCAGGAGGCTTGAAATACTTTTCAGGGTGATCAATCATTTGTCTGCCATCCATAGTCTACCATCCTGGTTGAAAATTAAGAGGTATAGTTTTTCTGGAGGTGATGCAACTTCTCAAGTCACTGGCAGTTCAAAACAGTATGAAGATAAATGGAAAGTATATATGCATACATATGTATATGCAAACATAACAAGAATATTTTTATTATGATCAAAACCATGGGACAGAGTAAATTTGGTTCTATTGCTTTCTTACATTGATTGTTTTACTAAAATTTACTGCCTGGGTAACCACAGGTTTATATTAATCTCAACTAACTACAGGCAACTAATTTCAAGCTCTTTTTCTTCTATGAGTAATGAGAAGAAACTGGGCACTATAAAACAGCGTGTCGTGCATGAAACATCTAAGATAGATGCATGGATACAGGAGATAAATCCTAACCAGAAACTTCCTGCTTCAGCTCAGTTACCATTAACATCATCACTTTTTAAAGAAATTCTTCCAGAAAGTGAATATTGAAACTTCAAAAAATTTTGAAATTTAAGAAAGTGGTGTGATGACTTCTCCTTTCTTCAGTATGGTAACTTACATGATCTTAGTGGATTCTCTCTCTCTCATCATAATACTTATGAAAGGTGTTCCTGCCCATGGCAGGGGGCTGGAACTAGATGATCATGAAGGTACTTTACATCCCAAACCATTCTGTGATTCTGTGATCTTCTTTCTCCAGTGATCTACCATTAATAGCTATTTCTGTTTGGGTTTTTTTGTTTTTTTTTAATAATAATATTGCTAGTCTTTTTTTTTTTTTTTGAATCTTCATTTGACTGCACATACCAAATAAGAAGCAGAAGTTGATTGCTGTTGTCAAAAATCTATAAATATGAACTGAGATATTAAATATTGATGAGTTAAAAATCAATGTAAGTAACATGGAACAATACATTTTGTGGTGCATCAAAACAAGACATAAACTCAGTATTTTTGCCCTGGTATATGTACAGATATTCCTAAATTCACTACAACTCTGTGCATTTGAAGACAGAACTGATGAGTTATGCTTTACTACATATATTGACCACCATAATCATACTCCTGTGTTAATGTATCTAATTTGAACTTCCTACTTAAATTAATGAGTTGCTTTACTTTTTTTTCCTGAATGAAAATTTTTAAGAAGAAGTGAAATTAAAACCACTGAAAAAGAAATAATGGCCCTTCTCTTCTGTAAAGGCAGCATTAAATTTGATAAAATTCATTGTTATGGATTAGGATTGAGTGAATTATCATGACAAGAGAAATATATTTCCAGGACCTGTTATTAACCATTACTCATGAGCTAAAAGAACAGAGATAGTTTCAGCTGGTTTCAGCCAATCAAGAAATAAGCTTCCTACGTGCAATAATACTAAGTATGTCACAATAATTTTTCTTTATATGCCATCTTTACTATTATTTAAAAAATTATTTTCTTCATTAATTTCCCTATATTCATAATTTCTGGGGCTTTGCTTACTGGAAAAGATTCAGTAATTGTGAATGAAATACAGGTATGGGAAATATGATGCATGGGAAAACCTGTTTAGGAAGATAAGCATGAATAGAAACACACTAAAAGATGACCTTGGCAAAGCTAAAGCAAAATTTGAGCAAAGCTGAATTCTAACCATTCTGTTCAAAATCTCCTGATTCATCCAAGATTAGCAGTTGCAGACTTAGGGAAATAGGCTTAACTCCTTTTATATTTAGAACTTCACCCATATCTCAGAATTAGCCTCCTTGTTTTGGAGAAAGTACTTCACATTTGTCAGGAACAGTATTTATGCCAGAGATGTGCAGCCATTGGAAGCCCAGAGGAGAGCCCAAATCAACCACTATATAATATGGATGTGACATTTTTTTTCTATATTCTCCTTACAGGAGAGCCTGAATATTGACTCCCTTCTCAGAGCCTCTTTCCTCTATCCTGATCATCAGGAAAACAGTCAGGCACTGTAGGAGATCATTTTGGGTGAACAAGGATTCCTGATAGAGGTCAAATTCATAAGGGAAACCCAGATGGAAGCTAGGTCAGGAAACAGAAATGAGGACAGGCTACCAGGCTGCCAAGAAAGAGTTGTTTGCTGTGATTCTTCAAGTGATGAATACCAGGCTATACTGAGATTCTTTCACAACAACATAGGTTGAGAGAAAACACTTATCAGATATGGTTTTGCCCTCTCTTTTGAGTATGTCCAGGTTTGTGACCCAACTACTTGTTGAGGAATCCAGACCACAACATGTGTGAAAAGAAGGAGATTATTTTTTTCAGCTGGAGAGGATATTAGAAAGGGAATCTGACTGTTCTCTTCACCTACCTGAAGAGAATTATAGAAAAGATTGAACCAGATTCTCTCAGTGGCACATGATGAACAGTCAAGAACCAACAGCTGCAAGTCATAGTAAAAGAAATTCCCACTAGGCATAAGGGAATAATTTACAGACTGAGTGTGACAGACTCCGCAGAGGCAGTGAAATCCCCATCTTTGGAAATGTTGCAAACTGGTCTGGTAAAGTCGCTGAGCAGCCTAATCAGACTCCATGCTTTGAACAGGAATTTGGGCCATGTAGTCTCCACAGATCCCTCCCAACTTAATATTTTCTCATTCTATGCCATCCATCCTCAGATAAAGATATTAATTCCTATCCATTTTTTCACTCCTAAAAGTGTCCAATTACTGTCTTCCAGTTAGTGTTTGGGTCTAAAAAAATAATTCATCAATCTCAAAAGGAGCAAGAACACAAAAGCCAGAAATCTTAAGCCAGATTGGGAGAGAATAAAAAGAATACTGCAGTGCAAGAAGCCTCAGAATACTCCAATGGATCGAAAACTTATGTGTGAAGTTTAAACTGTGGATCATATAATTGGGATGACTTTCTGTTAACTCAATGGATTTAAAAATGGTGCATCAGGACAAGACTGGGTACAGACACATACTCAAAGAAGCCCCATGGCTCTAAGTTTTTGCTGGAAGAAAAGTCAATAGTGACACAAGGACCTGGGACCAAAGAGGCAAAAATGGTACTATTTTCACTGTATAAAGTATGGATACTCCAGCTGGGAAAAGAACAGGCAGGCAAGGTCTGTGCATGTATGAAGATTTTTAAACATCAGTGGGAATGGAGAAACTGTGAAAAGAGCTAGCAGTATCTGTAACTGGCCAGGGAAAGAGTCACACTGAGAATAGACAGCCTGAAAAGTGAAATGTGATACAGGCTTGCCAAAGAAGGAGATTGGAACAAGAATTGGAAAGAAATTTAAATAAGAGTGTCAATCTCCATGGCAAAGGCTCTGTTAATCATTCAATGAGAAATGAAGAACAGATCTGGTGAATATACAAATCCTTCACCATCAACAGAAGTGCATGAAAGATACTTGGAAGCATTTTTGCATCGCTTTCTTATGTCTTTGGAACAGGTTGTGTTTAAATTAAGTTATATATGTATTCAGCTCTGGAGCCCCATAACAGAAGTACATGGACCACTTGGACTGAGTCCAGAGGAGGGTCACAAGGATAACCAGAAGGATGGAGTGCTTCGTGTGGAAGGAAAGACTGAGAGAGTTGGGGTTGTTCAGCCTAGAGATGATAAAGCTTCAGAGAGACCTTACAGCACCTTCCTATATGTACAAGGAGCTACAGGAAACCTGGAGAGGGACTTCTAACAAGGGCATGTAGTGATGGGACAAGGACTAATGGCTTTTAACTGAAAGAGAGCATATTTAGATTATCTATTAGGAAGAAATTCTTTACTCTGAGGGTAGTGAGACACTGTCAGAATTTGCCCAGAGAAGTTGTGTAAGCCCCATTCCTTTTTGCACTTTTCAAATTCTGATTTTCAAGTCATACCCAGCTGCAAAGCAGGTGGCAGGAGAGAGCAGCCTACGGCAATACTAATGGTAATGCCTTGTTTATTAGAGGTGGAATTGCCTTTTCCATCCTGAGAGGATTTGTATTTTATATTTGAAGCATACTGAAGTTTATGTCCTCTCATAAGTTTTACACTGTACTAGTGCCATTCAGAGATTTTTTTTTTAAATTCATACTATTTATAAAAAAAATCTTGTTAAAGTTTTGATACTGGAAAATTTTTGTGGCTGTTCCCCAGGCTAAGTGGATGCCACAGAAACACTATTGTGTTCTAAAACTTCTGCATCTGTCACTTTTCTATGTGGGTGGGGTTTTTTTGTTGTTGTTTTTTTGTTGTTGTTGTTGTTGTTTTTTGTGTTTTTTTTTTTTTTTTTTTGTAATATTCTCATGATGCTAGAAAAAGTGTCAAGATGGGAGACTTTTTCTGTGCAGTCACTTTTTAATCTTGGGCCTTGCACTCCCCAGTTCACAATGCATGGATGTAAAAGGGTAAATTCTTCACAAACATAAAACTGTCACGAAGTGTTCCTTGTTTTGGAATGTGGAAAGTAGCCACAGGCAACCTTTGTTTTATCAGTGTTTCCTCCTTTTTAAAGTTGAATTTCAAAAAAAGACCTGAAACTGTGAAATCACTTCTTTAGTTTGTTTTCTACCTTCCTCTGTCTGAATAAACATGTCAATCAGTCTCAGATCCTCTATCTTTCTTAGGCCTGGGAAAAGAACAAATAAAAGAAGTTTCTCTCTTCTCTCATCAACTTCCTTTGTTTTCTTGAGTCCTAGTCCACAGGGTCTGTTTGGAAAGAAATTAAGAGTCTTGACATCAGCTTTTTAAAGATCTGAACTTTTTTAAACTAAACGTTCCCCAGGCTTCATGCAGGAAACATTTTACCTTGGCAGAAAACTAACTGAGATCAGTGCTTGGCACCATAATGACAGAATCATAGCATGCTTTGGATTGTAAGGAACCTTACAGATCATCCACCTTCTCTGCCATGAGCAGGGGCACCTTCCACTAGACCAGGTTGCTCAGAGCATCATTCAACCTGGTGTTAAACAATTCCAAGGATGGGGCAGTCGCAGCTTCTCTGGATAACCTTTGCTAGTGTCTCATCACTCTCATAGTGAAAAAATAATAGTGTATTTTATTAAGTGATACTTAAATTAACTCCAGTGCTGTTAATTTTTTTTCTCACAAGGCCAGAAAAGAGTGAAAATAAAAGGGAAAATGAGAGATGAATCAGATATGTAGACATTTATGGTCTGACTTGCTTGGTGATTAATTTCTCTATGCATTTTCCAGGTTCAAATGGAGTATTCTGGTCAATGTCATTCTTTCATGCAGCAGCACATTTTTTCATGAATTATGTATTTGCATTAAGTACCTATGAGTCATGAATGGTGTGCTTAGTAGTCAGGTGCTTCTTTTTCCTATAAATTGGATAATATGTAAATGAAACAAAGGCTGTAAAATTTCATCATCAATCTGTTTGGCTGTAGTTTATGGCTCCTCTACTGTTCATGTGTATTTTCTCTTTGCTGATTTTTGCTCATCTTCTTGTGTGCAGGTTTTATTGTATCAGGTTCCCTTTCCAGGTCCTTATGCAGCACTATTAAGCTTTCAGTTCAGAAATGCTTACACAGGCAAAACTTGAGATTTTGTTCTCTTCACATAAAGACTTCCTTCAATGAGACACACTCACAGCACTTCATTTTCCCCTGCAAGAAGTTAGAGAGGGAATGGAAGAGTTTAATTTCTTTTAAGAGAAGTGACTCCAAGACAATATTATTAACAACTGCTTACAGAACAGCATAATAGATTATTTTTACACCAAAAGATATCTATGTCCATTAACAAATATTAGCTGACTTGTTCCCTTTCCAGATCCATGTGTTGACTTTGTAGTTCTATTAATTTTGTTTCCACTGTAAATGTAAAATATGGTTTGTGTTGTAGAGCTCTAATTAGCACTTGATGTTGAGACTACAGACCATTTCTCTTTTCTTTAATCTTTCTGAGCTTTCACTATAACTTCATGTTAGTATGCACCTAGTTTGCTTCTGTCTGTAAAACTTACTTCATGTCAAATTATATATATATTAGAAACTGAAAGAAACAGCTCACAATCTGAAAAAAGAAAATTTGAAGCCAACATGGGATAAGAGCAGGTTAGGCAAAGAGGATGTTTTATTCATTTTGATGCCTATAACCTGAGGAAATCCATATTTCCAAGTCCACACTTGCTTGTTCTCTATGTTCAATGCTGCCAGTGGACTGGAAATAGCAGCTGTTCCAGGACTGTGCCTAATAAATCTGTAACAGAAGGATACAAGACAAATAGCATAAAGGATGGGGTCTTGTTCTAGCATCTGAAGTGTGGAAATCCATGTGTCCTACAATAGTTTAATAATTCAGTGATCTCCATAGTGTCTGATTCTAGGCTGTAGAAACCCCTTATAGCAATGGATTTCATAAATACATACTTCATGACAAACAAAACCAATCTTTTTTACCAGCTTTGTATTTCCTACTCCGTAGTACAAGCTTCATTGTTATATAAGACAAGGGTGAAGAAGCAGCTGAAGCTCCTTTGGTGTTCCGTGTTTAGTATTCCATGCAGAAATAAACAGATGTTTTGGTAAACAGATGCAGGAATTTCTAACTTCAGAGTGAAAGATTCTCGCAAAGTGACTTCCCCTATTACTAAAATACATCCAAAAAAAAAATTAAGTTGAAAAAAAAAATATGTGAACATAACACATCAAACCAACTTATCCTTCTGATAGACCTGAATCAAATTATTAAACTAAATTTTCCTTTGGTTCAGTGGGTACAGGTGGCACCTGAAGACTGCAGGTCATCCTGCCAGAGGAGGTGAGTACCCTGAAGCTTTTGTGTGGCAGGTGGACAATAGCACTTCCCTCTCCTTCCCAGTGAAATAGCACAGAAATGCCTCCTGTTGCCCAAAGAACAAACAAATGTTCTTTTGCACATTCTATTCTTCTTTGTACTTGAATTAAAAATCAGTTGAAGTTGCTTGACTGTGAGCAGCTTCAAGACAAGAGCATCTTGCTGGCTATAAAACAGCATGTGGAGCACTGTTGGAAATCCCTCCACCCCACTGTGAGCCTTTCTGAGAAGCTCCTTTACTGGTTCCCTATGTTAAGACTGCCAATTATTTTTCCAGTAAAGGCAAGTTTTAGTGTTACCTTCTGTAAAGGGAAGCCACAAGACTCCTGTCAATGAGCCATTGAGCAGGTTTTATGCACCTTTTCTTTTCTGTCACTGTCAATAGGAGCTGACTCCAGTAATGGCCCAACTTGCTGTCATTCAGACATTACTGGCTGTGTCCCAGTCGCTCTTGGTGATTACTGAGGTGTCATTCAGTTCCAAGGGAACCTGAGGCTCATCTATCACTTTGATATTGCTCTGCTATTATTATTACACAGATGACTCATCGTGCATTGTAACAAAGTCTTCCAAGACAGTTAATGGGAACAATAAGGACTAAAAGATATTGGCTGCTGCTCACTCAGTGGAAAAGTTTCAGTTTGTTGTTATGTGGGGTAGGACACTGGGTTCTGGCTGGCCCCTGTTCCTTGTACCAAAGCCTAGCTATTCAACCAGGATAGACCAATGCACTGGGTTTGGGATGGATCTCAAGAAATCATCAAGGAATCTTGGTTACAACAAGACTTTGCCCCTGATACACTTACACTTCCTAAATCTTTTCCCTTGAAGCTATTTCCTGAGTTTTCTAATCACTATACATTTACATACAGTCATCCATCTTCAGTCCTACCTGCTCCCAGCTATGTTTGGAAAACTGTAGGGACCATTAAACTATTTAAACCAGTCTTTAATACAGGAATTGTTTGTTGGATATTGGAGCTTATATGAAGAGTCATCTGTCTGGTAGCCCTAAAAAATAGGGAAATTCAGGTATGTTCCTGTATGAAGAAATTCCTATTGCTTAGTGTGTGGCTTCTGCTAACTACCTGGATGTTGCAGATTTCTTTTCTGAGGTTTTCTGTTCAGAATAACAGTGACCTTTGGGTTTCCAACTAGTGCCAGGTATATAAAGTATTTATGCTATGATATTCAACTTCAAGGGAAGTAAAACCATGCTGAGGCTTGCTCTAATCTAATTCTCTCCCCAAATCAATTGAGCCAATACAGCCACAAGAAAATATGGTGCGTAGAACTGTGGCAGAATCTGTATTATCTCTGAGATTCTAAACAATTAAATATATCAGTCAGGCTATTGAAGAGCATATCCCTGAGGCACTCTATCACTTTTTCTTGATGTGATGACTTTTACTTCAGGCTGATGGTGAGGAAATCTGAAGAGATGATGGCTGCAGTGGCTGCTTGTCTCTGTCTTTCATTGGTCTTTCAGGATGGCTGAACAAAGGCTTGTCACAAGGAAAATGAAACTTTTCAAGAGTTCTTGTTATTAGAAAATGTGAGGATAAAATTAAACCTGAGACAGAAAAAACCCCCAAAGTCTTAACTGTCTGGAGCTGCAGCAACTTAATTTTTCTCCATATTGCATGTTGAAAAGTACCCAAAGAGTTAATGTACCTTTTGCAAAGCAACTATTACAAAGTTTTAACATTTTTCCTTATTCAGTCTGCTAAAACATTCATCTGAAACTCATTCTTTCAGCTTGTTATATCACCCTGCATTGCAATTTCTTCATACATTATTTTCCTGCTAATTTTGATTGTCCCTCTTTACTGAAATATGAAAAAGACCTATCAGCAGAAACAATTATTTCCCTCCAACTTCAGAACATAATTGTTATTCTTTTGATTTGTTTGGGTGCTATGGAAACTCTTAATTGACTTTTAATTAATAGCCAAGCTAGATACAGCTGAAAATAGTTTAACTGGCATATATACCTTTAGGATTTACAAACCACCACTAACCCACTTCAAACTGCGCTTGAGCATGCTAAAGATTATGCAGAGTTATTCAGAGAAAGGAAAGCTAAGAAGGGCAAAAGTTGCAGTCATATGCTTCTCGGGAACTTATCAAACAGAAACAAAGTCTATTTAAAAAAAGCCAAGGTTACTCCTTTGCCCAAGCTAATCTGTTGTGCTCTGACAGATCAAAATTTGAGGGTACAAACACAGTTTTGGAATAGAGAACTGCCGTGAGCCATGAATTTGCAAAAGTGTAGCTGGAAAAGAGGGGGAAGGTGAGCAGGCTGGGCTTAGCTTTCGATGTGTGTTTTTAGACTCCCTTCTTTACCTTCAGTTTCTTCTTTAACACTGTATCTGTAGCCCTGGAATTTTTGCATAAAGGACATTGCTTCAAAGCTTTGCATAATTTACGTTCCTCTGCCTCTGATCTTCCTGTTGGCTGCTTACAAAGAAATCCCTAATAAATTATCACTGGACTAACCAGGAAAAGGCGAGGATGCCAACAATAAATTTTGACATTTACAGTATCTCCTATATTTCATGCTTATATTCAGCGATCTCAAATAATTTCAAACATTTTTGTATAGACCACCTACAAAATTGTACCCACAAAGCAATTTTGGGAATACCAATGCATTCAGAAGCTGTCAACCTCTGTTCAGGACACTGGCTTAGCACTTCCAGAAAAATTCATCTGCATAAGCCTGTTCCCTCCTGCCTTTTTATTCCAGAAGCCATCAGACATGGGTAAACAGCTAAAGGAAGGGCTGTCATGTTTTGGCCACACCACAAGCATTCAACCTGTTACATGATGGGCTTGAGTAGAGGTACCTGGCCAGTTTGATGGAAAGAGCTTAGTCAGCTCAATTTGAAGAGCATCTGATGGCTAATGACAATGAAAATGTTGTGCACCAAGATCATTTGCAAGAGAAATTTATGAGAGCTCTACTCCCATTTAAAGAATCTCAGTGGATGAGTAGAAACTCTTTGCACATGGGAACCTCTCCCTCTAAGTTGCACATGGCCCTGTGGTGGCTCAGCAGCACGATGCAGGACAGAGAACTCCAGTTCACACACTCCCTGTGTCCTCATTTCTTCCTGTCGCCTTTAACTCTAGCCCAGTATCTCAAATGCGTTTTAGTTCATACAACTCTTAAGAATTTAAAAGAGTCTGGACAGTATTTGTGGAGTCCAATGTAGTATACAAAAACCAGAGGGTTTTATCATGCCTTGAAAAGTTGTTCTGATGACTAGAAATTTCTTTTTCAACGTTCATGGAAAGGGAAATAAGATGTAGTAACTTTTATAAAATGATCAGAGTTTTTTTGATGGCAGCATTTCAGATGTGTTTGTTATTATCAAAGAATCAGAATAGCCAGTTGATATCTTGTCTTTTCTACACTATTTTAAATGCTTTCGTTACAAAGGTCAAGTTAATCTGCTAGTGAATGAATATTAATACAGCCCGATGTCATCTTTTGGGGTGTGAATTTTGATTTCATGACATGCCAATTTCCCTGGAATTACTCTCAATTTAAACTAGTAAAAAAAGAAACCAGAATGAGTCAAAAGTTTATGAATCAAAGAGATTTTCTTTGATTTTGATAGGACGTGCTTATATATTCATAGGCAGAATTGGTTGTGCAGCAATCATCTGGCATTCTGCAGCTCTCACACTACTTGAATATAGAAAACGAGAAAGAAGTTTTGCAAACTCAAATAGGTCTCATTACTAAGTGATGCATGAACACCCTCGTGTGCACAGCCTGCAGCACCTAGGAGATATGAAAAATTAAGAATGGCATAAAATTAACACAGAGCTTGCTGTTCCTGTATCTCTTCGGATGTAATTTAATGATTAATTCTCCTGAGAATAGACTGTGTCAACTGATCAATGCAAATGAAAGCTGTTGAGTAGCTAATACCTGCAGTGATGGTTTGAAAAGTGGATGGAGCTAAAAAGTCTTAAGCACCAGAAGTAAAACTTGTATTACATTAAGAGACACTCTTTTTGCTACACTCAGAGAAAGTCTAGTGTGCCTGTGGAAAACAGGAAACACACTCACTGTAAAAAGGTATCTTGTTTAACCCATGTTAAGTCTATAGGGTGTGATGGGACCATGTTGAGTATGCCCTTATGTCTTCTGCAAACTGTCTTATCCATTATCTCCTGTGAAAATAGAGTTTTTCTCTTTATCTTGTTTTCTCTATATTTTCTCTTTATCTTGTTTCTGAGAGTCCGGAATTCTCAATTTGAATTTAAAGATATCGTAAATATCTTGGTATCTAAATATCTTCTACTAATATGCACATATCAAGTAACTCAACTTTCAAAAACACTATAAAAACCAGTGAGCAAGTAACTCACTGTCTAAAAATATCTGCATGATCTTTTCTTGTGTTTGTAGTGCACAGTGTTTTTAAAGAATTTCTTCTTCAGTAAACAATGATATAATGATGCATATTGACTTGAAATCCTAAAAAATTAAGCATAGTGGTAGTCCTCATTTAATAAAAAACCCAAATCCCAAAATAAGTGAAGGTTCAAATGTGGCATTAGGAAGCATTTCTTTACTGAGAGAGTGGACGAACACTGGAACAGTCTTCCTAGAGAGGTGATAGATCCCCAAGCCACTAAGAAGCATATGAACAAAGGCCATAATAATGTGTTTTTATTTTTGATCAGCTCTGACTAGTCAGGTAGTTGGACCAGATGATTGTTGTAGGTCTTTTGCAACTGGAACTATTCTATTCCATTGTATTCTATGAATGTCATGCAAGGTCAGATTCTGATATTTTGCCCCCAGCTGCTGATCCTAATTTGATCTGAGAGCTCTTGGTGAATCTTTGTTAGGAAATTTTTTTGATTGATATTACATTATTGGTCACTGTTGCTCTCGTTCTTTATTAGTTTGTTTCTGTCAGTTGATGCTACTCTGCATCTCCAGCTGCTTGCAGCTCATTCTACTATTTTCTATTTTTCTTCTGTGGTCTTTATAGTTCTAAATTTCACTGACCCACATTTCACAATTTTCCACTTATTTCCCTACATTAATTTCATGGACCATTACTTGCATAAGTTTTCAAATGACCCTATGGATTAAAATCTCTCTGGGATGAAGATTGGCAGTAAACCATATTCATTCAGAAAGTCTTATCAGATATTATCAACTTAAAACACCTGTTTTTCTGAAAAAGTTGACCTTGCTTTTAGACTTTAATAAAAAAACTGCATTCCTTATTTTTTATGCTTAGGAGAGAGAAGGTGAATTTAAAATGAACTGTAAAGATGAAATAGAATTAAGAGCAGAAAAGGTACAAGACCTTTTGACTGAGAGTATATACACACAAGGGCAAAAAGTAGGGGACAATATGGTATGGTATGGTGTGGTGTGGTATATAAGTACCTCATGAAAATCTGTTCTGCTGAGAAATGGCATCCTGTTGATGTTAGCTTTGTCATAAATACTGAGATTTCTCCTAAATTGGGCAACCTACTGGGAAAGCAGAAAGGACTGGCTGATGAATGTTTCCTTCTTGCTACAAGAACATTGTGCAACCATCATAAGCATTTAGATGTCATTTATGATGGAATTATCAGAGCAAATCAAAATTGATCAAAATTTATCAAAATCAACCTTGAGCTCAGTGTAAGCTGAAAGCTTTTTTGACTTTTATATTTGGCTACACATATAAATTGAGATAAAACTCCCTGACCTCATGGGATGGATAACACCACAGCAGCACTATATGGTCCTTGTGAACTTGGATCATCTGTTGTTTTTTATAAAAGATAAAGACTAGAAAAGGATTTTAAACATATCTAACCTTTTTTTTTCAAAGCCACCTTACAAATATAATCCATGTTGGAATAACGTCTGGCACATGTAATTATTGCTGTTGGATGGGCCACTGAAGCACTTAACACAAATCTGCATCAAAAAAAATCAACCCAATACTGCCTAACAGCTGCAAAACAAATGGTGAGGCTAGTTTTGGCAAAAATTACATGACAGGAAATCATAAAGAGCTGGTCTGATGCTCACAGCTGCTGCACCTGCTGCTGAAATTCTTTCCAAGAATTATTGTATTAGAAAGAACAGCAAACTTTATATTACTTTTCCTTCTTGCTTCAAATTCCTAGTTTAAAAAATGTAAAAGTTGTTTCAATTTAACAGTTATTGAAAAAAGAAGCATAGATTGTGCTAGGTACTGTAGACTTAATCAGCAGCAAGACGGCTGCTGTGAAAATTTATTTTTTAAGCCAAAATCTGGTTACTTTGTATGAAAAGCCCATATTTTTGTGTCAAGGCTGATGACTCATATGCATAGACTGAAATAACTGTACATGCAGTGCAGGTGGAGGCAGTTTCTGGCAAATCTCGGGTTGGAGTTAAGACCACAGATCAAAGATTGAGAACACACATGTCAATTCTTAAATTTGCATGTTTGGTGCTGATGTGACTGCCAAACAGTGCATGATTTGAGGAGTCTGTTGCCATTTTAAACTAGCTAGGACAAAGGGGGTTCAACACCTTTGTGATAACCTAGAATGATGCCTGGAGATTTGTTCCAGGCAGCAGTCTCCTCACTACATGGCTTCATTAACCTCTCTGATCTGGTTGATGTTGATGAATGTCGTGGGTTTGGACTTTATGTGCTCTAAGTCACAGCAAAGAATTTATGGAAGAGGAGAACCTGACAGTAGCTGGCTTGGTCTTCTCTTAGATGTCCTAGTGATGCTTTTGTGGAAAGGAAAAATACTTCTGAAATTGCAGTGTCACACTAGAAAAAGTGCAGAAAAACAAGCACCATTTTTATCCTTGGAAGTATCCAAGGCATTAGCAAAAGATCTGAGCGTTTGTAACAGATTTGATGATATTTGACACAGTGAACCAATGAGCCAACCTGGATTTCAGAGCATCATACTAAGACTGTCCCAGACAACAAACTTTTGTTTAGTTTTGAGACAGAGAGTTCTGTGCTGGTATATTTAGAACAGACCTTTCCAGTAAAATGACAGCCCAACAGTAATTAAAATGAAAATTCATTTCCTCATGTGAAGATTCAGAAATTATTGTGGATTTTAGTTGTGGGTTTTAATACCAAAATCCAGTTTGAGAGTATTCGAAATCCTTTCTATATTCTTTTATTTTTAATTTTTATTTTTATTTTTAAAACTGTTTTGAGTCCACATTGGCCCTTATACAACACTATCAAGGTTTTTTGAAGCTCCAGCTCAGCAGATATTTTTTATTATTTCAGCAAGTGATATCAGCCACTCTAAGTAAAGCTTGTAAGTAAGCTTGTAAACCACACTCAGCTATGAAATTCTTTTTACTTTCTTCATTTCAGTCACTACCAGTAAGTAAAAACTGCATATGTGAGGAATATTTTTTAAGGAGGGCCTACTTAAAGTATAGTTTGCATTTTTGGGAACCACTTGTGTAGGTTTCATACACATTACTGGAAAGCACATGCCCAAACATTACCCCCAGAACAAATTTTGGCACGGTCCTACCAATTTATTGTATCAGAAAAGTTTCATTTGCGTGTACAGATTTATATAATGCTGACTTAGATCATATTGCTAAATATCCTATGATCCTGTAGTCATAAGAAGATAAAGGCCAGTTTTTGAGAAGTTTTCAATGCCCACGGAATTTTCTCATACTGTCATTGGCTGTCACTTTGCTGGCTAAGTTTCCCTCAGCTTCAAAATAAACAAAACAAGTTCTCACATCGCACAGAGAAATTGGGGTCACTGAAAAATAATGTTTATATGAATATAGTGAAACAGTTCGTGCCAAAAACTTCTTTCAGACTTCCTGCTTTGGCTGCTCTCGTAGTGTTGGATGTGCTACATTTATGATCTTTTAGCACCAAAAAACATATTAGATGCTTTCCAAAATGTCTCAGTTGATGGTCATTCTGACTCCAGGACAAAAAAAAAGGGTTCAGATATTTACACCTGAAGATTTGAAATAATTCTGCCAGTTGGCAGAATCAAGTGATGATAAGCATACAAATAAGCATATAAATGTATTGGTTTTACACTAAAATTTTCTTAGATTTTACTATTACAAAGATATAAACTCAAGAGACAAATGTTGTTTGAAAAAATATAAGATAAATATTTGTTTCTTCAAAGAAATATTCTCTCTGAATATGTAGACTTAAGTGACGCTTTTTAAACACCAGGGTGTTTGAGATTATTAAGAGAGGATTATACAAAATATTTAGCCTGACTTGCATTTCCCTATTTCATGCAGGAGTTTCAGTGTTACTTCGTTTTTTGCCCTCTGTATTTTGTGATCAAGGGTGATGTTATTGCTCACTCAAGCACATCTGTGATGATCACAATTGTTTTCCAAGAAAATTTGCAGTAATACCCAAAATATGCACTAATGATTGTCCTTTTATTCTGCAATGCTCCACCATATTCTTGTGTATATTTATAATATACACTAAGTCTTCTTCCTTCTTTTATCTGAATATTCATTGTTATCTATTAAAAGGCATAAGATCAAAAGAGCTCCCTCTTGCAAGGCTTCAATTCATTGTAGGAGAGCTGCCTGGCCTGTTCTATGTCATTCATCAGAAGCACAGGAGGGATTCATCCTAACTAGCTGTAGACATCCCTGCTAATAGCCATAGCTGAGTTTGTGTCTCTAGTGTGTTCATAATGACTGGGGGAAATGGTAATCTGTGATGTGGATCAGCTGGTCCATTCTAGACATCTGCTCAGGATAAAATCCATCAGAGAAACACCAGGCATCCTAATTTCTTCACTGATTATGAGAAGAGTCTAAGGCCACTACATATCTGAATTCAAGATACTGGCATTCACTCAGTTGGCTCATTACTCCCTTGGTGTTCTACTGCTTAGGGTAAGAGCAAAGTAGTACTCAGAATGAACATCTTCAGCAGACAGGAAAATGTCCCACACAACACAAAATCTTGATCTTTCAGAGCCATTGGTGGATTGGGTTTGATTGACAAGGAAGGCTGAGAGAAGGATTTTGGTTGGAGAAGTGTAAAAGCGAAAGATGCAAATGTAATTTCTAGCTATATGTATGAGAAAATTGTCAGCTAGCCATACTTTTTTCTTGGTTTTGGATATTCTTCAGTAACCCAAAATAAGGATAACCATAATTTTCAGAGTGCTGTGAATTTCCATTACCTTGTCTGACATATCTAATTAGCATTTAGGTAAAAGCAGTCAAAGTCTTGAAATATGCCAAGCGCCTAAAGCTTATTCACATTTCCATGGTTCTTGTTATCCAGAGTCTCTAATAGTCAGGCAAAGAAGAGATTTAAGGATTAACTTTAGGCACTGAAGACAGAGCGTGGGCCACAAGAATCTGTAGCATTTCTAAACTAGTATAGCTATCTGGGATGAGAGATATTAAGTGACCATAATCAGAACTGATGCAGACATCCAGGGCTTTCAGGGGGACTTGGTCAGCTTTCTGGCATTTTGACAATGGAAACTTATTCACATATTTCAGCATAAATGCCTCTAAGACCAGAACTAAGTATCTGTAAAAACTGTAACCATGGAACTATAAAGGCTACCACACCTGTACTATCCTATGGTAATACACTTTAAAAAAATTAATAAAACCCTTCCTGAACTAATACAAAACTTTAAAAATGCTAATTATTTACAGCTGAATTTTGCAGACCTATTGTCTTCCACATAATCTAGAACCAAATCTTGCACATGTCTAGAATATAGGTTTACTTAAGAGTTTACAAGTGTCTCAATGCATCCTTCATAAGCATTACTGTCATAAAGATTGAATAATAGATATGCATTTTATGAGGAGTTTGTATGAGCTTATAAGATAATTTTTTCATCCCATTTTACCAGTGTCCTATTCACAACGAGTACAGTATGTTTTAAATGGCCTCAGGGAGGAGTCTATTTGTGGTTCATTAATAAGGGCTGTTTTCCAAAGAAGTATCTGTTATACAATTACAAAGAACTCTGAAAAATGACCTCACAGTGTCTGTAGTGGTGTTGTTCAATGGTTCCTGATGGCATGAGAACAGATGAAAACATCTGTGCAGTCCTAGCTTCTCGCCTAATTAGGCAGCTCTTGTATATTTGTTTTTTCTTAAACCACGCAAACACATTTTGCAATTTCATTCTCTCATTTATAGTCTATTGGGGGTAGGGATGAGATGTAAATTATTGTAGTCAACTCTTTTTCTTTCTGCAGACAGATAATATTTCTCCTTTTATGTGTCTGTGAGTGACATGCTGGGTATTTTCTGGGAGACCTTGGGATGTAACTGTGGCTGATATATTATTAAGGGGAATAATATGCAGCAGGACCAGCAACTGAGAGGAAAACCTTCTTTCTTTTGACATTTGAATCACATCTGAGAAAAGAAGGAGGTATGGCAGTCCTTAGGTTGGGCAGGAGCCTGCTCAGTAGACTCAGTGAGCAGGGTGCATCTTACTGTTCTTCACTGGCATAAAGCACTCTGCCATCTGTGTGACTCCAAACAAGGTGCTGGATTCCTTCATCACTCTGTGAAATATTAATGCCAATATATAATCATCCAGCCTACTGGGAAAGGGTAGTACTGTTTGAAATGGGCTTTGAGCTTCCAGAACACAAGGTGCCCCAGCAAACACAAAATATATGATGGCTCTGAGATCGAATTATATATCTAGCTGGATAAGGGAAAGTACCCTGCATAGTGCACTGCATAGTGCTTCCAAATTGTTTTAAAATTCCTTGTATGGGTGTAAAAAACAACGAGGTGACCAGGTCTAGCAGAAATGTTGTTTCTGCTAGTAGGTGATAGGATAATACAGAGAAAGCCCATCTTCTTCTTCCTAGCTTTCCTCCAATCTCACAGTGTAGTTCTTAGTAATGGAAATTCAACACAAATACCACCCAACTGTGTTTTCTTTTTCTGGTCTGTAAAACTAATCCTTAATAATAGACTCTTCTCAGATCATCTCATAACATGTACTGCACTGCTTTATAGTAAACATTATTAAATACTATTGCAGGCTATGTTCTGAGTCATTACTGCATGAGTAGGAAAGAAGGAATTTTTATTTCATCTTCATATATAAATTTGTGTATGGGGTTTAATATTTAGTTATTGGTTGTATGTGCAATATGTTCAGCATCTAATTTAATTTAAGCTTCTCTTGGTTTATGACAACGTGATCTTTCTCTGACAGCTTTCCTTTGACAGTCCCAATACTTGCAGTTGCTTGTTCATGTGTGAATATTATTTGATAAGTCTCTATATCCATATGCTGCAATTATTCTGCAGTAAAATAAACCACCATCCTTTTCAGGCATGGGCAGAATCAGAGCTTTTCTTTTCACATGAAGATAAAGTAAAATGCTGAAGGACAGTATTGCTGCGTTTTGGGAGCTTTGTGAACTGAGCGTATGAGGAAGCAATTAAAGACAGGAAAAAACAGTCCCACTGAATCCTTCTCATACAAATTACAAGACTTAGAAAAGCTTTTCCTATGTAGAAGCCTGTTTCAAAAAAAAAGCTCTGCTTTTGAAAGCTCTGCTGAGCAGTGAAGAGTAAAAAAACCTGATTTGTGAGCAATGCACAAAATGGCCTAGTGTGAACAGGCATTAGGTCCAGGAGCTTGGAAACTGTGATTCACCTCTATTGTGTAATGAGTGTTTTGGGGAGCTAGATGTCCAAGTCCTTCCAGATGTATTCACAGAATCTGAACAATAAAGATTTCCTTCAGGTATTAAAGGCCAGCTTTGCACCCTTCCTGACTGAGACAGAAGGCACAGGTTTAAAGAGAAAGATTTATTCCTAGCATGCTGGAATCAGATAGGAAGGGATAGTGCTTTGAATTAAGGACTAGAGATAATTCTTCAATATGACATTTAGGGACTCATGTGAGATTTGCTGTAAGTCAAAGTCAGGCAGCTGCCTCTGAAAGTGCCTTTTGCCCGTCCTGTTCCCAGGCAGACTCTCCCCACCATCTCTGCTGCTGCTGAGGATGTCACAGGTCTGGTACATGGGTTTGCAGGGTCCTCCACAGCCACACAGGGAGGCCAGTGCAGCACTGGCCAGCACACCAGCTAGGTTTTTACTCAGAAGACTGAGAGATGGAGCAGAGGGAGATATAAATGGTTTTTAGCAATTTTCAGTGTAGCTAAGTCATTGTAGGAGTCCATTTTGCCTTAAACAGCTTCCACAGGGTTGTGAATTCTTGCTGCTTCCAGGGTAAAGATAAAGGAAGCTCCAGTGTAATGGAATATTACAAAAGATATAGTAGATGCCTCTCTTCTCTTCCTCCACCACAGGTGACTGTGGATTAAACAGTGGTGAAAAGATGTTCATGGACACAGGAGCTAAATTGACCTGTTAGTAGGGTTCCCTATATGCTTTTCATTCTTGCCATTACCCTCATCCACACTGCTCCTGGATATGACACAGGGGCTATTTCCAAGGGGCTTCCTGGATACAGCCACATGATCTGGAAGCTCTGAGAGCTCACTCTATGGACACAAGCCAGTTCAGCCCTGTCGGTCTCAGGGCCAAAAAAAGACCTTGGGCACATTTAATTGACTCATACATGTGCACACTCTGTGCTTGACAGGTACATTAGTCAGTCAGGTCCCTCTGCAACCTTCCAAGATGGGGAGGATGGAGCAGACTGTCACCCTGGATCTCCCAGCTCCAGGTGTCTTTGGCAATGGGGGTGCTAGGCTACTATGCATGGCTGCATAAGTGGGATCCTCACCTGCTTCTTTATTCTCTCATTAGGGACTGCTGCTCTTGCCAGTCTTACTGTCAAGACATGATTGTGTAAGAGAAATGAACGCAGAGAAATGAGCTCCTGACCATCATCGTATTAGCACAAATCAATGAAAAGCTGATGAGTAAAATGTTTTGTGAAAGATGATATTGAATGCATTAATCTTGTTAAAGTGGAAATTAGATTAAAATTGTTGGAAAGCAGTGCAAAACCAGGCATATAAGAAGTAATTCCTGGAAAAAGCTGGGGGAAGTCAAGGGGCAAAATGCCACAGTAAGATACACAGAAAGGAGTACAGCTGTGGCATTGATGGGGCACTGCATGATAGCACAGGGTTGCACCAGACAGGGAGGATAGAGGTGGAGAATGCTGCAGCTACTGCTGTCCCCTCCAGCAGAGGCACAATGTGGGTAGATGAGGCAGCACACCAAGACAGGACCAGATTGCTTCAGTTCATTATTTCATCAGGTCCTTTGTGCATGGACAGACCCCTAGGCATCTCCAGTTTCAAGACTTGTAAAACCCAAAAATATAAAGTACATTGATGTCTAGAGGTGAACAGCTCTAAATATTCTTACAGTGTTTAGTGTAAGGATCTCAATACCATGGCAACTCATCACCTTTCAGAAACAGCAAGATGGTATTTTTATGCTCAGATTTTTTCTTGAACAGACAAATAGCAAAATCTAAAGACTGATCAAATAGCAAAATCTAAAACCCATTAACTCAGTAAAGCATCACAAATAAGTACCCATTTACAATCCTAGTCCAACAAGTCATTTTTTAGTCTGTTTTAAACTTTTCCTTCTTCTTATACACAATATTGGCAAACAAACTTGATAAGATAATATAAAGTCAAGGCTATTTAATACAGGATAACCTATACATGCTAAATAATGTTAATTGCAAATTATCTCTACAAGATTATTTACAACCACAATTTTCTATTGTAATTTGTGCATTTGGCATCCCTATGGGATCCCTTGTACTTCCATGGCAAGACCCATTAAGTAAGCGAAGATCAAGCCCATTGCTATTTCATTTAAAGGGTGAAATTCTTTCTATCTCTTACAGGAGTCCTAGGTACTTAGCTTACATTATATTCTAAGTTTATAAATATCTAGACTCAAGTGGTGTCACTGTCAACACAGGTTAAGAAATAGAGGTCTTTATCCTAATAAAGGTTACATAAAGCTACAAAATTTCTTGCTACTTTTTATTTTAGCGGGAAGAAATTCAAACATCAGTCACCCTCTTCTGTTCTGCAACAAAGGTGGGAGAAAGTGTGTGGTAAAAGGGTTTATTTGTACATTCCATGCAGAAAGGACTGACTTGTAGTCTTCCACCACTGCCAGAGGTGGGCACAAGAAAGCCAATAAAGTCTAATGTTCCATTGCTGCTGTAATTGCTGTACTGCAGTAAGCTCAAAGAACACCTGCCATACATCAGCACCTCACTGTGCCAGGCTCCTACTAATGCAGGACAAAGGATGAGCCTTCCAACAGGTTTACCATTCAAAAGCATAATAAAATATCCTTTCTGCTAACACTCCCTGATCCAAAATGGTCTGAGCCAGAATAAAAGAGTGCACCTGAGATAAAGCAATCTCTTCAGCAATATGAATACTAACTGAATCTCTATTTTTTAATTTATCTTTGCCCACTGCTCTTCCAGCTCATGTGTCTGGAAGTGAGCTGCAAGACCATTTCTGCATGCTGCTGCTGGAGGACCCATCCATTCCCAGTCATCTCTACTTCCTTCCATTCTGTTTGCTTGGTTTTCAAATGCATTTTCCTAAAGATTCCCCATTCCTCCCAGATGAGTTTCACTCTCTCAATTGAAACTTCACCAGCATCTGGATGTTTTTGACATCTGGAAACTGGCAAAAAAAGTAGAAATTTAAAAAATGTCATGTAGCTGCCTCTTACATTATAAGTAATTGCCAGCTCTGAAGGCCTTTTTTCAAGATAATCTATGATGAAGGAATTTATACTGCATGTAATTAACTAGGTTTATTTTATGAAACTAAGGATAGGCACCCAAAAAAATGTGCATTAGTAGTGATTCTGCTTCCACAGAAATGAGCCCATCTAGGGCACAGAATTTAATTCACCTAGGAAAAACACAGGTATCCAGAAGGACATGAAATGACAGTGATGTAAAATATGGAGAAAAACATTCTGAGTTCACTTAAGGGGTAATGTAATAGCGAAAAAATCAGGTAAACAGAATACTTTGTGCACACAAAATATATTGCTTCAAATTAATAGCATAGCACAGGCATAGATGGCAATGAGCACAGCCATGTATTTGTCTTTGTCATAGCTGTGTATTGAATACTAAATTAACTCAAAACCCAAAACAATTCAGGGACATAGAAAGCTTGTGTCTAAGTCATCAGTGCAGGAATGCTGGTGTAGAGCCAGAGTAATATGGTTAGAACCAGGGGCAGTGGTTAAATCAATTGTCCTGAGATGCTGCAGTTCTCTTAAAGAAGATAATTTATTACTCTTGTGTGGATCTCTGAGTAAAGACAGAGAAATGCAGTGGAGTTGTAAGTGAAGAAGCTTTGATGCAGCAAAACTCTAGCCTGATCCTGTAGAATAAATTATAAAAAATGCATTATAAACTCTCGCAAATACTGAAAGATAATGAAAGAAACAGTATGTTTCCTCTATTTGTCTTTCCTCTTCAGTTCTGATCCTATTCATATTTACTTTACCTATAAACAACAATAATGTCAAGATCTTAAAATTATAGGTATTAAAAATAGACACCACCTGCCTCACCTCCATTTGTTTAAACAGAATCTGGACCTCTGACAGCAGCAAAATAGAAACTATCTGGGAGAAATGATAAAACACAAAGTAGGCTGATTTTCTCAGGGTGGAACCACCCTTCCTCTGTGAAGAGCTGCTTGACACAGTATGGTCAACTGCTTTTGTCTGTGGATTAATCTCACTAGAAGTCAAGAGAGAGAGAGGTCAGGATTCAAAATGCTAATAGTGAAGGAAATTAATTTTCTCCCTCATCCTCCAGAAGTTAATTGGAAGGCCTTCAAATACCTGACCAGAGAGGTGGAGTGCTGCCTAGCTCAAGGGCAGTAAGCAAACTTCAGCATGGGTGGTTGTGGAGGAAAGACCCAAACACGATACAGGAACAAAGTGCCCTTCTGCTGTTTGGAAATATTTGAAGTTTTCAGGCTTGGTGTTGAAAAAGCAAAATAAGCTGGGAAATGTAAGGAGCCTTCTCAGCCTACATGTGGCAACAAAGAATTGTGCAGACATGAACAAGCCTTTTTGGCAGTCATCTAGGGGGCTGGAATCAGCTCTCTTAACTCCTGGTGTCCAGAGCATCTTGTTCCTGGTAACCTCAGTTTCCTTTGGGGTGACTATAGGGATGGAGGACTGTTCAAAAATACCACAAATTGCTCTCTGGATGCACTTTTCTTTTTTCTGTGACTAAAGGAGCTCAGACAGCCAGCTTGGACCAGACACCATACTCAAGATGCATGGAATCAGGTAAATCCTATCTTTAGTTACCCAAAACATACCAGAAGCTTGCCAGTCAAAAAGGGTGACAGAGACATGGGCCACACCAGGCTTGCAGCTATCATCAGAAGCTCCAGTATTTCTGTGTAAGAGTGGATTCAGGACAAAACCAGCTGTCCATGTCAGCTTACAGTGAGGTATTTCTACCAGCTCATAAGCAAGTTTCCACAGCTGCATGAAATCTGGTCAGGCCAGACTTCTACAACATAGTTGGTGCTCAAAATTAGACAAGCAAGTGCTGTTTTGAGTGAGGATGGTAAAGCCATTGTCTGGGAGTTTACCAGGGCTGGTAGAAATTTCTAACTTCTGGAAAAGAAGAAAAGATTTAAAAAATAGATTTCAAACATAAAATTGGTTTTGACATGAACAACATTTCCACAGGGCCCCACAGTACGTCCTCTTCACTTGCCCAGCACATCACAGAGTATTCTATTCATTTGATTCTCCATTTTAAATGGTGAGCTTCTGATACCAACTTTGTAATATGCTTCAAGCTCTATGGGCAAAAGATCCAGGGATGGTTATCTTCACTGTAATTCCTTAATCCCCCAAAAAGTTTGCTGAAATGACTATTACTTTTGAATGGTTTTGAATTAATATTCTTGTGTGCACATGTGAAGAGACAGGTACCAGATGTCGACTACAATATCTGTATGATCAAAATTAGTAACCATTTTGCATTATTTGTTTCATCACCACCTTGTATAACTCAGAAGCTGACTGGTGAACACTGGCTGCCGTGATCGTGGCAGCATGAAGAACAAACCTGGCAAAGATTTACTTAGGAGCCCAACACCTCATTAAATAAGGGACTGGAAAGAGGTGTAATAAAACAGCTATGAGGCTGAAAATAAAGACTTTCACAAGTTTGCCCATGCTCAAGGGAATAGCTCTAGTTCAAAACATAAAAGGGACGCTTTGACTTACAAGCATATGGCATGCTTGTTCAACTCACAGCCATTAAATCTGCAAAAAATAAGTAAATATTCTGGCAGCTTTATTAGGCATTCTGCTTTCTCTAGAATGGAATATCCTGGGCTGGATTCAGTTCAGAAAGAGGTTCTCAGGCTTTACCAAAGCACAATATGCAGCAATTATATCACCCAATTGATGGAGCTGCCATCCCTTCCCTTGGGAGGTTTTTCAGTCTGGTACAATCTCACTACAAGGAAAATTACACTAAACTGTCAGGTTGAGATCCAATCTCTTTTTTTTCTTTTATTTATTTTTTTAAATATATCTTCCTCTCCCTCCAAATTAATGCAAAATATTGTTACACTCATCAGCACTGAGATATAAACCCTTCAACTTCTGACACATAATTGTCTTTTTCTTGATTTTTCAGCCTTCTGGGTTAAGTTATAATGATTTCTAGTGTATTTCCTTTGACATAATCAATCAGGACCTTAGCTGCTCTACTGACCAGCTACTACTGCCAGCCAGGAAAACTCTCTACCTTCAGTGCAGCCTGTGGACTCCTCTGTGCAATGCAAGGAGACATACAGGCATGTAAGCAGGGAATTTTCAGAAAACACAGTGAAATAAATACGATGTATCTAATACAAGTGGACCCCTCAAGAATCTCTGCCACTTGAAAGCAGTGATAGCCACCTGCTCTTGGCATTCCCAGTCAATGTATCCAGGCCAACCCTTTACCATGAAGGACCTCGAAGTCTATTGTCAATGTGTTCCATAGATGGGGTCTGTGTCCTCTCTTCTTTCCCCTGATTACTGCAGAGTTTAGTTGGATAACTCATAGATCAGTCTCTATCCTGCTCCTGTGTTTTCTTCCAGGGAGAAGGAATTGTCACGTCCATGAGTGCTTGGATTTAACCTGCTCCAAGAAATTTACTTCTTTGTAATTTGTGAGGACATTGACCTTGTTTAGCCTCAGATGGGGTCAGTAGCAGAGGCTGTGATGGAGCTCTCAGCAGTCCAGCAGGGACACTTGTTTGGTGAGCTGGAACAAGCACGCAGACATGAACATAAGCACCTAATGGGTGTTGCTGTCTGTTTAGGCTCTCAGCTACTGTAAAATTAGGCTGTAGATGGGCAGAGGGCTTGAGAACTGAAACAGTACTTAGACAGCCAGTCCATTGTGTCCCTGGAGAGACCTGAAACCTGTATCTGCCATGGTGTGGGCATTTGGTTTCCTGGAACTGAGAAAATGTTCCTTGAGCAGAAAGGAAAATGCACCATTTGAGGAAAAAGGGGGATTAAAAATTATGCAAAAACTATAAAATAATTTTGTCTTTTTTTCCCCAAAAGGACTGAAACACAATAGCTGAGTAGGTCCTACAAAAAACTTTGTAGTGGTGAGAAGGTTGTGTGACTCTACATGTTACAGATTTATTCTTGAAGCTGAAGTGGGTTTTGCAGTAAACAACACTGCCTGTGGTGACACCCGGCCTCTGTGAAGTTAGTGGGAAAACGTCAATGACCCCAGAGGATGAGCAGCCTTGAATGTGGGAACCAGTGAGCAGGATCCAATCTGCTGTCCTGTCTGCTTCCAAATCTCTGACAGCTGGGTGCTCAGCTACAAGTACTTTGGAAGAATATGGTAAGTGTAAAATACTCAATTCCTAGGCCAATATCTTGTAGCCAAGATATTGTCACTGCTTTTTGTCCTTTTCCCATGATTTTAGATTCTTTATATATGTTTTTTCTTGTTGCATGAGATGTTACATGTGTTCTTTGGACATGGAAAAGCCACAACCTCAGCCTTGAAGACAAAACAACATTTCTTTTTCACTGAGATTCAGGTGATAATTTGTGCTCTCTTTGGAGCAGAATGCATTTTTTCCTGGTCCAGACTATAGTTTTGTCCTATGCCTTCTGAACCAAAAATCTTCTTTCCAAACCCCAGGGACTCATCGTCAAAACTCACGAGATACCCAGCGCAGTATGAAGTTTGCTACTTTCTATTTAGCATCTAACATGAGTTGGACAGGGAAATACAGAGTGTGCAGAGCCCCAAGACAGTCTGGCACAGCTGCTGGGACACGTCCAGTGCTTTAGTGGGAATAAAGTGTCAGCCTGAGCCAGGTCCTGCACAGGTTGGGAAGTAGCGCAGCCCAGCCCTAATAACCATTGCCCTCCTAGGGGAATTCCGGGCATGCTTGTGGAACTTCTCCTAGGGGATGTCGCTGGCTGCGAGGGTGTGAGAATAGAGCAATGGACACAGCTGTTTTCCTCATTCCGTGTGCCGAATGTTTTCCCTTCTTGTTTACAATGCTATAAATTATTTTTTAGTCCAACCTTTGTTCTGGGCGCAGCTTAGCCTTGAGCTGGGTTTGCTTGTTTGTTTCCGTTCCTGCTTCATTTCCTCCGCCTGCCTCCCAGCATAACACTGTCTGTGCTGCTTCCCTTGTCTCCACAGCTTCCCCCCAGTGCCCTGTCCTGGACGCGGGCTGGACCCTGCCGGACCTCCGTGTGCTGCCAAAGAGCAGCATCGAGCAGCACGGGGAACTCTGCTGACAGCGACGGGAGCTGCTGACTTCACGGAATTCTTTAGGCTGGGAAAGACCTCTGAGATCATTGAGTCTGGTCATTAACCCAGCGCTGCCAAATCCCCCCCTTAAGCATGTCCCTAAGTGCTACATCCACTCGTCTTTTAAATGCCTCCAGGGATAGTGACTCCACCATTTCCCTGGGCAACAGACCTTTGTTTTTTGTTAAGAAAATGAAAACTTTGCTAGGCTTTCCTTTTTCTTCCTCTTACACTACATGAGCAAAGCAAGATGGATGTGTGACAAAGAGAAAGAAATCCTGTGTTCCCCGATGTTGTGGTTTAACCCTTGCCAGCAACTAATCCCCAGACAGCTCCTTGCTCACTGCCTCCAGAGGGATGGGAGAGAGAATCAGAAGGGTAAGCATGAGAAAACTCCTAGGCTGCGATTAAAGACAGTTGAATAGGTAAAACAAAAGCTGTGTGTGCAAACAAAGCAAAACAAGGAATTAATTCTTCCCTTCCTTTGGTCAGGCAGGTGTTCAGCTATCCCCAGGAAAGCAGGGCTCCATCACACATAACAATTTTTGGGAAGACAAACTCCAGCCCTCTGGATGTGTCCCCCTTGCTTCTTTTCTCCCAGCTTGATATGCTGAACATGGTGCCGTAAGGTCTGGAATGTCCCTTGGATCAACTGGAGCCAGCTATGTCCACCCCAGCTCCTTGTGCACCCCCGGCCTCCTCACTGGTGGGGTGGGGTGAGGAGCAGAAAAGCCTTGTCTCTGTGTAAACCCTGCTCAGCAGTGACTAAAACATCCCTGGGTTATCAACAGTTTCCAGAACAAACCCAAAACACAGCCCCATAGTAGGTATTAGGAAGAGCATTAACTCTGCCCCAGCTAAAACCAATACCTGGTGTAATTTCTGATGGATTAATATGTCTGGAAGATGGAAAGTGGCACCTGCCTTCATTTGATCATTCATATTTATTTGAATTGATATACATTTTTCTTCTTTCACTTTGTCTTATATTTTGCTGGTCTGAGACAAGCTTTTTGCTCTCCTATAATCAATATGATACATCTTCATAGATAACAACTTACTTTATCGTTTCAAGCCTGTTAAGCCTCCCTGCAGACCTCCACCACAATCCTTCAGACTCTGCAGTGCCTTTGCTGCCTCTGCAGCTGCTGGCAGCCTCTGAGCTCAGCTTCTGGTTTATGGGTTTTCAGTGTTTCTGAGAAAGCGCAGACACCCCCATTAGCACAGGAATGGCTTTATGCAATCGTGGGTGACCACGCACTGCAAGCGTGGACCTGGTGAGCTGACTGGCTTGAGCAAAAAGGGCTGAAATATTTCCCTTATTTACTGCTTTTTTCATGTCTTTTGCAAGTTGAAGTGAAAATGAACTTGAACCAAATCCCACTGCAATTGGTGAAAAATTCCTGCCTATTTCAGGGGATTCTGAAAACTGGTCCTGAAACCTACAGCTCCTCAAGGTACCTACATTGACCAGTTTTGCACCTCAAGTTATCTTACTGACTTCAGGCAAGTATTTAGAAGCTTTGCTTAATCCATTGGGAGCTCTCAGAGACTATGCTTCAAAGGCTGTGTGGCAACGGAGCAATGACAGCTCAAAATGCAGGAAAGTAATGGGAAAAGCAAGAGTTCTGCTCCTTGACAGGAATGATTCAACAGAATCAAAATGAGTCAGTGTAAGTTTGTGCGTGGATTTAATGAAAGTACTGACAAATCTAGCACGTGTTTTGCAATGGACAGATTTCACAAAAAGAGAATGTTTTATCTCTGTTTTTTTTATTTCTCTGATATGAATTAAGATGTTGATGGCAGTATTACTCACTCTGGACTGTTACCTGTGTCCTCTCAAGTGTGAAAAACAGTGCTGTGGGAGTTACATTGTATCCAGAGCCTGGGACACCTGTTGGGACTCAAGGACCTGGATCATTCTACAGCTTCATCATGGACATTGTAGATGGTCTGTGTTAGCTACTGCATCTCACCTCCTCCTTTATAAAATATGGATTGCAGTGCCTCTCTGTTTTAGAGAATGCTGTCAAGATAATGCCTCCTAATGATTATGAGACACCTGATACTGATTGAAAGCACACATGTGGATAAATGAAACCTGCTGAGACACGCAGATTGACAAAAATAAATGGGGATAATCTGAATCCAGAGAATTGTTTTCTGTTGAATTACACTGTAGCAAATCTGTTATTACACACACCACCCCAACACAAAAACACATACACTGTGTACATCTTTAATAGGAATCTTTCTGAATGTATATGAGGTCCCAACAAGCAAGGGAAATTATTTCAGGATATATTATGTGCACAACCTTAGTCATTACTCATTGGCAGGAAGTAAGCCAGCTAAGCATTTCCCCAGCTTCTCAGCTTTCTGGGAAGCTGAAGCCAGGCCCTCTCGCTGGGCAGGACTTCCAGTTGAAGGCTTGTCTTTCTTGAACTGGGGAGCCCAGACCTGGACACAGCAGTCCAGATGTGCCTCACCAAGGCTGGGCAGAGGGGCAGGATCACCTCCCTTGACCTGCTGGCACTGCTCTTCCTAATGCACCCCAGGACACCACTGGCCTTCTTGGCCACCAGGAGGACTCTGCTGGCTCAAGGACAGCCTGGTGTCCACCAGCACCTTCAGGTCCTTCTCTGCAGAGCTGCTTTCCAGCAGGTCACCCCCAGCCTGTGCTGGTGCCTGGGGTTATTCTTCTCCAGGTGCAGGACCCTGCATTTGCCTTTGGGTATCAGTCCTTCCTCCCAGTTCTGCATCCTCAGCAAACTTCATCAGCTGGGGGTGCACTCTGTCCCCACATCCAGGTCACTGATGATTAAGTTAAACAGCTTGTTCAGTTTAGGCACAGTTGTGCAACCTGCTGACCATATATAATGTATTTCTGATTGCACATTTTATTACTGTGTAATTCTGTTAAAATGCTCTAGCATGGAGGCATAGGAGCTTAAATAAATATTAGAATGCTCTGTAAAAACTACTTGTGTTTGAGGCAATATGTTCTCCATGCTGTATGGTTCTTTTATGTATCATCCAACAAAAGGAATAAGGAACATTTATCCTTATTGATTTAAAATGAACTACAACTTAAAATTAAAAAATAAAATTTCAAATAATATTAAAATTTAAGTAGGGTGAAAAGCAATGGCTGTTACCCTTCCTGGCCTAAGCCAAATATCTTACTTGTATGAAGTCCAGATGCCAGTTATAAATTGCATAGTGCAATGCAAGTTCCTGGTGCCGGAATATTGCTTTGCTCAAGTGTTTTATTCAAAGTGTCAAACAACATGCTAATAACTTATTTAAATGCCAGTGCATCCAGTAATTTTATTATATTGTTATTTAATTTATTCCCTAATTAAATTGAGAAAACTAAGGCAGGACAAGAAAATTTAAAAAAAAAGGGCAGAGAAGGTGAGATTTGAATGTAAATGTAACTCCATCAAGGATTTGCGGCTGGAAAGAAAGTATGCATTCCATAATCCATATTCTCTTTCAGAAACATAGGCACAAAATATTGTTTACCTTAAAAAGGTAGCATCTGGACAGCTCATTATATAGACAACATGGAGTGAGAGAAAACCTCTGGCTTGCTCTATGAAACTTGTTCAGGAAAACTAGTTATTGAGAACTGAAACAAAGAGAACTGAACAAAGCTAAATAATTTGGAATTAAGAAAAAAAGGATAAGAAAATTTATAAAAATGATGCAATGTGCACCCCAACACAATCAGGATAACCATCTAACCTCTTGAAAAAAGAAGGAAGACCCATCTTCTCTCAGCCCTTCTCCGTGCAAAGACCCCAGGATGCTGACACTTCTATAGAGTGACTGTCAGCATTAGTACCCAGAACAACACTGACAGGGTGAGCATAACACCAAAGAAAAGGAGGACATACCAAGAAGGCTTTTCTATATAAAATATTCTAAAGATATTGCCGTTTTTCTGTCTTAATTTGGGTTAGTGTACAGTGTGGAGAAATGGATGTGATGGGTAGATTGTGAGATGGATAGGAAAGTGGTTGGACAGTCACATCCAGGGGGTGGTGATCAATGACTCAGAGTCCCAGTAAACATCAGTGACAAGTGGTGTCTCCCCAGGGTCCATACTGGAACCAGTGTTATTTAATATCTTCACTAATGACATAGATTAAGGGATTGAATGCACCCTTAGGTTTTGAGAGGACACCAAGCTGAGTGGTGCTGTTGACACACCTGAAGGACAGGATGGCACCCACAGGGCCCTGGGCAAGCTTGAGAAGTGGGGCCATGCAATCTCATAAAGTTTTACTAAACGAAGCGCAGGGTGCTGCACCTGGGTCAGGGCATCCCCGAGTATCAGCACAGGCTGGAAACAGATGGGGAGCAGCCCTGAAGAGAAGGACTTGGGGGTGGATGAGAGGCTGGACAGGAGCTGTCAATGTACCCAGAAAGCCAAAGGTGTCCTGGGCTGCATCCAAAGCAGCGTGGGCAGCAGGGCCAGGGAGGGGATTCTGCCCCTCTGCTCTGCTCTGCTGAGACCCCACCTGCAGTGCTGCATCAGCTCTGGGGGCCCAGCACAGGGAGCACAGGGACCTGCTGGAGAGAGCCCAGAGGAGGGGCACCAGGATGATCAGAGGGAGGGAGAACCTCTCCTGTGAGGAAAGCTGAGAGAGTTGGCATTGTTCAGTCTGGAAAAGAGAAGGCTCTGGGCTGACCTAATTGCAGCCTTCTGGTACCTGAAGAGAGCTCACAGGAAAGAAGGAGAGACACTGTTTACAAGGACATGTAGTGACAGGACAAGGGGAAATGGCTTTCAAACTGAAAGAGTAAGTTTAGATTACATATGAGAAAAAGACTTTGCATAATTTTTCTTTACATTATAAATAACGTATCTGAGTTTCTGAAAATAGCCTAGCTGTTCAGCAAAGCAACTGAAGTTCCTCAGACCATGGGGAGCCTATCCTTTTCTATATGACTGATTCCCACATTGTAATAATTCTTTTTTGCAAAGCTATGATATGCTTTATTTCTCATTTGTAGCATTATATACTATGACATAAGCTTTGGAGTACAGCATGTCAGTTTAAGTAAAACTTTCTTCACTGAATCATTTGCAATAAATTTTTTTTCAGTTACTAAATTACGATTCTGCTAGCAGCTTCCTGTTCTATTTTATTTTTATTAAAAAATAACTTCCTATTAAAAGGAGCTTAAAATAATAAAAAAATATGGTTTACTTAGCAGTTCAGCTGCATCAGAAAGGATTAATTTTTGACAAATTGTTCCTGAACTGCTAATTTGGCTGTTTGGAGGGCTCAGGCACAGGAGAAGTTTTCAGGTACTTCATATTTGTCCTATAGGTAGAAATATGATAGCACAGGAAATACATGTACTTCGTTGTGACATTTCTACAAAGAAACCAATTTAAGCTTGAGACCACATTTTAGGAAATGAGTACTTAAATGTCTTTCTTCAGATGAGTATTTTCAAACCTAGATTTTTTTTTTTAATCAACGTTTTGGTGACTGAAAATAGGACTAAGTTTTTAAAAGAACTTAAACACCACAAAGGTTTTAAGTGAAGTACTTGATGCACTGTAATTGTGTAGCCTTTGGAAAATGATGTAATGGTTTTTGTGCTGGGTTATGTAGCATGAAGCTGGTTCCCACACGTAGAGAATCCCTCCGAATCAGTGTGGGGAACTCCAATTATGTCCCAAGTCGCTGCTCTTTGGGCATTGATAGAGGGTGGTTGAAAAACCCCTGAAGGCTTGTTCCCTACCATGAAGGACCCTAAGGCACAGAGAGATGTTGACTCCTGGTGTCCCCATCACTGACATGAGGCCCAGTTCACCCCTCTGGGATGTTCTAGGGCACCTCATCACCACAAGCCAAAGGAAGAGTTTCCATCACCCCACTGACAAAGGTGTCACTGTCAGGGATGTGAGGATCACCACAGGGAGGCAGGGAAAGGATATTTTATGATTGCACAGGATTTATGGGATGTTCTGTGAAGGATGGGGGAAAGGGGGACCAAGGTGTTTTGGAGAGAGGTGAGTGGAAAAACAGTAGGATAAGGGGATGCAATATACAGCTATGAGCTGATCAGTGCACCTGCCTGGCTGTGCCCTAGGTGTGAGCAGTGTAGTCCATCCTGGATTCTGACTAAACCCCACTTCTAGCAATTTTTCCAGGCAAAAAGGCCTGTCCTCTGTTATCAGAGTTATCAGTGGCAGCCCCTGGACTGAGAGTAGGGGCTGGAGGCTTCTGTCTCTCGGGTGGAAAAGACACTCTGGTGTCTGGAGAGAACAAGTGGGCTGCTGGAGGGACCAGAGGGTCCAGGTCAGAGTGTGTGTGTGTGTGTGTGTGTGTGTGTGTGTGTGTGTGCGTGTGTGTGTGTTTGTGTGTGGTTTTGCCTATCAGAGAGCCGTCCATAGCAGCAGGTGCAGGGTGGCAGCCTGAGAGGCTCGTATGTCCAAGTGCCAGCAGCTGGGGAAACTGGGAGCCCCAGGCAACTCCTGAAACAGCTGAGTGTCTGAGCCCAGTTGCTGAAGGAATTCACCTTGCAGGATCACATTTCCCAGCAGGGGACATTCTTCCTGAAATGACAGACACAGGGCAGAATGAGGCCATTGGTGCATTTTGTGTCTTTTGGAGTGCTATATTCTCTAGCTCTGTTGCTCTGTGTGGCCAGCTAGGTATATATGTACAAATGATGTATATATGTGTTGTATATGCACATATGCCTTCTAGGGACACCAGGGCACCCTCACTGATGGCTGGATCTGGGACTATGGGGATGTGGCTTCTGTCAGGCTGCAGGATTTAGCAATCTCCTAACATCATGTGTAGCTTCACCTTCCTGCAAGTGCCAATAACAAGGCAGTCCTCTATTCTCTAATATATAATCAGAGTTCAAATTAAAGAAGTTGTCCTTAAACAATTTTTTACTTGGAACAAAAATCTGGTGTTCAAAGGACTCAAAACAATTTATGATTCTGAGATTGTGTGGTCTCTGATCCAAGCTGTGAGGCCAGGCAGTCCAGGTGAATAAGGAAATTATCTGGTTTCCAGGAATGGGAGTGCAGAGCCAATCTCCATGCAGTCACTTGGAAACTCAGGTACAGACTGAACCATGGGAAAGTTATGGCTATTGGACTCTAGTCTTATTTTATAAATTGAAAAACTAAGTTGTGTTAATTTCCTTATCCATGTTGAGATTTTGTTTAATGAGTCAGTGCAAATAATTGTCTTGAGAATTACAGTAATTGCTGGGAAACAAAGCTGAAATCCTAGATAGTGACTCCTGGGTCAAAGCAGCTGTGACATTTATCAAAATTTTTTTTCTGCCCCATACCCAAGCTGTGCAGATGTGGCAACTTCCTCTACATCAGACAATAGGAAATGATTCCTGGGACTGAAAACACCAGACTTAGCCAATGACCAGTTTTCAGTTTCTTTTTTCTTTGACATAAGAGGGTCATTTTCTATTTCATATATCTACCCATGTCTTGCTGTCTGAATGGCAACAACATTAGTGACATATGAGATGGATTGCTGTGATGGATTGCTTGAGCAGCAGAGCCAGTGAGGGGAGAATACCAACAACGTACACAGAGAGAGAAAACAGAGCAGGAACCAGCAGATGGCTGGGATACACATCTATAAGAAATGTTTGTCAGACACCAAACAGAAGCTCTAGAGGGTCATTTTATAGGCACATTTTATGCATTGTTTGGTGCTTGTTTAAAGACTTGCCACATCTCTTTCCCACTGAAGCCAGGTTGCAGAAAAACATAGCAAGAGACTTGTGAGACTTGGCCCATGGACTCTGGTTTAATTTGGTAATTGGTATCTAATGGGCAGTGGACATTCAGTCCACTGTATTATATCACTATGTAATAACAAATATTAAAATTAAAGGACAAGTGTTTCCCAGGGTCTCACAATGCAGTGGGTGTATTGCTCTATCTTTGCAATCCTCGTTTCTTGTAGGACTGAAGGATAATTTTTGTCCCTCATAACAAGAAAATCCTGACCCTAAAGCATCTCTTTGACATTCCATATTCTTAATTATTTCTCTGTATCTCTCATAGGCACTATTTTTTAAATTTATAACAATATGCTTAGCTATGCCATTTGATTGTTCTGTTGTGGTTTGCTTATTTAATTACAGAGCCCATAGAAATCCAAACCCATTAAACCTTTGTTCTTTATTCTAAACTATGAACTGAAGAAAGGTGAAGGGGCTGGTTGATTGAAGACAAGGGTCAAGTAAGAATATATTCAGTTTATTGGTAAGTAGGATGTTGTTAATGGGAAAGGCACTTGGACTTTCCATGCAGCTCATCCCACAAGTTGCTTGGACAAGCCAAAGAACAGAAAAGGTGTGGGAGCTGTGAGTCTTTTGTGCACCTGCTGAACTTACCAAATAGTGGTGCAATAGTGCAATGTTCAGAGAGTTCTAAGCATAGGCAAGGGAATGCACAGGAACCAAGGACCCTCACACAGACATATTTTATAAGAGGAACTCTAACATTTAAAGCAATTTATTACCACCCTGCAAAGTTTTTGATGCAATGTCTTTAAGAAAAATTGCTTTGCTGCAGAGCACAGTCATGCTTGCCCATCCTTGTCCTGACTTCCTAGAATCTGTACATCCCATGGGAGCAGATCACCAAGGCTTTCTCTGTTCTGGCAGTGTGGTGGTGTCAGCTACTCAAGCCTGAAAACAATATCCTGGTTACAGCACCTAAAGCTCTTGGGTATTAGCATTCATACAGAGCTGTGTTACATGATAGGGATTTGGGTCCAAAATGTCATTCACAGAAAAAAAAATTATAAAATACATCAGTCTCAGAGTATTTGTTTCTTGGAGTTTTTCTTCAAAGGGGAACATGAGCAGAATTTCAGCAGTGTTTTTCCTCATGATGACTCCTCATGACTGACAGATTTTTGAGTTTAGAAGGTTAAAACAGGTTAATAAAAGTGGCACAGGGTTGATCTCCCCAATCCCCATCCTGCAGTAGAGTGATTGGACTAACTCTGCTGAATATTGCTGACTGCTGCAACTTGTGTGGGTCCATGGTCATGGCTGCATTTTTTTGTGTGTGCGTATGCAGTTCACCAAGGGCACAATGGTATGTTAATTCTGAAACTCTTTCAGTTTCCATGACATTCTCAGTATTTCAGGTGAGGAGGGTTGCTCTTTGTGGACACCACCCCTTCCTCCAGCCCCCACTGTGTTGCCTCCAGCCCCACGGTTTGGCCACCCACTGACAGCAGCAGGGCTAGTGGGTGCTGCTGGCACCAACAAGATCTTTGTAGTTGAGCTTACACTGCTACAGATGAACTCACAGCTGGTTAAGAGCAGGGTTATCTGTGAAAATGCAGATTGTGATATTCTTAGGTTTAGATCACCTTTTATAGAGAGGCAGGGACTGCTTTGCACCAGTGGCTGACGGGATGAAACTTATGTAGTCACAAAATCTTACCTCATGGTATTGACATTGCCACGATGGGCACTCTCAGAGTCATTATTAGATGATGGTAAACGACCCTTAGAGACAGAGAGACTATACAGTGACAGTGATTTAGTGCCTGGGTGTCCAGATGCACAGAGCTTGCTGAAATCAATACCTGTTAGTTATCTGGCCAGCTCTGAAGATCTGGGCCGATGGACTCTAAAGCTTCTTTAGCTCAGCAAGCGCAGCTTTGCTCTGAAAAACAAGGACAGAGGCTCCTGCTGAGTATCTAATAATGCCTCATTATGCCTGCTGATTTTACCTAAGAGGTGCTCAGACCATTTGCAGATGGACAGCAGCACAAATCTTTCAGGATCTTTCTGCCTAGTGAACTCAGTGTTGGTGTTCAGCCCATTGGATGCTGCTGTTTCACATCGATGCTGCTTACACTCCTTGTTACAGCAGTGATAAACTGTCAGGCTTATCAGCAAGTTGTTGTCAAAGGTGTGACTTGCATGTGCATTCAGAAATCTCTTTTTCCAGTCCTACTCTAGAGTTATCTATCAGCATAAATTTTAATCACTGTTATCTCAAGAGGAAATGCTATACTGCAATTAATGGCTCAAATAATTGTGCTCAGTATGTGATTTGGCTGACAGTCACAGCTGCTGTTAACTCTATGATCGCTGTTGTGGTGTGTACTGGAAAATCGCGTTATTGCCATTCCAAGATAATCAGCATTAACTCTGTGAATTCGAGGCTGAGCAGGGCAGAGTCACACAGAGCAGAGTTACTCTCTGTAACATACTGCATTGCAGCAAGACAGCTAATAACAGTGCAGCAAAGCACATTAGCTGTCAAGCAATGCACTACGCTGTGGAGAACAGACTGACACCGTGTCGTATTTTGTAATCATGCATACACGGGGGGATTTTTTAGGAGCTGAGGCATATTTCTAACAGGGATGCTAATATAATGAGCACTCAAATGCATTTCTTTCACTTCTGTTATTTGCAAAATATTATAACTCTGCTCTTTGTAGATGTTGGTGAGATAATTCTCTATCTGCTAGAGTGCACTGTTTATCTGATGGCACATCCCGTTGGGGACAGGGAATGATGTGATGAGCCTGTTTCAGGAGTTACAACCTGGTTGAAGCAAAATCCAATAGCAAGTGTTATAGAGCCACAATATTTTAGGATGATTCTACATTTCTGTGAGGATTTTTTCAGTCATGCAAACCAGGGATGGGCCTTTGTTTTCCAGTAAACATGAGTTATTCCTCTAGAACAAATGGAAATTTCACTGGACAGTTGTCACTGCTGTAATGGTTGTCACTGTTTTGCCTTGTAATTGAGAATGCTTGCAGCAGAGAAAATATGAGAGCTAGATCTACTGCCATGAGTAAAAAACTACAGACCACACTACATTCTCCCATATCTTTGCACGTGTTTTGGGAATCCCCTTTTAACTCAGCTGTCCTGGACTTTCTCACTGGCCAGTGCATAGTAAGGGTGGTGGTGGGAAGAAAGGCCAAGTCTGATGGGTGCTCAAGTACCTGTGCAGACCAAAGCACAATAATCACACTTTGTAGCAACTTTCAGACTGTGAGGTGACTTGCAGCTGTACTTTTTGCTTTGCACCTTTTCCTTACACAAAAATGTGTGCCAATCCCAAGAACTGGAGAGTTTTTTTTCTCCCTAGGGCATGTCATTGCCGCATACTAGTAGTTAGAGGTGCAAAAGGAGTGTTAATAAATATCCCTTAGTCTGTCCTTTAAAATCTGTCCTGAGAAACTGTCCTCCCATTTTCTACAAATCCAAGTAATCTGGAAATGCACTGGTAGATAAGATTAAGGAAAGGCTAGCCATTACTTTACCGTACTGTTGTACACTAACACATATTTGGGAGAAAAATCTGCTACTTTTCTATGCATACATAGAGGAAAATGTTAAAAATACCTTCAGAAATATTGACAGAAGATGCCATTTAATAAGTAGGTAGTGAATCAGGTGGAAGACTTTTCCAGATTTGATTTTATTATGACAAATAAATAAAACAGCTTTCTGAATTTGTACTGAAATACTGAAACTGCTTTTAAAGAGCTCACATAAACTACACAGTGATCCAAAGTAAGAATCAGAGAATTTTACCATGAACACTGCACCCAAGAGTTAGCAAATTCATAAACATATATTTTTAAAAAACACCCCCATTTACTGTACACAAAAATAGCTATGCAGAAAACTGAAGAAAGGAAAGCATCTTGCTGCATTATATATGCCAATAAAGGGTTACATTATATATATACAAATTAGGTATACCAAATTTTAGTGCAAACATAAAGACAACAGAGAAGAGAAAATAGCTGCCTGTCTGGCTTCTGGATTTCTGATGAATCAGAAGTGTGTTATTGTGGAGAAGAATTTAACTGGTCTACAGTCTATATGGTCTTTTAAATTTTGTCATGAAACAAATGAAGAATCATGCATAGAAATGGTGATCTCTTTAAAAGCGCTTTATATGAATGGAATATTTAAATAATAAAAAAAACAAATAGCAACAGCTGTTTAATGACTTTGAAGTGATTTAGCTCAAACTCTCTCAAAATGCTCCTCTTGTCAGAGATAAATACAGGAAACTCCAGGTTTATAGACACCTTTTAGAGAAAAAATGTGGAGTGCATGACAGTTGTTTGCCCAATTTTATAGCCTTAAATACAGTGCCTTTTTTTCCATAAATTAGGACTATTTTTAAATTTTGAAAATACAGATTTGTCTTTGCATTCATGACGTCTATGAACATAATGATATTTTTATTGAGGTGATTCCTAAAGTTGATTAGTCTTTATCAAACACATTTTAGGTTATGGGCAATTTTTGAGTGGTTCTCTGCACTATTTATTCAGCTGTGTGACAGTTTTAAGCCATCATGATGCTTGTGTTGCTACTGAAGAAGACAGAAGGTGAAATTAGTTCCGTACAAGGAACCCATGCAAATTATTTATGCCTGCCATGAATAAATCGATCATGATTTCCCCAGCAGTGTGTCTCAAAGTATGATCAAGGGGACTTGTTTATTATGCTACTGCTGCTATTTGCATCTTTGCAATGGGCTTCTGTAGCATCCATGAATATTTTATCTCTAATTACTTAATTTTGTTAACAAGGCAACCTGTTAATCAAAATGTATTCTCCTCCATGTTCAGGGAGTTAATCTTTCAGGATCTCTCTTGCTGACCAGTTAAAAAATCTCCTGTAAAGTATATTTGAGAGGCAATACTAAGTTAACTAAAAAATATGGAGACAAACAAACTACCCCTTATTTAAGAGTATTGATTTCCTGAAGTGTTGAGTTGTAGAGCTCTTCACTCCTTATTTTAGCCTCAGAATGAGATTTTAAAAATTACTCTTTTAACAATACTTAGGATTTGGGTTTGGAAAAGAAATAATATAGCTCAGCTAGGAAACATCACTTTCTCATCAGTAGCCTTGAATATTTTATCACCAAGTAGCTAACAAAATGAAAAGTACTGGGTATTCTCTTTCTTTAAAGTAATTTTGGCAAAAGAATGGCATCAAAGAAGCATTTTCTGTGGAGGATAAAAGGCTTCTGGGCTAGCTAGCTGCTAGCTGAGCTTCTTGTGCTATTTTGGGGTCAGTTTTGGCACAGATTTAACAAGCTAAGGTTGATCTCGACTGGAACATGAAAAGCTGTGATGGTCTGAAAATAATCTGGCTCCATCTCCTCTGTAATATCCTATCAGATAACTGTAGACAATATCACCTGTTTTCCAGTCTCTTTTCCAGGGTGAACAGTGCCAGCTCACTCAGCTTCTCCCAGTATGACAGAAACTCCAAAATATAAACCATGCTTTATTTCCTGTCACTATCAAGAGTTGCACTCTGCAAAGCTTAGTTAGGACTACCACACCAATGGATCACATCTAAGAGTTGGTTGAAGAAGTGAAGGATTTGTGTGTTCAGCATTTGTTGATCTCTGCTGTCATAGGCTTGAAAAGTAATAATTTCAGCAAATTCAAAATAATTAACTTCAGTGTTTGAAAAAAAAATACAATCTAATGCACTAATTTTGGAAACGGTCATGGCTCTCTTTTGGTCATAGAGAAAGGAAGTGTGTTTTAAATCATTTGGCCATTCTTATGAATCACTAATTTATTGTGTTTGTGTTTACACAGAGCCCTGTTTAAGGTTCACTTTCCACTTGCTCTGATTTTAAACAGGCACTGGATAGTTATCTACAGCAGAGACAATGCATGTCCCCTTTCTACTTCTGCAAGTTGCTTTCCCGGGCACAGGTAAAACAAAGCACCCACAGATTAATTTGTTCCATGCTCAGTAAAAGAGTGTTAATCATTATAAACTAATGTGATTTTAATGGGAATGTCATAAGTACCCCAATGCAAATTCTATTTTAATGTAGCCATTAATTGTGCTGTAATTTCACCAAATGAGATAGCTTGCAAAGCAGCATTAGAGCTGGTGCACTGAAATGATGTGACCTTTGATGCAGACCTGTGCTACTGACAGCATCTTCCTACATAAGTCTTGTAAATAGAGTGTGGGTCTGGTGGCTGGAAGGGGTTATGTACAGACCAAATTTGATTCTCTACTCTTGTTTCTTGCATAGTAATTAATCCAACTGAAGGAATCAAAAATAGGCTACTAGAGGATGACTGGCTAATATTTGTGAAGGAGAAATCTAGTTTATAAACCATTTAAGACAGGAATTCCTAATTCTCAGAAGGAAAAAGACCTCTGTCCACTGATCAGCAGGACTTACTCCTTTGCACTCATTTACCTCTACTGGCACTTTCCTGTTAATTGTAGTATTTCCAAGAGGCATAGACAGAATAGAACTTCCCATGAAAGAAGTGTAGAAATTCCCTCTGTAGTGCCACTGAAAGAAATGACCACCTTCCCAGGGAGCTGGGACAGTAACAAGGGTACATAGCCCTCAGTACCTGCCTCAACAGCTCAGAAATAGGTGGAGAGGTGTTTTGAGGCTGACATGCTCTGTCCCACACTTCTGTGACCACCTTATACTGAAGCAGTCTTCTCACACCTTCCCAGCTTATGTGATATCAGTCACAGACCTGCAGTGACCTGCAAAGAAATAGAGAAAGGGGTATTAACTCTTCACAGCTACTAATAGACACAGGTGGTTGTCCTGGCTTTGAGCAAGCCTTCTCTATCAGTGGGGAAGGGAAAGGCTGATTTCAGGGCACTGGATACAAGCAAGAGTCAGGCTCCCTCCCAGACATATTCTGTCCTGTCAGCTGGAATTTGACTTGCCTTCTTGTGTAATATCCCCAGTTCTGCTGTGGCTTTTTTTTTTTTTTTTTTTTTTTTTTTTTTTTTTTTTTTTTTTTTTTTTTTTTTTTTTTTTTTTTTTTTTTGTTGATCTAAGGGCGTATTCTGGGAAGGGAAACAAGGACAAGGATTTCAAACCATCAAAGCCTGAGAAGGAAAAAATTCCCAGTCTTCTTTTTCCTAGGCAGTCTGGTTGATAAATAGTCTTCCAAAGCAGACCTCTAAATTTTGAATGGTCAAAGGTGCTACTATGTTAGAAAGAGTTTAAAGGTAGGTTGCAAATAAATTGATGTTGGCTCATTGTAAAAATATGGATAATATTTCTCCAAGGTGAGTAAGAGTAATTTGAACTCTAGGACTTCTCTGGCAGGAAAATTAATTGGTATAAATTGGTTATAAATAAAAATAGGTCAGAATTTACTAGAAATTTCATAAACTTCTAAAGACTGAATCTTTGGTAGACTTTTCCAAAGTTCCTCCAGCTGGGGAAAGAAAGTCAACACTGTTTAAGGCAGAGTTTGTTAAAGATAATTAGGAGAAACTCATAACTTGGCTGAATGTAACATCAAGAGACCAGACTGAATGAATCAGGAAGGCTTTTTTGGTTTATATTCTTATAGCTATCATCTTAGCAAGTACCTTTGGGGCAAGACTTGGCAGCTTACATGAGAAGATTATGAGGGAATTGCTATTTTTCATCCAGTCAATTTTGCCTCTTGTTTCTGCCATTTCATTTCCACTTTTCTTCCAAGGTGATACCTGTGATCAGGTTTTGTTGTTCTTGTTTTCAATCAGGATGAACAGAGGCAATAAACACCTGAAATAATCCCACAGCTGTTAGCAATTGGATTTCTTTTTTTCTTTAGGAAAGCCTTATAGCTACTGAATTGGAATCAGAAATTAATTTGGAAGTCAGTTTCCTGACTGATGCACATTCCTGTTTTGTAGATGAGACTCCTGTCCCCCAGAGCAATGAGAACTACATGCAACTCATACAAAACTTGAGCCTTCACTTGTGGCTGTTTCCTGCAAAATGTTTTCAGAGCAAATTCACTTTGCAGCATATATCTCAATTACACATTTATTCCAATTGTTAGATGCATTGTCAGGAGGATAATAAGGATAGTGGGGACAGGGAAGATTTATCTGGCTAGGAAAAATCACATTGTGTTCAGACTCCCTGTAAAGCTTTCATTGACTCTGCTGCCAGCACAGATTAGTGCAATGCAAAAATGTTAAATACAAAACCAGCATTTCCCATTTAAATGGTTCAAATAATTGGCAGCTCTGAAACTTTCCACTTACATCTTTTTAACAGGGGGAAGACTCTATCTACATGGATTTGTCTGCCCTTTAACACTTCTGAATTCAAAGTCTTTTTCTGGGCAGTCAATAACTTTGGATAAACATCTTACCCATCATCTTCAGAAGAATAATAAAGGAATTAAGTCACTGCCTCGTCACAAAATTAAAGAAGCCACATTTCATATGTAAATTAATTTATTCATTTATATCAGTCATGTAACTCCTGGACCTACAGGGTTTACATTGTGTGGTAGCACGAATACAATAAATTACTTTCTGATTCTCTTTCAATCAGATTTCCTTCCACTGACAGTAGAGAGACCCTTGAAGGTATTCAGTCCTATCTTGACTTCAGTATCTAATAGTTTAGAGAAAGCTGCCAATGTTTGCTCTCAGGTGTGAGGCAATGTGCCCTTTCAGCCTGCCTGATATTCAGCACAGGATGGGAAGGAAGTGAAGGAGATGGGTCTCCAAAGTGTGCTACAGTGTGTTGGGTTTTCATGGCCAGGTTTTGGAGCTGGGAGGGATTACAGGAGTGACTTCTGTGAGAAGCTGCCAGAAGCTTCCCCCGTGTCTGAGAGAGGCAATGCCAGCTGGCTCCAAGATGGACATACAGCCACTGGCCAAGGCCAAGCCAACGAGCAATGGTGGTAGTGCCTTTAGGAGAACAGATTTAAGAGGGAAAAAGATTATTGCACAGGGGTAATTGTGGCCAGAAGAGAGAGGAGTGAGAATATGTGAGAGGAGCAGCCTTGTAGACCCCAAGATTAGTGGAGAAGGAAGGGAAGGAGCTGCTCCAGTCACCGGAGCTGGGATTTCCCTGCAGCTCCTGGTGCAGCCCATGGTGATGCAACTGTTTCCCCATGGAAATGCAGCATGGAGCAGAGATGCACCTGCAGCCCCTGGAGGAACCCCACACTGGAGCAGGTGGATGCCCAAATGAATGCTATGACCCTGTGGGAAGCCCACACTGGAGAAGGCTCCTGGCAGGACCTGTGGCTCCATGGAGAGAGGAGTTCACACTGGAGAAGATTTGCTGATGATCCTGTGGGGGGACCCAGGTTGGAGCACCCTGCTCCTAAGGACTTCACCCTGTGGAAGGCACCCATGCAGGAGCAGTTAATGAAGAACTGCAGCCTGTGGGAAGGACTCACACTGGAGAAGATCATAGTGGACTTTCTCCTTAGGGAGAGATCCCACACTGGAGCAGGGGAAGGAATCCTCTCCTGAGGAGGAAGCAGCAGAAGAAACAACATGGTATGAACTGACCATAAACTGCATTCTCGTCTCCCTGTGCCACTGGAGGGGAGGAGATAGAGAAATGGGAATTAAGTGAAGCCCAGGAAGGAGGAAAAGGTGGTGGAAAGGTGTTTTTTAAAATTTAGTTTTACTTCTCATTATTTTACTCTGATTTTGAGTAATAATAAATTCAAGTAATTTCCCTAAGTCAAGTCTGTTTAGCCTGTGACAGTAACTGGTGAGTGATCTCTCCCTGCTCTTGTTTTAAGCCCATGAGAATTTTATTATATTTTTTTCTCTCCTGTCCAATTGCAGAGGTGAGGGATAGAGAAGCTTTGGTGAGCACTTGGTGTACAGTCAGGGTCAACTCCCCATATACAGTAATCATGTTCTCAGCTCTGTTTCAGATCCAAAGGGCTGTACTTCAGGACAGGGACTGTACAGGAGTAAATTGATTCTATGTGTTATTGGGTGTTTCATTGTTATGGTGTATGAGCAGCACTTTTTCTGCATTGGTTTGTACATGCCATATAAAATTTTCCTTCTTCTGCCTTCTTGTCTGGCTGAATGATACTCGAGGTTTGTAGTAGAAGAGGCTCAGCATTTCAAAGACATGTGAAGAAAATAGTGATGGAGAGGAGGTACATGCTGTGTATAAATTGTGTCCCTAAGAGCAAGTATTGCTTCAGATGAGGTGGGACCTTGAGAATAAAAAGGAGAAATGGGACTCTAAAATATTCTTAAAAAAGGAAAAAGCAATATGACCTTGCCAGAAGCCTATCCACCAAGCAGGTCGACTTCCTTTTCTTGTTTGCATAAGCCCACTTTCCCCAAAAAGGGGCAGCAGCAGGATTAAAGAGAACAGCATATACTTTACTGTATATGTACCATGTGATGACTGCAGATCCAGCACATAGTGCAGTGGTATTTTTCAGTTAGCTTTGATTTATGTCTTGCCTCCTTTGAGTCTGGTACTTGACTTCAGAGAGTTGCCCCCATGAATTTGCAGGGACCACTTTGCTTAATCTGTTTTGAAATCACAGGTGACTTCAGGGTATAAAATGGGAGACAATAATTGGCAGTTGTAATGACCACATGGCTCAAGTCCAACCCTGTAAAAGTGCTGCCTTCAAATCCTATGACCTTGGTATCATTGTATGCTCCCAGGCAAAAGGTCTTTACACTGGTAGCCATGGAAAATCAATCTCAATTCCCTAAAGATGGAAGCACTGTTGCTAAATGTCACTGAGAGTTAGCGGCTGCTTTTCACTGCCTGTAGCTTTAAAGAGAAATATTAAAAATCAAATGCTGGTTTGGGGACTGTATACAGGTTCAAGTGTTTAGGTTGATGTTTCAACTGTGAATTTTAATTTTTGGTATCCCTACCTGAAGAGATTTTATCTGAGTGTACACTGTTGTCTTTACTTCTCCTAAGTTTCTAATGTCTTTTGGGGGTCATCCACAGAGCTGTGCATGTTGTGGGTTCTCATTCCAGGCAATGAAACTGAGTGGGACTGATGTTCACATTATTTTGGTCCAATAAATTCTCTGTGAATAATTGGTAAAACAAAAGACCTAAATTCATGAGAATATCTTCTTCTATTTAATTTAACCAAATCAAACTCAGAACCAAAACATCACTTAGGAAAAAGACCCCACAAAAATAAATTAGTACAACTGACAACTAGAACATGCAAATGTATACCAGTGTATCTGTATTTGTGTTTTCTGCTGGATATAATAAGCAGTGATTGAGTTAAATTTTTTTCTTTGTTGGTTTCTTGATTATTGATATTTTAGAAAATTAAATAAATAAAAAACCCAAAGAAAACCCAAAAACAACTAAAGGAAGGAAAACAGGACAGGTGATTAAACATGGACTTAATAATGAAAAGTTCCAGAAGTCCCTAAACTCAGCTAAATCCCTGTATTTACTCAGTGTGTTTGGCAACTCCTGAAGCGCTTTTCTTTCTAGAATATGAGCATACTAAGAGCTATTTGTCTAATTCATTGGAATTTGAAGCTTTCATAACAGATATTTTTTATGTTTTAACTGTTGTTACTCCGTTTTTTTTAACACTCAAAACTGCTGAAAAACAATATCTTGGAAAAAAAAGACAAGCTATGCTTGTCTTCTATTTTTCTGTGTATATTTTATTTCTCCTTCTGAGTTGCACATCAGCAAATTGTAACCCTGCCCAGATAATCCTGTATCTTCCTTTTCTTCCCAAATTTGTATTATTACAGTTATTAATTTGGATGACTGTTATTTATAATCACTGGTGTCAGTCTTGAATACACAGATTGCAGGGTTAAAGGAAAGTAGTGGTTAAAATGTAGTTGTGCTCTGAAGGATATTAATAAATCCTTTTCAGTGTGCTGACAAATACTTGAAGGAAGCACCCCAAGACCCTGAAAATTGTTTTAAATGAGATATTACAATTTTATGTTTTAATCAGCAGTATCAAATTATTGGTAGCATTAACTATCTGCCACAACTGACATTTAAACAAAAAAGCTTCACTGCTTTTTAGTCCAGCCATGCTGCCACTGTGCTTTCTCAGAAATACAATAAATTATTTGACTAATAGAGTGGGATTCAGCCTTCTAAGTACAGGTTTCAAGCTGCCTTTCCAGAAGGGTTTGGGATTCTACAGACATTATTTCACATCTGCTGGTCCCAGCTGGGTGTCTCAGATACCACAGAGCATCTGAGAAATGTGTTTCTGAATATCAGTGTTCAGGAAACTGGTCTCACTGTGTGTCTTATATAGCAGTTGATCTGCCCTGGGGGAAGGAAGGTAGAGAAAGAGGATACAAATTAGTTGCCATTTCCATATGTGGTACAGTTTTAAAAGGCCTTGAAATTACTTAACTAATTTCTGAAAATTAAGTCCTCAATCATTTATACTTTTCCTATGCATCAGGACTATGTGGAAGTCTTGGAAAGTCACTTAAATGGTTGGGAGTAAGTCCTGGAATCTTCTTGTCCAACCTCTTGCTCAAAGCAGGATAGCTGCTGACACTAGATGATGGCTACATGGCTTTAGTGAGATGAGTCTTGAAAGCCTCCAAGGATGGAGGTTTGAAAGACTCGCTGGGCAACCTGTGCCAGGGTTGCACTGCTGAAAAAAATTTTTTTCTCATGTCCATGCAGAATGTCTCAAGTCAGGAACAGTGACTGTTGCTCCTTCTTACACCATCTTATACCAAAATGAGTTTCACACTGCTGCTTTCCTAAGTTTCCTTCAAGCAGCCACTGACAACTATTAGCTTTTCCCTAACTCTCCTCTTCACCAGATCAAACAAACCCATTTCCTCAGCCTTTCCCTATGGCCCATGAGCTCAAGGTTTCCTCACTGTCTTGTATTTTCTCCAGTCTTTCAATGTTTGTCTTGAACTAGGGAGACTAAATCTAGACATGGGATTCCTGGTGTTGTTTCATCAGTGGTAAATGTGGGGGACACCCATCTTCAGATGATGAAAATCGCCCTAATGGATCTCAGGATGCAGTTTGCAGCATTTGCACTGAGAGCACACAGCTGGCTGATGTTCAGCCTGGTGCCAGCACTAATTGTCCTTTGATCATGGCTGCTACCCAGCAGGTCATCTCCCAGATTGCTGGTGTACTGAGTTAGTCCACCTGGGCACAGAGAGTTTTGCTTCCTGCTGCTGAAATCCGTGTCATTTCTGCTGGCCATTTCTCAGGGTCCTTCTGGACTTTATAATGCACTGCCTTCACAGTGCCTTCTTTTTTTTCACCTCCTATATATTGTCATTTAAAGATATGCTAAAGTTTTTACTTCTCCATATACAGGACAATGATGAAGACACTAAACAAGACTCTTTTGTTCTAGCCTTTGGGTATCGTGTTTACACTCTTGCAGAGAATTCAGAGCTGTTATCTGGTTTACATTATTTCCCAGTCAATATTTTGTTGTTTGTTCATATGTATCAGATTACACTGGCACTGCATATTCTTAAACTCAACAGACCTCTTAAATTAAAACAGTTAAGGTCTAAGTGCTGGGAACATATGCTTCCTGCAGAAAGCAAAGACAGCTGGGTGAACTCAGTAACTTTGAAAGAGTAGAGAAAAAATTAGTTAAAATATGGACTTAGGTACTAAATTTTTGTGATTAAATGTTGCATTATTCATGAAATTTATGACTTGTTCAATGTCCAGAGAATGCACTAATTTCTACAGTCAGGTACTTAACAGATGTCAAGGTAGAAGCTGTATTTCATTACTAAATTCAGTAAGGGAAGACAAGAAGATAGGAACAGAGAAGCACAGCTCCAGCCACACACAACTTTGTCCAGCAGGTACTTCATCCCACCTCAGAGGCAGCTTTGACTCCTACAGTGGGGATTCATCTCACCTGTTGTTAGAGGTCTACAGTGCAGATACTGAGCATGCAGTGGGGAAATAAACATTTTCAGGCATAATTCTTCTGACTAAATGTAGAAATCCACCTTAGGTTGTCTGTTTCTCTCTCTTGGTTATATATGGGATATAGTTATTGTTGATTTACTTGTGAATGTTTGTGTTTTGGATATTTTCACCTGGTCAACTGAATCTCACCCTTGTTGATATAGAAGGATCTTGTGGTTTACACAAATTCCAAACTTCCATGCCCAAATGTAATTTGAGTAAATATGTTCCTTCTTTTTGTTCTGCAATGAAATGAAAACTGTCTCTTACTGATTTCTGTGACCTTAGATCAAGTGAAGTTCATCAGTTGCTGTCAAAGAGCTCATCTAAATGCTTGTAGCAACTTAAATCCATCTTTGCTGTACTAATTTTTGTTCTACGTTTTGGTCATTGTAGAGAATGGGAGAGACTCCAAATATCAGTTATCCTTTCTCCTGTACAGCCATGATGAGAGGACACCTCTGGAAATGCATCCTAGAAAGACATGTGGTTTATCCAAACTATAAAACAAAGAGTAATCTAACAGTAGTTGAAACTGCAGGGACAAAAAGAAAAATCTTTGACAGACTCAGAAGGGAAAGAATCAGGAGGAACATCTAGAGGGGTGACAGAACACAATAAAATTCAGTATCCAAATAGAAAATTAGATGAGCCTTGCTTTTACTCAGTTAGGCAAGACTGAGTCCATCACAGTATTAAAAAAAAGCCACTTACATAGCTGTCATTTTTGTATTAGAACACATACACAAGATTTTAATTTCTTGTAATTGTACATAAATGACTAGAGACCTTGAATCTCTAATATTAACAGGATTGAAAAAGATATCTGCTGTTATTGCCATGTGGGAAGAACATTGGACTGTCCATAGAAATAATACAGTGTAATACCATTAGTAGTATTAGGTGACCACTAGCATCAAAGAATCACAGGATCACAGAATATCCTGAGTTGGAAGGCACCCATCAGGATCATTGAGTCCAACTCTTAACCCTGCACAGGACACCCCAAGAGTCACACCATGTGCCTGAGAACGTTGTCCAAATTGCCCTTGAACTCTGCAGGCTGGTGCAGTGACCACTGCCCTGGGGAGCTGTTCCAGTGCCCAAACACCCTCTGGGTGAAGAACCTTTTTCTGGTATCCAACCTAAAACTCCCCCAACTCAGCTTCATTCTGTTTCCTTAGGTCCTTACTTTTTTCTCAGCTATTTCCTCTTACTTAGGGTCTGCTACCTAGAAAAACTTGCTTCTGCTTGATGTGGAATTTCTTTTGCAATCCTCAGCAATGTTCTAGCATAGAAGAGCCCTGACATAAGCCTGAGAGGCCTATTTTTTTTTTTTTTTTTGGAACCACAACTTTGGACTTCAGTGAGGAAACAGGATCCTTCACAAGGCAATGCCAGACACTACCTAGAAATCATAATTTGTTTGAAATAAAACTATTTTCTACTGTTTCATATTCTGCTTGTTACATAGAATTCCTAGTCTGGGAATTGGACAGCTGCCCAGTTGATCTCAGTGGGAATTTCTGTAGTGAAAAAAGAGGTAGTTTATGTAGTGTTGCATATGATAAAATTCCTTAATGAAATCATGCTTTTATTGGCTATAAAACACACCCCTCCTGGTGTAGTAAAATTCTGTAGGTTCTGTGGAAAACAGTGTGCTCAGATAGTATTTCTTCTCTGGCAAGCTGTTGAATCTTGCCTCAAAATCCAAAGTGGTAAGGTATGCTTTTGGAAACTAATAAGGTGGTTAAAGTTTCTACCTCTTTTAAAGATTGTATAAAACTTACAGCATATTTGTTCTGACTGCAGAGTTTCAAGAATCATCTGCTGACTGCAGCACAGCATTACTCAAAAAAAATTTGTTGAAAAATTGGCACTGTTTACTGTGCAGTCAGCAGGGGTGGCAGGCAACATTTAATTACATATTTAAATGCCTACATGCTCTGCTATGAAGATTCAAACAAGGAAAAATATCACATTTTATTAATAACACTAATTCCCAGTCTGGCTATTGTTCCTCATGGCAGGTGGTGTTGCTAGGGTCACAAAGCTGTAGTCAAAAGGGTATTAAAGCAAGATTGATCACTTTCAGAACACTTACTTTTTTCAACTTGCAGGATTTTTACAGTTTTTCAGAATGGTCTCACTTTGTGCCAATGCACTTCCATGCAAAGGCACAATTTTCTGCAGTTGCAGCTCTCTCTTTAGGCATTGGATTTTAAAATTTTTAATTTGTGTTCCTTCCTTCCTTCCTTCCTTCCTTCCTTCCTTCCTTCCTTCCTTCCTTCCTTCCTTCCTTCCTTCCTTCCTTCCTTCCTTCCTTCCTTCCTTCCTTCCTTCCTTCCTTCCTTCCTTCCTTCCTTCCTTCCTTCCTTCCTTCCTTCCTTCCTTCCTTCCTTCCTTCCTTCCTTCCTTCCTTCCTTCCTTCCTTCCTTCCTTCCTTCCTTCCTTCCTTCCTTCCTTCCTTCCTTCCCCCTTTTAAATGGTTGCTAATAAACTTGAGTTTAGCTAGCTAAAACAATCAATTGTTAAAATTACCTAATTTATGATAAAGAATTTACTTCCAACTGCAAAAATACGAAGCTGAATAAGCTCCACACTATGCTGTCAGGGAACAAGTGGATACTGCCTCCTCCAGCCAGCCTTTCTTGACAGATTAAAGTGATGATTCTGACGTTTTGTTTTGTTTTTTTTTTCTTTTTCAGTTAATTTTAATGCAGATACTTCCATAGTGTAGCTCACTTCACGATTATGTGCTGTCAAGAGTGGAGGTCAAGCAGAAGAAGCTAAAGTCCACTAGACTGATATCAAAGCTACTGGAACTTTGCGTTTTGGATGAAGTACAAACCATCCTAAGTCAAAGTGACAACATTACCAAACCTCATTACCTTCAAGAAATTAACTTAAGCATGCACACACAAGCTTTGCTGACATTCCATTGTGAACAAATCTGTTTGAGATTCAGAAATTGAAGCTGTACCCTCTAGACATGCTCAGATCCATGAAACCAAACCAGAATTAGGAACACACAAATTGACTTGTTTTCCAGCTTATGATGAATTTTCTTCTCAGATTCCAGCTTTGGACCCTTATATCCCTCTGGCACTTTTCTTTTTATTTAAAAGTATACCTTAAACCCAAAATATTTTTAACTGCAGGAAACTGATGCTTTATATATTCTGTATATAAATACTTCTATCATATTGTATAACAGTTCTTGCAAGTGGTCTTTCTGGATAATGCTGTTTTCTGTCTCAAAAACTGCACAGGTAATTATTTGTAAGCTCACTTATGATATTTACTGTCTGTAATTTTGAAAAATGTTTTGAGAAATAAACTGCAGCACAAATTTATTTTAGTGTTTAGAATCTGTCTCTGGTTACTAGATCAAAACAAAATTAATCCAGTCTTTACAGTATGAAAGCAGCACTAAATTAAATGGTATCTTCTTTATCATTCTGCCAGTGCTGCTAAGAAATACAGCACTAGAAATGATGGCACAGTACCTATCTTGCACTTTAATTTCTGCAAGGCTTCTAGCATTTGTTTTTCTGCAATCTAGGATTTCTTTAGCACAGTAAGAAACACAGTGAGGATTTTTGAGAGAGCAAAAGCATAATTTATAGCATGCTTCTTGACCCATTCCTCAACTAGAAAGACCAGTTCTACCCTCTGTGATATCTGAATGTCATGGGGAGTTAATCATCAGAGCTTTCGGTTGTTGCACAGTTCCCACCAGGCTTACTGTACCATGGTTTCGCAGTCTAATATCTCTTCTCAAATTCATATTGCTTATCCTGTCCATATTATTCTGCTGAATTATTTTTTGGGGCTTTTTACTAATGCATCACACAGTTCAGTGGGCCCAACATTGAGTAAGTGAACACATTAGGTGTCTACAAAAATTCTGAATTTCAAAAATTATTTTCAATATCCAGTTTGTCTTTAATGTGACTGGAAATATACAATCAGCTATGCTATACAGCTACTAGATAAATATTTTTATTTTTCTGGAACCAGAATCAGCATATCTATGTATCTTAAAAAAACAATCCTGTGAGTGGTAGCTTTCTGTCATTACATTTGCAATATCTACAGTTTCCTTGAGTGCTCAGGAGTTCAGCCTCTTCTGGCAGGTTTTATTGGCACCCATTGCTCAGGAATGAGCACTGGCCAATGCCCATGAAGTTTAACTGAGCAATGTTGCTGCACGGACAGTAGGTGAAATCAGGGCTTGCAAATCACCAGCTGTGCACAGGTTGGAAAGGAACCTGTTTTAAAAATTGGCTGCTTTTCTCAGAAAAAATGGTTTTAGGTGGAATTTTATCTTCAACAACTCAGGAAAGCCTCTACAGAAAATAAACATTTGTGAAGAAGGTATCTGCGTATTCTAAGTTTCACTATGTTTCCAAATATGACACATCAGGAAATTTGGGGAAGCTGAAACTCTGAGTTGCATTCATTTTTGGATGTGTGCTCTTAGAATGTTTTTCTAGCTTGTGGTGATGTCACTTTGATGCATGTAAATAAATACTCAGCACAAGCTGAAAACTATGGCTCAAGTGAAGCATGGCTGCTCTGATTTGCACAGAGAGGTTTGCCCCCTCATTTCACCAAAATAACTTTCTTGCAGTCAAGATCTGTTGTAAAATAATCAGCAGGACTACCACAGAAAGAAGAACTGTTTCTTTGTGGACCAGAATCAGTTAACTTGTGAATCCACTGGAGAAGAAAACTGACATGGACATGAGATTAAAATGAAATCTTGCTTCTGCACACTACCTGATGTGGAGGGACCTGAAAACCTGGAGCAAACTGGTTGTGTTGGAATAGAAATAATAGAAATACCAAGCTGTGAGTTGTAAGCATGTACCCCAGCTTAGCTTGGGAGCTTAGGGATTGGCATTTTGCTGTCGAACTACCTCTAGAAACAATTGTAGTGATCCACACCACAAATGACATGATATATGACATTGTATGCCTGAAAAGAATTAGTACTCTACAAGCATGATAAATCCATCTGCCATCCTTCCCAAAGGAAAGAGGAATTTCTATGGCTTCCTCTGCCTCACACAATCCATTTCAGCTGAATTCCAAACAACGGTTGGGCAGGCTAGATTTCCCAGCCACTTGTACATTCTCTTGCAATAATTCTTTTAGAGGAACTCAGTCTTCCTGTTATTAGTCAGAATGTACTTGATAATTACCCATTGCTTCACTCTGTCCTAACTGCTCAGAATTAAGAGACAGTTCAGAATTAATAGACGGGAAGTTTCTGTTTTCTGCAGTTTTTATGACTTTTTTGTTACATTGCATCCTGCCATTCAGTCATCACTGAAGAGAACAGAGAGCATTGTTTGCCAATAGATACGGGACAGGACTTTGCAGTGATCTATCATTTATTTTTAGTTTCAACAGATTTTAGTGTGAAATAACGGATGATGTAATCATCAAGGCCAGTTTATTTGGCAAACACTGTCTTGGACTAGACAGTGTGAATAAACAGTATTGTATTAGTACTTTTCTTCAACGAGGAAAACTATTTATTTGCAATGCAATAGTGTGTTTGAATTTACCTTACTCCCTACAGAACATGCCAACATATCTGCATTCCAGTCTTATAAACACTATCTCGAGACCATACTTAACAAATATAACTGCATTTAACATCATATTCCAGTTCAGGCCTGTGTAGCAATACCATGTAAAACCACTGTTTTAGAAGGAAGAGGTGGGAAATGGTTACACAATCAAGTAGGAACAGCTAATCTAGGTGACCTTTATTCAAAGCCCAGGGAGAGGTGTGTTTAGTTGCCAGTCACAACTCAGTCCAATTATTCAGCTTCCCCTCTACAAATGTGCTTAACAGCTTTCAACCCTCACCAAAAAGACTTAGTAACCTGCTGTACTATCTGGTATGAGCTGCTCTTCGCATGCCTCACCAGTCCCTGCTTCTTATGGTGCCACCTGCTAATGAGCTGTATGCATTAGGAACCAAAGCTGTAGAAGTTGTACTGAGTGAGCTTTTGGGAGACCTTGACAAGGCAGAGCTTCTTCCTCCCTCTTCTTCCCTGACCTGATTTAGATATTTGTCTTATGGTCAGGGAAGCTGCCCTGCATGGATTCTGTCCTGTGAGTGCCAGAGGATAAAAGGCTGAGCCAGAGATGTATTACCAGACATTTCAACAATGCTGGGTTTCTGGGCCAAAGATTCAGTTAATTATCCAGTGCTAACAACTGATGAGCAGTGTTCAATCATGATCTTGAATTGAAGCAAAGAGTCTCAAAGCCAGACTAATCTTCTTGCTGCTTTTAGAGGACAGAAGGCTCATATTCCTTGTTCATCCTCCATGTGTCTTTTCCCACTCTGTCAAGACCGCTGTAGTACATACTGGATAACTTCCTTAAGGCCTCCTCTCTGTGCAGGTTGTGGCCCTATGAACCCGAGACTAATTATCACCTTAGATGGAAATGATAGTGCTAGAGGGTTTTCTAGGAGTTACAGCTCAAGGTTGCTGCTTGCAAGTGAAATAAGGTAAGGAGGATGTCCATGCTTTCATGCAGTTCACCATTTCCCTAAGATCATCAGGCTTTGCTGTATCTTGAGACAGTAAGACCTCAGGGTTCTTCTAACAGATATCTGAGGTCAACAGCAATGCCTAATTCAAAGACCTTGGCTGATGTACATGTAGCATTTCCTCTTTTCTCGTGCACTGAATTTCTCTGTCAAAGGCACATTCCTTTGATGTCTTGTAGGTTTAAACACCCAAAAGACAAAGCACAGCTGTTGGCAATCTTTCAAGTCTTGTGCAGAAAAGCCAAACTACAAAATTCACACAAAGACATCCAGCTGAAGAGTTTCAGTGAGCTACAACGAACAACCTTCAGTAAGTGTGCTGAGCCAACATCTCAGGATTTCTTGTGTGAACAATGGAAGAGAAGACTGAGAGAAAAATGAGGCTGTCTTGCAGAGCATTTGTATTAAAAGACTTCAGTGATTTTTAAAGAAAGGAAATTTACCTACAGTGTAAGAATATTTCTCTTTGCCTGCTGGTGAATTTTACTTTGGTGGAGGATTTGAACTTTTTCTGCCTATTTTTACATGTGGAGTTATGTAATAGTTTGTACACTTGTATATGAAAAAAAGATTTATATACAAGTGTGGCTATATTTATACATACACAGATAAATTCCCAAGATGCATTTGATCAGAGAATTGTTGCATTTTTTTATTAAACTGAGGAGAAGCAGCTGCTTGGAACAAAATGCAGTTGAAGAAATTACCCCCGAAACTTCCTGAGACCAGAAAAATCACTACAACCTTAAGAGTAATTTATCATACACTATTGTACAGCAAGTTTCTCTGTTATTTGGTACCTTATCAGGTGCTCTACATGAAGGAAAGTTCATAAGGTCATTTGCAGTTTTCAAGGACCACATAGATAATTTGTTTTTTTCTGGAGCATGCAGCCTCCATGAGTTTTCTCTGAGTTAAAGGCTTTAGCACAGTCTTTTAAAATTTCCAGCATTTATCTACAGGCACCTTTTTAGCTGTTTTATGCTGCGTGTAATTGTGTGGCTTACACACATTTTATAAAAAGTAAATAAAAATATTTTGTGTCAGCTTTCACTCTGATAAGCTAAAAAAATGTCAGGTTGATTCTTTGGTCAAACCAGTTGTCAAGTGCTTACTTGCATATTCCTGAAGGTCAAGGTCACAGGGGATCAGACTGCAGTTTGTGTAATATCAGTCTGGTTTAGTGTCAGGATGCAGTGGAAAAGGCAGGAGATGTCAGTGGGAGGAATAATTCACTTAGCAGATGCCTCAAATATGCTTTATAGGTGGGTTACTACTTTGCCAACTTGTAGCCACTGTTGATTATTCCGTAGGGTTCTACGTGAATATTCAACATGGTGTTCTGGAAACTAAAAGCAAACTACTGCCTGTAAACACATCAGCCACAAGAAAAATCCCTCAGCACACACCCACAAATCATTCTAAACATGTTGTGGTTTTTCTTTAATGTATAGATTTGTGTGTCCATGGGAGCTCTGGTATATTCAAGGAGTACCCTTTGGACTCTGTTTTTCAATAAGCACTTTTGTGAGGGGTAAAGAACAGCAGTTTGGTATTTCATGGAAGTTGCACAGCTTCTTAAAATGCCTGTCAGACAGAACTCAGATAAAATAAAACGTTCTTGATGCTGGCCATAGCTCATTGCAATCAGCTATGATATTAAAATGCAAGGACTCGTCTTCATTTGCTCTTTCAATCAGCTTTATGTAGAAGGACTTTTCAAGGGATACTTCCATTTTGATTATTAAAATTGCTGACTCATTCGCTCCAACATTTCAGGTACTCGGTAGCTGCATTTCCCAGTGAAACTAATTTGCTTACCTTTTCTTGTCAGGGTCTTAATTTGGACCCAAGTGTCTTTATTTTAATTGAAAAAAACAATTAGTCTTCTTTATGCACGCCTACATGGCTTATCTTCATTTAATAATCAGTTGTGTAATTGGTGCTCAGATACAGTTTAGCTGAGAAAATTGCAGCATTTTGCCTATGTGGGGTTATTTGAATACTGAAAGTGCAGCTTCCTATAATGTGATCAATTCCTTGAGGGCACACAAATCCTTACTTGACCTTTTGAAATAAATTAGCAACAGAATCCAAGGGTTGGTATTTTGATGTAAAGGTTGCAATAAATGCCATCTGTCGGGTATCAGAACAGTTTAATGAAGGCCTCTTACATCCGGTGCTCTACAGGTTCAGGAGGATGCTCTGGGGGCTCTGCTCTGTGCTGCATCTGACCTGCATATTCTGGGAAAGCTGGACTATTTGCTTTCCTATGCCTTAATGAGAGAATCTATCTGGAAGCTGCAAGATAACTGCAGTCTCCAGTATTTCCACAATGTATAAAGGATCCCTGTGATGGCTTGCTGAGCAGTGTTAGTGGCTCCTGAGTCTGGCAGCTGGATGAAGGCTGATGCAATCACCCTCCCATGATGGTCCGATGGCAGTGACCACCCCTCCCTCTGTGGATGATGGGGACCCTGTCCTCTTGGCTTGTGGTGGTGGGTGTCCCACATCCATGAGACTCTCCAGGGCAGCCTGGAGTGAGTGTTGGGGTCTCCACGACTGTGGTGAGGTGACAGGGGCTCCCTCCTATGCCATGTGTCCCTCTCCTCCTTCTCGTGCACTGGTATAAGTCTTTGGTCATTTAAGCTAAAAAATTGTTACCATACCTTGGGGGAAAAAATCCTCTGGCATGGATGTTTGGCCCTTCTCCCCACACTGCCTAAGATACTCTTTCTGGTCCTGGAATTTACTGTCCTGGTGATACTGTTGGATATATGTGGCAGGGAGAAAGGCCTGGTCATCATGGACTGGAGAGTCTTCCATGAGCCACAGCTCAAGGGTTCCTCAGACTTTTCTGGCTCCACACAGTTCGTCATAACTAATGCCTCATCCTTTCTCTAAATAAAGTCTAGTAAAAAGAGCTGAATCTCCATCCTTGAAGAAATTCAAAACCCAACTGGACAGGACTGCTGAGCACTGCTGTAGTGCAGTAAACAGAGGGCTGGACAAGACCATCTCCATCTCTCTTCCCACCTCAGGCAGTCTGGGATTCTTCAATGTAAAATCGTCCCCCATTCTGGAGGAGGGAATCCTCTTTCTTCCAATACTGCATGCAAGTGGAAGTACAGTATTACCAAACGAAATGAATTTTTTTATTCTTTCACAAAAAGTGATGACAACAGGAGCATATAGAAAGATTTGTCAGAATTACATTGATATGAAGGGTGGTTCTGCAGACCACCTTCATCTCAGAAAGGCTAAACTGATTTCAAACTGAAATGAGAGAGCTCATTTCAGTGTATCCCCTACTTGAGATGATACTCTCCAAACTCAGAACAAAAAGGTTAAGATGTCTGCTTTTATTATTTTTCTAAGGAAATGCAATGAATAAAAGTTAAGGCCTTTTTTCTTATGTCAAAGAATTTGACCCTTTATGTCAAAATATTTGAAGTAGCCCGTTGTTTTTATCCTGTTTGCTTTGTACTAGTTCTGAAACTGAAATTCTTTCAAGTGAAGCAGAAATCTTTGTCAGCTTGAAATTGGAGCATCAAATACACTAACTGTTATTACATAACTATTTCCATTTTTATTGAAGCATGTCTGCGCCACAGCAAGTTTCTATAAGCAATACATAAATGAGGTTTTGAAACTCAGTTTCAAAAATCAGGTTATATCAACTCAGGTTTGAAATATAATTTTTTGCTACAATGATTTCCGACCATCTTAAGTCAAATCAATTTTAGAAGACAGACTGAACCTAGAATATTTCCCTCCAATTATTCATGGCAGAACATTTGCAGGTTTGGAAATTCCATTTCTAGTAGAAGTATTTGGAACTAGATGATCTTTAAGGTCCCTTCCAACCCAAGCCATTCTATGATTCTCTGAAAAGAAATGGAAAATTGAATTTGGACTTTGAACACTTAAAGCAGATTTTCACAGCCTGTCAATGAATGACCAAATAAACGATGAATGTTATGTATTTCAGCATATTTGACTAAGAGTGTCAATAAACAAAGTTAAAACTCCTAGAATGAGAAACAGGAATACTGATTTCTAAATTTTCATTATGTGCTGCACTGGAGTCCCTGGAAGAATAAGTACAAATTGGATCTCTGCTGAATTTGGATTACAGCAGTGTGTATGGGCAATGCACTCAGGACAAGAGCAAGAGAAATCTTAATTTACAGGCAAGTATTTTTACAGCTGTTACAGATCTTAAAATTAGCTAGAGGAAGATTCTGTGTTCAAAAAGGAGAAGATGAATGTTTAAAAAACCCACTACTTTTAGAAAAAGGTGATGGTGAGTTCCTGGATGACGTTGTGAACCATATCCTTTTACAGATGAAGCCATGCAGAGCTGCTTTCCAAGTTTCAGATTTGTTAAAGCTTTCACTCACACACTCCTTGTCCTGTGAGCATATGGACAAACTGGTGTTAGCCAGCCATTAGTTATGGAGGTGTGTAGCAGTGCCAGGTGGGAGGAGCTTTATGCCATCCTTGAACATTGTGCAGTTGCTTAGTTGCTGTCTATGAAGTGTATTCAGTGCATTTCCAAAAGGCAAAAAATATCTCCTCTACCCATTAACTATGGCCCTGTTCACTGTAAGCAAAAGAAATGATTCCTTTGTTAGAACATGTCTGACTGCCTTTAAAAAATAAAAGGAAAAAATATACAGTAATTATTTTCTCTGAGTAACAAGGGCCAAAACAAAGGGGATAAATACACTTATGTGAATGGCTGACTATTTCAGATCAGTAGCATTACTGTACAGAAAAATGTATGTCCTCATGCATGAGGACAGACTAAAAGGCTAGGTTCCCAGACTACTGTATGCTATCTGTATTTTCCTTATCAGAACAGGGAATCTAGCTCGTGAATAATCAATTGGGCAAAAATTTCATGTTCTTATTCAGTTCAAGATCGAGTGAAAGCATAAAGCAGCTTCAGCTTAACACGAGAACCTTAAATTAAAAGTAGTTACCAAAGCTTTGAAGGTTATTATTTGCCACGACACAGCAAAAGTTGCTCCTGGCAAAGCTGGAGGAAATGCCCAAACTCAGAAGCACAGCTCAAATGTGCCCAGCTCGAGAGGCCCTAGGCTCCTTCAGCTGCCCTGCACACTGTGGATGCTCGGCTCTGCCCTTGCTCAGGTGAGATGCAGAGCTTCTGCAGCAGCTTCCTTTGGCAGTAAGGAGCAGCTACAGCAAGACAAGTGTGAAATCTCTCCTGGAGCCAAGCCAAGCCTGCAGGGGCTGAGATCAGCACCAAATATGGGGGGGTGCCCTAATCCTGCTCTAAGAAATGGTGTGCTGCTGTCACACTGCTGCTGCTCCTCAAGGAAGCTCTGCCAGCTCGGGGGCTCAAACTCGATTATCCCAAAATTGCACTTTGGTCCTTCCCTGATGCTCCTGGGAATGACTGCTAAAATTCAAAAGGAGACCTTGTGAGTAGGGATGGTGTCATCGTGTGGAAATGTCTTTCAGCAAATAATAGGATTTTCTTCATCCAAATATGAATAATCACTCAGAGTATCTTCTTTCAAAAGCAGTATTTATTTTTTCATCAAGATAAGACACATTACATACTGCATAAAGTAAAAAGTACTGCTAGGAAAGCTGCATTTAACTGAGATAAAAAAATATACATAGATTGCACTTGAGAAAGTAGGCTCTATCCCAGAAGAATATAGTAAATAAAAAGCTGATGAGTGGTTTGAAATTAGGACTCTTGCTGAATTGCCTTTGAAAATGTATTTATTTTGGGGGGTTCCAATTCCACCAATAAAATTGAACCAGATTTGTTTTTTTTAACAGCTTTGCTCTTCAACCTAAAATAGTATGTAAACAACATAACAATTATACAAAGACAAAAGAGGAAAAAAGGTAGGGAGATACACCTTTGCAATTTCTGCTAATAAATAAATAGAAAAAAAAATTGCTGATATTTGTGTTCACCAAGGTTCACTGCATCTCAGGGCTTGGGTTTTGGGGAGTTTTATTTAGTTCATATGTATGTTATCATCCTCACACTGCCACACAAAGTCCATCCCTGACCCTCCTGCACAGGTTGGGAGCATGGTGTCTGCATGGCAGCAGGAAGCAGTGAATGGTTCTATCAATTAGTAAGTGTCCCAGGAGTAATACTTTAAACTTTGTGACAAGCTTGGCTTATATTTAAGAAGGTAAACACATCGTTAAAGAAGAGGGTTTTTTTTTAACTTTGCATCTCAATTTTTTTGTTGGACCCTGGCGTCCACAGCTGCCTTTATCTAACTCGGCTGAATTCTCAGCTGTTCAGTCTTCAAAAGGAGTATTCATGCTATCTACCTCTGGCTATCCCACTTAAATGTCCAAATCAAATTTCTAATCTTTCTGTATAGTCAAAGGAGAGAAAGGAATGTTCCCCAGCTGAGTGATTCCAACCTTTGGACTAAGGCACACTATGGGAGAGCCTCTCCCAGTTGCCTCCAGGGGTAACTCAGGCTCCCAGGCAAGGCTGAATCCCCCTGATCAGGAGGCACAAGCACCCCCCACAACACGTGGCTCTTGGGAATTAAGAGACCACTTAGAGCACAAAGCCTTGTGAAACTTGTGCATCCTACAACAAATGCCAACTATGAAATCAGAGTGCTTAGGCACGATTCAGTCAGAGATACAAACAGGAGTGTGGTATCTCCAAAACAATCCATACTGCCAAGGCCTTGCATGCAGATTTATTCCAAACTTAGCTAAAACTTATGGAAGGGCGGGGTCAATCTTGTTATTAAGCTAGAGACAGAAAAAGAATGAGATGTTCTTTAAATAGTCCTGAACTACAAAATGACGGTGGTAATCTTTGGTTACAGGGCTGTTCTTTAAATGTGAATTGCTTTGAAAAATGATGAATCACTTCCCAAGTAAGTATTCAGGAGCATTTTTAAACAGACATCTGGGAGCCAGAGAGGAAAAATTAATATAAATAATAAAACCCCCACACTTTCTGAATCTCCAAGGTTTAAGTACAGGAAAGAAAGTAACATTTCTAAGGGATCTTTCAGTAAAGTTTTGCTAAAATTATAAAAAAGCACTTACAAAATACTTGAGCTGATGAAGAGAGAAAATGACAACATTAGGGTGCTTTTGAAACAAACCTGTGGAGTACTAAAACATACTGGTTTGAAGGCCTTTTATTTTATAGCACATGCCATTTTCCACTAATTATAATGCATTATTGTCAACCTACTTCACTCTTTCAGAGAGACAGAAAGACAAGAGCCAACATAGACAAGATGATTTGATGCAGCCTATGCCTACTATAAAACATAAAACCTCAGCCATTAAATGTGCCACCCTATTCCCTCTGTTACATTCATGATCAAAACTCCAATTCTTTGCTAGACTTAAATCTGTCTGGTTTCTCACATATTTGGAGCAGCATTTGAAAATCCTTAAAGCTAGTTTGGAAGGATTTTTTTCTTTTTCTCAGCTAGAGCACTTTTGTAATAGTTTAAAAGGCATAGAAAGCTATGCTGTAGCTTTTAAAGTGCTAATTTTATTATGAGGTGGTATTTAGTAATATTCTTCTGGAAGTTAATAAATGATGCACATTTTCCATGACTGACAGACATTACTTAATGAGTTAATATGCTTCAGCAAAATGCAATTAAAAAAAAAAAAAAGAAAGAAATTCACTGTCAACACTTTAACCACGGCAATACACAGAGCTGGAATGAGACAACTAACCTCAGATAACTAAGATTAATGCATATATGACAAAGTTAAAAAACAAATAAAGAACCCCAAACCAAATAATGATAATTAAATCTCAAACACGGTTTTGTTTCCCAGTAACACAACTGCAAAACAAATCAATATTTTCAACAAACAATTGCTCTATCTTCATCTCCTCCACAGGAAAGCACGGCACTCCTCGAGCTGCTGCGAGGAGGATCCAAGGGGAGGGCTGTGTCTCCCTTCTTGTGTACAGGGGCTCCTCTTTTGAGCAACCGTGGGGCCACTCTGGGCAAGAGGCAGGAATCCAGATCAGGTAAAATCTGTTCCAGCCTGCAGGTATTTACCTGGGGAGCTGGCAGGAGCCCTCTCCAGCAGAAGCACTTGGGCGATGGCTGCCACAGAGCCACCATGGCAAAAGCAGCAGCCTCTGCACCCCCTACCACCCTCGGGTCCTGGCTCATGCAAAGCACCTACTAATTTCAGCACATGATTTGCTCGAGTACAAACAGCGAGATTTGACTTTACTGATGTGTAATTTCATGTAATGATGGATTTTATGCATTCTATCTCACTCTGTTGGGCCAGAATGCTGGGTAGTTCCTTCTGAGAGTGGGACAAGCCATTTTGCACTCCTACAGGCTCAAATTCTCTCTTCATTTATACCCACCATGAAACCCTACCCACCATCAGGAGAGCTGAGGAAGTAGAAATGGGAGCAGAATTTGAGTGTAGGAACTGGTGAGTGAAAAACAAACCCAATGCTATTTCATTGCCAGCTACCACAAATACCTACATACCTGGTATTTAAATTCAGTGGGCACTGTGTACCTAAGGACTGGAATTTAGCTTTTAAAATCTCAACCCTCAGAATCTAGCTACAGATAACCACAATCCTAAATTCTTGGATGCTGATACATAAATGTATGATATATCTGTTTAGTTGCCATGACACTAATCAGCACAGCAAGGACTTTTGCTAATTGCAAAGGCAGGCTAGTAGCAAATTTCAAATGATTAGTGAGTAAAGGTCCTCAGAGCAATCCTGCTTGAAAGTAAATGTCCGGTAAGATGCAATTAGTGTGTCTGGTTTTTTCTTTTCTTTCTTTGTTTTTCCTTTTTTTATCGGGGTGGTCTTGAACTGCAGACACAATCACAACGCTCATGGTGATCCAGCTGAATATCTACCAAGGACATGTTGTTCCTGATTCTGCCTCTTCTTCTGGTATGCCCAGCCTCAGGGACGAACTTCAGCACCTGGAAGGATCAACAAAATTGCATTGAATTAGAAAACGCTGTTGGAGATCTGAGGATGAGAATGCTGGGGCCTCAAGGGCACCGACAGCCCTTAATGGCCCTGACCAGCATTAATTTGGACACATTTTTATTTTATTTCCAGCTTTTTCTTTGCACCCTTTGACATCCTGCTGTATTGTTTGTCCTGGAGCTTCGACAGATTATATTTTTTCCTATGTCAGGTATCTTTATATCATGCAGTTTCTTAACCATGGCCAGAGCTGCTCCTTTGCCTGCGAATTATCAAGCATGTTTCCTTCAGCTCATTTTTGCAGCCCCATACCTATTTGAGTCGTCCTGTCCCTCCTCTCCCTTGTACAATATTTCTGCTCTTAAGAACAAGGAACATCTTTTTATGCAATTTTAAATTTCTGAAGCACATATTGTTAGAATTGGTCCAAAACTTAAATACTTGTGAAGGGCAGAAGGAGATGAAGGAGCTTGCACAAAGTATGTGTCAGATACCACTGTAGTTTCTGTGGAATACGAGTTTTGTTGGCTTACCTTAAAAATCTCTGCCTCAACCTAAATGATTTCTGAAGAATTTACTGTGAATAACGTCAAGAAAATAAGAAAAAAACCCAACTTCATAGGGAAGTATGCATCATAATAGACACTTTTGAAAAAAATCTATCTAGGCAAGATGATCTCAAGACCCCTAGGAAGGGAGTTGTAGGTTGTAAAAAAGAGCTAGCTTGGCCAAGTGACTGCTAGATAAGCTGGATTTCTCTGGCTTGTTTAGAAATGAGAGATGTCTTTTAAGTGCATGACCTCCAAATGCCAGTGGGCCAACTGGGAAGTGGGACCTTAATGTCTCTAACACCTCAACCACGGAAGCACCCACATTTCTGCCCTAGCAGATCATACTGATTTATAATGAACAGATCTCTCTGTTACTAAACAATATTTTGGTTTTGTTGTGGTTTTTTTTTGTTTGTTTGTTTGTTTGTTTTTTAAGCAACAAAAATAAAGTATATTTGAATTGGTTTCAAACATTGTCTGCATCCATATATGCAACAAATCCTGATGGACACTAGGACAATTTGCTGTATCACACTGTCATCCCAAGCACAAAGGAACTGAACCCCATCAGGTTGCTGAAATTATTACAGAGCTAAAAATAGACCACGTCTTCAAAGATGCTTTTATAAAGAAAATGCACTTTTAAAATCAAGTACAGATGCTGACACTGAGCCCATGATAAATTCCTTATTTAAAGAAGTCTTCCAGCAAAATATGACAAATGCAGATGACTGGCAGTTTGCAAGATCATGGGTACGTAGATCTGATTTTTCCAGCTGAGAGCAAATCAAAGTATGCAATGGGGTAAGAGCAAAGATGTGGACTGTATTTAAGTTAACAGACCATCTGACAGCTTTCCCTGTGTTTTTTTATCAAGAAGCATGAACACAGTATATAGGCTTTGTTGATAAGAAAATGCACTGTCAGGCACTTCCTCAGACATCAGACAAGCTGAAGTTATCAAATAATAGAATCCTTTAGGTGGGAAACGACCTCTGAGATCATTGGGTCCAACCATCATCCCAGCACTGCCAAGTCAACCACTAACTCCTGTCCCCTAATGCCACAACCCACATGCTTTTTGAATACTCCCAGAAATAGCAACTCTCTCACTTCCCTGGACAGCCTGTTTCAATGTCTGACCGCCCTTGCTGTGAAGAAAGTTTCCCTTATATCCAGTCTAAACCTCCCCTGGTGCAACTTGAGGTTATGTCCTCTTGTTCTGCTGCGTGTTATCCGGGAGAAGAGGCCCACCCCACCTGGGTACCCCCTCCTTTCAGGCAGGCAGAGTGATAAGGTTCCCCCCTGAGCCTCCTTTTCTCCAGTCTAAACACCCTCAGCTCCCTCAGATGTTAAGACTTGTGCTCCAGACCCTTCTCCAGCTCTGTTGCCCTTCCCTGGATTTAAGGTGTGGCCTCAGCGGTGCCCAGTACAGGGGGACGGTCACTGCCCTGCTCCTGCTGGCCACACCATTGCTGAGCCAGGCCAGGATGCCATTGGCCTTCTTGGCCACCTGGGCACACCCTGCATCATGTTCAGCTGCTGTTTGCCAGCACCCCCAGGTCCTTTTCTGCCAGGCATTTTTCCAGCCACTGCCCCCAGCCTGTAGCACTGCCTGGGATTGCTGTGACCCCAGTGCAGGACCCAGCACTTGGCCTTGTTGAACCTCACACAATTGGTGTCAGGTTCAGCCTGTCCAGATCCCTCTCCAGAGCTATTTTAATAGATGATCACATCACTGATATTCAAAGCGCTCTGTCTCACTCCCACCTACTAGTTTTATTTTCATCTAAGTACAAGGGAATTGAAAAGATTCTGGAAGTAAGGCCACTTCTGGTGACCACAGTAGATAGAAGACAACCCTTTATTCTGCACATAGCTGCTGTTTATTTATCACATGCTCACATCTTTAAAACTGAGAAACTGCTGAATTAATGAGAACAGCTCAAATAAATTCTGTTCGGGACACTTTTATCACTCATTTTTTGATGGGAGCAGTAGCTGTAAGAAAATATGGATATGACAATTCTAGAACGCTCAAAAGGTTGGGGTTTTTTTGTCTTTTTTTTTTTTTTTTTTTTTTGTGGGAGTGAAAAAGAACAACCTCGTAGTTTTCAAATTAAATGATCATTGTCTGTCACTTCTCATCAAATTGCAGTGCCTCAGCTACTCAGATCATTGCCTCACAAAGAGCATGTAACAACAGTCATGTCCCTCTCATCAAACACCGAGTAAATGATGGTCATAAAACTATTAAAACAATTAAAATAAAATCAAGACAGATTATTCTGCTTCTGAGCTGGATTTGGTGCTTATAGATAACATGAAAAAAAGTGCAGCAGGGCATTTTCTGTGCAGAGAACCCCATAGGAGCACACCAGTGTGCTGGATGACACTTTGTACACATGCCTGAGCATCTGAGAAATTTCAAGGTAAGATGACTGTAGCTACCACCTAACTTTCCTTGGGGGCACTGATGTAGGAAATATAAAGAAAATGCTTACATGTGTTTCCCTGCCAGCAATCTTGCTCATTGATCATGTATTGAATCTGGATGCCAGCTTCTGAAAGCCTCCTTAAATGAGATCAAAGCCACGACAAAAAACAGGATCTGGAAGCTGAAGCCAGAAAACTTCAAGTGGAATTAGGGCACGCTTGTTTAAGTCAGGCCCACTCACCACTTGGACAGCCCTCCAAGGAACTGGGGGGTTTCCAGCCTGTTTGAGCACTGCCTTCCCAGGAGGTGTTCAGTACTAGTTTGGGTTGTGCTCTGGGGGCAGCAGGTGCTCTCCTGTTGCCTGTGGAGCACAGGAAGTCAGGGCTGATGGTCCCTATCACCTCAGCAGGTCTATAAGAACACTTTGTGAACTCTTAACACTTCCAGATCAGGGGCTGAGGACAGCAGAGTGGCAATGACTGCCAGGAAGAGGACCCAGCTGGAAATAACCTGCTCACCCTGATCCCTATGTGGCATGTCTCCATAGAAGCCACAGTAAAGCAGCAACACCAGAGCATGATTCACCTGGAACACCCACCTCTGGCAAGGCTAGCTCTGAGGACTAGGAAAGGAGCCCAAAGCTGGGACCCACAGTGTTAGGTGGGTAGAGCCAGATGAGGTGAACCATCCCTTCAGCATTTGCTGACAGTCCTAGCCAGGCATCACTGACCCTTGAAGTCTGGCAACATTTAGCTGTAGCAGTCCATGATAGCTGATTTCTGCTTTCTTAAAAAGCAAAGAGGGAAAGTTGCCCACAGGCATTTTTGACTTATCATTTACTTATTAGTGACAACAGCAACATAATTTTTTAAATTCTTGATCAGTATTTTAAGCACCAACAGAAAAATAAAGCCTCACTCAAAAATCAGCTTTTTTTTTTCTTCTTTCTGATTAGCTTAAGAAGCCTACAGAAAATCAATAATATGACTATGGCTTGCTCAATATCTAATTAGCTTCCTATTTTTGTGACAGAGGATGGTGAGCAACTCTAGATGCTATTTTAGATAGTGAAATTTGTACTTTGCAGAACTTATTTTAAAATTTCGCTATGCAGCATTATCTAATCTCCTTCTGAACATCTAAAAATAACACCATTCTAGCATGCAAACCAAATTATATTTGTCTGAGATTCATGAAAGAGGAAGCATCAAAAGTGCAAAACATTCAACATAGATCCAAGTTCTGATAGACATAAAAAATCTTACTCCGGAATTTTTGAAAGTTATCTAATCCAAAGGTCACCCACGGTTTAGCTGTGCTCTGAGTATAAGAAGCCAAGCACTGTGGGAATGTGGTTCAAAATTTAGCATAAGGACCTTTACTCTAGAGGGAACATAGTCTAAACCAATGACATAGACCCAAAGATGTGTTCTTTCTTACTAGAAATAATTACAGGGTATCAGGAACAAGAAAAATCAGTTGGCTTGCTGATCAGTGGTAGCAGGCAAACTAAGGGATTATTAAATATAGATGGGGTTATTGTTTCTAGTTTTTTTATTTGTACGTATAAGGTACACCTGGTTTTAATGCAACAAACACAGGAAGAAATAATTGGCTTAAAAATCAAGTACCTGAAGCACTCACTAAAGCTATGATGTTTTTGAGACATGTGACATCAAGACCCTCACTTTGGCTGATCTTGCCATAAATTATGTGTGCATTATGCTACAGCTGTTGTTTTATCACTGACTAGATACAGGTGTTCCTCCTTCATAAACTGCTTCTCTGTCCTGACATGTATCACAGGATGTTTCACTTGCTTAACTTCCAGATGTCAACCCAAGAACTTTATTTTTCATCTAGTTAAAAATGAACCTTTTTTCTCTCAGTGCACTTCTGTGCTCTCTCTGCTCATCCCATGACCTAGCAGTCATTTCTGACTCATTTTGTTTCCTTGTACTTGCATTCCAAATAAATCCCATTGCTGCTTCTTGTACAATATTCCATGAATTAACTCTTTTGTCAGGCTAATTCTGTGCCTTTATTACCATAACAACCTTTTATCTCCTTTACACATGTACTATCAACTCCAGGACATACAACAATCAGACCATATTCCTTGCACACTGCTTTGATGATTCTAGCTCTTTTTAATCCCTTAGCAAATTCCTTTTGTTGTGTCAGCATCATTTGGATCATTTTTTGACCAGTTGTCTTATGTTTCCCTGTGTAAATACATGGCGAGAATTACTGTCTTCTCTCTCAAGTGCCACCTTAAGGTTTGCTTCTCATTTCTCTGAAAAATAAAAGAAGAAAAGAAAAAAGCCCCAGCAGCATCAAACTGTATTAGTTAAGTTTCTTAACTCCATTGCAGTAACTTCGTCTCTTACTGAAGTTCTACTTTTTAATTCTCTATTGTGCTCTTGTGCTCTTCTCTCCCATATAATATTTCCTCTGTCTTGCTTTCCCTTTGCAAGGTTGGGTTCAGTTGAAGCTGTTTTTATGCCCCAGCAAGTTGTGCCAAGATACAGTATTGTGTGCTCTGGAGTACCTACTGCCTCTCTCAAGGCAACCAAAGGTTATGAAATTGCCACCCTAACACTAATCAAAACCTTCTCTCTGAGAATTAACTGAATGTATGTCCTGTGAAACCTCCAGTCAACATCAAACTTGAATGGAAGCATAATGCTTCATAAAGGGTTGGGATGGGAGGTGGGGGAAGAGGCACTTTATAGACAGTGGACAACATGTCAGTCTTTACGGGAGAGACAAGTGAGTTGCAATCAGCTATTACCACTTTCCTTTTTTCCTTATATGCCCCTTAGCTGTGCAGCTCAGCACTGTGTTTGCAGAGGTTTATACATTCTGACAAATTCTGGCTGCTACCTTAAGAGCACTTATTCCCCACGGAAACTCGTTTCACATCTCATCAGTTACAGCAATGAGATGGGGAAACCGATTTCTTGTTTCTCTGAGGTGTGTGCATGCTGGCTGGATAGCACAGCCACAGCTGAACTGAGTCCTGGCCTGAGTTTCCCCACACCTTCTCTGTGCTGAGTAATCTCCAGGTTTAGAGCCTGTGCCTCTTTAGAGAGCAGCTCCAGGCATTTTTAAGGAAATGAACTGCAATGGGAAACACATCTTTATATCAAGCTCACTTTAGAAAGTTAGACAGCAGCAGGCTGAGCTTTGATTAAGGTGTGCTGCATCCATTTCCATGTATTGCTTTGTCCTTCCCTTGCACAGAGCATTGCAACATAACTCAGTATCACTAATGACAGACTATGCCTGAGAGATGTTTTCAGACACTGCCAGGACTTGGCCTGTTTGGTTTGCAGGGTTCGTGACACTATGTGGTAAGTCATGAGTATTTGTCCAGAGTATTTGCTCTGCTCCAAAGCAAACCCAGAAGCCATGGAAAACCACAGAGCATCACAAGACTCCTGCAGAAAAAAAAATAAATAACCCACGAATGAAATTATCTGTTTACCCAAGTTATGACCCCATTCATTTCTAAAAATTGCTGAGTATTTTGGTAAAGTCATGGCAAGCTTCCAGGCTATAAAGATGACCGAAGATCTCATGATTAACATCTCCCAGGACAGTAAGGAAAAAGCTACCCCTTATTGTGGCCATCTCACGTTCTCATTTTCCCTGCTGTTGCATCACTTCTTACAGTTGGACATGATAGAAAAGAGGCGTACATTCCATTCAGGAACTGGAGCAGCACTCTCAACTCGGGAAAATTAAAGTCTCCATGGATAGCTATTAGTCCTGAGAGGCTAGGCTAGGAGAGAGTGCTCAGTGATTACAGTGGAACAGGAACTGAGAGGGAACTAAAAAGCATTCAGAGCAAAAGGAGGAGATAGCTTTGAAATCTCTCTGGAATAGAAGCCTCTCTTTCAAGAAACCCCCTGGCCTTTAAGGTCCCCTCAGCTGCCAACATTCAGCTACTCCAGCACTCACCACAAAGCCAAAAAGGAGCCTATCACTTCTGGAAAATTTGCCTGCCTGCCTGCCTTTCTCACACTGAAATACTGGGTAGCTCAGAAATGCCAGGAGACTTTTAAGTGATCTCCAGAGACATTTTTACTTTTGAAGACGAGCATATCCATGTGTGGGACACAACACTCTTGAAAGGTTCAGGAGCTCAGTAAATGAAGCTCCAGGATAGAAGTTAGGGGAAATCAGTCTGGCAAGACAAAGGGTCCATTTCAGCTACTTCAAACACCTTCCTTCCTCCACCACCTAATATCTCCTTCTGTTGTCTTCTGTAAATCAAATTAATTCAGACTTGTGCTTGAATCTGGCCTATGTCCTCCTGGAGTAGAATGCCAATCTTTTTACCAGATTAACCAAATTAATGGTGCAGGGGATTTCATAAAGTGTAAGGCTCCATCCTTCGTTATGCAACTAAAGGCTCTTTGGATAAGGTTAGTGGGTTTCAAATTGGCTTTTAAGAGAGTAAACTGGCTCTATGGTTCTGAAACTGGAATGTGGAGAGGCCTCTCCTCAGTGCCTTTTCCACCTGGTATTTAAGTAAAATTAAAGTGTCAAAGGAGAATAAGAGTAAAACTGATTAACTGTGTGTGGCTAATAATAATAATAAAGTGGAAAACATTTTGGACTAAAATTAATGGACACATCTTTAGTATGTCATACATGAATTTATCTGCATGACTTCCACTCATGTTAATGGGAGACACTTGGCTAAATATCTGCTCAGTGAGCTGTTAATTCATCCCTAAGGGATAAAATTTAAATTTAAACTTACAAAGGCCATTCAATATTAAATATGAAACACTGTCTTGAATTCATATGGTTTTCAGAGTAGAAATTAGCAGGAAAATAAACTAGCAGTGATATATTTGTGTGAATGTTGAATTTCCTGAGTTTAGTGATTAATTTGGGGCAGTCATAAGTCATGAAATCCTGATGCTGAGAAATACCTGGCTAGTGTGATATTATGGTGTTCCAGCACTAGCTGTTCCCAAACACCTGAAAAAGTAAGTGCTTGATAACAGATTTATAATCAGCATTTTTCTTTCTAGCTACTGCCAACAGTTGACTTAATTTTTGATACAGGTGTAACCCAGGATTCCTTAGTTTATATTTGACTTCTTGTTCTTTCAGAAATCTTCTGAATTATGCACAAATCATATTTAAGTGTGAAATTCCATATAGATTTACTGTGAAAAAAAAAATTCCTTTTTATAATTTTAAATTAGTTCCCTTCCAGTCTCTCTCTTGTTCTTTTCTTAAGGAAAAGATTATTTAGGAAGATCTAATTTTCCTTTAGCTACTATTCATTATTTCCTATCTTTCGGTGTGTCCTCTCTTCAGAATTTTTTTTTAATTAAATGATCCAAAACTTTGGAGCCACTTTCATTACAAATGGTTTTGATCTGTATCTTTGCCTATATCTGTCGTAATGTATGCCTGCTGCTTCTATTTTTTTTTCTAGTCCTGCCTTTGTCCTTTTAAGCATCAGTGGTCAAAACCTAGTGCAAGTCCCCCACCAATTTATCCAGATCACAATATTTGCTGTGTTATTACCCGTTCATCAAGACTGTCACTTGTTTTTTCTTATCACTGCACTAACCAACTGTTTTCCTGAAGCTCTTCACAGTGATTCACTGCTTGACCTTTAGCCCAATTTCCACCCCTCATTTCCTCCTCCTCCCTTCACACACCCCCTGTCTTATGAATAAATAGTTGAGACCACTCATCCTAGTGCTTACTGCTTTTCTAACCTGCATTTAAAAGCAATTACAAAGACCTTCTGAAATTCCTCACAGCCTTCTCTGCTGTTCAAGTATGTTACCTCCTGTGCCACCTGTCATTTTTGCCACCTCTCTGCTCACCTCCCTCCAGACTCAACACACATGAAATAATAATCTTTGTAATGGGGGCACCCTCAGATAGCCCTTTCCCATTTAGAAACTTGCTTGTCTCTTCCACCTCGTTGATCTTTATCTCTTAACCAGCTTTTAATCCACGTCTGATCTTGTCTGGCTGACTGTTTGGTCTCTGCAGGAGGTGCCAGTCCTTTTAGCATTCTTGTACCATGTTTTGCTTCTGTATAAATATTTATTCATATATAAGGCATTCTGAGTTAATTTTATCAGCTCATAGTCATCTAGGTGCTTTAGACCTATTAATTTTTTTTCCAATTAACTTTTCTACCACTGAGATAAGGCTTTCTGCTCTGTAATTACTAGGGTCATCCCTTGCATCTCGTTTAAAATTAGAGAAAGTATTAACTATTCTCCATTCCTAGCACGTGGAGTATGCTGTATTCTGCAGTTATGTGTGAGAAAATATCTTTTACCTTTGAAAAGAGTAACCACACTGCTCACAATGTGGGCAAGTTCTGACCTTCAACAACCCTCTGCTACTGCAGCCCCAGGGTCTCTCAAGATAATGCCTTAATGTTATGAGCCCACATTGCATCCAGGTTTAAGGTCCATAAAGTTCATTTTCACTTGGGCCTTAAGCCAAGTGGTAAATTAGGCTCTTACAAGAGATATGTGTCAGAAGTAAGTCAGCATGACATGCAGCTACCCTACCTTCCAACAACTGAAAGGCAACTACCAAGTAACTTTCTTAGATATGCTCACTTCAGGGAACATTGCTCATGTCTTTATCTGAAAATGCTGCGTTAGAGGCAAGAATATAAAATGCTCTTTCTTTGTGTTTTTCCTCTCTAGATGTGTTCTGAATGGATTAAATAATGGGCATTGTTCCTATGCAAAAATTTTGCCTTCCTAAAAAATTGCTGAGTGGGGGAAAAATGCTAAGGCCGAATGATTCGGGTGCCTCTTGTAAGTAATAAATCTGGAAGGGAAGAGAGTTGTAATTTCCAAGTGTGAGCTTAAGCTTAAAGCAAGAGGAAATTAAGTCAAATATCTCAAGGAACCCATGTCTCTGTGTTACCAGAAAGAGTATTTCCAGTGGTATATACATTTAGTTTGTATTAGTCCTTGACTGGGAAAAATCAGTCCAACATAAGGCTCATTCCTGAAACAAAGTTCGCTAGGATTCTGTGGTGGCATCTACTCAGAGGTGGCAAAAGCTCTCTCCAACTTCTTCCAAGTTAACTCACACATAAATACTGCCAACACCCCCTTCTCACACATACATAGTCTATTAACAAACAGCACACAAAGCTCTGAGAAAAGAGTTCAGTATCCATGGAAGCAACAAACACTCAAAAGAAGAAACAAAGAAAGAATGAAAATACCTCATGATACTTTTTCACTGTTTTCCCTGACACACACGTGCAGGATTTCCAGTTTGGAGTCCCACAGCCACAGTTTCCACCACAGCGCAGGACAAGGAGGCAGCGGGGGAAGAAAACGACATTTGTCAGCTTCAGCTCCTCCCTTAAATTGACAGAGTAGTTCCTTGGAGTGCAGCTGTAACGCTTCACATCATCATTCAACCTGTCCAGGTCAACTGCAATGCAAAAGAAGTTTCATTAGTGAGGTTAGACTGGGATATTCCTCTGGTTTATGCTGCTGCCCAGGCAGTCAATAACACAGAGTGATGGGATGCTGGTTGAAAAATATGTGAACAATAGGAGTGATTTCTGAACAGATAAACATAAACCTACCAATTTTAAATCATTCCAGGTGGCCATCCAAGCTGTCATCCTTCTCCCACTGACTGCCATAGCAGAGATCACACCGAATATAAAGGTGAAGGGAAGTTTTATTTTGCAGTAGAATACTGGCCTGAAAGCTGAAGACTGGTCATTTTATTTGTTTTGTCACTCATTACTGGATCTTTGGGCAAGAGATTCCACCTCTGCTACTCTCTTCCCTCCTCTGTTTATACCTGGCTTACTTAGATGCTATGATCTATTTTTTTACTATGGGCAAAAACAAGACACTTCCTGTGGTTAGTAAAGAAATTTTTTTGGGGAGTGATTCATCCCTTCCTTGGCAAGAGCATTTAGGACAGCCTGCATCAATTTCTTCCTCAAGTTGCCTGTCTCTACTGTTTATGAATAGAATTTAGATAATTCATTTTTAGATGGAGAAACCAATCTAAGCAGTATTAATTTCATCTAGTAAATGTTACTATAATAGGCATACAAATAAATACAATCAAAATTAATAGGCTCATTGAATGCCAGTAGTTGGTTGATGTTGCTTAGTATCTGAGATCTGTCATGTAAACAAGTGGTAAAGCCAGCCATAAAAATAACTAATAGACTTTCAAATGTGAGCTTAAATGCTGTTTCTAGCTTTAGCTTGTAAGGCTAAAACAAAACAAAAATCTGCTTTTATAAATATATTTTCCACAACTGGGACACACAGAAAATTAACAAATTTAATGAGTTCTATTTCTATAGAAATAGATTTCTTTTTCCTTCCTTTTCTGTCTTCTTCTTTCCTTAGGATTCTCTCCACCAACTAAATGTTCAAAGCTCGGTAATTCATTCAGGAGTGGAGGACATGTGAAGTTGTGTTGAGTTCGACTCAAAGCAGTATTTGCTAACAGAAGCATCAACAGGAAAATAGAGATAGCTCAAATGAGAACCGAGGTAGGAGACTAGTGTTTGTGAACATATCAAATTTTCAGGGCATGTTTAACAGGTCAACATAACCTCTGGTTCTGAGAACACTTATGCTTGCACTTTAATACAAATATGTGAAAACTTACAATGAAGACACTTCATACTTTCCATGACTCAGGCCTTGTCAACATCACTAAGTTAATTGTGGGAAAAGCTGTTGATTTGTAAATATTATACCTGGAGATATCCACAAGGCTGATATGCAAGAGGCAAGGATACATAAATGTCAGAAGTGCTATTATAGAAAATCGTAGCAGATTCGCTTTCCTGACAAGGTATTATCTCAGTCAATGGGAATTTAGCAGATAAATTGCTATTTTATAGCAATTATGATACATTCCCCCATGAAATCTCAGTGGTTCACTCCAGAGAGCTAGCATCTCTCCACAAGAGGTATAGATCATCCTCCTGCTATAAGCACAAAATCAATGGGACTGGTGGTATACTCATGCACTGAGAGAAAAATACACTGTGAGTGTCCTTATCCAGGACTAGCAAGTCCAGGGTATATTGATTTCTTTGTTTTAACAGATGATATTTTCTTCTTCACTGTCATTCTTCAAAGGCACCTCTTCTCACTGCAGGCTGTCAGGCTAATTCTTTCCACAGGGAAGTGTTTCCCACTCTTCTAAACAATCTCACCACGACCTTTGCCATCAGCTTTGCTAATTGGTAAAGCAAAGCACTATCTGGCTAGTATTAATTTCAGCCAACTGATGTGAAGGAAAAATCTACTAAAGGAAGAAGAGTGCTGAAAATTTTCTGCCTTCATCACTAATTAGATTGCTTGAGGGGAAAGCCTGAATCATCTGCACACTGACACTGCAGCAATCCAGAGGAATATCTATGAGATACTCAGACAAGCAGAAAGGTCTTATTTTAGTGATGTTGAATATATGAAATAAGTAATCTCAAGCAGAGAAGAAAAGCCTAAATAAACAATTTAAGAGATACACAAGTCATCCTCCATTAAAATTATTTTGGAGGTAAACACCTACACTCTTTTTTACTCTGTTCTACAGAACTGCAGTGCTTGATGGGAATAAGGTGAGCATGCAGTGCAGTCTGTGAAAAATGCATACTGTATACTCTGGTAGCACCACACTGACACACAAGAATAGTTCCCATTGACTAATTAAATCCTAAGCTCTAGATCATGGTTTATTGCCCCCTAACAAAAGAACATATTTTTTTCTGAGCAACTCTCTCTGCTGAAAGCTTCAATATGCATTTTTTTCCTGTCTTTGGATTGTTTTACTGTCTGGAGCTAGTCCATTTCCTCATCCATATAACAATGAGATTTTACAGTACAGTCAGTTTCATGCATCACTTCACTGCTGTGACTAAAATGTAACCGAGCCTTGGTGTGATTGGTGTGAAATCCAGTTGCTTTACTTATCAAGGACTGAAACCACTGGAGTCCTTAATTTAAAACTAGAACTAAACGGTTCTTTAGACTGGATACAAATAATTCTCAAGTGTTATTACAGAATGTCTGCATTAGAGACATCTTAAAAGTAAGGCAAACATAAAAGAGATGCACTGGAGCACTAAACTGGATACTTGGGGCCCAATGTTTACCCCTTCCTTCCCTTAAACCCTCTACTTAAAACCACCCTCATTTCACATAGCTCTATGGCATGTGTTTTACCTTGAAGCATTCATCAAAATATTCTGTGATTCTGTGATCTTAATCAGAGGTAGGCACTGAAATCAGAGACTGCAGCTAATGCCATGTTTAATTCTGAAAAAGGCCTTAAAGATTGAGGAGAAAACCTCTGCTACTGATCACTGATTAATTTTAAAAAGACAGGTGGTCTGTTAGAGTTGCTTTTAACACTTTATCTGTTTCAAATTCACACATGGTCTTAACATCATCACATCTGAACATTCTACACTTTTTTCAGGCATCAGTCACAGAGCAGAGCTAAGGTGTAAGAGAGGGTAGCCACTTTGCCATGGTATTCCTGTACTGCATGTCAGAGCCATCTACAAGCAAGGCAAGAAGGATTCAGGCAGGTACAGACTGGTCAGCATGATAAAATTAAGGGGAAAATTCTTCCTGGAAGCAATGCCCAGGCACATGACAGACAAGGGGATGACTGGGAACATCCAGAAAGATTTAACAAGACCAACCTCAGAGTCGGCTATGATGAGACATCTGTCTTGCTGGATGAGGTGAAAGCAGCAGAGGCATCTGCTGATTTTTGAAAGTGATCCATAGCATCCTTGGAGCGATTTCTGAGATATAATGGAATAGGTGGACTACAAATTCAGTAGATAACTGGAATATCTCAGAGACTTGAGGAAAATGGTCAGCAATTCCTAGTAAAACTGGTAGCTGGTTAATATTTGTGTTCCCCACAGGGTAACGCTGGGGTCAATACTGCTAAAGACCTGCATGCAAACTAGAGGAACTGTAAAAGCCATCAAAGACATTCAGAGCAGTGCTGTATCTGACTGAAGCTATGGTGTGGCTGAACTTCAGTTGGAAAATTCACAAATCAGCTGGACAGTGACTTTTTACAAGGGCAAGTAGTGATAGGACCAGGGTATATTGCTTCATACTGAAAAAAGGTAGGCTTAGATTAGATATTAGGAAGAAATTCTTTACTGTGAGGCTGGTGAGGCACCAGAAAAGGTTGCCCAGAGAGGTTGTGCATGCCCCATCCCTGTAAGTGTTCTAGGTTGGATGGACTTTGAGCAACCTGGTCTGGTGCAAGGAGTCTCTGTCCCCAGCACGGGCATTGGAACTAGATGATCTCTAAGATCCCGTCCAGTCTAAACCATTCTGTGATTCTATGATCTCAACAATCTAACAAAGAACACTGGGATTATCAACATAATGATATCCTCACAATTATATTGCAATAACAAATGAAATATAATTTCCCAGTCGCATCTTCTGCTGGTTAAATAATCTAAATGCTCTGACATTGATGAAATAATTCTTCTCCATACCAAATTTTGACCAAACCTCGTGGCTTTTAGACTTCAACACATATGGCTGATGGTTTTGACAGTTCCATTGTCCAAGCTTAATGATATCACAATAAGCAATTTTTAAAATATACCTGGAAACTTGGGAGCTATCTAAATCCTTCTCATGGGAGCTAAGAAGAACTTGCAATTTGCACTTACTGCAGAATTACAGCACCAAGACAAACTTTCTCAATACTGCAACTATTATTTTCGAGGAATGAAAGATCAAGATTTCAGTAGGATTATAGCTGTTTTCATGGAACACAGGGCAAAATATATAGGCCTATTATGGACTGGCAAAGCAATTATCAGCTGTGGTACAGGTCAAATAGCAAAAGCAGGCCAAACTATTTGACACAGCTTCATTGAAATCAATGGAAAAGAGCAGCTTATTCCAGTGATAAATAACATGCTATAAGTTTCACTAGCATTTAAAAAAAAAGGGTTTAATAAGAAAACCTTTCACTGCAGTGACCAACAATTACATCGCATAACACACGAGGGAAAATCTCATTTGTCACAGAGGGAGAAGGTAGGAATGTAGATCTGAATTGAATTGTGTAATGAATGAATGTGGGCAGCTTGCATGTAACAGACAACTTGGTTCCTAACTGAACAAGGGTGGGAGAGATATTGTTTTTTAAGCACAGGGAATACTTTAAATTACCAGCACTTTAGGAAGGTATTCCATGTACTTGAATACTCAAATTTGCCACCAATGAGCGAACATTCAGTGTTTGTAATGCTTGCACTGCCTGTCTGATGCACTGCAACTTGCTGGCAGCCATCCCAGAATCTTTCAAGGAAGAGTACATGGACTTTGCAGTAATTTGTTGGCCACTACTTGCAAGCCTCTGAGAAATAACACTAAAATGTTACCTTCTTGCTAGACCATTTTAAGTAATGACAATCAGAAACTATTGTTAAGAACATGGTAAAACTTGCCTGATTTTGGGAACTGATTTGGCAATGAACAGCAGAAATATTCTGTGAAGACCCATGGTCTGACCTCACTACTCCCCTTCCAGAGAGCAGTGTGGTTATGCCAGCAAGTGTTTATTTATTTAACTTGTAAAGCTGTCTCTGCAGACAGATGCTATTGCAAGAATGTCCCACCTGATTAATTTCTTCTGATAGCCAAAGGCTTCTTGTGTACTATTTCCAAAAAAGAAAATGAGCTTAGAGGCAGGGGTAGTCTTGTTAATTATCAGAATGTATCTATCTACATGTGTTCCTGCTTCCAAGGTTTATTTATGGGAAAACAAACCAAAGCACTCAATTCCTTTCTAAAGATAACCCCTTTCTATGGGTACCAGCCCCACGACATTTGGATTTATTTCTGTGTGAGAAATAGTTAACTCGTTCTTTTTACTTTCTTTCTTCTTTTGTACCCATTTCACAGGTGGAGGTCTTTTTTTTAATTAAAAATCCTTACTCAATGGGAGGTAAAAAATCAGAGACAACAGCAAAACAGAAATGCAAACAAATATGTGGGAAAAGTTAAATAATGTTTAATTGACTGATTGAACTGTTTACAACAGTACCTCTTAGAAGTTCTTCTAATACTATTAACCAGATAAATTCATGCTTTCAGAAATTCAAACTAGGATGAAGATGCTTCCTTGAAACATGTCTGAACTCTCTAGAAGAATAAAAACCTGTTTGGGAAGAATTTCAACATAATTGTGAAGCATGGATGTTTACTTCTTTGCTTGTTTTCTTGCTATGAGCAGTATTAAATAACCCAATAGCCAGTAATATCTTTCTGCAGATGCTTAAGATTTGTAATAACCAAATTACTGTGACACTGAGGTCAGCAATATATTACAGCAATGTAAAAGGAATTATTTTAAAATATATACTTTGGTATGACCTGCTTTTTTTCTAAGAGCCTAGGATGAATATAAAGCTGAATATTCATACTTTAAGAGTTTCTAAAATGCAGCAATTGGTAGCAAGTCTTTATGAGTATATTTACAACTGCACAGGTTATTTGAAATGTCTATCATATTTTCATGTAGGTGTACACTGTAGTTTATAGCTTATACAAGGCCTCTCATTTCAGAATTGGGAAAGTCTGAATGTGTCTTCCCCTTTATTTTCTGTCCTGCCAGTCTGGATTGCACTGTGATTTTACAGTCAGCTTTCACTGGAGTAGCTAACAGCAAACTTTGCTGAACATACACAGAACTAAATTTCAAACTGCATGTAGTTATTGGTGAGACACATTTCATACCAATATCTCACTTCAATAGTGAGAAATGCAATAGAAATTTCAATAGAAATGCAATTTTGGTTTCAATAGAAAGAAAAGCACTTAACAGAATTGCACATCAGTATTGTAGAGGTGTGAGATCAGATTTTGTAGACTGAATGGAGTTACCATAAATACAAATTTAATCAACACACACTTCAATATTCAGGCACTTGCAAGAGGTATCCAGGAAGGGACTGTATATTCATATATTAATGTGTACAAATACAAAAAAATCATAGAACCCTTGGAAAAGACCTTCAAAGATCAAAAATACAACCATAAATCAAGCACTGCCATAATCTCTAAACCATATCCTCACATGCAACATCCACACACCTTCTGAACATTTCCTGGGATGGCGACTCCACCACTTTCCCTGGGCAGTCTGTTCCAATGCCTGATGATGCTTTCTATGAAATTCTTTTCCCTAATATCCTATCTAAACCTCCCTTGTTGCTACTTGAGGACGTTTCCTCCCATCCTGTCCCTTGTTACCTGGCAGAAGAGGCTGACCCCACCAGGCTACCCCCTCCTTTCAGGCAGCTGCAGAGTGATGAGGTCTCCCCTGAGCCTCCTTTTCTCCAGACCAAACACCCCCAGCTCCCTCAGCTGCTCCTCACAGCACTTGTGCTCCAGACCCTTCCCCAGCTCCGTTCCCTTCTCTGGACACGCTCCAGCCCCTCCATGTCTTTCTTGCAGGGAGGGGCCCAGAACTGAACACAGGATTGGAGCTGTGGCCTCAGCAGTGCCCAGTACAGGGGGACGGTCACTGCCCTGCTCCTGCTGGCCACACCATTGCTGAGCCAGGCCAGGATGCCATTGGCCTTCTTGGCCACCTGGGCACACCCTGCATCATGTTCAGCTGCTGTTTGCCAGCACCCCCGGGTCCTTTTCTGTCAGGCATTTTTCCAGCCACTGCCCCCAGCCTGTAGCACTGCCTGGGGTTGTTGTGTCCAAGGAGCAGGACCCAGCACTTGGCCTTGTTGAACCTCACTACAGCTTGTTTTCGTCCATCAGTGCAGCAATGATGGGAAGAAACAAAGATGGAGCTGGAGTCTACTTTGAAAGAACAAAAGTTTCTGGACTCAAATTTTAACATAGGAAAACCCATTTAACTGTTGAAAACTACTGTTTGTTTGTTTGTTTGTTTGTTTGTTTGTTTGTTGTTTGGTTTTGTTCAGAGTGTGGTTCTAGAGAGACTGAGCAGCCTCCATTCTTGGAGATATTAAAAACCTGACTTGGCATGGTCATGAGAAACCTTCTGTTGATGACTCTACCTTGAGGAAGGGCATTTAAGTTCTTGAGGTGTCTTCCTACTTCATCTATTCCCTGATTCTGTGAGTTTCAGCTATGATAAAATACTCTCTTCTTATTTGCCTGACCTTGATATTTGTAGATTATTAATTGGCAAATTAAGAAAACATACCATTTATATTTCATTTATCACCCATCTCTGTTATCAAAATCAGTATTCAGCAACACTGCCTCTTTTAGCTCAGTGTTGTGCCAGAGTATGGCATGGGCAGAAGGTTAGATAGAAGTGAAATTATCAGTGATTAATTTATACCATTTATATGGCGTGATCTCAAAATGTTGTGAGATAGGCAGAGATAACATCAAATTGTTCTTACGTGCCTCAGGGTTGTTCTAACTTAGGATAAAAAAATAAAACCCAAGCTGTAAGTCTAAACAGATTGGTATCTGAAATAAATTATGATATAATCTACTGCTCTCTTTGCTGCAAGGTTACCCCAGTGCCTATAAACATTCCTCAGAGATCCGCACGGTCTGTGTTTAAAAGCCACCAAGCATTCCTAATTTAAGGATTTGTTAAAGCTATTCCTTACTCCTCACATCCTCCAAGAACAAGCCTTTAATCTTGTCAAAAGTTTATGACTAAATAAAAAATCTTAACTGAAATTTTAAAAATATTTCATTGTGGTAAGGTACTTTAGCCCAGAGAGCCGCTAACAGTCAGGGAATTTGGCCTTTCATTTGAAAACAAATGGAAAACTATTATAAAACTTTTTTTCTTTTTCCTGTAACCAAACTACTACCATCAACAAAAAATCCTATTAAAAGAAACTGAGTATTAAAAATGTAACTGGAAAAATGTTTGGCTTCTTGCTACTTAAGAAGCTGAATTACATTTATAATAAAAGAAAAAAAAACGTTATGCACCTGAATTTTCTGAGCACTACCAGATCAGTTTGATACCAGTAGCCTGCATAATTAGCATCAATAAAGCATCAAATGCTATTTTATATTTATGTGGTTATTTAAATATATGGGACACTGGGCCAAATATGATGTGAGAATGAAATGATATCTGGAGAACAGAACCAGTACAGGTTCCAGAATTCTAATCAGCTTCTATTAAAAACAGAACAAACCCTTCATTTCTTTTTTTATACATATCTACTGGTGCCAAATCCAGCCTGGATGAGTAAGGGACACACAGATCATGTTCCACACACCCTCACAGAGATCAAACCACTCTTGAAAGTCATGCAGTGACACTTAGGTGAAGATTTTCCCTACCAGCAGGTGTGGTGGTTGCCTGAAATTTTTGACATGCCAAGAGGGAGCACAGTAAAGGGTTTCACTTTTTGCTGAATAGGTGCTCAGGGCTTCATCACAGATTCCTTTGAAGTGCTGAGGCCAGAAACAAAGAAAGCCAACCTGTCTTGGAAACTGTACACCAGTACTGTGTCTACTAAAACATTAGATGTGCCTGAAGTTATTCTGCTCCAAGGACAACAGCCACGGGACAGCCCACATTCCTACCATTCACCTCCTACTCTCCAAGTCAAGGTGGATGGACACATGAATGGCAGGTAGCCCCTCCCAGATCCTGGTTCAGGCACAGCAATGACCAGGCTGACAATTTAGCAATATGGTGATTGTATTTCAGGGCCTGGGAACACTTCTTGACCCAGTTTTCCTTAATACAGATGCGATCTACATATCCCTTTTAAGAGCAACATTTGGTAACAAGTAAGGTACAAACACGGAACTACAATCCTCTCTCCCTCCTTAGAACATGCTTATGGTATGGGAGATGGGATCTGAGATGTAAATAAATGGTAGATTGCACAGAATTGGAACTGTGATTTGAGAATTATATTTTTAAAGTTATAAAGAAGAATGCATGTGAATACACAACTTGAAAATAGATGACAGCAAGAGAAATCAAATAAAATCCTTCAGATCTTCTGTGAAAACTACAGCGATTGTCATCCAGGAGAATCCTAACAGACCTCCTACATCTGTACTGCACATGAAGGGAAATTTCATCAGGCCTTTCAGTGCATGGTTACCCCAGAGCACAACTGTGTCCTCTCAATAGTGTTTCTTTATCATTATGGCTTTGTACTGCCAGCTAAACGCCCCTTTGCTTTACCATTTGGTGGATGATTTGAACTAACAGAAGGAAACAAGAAACATAACCCAAAAATGTGTGCTTTGCTCAATTACATACAAAGATGTTAAACCATAATAATGTTCCCTGCCAACATAATGAAAAACAGTGAGATGTTCACATCCTAAAAAACCCAGCTGCACATACAGGTGTCTGCACCAGATGCTTCCCTAAGCACAATGTGATAAAAGTGATTATTCCTCACTCAACAGAGAACAGTCCCTAAGCAGGTATTTAAAGAAGGATGATAACACAGGTAATTAGAAGCCCCATGCTTTATACACAATGCAATGCTTAAGAGGGTAAAGCTGAAAACCATCTGTCTTTACATGTGGACCTGGGTTTTTATTTGTGAATTTGTCATAAAAAAGGGCAGTTTGCAATGTGATTTCTCAAGTGAGATCCTACCTGGAAATTGATTAAGGATTAAAATAGACATCCCAGGTTTTAATGGGTGGTACATTGCTCTGTGACTCCAACAGGAACATGAGCAATAGAATGTAATACCTGACTGATGGACTTTCCTATGAGGAGAGAAGGAATATCCTGTCCTTGTCCCAAAGTAGGCATAAGTATGTCCCAAAGTCTTTTCCTACCTTTGGACTTCCTGTCATGGTAGCTCCTGCCTCGATAATGGTGCCCACTGTCTGTGTAGAGATTCTCAAGATCTTCTTGCCAGGAGTCTGGGTTAAAGTGTTTGAGCAGATCCTCCACGGTGTCAAATGCAGCAATGGTCTGATCCAGTGCTTCTGCCGTGAGCGTAGGGTCAGTCACTGATGGAGAGGGATAGGATACCCCCTAAGAGTGACATACATCTCAGTGTACTTGGAATAAATTACAGCATCACTTCAAACAACTGAAAACAGTTATTGACAAACTTGTTTCATTATTGAGTGAAACAGTTACTTCGGGCCATCTTTTCAAGTCTTTGGGCCAGTACTTTGCTATACCTGTGTTTTCTTTTTGTAAGGAGAAGAGATACCAAGAAATTCCCAAGCAAATCCCAGAGGAGATGCAGGGAGCAAAAGCACTGCCACTGGTGGACTGACAGTATTTACATGCACTCCTCAAAGGGATGATTCTTTGCATATACACAAAAATGTAATGAAAATGTCTTTTGAAAGCACTGTGATAGCCATGGCCACAGAAATGGAGATGCCAGTTCTGTTGGTTATTTCACATGAGGCAGATCAGAAACCACAGCAGAGAAAGACAAATGCAAAGGGTCCACTAGACTATCTTGCTCTGGTCAATTTGGAAAACAAATTTGGCATATTTAGAGACTTGGAAAAATGGCCCTTTATTACCCAAAATTAAATGTATTACAAAACACTGATGAATTTACATTGAACTGACCTTTTACCAAAAATACAACTTACTAAACAAACAGATAAACAAGATATTTGGATCTTGGGAGATGCTGGTGGGTGAGAGGCTGGACATGACCTCACAGTTTGCTTGCAGCCAGGAAAGCCAAAGGTGTCCTGGGCTGCATCCAAAGCAGCGTGGGCAGCAGGGCCAGGGAGGGGATTCTGCCCCTCTGCTCTGCTCTGCTGAGACCCCACCTGCAGTGCTGCATCAGCTCTGGGGGCCCAGCACAGGGAGCACAGGGACCTGCTGGAGAGAGCCCAGAGGAGGGACACCAGGATGATCAGAGGGATGGAGGAAAGACTAAGAGAATTGGCATTGTTCAGCCTAGAGAAGAAAAGGGTGACCTGACTGTGGCCTTCCAATGCCTGAAGGGAGCCTACAAGAAAGATGAAGAGAAACCTTTTACAAGAGCAGGTAGTGATAAGACAAGGTGGAATGGCTTTAAAATGACAGAGAGAAGGTCTGGATTAGATTTGAGGAATAAATTATTTACTGTGAGTGTGGTGAGACACTGGAACAGGATGCTGAAAGAGTCTGTGGATGCCCCATCCCTGACTGTTCAGAGTCAGGTTGGAGAGGGCTGTGAGCAGCCTGGTCCAGTGAAAGTCATCCCTGCCCGCTACAAAGGGATTGAAATAGGTGATCTCTAAGGAACCTTCCAACCCTAGCCATTCTATAATTCTATGATCTCAGCAATATAACAATGAATGGATGACCAGCATAGTAATATCCTCTCAATTATATCATAATACCAAATGGAATATTTATTTTCCACTAGTAAAGACCAAGTACCATTCTCTGAGTGTTCCCACTGAATGTCTGGTACAATTTGACTTCAACAGAATGATTGCGGCATTTTCAGTTTTATTGAAGAGGACTTGAAACATTTTTAAAATTCTTAATTTAGAATCACAATGTTCACTGTCTTGATATCACTTTTTCCCTTATCCAAGCACAAGGCCAAATAGGATGTAAAATATGTACAAAAAAACTATTAATGCAGATCTCTTACTTTCCAAAGGACCACAATCAATTCTGTCCAATAACAGGCATACTATAGTACATTAATTGTTTGGTCTTTTAAGTTCAAATGTTGGGGAGAAAACCCTAGAAACCTAAAATCTTTCATAAAACCCAGCTCTGGAGTAACACAGCAGAACTATGCCAGTTAAAATTAATGGCTTCTCAAAATATTTTTTTTGCCTCATCTCCCAAGTAAATGCCTATGTTAAACTATTAATCTTTGTGATTAACTTCACTCGCTTGGGTCGTAATTGGATGGTCAACTCATTTGAGTGAATTCACTCATTTTTTGCAGGATTGTGTCCTTCAATTCCTCCTACAATGATTTTAAAGTATATATATTTTAAAATGAAACAATTGTATTTAACACCACAAGTAATAAGCTGTATCACAAAACTGACAATTCTTGACATTCTCCTGCATATGTTTGCTGAAAATATGGACAGTCCAAATTATTAAAAATCAGGAAGAGAAGGAACAGCAAACATAACAGTAGTGCAGTCAAGAAAGCACAGCTGCACTTTACAGCTTACCAACCAACAGCCCAAGAAGTTTCAGTGGACCCACTCGTGACTGCAATGCCTCTCTAGTGCAGTCCCAAGACACAGTGCAGAGGCCTGTAAAAATTCATGACCCCTCGAAAAGGAAGTCTTGAAGCCTCCCTCCTGACCTCTACATGGCTTGGAATAGAGACTGTCAGAGATGGAAGCCCCAGCAGTTGAAAAGCTCACACCAGCAAAGCGAACCCAGCATTGTTATCTAAAGCAATGGTGCAGAAGAGACATGCTGCAGCCAGCATCATGCAGTGTGCTAACACAGCTGCTGAGGTTACAAAAGGAAAAAGCACCTAAACGCTACTTTCTTACTGGGGAGAGCTTGGTGGAACTCACGGCAGTCCAGCAGGGAAAGATCAGACCCTGACTGCCTTCCAAAAAGTGAGAGAGGTGGTCCAAGGAGGCTGAAGAAACAGGCGCATAAAAAACAGGCCACAGGTGTGTGGCTTACTCAGTGCAGGAGTTTTTTTCCCACATGTTCAACTGTACCTTTAATTACAGAAGTGGAGGTCAAGCTGTGAATATGCAGCGCATTTGAAACTCATGCAGGCAGCTGAGATTCCCCATTTTCTTTTCAAATAAAAGCTCCTACTCAAGAGATTTGTGCAGCCTCGTTCAAACACAGAAGAAAGCTTAACTTTTTCTCAGTGACAGCCAAATCAAGAGGAATTATTTCAACAGCTGAGATAGCCTCCTGGCAGCAACATCATGTGACAGGCCCAAAAGCAACTTCAAAGCTGCCAACCCAACTGCCTCTCTTTTGTCCTGCCAAGAATGAGGCGCTGGCTTTAGGAGAGTTTGTGCTTGTTGTAATCTGATTTCTGAGATCACATGCAAAGAGAGGGTAAAAGAAAATGTAAGAAGCAATGAGGAGAAAAGATCTTCCACATTATGTACCTCCTTTGCAATTCTTAAAAGTACAGAATACATTTTTAATTTACTAGAACACAAAGGTATCTTTTTTTGTTATGTGCTCTTGCCCTTAATATCTGTTCGCTCATTCTTTTCACTTTCCTATCTCTATTGTGAGCCTGAGAGGCAATTCAATGTGCATCACAGTTTTTTGTTGGTCATAAAATTACTTTACATATAATGGAAACTAACCTTATAAGGAGTTGGATTTTGTTTCTCTTTTTTCCCTGAGTTTGCCATGACGGGTTAAGGGCAGAAGCATTTTTTAATTTTCTGAGAAAAACACCCAAACAAAAAAAAAACCAAACCAAAATATAATTCTGTAATATGACCTCAGAAGGGGAAGAAAGAATTTGCTCACTCTAAAATTTTCATTCTGAGAGTTTTAATGTGTCTATATCCTAAAAGAAGTCTTTGGGTTACTGTAGCTGTGGAAAGGGGTTTTAACCCTTTAAGTGCGGCAGAAATAAAATGCACAGCTACATGGTCGTCTTTCATGACAGGGAGAAAGAGAGACGTTTATTCAGAAACACACTTGGTTTTATAGCATGACTCGTAATTCCAAGAGCAGAGAAAAGATGATTGGTTTAGAGAGAAGACACCCCATTCCCAGGGCCTGGTTATGCACCACAACAAGTGTTCTATCTTTGTTATTAATTTTTTAAAATTTTGACTAAGATATCACCCTGGGAGAAATTCTCCCTAGCCTTGAGCTGGACCAGCTTATCGGCTGGGAACAGAACTGAAAAGCTCCAGACTGGAATATTTTTTCAGGCTGTAATTTTCTTACTTTCTCAATATGTGTCCCTACAGGTTACATGTGGGTTTGAGAGAAGAAACTCAGACCTGCCATGCTACCTGAGCATCAGCAGAATTGTATGTCATCTTGTCCAAGACTGACAGGTCTGAGTTTGTCCTTCTGCCTCTCAAGACCATAACAGAAACTCTGAATCTTTCTCTCCTGAAGAACTTGGATGTCCTCAGACATTTTCCTTGGTGCCTTTGTGAAAAATTGCTCAATCTCCCTGCCTTATTTTCTCTGAGGATTAAAAGGACTTGTGGGTGCAATGTAATGCTGGAGAGAGTATTTTATTAGATAGGGAATGACTTGGGGAAACCAATGAATCCGAGGTTCTGCTTCTGGTTTATCTACAGGTTTCCATGTGACCTTGGGCATCAGCTTGCTACCTGTAATATTTGTACTGAACTTAGTGGCAACACATTAAAAACAATTAAAAAAAATGCAAAAAAATAAACTTGATTTTTCAATATTAAAAGGATACTGGGTTATTGTTTGGTATATTGCACATTTTATGGTGTTAAGGATGTTAACTAACATGGCATTTACCATGTCTTAGTCTCATTTACATAGTTACCTGATGAGGGAGCCCTAGGCTCACCTTTTCAAACATCAGCCTACCATATTTTTAAACAAAATATTCCATCACATTGATTTTTTTTTCCTAAGCCCACATTAGAATGAAAAATGAATTTGTGTCTTTTAGTAAAACTGTTCTAGCATCTCCTGCTTGGCACATCCAGTAGATCTCAGCCCTGCTAACATTACTCCTCGAGACTTTCAGCACAGTTGGTTCCAGGCAATCAGTGAATCGTATCATGAAGGGCAAGTGTCATTTGCAAAATTAAGAGTAAACACAAGTGAGATTGGCTTAACATCTTCTAATTTTGGCAGCTCAGAATTTTCTCTCTACTTGCTGTCTTGATTGGACCCTGATCAGTAGAATTTACTCGTATTTTATTTACAGCTCCTTCACCAGCTTCTCCTGGCAGCTACTGTGACAAAGGTGCCATCACTAAGCTCTCTTCCATGAATGCTTCAGATACTGGTCTCAAGTCTGCTTTAAGCACTTACCCCTATCTCATGTGTTTTAAGAGGAGTTAACAAGAACAGTGAAGTGGCGCAGAGCAGGCAGCAAAGCACACAGAAGAGGACTGCCCATATTATGAATTCTCATGCTACTATGCCATTCTCCAGCACTGGGAAATGGTAGAGGACAGATTTTTTGCCAACGACACAAATCAAAGGTAATGAAGAGAAAATTAAGATTTTATATTAGATTACCTGGATTTTTTTAATTCTTAATTTTTCTCTCAAGTTTCACTTCATTGCTGAATATGGTGTAACTGTATCTGACTTTGGATATAATATTTTATTGGAAACATTTAAAAAAAATTCTCAGCATTAACAATGAAAGGCCAGATCAATTTTCCTGCCAGCCTGCTTTACGTAAAGTCTTCCATGTAAGTCAAGACATTCTATGATTAAAATTTTTAAGGCTTTATCTTGTATTTTCACACTGGCAGGGTGAGTTTGAAAGCAAGAAATTTTTCCCAATGGCTGTCTCACATGTTTACAACAGTTAAGGGCATGTCCTGAATCTTTTATCCCTAGAAACATACTGTTTGAATCCAGCATCAGTTGGATAAAAACTTTATTCATCCTTTTTCAAAGGTGAATACATGGTTTCTCTGTACAGATGCCATTTTATAGAGCTGGATTCAATCCACCCTTTCAATCCATCCATGGGAAAAACAGTGAGAAACTACTTACTGAGACAGAGCTTGTGACTGACTCCCAGTTGGTTTCTGAGGCTGCATGCTGGAAATCATCCTAAGGGGAGAAACACACAGGAAAAATCACCGTTAAGGCAATATCCTAAATTAACGACAGAATCTAAAAAAGGTTTCAGCATTCAGCATCTGTCCCTTTTCCTAACCCTTTCTAATGCAAAAGTCCCTCGCCATGTGTCACTCCTCAATAAAGCTACTTCTATTCAGGTTCCTCCCTTTTCAATGCTTATAAACTCCTTTTGAGCTTGCTTGGAGAAGAATGGGTTATTATTATTATTGTTTACTACTACTACTACTATTATTATCGTTATTATTATTATTGTTATTATTATCAACAATAACAGTAATAATAATACCAATCTGATATATGCTGCTTTGCATAGCAGGACCTAATCTGGTCAAGGACATTACATTCATCTGCCAACAAAAATATTAAACACCATCTCTGTATGTCTACAATCAGAGTAATAATACAGTTGCCAAATGATGTGTTGGAAAGAATGTGAACATGCTAATTCCCTGGTTCTACTTAGTCAAGGTGAAAAACAGAGTAATCTAATCCATTTGAAAACTAGTGCTAACATGACTGTACTGCTTCTGGTACTTGTGCTGAACAGAACATGATCGTCACTTCACTCTGTTTTGTTACATCAAAAAAACCAGCCATAGTACATTCCCATTAACAGTGTCATTGCACAGAATCCCTGGGCATTGAGTACAGGGCTGGGATTCATATAATCTATCTCTGGACATCTACAAAGCCAACATCTATGCTAGTTAGTCTCGTTTCCATTTACAGTAAACTAAATCTGGCATTTCTAGGGTGCAAACCATCTGATCTGTTTTAGAAGCTTTACTTGAGATGACAGTGGACCCTGAAAATGCATTTTTGTCTCCATTGTCTCTATAAAGGGAACCTGGGAAGATGATCTTAGATACAGATGTCAAAAATGTAGATATTGACATGTGGTCACCTAAATCCCAATCCACCTGTCTGACCAGTGATGAGCAATCACTACTTAAATAAAGAAGGAGCCATTTCTTTAATCTTTTGGCAGCTTTACTGATTTCCAGCTGGAATAACTAAACCGTGAAAAATGGGAAAAAAAGGCAGCATTACTGAATGGTTATTAAACACACACATGCAGTGACTAGCTAATGATTGGCAAGAATATGCAGGTAAGGGGACTGAAGTGACAGCATACCAAGATTTTAATTTCTAATAATAGAATTTATAATGAAAAGGTTTAAGAAAGATGGATCAACGCCTTGGCTTAAAATTTCTTACTGACTCAGTATCTGATAAGCTTTTTTTTAGGCTGGCAACTGAAAGGGGAAATGGAAAGGAAACTGCACAGCTGATGCTCACTAGACTTGATCCTGTATTGGACCACACATATATATATGCATATATTAAATTATTTCTTAGGAATGGAAAACAGAAAATTGATCTCATAATTTGCTAATTCACCAATAAAATGTTCCTTTAGTCAAGAACAAACAGAGCTGCTTTCAGATCCAGAATCAATACACTTGGTTTTTTAATGTTTTTCATTTGATAGAGAAAAATATTTAAATGACTCAAAAGTCACAAGACTGTTTATCCAATACTGTTACTGTTTCTTCTTCTTCAGTATTTAAGAGTAATAGAAATTAAGAAATCCCATCACTAAGTGACCACTGAAGCTGCACAGCAATTAAAAAGTTAATAATTATATGGTCATTTTGTGCTAAGAATGCAGAAGAAAAACACTGGTGAAATTTTCAATGCAGATTTTTTTTCTTAGAAACAGTAAAGAGATCTGCAAGCTATAATCAAGTCATACACCATTCTGAATATGCCTACCTTGGCCACATTCTCTACACATTTGGTTGCCCAGCTCTTGACAAGCCACAATTTAAATTAAATAAAAATGTATTTGAAAAGCTCATGAATCCTCTGGTAAAGGCAGCCAGTTGCAAAACTTGGAAATAATTTCCCCTCTGTCATTAGCTTCCATTTAGCACTTCCAGGGGAAAAAAAGTGGCATTGAGTTCTAAAGCATTATTTTAAAACAGAAACAATTTGCTTCACTGAATGTTTTGAGAAGACTGTAGTCTTGTGTTCAAAGGGATGGACCACTTGTTTTATCTCAACTCAGATATCAAAACTGTTTCTTTAGTTTGTGATTCTTTGAGTTGGTTTGTGCCAGGAAACCCCTCCAAAATCCTGATATAGACACGTGTACCACCTGCTTCTTGGATCTCAAACCTGATGACTGCACATTTCAACTCTGATTATATTCAATCTGCATAAACTATTCACAACTCCATGGCTTTGTTCCACCACCACTCAAGGCAGCTGCAGTCATTCTTGGCTTCTCAGTGCTTTCAACCTCTACAGTTTGGAGATTATTATTATCTATGGCTTCTGCTTACAGCTATTTCAAATAATAATATCAAAGTGGTTCTCATCATTACAAAACCCTCTCTTCCTTCTCACCATTGCCCCTAGCAGAAACTGAAGGACAAATCTATTTTCAGTGCTATCTGTTCAATTCATTCTACCTCGTTCATGTGAATTTGCCTGCGATTGCTTTGGCTGTTGTTTTGATGGTGCTTCTTCATTACTTAAAACAACATTAAAACTTTTAATTTAAACATTTTAAAAACCAGCAAAATTATAATATCTTTTCTTATTGAATCAGGAACAGGTTGGCAATAATTTGGCTACATGACCTTGACAATAGTGCTTCTATTTTTGTATTTGTGTCATGGTAACATAAAAACTTTACTAGAGACTTCATCTAAGCATTGAATTAACAGTTCTACAAGCAGCAAAAATACAGGCAAAACAACAGGACTACCAATCACCTTCTGATAGCACCTACACTCAATGAAGAAAAATGACTTCCAAACATCAACTTCCAAGATTACACCTCAGCAAGACAAATTCTGAGTCAGTCCTCAGAGTTAAATATGTATGGACATTGATATATTGTTCCTGGCTCTGTTTCAGACAAATAAAAGCTACTCTCTCCTTCACAGATGACTTTATAGCCTGTCTCCCACCACTGATCACCAATAAGTGACAAGGAGTCACAGGGAATAATCAGTGTTTGACCCAGGACTTTCAAGTGGAGATCATGATGCAAAACCACAGCTACCAATGACATATGAGACTGCAGAACCAGATAGCTCTGGTTCCTGAGGAAGATGATTTGCAGCCTGGGGGTCCATGACCTGCAGCAGCACAGGCTCTGCTCTATTGAAGCCATGGGGCTTGGTAGGCTGAGTAGGAACAGAGAGGCATCAGAAAAACACCCGGGATGTGGCTGGGAAGCTCGCCAGTTGGAGAAGCATGTTGTCATGCATGACTCATTTTGTTGTATTAGCCATGTGGCAAAACATGCAAGCCCTCCCAGCTATGCTGACTTACTGCCTGGTCCTCAAATTAAAAGAAAGAAGCACTGTGATTCTTCACTTTTTAAACATAGTTTTTCACTGTAGAGGTTAGTCTTTTGTCACCTTGGTGCATGACTACCATGAGGAAGGATGCCTGGGATAGGCAATAGCCACCACAGGACAAGCACAGCACACTGACAGCTCTCTCCAGTGCCAAGAAGCAGCCCCACACCTCTATAAGCTTCTCTGCCAATCCTTTTCCTTAATCTGCAGGTTTCTGGGGTGATTGGATTAGTTTTGGTAAAAAAATGTTCATCTGACAGAAAAACTACAAAATATTGCTCATGAAAGTTGAGGCGATGTTCTCCACTTCAGTGAGTGGGAGAGGTTTTCAAAAGAGCTGTGATTAAGAAGAGTCGAGGCAGCCTCCTGACTGATGATTAGGGCCCACCAGTTCAGTAAGGTCCTCTCCTAAAGGAGCCACCTTCTCTATTGTGCCCTTCCTCTCAGAAGGGAAGTGAGGGAGAACGGGTCAAAATGCAGGCATGTTCTTGTTCTTGGGCCAAGTAAGCATGAGAAGGGGGAAGAATGAAGTAAACGAAGAAAAAAGACAGAGAAGCTGAAGTGTTGAGATCTGCCTGTGGTCACCCCATTTGTGGTATTCAGACACCACAACTATAAATGATCCAAAAAAAGCAGTTTCTAGAAATTTACAGAAGAATGGGACTAAGGGATGTACTGAGACACACAGAAAATCCTGCAGAAACAAATCATGGGTGAAATGGGGCATGTTCAAAGAGGTCCAGTATAGAAACAAAAAGAAGTTGTGAGCTCTCCCTGGAATTTAAGAATTAGGGATGAAAGACAATGGAAGGTCTGTAAGGAAAAATTAGAGTAAACTGCAAGTTGAAGAAAAAAGAGACAAAATTATCCTAAGATTTAGATTAATAAACAGAAACTCCATGATGCCCATTGTTGAACAACAGTCAACGTGTATGTATTGCATTTAGAGCAATGTGCAGACAGGTAGCTGATAAGCAGATAAACTTGTATTTGTATATAGTAACAACAAAGTATAATAACCTGTAAATATTTCTTTTTTTTTTCCTGCCCCCAGCAATAGTACCTATATTCTCACTAACAATTAAATTTACAGGTATTACATTTCCTGTACAAAGTGACACGTATTTCAAGCAAATAAACTCCAAACTCAGAACATGCTGTATAACGGAAATGCTCTTATATGTTAGAGGCAAAAGAAAAATCATAGTTCCATTTAAAAAAATGCTGTGATACATATTCAAGGCTATACACTTCAATTGATTAAATTTAATATCTCATGTGGCATTTTAGTATACTCCAATTTCTATAAATATAAGCATATAGATTCATGCTTTCAAATATCTTATTCTTGTACCATACTTTCGTTTTGTCACATTGCTGGATTTAATTTAGTATCAGAATGATATTTATTAACACCTCCTAAGGATGCTGAAAGATACCTACAGCAGGCTACTAGGAAGCCAGAGGCTGCATTTTTCTTACAGTAATGGCTAAACCACTGCTCTTTCAGCTCTGGTGACCAAACATTAAAATATAAGTTACTGAATTTGGAGAGCATGGAACAATGATGGTTTGTAATCTGGGAATCATGCCTTGCAATGAAACATTAAGTGTGGGCCAGTGTCTTTCAAGAAGGTTAGATGTGAATTGACCTTGTCTCTCCAGATAATAACCCATACTCTGCTAAAAGAGCCTACTATCAATGTCAACAAGCTCCTTTATTTGGCAGTGCAAGCATTAACAAATCCAGGTAGCTGATATGTGAAAGCAGCAATATCCAAACTGGAAGTAAATGAGTAAATTTTACCACTGATGCCAGCTATTACTGGAACAGCTAAGAAATTAACAAATAACTTTAATCATATTGAATTTTCTTTTCTATTTCTTGATATAGACCCATAAAGGCAGGCCATCCATGACAAGAGTATTTTGAAGTCAGTAACAAAAGGTCAAACAGCCACCAAACTGTCTGATCTCAAATGTAATAGTGTGATTCTTGCCCGTCAAAAAAGACATAATTTGAGTTTCTGAAACCCAGCTGCCACTACATATCAGTAGTTATAACCTTATCAGCTAAGTTAATACTAGTGCAAGTCAACATATAAAATCCCTCTTGATTTTTCTGACACATTTACTAGCTATAAATGAACGGGAAACATAAGATACTTAAAATTTCAAAAGTTTAAGACTGTAATAATGACTTGGGTTAACTGCAGTTTGTTGCATTTATTTATGAAAAACTGAAGTAAAACTGAAGCAGAAGAATACATTTAACAAGTTGTGCTTTGTCAATACTCCTCTTCATCCTTCACCTAGCTCTGGAAATAGGCATTGCTGGGTGCATAATGAAAGAATGTCTGAGACACTGACTTTTAACTGATCTGTCTAAAAGGTCATATAATACTTGTTCAAATGTTATTCCTTTGAAAAATCAGATGTCAGCTGACACTACTATGCCTATGAGCATCCTGTTTGCTACTTATACCCAAAAGAAAGTGTGCAGGACTTCATTACCATGCTGTGCAAATGGTGCATTACCTTTATTTTTTCTATTTATCACACAGAGGCCTGTCCTCATATCTCCATGTACAAGAGATTTGCTAATAGCTAATCTGCTGCATACTGAAGTTAAGCAATTATTAAAAAAACACACAAATCAACTAGCATTCATTGTAAATATGCTGCAATTCCTCCTTTGTCATTTTTATCTGAATGGCAAATTTTGATTATGCAATTAAACACCAGGACACAAAACGTGAAAGGCTCTCCCAGGCTGTCTCTTCAAAACCCCTCAGACTGGTTGGCTGTTTCCAAGCTAAATTTATCTTTATTGCACTTATGTAAGTACCAGCTTTATCCTTTTCTTCCCCTCCCAAGTTTGCTTCCTGCAGTAATTCTGAAGAGATGTTATATCTTCTCTCAGCATCCGTTTTATTACACTAAGCAAGCCAAGCTGTCTTGGCCCTTAGTAAGAAATGTCCTCTTCTCTCCCATTGTCCCTGAACTCAGTCCAAGAAAAATGTGGTAGCTCTGTACCATGGAGAACAGAACTGTACAAAGTATTCCAGAAAAGATGCAACTACAGCCTCATTGGTCTCATGCCTAGTACACTGAGAAATTTTCTTTTCCCCTCTTCAATAACCAGTAATATGTCATTTAACAGGAAATACTTTTGCTATTAATCTCTATATGAGTGACCTCTTTACTCATTTTCAGGCTGTTCCATTTCACTGCAAATCAATTCTGTGCTGCTCAAGGTCATCCAGCTTGTCTCTCCGATACTCTGGTTTTACCATTCATGGGCAATGCACTTCAGCACGATGTGTGCTGCAAAAACCATTAAAATGCTATTCTGCAGGTTGTACTTTGGTCTCTAAAACATCCCAAAAATAAAACTGACCATAAGATCAACCTTTTAGAAGCTCCTATTAGCAAGCTGTCCCTGGCTAGGTACTCCCTTCTGCATTACAGTGCCTGCCCTTTGACTGCCATGTGCCATCTTCTCCAGCACAAGGGGCTATTTCCTGCGTGACACTGGGTGAGATGCTCCTCTGAGTCCAACTGCATTTGCTAGACAGCATTTCCTTCCATTCCAGGCTATCTCTCAGTCTGGAATGAATTCCTTTGATGAAGAGATGTGGAGTTTTTTTCTAGTTTCCTGCATCCTTAACCACCTTTTTTTGCTGAGAAGTGCCCCGTAAGCATTCTAGGTCAGACTTAGGAGGGTGAAGGTGCCCTGGCCACTCTCCTGCCATTGATGCTATAGGCTGCCACTGCATTCACCATCTCCACATGAGCCCTGGCTCACCTTACTGCAATCCAGGGATGCAATCCAGGTCCATTAGGCTTACACTGCATCTGCTCCTCACTCCCTTTCTGTTCCTATTGTATATGAAGGAGTCTTGCCCTCAGAAGTGACTCTTGGTGCCTTACAGTCTGCAGTGCTCATCTCTCAGCAGTGACAGTGGAGTGGTCTGAAGGCAATGGGGCTCCTTGCTCACCTTGGCTCTGCGTCTAAGCACACCTGGGCCATGGTGGCTTCCCATTTTGCAGGGCTTGCTAGTCCCCCTGTGATGCCCCATGCTGGCTCTGCCAGGGCAGTGGGAAGCAAACATCCAGAGGGGTTGTGATCAGGGTGATGCTGCACATCAAAGTGTGAAAAGAGCTTGGGAGGAGTGATCCCATGAGCCAAAAAACTTGCTGTCAGGTCAGTATCTAGTGCCCTTGTGAGGACTTTGGTGAACTTCTGCCATGCTGACTGGGAGGGTTTTGGAAGCAGCCTCCCTGGTAATAGGTGACTCTGCCCTGAGCAAAACTGAAAAGCTGATACTTCACTTGCCCAGTAATGTCCAGGTGGGCAAAAAACTCTTTCAGCATTAACAGAAGGCGGTGACAGCTGGTTATTTCAGGTCCTCCTTCTTGGTGTGACTCCTAACAAATGGGAATGTACTGAAAGGCCCCAGTACAAGGGATATAAGGAAAAATATTAATGAGAGAAAACTTCCTAGGAGCAAGCTATTAATTTTCTGACTTCTTTCCACTTGGGTTTCTACATGATTTTTATATATTTTTATAGACAGTCCATAATCAGAGAAAAATAATAATTAACAATACAGTGTAATTTCATTTAATATTCCAAGTTTTCCATTGTTCTACCAGGACGATCTGCTAAGTGCTCAGACATGCACACTTACATTTTCAGATGTGATTTGGGAGAAACATGGAAGCAATAATAATAATAACAAAAAACTCTAATAGAGCTAAGCAAATCTAATTCTAAAGCTGAGGACACAATGTGGAAGGGTACTGGTAAGGGACATTAGCTATCCTAGCAGCAATCCCAGCCTATTGATTTTTTGTGAAGGATTCATTTGTTTTTGAGCTCTCTGTCAGAAGATGGTGTTTAATTCTGCAGTAAGCATGCAGCAGGAGCATGTGTTATGTTTCACAGATAATGCAAAACAAAGCATTTGTTCACCCTCCTGCTTTGACTGGAAGGCATTACATTTTCTAGGACAACAAAAAAGGACTGCTATCCAAGTTTTCTAAGATGTTCAATAATCATAAAAATAGCGAGAAAACATAATCTTTGAAAAATAAAAGAACTATTTTCTCTTAGCCTTTCCAGGTTTTTTATATGATCAAAAGCAAGTCAATTTACTGCACACAGCACAGGATAATTCTTACTGGGGATTTTAACTCGAGTTTTATCAAAGAGCTAAATTAAGGAAAAAAACAAACTATTCCAACTAAACTTCCAGATCTATTCCTCAGAAACATCACTGCTGCTAAAGCTAAATACAACAGGAGCAGTTAGGCTTGTCATTCCTCTTATGCATAATTTTACAAATATTGATTTTAAGAGACACTACGAGTAAAAAACACCTTTTGCAAACAATCTAACTAAACCATGTTACCAGTTTTGGCATCAGCTTACCAAAAATTGGCCTTGAAAATCCTTCTAAACACCAAACTGAGACCATAATCTCAGGACCAGGAAGGTGTGTAATGTGCCACAATTAGTGCGTGAAACATTTTATTTGAATTCTGGCTAAATATAAGCATAACCAAATAGGCTAAGGATGGCTGTAAAATTATAACAGGCTAAATATTTTCAAGCGATGAAAATCAAGACAAAGAGTTTAATTCAGTTTTATACTAATGAACTGGAAAATGCCACAGTAAATTGAAACTGGCAAAAAAAAAAAAAAAAAAAAAAGAAGTTGTAAACATCATTTAATACAAAGAAATATGGTAGGATTACCAGAGGTCAGAAGCAGTGGCAGGTAAGAAAAACAAGCTTTCACTTTAAAGAATGTAAGTGGAGAAAAAGGTACAAGCCATAAACTCTATCTGATGGCACACACGGACTCAGAAAGGAGCTGGTGCCAAGAGCCTGGATGAACAAAGATAAAAAAACATGATATTAATCTGAAATGTGATACAGTGGCACAGCATGGAGGGTGACTTACACCTGCACACACAGAGATCTTCCCCAGGCAGAAGATGCTCTCCCCATACCAAGGGGACATGAACTAACACAAATCACCACCACATCACCATAAACCACCACCTCCCAGGGGACCATGGGCACAGGTGAGGGCCTCTCCTCACTGCCAGGGATGTGTGAGCATTTACACATCTTCACCACCTTCCTATGGGTGCAGAACAGGGTTATGCCCAGAAAAAAGTGACGTTTGTGCAAGCAGCTCTTCTGGAAACTGAAGATGGGTATTCTGAAGACAACAGGCACAGTTTGGCTTAACCTGCATGGGTGTGATATCAGTGTCAATAAAAACTGGAGAAGCCAAGGTGACACCAAACCCTGCCATCCCGGCCTTGCAGTGCTGGTCTGTGCAGGCCAGGCTTTTCAGCTGCCCACCTCCATCAGCAATGCAGGCTTATTGAGGAGAAAACACTGGGGAGGGCTCTCACACACTCCAGCAGAAAGGCTTTGCTCTGTGTTAGAAAAACTCTGAGTCTGAACACCAGACAGCGTTTTTAAAGTACCAAACCCAGAGACTGTTTAGTTTCTACTGGTGGTTTTTAGTACAGCCCTCCTGGCCACTCTGTCCATTTCTGTCCACCTTGTCCAGGAAGACTAGACCTGGACTGCACCAGCAGTAGGCTTGCAACTATGCAATAGTCCCAATTTTGGCAGCTGGAATTACAAGCGTTGCCTCTGCTTTTAGTCTACTTCTTAATGCACCTGGAAAATGTACCTGAACCAGCACTGAGCTAGCACTATCAGCACACAAAGTTGCTGCTAAGGTGGGAAAACACCTTATTTTCACATATTTCTGATGGAGATAAATTATGTGTATAGGGAGCAGAGTGTCCTGTTTTCTGCTGCCTTAAATTACCTTCCCTGAGTTGGTCTTTTTGCTCTCTCTTCAGAGCTTAATAATGACAATTTTTCTGTATAAACTCATGCATATGCAAAAAGAGGTGGAAGGCCTGAATAAGAACATGACTGATACATTCAGGTTCTTTCCTAACCATCAGCATAAGATAAGCACACAAGACCTTGTGTACACCACTCCTGCTTAGAGGCAGCTCAGAGATAATACACACATATAAATACAATGCACATTTTGAAATAAGATCTCATTTGCAGCCAGGCACAAAAGTTCCACCTCATCTGTAAAAAGCAGCAATTGCCTTGTGCTTGGTTTAGGTTCCCACACCAACACAGCATTCCCAATTTCTTGTAGAGCAAGCAAAGTTTTCAGCAGCCTATTTCTATCACTAGTGGCCTCTTTAGCATGCAACACAAACCATACAGAGCAGACTACTTGTCCTCATGATGCCCAGTTCTTTCAAGAATTGTTTTTGTTTCAAGTTTATTGCCCAGACCTTAGTGTGAGATAAATTTTTGCGGTTCCAAGGTGGATTTTTTTTTTACCCTGCCCTACCCTACAGCAGTGGAAAAATTAGCCTCATACTTTCTAAACTGTTTTCTTAAGTTTCATAGTTTTTTTGTTATTTTTGTTTTTCTTTCCTCAAAGATAAAATTCTTTTTCAAACTTATCTGTAAGTCTGCAAACATTGAATCCCAGGGCTTACAAATGCCATTAATTGTGTCACTTACAGTGTTTTCAGGAGTGACAAGAAAATGAAAGAAAAGATGACCTCCATGTAAGAACTTCTAGGCTACATCTAAATAAAGTGGTAAAATGAGGGAGAGATTGATTAGATATGGTGTGACTCATGTCTTCAGACACAACTATTACCCTGTAAAACAGAGTGGCCACAACAAACTGCACATTGGAAACAGCCTGGGGCCTGTGCCAGCTCCAAACTGGCCATGCTAAAAATGTGATGTGTGTAAACAACCTTGTGCCTATGCCTTGACTCACATGCATCCCGTTGAAAAGTCTCTGCTAACAATTCTGGGTACACAGACTTCCTTATTAGAGGGTCTCATCCTGCAAGAGCTTGCATTTAGGCTTCAATTATATGGTTGATGTCTGGACAACGGTGCTAAGAATCAGGAACACACAATGAGACAACATAGTGCCTGATTCCTACAGTCTGAGGAAAAGTTTATTACTGTTTTTCACAAAACATGACCTAAGGAAAGGGATCTAGAAAATAAGTTTTGTCTGCCACAAAACATTATTTTGTACAATTAAGCTATATTCCTGAAGAAAAACTATTAAAATGAAAAAAACCCTGTTGTTACAGGTCACAGCAAAATTGGATGTTATTTGATTCTGCTGGAAATGATCTAACAAGAAAATACACTAATTCCACGAACCTAAAAGCTATTTTTAGCTTTCAGTGCAACAGATGCGTTGCAAAATCTGATGTTACAGGCTCAGACCTTCCCTAATTAAGCTGTGACTAGTTATCAAACTGACAATTGAGGAAAACAGAACTGCATTTTTCTTGGTATTACAAGAGATAGGAAATATGATTTTTTTTTTTTTGGCATGCCATGTACATTCAAAATCAGTTCAACGTGGAGAGAAATCTGTGGGTTGAAAACCAGAGACGAGGTTGCAGGCAAAGAATGACTATAACAGCCCAAGCCCTGGGCTGGAGGAGGTGTTCAGTTAAGTAGCACAAAGCTCAGCAACATGCAAGGGATTATTTTATGTAACAGTGCCATTTAGCCAAAAATTTTTAACTAAGATTTATCCTATCAAGTCTAAAAATGACAGGAACCCTGCAACTAATAAAAGATGTGTGTGTAAATGTAAATGTGTAAGGATAAACCAAAATCACTCTGCCATGTCTGTCACGTATTTTATTATGAAGACATGCATGGACTTTATCAAGTGCTCAGGGCAAAACCAAAGGTTGTAAATTTAATAAAGATGTATGCATGCAAATCACAAGTCAGATTTACACAGTGCCGTGGCTGTCTTTGGGAATGTGGTGTAGAGTGTGAAGGTTATTGAAGCCAGAATCACTACACTGAGCAAAGAACAGCAGCACTCTGCCAGCAAGCCAGCAGGGAGAAAGGACCTTCTCTGATGACCTGTTCCTGGGGCTACAGGGTCAGAAAAAATATTAAGAATTGTTAAAAGGAAGTGTGGAGATCCCAAGAGTTCCAGTCATCATGCCACCTTAGAAGGAAGGGGAGGATGAGAATAGCAACAAACTTTCTCACATCACCAGACCAGCAGCTCAGCGTGGTCTGAGGCTGATTTTTGTTCTTTCACCTTCCTGGTTTGGAATCCAGGATTGCTGTTCTCTATTTTGTAGGCATGCAATTCCTTACACTAGAGAGGCCCCAGGTAAATCTGGCAGTCACAGGAGAAGTGAGAATCTGAATAAAACAGCATAGCAGACAAGCCCCTTTGTTCATCACTCTTGGTCTGGCCATGCAGCCCACCCTGCTGGCAGTGTCCCAGACTGGAAGCTGGAACACCACGACCTGATTCTGTACTGTCTTTTAGAAGTTAATTTCATGGCATTTTACAATTGATGTGCCTGTCTTTGAGGTGGGAAGGTCTCAGGCTGTAATAAGGTGTTAGGGCAGTGGTGGAGCCTGGCCTGGAAGCCAGCACCCTCCATGAGGTCATGATGCTGCATCCAAGCCCATGGAAAATGGAACCACAGGAGGCACAACCATCTTCACTGAGGACATGCAAAAATCACTAATGGTATCATAACCCATCACAAGGAAATTTTGCTGTGGAAAGATGCAACCTAATGTGTTTTAGATTACATGCTGAATAGAAGGAGGAGGCTAGGAAACCTGGGAGCCCAAAGACAGACAGAGCTGACAAAAGAAATCCCATTAAAGGACACATTCCCAGTGTTAGGGCAGACAGGCTGGCAACTGTCATGCAGACCTGCCTAAGCAGGGTAACCTGGCAGGTGACACTGATGCCAAAATTATTTTTGACAACACCACCATCCCTAACACAGCCCTGGTGATGCCTGAACCACCAGACTCAGTTCCATTCACTACCACAGAGACACTGCAAAAAGTCAGGAAAATCTGGGGCAGTTCTGATAAGAACGTCAGAAACTCTGAGGGGATTAAATAGTCTGATTTTTTGGATAAGATTAAAAGCTAAATATGGACATAATTGCTTGACTAAGCAAAAAGCAAAGAAGTGTGAAAGAACACTGCAAATATCTAAGGGAGATATACACCTACAACAAAAAGAACAGACTTCTTTATCATAAGTCAAGATAGAATATAATTGCAGACAATGGTATAGCATTAAAAAATAATTAAAAGTTGTTATGAAAGAAAAAATGTCTTTGCAACAGTGATTTATTAGTCCACAGTTAAGCGTTCTGTATGTGCTTGTTATATTTAAAAAATATACTAGATGACCAAGCAATGAATTTACAATACAGAAAATTCTTGTCCTGAAAGAAAGTTGACTGAATGACCTCACATCAGAATTCTAGGTTTGTCTGCCTTAGACATTACTGGGGGGAAAAAAAAGCCTAAATTAAGATTCAGTAATCTTAAAACAATCAGTATCATCTGATCCAGAGATGTAAGTAGTTTACAGCAGTTACAGCTGTTGCAACAAACAAGGCAAAGATTTATTATGTAAGCAATTAAACACCCATTATACACAATGCATTGTGTTCCCTGGCTTGCCAAGAATGACAAAAACACACTGAACAGTGCTAAGGTTGAAACAGACCCTGCAACCCAAACTTGGCTAGAACAGTACAAGAGCAGGATTGTGCTGCCAGGCTTCACAAGGTGCTGACACACAGTCAAATAAATAGTATTGGAGGAGTACAGAACATAAAGTTGTGCCTTGGAGCCCCTCTCTACACATGGCTGTGAAGACACGCAATCCTTGTTTTGATTTAAAAGACAACTTGCAACCAACACCTCCTGTGATGGATTTTCACAAGTTCCTCAGTGCAGTTGGAGGTCTAGCATGTTTCAGTGCACCACACCAATTTTGGTATTTGCTTCTGATAGACTTCCAGAAGAAGCAGACTGACTTCCTACTCTTCTCCAGCACAGTTGGTACATGCACTTAAATTAAGCTGTGCACCTTTGTCTTTTGTAGAAAATCTAGAGCAGAGGCTGCTCAACAGGAACAGGGCCTGGGAAGAACATGCCATTTCCTCTTCCCCTGTGGCCACGGTAGTAGGTCAGACTAGTGTTGCCACACTGAAGAACAAGGAGGAGTTCTCTTTTCAGCATTGCAATAGAATATGCCCAATTAAACTTTTTACAGAATCAAGCATGGCACCTCTCTTCTCCCAACAAATCTGCCATTTTAACTAAAGTTTTAGAAAACACTCTCCAGATTTACCAAACCAAAATAAGTTCTTCATATGTTAAGATCATTTCACATGCCAACATTCTTCAGCTGTTGCTGAAGTGGAGGTAAAGGACAGAATATGGATTTACAGAGACAGCATTACGTCCTCAAGTCAACAGTCTAAAATAGTTTCACTTTTCAAACAAACAGCTAATGTGATCGACAGGTTTATAATGAGTGCTGTTAAAAAAGTCTGACAGTGTAAACTCACCTCTTGTTCATGCATACTGATGTGCTGTTTAGGTTTAACAGGGGAGAATGGTGGGATTTAACCCTCCTCTTTAGTGCAGATACAAAAGAGGATCACAAGTCTACCAGCAGCACTGATTGAGTCTTTATGGCAGGCTCAGTTTGCAACTGCATTTCCCATCTCTCCTTCTGGTGCCTTCTTAATGGTCAACTCCAAGCAGACAAATTAACTATGAGGCCTTTCTATGACTTCTAAAAGCAATTGAATTAAAGGTGTGACTGGTCTGTCTCTAGTACAGTGCCAAAGCACCAGGTCCAAGCTCCTTATATCTCCTGTTTGTTTACACAGACATGGGAAGCAAAGTCGGAGAACAGGGTGGTCTTTGTTCTCTCCCAGGTTATGTTCATTATGGCACATAAAACGTACCTCTCCATTTCATGCACTACAATTTTTGGTGTTGGATCCATCCTAACTTTCTGCTACCTACACATATTCAGTGTTAAAAAAAAATATTGCTTTATAGATACCATGAAAAGCTGCCCAACACACCTGGTAAGCAGAATTATGGATTTTAATGCTGGCAAGCTCTAAAAAAGTTCTTAAGTATTAAATCTTTTTTTAAACTGACTGATCTACCCAGAGAAATTTTAATAAAAATTACCGTGAATATCTTCTATTCATTTTCTAACCAAAATTTATTCTAAAGATTCCTAGACTACTAGGAATCACTGGTTTGTTTCCCTAATTAAAACATCTACATAAGATTTTGACAGGTTCGGGAATGGGTTTAATTTCTTACTTGTCCAATAGAACACTTTTGCCACAACCAGTATCATGACCTCCGGCTCACTGGAAGTCTGTTTTTCATGTACTCTGTATTTTTGTTTAACAGAGATTGTTTGACTTTAACTGACATTTGAAGAAACACGAAAATATTAGCTTTCATATTGAATTTTTTTATGTATCCAGATACATTATGACTAAAACGTGACTATGAACCAGGAAGCAATATGGACATATGCCCTGGTTTCAGCTAGGGTAGAGTTAATTTCTTCTCAGTAGCTGTTACAGAGCTGGTTCAGAAAGAGAACAGTGTTCATAACACACAGATTTAGGTTCTTTTGCTAAGTCATGTTTATCCTAAGTCAAGAACTCCTTTTTCTCTCCTAGTTTCATGCTTTGCCAGTGAGGAGGCATGCAAAAGAAACTGGGAGGGAGCTGGGACAGCTGATCTGAACTGACCAAAGGGATATTGCACACCACAGAACATCACTTTTTGTTTACTGTTTGTTATGATTACTGTATTTCAATTATTTATTTTCATTATTTATTTTCAATTATTATACTGTTCCTATACAAGTTTTGCTTTGATCCTCCTCCCCATTCCACCAGGGTGGCAGGGTGGAGAGAGAAGGGGGGTGAGTGAGTGGCTGTGCGGCCCTTAATTTCCATCTGGGCTTAAACTACAACAGCATGAAAGCTAATAGGGCAAACAATTTACTGTGAATCTTCACACATGCCCTCACTTAGTCAAATACAGTGGAAAGATCATAGCCAGTTGCTATGATACCGTGGCTCCCTTCATTCAATTAAAATATTGAAGTCACTACTCAGTATTACACACTTCCCAACAACTGCAACATTCCTGTGGCTCTTATTCTGCTATTCTTACATGCTATGATCTCATTGCTAATATGAATGTGTGCTTCTTGGAATTTGCATTTTCCAATTTGCTTCTGCTGTATTTTGCAAGAAATCATCTTCAGACTGAATGAGGCTTTTGAGTCTCTGATTATTTTTGTCTAACATAGGTAAGTAACTCTCTTGTACTGCACATGATGATCTTTTCCTGTTGGTATCTTTTGTACGTCTGACTTATCTTGGAAAAGTGGAAATTTCCTCTGGGTCACTAATTTCCTCAGGAATTAAACAGGTAAGTTTTGACTGCATAAAATGCAATCTTTCAAAATCTAAAGCTGGTCTAAATGAACAATGCCTCTAAGTCTTGTTAGAATCAATTATTTGAAACACTATACTGGATTTGAAAATAACACATTTGTGTTTGTGCAGTCCTTTGAAGGTGCAAAGTGCTGCATTTCCTCATCCTTGGCCACCACTATGAGTTTAGCAAATTCTCATCCAGTGTACAGCACATGACTGGGGTAAGACATAGCATTTTCAGCAGAAATCAGACAGTAACAGGACTACTGCTATGTTAAGACAGATCAATGACAACATCCTGCAACGAAGCCACACTTTAACTGAGCTGTCAACAAATCAAGGACAGAGGAAAGCAAATGGCCAGTTCTCCCTCATGCTGTTCAAACAACAAAACTGCCAGGTACACATGCTTGCAGCTGAGAAAACACAGGCATTAAGGTCTATTTTCCTTTCTGATTAAAACAATTGTTTTATCAGTTGAAGTCTGACAGCTTCCAGGAGCTTCTGTGTGCTTATATGGTCCCACTGCTTCTGGTTCGGCTATCTTCCTTGCAAGGAGGTCTGTATTTCCCTGGCCATAACTCAATTCCTCATTTGTATTCCCAGTCGACTCTTCACTTTTGAAATATATTCAAACCCAGTCCTCAAGTGCACAGTCAGAGGTTTTGCCAAAAGAGGCTGATCTAGTGAAATGGTCTTACTTTTGTCTTGCTTTCTACCTGATCCATACCTGCCCTCCCTCCTTTCCTGGACACGGTCTTTCTTATTTCAAGTCCACTTCCTCTTTAAAATCTCCCATTCATTTTCCTCTTTTCCTTCCGAATCATGCCACCATGCCTCTTCTGGGTTATGCAAATCCTTCCTTCCCTTCATCACCTTGTTAAAAATGTTTCCTTATTCACCCTCTTGAGTCCAAGTGAAACTGCATTCATGTGACTGTAATGAACAAGTGTGAACCCCTTCCTAGTAAAGACAGAAGGCTCCTTCTTTTATTGTGTGCTCACGAAGTTTGATACTGTTAGTCACAGCCTCTCTGTACTTTGGTTTTGGAATGTGTCCTTTTGTTTTCAAGAATATTTGCTTGTCTAGGGCTTCACCTACCTCTCCAGCATGGCATTTTGGTGTTTCTGCTGCCTTCTCCCTCTCTGTGGAGTTAACTCTTCTACTATCTATGTTTCCCTTACCCACAAAAACCTTTATTTCTGAACTTGGACTATACGTAACTGTCCTCCTTTGTCTTTGCTGCTGCCACTGTTTCAATAGCCATTATCAGTCCTTCCTTCTAGTACTTGTAGCATCCTCTAATGCCAAGCTGGTAGGCGATTCCTCTTCTCCCTGATATCTCTTAATTTTGAATGGCTTTAAAAATTAAGACACAAAACAGGGAGACTCCTAATGAAGTTTAAAATTTAGAGAGTCACATAGCAGAAGGATTGGGACCGATCTTAATGTCTGAGACAAAAGTAAACATGGAAGGGACATCAGACCTTCAGAAGACCTGCCAAGAGAAGGACCATGTTACAACTACAGTCTAGGGAACATTGGGGGACAATGCAGTCTGGGACAATTGACTCTGAAATGCTGGGTCATGTCAGGTTTGGCTGCTCTGGCTGCAGCCCCCAGGCTCCCTGTGACTCACGCTGCATTCAGCTGGTGCATCTAAGACTTGAAAACCTGCAAGTTTTCTCACCCTGGAGGAAAAGAGATTGGCTGGACAAGACTTAGGAGTTAGTCAGTAAAGGTTTAGGGTTTTGGAAGGTGTGACAGGATGCTGAAGGCAGAAAAAGCTCTTGGCTGGTGCAAATGTCAGAATGAATCTTTTAATCAGAAACTTTGGCAGTCCCTGAAGCAGCCAACGCTGCGTGTGAAACTGACCGTCCATGCATGCCTTCTGAATCCATGAATAACCTTTCCTTATTGCCAAGCAATCCAATTCCCACTTTTTGCTTTTTTTGTATTCTTCACTATCTTTTGTTCTGATCTGAGTGCTTGGAGAACCAGAATGTGCCTGCCTACCACACTGCTTTGCTTTTCTACCATGCCACTTTCTTTCTTCATCAAACTTTGCTGAAGGACAGGTTAGGTCCTGTGAATTAAGCACCAGGTTGAGGATTGTTGGATTCTCAGGAACCTTTATTAAATGGAAAGCATTCCTACTCCCCATATAAAATCACCCCGAGATACTCCATGTCTCAAGAGGCACCGAGAAGTAACATCTCTTTTTAACATGCTGCCATCTTATGTTGCCGTTTAAAAATTTTAACGTCTTCCAAAGTAAAAAAAAGAAAAAAAAATTATGTATAGATAATCTCTTAAATTCTCTGCTTATGTGAAGTTGGAGAAGTAATGTTAAAGATTTTGCTAATTAGAACCTAGGACTTAATTACTTCTCTCCTGAAAGATGAGCCGCCTCTGGCAGATAATTTTATGAGGATAGTATGCCTTGAGCAAAACACAGAAAATAGTTTTCTGTCAGAACTTAAGAAAATAGAAGTTTCATCATATAGATTGTTATGTGTTCTGCATATGGATTGTATTTATAAAAAGTCTTTGCTGTCTAGCATAGAAGGGCAATCAAAACTGAAATCAGAAAAAGTAGCAGAAGAACTGATAAAAGGTCCACAATTAAGTTCTTCTTTCTTCATTGTGAAATCTATTTCATGTTTGACCACTTTATTAACCAAGACATGCCACTCCACCCCCTTCTTTCTTTTTGTACTCCCAGCTATTTACTGGGATTCCTTCTGTGGATTTATCTAATAGCAGGGAAGGTACAGATGTCCCATTATCACTCCTGTTGTCACATGAGATATATTACATGGAGTTTCAGGCAGAATATTTTGATTGATACAGAAATGAATTATCTATCCATTCTGTGAAAGAAGTGACAAGCTAAAACAGAAGTACAGCAGCAGACTCATGCAGCTTCCAGACTGGCTCAAGCTTGGAATTAATCATTCCTTATGATCTTTATGAATCTGTATTCCCACTGGTGAGTCTTTTTGTGATGGTGTTAGCTCTTAAGGGCATTTATTTATTGACTTATTTATAAAAATCCTTAAGCCTGCTGCTGCACTACTTGTGCAGACAAGTGTAATAAAATAAAGGGAGCCACTCACTTAATTCAGAGTGATAGTAGTGAGTGCAAGTATGAGGATCAAGTTCTTATTCTTCCCATTTTCATTTTCTGATTGGTCTTCCAATTTTGTTTGTTTCCTTCCAAACTTAACAGGCAAGTATTAAACAGTTTAAGCCTAGAATTTGGGCAAACTTTGACTGGTCAATATTCCTTGCATGGGAAAGTAATTGAATTTTATTGTGGTATCTTACCCCTGTTTGTGACTAATGCTCTTTTTGATCATAGGAGTGGTGACATATATACATGGGGTTTAGCAGAAAGTCATTCCCTGTAAAATTCCAAATATGGATCCAAACTCAAAGTTCCTCCCTCCTCTATTCTATTAATTTCTTTATGGCTCCCTCATCCAAAAAACTTCATTTTTAAACAAGCCAAAATTATTTAGGATTTAACACCCCAACACATATTTTGCTGCATAAGCTTATCTTGGGACCAATGCTCTTATGTTCTCCTCTTTAATACCACATGTCCACATGTATATGTAAAAGGACGTATATATAACCATACATCTTTATATACATGCATGTTTATACAAGTACACGTATATATGTTCCTAGTTTTTTGGTAGCCCTTGTTTCCCATAATGATTTTAGTCAAAGTTCCAAAGTACGGATTTCATTTAGGAAAAACCAAGCAATTAGTAAGGCAATAGGAATTTATTGTTATAAATGTACAACAACTATGTGCCTTTTACAATAAACTTAAAATAATGTTTGTAATTAGCAAAGGAATCTAACAATTTCTAGTTGTCTCATTAAAATGAAATTAGATGCAGAGTTGGAAATTTTAATTCCAAACATTCATCTTTATTGTTGAAACATGTTCTTGAATGAGTTCCTATACTCTTTCACTAAACGTCCATGCAAATTAAGTTGTAAAACATGGGATCCAATCTTGTTAACATTCCTTTCCAGAATTATGACATAGAAAGAACTTCAGAAAGAAAAAGGGGATTATATATATTTACCTTCGTCTTCTTCATGGATTTCTACACTGTTTGTTGTGAATGATTATGTCCTTAGAGTAAAAAATAATGTAACAAAACCAACTAACCAACCAACCAAAACCAACCAAAAACCCCAACAAATAAACAAACAAACAAACAAAACACCACCCCAGAATACCTCAGTGCCTGCTATAATGCAATTTAATATTTCTAAGACAACTCAGTCAGGAAAAAGCATTTAAAAAAGTTGAGTAATAATGGCTTTAAGTGATAATGGTAAGGAGGAATTCCAAACAAATTTGCAATCAAATGAGTCTCATGCCTAATAGCTGTCTATGTCTTGCTCCAGACCATTTTTGCTATAGATCTGTGAAGCTTAAAGAAAAAGGCAATTTTCAAAGGAAAAGGCAATTTTTAAATAGGTTCAAGGGAAACAATTCTCTGCAGGATACCCAGACTAAGCCAACAAGCCACAGAGCTACAACTGGGGGCTTTGAATGTGAAGTGTGGAGTGTAGAGACTCACAGCTGTGCGCACCTACCTCCTCCTGCAGCCGGCACAGAGGAGGAGGGACTTTTTCCAGAGAACTTAGGACACTTTTGACTCCTAGGTAGCTTGAGGAAAGTGGGACACACTCAACTGACTAACAAACTCCTGGAGCCAGGTCCACCCTGGAGCTCCCACTCTAGGGAGTGCTATAACTTTATGAGAGAAGAACAGATCTGGGACAGACAGCAGGCAGCAGCATGCTGGACCTGTCCTGTGCCTTCAAGACCACCATCACTGTTCCCCCTGCAGCATTCTGAGCCCCTCAGACCCACAGAGGGCAGAGCAGAGGCAGACGTGCCAAGACACAGAGGATGAGGGAAGAGGAGGAGAAAGAACGTGGAGGAAGACAGCCTTGGCAAGCAAAAGCTGCTAAATGCTGTAGCTAGATGATCAGACTTTATTTCAGAGATTTTTCCCCTGTCCCTTGTCCTTTATCTTATATTGGGACAGTTAAATATTCACATGCATCCATATAATTTTCAACCTTATACTGTTAAAGACCATCTTTGTATCTTTTTGGTCTAGTTTTCCAGAATCAGTCTGAGTTCTAATCCCATTGAGCCCTTTCATCCTACACAGCATGTTTACTTCCTGTATCTTGTTTCACAGGGGCAAATGTGATACAAGTGGTACAAGTCTAATTTATATCTTCTCTAGAAAAAATATCCCCTTTTGTTTCCCTAAATGGTGATTTCTCTGAAATGTGAAGTTAATAGGAAAACACAAGTATACTAAGATAGTGAAGGACGTTTCTGCTAAATTCTGTGGTGCCTTATTTGTGCCTCACGCAGAGTGCTGATCTAAGTAAAAGCTTGATCTGCATCAAATGTAGTGAACTTCACTAACTTCCTGGAAGATTTATAAATGAGAGGCCAAAGAGTCAGGCTGCAAGGCTGTTTGGCTGCATGAGTAACTGTGAGAAATTCACCCAGTCATTCTGGCATGATGCACAGAAGATGGAGCTGATCAATAAATTCCAAATCACTTGCTTTATTTTTCTCTGGAAAATTATCAGGGTCTGGTGTACAAATAAACAACTACCATGCAGATCCAAACTCCTAACATAAGAAAAAGCAAGAGAATTAAGAGATTTGCACGTCTTCTGCACCATGTTCCAAGAAAGGCCCCAGAAGTAGCCCTTTGTTGGAGAAGGTTAAAATGGAGAATGAAAAAAGGTCCTTAATTTAATCTCATATAAAATACCAAATGTTTTTGAATGCTCCATTAATGCTCCCTGGTTTACCGACTAGAAACACAGAGCGAGTCCAACCTTCAGGGGTCAGCAGTGCTCAGGATATCTATGAACTGTGCTCTAGGCAACTGTGGGGACTATGGAATAAGGGCTCTGCTCAGTATTAATCCTGCAGTATAAGGTTGGATGGTTCAGAATCTGAAGAGCAGCTAAGTACAAATCACCCCCCACCTCACAAATACCACCAATCACCTGTACAGGGCTCTTCTCTAAAATAAAGTCGTATTTCATTCAGAGGGTGATTTTGACATTATTCTTTTAAATGTATTTGCAAGATTGCAAATTCTGTTTAGTCAGTTTTGAAATGAGATAAATACAGTAGCCTTTTCTAAGCTTTCCAGTGCAGAGAATCCTGTGTCTTATTATTATTATCTTATTATCCTGTGACAACATTCATTTTTGGAAAGCCTAAAACTATCAGACTATTTGTATATTCTCTGGAATAAAACTTGCTAAATGCAGCAGAGTTTCTATGGCTGTGCTGAGATACAAACAGTATAAAAAAAGGCTGCTGCTTCACTCTCATTTTTATGCTTAGTGGTCTTTCAACAGACTGTTCTGCCTGAATTTCAGTTTTAGTAGATTATCTTCAAATTAGAGCTCAAGATGTACTTACAATTTAATGCCTTACTCCACTAGAAACCTAACAATTCAAATGCAAGGGAGCAAAATCTTTATAGCTTTGCTCTGTCTTCACAATGTGCTGTTTATGGACTCTTTTTAGCACACACAGGCATACATGCATGCAAAGCCAAGAGGTGGAAGTGAGATGACTCAAACAATGAATCTTTCCTGTTACATTATTGCTATTCCAGGCCTTCTTATTCTTGTTAAAGGACAGTGGATTGAATAAAAAGGGAATAAGAAGTGTGATGGATAGGAAAATATAATGATGACAGTATAATAAATGATTGCTTACCATTTCCTGAGTGTTTGCAAAATCTGCCTCTTTCGAGCTACACTGCACCAAAAGCATTATAATATTAATCAGAGCAGTACAAAGGAATACATTTTTGTATCAAATTCTATTTAAGAGTACTGAGCATTCCTGCTCCCTTAAAACAAATCGAAAATAAAAACAAAAAACTGAGGTTTTCATGTCATTGAAACAGTACATGATACACTACTGTTTCTGCATATACAGGGATATGTTGATATCTGATTAAAAACACAGTCTGAGCCTTAGCAAAATGTCTTGCATGCAGACTTTTATTGCATTCAGAATAAACTACTCTTCATCTAAGAATCACAGCCATAACCCCTCAAGATATTTTTATTTGACCTCAAATGAACAAGAAAAAGGGGTTCACAAAGCAGCCATTTCTTTGCTATTTCTGCAGCATCTCTCAAGGCAGCAGCAGTGCAGCTTCAGTGTAGAAAGTGTTAGTGCTTCTGAAACATGTTATTAGAGTAAATCTTGTACTGAAATTGACTTTATTTTGTATTTAATGATACGATGTCAAATATACTTTGATCTGCATTAATGCAGTTGCTGGAATAAAATTACTTTCAGTCATTTAGTGTTTTGATTCCCACGGTTAGCTGCACCAATTCATCTCCAAGAATTGATGCTCTTTTACACTGCAAGCTGTCCCTTACCCCTATTATCCCTAGGAGACTTACCACAAGAGAGTAACATATCTTGAATCCAGGTTTAGCCACAAAGTAGTCATCAGATTTGAAGGTTATCTTTATGTGATTTGTTCTTGATGTTATTCTTGGAGGTACTTCCTTGTGTCCACACCACCGTCCTCGAATAACTGTGCTGGTCTCTGATACATCTTCCACTTCCACAAAGTCATACCTGAAAAAGAATGTGAAGAATCAGTTTTTGCTGACTGGTTAAAGAGGGTGCTTGCAAATTGACAGGAGCACAGCTGGAGACAAAAAGACAACTGTCCCCTGTTCTCCTCTCCAAAACATCAGACTAAATATTACAAATGGTGGACAAGTTTCTGTGCCACAAAATACACTAAGCTGCAGGCTACTGCCTGAGTGCTCAAATGACTGATTTCTGTGCTCCTGGAACATGACAGTATTTGCTACCATGTTAAAGTAGCAATAAGAGGCACTTGCATGCACTTAGTATACAGTAAGCATACGCATTGCGTTTCATGTGGTGGGTAAATAATTTAGAGACCTGATAAAATATTATTTAAGGCAGGCTGCCCAACCTGAGCAGCTGCAAGCACTTGTGCACTTTCTGGTGGTCGCCCAACTCCCTGCAGCAGCAGCAGCCACAGGCACCTGCCTGCTGTGTCAGTCAGAGGGCTAGAGAGGGGCAGCCACTGTGCCACATGAGCAAAGGGAGATGCTGGAGGGACACAGGGCAGTACATGCTACTGAGAGGTGCTTTTTAGGGCTTTCCTTGTAGGTGGTACATTGCTCCTGCAGCTGGTTTGGAAAGATTTATGTCTAGCTTTCAAGCAGGAAAGCATGCTGCTGGTCTGCGTGCTGCAGTGTTCTGTGAAAAGTCACATCTTGGCCAGGCACCTGTGCCACAGCAGAGGTCCCTGAGCCCAAAGAGGGCTCTGCCAGGAGCAGAAGGCACTAAACACTAGGGATGAAGGGACACAGTGGTAGCACTCACTGCTCCAGCCTGTGCATTCGCCTGCTCAGGTATAAATGACCATATAAGTAAATAAAAAAATGAGTACAGTTATTGAGCGGGAGAATAATGGAGATAGAGAATAAAGTTCTGCTTTTACTAAGTCTATGACAGAATGTCTCTCAGTATCTTTGAGCCAGAATTAGGCCCCACACATTGCTTCCAGCAAGGCAGAGGTGATGACAAGAGGGGCAGCTTGAGTACCATCCTCACAGTACAGTTAAGCCTTAAAACTCTGGAGGTCTTTACCAGGAATGTTTTCTATTATCAAAGCATCTGCTCCCTCCAAAGAGGGAGTTCAGAACTGTTAAGTGATTCTTCCTAGCTCCCCACCCCCAGGTCTGTGGGCCAAGCACCCTCCTCTTTGCCCAGTTGTGGGAGCTGAATAGCTCTGTAAATAACAGACATGCTTTTCTTTTTCTGCTGAGAGCCCATGAGAAAAAAACCGCAAGTACTATGTGGTTTGAGAATATCAGCTCTGCTGCTTTTATATTCACCAACCCCAAATTGCACAGCACAGAAAATAACAGATCTACCATGACCACTTAAATCTGCCCAAACTCTGCTGAAATATTCTTTTTTTGTAACACACCAAAATTTAGTTCCAGGCAGAGGCAAACTTGTCTCAATCTCTCTCCACTGTCTCCAGCTCCCACTCCCTGGTGGTGATGGATGTGGTACCCAGCAGAGCTCCCAAGCATCCACCCCCACCTCTGGGCAGCAGAGAACTGTGAATGCCTATTTGCAACACAAGAGGTTGTGGTGTTCAGCAGGAGATAACCTCGTAAGCTTTGGTGAAGGTTGTCCTGATTGGCCTCCCCACTTTTGGAAGCCAGAGGCCAGACTAAGTAGCAAAACCAGTGAAAATCCATGGACTTTCAAGGATTATAACTGCTTTCAGCAGCAGAGGCTTTGCTGCAATGATCATGGAAGTAAGTGTATTCTCAGTTGCTTCTGTGCATCCAAGGAGCCTCAGAGACTGGGTAATTTAATTGCTTTTCAGAATCATCTCTTATCAAGTGCCTGTGGAAATGGTAACAGCACTTTTTGAACATTCTTTAATACCTTGAATATTTCCTCTCCTTCTTCAGAAGCCCAGCAGAAATACAGCCCTGCTAAAATATACCTTTTTATTCCTCAGCCTGAACGAATTTCAATCAGTTCAGTCTTAATAGTATGCAAATTACAATAATTAGCATTAATGAAAAATTGAAAGAAAACACTAGGAAGTTTCTGGAGAAAAAAGCTTAAGGTCAAAAGCAAATACAGAAGCAAGGTAAGGTGCAGAGGTCCTGAATTACTTGTCCAGTATGCCCAGCCTTCAAGCATATGCTCAGCTCTCGGCATTCATTTCAATTAAAAACAGTCCTGGCTGTCTCTCTAAAGCAGCACTGCAGGGACTGTCAGGGACTGAAGCTGCAGAAAGGATCTAGTTTTGAAAAATATATTGAGCATTAGTAAAAAATCCAACTGCACACAGTACTTAACAGACTTAAAGCCATCACAAACTGTCTGACCAAAAAATTCCTCACTCTGGAAGTAATACTACCCAAATAAAGGTCTTCCAGAAACTCTAGGGAAAGCTTTACTGCAGAAAAGGATGTGATATTTCTCCAGCTTCTACAGACACTATGGATGATGGAAGGTCTTTGCTTTTCTCTGCATTCTAAATTAGCTGCTCTGGAAAAAGCAAGCAGACTGTCTTCCAAGATGCTCTCCAAGCACACAATGCCAGTAACAGCTTGACTTTCCCTCACTGTGCCACCACCTTTAATGGCTTTTGACAGAGAATACTTCATCCTTTTTTCCACAGTAAATTAGCCCTCTGTTTCAGGGTTGCAATGCTTTCAGGTCAGCCACAGTTTATCCACTGTGTAAATATTAACAGGCTGCTTCTGTGTGCATTAGGCTCTGAATCTGGGAAAGTGTTGGGGTACTGGGAGGTCACTGTTGTTACTGACTCTGCTGCTGATCTTGGACCAACATCACCAGAGCAGACCTGCCAAGGAGCAGGGAAGGAGAGCCAATTTTAGGCTGCATTCTTTTATTACCACATGGAAAACAAACCTGCAGGAATGGTTCTCTCTATCAGCAATGCAGAAAATTTAACAAAGAAAAATAAGGAAAAGAAGTCCACCCTGTAAAATGCCTGCAGAGATGCCAAACCCTACAAACACAAATTAATTGACAAAGATAAGATAAGAAGAGGCTGGGTGTGCATAAACACTAACAACCAAGTTCTCTGCATTAGATAAGGTGTAAGTAACAACATGATCAAGCAGAGTTGGAGGCTGAGACTCGAGCATTTTAACTAAGTAGCATCACAGCAATCTGCCTTTCCGAGGGCATGGGAACCCTGAGCCTGTCTTCCCCCACAGAAAAGAGAGCTGAATAAAAGAAATATAAACACATGGATTTATACTGTTTTAGTGAATGTTGGCAAGATTCACCTCTGTACTCTACTAATTGAAAACAGTTTATCCACCTAGGTTAATCAGCCAGATCATCTGAGCTTAAGGTCACTTTTTGTTTAAAAGGGGAACAAAAAAACCTGGGATAGAGTAGGGTAGGCTTTAATAGATTTATAGATACATCAGCATGCATCAACACGCTGATGTCTGTGGACCTATATTTAAAAGTTTTAAACGGAACTGTACCAGTGAAGAGTAAAACGAAAGATAAGCAAGTAATTTGAACATAATTACATTTTTCAAAGCATTTTTTTCTGTCCCTCACACCTCAAAATAAACACTTACCTTCTCACTCAAACATCCTAAAGCCTTCCACCTACTGAAAGAGATGTTTCTTGCCTGGCTGAAACACGACAGAGGTGACGGAGGACAAAATCCTATTAAAGTAGGATTGTTGGATAAAGTAGGATATGCTATGGTAGCTGGATTTGAGCATACAAGTACCTTGTGCTTAAAACGTTACAGAAGGACTAAAAACCTGACGAAACTGCTTCAGGTCCAGGACAGCTCAGTTTATTTATGAACTCAAATATCAATTTCAGCTGGGAGAACCCCTTAAAGGTCTGTCCTCCTTGCAAGGACATCCTAGACCCAGCCAGAGATGCCCTGCTTTTGCTTTGCACTCTCATGCCAGTGAGCTCAAAGGTGATCTTAAGGAGCCCCCTGCAAACATTCACTTGCCACTCACCTGCAGATCTCATTTTCGGGTTCCTCCAGCCCAAACTGATTATCAAAAGCCAGCTGGATCCTGGTGTTCTCTGGGGAGTGGAGGCGCCACGTCAGCAGGAGGTTCCTGGGGTAGCTGCTGGGGAAGCGAGGACTGTGGATGCAGCCGTTCCCTGCCACGCTGATGCTCTCTTCTTTTCGGTACAAGTCTGTGAGGTGATTGCTCTCTGTTAGTAGTCACAACTTGTAGAAATTAGTATGTTGTTCCAGTTACAGGAAGGCAAAAAACACAACAGTTTATAACACAGCAAAATTATTTGCATTTCAAGTCTATAAAAAGTTGGGTCTAGGAGCAGTTGTTATTATTAAATAGGAAGTACAGTGTATTTTCTCTTAATTCAATCCCCTATTAAACAGTAAGAACAACAGAGCTCCAGTATATAGACTCTTTATTTTACAAGAAATGTACAAATATTTTTACATTTATATTGATCATATAATGCCATTCTCACCACTTTGGTTTTAAAACAGAATTAAACTTTAATAAAAGCTACAAGCTTGAGAACAATGAAGTAAGGCATACTGAAATAAAAAAGGTAAACAGTCCTGCTTCTCAAATTTTGTGCTCTGGGGAGCAATGCCCCTAAACAAAAGCAGCAATGAAGGGCTGCAGGAAAGTGAGTATGGCTGAATTTAAATTTCTTTACTGTGCTTAAGTGTTTCTTCCCAGAAACAAGTGTAAGGTCATGTTTTGATTTTATTTATATGGTGTGAACCATTTTCTGCCTATGGTCCATTTACTCAAACAGCTACTCCATGCTTATTCTGATGTAACTGAGGCCAGATCCTGTCCCATCAACCATCTTACTCAGTAACTTCAAGATAAATAGCCAAGTCTTTACTTAATTAAAATTCCACAACTTTTGCCTGAGCAAATATTAAATTGTTCCTAAAGTTTACTTATACTGAGTAAAACATTTGCTGCTGTAAATCCATGGTTCCATGGATTAGAGAAACTGGGTCAAGACCCAGCTCTCTAAAAGTCAAAATGTCTTCTCGTTGCACCATGCACTTGCACTGCCCAGCTGTTTCTGATACTGGAATTCGGGTCAGTTTGCATCAAATAACTGCAAACAACCATTCTGTGCATTGACAACTTTAGTATGTGGACATTTTGAGGATCAGAAGACTCCAAGGCAACATGCAGATCATGGCAGGTTTCAGTTCCCAGTCAAGACACACACCTCTGAGACTTCACATGTGGGACAGCTACCTGTGATCCTTCCCCACATGATGTCTGGGGATCTACATGAATTTGTACTCTTGTTTTCATGTAAACACCCAAACTCTGGTGTCTTTATCTTAATCTGAACATCATTCCGCTCTGCCAAATGCCACATCAACCTCCAGTTCCACTGCAAGCAATAGAAATAGAAAACTGGTGCCTTCTCCTGAATCTGGCTATTGAAAAAGAACAAGAGGGGGAAAAATATCTCCACCAAGCCAGTCTGTGAATGCTGGAAATACAAAAGCAAAGCAACCAGCCGCAGCCATCTGTCTCATACACTAATCTAAGTCTTCACTTTTAAAATAAAATCTAATGTGTGACTGAAGTTTTCTAAGCTCTTTATATGAAATACATTTACTTGTTTTATAAATGCTCATTGAAAACAGGAATCCAGAAAAATGGTACAAATTTCATTATTAGTACATCTATTTTTCAGTTTGCTTTTCACTGGTTCCTGGCTGTAAATACCTCCTTGCATGCAGCTGTAAGGAAAGCATGGTTTTCTAGCAATTCATTGTACTCTTCTGACAGCACAGTAATTCTAGCTTCCAAACAACCTGAAACTCGTACAAAAAAAGTCTGTTTTTCTTATAAAACTATCTCCACAGATCTAATTGTAACATCTTTCTAAGATGCTTTCAGACTCTGAGCCACCCTTTCTAAGCAAACACAGCCCTAGCTCACAAAGTGCAGAACTAGCCAGTTTTGTTTTGTTCTGCTTTGACCAAACAATTTGGATTGGAAAAGGGCCAATTTGGTGAAAATAAAGACCACCCACCTAATAGTTTTGTTGCAATTTTCGTGACATCTATGCTGAAGTCTGTTTTGTATTTGCTTTTATTCTAAAAAAAGGGAAGAAAGACATCTGTGGGGATTTTTTTCTCCCCTGATCTGGAATGAAACAAAATGTCCAGCCAACACAACTGAGTTCTTACTGAAATCCTGAGGACCTTTGGACTCTGAAAACACCCAGTACACTAAGAGGACAAGATATTTCACAGGACTTTATCCAAAACATCCAAGAAGAGGGATAAAAATAAAGCTGATTTGATGATAACAAATTCTAGTAAAAAACAACCATTCCCTAAGTCAGAACAAAAGTTACTGCAGCAAAACATGGCAAAACTCATCCTGTGCCTTAGAGTCCTTTACTCTTCTTTCCTGGACAGCAAACTATTGCCATTTTCCCTCTGTCACCATGCATTTCAACCTGGCTTATGACTCTGAGGGAAAGGTTCCCTTTTCCCAGGCAGTCCTAGCTAGCACAGGCTTTGCCCTCGTGTCGTCATCTGCTGAAATTAGAGCTCTGGGGACAGTATCTCTGAAATGTGCTCAGATGTGTAGCCCCAAACAAAACACCTGTGTGCTGTGCACACAGCACACCAATGGAGAATGTACACTACCTGCTCTCCCTTACATCAAGAAGAGGGTCTGTCACAGCTTTTCATTTAAGTTAAACTCTGAATCCCACAGACCACAGTGCTCTGCCTGCAAGGTAGTCACACCTGACCAAGACTAGTGCTGAAATGTCATTGCTAGCACAGCTCTGCAGTATCCAAGTTTTACAGATACACGGAGCAATAGAGCTGCACGTGTTATGAAGCTTAAAAATCAAAGCACAGTGACTTGTTATTTCCATCATGGTAAACGAGGAAATTATAAAGTCATTGGAAAGGAAAGGCTGGAGAGAAGCACAGGGAGAAAATTCTCCCTATAGCAAAATAAGGGATATTCACTATAGTAAAATAAGGGATATTCAAACATTCCACTCTGAGGAAAAGCCCTTTCCACAAAGGAAGAAAGCATGTTTGATGAGAAAGGCCACAAATACTGTTTCTATAGCCCACATGGGATGAAATCTAAAGCTGTTCCAAGCCTTCACCTGATGCTGGAGCAGACTCTTCAGGAGCTCTGAACAGCCTGATTCCCCTCTCACCCTCCTTACCATGCACTAAATCACAACCTGAAGTGCTGTAGCCAGCACTGTAATCAAACACCCTAGAATTTTCTTAAGGGGATTTTCATTGGGATTTCCCAGTGTTAACAGGCTCAGATAGGACACAGTCAACCCAGACTCGCTCCCAGAAGGTTGGCTCCTCATGGATCATCCAGCATCTGGGAAACAGCTTGAGGAGATGTGAGCAACTCTCCTACCTTTTGTATCAACAAAGCTATGAGACTAGAATAAGACCTTTCCAAGCAGACAAGACACTAGGGGAACTCATGGAAATCACGCATTCACCAAGGGGAAAGTCAAGGTAAAAAACACTTAATAAAAGATATTTTAGGAAGGAAAAGGAAAAAAGACAGTGCGTCTTTGAAGGCACTGAACTGTCCCATGTTGCAACACAGCACAATGCAGCACTACTCAGTGTCCTGGATGTCACAGTCTAACTGTATTCCATAGTGCTTTATGGGAGTAAATAAAACACGACAGTGCACAATGCACTGCCTGTCACATTCAGTGAATAGCACATAAAATCATTTCACAATGAATAAAAGCAGGTGCTAAGTCATAAGGCAAAAAGGCCATTTAGGCCATACACAGAAGGAGGATATTCTAGATGGCAGGAGTCACAAACACATCCTCGCACTGGGGAAGAAAAACTATCTCATAAGGAAGATGAGTGGGAAGGAATCTGGAAGACATCCTTTTTGGTGAGGCAATTCCCTGTAGGGAGTCTGAGCTGATTGCGAAGCAGCTTGCTCTATATTTTATTTATCTGAACTAATCTCTCCTTTTTTTTTTCTCTTAATTCTTTCGTAACCACTAATTTTAAACATAATGGCATACATGATAGTCCAGCTGTCCAAAGTAGAGGAGCTCCCATCTAAATGCTCAAGGCAGCTGCATTTTCCAAAGTGTTTGCCTTCCTCCCCCTGCAAGGAGTGCAGCTGGGTGTCAGAGTGGGCACGGGGAGGTACAGTTCAATACTCAGGAAAATGTGCTTGTCCCAAGACAGTCCCCACCATGGGTGCCCAGTACATCCCATGTTTCCCAGCTAGGCCATGCTGCAGGAGCAGCAAGAATCAGAAAGAAAAATTTCATCCTGTGTTTTTCTCTGGATGCCTGCACTTCCTTGTGAGCTTTAGCAACGTACCAACATTGCACTCTTAAAGCTGCTCCTCCTAGCCATGACATGCCTTTTATTACAGAAGTCTGCTTGTATCATCATCATTCAACTGAATGAATTCCTTCACTAAAACAATAGTAATAATAATTTTTAAAAAGAAAGACAATTTCTAACTGATAATAGCTAATCTAACATCTGTTCTATGATATATCCAGCAAGGAGAGTCTGTAAGTGTGTCAATTCCTTTAGAAAAAAAGAAGAATTAAGAAAATTATTTTGTCTAAGGACCTAACCAACAACATAGAATACTTAGTTCCACCTTTCTAAGGTTTCTTTAATTTCAGCTTCACTTCTTAAGGTGTTGTCTTGTGTGTAAGTTTGCTTCTGTCTATCTTCCCCTTGGGCAAGCTGGCCAACCAACTTTGACACAGTGGTAAAGGCTGAAAAAATACCATACTCTGAATGTATTATGACAAGAAATATACCCTCTGAAATGCCATGCAGCGTAACATGATGAGCTCATCCTCTGGTACAGCTGAGGAGAGAGTTTCTGAGAACCATGGTGAAGTTCATTTTATTACTTGTGAAAGTATTTGTTATTTCAGGAAAGGACCTTGGGGTTTTGCACGTGGGAGTTTTCCAGATATAACTCTCCTCCCCTATTGCTGTTGTTCTTAAAAAAAAAAAATAAATACAGCAGTCAGTGGTTTTGCCACCAGTTTTTAAACAAATGAGATAACCTTCAGGGAGAATAATAGCTCTTCAGTTCCTCCAGTTGAAAATTAGCCTGATCTAAATAGCTGAATCTACAGAGAAGCAAAGAACAGTAAAACACTTTTTAATCTAGACCACAAATCAGTTCATCTCAGGGACAGGCATGCCAAGCAAGTTGTATTTATGGCAGCCTGTTCAGGCAGCCACTGGCTTTTTTTTATCCCCCCCACAATAAGCAGAAACTTTGTTATCCATAAGGTTCTGTGTAAATCAGATGAAAAGATGATGGAATTCATTGTCAAAATAGTGTATTCTGTAGCTGGTTACAGCTTGTTGGGAAAATGTAAAACTGTAAGGTCATTTTCCTTGTTAAAAATTGAGGGTTTTTGGATTTGCTTTTTTATCTTCTGTGGATTTGTTTGTTTCAGTGGATATAACCAATAAAATAAATCCTAGACAGTGAACACAACATCACACTTCTTCTCTCTAACACAGAATATAATACTACATGTTAGTACCAGTCCTACACATCTCTGTCCTTTTAATGACAGAAGCCTAACTCACCTAAGCCAGCTCTGCTCCCATCACAATTTACCAGCAGTTCTCCAAGAAGGCAAACCAAAGGAGGGAAAGGTTTGGGTCAATGATAAAACAGCTATAGCACAATCCCAGCCAGGCTAAAAGTTGCAAATTGTCTCTTATAGAGACACTAAACTGAGAAAGAGCCAATCTGGTATAAGGATGTATACGTAGGAGTGTATTAAGGCAGTGGATTCAACCAAAACATCACTTCAAGTTGCTTTCAGCTTTATACAACTTCAATAACCCCATTTATTTCAAGGACACAACAAACTTATAGTTAAGCTCATATTTAAGGAGTTTGCTGGATCAAGGCTCAAAAAAAGAGAACAGCATTTTAACACCACCTAATATGTTACTTACCACCCATCAAATGAGAAATTTAAAAGGGAACCTAAATCCCATGGGAGCTGATGAAAGACTATCAACTTGGCTGGTTTGCCACTGGACTTTAAAGCAGAAGCTCCAGGTAGCTGCTCCTTCTCTTATCAACAGGCCTCTTTTTTTGATCAGGAGTATGAAAGATACTCCAAGCAACATAACAGCTCAAATCTAAAGCACGACCTATTCTGTCACAGAGGCAATATCAAAAGATGCTCTTTGCATGTTCAGCTAAATTCAGACCTCACATGCAATCAGCTCACTCCAAGCCCTGAGCTGTGTGCAGATCTTTGATAGAATATATTCAAAGAAGATTTACAAAAGAAACTAAAAATTGAGCTTTAGTTGAAAGAAATAAAATTAGTCAGTGCACAACATCAGTACAGAAGGTATCAAAGAATGAAAACACTCCAGACATCTAAAATTCAATTCATAGCCATCATCCATTTGGTAACAGAAGGGTTAGTAGCCTGCCAGTGGTTCTGTGCAGAGCAACCCTACTAGTCTTGGTGGTACACAGGCAATCTGTGGTTGAACATGACCTCAGCAAAGACCACTTATAACACTATTAAATGAGCAATTGATAAGGAAGTCCAGGCATATAATTCAAAGAGACAGCCTGTCTCTATGCCTCTCGCTATAACAAGCATAATTTTATTTGCATTTAATAATACTATTTTCCCCATGGTGAAATGGTCACCATCATAACTGCATTTTGCATATAGAACTAAAAAAAAAGTCCTGAAATGAAGAACAGGCAGGACTGCATTTTTGTGGGGTGAAGGCTCTCCTTTTGTCTGCTTTGGTAGGGGTTTTTCTTAGACTTCCACAGATGAATGTTGAGAAAACAATTTCTTAATTATATTTACAAAGGTACAAGCTCGGAGGCATTTGCTTTTAGCAGCAACTTGTATTACTTGCTTTTGTTTCACTTCCTGATAGAGATTTTCTTCTACACAAAAGAACATCCTGAATGTCTTGTAGTAAAGCAAGAGTGTCTTTAGAAAAGCAACATATGTTAGGCTAACATATAAAGCACTTTGTTAATTGCTGCTTCTTTCATGATGGGTGATAGTGTTGCAATGCACCTCTCTCGGACTCTTAAACCAACAGCAAACTGAATGCTGTACATTTATGTATTTTTTTCCTTGGGATTTCATAATTAAGTATGAAAGAGGAAAATGTGTATATCAAGAATGTGTAGCTCTAATGATGTGCAGTCAGACTAATGTATATATCCCTATGATCATGAGCATAAAAACACATAAAACCTTGAGAAACTCCAAGAAAAAAAATACAGAGGGAAATGGTTCTCCTGGTGCTGCAAAGAGCTTAAGGGAAGCATGATAACTGAAGCAGATGTTTGCAGTGAGTGCCAACATCTCTGTAAGAAGGCTGGTACATAAAACTTGTGTAGTGCCTTGGACAAGATGGTGCCAATTAGAGACACAATTGCTATTAAGCACAAATATCAACACTGGACACCGGCTCATAATGCTTTGCAAAGAAATAGCACATTGTGAACTTAGAGACTCCAAATTTTCCTGTCTAAGCAGTGGCTTCAAGAAAGTAGACCCTTATGGGAAGCTTCCTTCAAGTTCTCCTGCTGCAATGTAAATATATTCCTTTTCTGTTTTCCCTTCATTATTTTTCAGTTTTTTACAACCAAAAAAGGACTTTTAGTCTCCTAAGTCTAGCATAGCTCAAGTCTTAAAAGAGAATTTGTTTTAAAATATTGTTTTAGAAACTGTTTCACTCAAGCACTTCTAAGTCTGAACAAGACATGGAATTTTTCTTACAGAAAGAAAAATGTTGATAGAGGAAAAAGAAGGTCTAATCAAAAGGGGAAAGCCTTCCCATGTTGAACATATTGTAGCAGATAGATAGGCAATTACAGAGTGGAGGTCGCATGTCAGAACATTAGGCAGTAAAACGAGATCTGTTCCACAGAGACAAATCAAGGCAATTTTCTCTTGAGATGTGATGTTTCCTTACCCTCTATGTCAGTATTGAAGATACAAAATCTCTGAAAGGGAGTGAAAGGTCACTTCTTATAATGGAAAGTCTGGCAATAGAATTCTAAGAGACATCCTTTCCTTGGACTGCATTTACTATGGGCATGATTTTGTCTCTTAGAGTCCATATATCAATCAACTGTGGAAAGATAAAAGCTTGTGGGGATGTTTCAGTCCCTTTAAGGCAGGTGCACTAGATACCTAATACTGTAAAGTTTCTTAAATCTTTTTTAAAAAAGGCAGATCTCATTGCATTAAAATATGATTGTTGGTAGTCTGTTCCTTTTTATACAGTAGCCTAACAGCTAAACAGTGGACTCTATTCTCAAAATCAGGACACAGCTTAATCTCCTCCAAAGAAACAGAAGTTTGTGTTGTGATTCTTCTACTTGCTCAAGAGAATTCAGACCACTTTTGTCTCCTCTCAAGGGATGGAGAGGTTCTGGGTGCTGCTTCAAAGATGGCTTGTCCATTTTTGAAGAATTTGAGGTAAAATGCAGGAGAAATTCTTGGCACAAGGACCAGGACTCGAGATTTAGCCAAAAAAGTAAAGACTCAGCAGCTTTTCTACTCTCTACTCCAGAGCACTCTGTCATCAGTCACTGACAGTTTAGACCAGAGTGGAGCATGCCACAGCCCCCGTTTTGCCCCCATGCCTCAGTTTTCCTCTGCTGAAAACCACAGCACTGGTGCAAGGAGAGCAGAAGACATTGAGACCTTTTCCTGGCATGAAGGCAGAACACAAGTAGGGCCACAGGGGCAGCTTTACATCATTTAGATAAAACCCGTGTTGAGAAACAATTCCCAGTCTGGAAAGTAATTTAAGTCATGCATACTGAAAGTACTGAGAACTTCAAGTGCGGGGGATCTTTCCTGTAAGTGCTTAGGATTTTCTCTGGAGGTTTGGCATCAGAATGCTGCAGAGCTGTCATGTGGATAGATACTGCAACTCAACCAAGTTTCCAGGCACATAAAATTCTTGGCTGTGGTCTTCTTTTATTGTTATGATCTTGCACCAAAGGATCATGTAGACATTTCCCTAGTCCTTCACCTGGGAACAAAACGACGTGTCATTGAAGTGCAGGAGAGCTCAATCACTGCCAATATATAAGGACCAGTGGCTGGGAAGATGATACTGGTGTGTATCAGCACAGCCCACAAGCTCAGGAGCTGCTGTACCACAGGCAGCAACCATCTCTCATACCAGTACAGACATATCCTGACCACTGTAAGCCAAAACCAAACCTGGAAAAGGAACTTGCTCCTAAGGTTTGATTTACACACCTCAGCTTCCCAAGTCCCTTCTGGAAAAACAGCTGTTTGGCTTATTACCAAGAGGAAGTTATTGGAAACATTCCTTCTAGGCTGTATGGGGGATGTTGATGAAAAATAAGAAGAGCCTAACTTAGGTTTGTTAAGTTAGAGGCACAAGAGATCCTACATGAGCAGATGAAAACACACTGAAACCTACATGGAGGCAATGATAAGCAGGACTGCGCTAAGACACCACAGGGAGCAGACATTATGCATCTTTATGTTCTGAGTAGGGCTCAGTATACTGTTGGCAAATCAGGATGTAATTAAATAATCCTTCACTTTCATGGACCTTCAACGAACTCTCAGTTTTAAATGGAAAGCTAGAGTCCCTATGCAATTGCACTGGAGACAAAGCTGAACTTCAAAGTCATCCTTTGATTGCAGATTCAGTGATATGTTTGACTTAAAAAAAAGAATTGAGTGGTTACAATGAAAAACTCAACCAGCTTTGGCTACAGATCTCACCAGAAGGAACACCATTTCACTCCTCCAGCTTTCAGAAGACACGAGATGACTGAAGGTTAGCCAGTAGACCCCCACCAGCACCCCCTCACATCTCTTTTCCAGAGAAACATGGTGAACCAACCAAACCCCATTTGCCCCAAGCTAGCTGAAAGCCTAATGGTGAGGAGAAATGCCCGTAGGTATCATGGCAGAGGGTTTAAGGGAGCAATCTCGGGTTCTGCTTTACTCTTCCGGATGCAGACTGCAGAGTAAAAAAGGAGAGATGCACACAGGGGTGGCAAGCATGTGGCTGGACAGCAAGCAGGACCTGGATGCTTGGCTGAGGCAGGACCAGAGTAGCTCCCTAAGAGGATGTGGAACACAAGAGATCAACAGCAGGCCACCAAGGCTTGCAGCCTGCAGGTGGGACCATGTAATCTCCATCTGTTTTAGACAGGGAGGTCAAAGGGGACTCTTTTACTCCTGCCTCACCCCAGTTCTGTGCTGGTACTGATGTTGCACATCTGGGTGAACACTATGTGCAGAGGTCCTGTCCGCTCAGAGGGCACAGCTGTGTGCAGACTATTAAACACAGCTCCCAGCAGCTGTTTGGCCAAAGAGGAGCCAGATAAGAGGCTTATGTAACTGAGATAAAAAGGGTGAGAAAGTCCAATAAATACAGTACTCTCGCATCATTTCATGAACACTCTGTATCAGAGCTGCTGAAGGGAGACAGGGACATACTACACCATTTCCTGTGAAAACTTTTCCACACTAATGCTTGAAATGCATTAGGATACCTTGGTGCACTTTGGACTACCCAAACAAGTGGCTTTTACTCAATTGGCTTTGCATATTTTTTTGACATCTAGGATTACAGTCCAGTAAGACAAAAAACATATCTACTTATAATAGCAATGAAATACACAATGTCAGAAAAATGTTTTAGTTCACGTATTTGACACAAGAAAGAAAGAAAAAAAATCTCAGAAGAACACATATGAAAGTTGGATTAATGACGAAGTTGGTGTCAAAATTGTATTTTTCTGATTTCTATTTATTATTACTAAGAATTCCAGAGACTACCTTTTTTGTTGTTTGAACTTCCAACATGTTTATTTATTCCTGCTTAGTTTATCTCAGTCTTTTCTACGGAAGCCATGGAAGAACAGTCCATCAAAGGATGAAATTTTAAACCTTTCTTGATTTAGAGACTTCAAAAGTCCTGCTTTACAGCAGACACTCTAGATTACTCCATAAGAATGAATAGCAGCAACTATTTTTGGATTCCCTAGGGTGAAATGTTCTGAGTCTTTTTATAGTTTAGACTGTAAATAAGAAAATACCACAACTATGACCTTAAATATCATCTGTATAAACTATAATTAAATAACTGACAGTTTCAGTAAATGACAGCTTCACTGCGTTACTAAAACCAGTTGTGAACAGTTTAAGTAGTCTATACAGCACTACTGTCCTATCATTTGCTGGCCTATGTACTGATTTACTTTATTTCAACTGGTTAATTTTTGCATTTTCATGGCGCTCCTCATCTCACAACAGCTCCATCTTTCTCAGACCTTGACTTCTCATTTGCTACTAAAACGAAGTTCCCACATGGTAAATCTCATGAGCTGTTATGGACACTGGTACACTCCATGATTAGCCATTTCTCCTCGCTGCTCACAGCTGCACTAGGCAGCTGCAAGGACCAGTGAGATGCTGGACTTGGCCACAGCAGTAGGGGAGGGGTGCAGACACCAGCTAAGGGAGGCTGCAGGAGCACTGGTGGAATCACAGTGAGACATTTCAGGCCACCTCCTTCCCACACAGCAGATTTGCCAAGCCAGTCTTTGCCCTTTCATTGCACAAAACCAGGGGCAGCGTTTCAGAGCCATTGTTCTCACTGTGTTCCCTAGGGGCATCATGGGCTATGGACAGGATGGAGTATGCAATGGCACAGGCTGCCCATATCCATCCTCTTTTCTCAAGATTACAGCTCTGTATGAGTTTTTTGAGCCCACACTGACATATGTGAACACTACCAAGATTTGCGCAGCAAATATCTGCCAAGGAAAAGGCAATCCTCTCTCTCCTTCCCTCCCTCCCTCCCTGGTCAGGAGCAGCAGGGTCAGTCCTGGCAGGCACTGGCAGAAGGTGGTGACATTCCCCAAAAAGCCACCAGAAACCCTAAAAGCCCAGCAGAACCCCAGGCTCCCACCAGCTGAGGGCTGGTCTGCTACACAGCTGCAAGATAAAGGCTGAGTCTTCTCTGATTCATTCTCTATAATTAAGGGACTAGTGGTCCCCCACCTGCCAGTTCAAGTCTAGCCTCATACACATTTACTTCGTTATTTCATACATAAAGCTCTAAATAAAATGCCTTTCTTTTTTGTTCCTACTTTTTAATGGATGCAGAGAACTATTCTGTCAAGAACAAAACAAATGCCCCACTAAACTCATCTCAATGGACAATTTGTTTCTCCAACACAGCCTTTAAGTAATAAAGAAAGAATAAACATAACATTCTCCTAAGAAATAAAATGAAAACACTCTAAAAAAAAAAAATCCTTGCTTTTCTGAGGCACACTGAGATGTTAATAAACTCAGCTCAGACATTTACAAAAGAAGCTCGCTCACCAAATCCATTTTCATAGAGCAGTAAGACAGCCTGGAACCAGACCACCTGCTTGTGTAAATCAGCAGCATCCCTACAGTGATCACAGCTATTTACACCAGCTGAGGATCTGACCAGAGCAGCAGGTGAAAAGTGGAGGAGAAAACTTTAATCTGGGCAGGAGCAGCAGCAGTAAGTGCTCAGTGCAGTGATACACTGAACTCAGGAGAAACTGAACTAAATCTGCTCATAGGGAAAATTCAAAGTGTGCCTCTGACCTTTTAAACAGAGTTGAAGAATTTATGCATGTTTTTTATTTTATTTGCAGGTCCAGTTGGGGAGGATTCCTAATTATATCAACATGGACTGAGTTGCTTGATTCAAAGGAAAACATTTTTGTTTATTTCTACACAAATATTAATATACTGTTAATTTTTTTGGTCATTTCCAAATTATCTTCTGTACATAACCGTAATAAGTGAATGCAGCAAAATTTGTGAATTTCATTCATTCTTTTCACAGTTTTGGTACTGGCAGAATTTGCGAGATCAGCAGGTCAGGCCCCTTGAAAGTCCCACCCACATGCACTGGGTAATTCCAGAGAATGTCAGCTCCTCAACCAGTATTGCTCATATCCCAGCAACATTGCCCCTGTCATGGTTTTTTCCTTTCCTGGTCACACCTTTTGAAAAAAATTGCCACTACGGCACAGAGCTAAACCAGAGATTTTGAAGTAAGAATTTAACATTGAAATACACCGTTTACCATTTATAAAATCACTCAGATGCTATATAATTTGTGGATTTTTAAAAGCTAATGTAATGTCTGTTACTGATGTAAACACATAGACACTTTCAGGGCTTTATTTCAAAATTCACCTAAAATCTTGTCAATGCCAGATTACTGTATAAGATACTTGACTTTAGGGCTTTTCCCCTCCCTTTCTTTAATCATCTGAAATATTTCCATATGGCTATAAAAAGAGTGCTTTTGAGAAGCAAGTCTTGAAAGAAATGCTTACTACTTATTAAAAGCCTAAGAATCAATTACATATGTACTGAGTTCTTCACATTCTCCAAATACATGTTGCTGTTTTGTCAAGATGCAGAATTATCGGTCTTTATGTACTATAATAATTAATGAAGAAATCCAAGAGCAGAAGGAGACAGCTCAAAAAAAGAATTAGGAGGAGGTGGTTGCAAAAAAGTCCACTAGCAACACACTTTGTTAAAAGAAATATTAAAGGAAAAAAACTCAAGCCAACTACAGGCTTGAAAAATATAAACAATAAAAAGAGTAATTTAAAAAACAGGGATTTGTTTTCTTAAATGAGAATTAATAGAATGGATGTAGGGATTAACTTCTTTCTCCCCCAAAAAAGACAAGAAATCATAAACTGCACCCACTGTTAGAGAGGAAAAAATTTGCAGAGAATGACTTTCTACCAGAACATAACACATGGGGGATTATGAGGAAGCCAGAAGAATGTATTTTCTCTCAGAAATTAAAGGAGCAGGCCACAAAGACTGTCAAAGCACTTGATGTTACCATAAGTATCTAAGGTTAGTGAAGGATATGAAAGAAAGTATTACTCTCCAAAAACAGTGGAAGAGAAGAGAGTTTTCTTGGCTGCTGGAAACGATATAAGGCATGTTAGAGCTATAAATTATTAGAATCATGGTAGTAGTAGAAATATTGTTAGTACACAGTTTCTTCCAGCAGAGTAAGACCAAGGCTCTGTTATGACAGGTGTTGACAAACGGAATGTGAAAAAGATTGTAGTTCTTGGAGGCCATGTATTGAATAGATATCACCAAAGTATTCTAAATTACTTTGAGATTCAGACAAAATTTGCAGTTCAGGGAGATTGGACACTGGATTGCTTTATAAGGACAACCAATACATTTGTCATTACTCATATTATTTGTACTCCAAACTGTAGCTAGATCCAAAAATACCACTTGGGTATTACATTTGTACTACAATTCTGGCAATTTCTTAACTTCACTGTAAAACTGCTATCCATCTCTCTTCTTAGATACTTCTGAGCACCACACCTTCTGCAGGTCTTTACTTTCCACCCTCTGCCCTAGCCCACCTCCAGGAGATCCCAAACACAGAGTGATTGGTCACAAATTACCCCTGATTCTGTGTTTGTAAGAGATAATAGTTATCTTCTGGCAGATCACAAAAGCTTTTCATCAGGCATGCCATGGAACATGCATACTGTGATAGAAGTCAAAATGTTGATTGTCTGAATTTCTGTGCATGCCAAATTATACATTCATGGCCCTTTTTTTGAGAATCTGCATACACAGCTAAGACATTTCTTCATGCATGCCTCTGGTGATTTTTTCCCCCAAGATGAGTACATCTATGATTAAATTATAACAGTTTTCTACATAGCATTCTTAATGTTTAGACAGATTGATAGAAGAATATATTTTACTCACATTACTCGAAAAAGCTCTCTTACTGAAAGTAAACAGTGATTAAAGAAACCATAAACATTGCTTCATTCAGAATTAAAGCCACTTCAGCTACTTCTTTCGTAGAAATGATGGAAAGAAGCGAGGCAGACATGGCGCTGTTACTCCATAGAATCTGCTCACAGCACAAATAATTTTTAAGTGTCGTCATATTTTAAAACGAAAAAATGCAATTATCAGAAACGGTCTGGATTTCAGTATGTTTTACTATCCCACTCACTTCCATTGCCAACAGGAATAAGAGAAACCAAGCAGACAGAAACTGAAAACCTACAACCACAATTAAGTAGCAATTAGTTATGAAAGGCTCCCTTGTTATAATATCCTTTATTCTAGATTCTGTTTGATTATTGCAGAAGACAGCCAATGGCTTAACCACATTCTGAACAAAAAACAAGAGATCTGGAGAGAAAAAGCTCAATTTTCTTGCCAAGCAGAATTAGGGGAGAATAGTATTAGTGGAATTTCATGTAGGCTCTTTCTTAAGACATGATCTTATTCTTGAAACTGTGCTAGTTTTTCATCAGTAACAGGACTGGGCTCCAATTTTTCATTAATGATAGATTTTGTTTCTGTGCTTTTTTTCTTTTCATCCCTGCTTCATAGCTGGGAAAGATGTAAACCATATAAACAGATGGGATTTTGCTACACTAGTTAGCATGTTGATCAATCACATCATCTGCTGTGTGAGCCATCCTTCTCCTCCCTCCCCTCCTTTTGCAATCACACAAAACACATCAGCAGACTGCTTGTGTATCATTGGTCAAGATGACAGGCAACACATTTCTCATCTGCTTCCCCCTTTGCACATAGAAAGGTCTACAGAAGGTTTTCACACCTAACTTAACCACAGACACACAATACTCAGGAAAAAAAGTGGTGCTGGTTTCTGCTGTGCAGTGTGCAATGCAGGACAGATGTGCAGACGTGCCCACAGCTTCCACAAGCCTTCCTCCTGGGCTGGCAGAGCAGCACGCCACCACTGCCTGGGGACACCTTCAGTGACAAGATGTCTCTCCATCACATGGCTGCTGCTCCCAAAGTGCATCATGGCAGAAACCTGTAGTCCTCAGGGCTCACGGTATTTCCTGAGCTAGGCACCACATGGTTACATAGAACTCTTCTGCAAAAGCTGCCGTGATGACAAGTGGCAGGACAGTGAAAGAAACAGAGATGGAGCACAAAAACCAGGTAAGTGCAACAATGAGAAACTATTGTTGAAAAAAGCAAGTCATATTCATTACTAATATTTATATTCACATATTCATTACTAATTATATGGCCATTATTTGCCAGTAGAAAAACACCATGTGGTCTGAAAGTAGAAAAGGAAGTTTGTAAGAAAAATTAACATTTTTAATTAGACTAATTGAATTGGCTTTAAAAAGAAATCAAAATGCCTTTGGGTATACAGGATTTTCACTGATCTTCTCTTTTTTTGTGTCCATGTCCCACTGGTGAGGTTTAGGAGAGGATTTTTTGAGGTTTCCCTCCTTCTTATACCAGACTGGGGAGTGCAGGAAGGGCAGATGAAATACCAGACCACTGGGACCAGAGCTTTTCTCCTGAAAGCAAACACCTTGAGGAAAATAGAGAAGAGCTAAACCACTCCTGATTTAAACAACTTCCTTACTGCATGCCAATGAGATGCTAGGGCTGAACTCCATTTTTAACAAAACCGTAAGTAGAATCATACCTACTTTATTATAAGAATTTTTAGCAGTAATTAACACATATAGATTGCAAAGCTCTTCTGGGAGCCGTGATGCTGCTGTTCTCTAAAGATGCTCAGGAAGACATCACACTGCTCCCTGCCTTAAAAACTGCTAATAAAAGCAGGCTTTAATTCTGAAGTGCATTCAGAGCACATGGGGGAGGAAAATCAATGCCTGGTTAAACAGATAAAGGAAAATAACTCCTTGGCAAAGTAACCGTGTTTTTCAGGCTACTATGTGTCCTGTTCAAATGCTACTGCAGTCAATGCAAAAACTCCCCTGGGAATTTGACAGATCAAAAAAACAAGGGAAAAAATCAAATCCAAACCCAAAGCCTTGACCAAAGCACATTAAAATCCAACCACTATACACCTCATATTCTCTGGATCCAAGTGTTTTAGTATGACAATCAGATGAAGGTGTACAAGGTCCTTTCAGTTGGTTCACATATTAGTGAGAGAATTCTGCCAACCATCAAGATTTGAACAGAAATATGACTTCTGTTTAACGTTATCTGAGCTACAGCTTCTAGTATTTAAACATCAAAGGAATTGAATATATCCCAGCAAAACTATTAATCTTTAAAGGCGGAATAAAGCCAGTATTTTCAACACAATGAGACGCTGAAGATTCCTCTGTATTATCTTACTATTGTTCAATTATCTATGTCCATTCTGGGGTAGCAGCACATGCTTAAAATATTGAAGAAATTTCATTCCAGGCATGGCTATGGTATGGATGCAATCGATCTTGACTTTGATTCTTTGGAAGGGAAAAGGCTGAAAAATGGGTCTGTATTTATGGTAAAAGCAGTGTAAAAGTAATTAGTAAAAGATAGGTGGAAAAAATGCTAACATTTCCCTTTCAAAGTGACATCTAATCTTGATCATGTTCAATTATTATTTAGAAAGCTGTATTTTCAACAGACCTTTTACGAAATCCATAATGGAAAAACACTTCATCATTACATCAATAACTTTTATTTCACTATGTTTTTTTTTTTTTATTTTTGTGAATATTTTACTACTAGAAAGTGGTTGCTAAAATCATATATTAATCTCTGAATTTCTTTAAAAAACTTCCAAACATTTCTTTAAAAAAATACATAGAATACAGGCAAAGAAATTAAAGAGAAGAGAAGCAGTGGACAGAATTCGTAATATCAAAAATTACGGATCTTGTGTAAGCATTATGTACTACGTAAGAAGAAGGACTTCTCTTCAGAATTCTCTTCAGAGTACGATTTTTTTATGCAATACTCATTCATTTCCGCTAGAGAGAAACCATGGGCAATGCTGTTCTGGTGTTCTTAACTTCATCACCAAAATGTGAAAATCTTATGCCTACTGTAGTCTTACATGTATTTGCATTTTGCAATGTGATTCAAATAACTCAGAGCATTTTTCTTACAACGATCAGGCTCTTCTGCAACATTTTAAATGACATTTTCAATGTCTAGGTATTGCAATTACATTAGAGAAAAATACTCAGAACTGACTAGGGACCCAGGATCTGAACCTGATGCACTCTCTCCTGCACTGTTTGCTTCAGCAAAGTCTTTGCACAATACCAAATTTCCAGAAATAAAAGTTAACAATTAACAATTGGGATTAAAAATATCTTTGTGATAACCAACAAGCTTTATGGAGCACTAAGATAAATAATTCCCAAAGAGGAAGAATTTCTGCAGAGAACAGTCTAGTCGCAACCAAAGCTCAGAGCAGTATTGTTTCTCTGTGTTTTATAAGCGTCACTGATACGAGAACAGGTGAATACTACCGTGAAAAAAACCCTCAGTAATGTATGAAGAGGATTATTGTTCACGTCTCTAAGTTGTTCCTAAAGGTGCGAGCACACACTACAATAATACCTAGACAGGTCTTGGGGACACAAAGGACTGCCCTCATTGAGAAAGTCCATGGCTGAAGATAGAGTAAAAATACATGGAGAAAGGAAGCAAAATTTGGGATCTTCTTGTTTCAAACCTCACTGAAGAAGTGATTTCAGAGAAACTGAGAGACAACAGTCAGGAGTTATCTATCTAATTAATAAATAAACAAACAAACAAACAAATAACCCAACAAAACCAAACCCAAATCATTATCTAAATCCATGATCTACAGGTTATAATGACAGTGTCAATTAAAAAAAAGGAAAGGGAAAAATAGGGACAAGATAAGTATTAATCAACAAATACATTATTGTTGGACAAAGAGTTCACAGGTGATAAAATCAAAATAAAGCATCATGAACATCCATCCAACTTTAGCAGGATACAGGCTATGGCCCACAGCCATTAGATTATTAACAACGTATTAGATTAGAAACAATGGTTCTGCAAACAGCAGAACGAATGAAGATTGGTTTCCTACTGTCTCTCTCTTGCTTGCTCAACTTAGTTGAATTATACTAAGACATTCTGTTACCTTTGCTGTTCTCCTTATTCCTTTTACCTCACTGCATTTGGCAGCACTCTAAAGACCTCTCTAGCAAAGAGGTCCCAAAGATGCTATGGCTGCAGCACTTCACTGATCTCTTCCAGCTCATGCAGTAAAACATTGGCAGAATGGGCAGAATAACCTGACGTGAACAGCAAGCACCTGACCTTCAAGGGCTCATGGTGAGCATTTTCAAAGGCCGGCCCCACTCTCAGATTCAGACTGTCTTAATAAGAGGGATCAGAGAGATCTGTGGGAAACAGATGATGCCAAAATTGCCCTTTCTTAACCTCAAATGTGAAGATCAGAGATCACGAGTTAACTGACAACATGCTGCATTGGATTTTGTGTAGCTAGGTTTTGGTAGCAGGGGACTACAGGGGTGGCTTCTGTGAGAAGCTTCCAGATGCTTCCCCCATGTCAGGCACAGACAATCCCTGGCAGCCCCAAGACAGATGTGCTCCTGGCCAAGGCTGAGGCAATTAGAAATGGTAGCAACACCTCTACAATAACGTTTTTAAGAAGAAGAAAATAAGTTATGGCACAGATGTAATTGTGGTCAGAGAAAAGCAGAGTGAGAACATGTGAGGAGCAGCCTGGCAGATACATATATTTGTGGTAACTAACACCTGCATATGGAAAAGAGATACGGCACTTGGCTGCTTACAGGGAACTATTAACAACTCAACACACAGAAGTCTCCCACCTTGATTCCAGCAGTAGGATGGAATATATGTTTATCAATCTGATTTCTTCTAGATGCCTCCAGGGATAATGAGCAAAACTAATTAAAACTACACCAAAAAAGTAATGGCATTCTTTCTCCACTAAATTCAGGTATGAATTTAATTCTCCAAATGCTGTGTCAATGATTGACTCTGAGAAGGACATAACCACACCTCAGGGACCATATACAGTATCTAAAGTACCTTTCAAACCGGCAAAATAAAGCACAGAAAAGGAATGCAGAGAAAGTAGTTCCATGGTGAATTAATTTCTAACCCTGTCCTTTCCCAGAAATTATTATTTAGCAAAGCAGACAACATCTCTATTTCAGTTTCATCCAGTGTGACAGCATATTTACGTATTTGACAGGTATGAGGATCATTACTTGTCACCATTCATTATGGAACCCAACCACTTCTCCTACTTGCTGCTTTGAAAGCACACACATATCGAAAAAGCAGAAAAACAGATCAGCAATTGTATCAATTTATTCCACTTTGGATCCTAAGCATTGGAAGGATCGTGTTTGTCAATGGTTGTTCTGTTGATGGAGAAGGTCGATGTGTACAGAAGATACTTTTAATGTATCCATCACAGGGAACCCATCTTTAGAAAAATGGAAGGGTCAACTTAGCATAAGAAGCCAATTACAACATTGGGAAAAGAAAAGAGGGTTAGAACAAATAATCTCAGTTATGGAGACAACATCGTGAAGTTTAGTGAAATCTAGACAATGTCTTAAAACAGCAGTAGCATAAGTAGACAAGCAATAAAGATGTCCATTACTATGAGGGGAGAAGAGTTTTGGTTTTAGTCTTTCTTGTGAGTTTTTTTTTTTTCAAAACCTCTAATTTTATAAAATGAAGCAAAAATTTCCAATTTATATGCCAGATATATACAGTTCAATTACAGGAGAGATAGTTTTCTGCGACCTTATAAAAAATTTCAGGAACTTTGCAGAACTTTTTATTTGCAGCAGCACCTTGGCTTTATAATATGAGTCAGATGAAACTGCTATGGGACCCGGAAGCTGCTCCTCTAAAGACATTCAGATCATGCTTAGTCAGGCATATAGCATGGAGGTTTTTTTTTTAATAGTTATTTTCAAAAGTCCATATTCAATAAGCAGCCCTTCTGAACTTGAGAGTCAGCTAGCTATTCATAGAGCTTCCCCCATGCTCTGAGAGAGACTGAGGTGAAGGGAGTTCCTGTCCTTTGCCAAAGGGCTCTGAAGTCCCTCAACAGCATTTGGTGCAACCTCTCATGTCTCTGAAATTACATATGGACCTAAACGTCTGGAACAAGGCAAATGTCACTGCATTTTCTTTGTTTTCTAACCAGCATTAATAATATATGTAAAATTCACTCCCTACCCTCTCAGGATTATTTGTCCTAGCAGAGATAAGGCTGCATATATTTGGTTGTCAAAAATTAAAGAATAGGCTATTTGTTTTTGCAGTCCATGCTTGCTGGAAGAACTGTGTGTAGCTCAGCCAGCCCTGTGATGGGTCATTGGATGGTGGCACTCTGCCACTCACAATTTGTTTGGTTTGCTCTGGATCCTCCAGAGCCAGGTCAGAATGCCAGTCTGACAAAGCTGTCTTGGTGGAAGCATGTGGGCCTGCACACCAATGTCCACATGCACTCAAAGGAGGCAAGGCTCTATAATGGAACTGAACAGCATGCTGGACTTCAGGTCAGGGAGGTCTGATATGCTGTAGTCAGAAAAAAAAAAGTTATTTAGAGCTACAATGCAAGAAAAAATATTTCCAAGGTAAGAAATAGCCCAGAAAAGGGAATTTGTTTTTTTTTTTTATTTCAGGAACAAATAAAACCTTTATGGAAGACTTGCTCTGTTCCAAAGGTAAAACTCTAATAAAAGTAACTTCAAGTTTCATTAGTCATGTAAGTCCTTTTGAAGTGCTTTAAAACCAAACTTATGAGAAGCATTTATTTTAAAAGGCCATGCTCATGGTTTTCAGGGGCCACAGTCTGAAATTCCTTGTTTGCCTGCTTTCCCTCATTCAAGAGTAAGTTGCAGAGTCAACGGCGTGCCAAGCTGACAGAGTGCCAAGCTCCTTACTGATGCAACAGTCACAAATCTTGTACAAGTGTCACATTTCTGAGGACTGAAAACATTGATATTCTGCAATACTAAACAAGAAGAAAATGGAGTAAATCACCAAACCTGACACTGCAATGCTCGCATACTTCTCTGCATACTTTTTCACATAACACAACATCAACCATTAAGAAACCATCACTGTCAGGCAGCGAGACATCAAAGCCTTGTCGCACACTCCAAGCCTGGGATAATTCATTTAAATTAATAGCTGACATGTTGAGCTTTGCTGTATCCAATAAAGTAGGTATCTATGACAAAAGATGTACAGATAAGGAGAGAAAGAAACAGCTAGTCCCTTACATCTCATTTATCGGGGTTCTACCGTCTTATTTCTGGTGTGTAGGGTTGGCAGCACTCTCTCACTCCAGGTCCTGTATTTGTCATGTTTGCCATGCACCTGTAGTCTCACAGCAAGCTGTATAGCTGAAATGCAGTCTAAGCTGTCATCTCTACCTTCATCACATGGACTTGTGCACCATTCATATCTATTCTGAAAGCTCCTTCAGCAGGCCTGTGCTTTTGACCACATCACATAATCTACACATCCCTTACTGACCCAGTCCGCTCTGCTGTAGCACATATACAGTACTTCTCTTGACTTCCAAAGGCTGTATAATTCATTGTGGCTTACTTGTAACTTCTTATGTGCTATCAAACTTGTGATTATAAACTATGTTCTATGATCTTCAGTCCTTGCCATAACTAGTTTGCTATGTAACTTGGTTAACTTATGTAATTTCTGTAACTTATGCATGTCCCCACCAGCCACTGACGAACTCACTCTCCTGCATATAATACCCATGGAAACTTTACAATGACCAGGTCAGACCAGATGTTGGCTATTTTGCTAACTTGTTTTAGAATGGTTTGCATTGGAGGGTACTTCCAAAGATCATCTAGTCCAATCCCCCTGCCATATCTATCATTAGATCAGGTTGCTAAAGGCTCCATGCAACCCAGCCTTGAAAACTATCAATGATGGGATATCCACAAATTCTCTCACCAACGTGTTCCAGCATCTCATCATCTTCACTGCAGAAATATCTTCCTCACATCCAATAGAAACTTACCCTCTTTTCCGTTCAAAACCATTGTCCCTTGAACTGTCACCACACACTTGGGTAAAAAAGTTTCTCTCCTTATTATAAGCCTACTTTATGTGTTGAAAGGCTGCAGTAATATCTCCCCTGAGCCTTCTGTTCCTTAAGCTGCACATTTTCAACCTTTTCAGCCTATCTTCATAGGAGTTATGTTCTACTCCTCCGATCGTTTTCAGGGTCCTTCTCTGGACTTGCTGTAACAGACCCATGCTTTTTTTTTATGGGCTCAGGGCCTCAGAGATGTATGCAGCACTTCAGGTGGGGTATTATCTTAACCAGCTGGCCACACTGCTTTGGATGCAGCCCAGAACACGATTGGCTTTCTGGATGTGAGTGCACATTGCCAAGTCAATTTAAATTTTTTAGCCACCAGTACCTCCAAGTCCTTCTCTGCAGGACTCCCCTTAACAGTTTGTAAATTTAATCTGACACTGCTTGTGTTGGACTCCATCTGGTCAGAGTAACCTCCTCTACTTTTTTATTCATGCCACACTCAGGACAAAAAAGATGCCCAACAGTACTCATGGTAGATGATAAGACTGATTTATGTTTGGGAAATGTGACCTAAGCAAAACCAGGACTGGGATGCTAACACGCTGAAGAAGGTAATATCTTTGCTGCTGAAAATCCCACTAAACCTGTCACATAGGCTCCACTTACATTCAGTGGATTCAGAATTAATTAACATATTTATCTGCTGGCCAAAGCATGTGACGCATCTCACTTTAGAATGCTCACTGCTTGTTGTGGCAATGCCCATCTTGAAGTAGGAGGCTGCAGGTGAAGACATGGGGCTATTGGTTTCTCCAGCTCCTCTCTAGGGACTCTGGAGAGCACCCATTCCCATCCGCCGAGGACCTGCTCACACGTGGGCAAGGTCCAACAACCTCCTTTGCTTCAGCCCCCTTCATCACAGCTGGGTACCTTGACCAGGACCATCACAGCACCTGGTGTTACCAAGAGGGCTGAGGACTTTGGGACCACTGCCACAAGTTTTAACCAGCTACTGAAATTTAACATAGCTTCAATCACAACAGAAAGTGAAGTTTCAGGAAAGATTAATTGACTTTCTGGTCTGCCTGCCCTGCTGTCAATACACTGCACTCACTGGAGTAACAGGGGGCTTCTCACACACAGTGTGAAGTGAATGGTTTGTATTAAGTTTTAGTGAGAGGCAGAGAGCTAAATTACTTCAGAAGTACTTTGATCATGCCTAACTGGGGACTGCAGAAATTTAAAAAAAGATTCACAATTCTTCTTTCCTCTGGACAAGACCACAAGTTTTTTTCTTCCCCTCCAGTAACTCAAAACCAGAGGGATAGCACTCATACCTATAATAGACTTGACACGATCTGATACATACTACAATACTTGACAACACTGACAACTTTGTCTGATTTTGTAGAAATATATTGTTTCTGACTCCTTCTTGAAAACCAGGTCTGATGCCGTGTTCTCAACGAGTAGCACAAACTTGGATACTGCAGACATTTCTTCCTCCTTGTTTCTTATCCATAAGCCTCTCCAAACTAGCACAGCTTAGGAGAAAGAGGCTAAAAAGAGTAGGGCTTGATTTATTTTTTCCCCCTTCCACCATTTGGTGCTGCTGTGGCATCACAAACCTTGGCTCTTTGTCTTGTATTTATTAACATAAATATGACGGCCAGCCCCAAAACCATGTGATCACACTTTACATCTGAAAAAAACTCATCTGCACACAAGACAAAGTGCCTAGTTCACCTAAAATCACTCCTGGGCTGTATATCAGAGTTACCTCACCCTCAAACATCTAGCATAGACAAAGCCACTAAGCACTTACACAGGCTAGAAACAAACTTAAACGGAGCACACACCCAAACAGGATTCCCACCATGAGTGACTGCTGCTGCCTGAGTTCAGTGGCAGGAGTGTGATTTCCAACTTCTTGCTGCCAGTTTTGGGTATTCTGAGTTTCATGATGTGGGAGTCAGGAGTCTGTGAGGAGTGAGCTGGAGACTCCAAATGCTGTAGAAGCCAATGATGCACAGGTGCACACTCCAGTTCCTGTGCTGGAGACAGCACACCTGACACAAGGCAGAACATCTCCCACTGCTTGGAGATGGAGGAGCAGAGTGTGGGGATCCCTCCTGAGCAGCCCCCTCCTCCTGGTGAACATTGGTAAATACAGTGCTTTGATTAATTTCAAGCCTTTGTGAAAATACAGAGAAGTTATAGCTACTCAAAGTCAACACATTTATCAAGATCAGAAAACAAACTTTTTCCCCCTTGCTTCATTCCCAGAAATTCCTGACATTTTCTGGTCATCATTCTTCTAAAGAAAATAATTAAAATAATATGGCTTAGGGCAGATATTCATCTTGGGAAAACTCATCCCAAGCTGTCAAAGTATAGCACAGTCATCAATCTTGACAGAAAAAAATGAAAAAGACAAAGAAAAAGGAAGTGAATGAAGTCTTCATAAGAGATGTCATTCCTAAGAATGCTCAGTGGGACTGTGAGTGGACCTGAGCTGAGCTAATCCTTCCTTCCAGAACACACTGGGTGGTGTTTGGTGGGTGGTGCAAACCGCATGGTGAGAGGTGTGCCAGCCAGCTCCGGAGTGTGCTGAGTGGTGGCTGCCCTCAGGGGCATGGTGGTCACCACTTGAGCTCTCTCTCCAAGCACAGAATTCAAAGGATAAACTCCAGGCCATATAAGTGAAGCGAGTGTAGCTTTAAAAGCAAATGGATATGAGCAATAATCCTACAGATACTTTTTAAGAGCACTGTAACTATTTGTCCAAGAACTTGCCTGATCCATCTCCACCACAGACCTCTCTCTGCTTTGGTGTGACACAAGGGTTTACCAGCTCTCCTCCAAGAAAAGTGCATAACTGTGCCATGGCTCATCTCCAGTAGTACAGACTGCCCCTGCAAGACTCACAATAAAATCTGTATCTTGTATCCCACAGAACACAGGTTTTTTCCCCTTGTTCCCTCTCACCCTTCTCTCTACCTGTAAACACATACAATTAATGAGTGCAATCTTGTATAAAATTTAAAAAGACCACCATGAAGTGCTGATCACATTACAACATTCAGATTTTGTAGATTAAGATTTTATAAAATATGCACACATCCACATAAACTGAGAAGTTGAATATGTAGTCCCCCTCTAACTGAGAATTTCCTTCATATCTTGCCTCCTGCCAGGATATAGTTCTAAATTCTGTACATCTAAGTAGAAAAACCTGCATTACTAACTAATATATAACAATCTCAACTTATTCTACTCCTCAGGCATTGATGCTTTTGCCCTTTAATGTTAATCATTTAAGAAGACAACATTTTGACTTTTCAGAGCACTGTATATTACAAGAAGTGTTGAAGAAAGAACTTCACTGAAAGCCCTTGGCAAAACATTCCTCTGAAAAAAAACCCCAAAAATCAATAAAACCTTTGAAGTGTTGTTTTGAAGTACAACTGGTCTCATTTTCTGATGTGCTAGCATAAAACTGACTTCTGAGCAATTTCTAATGAAATAAATAAGTAGGAATTGTCTTAGATGAAATGAAAGCCATAATAAAATCAGTAGAAAGTGTATACAATCATTCCAATAAATGCAGTTAAAATTTTCAAAAATTAATGAGAGAGACAAATTCTTGAACTCAATGAGGCATGGGTTCACCATCTACCTGGATTTTTGGATTGAGGGAAGATTTGAGCTCCCTGTTCCCAGGATCCTGACAACTGTCTTGGGAAGAGAGTTGAAGTGGTCTGTTGGCAGTGCCTGCAGTCTCTCCTGCTTTCCCACCAGTGCTGGTGTGGCTCAGGAAGATGACACGCACCCCACGGGGGAGGGCACACCCAAGCCCACAGCTGCAGCAGACTTGGAAGTCTGGCTGTGCTTAATAAATGTCAGGTTTTAATAGCATGCATCATTATTGTTAATTGTACTCAAACCCAGCAGGGTCCATGCCCATATTGCATTAATCAATCTGTAAAAAAGCTAACAAGCTTTAACCTCCACTTGTGCAAAAGCAGCCTGCATACCTGGCACGAACCCAAGGAAGCTGCAGCAAGGTGGGAGTCAGCCTCTTCCCACAGGAAACCAGTGACAGGACAAAAGCAAATGGAGTCACACTGCACCAGCAGGTTCAGGTCAGACATCTGGAAGAATTTCTTCACTGAAAGGGTTTACAAGCATTGGAATGGACTGCCCAGGGAGGTGGTAGAGTCTGGAGGTGTTCAGGAAATGACAGGATGTGGCACTTACTGTCATTGTCTACTCGACATGGAGGTATTCAGTCACAGGTTAGAAATTATCTTGGAGGTCTTTTCCAAACTTAATGACTCTGTGATTCAATGATTTGCACCAATGATCTCCCTATCTATTAGTTCAACCCTTGATCAGAGTGCTGTGATATCTACGGAATTGTATAATCTCAATTGATCCTAATCAATAATTAATAATTGCAAAGCCTACAAGGCTACTGGAGTAATTTGGAACCACTAAATGACAATATTACCTGATAGAGCTGCAAAAGACTTTGTCATCCTTCCTTATATAAAATCTGTTAAGTTACAATGAGCAATTGAAGGTGTACAGTTCACTATTTTTTCTCAGAATTTCAGAAACATCTCTCTGTATTTCTCCCTAAATCAGGACACAGGATTATCATAGTACTTATGGGATACTCAGAAGTACCAAAGTAAAGTTTTAGGTGATTAAAATATCACCCCATTTTCATGTTGCACTGGTGAGAAATGTTACTGATTTAACACGTTGTTTTTTAGGCATGTCACTCCCTTAATGCATTTTCACACAGTTGTTCATTTTTTTTTTTAATACTATGATTTTTTATGTGAGATTTGAGAGATTGTGAGATTGCTATTCAAAAGGTGCCCGTGGAGTGAGGGTTAAAAGCATTTAGGAGAGGACACTTCTTCCATTTTCTCCCAAGCATCCATCAAGAGGTGAACAAATCGCTCTGACCACTTCCAGGGGGACCATGGACAATGCTCACATTGCCCCTAAGCATGGATCACTGCCCTGTCCTCCCCTTTTGATGTTCCAAATACTATTTTCCTTTTGAAACATAATTCAGCATCACCTCCACACTGCAATGGTCTGTGGAACCCCAGAATCAAATAACTTTCAGTACACCCATGGGCTGGCAGCATTAATGTGTCCATGCCACCCCCGGCCTATGATGATACATACTGTCCCTCTGTCCAACCAGACTTGTATGACTCTGACCTTCAGGCAAACACTAATGTCAGCAACTATTAACTTTGCTAAGTTCGTTATGCATTGAGCATTTTTCTTGAAATTATTCTTATTCGTAATCCTACACTGTGTAATGTTATACTCAATATTCTAGTATTTTCAGAATGGTGTGGAATCAGACTTTGAATACCATTATTACAAAACCATAATAGCCATTTTTATATTTCCTCAATTTGGAGATAAATAATTGCAAATAATAGAGAAGAAACAGATGGGCAATCACAGCAAGCAGAAGCAGACATGATCTCTGTTTAAACATGTCGCTTACTCATGCCACCAGAACACCACTTGTGCCAAAATGAGACAACATCCCACTCTTCCATGAGCTACAGGATTTCATGCAATCAGACAAAGTGATTGGAATTATGTTGATATTATCATGAAGTCTCAATGTTTCTAATTAAATATGTCCTAATTTCATGACTACTGAAATATTTGTGAAAGAGAAGTGTCTATGCAAGCAGTCATGAATTTATTACGATCACCAGGTTCATGCAGACGACTCTGCATGATCTTTAAATGCCTAATCTTTTAATGATCTCTGAATACCTTTTAACACCTTCTGCAATATTAAAGGGTCCTGGTAGGGTTAATGGGAAACAGCTATTCTGAAGTACTGTGAAAACCCTCTCAACATCTCTGTTCCAGCTTGTCCTTAATAATAGGTCCAGACTGAACTACCAGTTTTTGGATATTAGAATTCCTAAGATATTCCAAATACTCAGTCTGATATGTGTGGGTGATATAAGGGATTTCATTGTCTTTCACCCTTTTTCATGCTTCTACAAGGAAAAAAAACTTGGCTTGATGCTTTCATTAATATTTTTCACTTCACTAATAAATGCTATGAAATACAGCCTCAGGTGAGAGGGAAATAAATGAACTTTCTGAGCCACTGGCAATTAGATTTGAAAGACTGCATAGATCTGGGGAGCTCCAAAAAAAAAAAAAAAAAAAAAAAAAGAAAATGTGGAATCTGTTTTTCAAAACTAGAGATAACAAGTACCTGGAGAGCAAAGGTACGTGCTCTGACCCTTCCAAAGGTAGGCAGCTGAGTCCCCAGCTGTGGACACACTGTTAGAGATCTAGGAAAATTATAGCCTGGAAAATCATTCTCAGGCTGGAGTTTCTCCTGTTCTCTCAGCTCCATTCCCAAGCTGATAATGTGTCAGCTTCGGTAGGGAAATTTTCTCCCAGGATGATAACTTGGTCAAAATAGAATGGAATTAACAACATTAACACCTAGTACAAACTGTAAGACTCTTCCTGAACTACTGTCCCAAAGGCGTTCTCTCAATTATCCCATGAGCTACTGTCTTGTCTTAGCTCTGCAGAAGATCCTATAAGTGTAAATCATGCTCTCAATAAAGTTGTCTCTTTCCTATCATGAGAGGGACCATGTAACTGTGTCTTATTTCCACTGCTCCAAAGGGTTAAGTCCCTAACCCACAGCTACACCCAGCCTCTACTTAATCCACAGGTGAACATACTACTTGGGTGTCATATTGAAGAAGCATCAAAAGAACAGAAAATTGACAAACTATACATGGCAAAATGACCAAACTGTGACATGGAAGAACAGCATTTTTCTGCATCATGACTGCTTTTGTAAAAGCAATAAAGAACATGGAAATTCATTTGCAATGTAGAAAATCACATCCAAGGGGACAATACTATGTCCCTAAAAGAAGTGCTCCACATGAACTATTTGTCTTTATTTTTAACCAGTTTAATAATTTACAAAGACTATCAATGAACACCTAATCAGAGTTTTACCTTCTTGAGTTACAAAAACCAGCAAGTCTGTCATTGCAAACCATCTCTTAGACTAAGCTGGCAATTCCTCTGCTTGTAAATCTGACGCTGCCTTTTACGAGCCCTTGCTGAAGTCATGGTGATGAGGTTGTTACTTCATAACTGAATAATGCAGTTTTATAGCTTGTAAATTCCCTGCTGAATGGCTTGAGGAGAACTTGTGGAAAACAGAGGGAGACAGAATGGCTGAAGAAGACAACTGCTGCAGAAATCTGCCATCCCACTGCCCAGAGGCAACTTCACGTTCTCTCTCACCAAAGGCTGAGTCTGCAGCTTGAGAAGGCACTAGAGATTTGAAAAATATTTCAGGATGCATGACAAAAATGGTGCAATGTGTTTTGTCCCTGTTTTCTGCATTGGTTTGAGACTGGGAAGAGAGCATTTTGAGGCTGTGGTGACTGTTTGGCTCATCAAATAACATTTTACTCTCCAAATTTATTTCTGTTCCATTTCTGAGTTGCAAACCCCAAATTTTAGCAGGTCAGGTCTGGGCTTCTAGAACTTCTTGGATTGTAAAACCACCTTACTACATACAATTTCTGTTCAGAATAGGAAATGTGGGTCCTGGAAAAAAATACTAGCAGAGAAATTAAAATTATTTCTAAAGGAAAGTAAGTGCTTTATTGCAAAAGATGAAGTGGATCAAAACTGCAGTACAGCATTACAGCAGAGAAATGCATGAAATTGAATGAAACACTAGAGCATAAGAGGGAGAAGAATTCACAGAGAAATAAGGTAAAGAAAATTATTACAAAGCATAAAAAATTAAACTGTATTTCTGTGCTACATGTTAACCCCTAAGGTACTTCAGGGTGTATATGTGCAGACAGTGTGCCTAAACAAGAGTCTGGAGAAAGTTATTCCTGTCAATGAAAGGCAGATTTTTCTGCTGCCAGTGCTGAAGTAGCCATTTTATTCCCTGCCAAACTACAGACTGCTTTGAAATAAAAGAAGTTTCCTTTTTATTATGAGGACTCTAAACCAGTTATAGCTGTGCAACAAAACAGATGTGGGATGGCAGAAGTGGAGGAAAGTTCACTGGACCAAATGTAAAGGAAATAATTATGAGACAATACACTATTCTGGAACCCAAAGTCAGTGCAGAAATGCTGACATCTTTAATGTGGGTTCCCCCTTCCCAATCTCATGATCTGCTGACAAATGCTAGCACTGTTGAATTGCATTTCCTCTCTCCTGAAAGCACTGATGCTGTGCCTGATGCTGGGATGGTCTGAATTTTAATACTGCCCTTTCACAATAAGAAATTGACACAGTAATTCTTATCATAATGGTATCCTGCATTTCTCTCACATAATTTTCTTTACCTTTTTTATTTCCTACAGTCAAACTGAATACCTGCAAACGAAGAAAAGCACTCTTCCTTTTCCATTTTCCATTATCTTGTTGGGTATACCCCATATATTATATAGAATACTCATTCACTGTGTAATCAGAGTACTTATTCACAGTGAACACTCCAGGAGTCACCAGAGCTCATGGGAACATATTGGAGCTATCTTTAAATTAGCTATCTCAGTATTGATAGCAGGGTAGCTATCATAACACACAGCACATCACATCACAGCATGCCGAATATTGCAGCTTCTTCAAAGTTACCACAGGTATTTTTAAGAGAGTTACAACCTCAGAAGCATTTATAATGAGGGGTTCTTTTATTTTTTTCCCCATATTTACTGTAACTACTATAAGTTCACAAATGAAGAAAGGAGGATAATGAAGTAAAGAAAAGAAAGGATGAAAACCAAAATTAATTAGCTGAAGGAAGAAAACAAAAAAATAGGCTTCTTCATCCCTTGAGTCATTCAGGTTATTAAGTAGTATTTTTTACCATATTACCAGATAAAACAATCTTTTGTCCTAGATCAAATTGAATTAAATAGCCAAAAAATTAAAAAAAACACAAACAAAATGAATGGGATATCAGGTTGAGTGAGTTCCCAGGGCTGTAAACTACATAGAAATGGAATGACAAATGATAGGAAGTTTGGAAAGTCATTGCTTTTACTAAAACTTAGGACTCTTAGAAGCTAAATTTGCAGTTATGTAATATTCTTACGCATTTGCTTAAATTCTCCCAGGAAATCAAGAAAGCATATGCTTACTTTTGGCTGAGAGAGGGATGTAGTCCTGGTCAGTAGAATGAATAAATATGAGGGAGGCCCTCAGGTATGATGCAAACAATATCTAAGACCATTTGTTTCTTCAAGATAAGCGCATTTCCAAGCTACTGGTGCTGGGAAATGGCCTACATCTGGAAATTCATATCAGGCATCATGTATACAACAGAAAGATTATCAATGAAGTGACAGTGCAACTTGCAAAATGAACTTCGAAATTTCTTACTGGTCAGCCTTGTTTGACTTAAACTATCTCAGTGACCCAGTGTTCTGGATCAGAGATCGTCATCCAAGGGAGTACACACAGACAGATGAGCTGTCAGTCAGTTCCCTCTCCTCCTGTTTTGAGACCTTTGATCTATCTACTTTTCTTAAAGAAATATCCCTACTGATGCATTTTCAATATCTCATGCACCTAATCTTCATTTTCACCCAGATTGTTTCCTTAGCTAGGTAACTTAAATGATTGATGTGTTACAAAGCCAAGAATTATCACACCGTACTATGAAATATCTGGAAGAATTCAATAATGATACTGGAAAAAGTTGTTTGAATTATATTCCAAAACTTGCACAAAGCCTCAAAACTTGTGTAAACCTATATTAAACTGAAAACTCTACTTATTCCACTAGATTACCACATGTCACAGGTCTTGTGCAACTGAAGTAGAGATATGGAATAAAAACGAGCCCAAAAGCCAAAGTCTATCATAAAAGATTTAGTTGTAAAAAAATACTGCTATAAATACCCACGAAAAGCATTCCTGGCAAGTACTCACCAGAGGGAGTGCCACAGATCTAGGAAGAGATACTAAAGATGAATGTTGAAGCTTAATTTTCTAAGAGATATCAGTTTTTTAATCTCTATAGCCTCTAGACACGGAAAGTGAATTTGATCACGTAAAAAGATGGTGATCAAAAGCTTGGACAGTCATAAAAATGTTCTGGAGGAAAGGGATAATACTGAGTAACACAATATTCCATGTTGTCCTATCGACTGTATAGCTTCTTAACAATAACAAATTTACTTACCTAAACATATCCAGGGCAAATATTGTCCTCAGCTTCACCAAAGCCACTCAACTGAGGTCCGTGAGTTTAGACAAATGCAGAAAAAGGCAGGATTATGTTATTCACTGCAATTCATCATTTATGAACCATACTTGCAACATCCACTTGCAATAAAAAAATAAACAGAAATATCTACATAGACTGTTAGTGGTTAGCTTTTTATATAAAATTATCTTTCTCTCTTGGAGAAATTAGCCTTTTTTAAACTAATGCAGCATATTCATGGGTGACTATTTCCTCAGAGAACAGTAACATTAGAAATAGTTATGAAGCATCTTAATTAATTAAAGCTGATTTTCCACCCACTTAAATTTTTAATCTATTGCTGTGCTAGCCAACTGAAAAGTGACACACTGACAGTAAAGAACTGATTATATCACCACCAGCACTTTCTGGAAAAGCCAAGAGCCAAACACTGGCTTGTCCTTGGGCAAGAATTCAAGTTTAGGAAAAAAAGTCAAACTAAACCTGGTAAAAGCAATATCAGATGCAAGACTTGAGGTATTTGTGCAGTAATGTTTCTTCCCAAAGCCCAGTTTCAGGAAGACATGTCTATACTGGCACAGGTAACAGGCCAAGAAGAGATCAATGTGACAAGCACACACAAAAGACAACAGAACCAACTTAACCTCTCTGCAATGTGAGGGAACAAAGACACAATTTTTGTTATGTCTTTAATTTTGGCTTATCTTTAAAAAGACTTTTTAGAAAGAATGGTGCTCGCATGCTCCACATTCAAAGCCACACTGTCTCCAAATAATGTCAAAAATTTTGGCCAGGAATAACTATACTGTGGCTCTGCTTCTGTAAGTGCCACTGCATAGAAATACAGGATAATACTTAGTGGATGATAGAAGTAATGTTCATGCAATGGCACCTACAAAAACAGAGTAGGCCACAGTACAAATCTTCTGGACCAAGACTTGTGGGGAGTGGTGCTGTGAATTTTCATTCATTCAAGAAAAATAAAAAGTAACAAATAAAAGATACCAGTGGCTCAAGAAAATGTAACTAATTTCACAGACAAGCTTTAAAACCCCTGTGTCTGAGGATTATTTTGTAATGTCCAGCTCTGCTGGACCTGATCTTCATCAACCTGATCAGAAATGTGAAGGCTGGGAGCAGACTTTGCTGCAGGACCATGAGATGGTAAAAGTCAGGCTCCCGAGAAGATGGAACATGGCAAACAGTAGGATCACAACCCTGGACTTTGAGAGAATCAATTTAGGCCTGTTAGGGAATCTGCTTGGAAGAACTTCATGGGATATCATCCCAGAGCAAAGACGTGTTCAAGAGCTGGTTTCAAGGACTTTCAAAGATCACCTCCTCCAAGCTCAAGGAAGCTCCCTAAGCAGGAAGTCAAGTGCAAGTGACAGGCAGCCTCCATGGATGATTAAGGTCCTGCTCAAACATGAAGAGTATTAAGAGGTGGAAGCAGGGACAGGAGAAATGCTGAAACAGCTTGATCGTGCAGGAACGGGGTTGTGGAAAACTAAAGCAAATCTGTAGTTTAATCTGATTATGCAGAACAGCAAAAGCTTCCACAACTATATCCACAATAGAAAAGCTAAAGAAAATGCAAGCCTGCTGCTGGATAGGAATTGAGCCCTGCTGACAAAGGACAAGGAAGCAATGGCATTTTCTAGCTATAAACAGATGAAGCACAGTCTAGATAAGTGGACAGTGAGTCGGACTGAAAACTGTCAAGATCATTGGGCTGTGGTCAGTGACATGAAATCCAGACCAGCCTGAAAGCCAGTCACCAGTGGTGTACTCTATAGCTGATACTGGCATCTACTAAATACTGCCTAGTATCATCATTAATCACCTGGATGATGGAAGAGAGTGAACCAGAAAGGTTGCAAATGATACAAAATTGGGAGGAGTGGCTGGTACATCAGATGGATTTGGATTCAGATTCAGAGAGACCTCAAAGAAAATTGAGAAATCGGCTGACAAGAACCATGAAGTTCAACAAAGAACATGTGAGAGAATAATGCCAAAGAACAGGACAGACTGTGAACAAACAGCTGAAAAGCAGCTCTTCAGAGAAGGACCTGGGAGTCCTGGTAAGCACCTAGATCAACATAAGCCAGGAAAGTGTCCCTGTAACAAAGGCCAACAGCCTCCTGGGCTCCATCAGGCAGAGCACTGATCCTCTGCACAGCATTGCCAAGACACACCTGGAGTGCTGTGCCCAGTTCTGGGGTCCTCAGTTTAAGGGGAACATGGACACATTGAGAGAATCCAGCAAAGGTACACAAAGATGATTAAGATCTTGAAGCACCTGTCATATGATGAGAGGCTGTAAGAGCTAGTTCTGCTCAGCCTAGAGAAGGGAAAGCTCTTATCAATGAATGCAAATACCTGATGGGGGTGTAAGGAAGATGAAGCTAGAATCTTCTGACTGGTGCACAGTCAAAGAAAAAGAGGTGATGGGCACAAACTGAAATGCATGAAACTCCATTTACACATCATAAAAAAAAAACTTAGTCTCAAGGATGGCCGAATTCTATAAAGGGCTGCCCACAGAAAGTGTGGAGTTTACAGATATTCAAAATGCAGCTGGTCACAGCCCTAGGTCATCTGCTCCAGCTGACCTTGCTTTGTGTGGCCCTGAAGATTTTCAGAGGTGCCTTCTGACCTCAACTATTCTATGACTGCAATTCTGTTTCTCCTAGTATTGTGACAGCTGCCTTCCTACAGTGTGAAAATACTGCATTTTAAGGGCACAACAGCACAAAGTGCATACATATTTGCATGCACACAAGCAGTCTACACAAGCAGAATAGCAGATGCTTTACAGGCTTGCAATACTGTGTGGAAGTTGTACCACAACCTCTGTTCTTCTGCCAAGAGAGAGAACTGACCCAAGTCCCTAAACAGCAGAAAAGCAGTGTATTCATCATTTTTCAATCAAATGAGAAGAGAGAAAGTGTGATGCGTATGCTGCACAGATCAGGAATGTTGGGAAGCAAGCGCCAGCCATCAAACCACATCTGTACTGCTGGTGTATCATTTTACTCCGCTCATGACTGGAATGTGCTGCAGCAGCATGGCCCAGTTGGCAGCTGGAGTGTCAAACCCAGTGCCTACATTCAGCTGGCTGCCTTTTCCCTGGGCAGCACGAAGAATGGCTGGCTGAGCAGCCAAATGCCTCCTCCCACGCCGGCTCACAGGCCTCTGGGCTTTCCCGCCTGGCTCTGAGGGAGCAGATGGGGAGAGTATGCTGTTCCCGAGGGTGAGAGAGAGAGGGAATAATCTTTGGTTGCCCATGGGGTGGGAAGAATACCGAAGGAGGTAAAAGGTGTGAGTGGGTTGCCTGCTGCTGCCTTGGGGTGGTGGGGAAGGCAGGTTCTTGTGCAGGAAATGTGGATATTGGAAGATGCTGTTAGAAGAGTGGGTGGTATTTCAGGTGGAGAAACAGGGAGTAGCACTCTCTGGGATAACACAGAATGGATCAGCTGTCAAGATAACTCTGTACACAAAGTGCATCTCCACAAATTCCTTCTAACAGCACTAGTGATGAAATGCTTTGTTTCCAGTATCACAGACCTATTCTACTTAATTTCCCACCTTCCTACTTCAGGTGTGAGCACATCACCTCCCTGCCCTGGTTGATGCTCAGCTTCTCTGCTACATGCACAAATGCAGCCACTCTGCCATGCCACCACATATGTAGGGTCACAAGGATAGAGCTACCATTCTGGCAAGCCTCTTCCAAACCTGCACATTCCTTCCTTATATACTCACTTCTTCGACATAGTGTTGCTTAAGCACCTTTGGTGCTTTGCCGAATCCTGTAAACAGGAATATTCCTGTAAATATGAAGAAGAGGCATTAGCTTTTTCTCTACTAATAGACCATTAGTAACTTCTACTGGCAGTTTCCTGTTCCTCTCAAGTCAATTTTTCAGATTAATTTTGCTTTACTATAGATATGCAAAATTATGAGGTAATTTTCTGCCAATTCATACAAACTTACCTAGCTACACGGACATATGAAGTAGCAGACAGTAGGGACACAGCATCAGAATTTATATTAAAATACAGTTAGTAACTTGATTGACCCAAGAGAGAATATGTTGGACATGGACAATCAAGAAAAACATATATTTGCAGCTCAGATTCTAGGCACTCACTCGGCTCATACTAACCTCACTATTCCTAGGCAGGGTAGCACTCTGGCCAAATGCACAACTCTGCTTCCAAAACAAAGGCAAATTCTAAAGCCAACTTGCTTGTAAGACAGACTCACAAAGCTAATTCCCCAGAGAGTCTGAAGTGAGGTGCCCATCTGCTCTTCTCCACTGGATTTACACTTCCACAATGATAAACAGCTGCTAGAAAAAACTTTGAGAGACAGTAACTGAGAACAATATAAATTAAGACAAGTTATATCAAAAAAGTCACTACAAAAATCCATGCATTTCTGATAACAAACCAAAGGGCCTGTCCAAGATGTAAAGACCCTCTCCAGCTAGTGGCCCCATAATGGCACCCCTAATCCCCTATGATTCACAGCTCCAGGAAATATTATCCATCTCAAATAGCTGCAGGATGCTAGAACAGATGGTGAATTAAGGCCATACACTAAAGACATTGAGTTTTGTGTGGCTATCTTTCTTGTTTGGCAGTACAACTGTCATGCCAGACAGAGGGATGTGGCCTCAGCTGTCAGGAAGGGGAGAGTCCGTACAGGAGGTGCCTGGAAACAGCTGGGAAACCTCCCCACACTTTCTACCCCATGATAAATCTGCAATAAAACGCTTTGTAAACGAAGCAAATACCTGGATTTAGTGTAGGCTTTCTTTCCAGTGACCCTTGCAGTATTGTACAGTGATGGGAAAGTGCCACAGTGCTCATTTGACACCAGGGGAACAGGCAGTACTTCTAATGGCAGTAATGGAAACTAAATCCAAAGCTGCAACACTGGCTCCATGGTTATCTTACAAGTTTTACCATTACTATAATTGAAGCCAAATTTCACTTAGTTCCTTTGAGTCCTCAACATTCAGCCTTTTTTTGGTATGAATTTGCTTTAGCTTTTTTAAGGTGTGGAACGAGCTGTTCCCTTGGATTCATCTTAGCAGTATCTATTTCTTTTGTATAAACACACTCACTGTATACCAGGGAAACAAAGACCACTTTTGCATTTCATAATTCAGGAGTCCTAAAGTGGATATAGAGAAAGATGAAGACTTTGAGAAGCTGAGAAAATAAAAAAGCTTGAAATTCAAAACAATAACCTCCAAAAATTGATTAACTGCTTTTGCTTGTATCTAAACTGGCAATATGCATGGGACACAATGCGAACCTTCTCCATGATATCCCCAGAACACACTATCTCCTGGATCTCTCCACTGGAGTCAATTCTAGGAGCACAGAGCACAAAGATGACTCAATGCCTGTAATCATTCATGTTGAGGCCTCTGAAGTGAGGCACATGGCAATGCCAGCATCACTATACCTTGAGCATGATGTAGCACCTCTCCTGTTATTTTCTGTCTTATAAAATATTCATTACTTTTTTTATATCCTATCACTAACTTCTGCTGGAAGTTCTCTCCCGTGGTTGACTCTCTCACCTTATCTTTGATCCCCCTCAAAATCTGCACATGACTTTCTGTTCCCTGATCCCACCACGTTAACAATTCTGCCTTCATGTTTCCAAACAGTGCAGTGCCAGTGCCAAGCCCCCTTCAGCTCCATGGATCCCTATTCCTGCCCCCTGACACTTTGATCCTTTCTGAAGTCATTCTGTTGCTTTAACACCATTAACATTTACAGAAAAACCACAGGACTATTAATTGAATATGGGCTTTTCCAGAAGCTCTGGATTTGGCTCACTGAGATTATACACCTCCAGCAGAAACCAGCTCATGGATTTAGGCACAGTGCCAGAACACTAAACCTGATATGTGGATAAAAGATATTTCTTGAATTAGTGTCACAGAAGGACACCAACTTCTCTTGTCACCACAACCACAACATGCTGTCTCCTTACTCCAAACTCAAAACCCAAACAAGCAAAAAAACTCAACCCAACCAAAATCAAACCAAAGCAGATCTCTGACAAGTCAAGAACTGTTCTTAAAGATATCTATGCCCCTAAAGGTAATACAATACCTTTGAGCAACGTCATATCAGCAGGAGCTAATTAATTTTCAGTCACTACAGTGCTTTAAAGACGGTTGCAGGGAAAAATCCTTACAGAAGGAAACTCCACTCCATACCTGGCCAGCATTAAGGGCAGGGCCATCACTCACTATCACTTGGAAAAGCAGCAGTGCTCACCACCACCCCTCATCAAGGGCAGGGGAGTAAAGCAACTCAATTTGGCTGATGCCAGGATGCATATGTGACGATGGCTTGATCTGCCTGCATCCAGCATCATAGGTCATCAAATACAGTAGACATGCTACAGACGTTTTAAAAGCCACAATGAGGAGACAGCATGTTCTTCAATGAGAGATGGCTCTAAACAAGCTCATACATAAAATTAGAACCAATCTGTAGGACTGCAGTTTCCATTCTCCCATGGAATTGAAAGGAGGATGATTATTACAGCAGCAATTGTTAGGGCTGCTATATCAAAAGGTCAATGTGCAATTACCTGCACCCCTCAATACATACACACAGAACAAACAGCAAACCATTCCCATTTCAAGAGCTTGTAACTCTTCCAGACATGTCATGTAGTATACAAATCTGAGCCCAAGAGCACTCACTCACCATAGTAAAACTAGAAGGACTATTTGTAGGTGTATTTGAAGTTGAGAAGGGCTTATAAAACCTGGGTACGTTTTCATGTCAGCTTGTTTCACACACTTCAGCAAAACAGCTTTTATTTTTTCTTACTGAGAAATTTTGCACCCTATTAACCTTTTCTTCTACCGTATCAGGAACATGAGCACAGCAACGTTATTCTCCTGTGCAGGAACCACAGGCCAGACTTTGAACAGGGACTGATCCTTCTCATTGATCCTTTCACCTTTAGTACCTTTGCAGAATGTAACCAATTTACAAACCGCATTCCTACTGGACTGAAATGTCTACCCACAGTAAAAGGTGAACTACTTTACTATAAGAAAAACTCTAAACTTGCATTGTCCCTTTAACATTGCAAAAGCTTCTTCTGAAATCAAAGCCATAATGACTATTGGTTTCAAGACATTTTTAAAATTGCTAAATGTTTTGTGATTGTGATCGGAGAAAACAAAATCATTTTATTTCACGTAAGACCTTCAACTTCTAAATATATTATCTATGATGAAATTATATACTAGTTCAATAAGATGCTCCACTACAATGCCCCACAAGAATATCACTGAAATTTTGGATGATGAACGCTTTAATATGAAACACTGTATAAGACTGAAGGAAAAAATATGACGGAATCTTCAGTGCATTAAAAGCAATTACCAACTAAACTAAGATCAATGACGTGACAAAGTACAACACAGGAATGATTTCGCTTGCTTGCACTGCTTCATCTACTTTCAAGTTCCAAACAGAAATCTAACTTGGAGCTTCTGAATTTCATGACCTCCTAGTATAATTTGCTTAGTTCACAACAAAATCTTGCAGATACATTTATCAGTATAGTTACTCTGATGGCATAAAGGTAGTCTGATCTGCTGAAATTCATTCTGTTTCAAAGCAACAAAACACCACAGATCCAACACTGAATTATCTCAACCTAAAATGTACATTTATTCTTGACACCAAATATGGTATTTATTTTTAAAGGGCAGTTGTAGTTAGGTCACTATACAAAACTACAAGAAAATAAATGTCCAGTGTTTCAACAGCACCACACATCTTGGTGTCAATGGCAAACTTTCTAAGAGTGCACTAAATCCCACTGTGTCCTCTTGGACACTGAAACACTGAGCATAACTCTTTGAATGTAACCATCTAGACAATTCCTTTTACAAGCAGCCATACTCCTCTTCCACTCTACTTACGCAGATTTAGTATTTACTACCTTCAAACCTCCTCTGGGCTCCTATATTTGCCATCTGCATAGGACTTCACAGGAAACTATTATTACAGAACTACTGCTCCCCAATAACTATCAGTTTAAGAAGAGAAAGGGGAACTCATGTCAGGAACTCAAGCCTCTTTATGTTTTTAATTAGGAAGAAGAAAGAACCTAGGAAATTATTATGGAACTGAATTTTGATTTCCAGTTTATGTCTGGCATCTTTTGCCTTACAATGTCTGTTTCTACACTAAAAGCGAAGATACAAAGGCCTCACCTCAGTTACAGTCTACTGCCTAAATGCATTAGGGATAATTTGTGTGAAGTGTCAAAAACTATGGCAAAAGCTAGGCTATTAAAAAAAAAAGTACATATCTAAATAGCATGGTTATGTTAAGGATAAAAGAAAAATGCTTTGCAGTTGAAGTCTGGCATGTGTTTGGGAATGTAAAACAGAACACTCTTGCAGAGGAGACATTGGCAGAGTCTCAGTTATAACACACAGTTATTTCCACTGCCATTATAATATAATTCAGATATTTCAAATATTTCAAACGTTATACTTTTTTGTACAATCACAATACTTTTGAAAATTCACTGTGTTTGAGCAGTGCATTTATGGGGCTGAAGGACAGGACGTGGCAGGCAGAGACGACATTAATTGGTCACGAAGCAGGGGATGCCTCTGCCTGAGGCAATAACACAGTTCTAACACAGATTTTTACATGCAGCTGTAGAATTTCAGACTACAATAACAGAGTCAGATTTTACTACCCTATGTCTAAAACAGCTTTGTCAAAAGGTGTTAAGTACCCTGGTCTTTTGCTTTGGAGTAACAATTCTTGCACAGTAAGTGCAATTTTTTCTTGATCACAGCTAACCATTAAAGTATTATTACATTTTAGTACAAAAATGATAAGGAACTTATGAGTATTTCCTATTTAAAAATGGGACCAAAGAATCTTGAAGCAAACAAAACAATAACATATTTACCTATTCCTATTAAAAGACTAAATTAAAAATAAAACCATTTAAGCATGTAATTTCTTAAACAATGAAAATCTTACTCAAAAAAGGAAAGAAAATTGATTATATTTAAAATGTATTCACTTTGCACTTAATGAAATGCAGAGGAAACCTGTATCTCTACCTCTGAAACCAGCAGGTTTTAAATATGACTGTGCTTTGTTTTCTTTCCATGCAAGGCAGTACCTAAATCATTGCTCCACACAGCTATACTCTTATGCCCTTGCCAGAACCCAGTTTTATTCTTGTCATCTCAAAGAGAACAAAGGCTAAACCTTAAGTCCTATGAAATCAAGCCGAAGCTTCCCTTGCTGTCACCAGAGCACCAGAAATACACAGTGGACAGTTTACACCACCCACCAGAGATACTGATGCTAGGACTGGATGGACCCCCTTACAGGTGGATAGCTCTTTCCATCATCCACTGTGGAGAAGGACTGATGAAGCCTTCCCTAGGTTTGACGTGTAATTTTAAATCTGCCAGACCAGATGGGTATCAGTCTGACCAGGAGAGAAATCTGGCACTTGTCACAAAGGAATGTCAGAGCACAGCAGTCCCCGAGGCTGGCTGGTGGAAGGCCCAGGACAGCCACTGGGCTACACTTCCTGGGGCAAGAACCAGCCCTACTGGGGCATTTACAGCTCTGACTTCTCAGAAACAGTGACTGTTCAGCATTCCATAACAACTTAAGGGAAGCCATACAAGGAGGTGAGCTACAACACACACTCAATAAAAAAGTGTGTATGATCCTTAAGAAAACAACCTTTACATCTCAAGTTTCATCATTCCCTGACTATCCAAAATCGTTTTACCATCAGTCTTTTTTGCAATCTGTTTTCCCCACCCACATGCTAATATATAACTGAACAAAGGACCATGACCCCTCTGACTCACTCTGCTACTGACACCAACTTTTTTGGAGCACAGGTAATGGACGCCAATGGAGCCAACACAATCCTGCAGTTTCTTGTGTCATTCCCTTCAAATAACTTTAACTCACGTCATGTCAGTGAGGCCACTCTGAGGCCACAGTGAGGCCACTCCTTCCAGCAGGAGTTGTTCATACAAATAAAGGTCACTTCCTTGGCCCCAAATGCAAAAGATGTCTACAAGTAGCACAGCCATTCCAGCTGTCTGAGGCTCTGAAAGCCCTATGATTAGTTTATTAGAGGACTGGAAAGTGCCTTACATCAGTGCCAACTTTCTCATATCTGACAATATACTGTATAGAGTGTTTAGCTCTATATATTTAAGCAAGAAGAAAAACCCAAGACACACTATTCACTCCAATCACTCACCAAGATGTGAAGAAGCTCTCATCTCATGAATATAAAAACAAACAACTGTTGTAATACATATTCCTCTGAGAATAAGCCATGGTTCTTCATAAAGCTTTTGGATTGTCTGGCAAGTCTTTTCTGCTTATTGACAGGCTGTAATTGCTGGCTCTTTGCTGAAGTGAACCTCCAGCCTGATGCCTGACCTTGTCCCTGACCCCCACTTTCATCTTTTGTATTGACTTAGATACAATCTGGGCCTAACACATTTTGGCAAAGTACCACAACTTGATACTGTTTTGCTTTTGACAGGCTTCTCCTAACTCTGGCCACTTCTGTGGTTTCACTCACTGCAACTATCTGGTATCATCTGGGGATTGAAATGTGCAAATGGTATGCTGCTTGTAAAAAAAAAAAAAAAATCCCCAAAAGCCTCCTTCAGGCCAAAGGAAATTCAGTGCCTGCCCTTGAGCGGAGCTCTCCTCATTCTTGGTCTCCCTGGGCTGGAGTCTGGAGGCAGAGATTGGCTGCAGGTCAGAGCAGAGGCTGCCAGCCCCCAGCAAGGCTCAGGTCTGGCACAGGGACCTTGGCAGCAGGAGTGACAGCTGGGACCTGCGACAGAGGTGGAAAGGCTGGAGCTTTCAGAGCAACCCCAGTGAGAAAGCTGGCAGTTCTGCCGTTAAACAAGATTTGAAACAGATATTTTGGCCACTCTTTGCTCATACGTTTGGAAACAGAAAGATCATCAATAAAATTTCTCAACAATCAAAGCCACAATGAAATCAACATTGCGATAGAGAGGAATGCAGGCCTTTACAAAGATCCAGGATTTCTAAGTAAAAAGTTCCAGAAAAAGAAGGCAAAGCTGACACTTACTTGGTTGCTGATGCTTTCTGAACAGAAAGATTGAACTGGCTTCTTTATGTCATGCAACTGGCCCAGAAGTCTCCCAGAGGGAAATGGACACTCCTGCCCTCTTCCAACTTTGAGTCCAAGATACTTACCAGCTTGAACCCACACAGGTAATTTTCTCTCCTCTCTCCCTCTAAGCAGTGGAAAATAAATGCATTTTATGTTGCCCAGGATGGGAGTCATCCAAGTAGTCATCTAAAGCCAAGGTATCTCTATCACCTCAAGGCTTTTTCTGTAGCTGGTCAAGAGAGGCTGCCTTGGAAAGGAGCTCAACCTCCATACACCTTTGAACAGGAGGCATTTACTTTTAAATGGACAAAACTGGATAGCAAATTTCCACTAGACAAAGTGTGCCATTTTTCAGGTACCTTCTTTCCTACACAAGAGTAAGACAATTGCGAGGAGTGAAACTGTTGCCAAAATAATACTAAAATAGAAGTGGTCTGCATCAGTTCAAGGTAATCCCAGCTTCGGATGAGGTCAGGAATTTCTGTGGCAGTGAATGGGAGCTCTCTGGATTTCACAGTAGAGCCTATGGTCTTTGTGACAAAGCTACCAAGCTGTTTCTGTGTCACAGGATTGCTCTCCTAGTCCTATTGCAGTGTGTTTGTGGCATTTCTATGCTGGCAGGAGAGCACACATAGACTGTCTGAGACGAGAATCAGCTGCTATAATTTGCTGCGTTCAAATGTTACAAGACAGATGGCCTAAGCTCTTTCATGGCAAGCAAAGCGATGGAGAAGAGAGACAGAGGGGAAATGCACTACTTTAGATGTTCCTCGCAGCCTCACTCCTCTGCTCCCTTGGTTCTCATTAAATGTTTGCTCAATCCATCAAATTTATTCAACTATTGTTTTCCCAGCTTGGCTGTTTTGCAGGGACTCTGACAACGCAACCATTCCTGATGAACATCCGGGATCCCTAACAAAGTATTGCAGAAGAATGACACATAGTACAAAAGAAAAGAACGAAAATTGGCAAAAGATCAATTCATCCAAACTGTGGACCACAAGATTCAGAACTTTTCTTTTCCACGAATGGTAATGAAGAAGGAAGGCTAAAATGGTACCTTGAATGAGCACTACCATGCAGACTGCTTTGTAGAATACATATACTTTGAGAGAAATTTTCATGTATCATAATAAAAAGTGAGCTGGAGTTGATACATGATCCCTGAAACAGAACAATTTTAAAGCCTCATCAGGGATAGGAAAGGCTCCAATGAAGAGGAGATCTAAATAAAAAACAGTACCTGATTAAAAAAACATCTCTAGTAACTGAATTGGGAAGAGTCACTGGAAAGCTCTCTAGCAGAAAAGAACCTGATAGTGTTAGTCAACAGTAGCTGAACATGATGCAGGGTGTGCCCAGGTGGCCAAGAAGGCCAATGGCATCCTGGCCTGGCTCAGCAATGGTGTGGCCAGCAGGAGCAGGGCAGTGACCGTCCCCCTGTACTGGGCACTGCTGAGGCCACAGCTCCAATCCTGTGTTCAGTTCTGGGCCCCTCCCTGCAAGAAAGACATGGAGGGGCTGGAGCGTGTCCAGAGAAGGGAACAGAGTTGGGGAAGGGTCTGGAGCACAAGTCCTGTGAAGAGTGGCCCAGGGAGCTGGGGGTGCCTTATCTAAAAGCAGGTTGTAGCGAGGTCAGGGTTGGTCCCTTGTCCCAGGTAACAAGTGAAAAGATGACAGGAGATGGCCTCAAGTTGCCCCAGGGGAGGTGTAAATTATATATTAACACAAATTTCCTCATTGAAAGGGCTTTCAAGCACTGCAACAGGATGGCCAGGGAGGCAGTGGAGTCACCACCCATGGAGGTATTTGAAAGACTCTACTTGTGGCACTCAGGGACATGGTTTAGTTGTAGTGCTGGGTAAACAGTTGGACTTGATCAGATTAGAGACCCTTTCCAATCTAAAGGATTCTGTGATTCCATGAATGGGTGCTTAGGGTTCTCAAGCCTCTGCACAAGCTTCAGCTGTCTGTGACCTAAGAACTAGATAGAACTTGGTTCTCCAGGGCACCTCTTGTCCAACTACAGGTGAGTAAGAGTCAATTAAGAAAGGACCAAGGAGAACGTAAACACGGTATTTTTTAATTATGCTATTGCATTTAAATTCATCTGTCCCTAATAAGCCTATTTAAACAAAATGAAAACAATTATGTCTATTAAAACATGTATTATTAATACTGCTTTACTTACATTGGATAATTGAAATAATACATGCATGTTGTTAAAGTTTCCAAACAAGTCAAATACCTGAAGTGGTTTATTAGTAAGAAGTTAAATGGAAGACAGTGGTTAAGCACCTAGAATACAAAGTGCTGAAACTGATTCTGACAGCACTAGTCTCTTCTGCAAATACAGATAATGTATCTTTCTTGACAGTTTATTTCAGTATTTTTGGTTCACTGAATAATTCATTCCGAGCTGAAACCAACCAAGAGTTGAGGCAATAAGAACCAAAACAAAAAGCTTCAGAGACAGATTTCTTTCTAATTTCATCTTGTGAATAAAAGCACAGGATGAGAGGATGAGCACTGCAGTTCTGAAGCCCTGAATGCAGTTTATTAGAAATAAACACATTAAGTCAATAATTAAAATGTTCTTTTGTTTAATGAATTACTTTGTTATAAATGACAAAAATTGCAGAAAAAATAGCGAATTACAAAATATATTTCACATGTATAAGGTAGTCCTACCTTTTAAATATTTTAGGAATTCTGCTTTTGGACATTATTCACTAAATCCTGTATTTTCTTTTTGTGCAAGTTGGGACATTTATTATTATCCAGGAAGAAATGCATTATTTCTTTTTGGCTTGTTTGTTTTACTGAAACTTGTAGATCCATGATCTGAGTTGAGCCTGGAGTTTCTGGGCTGCAAAAGAGATGCTAAAAACAAATGCAGAGACCGCAGATCAAGCTGCACTTGACCAAGAGTCCTGGAGAGGGTCAGAGGCCACAGCTCTGCACAGCAAACACGTGAGGAGCAGGATTAGCTCAAGTGTGTAGACCTCATAACACACAACTGTACTAGACCCAACATCACAGCCCTGCTCTGCCACGTTTCCCTACCTTCCTCACAGTCCTGCAAGGAAAGTGACTGAGGCTTGGGGGGGCACGGCTGACTACAGAAAACATCATATACTTTAATTGACTGAAGAAATAGTACTTAAATGAACCAGAAAAAGAAGCAGAAGGAGGTGTTCAATAATGCTTCTTGCTCCTGCAGAAGCAGATTCAAACCTGTAAATGATCACTAATAACTAAGTGCAAAAAAGAACAAAATGAGGGAAGTCAATGTGAAGAACTCTTTCAGAGACGATGCTGCTGAAGTATTTGCTTTCTGTTAAAATTCTTCAAGCTGTGAATTTAAAATATCGCAGGTCCTTTATCACTCTGAGACGACAAATTTACACTGCTTAATTTGTATCCAGAAGAAATGAAGGCAAAAAAGCTTCACCTGACACTCAGTTATGCAGTCTTTTCTTAGCTCTGCTGTACTACTGCATAAAAGAGATAAAATACCATCACTGGTGGAGCTTTAAATACTTCAGTGTAGCAAAGAGCCTCCTGGGTGCTTGTGCTTGAACAGCTCTGCAACAGCTTCCCCCAAACGTTGTGCTGGAAGTGAAGGGCTGGCAGACTCCAGGAGTGCCTGGCCACTCTCTGCAGAGATACAATCTTTGGAAAGACTCTAAACAGCTGTCTTCAAAGAGGCCACTTCATTAAAACTTCAATATAGAAATGAAGTTTGGTCATGTCAAACACTGTTTGGGCACAAGAAAAAGACTGCTGTTGTGACAGACAGAAAGTCTGCCTGAATTGCATGGTTTGGCACTAGAAAAATCCCAACCCCTTTCTGTACTGTGAGGAGAGAAACAGCAGCAAGAATTAGTCAGTGGTGGGCCACAAAAGCTAAAACAGTGCAGGCCTGCTTTATTTCCACTAGAATAAACCAGAGATTGTTCAGCACCATACCTGTATAAACAACCTACTTCAATGCTTCATGCCAAGAAAGTAAAACACAAGGTTTAATTCACAGCATATGACAACACGACTTTGCTATTCCTGAGATGCTGGAGAGGAGCAGTGCCCACACACCCCACCATTCTCCACACACTGAGCTGCCCAGCCCCACTTTGGGGTTCAGAAGGAGGACAGGTGGTTCATTGATCGACTCCAGCTCCCAGTGCAGAGAGTCACAACCCCCAAACTGGGGATCTTGGACAATCCTAACTCCACCTGACTACCCATGCTGCCACTACAGATGACCAGTACGTGACAGTTCCAGACCCCTGATACAGACCACTCACTGCTCTCCTGATCTCCAGCATCATGATCCCTTCAATGTTACCCGTGTGATACAGGAGGTCTGAACTCAAGGATCCTCAATAATTTCCCGAGTCCTCAGTGAGGAAACAGAAGCTGCTGAAGCATCTAGGCTTCCCAAGCCAAAGCAGGAGTTGGCTGTTTGTTTATCTTCTTGGCTTCTGCCAGGGTGGCCCCGTGTGGTGTGTCTTGAGCACAAGGAGTTGCAAAAACACAGACAACATTCCTGGACCTTTGAGGGTATTTCTGGTGGGTGTGGAGCCATTCCTTGCCTACACCCCAGCTGCTCCGCCCAGCTGAACTTGAAAAAGCAGTATCTCCAGAGGCCAAACTCTATCCTACAAGATCATCAATTATCTCATTGAGAATCATTGACTTAAGGCAGGATTTCGTTTCTGAGGTGGGGAAAAAAGTTACTGGGGGAGATGCCAGGAGACAGCACCATGAATAGTAAGTGCACCATAAAAAAAACCACTATAAAGCAAGCCAGGCTATAGCACAGCAGTCCTACAGAATAGGTACTCTACACCCAAGACCTACAGAAATGCCAGGAGTTCAAGAGGAATTACTCTAAAAAGCCACATGATTTATTAGAAGGTGTTAAACTTTCTGTTAGCATTTTGACCTATCATATATAAAATACTACAGGTATGCAGCCTTTGAGAGCATGTTCCTAATATAAAGGTTTTTTTTCTTATTTTCTATTAAAGGTTTCATGACATTCAGGAAGCATTTTATTCCTATAGAATTTATTTGAGATCCTTGTCCGTTAGTCCAGTGGTGGTCCAAAAGCACTTGAAAGTTCTCTCAATGACATTTTTCCCTCTGTTTCTCACTGTTCGATCTTTGCAAAAAGTGACACATTCTCCACAAACTGCTGGCCAGCTGCCCAGCAGAGGAAAGAGATGAAGCACCTGCCGCTTCCCCTCCTATTTCTGTAAGGAGGAGAGAAAGGGAAATATTCTATCCTGAAGAACATGAGTGAGCTGCATAGACATGCTATTGCGGATGGCTGATGTGCAAAAAGACATGCAAGAAGGTCTCCAGTGAAAAATCAAAAGGAATCAGGAAAAGCGTCATCCTCAGACAAAAGAGAATTCCACCTAAGAAGTGAACAATATTGAAAGACCTTGAAAATTTGCATTTAGGGCTTTTGAGCTTTCTGAGCAATGCTGGAAGACCTGGGAAGATGTGGTACTGCAGAGCTGATGCTGCTGCACTTGCAGTGTCCCTTTCGTGCCAGAGAGACGGACCCATTACTGTACAAAGATCTGCACCAGCTCTGCAAGAAGCACCACAGTCGTGGTGGGTTTGAGAGAATGCTGCCTCCTCCCTGCTTCTTTCTCTTGTGAAAGCTAAGAAACCAGTCCAGCATTTAAACACAATACCAAACACACACTCCTCCCCCTCAACTTGGTTTTAAAAAGAAACAATAAAAGCCGCTCAGATCTCAACAGATATTAATTCTCACCTTATATACTATTGCCCTCCGCCACTTAAAATACAACTGGTTGTGTATTAAACAATACTTTACACGTGACTTTAAGTTTCTTTTTTAATTATAAGGAGTAAGTGTGTTTAGGAGGTTTAACTAAAACTAACAAATAACTGGCTGGTGGTTTTAAGAATTAAATGCTTTTCAATTCCTAGGCTGAAAATGGGACAGCATGTTAGCATCATAGAGGATGCGGGGAAGTTCACACACTTCACTGAATATAACTTCACTTCAGCCTCTTTCCAGAAAGTCAGAAAAAGTGCCACTGACACCTTCTTTTTCTGCCAAAAGAAAGCAGGCCAAGAAATGGTTGGGTTGAACTTATAAGAATATTCCTTTGCTTTCCTATAGCCAAGGAATGTCACGTAAAAAGGCCAATCACTCCAGTCACGCATGTTTTTGGCACAGGAGAAGAGGCAAAAGGATGGTCACCACGTGCCCATGCTCAGCCAGGTACTCTGAGCCACACTCTCTAAAATCTCTTACACTCTGCACAGGGACAGGATGAAAGACGCATCACAGTGAGGAAAATGGATATTGTGGAATACAAGAAAAACATTTACAGACAGCAAAATCAAATAGCTTCCATGCAGCATATCATTACCTTGTAGAGCTCATTGTAACAGGAAATTGAAAAGGTTTACATGAGTTTAAAAAATATTCTACATTTGTAGAGGATGGATTCATCATAAGCTGTAAAATATGATGGTTTGGATGCAAACTATGGCTCAGCAAGCCTCCATAGTGATATTGATTACTGAAAGTTGGGAGAATGTAGTAGAGGAAATGTCTCCAGCTTTACTCTGATTTTATATTCCTTGGCTCGACCGTGTGTTATTGCAGCCTTTGCACAACTGGAAACAGCCTCTCTGCGTGCAAGAGGCTACACCAAGGAAGCCAGAAACTACTTTGTATTAGGCACTGAATGTCTTTATGGCCCTGGGGAAGGCATGTGACCTCAGTTCTCATTCTGCCGTCACCAACCTGCAAGCAGTTTGTTGACAACTAATTAGCTAATGTTTGTATGTCTTAAACATGAAATGAAATTATAGAATCATTTAGATTTGAAAATAGCTTTGAGATCATCAAGTTCAACCATTAACCCAGGACTCCCAAGCTCATCACTACAAAGCATCTCCCTAAGCACCATGTCTTTCAAATACCTCCTGGGGTAGCAACTCTACCACTTCCCTGGAGAGCTTGTATTTCCCCCTGTATCCAGTAAATGACACAGATTCTCCTTGACCCTTTCTTCTGCTGCTAATGTATTTGAAAAAATATTTTTGTTGTCTTTTATGGCACTAGCCTGTCTAAGTTCTAGTTGGGCTTTGGCTCTTTTCATTTTCTCTCTGTATAACTTCACGGCACTCATTTATAGTCCTCTTAAGTCTCCTTCCTCTTCTCCCAAAGGTCACAAGCTCTCCTTTTCTTCCCAAGTTCCACCCAGACCTCTCCATTCCCCACTGGGTCATTTTTTGACATATGGGGACAGCCTGCTGCTTCATCTTTAAGATTTCCTTCTCAAAACACATCCAGCACTCCTGGACTCCTCTGTCCTTTATGACTCAGTCTCAAAGACTCTTTTGGCTGGGCTTCTAAAATGCATCAAAGTCTGCTCTCTGAAGTCCAAGTTCTCCTGGAACCAAAAACTGTCACAGCATGACTGCTGTGCCCAGGACAGCCTCCAACCACCACACCACCCACCATTCCTTCTGTGCTCACAAGCACCTGGTCCAGGGGCACACGCTCCCTAGTGGGCTCCCTCACTAGCTGTGTTGGTAAAGTCTATTCCATAGACTCCAGGAATAACCTGGACTGCTTCCTCTTTTCTATGTTGTACTTCCAGCAGACATCTGGTAAGCTGAAATCCCCCACAAGAACAAGGGATAGTGATTGTGAACCTTCTTCCAGCTTCTTATAGAGTATTTCACGTGCCTGTAACAGACTCCCACCAGGACAGCTGCCCTGTTGGCCTTCCCCCTGGTTCTTACCCATAAATGCTCAACCCTATGGTCATCATGGTAAAGCTCCAGAAAATCAAGACACTCAGCAACATACAGGACTACCCCACCACCTCTCACTCCTGCCTATCCCTTCTCAAGAACTTGTAGATGTCCATTGCAGCACGCCAGTTGTGTGACTCCTCCCGAATTTCTGTGATGGCAATGTTGTAGTTTTCCTGCTAGGCTATGGTTTCCATTTCTTTCTGCTTTTTGCCCATGGTGTGTGCATTGGTGTAGATGCACTTCATAGGTTACTGATCCCACTGCATTTTTGGGGGGAGAAGTCCTAATTCCAATGTGACCATTCTCAGGCACATCATCAACCCTTCCATCTTTGCTGCTGACTGGATCTCCATCCCCACTTCCACCGAGATGGCACACAGAAGGACCTTCTAAGTCACAATACTAAGTTTACATGGATACATGCCAGAGATTTGTAGAGATGAGATACTACATAAGCAGTATCTTCCAGATGGATCTTGCCTCAGAGACTGTAGGACACAGACATGACTATGCCATAGTCTGCTGCAACGGCAATTCATGGAAACCACTGCATTATCTTTCAAATTACCTAAATCTCGATACCTATAACAGTACAGCACCATAAAGCTTAAGGTGAAATCGCTACCAAGGCATTTGCCCAGTTCCTTGGGAAAGCTCTCCCAGCTATCCAGAGCTCTATACATGTGCTGATGGCAAAAAATAATCAATGTTACACTGGGTGTACACAAATGCAGTCCCTACAGTCAAAGAGCTTATTAGGTAGGATAAGCCATCCGAAGCTTCCTACCACATCTAATTCAATGTTTGGGTTTCCTCCATAGTCAAAAGAGCTGGAATGTCCAAGCACGGACCTAAAGCTGACATTTTGTGTGTAATAATAAATGTCCAGTTCTGGACATGAGATTTTCTGGGTACCAGATGTGAACTACATTTGTACCTCCATACTTCATTCAGGTTGTCGCTGTTCTAATTGAATAAAGTAATAAAACTCTCACTGTGCTATGTAAAAAGCCTTAATGTGGCTGCCAGAGCAAATTAAGAGACAAAAGGACCAGTAGTTTATCACATCATTTATTGCTGAGAAAAACAGTGCATTCAGGCTATTAGCGCTATTATGCTACAAGTTATAACAGGAAATCAATAAGGGTAAGAAAGAGAAATGTCCACATTCATCTCCAATCTCCTCTCCTTTATGTAAAAGGCAAGGAGAGAACTGAATGACTGCAGTGTTACTGAATGATGTCAAAAGGCGCAGCTGTTACTCACAGAAGTGTTGCCACTGCTGCCATTTGCTGAACTTTGAATATTTTAAATTCAGTGAATTTCCTAGCAGACAAGCATCACACTATAGCAAATGCGGTACAGACGCACATCCTCTGCCCGGCAGAGCTCTCCTCAGCCCTGACACTGACCGCAGCTGGCACCTCAAGATGCTGTCAGTCAGGTCTAACACCCATCTCCTGTGCAAGTGCCTAGAAAGGAGCTCCTCTCCTCCTGCTCTGCTCCTGCTTTTCTCGCACCAGGCCCAGCACAGGCTGTTCTTCCCTCCCCACCTCGTTGCTTCCTGACCTTAGGGACCTTTTGCTGAATGCAGCTACTTGCTATTATGACTGGTATACTTAGAGAAAAATACTTATGTACTGCAGAACAGTAGTAGACCAGCAAGTAACAGACCTCTGAATGAAAGGTCAGTTCACTCTCCTTGGGGGGAAAAAAAACATTAAGAATTACTTTTATGCAATTATCTTGCATCCATTCTGGTTATAGTGTGGCTCTCCTGAGGACGTGAAGGAAACAGAAATGCAGGCAGTGAGGTCACTCATGATCACACCTACTGGAGTCCCTTCATTCCACTCTTCAATTTCTGCCAGTACACACATTAACCCACTTTTTTGCTGCATGATTTTCTCCAGCTTGTGCTGTGCTAGAGTTAAGTCATCAGAGTTACTTTTGCTAAATTACAAGGAAAGTAAAATTTAACCTAAGATGTTAAAATTATGAGGGACAGACTGTGTAAACATTCTACATGATTTTTCATTTATCCTCTACTCTGTGCCTTTTCACACATTTTTTTCACCATATATTAAGTGTATCAACCTCTCTAGCAACAAGACACAAACACAGCAATTGGCAGCTCATCATAGCTTTCATCTTTTCCAGCCATTTTTGGTCCCAGTTGTGCATCTTTCATGTGCTACAAGCTCTTGAGAGCAATACGTGGCCTAGCCTATTCATTTACAAAGAGAAAGAAAGGAAGTTGAAAAAATAATGTACACTAATATATTTTCCCCGGGGACAAGGGCAAATAAAATAAGGAAAAGAAGGAAGAAGACAGGTCATAGATCAAAGAAATGCCCTAACCAAAGTTTTTAATTGAATGGAAATTTAGAAACAGCTAGCATGCTTTGAAATACTAGTAGTGGGATGCAGACTTCTGTTGTGCAAAACCAGTCCCACAGGAAAGCCAGAAGCTCAGGAAAAAAAAAAAAGAAAAAAAAAAGGAAAGAAGAGAGGATTAGTATCACCTTGCTTTAACATCAGTCTGAGATGTGAAGACTTTTCAGGATGAGCCCATCACGGTTCACTGCCTGCAGACAGAACCCAGATGAACAACTTCAGGTACACACTGCTTAAATCATTGACTGAGATGAACTGAAAGGTGTCACTAACTCTGCCCCAATTCAGTGGGATGTTCTTCAGTGAGGAAAAAAATCTATCTGTAAGGCAGCCTCAGGGAACATCTGTGCAAGTGTGTGACTCTGAACCACTGCAAGTCTGTGTTCTACTCCATCTCCTTGTAAACAAGATGACATCACTTTCTATTTTCATCCTCTCTGGCAAACTATTTCATCAGCATTTCTCCTGTAATCACTAACTGACAACACATATTAGCGTTTTTTAGCACAATATTTAACATTATATACAGAGAGATCTCTGCCAAAGTTTCACTGTCTTATTGGGGTGTTAGGTAATGCTAGAAATATTCTCCAACCACAGAGCCTGCCGCTTCCACAATCTACTCTTTTTTTTTTCTTTTGTTTTCCTGGAAAACTACTTGATATTCACTCTTTCCTGACTGTGCAAGACTCAGACTTTCTGGAATGTTATCTTGGTCTTTGAAAGTTTCATTATAACAATTAATAGATCACTGTAATTTCCAGTTAACTTCACAATGTCCTTTTTTCATTCATTCCTAAACTGCAATCCCTTGCTTCTGTTAAGCAAGAGGTAACAGCTCAGACTAGTTATGAAGCTAGACCAAATCTGAAGGACCACCACACTGGAGACAGTGGTTGCATTCCGTATTTCCCAAATAAAACTTAAACATCTCTCTTCATGATAGGAAAGGAAAAAAAAAAAAAAAAAAAAAAAAGCTTTTACACATAAACCCATGTCTTCCAGACTCCATGGCTTAAATAACTGTATACGTGTCACTGTCTCACAGCAATCCAGGTTTCTGGGGACTGAAAAGCATCAATCATAAGAGCCCAATTTTTATGTGAAACTCTCTTTAGCAGTAAGGAGGGCAGAAGGCAGCAGACGTCAGAGGGAACACAATATGCCCTAACAGGTAGAAGATTTGAGATAGGAGTCTCCTTTTATCAGCTAGAAAATAGTTAATTCCAGAGTTCTCCCATATGGAAAAGAACAGACCCAGCATCGTGGGGGAAAAATATTCCTCTCAAAACAACCACCTTCATGGAGGATCCAGGATATAAAGCAAGGTATGTATTCTGGCAAAGCAGCTGTGTTATGACCATGATTTTCACTGGTAGATCATAAGCTGCTCTGAGTCTGGAAATCATCCTGACACATACCTCACATAAGTATAGCAGGGCTATTTGACTTCATGTCACATCTTATTTTAAAGTTTAGTAATAAAGTGTAAAGCTTTTTTGAAAAATCTGAATTCCAGTCAGTCTCTTAAGTGACAAAACTGTATAAAACTGACATAAAGAAAAAATTGTTTTATTGCTATAAAATGCTGGGAATAGTCTCTCACACTAGAGCAAATCCACAGAGTGAAAATTTTCTTAGCCAGTCCACATCTTCTATTCTTATTACCATTATCACAAATATTTATATTTGAGGCTCAGCAAGCTGCTACAGTTCAGACAAGCCTAGACAAACTCAGACTGAAAATGCGATTAAATTAACTCCAAACCAGTGGAATAACTTAACAATGGATTCTAGCAAGTTTAAATGTTTTTAAAAAAGATTTTAAAGTAATGAATCAGAAATTTCCTCTAACTCTATTCAGAAATATGTCATTGCAGTGAAATAACCTTTTGGTGAAATACTGCACTCTGTTTAATGAAGAATGCCAGAATCAATCTAGTGGTTTTTTCTGGCCTACAACTTGCTTGCCAGTTCTGCAAGAACTCATCTTGTAGAATAACTACCCTGGGATAAAACCCCCTGCATTTATAACAATCATGTGAGCCCACCACAATGGCATTATTTGAAAGGCCACTGTCAGTATTACAGCTGTAATGCATCAGGACTCTCCTTTGTACCCTACTTCTGCTGAAATCATTCAAGCTACAGTGGCGTGAAACAAGAAAAAGGTCTCCAAGACTCGAAAAAACATGGCCTTTGTTTAGAAATAAGAAAGATGGGGAGATCAGTCGTTCAATTCAACATCCACATGCTGATCAGCAACCACAATGGAAATAACAGTAATACACAGATGGCGTGGAAAGACATTTCAGTATAAAAGAAAGATTCCTCAGTATTTCGACCCTAAAAAAAGTATTCAAGTTTCTTTTATTACCATACTTTTTATGTTAACCTCATTCATTCTTAAAACACATTATCCCTCTCAACAGAAAAAAAAACCCCATGAACTAATAATATCAAATACATTAGATAATTCTGAAAAAAAATGCAAGTATTGATCACATTTCACGCTGCAGTAACATGCAACTTTGGCTGAGAGCCCCTCTAGTTCTAGCTGCTGGCACATAGCCCTGTGATCTCCTAAGAATGAGGATTTGACAGTGCATCTCAGAAGGAGATTTTCGCCTTTAGGCCACTGGTTCATGCAACTTCTGCAATCAGCTCTTTGTTCACGATGTACACACGTGGACACAAAGATGTTTAATGCTACTGAAGTCAATGGGATGGAAGTACGTGCTTGAGTGTTATCTTGATTCAGGGCCAAAAAATAAGTCTCTTGAAAACAAGAGGTGCAAAAAATGTGTGTTGAAAGTTGAGACTCACTCTGATATTCTTCTAAGACTCACTCTGAGAATTCTTCTATTTAACACCCAGTAAATCATGAGCATCAAAGGCTCTTGCTCTTCTACTTTCTTCCACTTAAGCCAACAGTAAATCCCAGAGGTGCAAAGCCTTTAGAGCTCCAACATTTAACCACCTCAATGGGTTGTGTATGCCTGGTATTTCAAGAGTATGAACATTATCTCCACTTTCCACAAAGAACTGTGATAGACAGAGCTAGTCCAGATAGGAGACCAGCCTTCAAACTGTTTCCACAAAAACTCTTTAATCATATACATTTTTAATCAAACTATCTTACTATTTTTAAGTATGTGATACGTGCACTTGGTAAGCTATAATTTGATTGAAGCATGCACAATAGCATCCAATAGCCAAAGGGATCCTGTACAAGGCACACAGTTACACGTGGAATTTTAGAGCTGGTTACCCATGGAAGCACATTAAGTCAACCATGACTCCTTGTCAATATCCACTACTGGATTTTTAACCTTCAAGCCAATTGGAACCAATGTGAGGTAGGAAAAGAGGCAGCAAGGTACAGCATTTCTTCAAGTTATGAGAAAACAGGATACCAGCTAGAAAAAGGGACTCTGCTAATGACAAGCTCAGGAAAAGGCTGCACAATTGGAGGATCCTTACCAGTTATCAGGGAATCCACACTGGCTCTCATCATAAAGGCTGAAAACCCTAAAGAAACCAATCATTATTTACTGCTCATAAAACTAGTTATTGTCATTCAGGAAAGCACTTTAATAGCTTAGCACCCAAAACTTAATTAATCTGTCATCTCTGTAAGTCTTCAACCACTCTTTATAGTGCTTGAACAGCAGTAAAGCCCTCACATTCTAAAACTGGAGACCAGCGTGCTAGTTCTGCATTCCAGAAGGAAACAAAACTACTCAGAACATCTTCCTATCAGCAAGGGTCAGTTTATCAGAACACAAAATGATCATATTCTATAAATACACCACGGTGTTAATTTCAAAGAGGAACCCCCAACACGGAGGGAAGAGTTCATCTGGGAGCAAAGAGACGAAAACCTGGCACACATAGATCATGGCCAGAATGGTAAGAAGGCTGCTAAGCAGCTTTGTTACAGCCCCCAAGTACTACTTGCAGTAGCAAAGAATATATTATTTTTAAGATGGAGTTCACTTGACCTGTATACAGAGACTTGGACTGAGGCAACCCTTTCAACTGCAGTGTCAGCAAAAAAGGGACAAAGGTGAAGTACTGGCACAAATGAGTATGTGAATTTTAGCAAAGGATTTCATAGAAAGTGTGAAGAGCAGGAAATTACCTTAGGAATACTGCCCAGCAGAGAGACAGATGCACCTTTGTTAATGGGCAAAACCTCACACCCCAGAAAAATTAGTTTAATACAACATAATAAAAAAGGCATGAGAAAAGAAAGCCAACCTGTGGGTGGCATGAAGTGGTATGTACCTCTACCAAAGGATACAAAGTGGAATGAGCTGCACAGGAAAATGAAGGACAGAAATAGTTCAGTCGAAGAATGGGAGAGGGCAATCAAGATGAGGAAACTCCAGGCACAAGGCAAAACAAGTCTCTGAAAGTGGACAATTGCTTAGGGTAGAGAGATCACAGGCTTGCAAAACATGATGGACACTGAATAATCTACTCTCAGAATTAAACACATTTAAATTTGTTGCTGTATCTGAGCCACAACTCCCAGCATTTTTAAGATCAAGCCAGAAAGGAGGAAAAGGCCACCTAACAACTGCGAACCTCACAAAGATGTCAAGTGAAAAGATGAAGAGCTGCAGGACAAAAAAGGAGTACCTTAGCTTCACTTTTAATGCATGTTGAAAGCCTTCAATTTGCAGACTAAAATTTAGATATGAAATGCTATTATTCTCTTCAGTTCCTTCATTCTGAACCAGCTTTTCTCACAGAGGACAGCTATTCAGTCCAAGAGAGGACTGATGCTGAGATCCTTTGGTTATGATCACTTCCAAGTGAATTTTTTCAGTGTGTCAACAGATAATTACCAGAGGAGAGGAAAACCAGCCACAGCTTGTCCAAACCATTATCTTCAACATATTACACACATCTGCCTTTGCTTTTCTGTTTAATCTAAGTGCAATAATAGGAGCCAAGAAGGAACTCTGATGAAACAGGTCAAATCAGTCATTCAGTCTGATAACTCTACACTGATAGTGCTTGTGCCAAATTCCTCAAAGGGCAACTTAAAACAGCAGGCACAAGCAATTCTGTAATATTAGATAACAAAGGAAAACATCTTTTGGTTCATGGTATTTTTTTTTAAATTCTATTTGGATTCCTAGACCTATAAACATTTGGTTAATTTAATGACAGTTTCTATTCAATTTCATTCAGGGTCCAGTACTGAACTTTGGAAACAAAGATAGTAATGTCATTATCTTCCAGGGCATATGGTCTAGTCCAGAAATGTCTCAGCATTGCTCAAAATATATTAAATAATTTGTCTCACATTAGATGCAAACACCCTTTAGAAATATTCTGAATCAAGCCTTCTACCATATGAATTTTCATAAGTGATTTTATTGAGTAAATTAATCCTTATGAGATCTCTACAGAATTGCTGTTTTTTTTTAAATTGGGTTCCATCATATTCCCAAAGAGGGTCAAAGAAAGAATCCCATCTTAGCTTTTCTGAATCTTGCCATTTCTTTTTTATTATCATCATAAATATATGCACATTTCTTTTCTTTTTTTTTTTTTTTTTGTTTTGTTTTGTTTTTTTGGTGCAATTAATTTAACCATATAAAAAAATGCCTCACAGGAGTAAGACAAAAAAAGCAACACTCAAAGTCCCCACTGAATGTTTTTCTATATCAGCTTTTCAAGCTTAACTTTGAGAAAGCAACTAGTTAATAGTTATACCATTTAAAGTACAAATTCTTTGTGGTGACAAACATCCAAGTTGCAAATAGCTTTTTTAACATGAGTAGTTGAAATAAAATAATGCAAAGGGCTGGGTAAGAACTGGCTGGGTCTTTTCCTGAAAAGAAAGAAATGGGGCATGCTGAGTTATGAAGTTTTAGTTGTGTTGTAAATTCAGTATGTGTGAACCAGAAACAGTATTTGGATGGTCAGAGAATACTCAGTTTCTAGCTGCAATTATTTTGGTTTCAAAGCCACTGAACAATGCTAAACAAACCTTATAGACGCATGGTGCTCCTAACACAATATAAATCTCAGCCTAATATCCAAAATGTGATTTACCTCTGTACTACTTCTCCCATGCAAACTGTCATTTATAATACTATGCTTATGTTCTATTTTTAGATAGGAATTATACATTAACTACCTTTACTGGCAAGTTTAGATATACAACTGTATGTTCATTCTTAATGGAACAGAGTCTCTCCAGACTCTTGCTTACATTAATTTCTTTTGACTATTACCATTTTAAAGAGACATTAATTTTCTCTTCTTGAAAAACAAGAGAAATTCCCTACCTTCTATGACTCTGACTTTGTTCATTTATGTGTTTAAATTCTAGTATCTGAAATACTCCCAGCTCTCTGAGAAATAAAAATATGACTGGATGGGGATTTCTGAAAGCTCCCAATACTCTATTCCCATTGAAGTCACTGCTTGTTTATTCCACACTCCTGTGAGATGAGAGCTTAGGCAGCACTGAGGCCTGATTTCATGTTGTAATGTTTCCATAAATGGACTTCTAGGCATACATAAAATCTATTTTTAATCCATAAGCACTCAATAACATCAACAGTGTCGATTTTCTATATGCCTATATTCCCACTTGTGAGTTCCCCTAATAACTGTTGAACCTGTTAGCTAAATTGAGGATAAAGCCTCACAGGTATTTCAGTTCTGTAAGCTTTCTGAAGACTAGCAGGAAAATAGAGAACAGAGACTATATTAATGTTTCCCAGGGAGTTGGGAAGAGCCTCATCCTCACTCTTCAGCAGTCAATCCAGGGGGAAAATATTATGGTATGCCTTGATACTGGGAAAAGTTTAGAATGCAGCTCACATTAATAGAATCACGGAATCACAGAATAAGCTGAGTTGGAAGGGACCTACCAAGATCAAGAAGTCCAACTCCCAGCCCTGCACAGGACCATCCCCAGGAGTCACAGCATGTACCTAAGAATATTGTCAAACACTTCATGAACTCTGTTAGGCAGCCTCTCAATGAGGTAAAAACCCTTAAGTTTGCAATATTTCAAATGTACAAATAATTGATTTGAATGAAATAAATTATGTTTAAGCTTTAACACAGTAAAATTTAGACATTTTATATCTGCATTTAGATATTTTAAGGAAGAAAATGCTAAAACAAATTCCAAATATATTTGAGATTATTTATTTTTTCTTTGCTTTCGTATCTTCTGATCAGCAAGGGAAAACAGTATCTTTCAACATGTGAGCAGCAGATAGGTACCAAGTATCTCCCACTACACAGTCTGAGGTGCAGGAACACGTGTAGGAGTCAATAATTACATGCACTACAGCTGCTCCAAGGAGGAGATCTGCAGGTACAGATCTTTCAGTCAGCATTATGCCTAAGTGGGCTTCGTCAAGATGAGTGAAAAGAGGGAAAGGGAAAAGAGCTGGTTGAGCAGTGAGACAAACACAACTGAAAAGATTCAGAAGATAGAGAGGTACTGGGCTCAAAAAATATACATTCATGTTCATTCATGTTCACTTACACATTCATGCAACCAGCCAACACCCAAAGTATATTTTTACCAATACTACCCACAACAAGATTTATGTTCTTTGCAGTGTTCAATCAATAACTTTTCCCTCCAGTACTTGCAACTCCTCAGCAACGCTTGGCTCAATTTTTGTGACTGTGTACCTTCAACCAGGTGCTGCCAAGAGCTGCTTCCTTACAAGCAGTGATTTTAGACCCTCTTAGAAACCTCTGATAAATTCATTCTCCATAAGTCAGGCACTAATGCCATTATGAGGTCTAAACCAGCTGGCAGGGGTGAGATGTATTAATCTCAGTTGACCTCTGTACACATAAAAAATTGCTAACGTAAGATCTTGTGGAGTATATGCTGGCCTAAGTCTATGTAATAACTGCCTGAGATCCTGGGGAAAAAATTAAAAAAAAAAAGAGAGAGAGAAGCCAAATCTAATCCTAAATCTTCTATTACTCCAACAGTAGTGTCAGCCCTCCACATTTCATCCCAGAAGCAGTGGTAGTGAACGTTTATTCCTGAAGCTCACATTTCACAGAGTTAATGGACTGTTACAACTTGCAAGTCAGAAATAACTACTATAATGCCACTGCTCATCACTCTAAAGAAATCTTTAATCTTACCTAAAGATGCAGCATTTTGAAGAGATCATCAAGAAGATCCAAACCACATTTCTCAGACAGTAATAAAAGCTGAAATAATTTTAGGTACATTTTGTGAGCTTGCTGTGCTAGTGACCTACTTGCCCCAGACTTGCTCTGAGTGCGAAAAGAAGACACATGCAGAAAGTTATTCATCCCACCTGAAGGTGGACATCTAAAACAAATGGGATGAGCAGTTCTCTGCAGGTGTCTTTCTCTCCCCCTCAATTATAAGGGAAGCTTTAGCAAGATGCCCCATTTTTCAAACCACCAAATTTTTTTAAAATGAATGGTTTTTTCCTATACCAGTTGCACTTCAGCCTAATTTAAAAGGTAAGGCAGACTGAATCTAAATGTCAATGTGTGTGAATCCCTTAAGCACAAGGCAAACCAACATATAGATATAGATGGCTGCACAAGTACATACACACACACTTTTCAAAGGCCTGCAGCCACAACCTGAGATGAAGTGACTGACTTCATGACATATTTTCTGATCTATCGTGGAGCTAGGCAGATGGACTGAATCACATTTGAGATTTCATCTCAGTTCTAAAGGTATTGGTAGGAAATCTAGCTTTAATTCTGAGTTTTCATTTTCACTTTTTGAGATTGCTTGCTTCAAAAGAATATGTAAAGACACCACCATCAAGAACGCATTGTCTGCAATTAAATATAACTTAGCACAAAATCAAGTAGTTCTGCTCCCTAGGAAGATGAGCTATGTTTAATAATATTTAAATCTATTTTGTCTCATCATACATATATTGTGCAGCCTGAATTTTACGATTTTTAAGATGTCAGAGAACATATTCATAATAAAGTTGTTTTGACGATGGTTTGCATTAAGCTCCATTTAGACAGAAATCAGAATTCAATTAAAATGTGTATATCCTAGCATTTTAAATAGTTCTTAATTAGGAAAAAACACCTAATTGTGTTGAAAATATCAGAAAAAGAAGTACCATAATATGTTTGACTTAGTAAACAAAGAAAATTGGCCTATTAATCAACTCCCACTGCTTCTATTCACCCAATAGTAGCCATATTTCTGAAATAACTCATGGGCTCCAAAATAAAATGAAAATTTAAATCTTTTTGAAAGCATCTGTGCAGGTGTGTTTCTATTTTAATTCAGGATGTTTTTCTCTGCAGTGTTGACTTCATACATTTGGTTTTTACTTATGGACTGAAAGAGAAAACCAGTTGTTCTGTTTGTGGTATGTTTGGTTTGGGGACTTTCGTAAGCCCAGACTGACTTCTCAATTTTGAGTGAACTGAACAAAGTGAAAAAGGAACATTCACTCTACAACTGTCAGGTAAATGGAAAACATGAGTAATGAAAGCAAAATTTCTGTACAGTAGTAATTGAAGACTGCAGATTTTTGGAAAAAAAAACCTACTGTAAATGTTGTCCATACTGATATTTAATGAACTGCATCTCACTGTACTATGGTTGCAAAGCTTGAGCTAAACTCAAGGGATAAAAATAGTTCTTCAATTCCATACATGATTAAGAAAACTGCAATATTTCAAGTAGAATTTGACAGATTTCAATGAAAGCATTTTGTGGTTATCTAGTAATGCATCTTACATTTTGCAATGTATTACATTTTGGTCACATCTTCAAATAAGCTGCCATGATTTCAAATGGGTTTCTTTTACAAACTAGATAGCATGCATTTTCTATTAAGAATGTTTTTATTACACAATTGAGTCTTAGATTAAAGAAAAATATATTTATATATCATCACAGAGAAAAGTTTGCAGATTTTATGGGGATTTGTGCAGAGTAATCTCCAGAGTATAGCAGCAGCACCGGCATTCCTTCTGCAATGCAACAGATGTAAACAATACAGAAAAAGTAAACAGACCTTCTAAAAGCTACTAACTTCATCAAGACCACATGATATCAATTCTTCAAAACAGCATAGGATAAGAAAGATTTTCATTGAAGTATAAACCAATATTATAACTGAGAACAACACACTTAGGATTGTAGTATTTAAGTTTTATGTCCAGGTAACTCCAAAACTGTAGAAGCAAAACAAGCATGACCAGTTTTTCAATGTCTATCAGAACAATAAAAAGTCCTGCATAGATTTTAAATAGGAGGTTGTAGGGCCTGTTAACAAAAATGTACCATTTGACACCTGAATTCAGAATTAGGTCCCAGCTACTGAGAGATCAGCATCAGCTTAAGACCACGCATACTACCAGGAACTGTGAAATGAAATGAGTCTATAAAAATTTGCAATTATTCGAGAGAAATCCTAACTATATGGGACATATAAACTTTCTCACTGGCTGACAACGTCACTCGGTCCATAGCAGGAATTCTTTGCAAAACAGAGGCAAACAGAAAAGGATTATTCTGAAATTGTTCTGGCAGGAAGAGCCAAAGGGAAAAATGCAAATGTTACAGCATAGAGACTGCACGTTATCCTTGCAATGCTCTATGGAAAGAGATATTTGCACTAGAATCAAGCAAGACTGCACACTGATTACCTTTCCACAGACAGATTAGCTGCTATGCACACGGGCACAGGAACCACCTCTCTTAGACAAACAGGATGTGGGAGAAGGTGGCAGAATATGGTCAAGGTCTTAAAACGAGATCCTTGAGAACACCAGAACCCAGAGAACTCCAGGGAATTGCTTAGACTTCCACTTAACACCCTCAGCACTGGCATGATGAATGCAAGCCTGAATCATGTTGCAGCAGAGAATTTCCTTATGAGGAGCTGTCTGAGGTATTAATTTTTCAGTTTCGAAGTTACCAGAATAATCGTAAGGACAAAGACAGTAATCACTGAAGGATAATACAGATAATAAAAGAGTAACTCATAATTTACATACTTTAAATTAGGCAGAATAAGCTGCTGTCCCGGTATTGACTGAGTGATCCTGATGGATTTATGAGACACAATGCTAGATCCTGTATTCCTCAGTCAAATGTTTCTTTGCCTATAGGACAACATTCATACACCAGATCGAGAGGGGAGCACACATGAAGACATTCCTTCTCATGTTTTTTGTAATGTTTCTTTCTCCTCTGTCAACCACAAGGGAGAAAAGCCACAATTGTTTTATACACTATTCCTTCTCTTTTCTACTAGAAGTCAAATATGGATTCATAGAGTATGAATGTAAAGATACCAGTTAATACCGAAAAGACAGACTTCAAGCAACAGTGGCAGTAACAGCATCATTATAGTTTGACTACTTTTAGCAAAGATGTCTCAAAACTGACAAATTTAAGAAACTAATCACTGCACTGAGGAAATTAGTGCTAATAAAGTAATCCGAATACCTGAACTTTTCGCAACACAAAAACTGTAAAACAGATTAGCATTTTATTTACCATTCATTAGTAAGAGATGAGTTGCAGCTGAAATCACACTATATTAATAAGGTCACAAACACAGTAAATTACTTTTTTACAAACTGAACACAATCACACAATGCTTAAAATTGCATTATTCCCAGTCGTGGGAACAAGGTGAAGATAGGATCTGCACCTAGTGTTCATTTTCCACAGGAAGTAAAAATGGCATGCACTGACAAACAAATGCACAAAATATACATACACCTCACACGAGGTGCACGCGGACTGTCTCTCCTGAAGAGCTCAGTGGGGAATACAGAGACTGAGCACATCATTTGTTTTTCATAGAATCATATAAGCATAAATCGGTTGGTGGGAAGGGACTCCTGAAGGTCATCTAGTCCCACCACTCTGCAATGATCAGGGACATCTTTTTCTTAGCAAGAGCTGCAGTACCACATGGAGGAACTGTGAAAAGTCAAATCTGGCAATGTATCAGATTGCTTGCTGACACAGGGCTAAGCTGTGGCCTCAGTTATACAGACACAGGCGGACAGGCAGGAGGGAGCACACTGAAACAAGAGGATGCCCTCCCACATTCACCAGCAAGATATTGAGCAATTACTTCAGCAGGGAGTTGGTAGGAGTCTTAGCACACTATCCAACTCCTTCCAGCCTCTCTGCCTTACCAATCATTTACAATGACCCTCCCCTTCTATTGCACTGTGTTGGTAGACCCAAAGGGAAGATTATTTGGGAAAGTGAGGCAGGGTTGCAGCTCCTTCATCTCCCCTATGACACTCAGTACATGGCTGGTGATGCACCTGGCTGAACATGCATGATTTCATATGTTACTCCTGCTGCATCTGGCCCTACAATGCATCTAACAAAAATCCCTGAAACATAAAAATCACCACCACCACAACAAAAAAAACTTCAAAATTTTTAGTTCATCTGTTTTCTTTATTTTGAACATATAACAAGGCTGTGTAGTCAATTCAGCTTTGTACCTAATGTGATATGTGATTTTGAATTTCTTTCTTAAAAAAGTATGTTTAAGGTTAAACCCACGTTTAATGATCTGAGCGTGCTTTTATTTTTTCTATCCTTTTCTTTAATGTTCTGGCAAAAAACGAAATGAAAATATCTCTGATGCTTTCCTTCTTTCTGGCTGCTTTCCTCTGCTTTATTTTAAAAGTATATATTTAGTGAAAAATTTGTGAGAGCAGTGCTTTGTTTTGAATACAGTAAATGTGGGGATTTGACAGGTTCTAGAAATCTTCAGCTTCGAGTATTGCCAGTCTATTCTCAATTTTCTTTTTCTGAGCCTCAGATGTCAGCATCAGGAGTAAAAATTTACCAGCTTTTAATAGAAATGCTGTGCATATGTGCAGGAAAAATTGGACACTCCATGTGAAATAATTCAGGAATCATTATGGGTAAGAACTCTTTGTTAGTGTCCATCATAAGCAAGCACAGTGTATCTTGCATGTCTTAGCTCTCTGACAGAGGTCCAGCCAAGCCCCCAGTGGGAGCTCCCTGTGTTTCTTCAAGTCAGCTCTTCCACCAGGCCCGCTCATGCTCTGTGAAAAGCTCTGCCAGCTGCTGCTGCACGCACAGGAACCTCTGTCAAAACCAATTTAGAGAACTGCCTGGTTTCACGTGCTGGCATCGGATCCTCTATTTTATCTGGCAATTTTAAGCAATTTTTAACTGGCAGGAACATCAAGTCAGCAAGATAATAATACTGTGGAGTTCACAGTGGCTTGTCTCTTAAGAATCGGCTTTGCTTTAGCCACAGTAAATGTAAAATGAAAATAAAATACAATACTGATAAATAAGACAATAAATAACTGAAGGAAATGCTTCTCTCCCACCTTTGGAAACAGAAGGGAAGCAGAAGCTGCATTAGGTGACTAGGCTGGCTATTGCCCTAGAAAGAAACAAGGCAGCTCACGGTATTTTTGGTCTGGTTTGGCCAAATACTTTTGAAGATACTTTCAAATACCCTTTTGAAACTGATGTGCTAGCAATTCATTGTCAAAACTGTAATAACACGTAGTTAAATTTGCAATCACTTCACTGTAAAAGCACACAGAGAAATACATTCTGTCTCACTTCTGATAAGAAAAACAGGTGACATTTTTTTCCCTTGCCTAAGGTAAGGTTTAAAAGCAATCTGCTTGACAAGGTTTAACTTTAGGTCCTGCAAGCATTGGTGATGGCACAAAAGATAGCAGGAGAATCAGGAAATGGCACAGTCATTGGAGACAAATCCTGAGACAAGATCCCTGTACAAAAATAAAAGGGAGCTCCTGCAAGCCTTGAAAAATATCCTGCACATATTGATAAAAAAGCCTTTAAAGTCATTCTTCAAAAAAATAAACTGAACTGACATATCAAGTCATTATGATTTCTTCTTGACCTTCCTCTATATCCTTATACACTAGATGAAACCAAACCCAGGGAACAAAAGTGCAAAGTAACAAAACCAGAATAATAGCTTTCCCTGTTTTGTTCCAGGGTTTCTTTGGAGAAGAGACTGCTATTTAACTCCCATGCCACTGAAGTCATATTCAGGCAAGCATGTGAGAACCAAGATATTTGATTTTTATCCAGGACACCACACTGTCATTTTGTGTAATTCTTTGTTCTCCAATACTGGCTATTCATGTGCCCTGTTATTTTACTTCAGTATGGCACTTAGCTCTCAGTCTGCAGAAACAGTGGCACATCTGAGCAGGAAAGCAGACAGGAGGTAGGACAGCACAGACAGTAAGGCCACAGCATTTCAAGGATGGCTGCACCCTGGTAAGGATCTCCAGTCTTTGCCCACCTGCAGCAGTGGCTGTGGGTGGCACTTCTGCCTCTCCAAGCTGCCAGGGCTCAACCATTACAGTGAAACTAAAGGTATTTACATATAATGATATTGCCTGCAGGAAAATACTGTCAAATGCATGAACACTGCCCAGGAAAGGCTTATTGTGTGTACTGTGACCAGTTAGGAAACTGGGGAAAGAGCAGGCTGAACAGCCATACTGATCCACTTCTCATCCTCCTTTGCTTGCCAGTGTGGGAACAACTCAGGTACAGGATCAGCCCTGAGATGCATGCTATAGTATAGCATGAGGTTCCTCTGTGGTGTAAACAAGTTTATTTCTGGAGTGATGCTTGTTTCTATGTTGTCATGTGGCCAAGAGAATTACTCATTTCTTGAAGTCTGCTGGGAGGCAGGCTGTATATATGGAGATGGGGCTTTGCCATGCAGGTCCAAGAACAGACTCAAGACACCTTAACATTACTCTAGGGTTCTGCAAAGATGGGGTTGTCACTCAGTCATTTCTCAGAGGTGCCACTCAAGACACCCTGTGGTCTGCTGTAAACAGGGTGTGCACCTTCAGAGAACTGACTCTGGAGAAATGTCTGCACATGCAAATTATGTAACAGCAGACCACACACATACTAGGAGTAGCGAGATCACTACTATATATGATGCAAGAATTTTATATTTTGCTTAAAACAAGAGTTTAATTTTCTAGGATCTTATAAATGATAGGAAGTGGTGAGAAATGCGTATCATGTCAGCAAGTCTCCCAGGTGACAAGCATTAATTCCAAACAAAAATAAAACCAAGCCTATTCAGGTACAGACAGTTTTCTTCCATTAGGAGGATGAAAAAAACAAAGAATCCCTTTCCTCTTCTCACAGTTTCAAAGACATCTTACTAGAGTAGCAGTGATACATGCACACCTGGTGGTTTGGGAACCCCAGGTCACACTATACAGACAGAGACGAAGCAAACCAGCATTCCCCTGTGCGGACTGCCAAACATTCAGAAACCTAAAAAATCAATATGGATGTGGCTAATGGAGCAAGGGAACAGGCTTACAACCTGATCCACAAAGGGAAACAGTGCCATAACTCTGGGGCTTTCTATCAATTTCAAAGCAGAAAATTCTCTGTAGGAGAATTATCCTCTGCTAGGAGGTCTTAAACCCTTTTACTGCCATCTGGATGTGTGAGTGAAATCACTCCTATCAGTGATTATCCATGCTGTGGTATCGCAATTAAGCTGTGTTGGTCCATCTCCACAAAGAGTCCCAAGGCATTATCACCACCTACTTGCTGTTCTCACTCAGCATTACTGCCACTGGTTTGTTGAGGCGAAGGATTTGTCTTTCAAGAAAATTGGCTGAAAAATTAAGGGCAGAACAGTACATAAAGGGTTTCCAGATCCCACAGTAGTTCTGGTAATCAACATTCTGTGTATCTATTTTTACTCCTTCTCTCTAATCAGTCTGGGTCTCTGCTTCATCCTCAATCCACTTTTTTTTTGTGAGTCATATCAGATAAGAAATACATTCAACTATGAGAAAAATCTTTTGCAACTGATCCAAAAAGAAACAATAACAGAAACCCCCGCATATTACATTTGGAGCCTCTTTAAGAAACAAACAGAAACAATGCAAGACACTGAAAAATACTGACAGGTTTCCTAATGGTCTTGTTTAGAAATGTACTGCAGCTGAAGTCACTTGTAGGATATCCTGTGGGTGACACATAAGGTAGTCAGTATAGGAGAAAAAGAAACTGGACATTTGAATACAAGTATTAGTATTTTTGCTATGCAATCTCTAATTACATCAGTTACCCCTCCCTCTCTGTCCACTGCAAAGGATTTGTTTGGTTTGTCTCAGTGTATGGACTGAACATTCTAACTCTGAGTACTGTACACAAACCCCTCAGAACAAGAAAGAAAATGGGGTTCTGAGGTACATCCAAAGAGAAACGAAGCTCAGGAAGGGTCTGGAGCACAGGTCTGATGAGGAGCTGCCAAAGGAACGGGGGATGTTCAGCCTGGAGAAGACGAAGCTCAGGGGGACCTTATCACTCTCCACAACTCCTTTAAAGGAGGGTGTAGCCAGGTGGGGCTTGATCTCCCAAGCAATAGGACAAGAGCAAGTGTCATTAAACAACACCAAGTGAGATTTTGATTGGATATTAGGAAAGATTTCTTCACTGTAGGGGTTATCAAACACTGGTAGAGGTTACCCAGGGAAGTGTTTGAGTCACTACACCTGGAGGAATTTAAAAGATGTGTAGATGTGACACTAAGGGATGTGGTTTAGTGGTGGGCTTGGCGGTGCTATGTAGGTTTAATCTTAGGGTCTTTTTCAAACTAAACATTTTGATTAGTCTTTGATTGTATTACAAACTCATCACTGAATTTCTAAGCATTTTATTTTATCCTGTATTAATTCATGTGAACTGCGTGCCAGGCCTTGCCACAAGAAGTGCTGATGGAAGTTTTTCATTGATTTTAGTGCAGCAAAAGTCAAGACGGCTATTTTTCAAGTTTTTCATGGATCTAGTGCTTAATAAATAGTTTTACAGAGTTGCAACATCATCAAGTCCCAAGGCACAGCAGGACTAAAATACATTGGCAGAAAGTTTGAACAGAAGGTAAAAATGTGTCCTCCTGCACCATCTCCAAATATGCAGAGCTCTAATTAACAAAGCAGAAACATGGGATGTTGGCCTTCACAGCATGGAATACAGATCAAAAAGGAAACATGAAACTGAACATTTCTCAAGTACAATAGGCAGCTTGAGACCATGTAGGATTTATTCACTACCAAAAATATTAGAGCCAAACCCAAACTCCCAAAAGAAAGTATCTCCAGTTTCACACTGTAAACAGGACGCTTCCTTAGCTTTGTAAACAGGAGACTGATTTGAAACTAACTGCCAAACAACTCTACATAATCCAGTGTTTCAGCCAAGAGCACCTCACCAGAAGCAATGAGAGCACTTTTGTGCTCTCCTTTATCCAAAATGTGGTATAATGTAATCAACCTCATAAATACAGTGGCAAGAATTTTGGAGGCAATTCTTGAATACAGCTTGAATCAACTGACTAAAAGATTACTACTACATTTCCCTGCATTAGTGGGCAAATTCTTACTACAGAGAATGCCAACACAGAGCCTTCATGGTATTTCTTAGGACTCTTTTAGTATCCTGATGTCAAATCCCTGCAGGTACACAAAAGCCAGAGCAAGCCAGGGCAGCCCTTCTTTGGGGCTGAGATCATGCTAAAAACTTTTAAGAGTTAACCCAAGGTTTCTCAGCTGGGTAAGCAAAACTGAGTGCAGCTACACAAGGAACGGAGGAGGATGGCAAGGAAAAGGGACATAGCTGGACCAAAAGATGTAAAGAGCAGGACTCCCCGTTCCTGCTACTGCTGCACATGGAAAAAGGGGGAGATTGGGAAACAGGAAGAGCAGGATGGAAGAGATAGGGAAGTTGAGCACTGCTTCTTAGGACCAATGTGTTCCACCCATTCCACTCATCTCTCAGCTGTAGTAGATGCCATTGTGGAATGGTTGAGGTTGGAAGTGAGCTCAAGAAACCACAATTACTGCTCTGGTGACAACAAGGAGATGGTATTTTGAGGCCTTTGGGACTCTGGTATCTGCAGATGCCTACCCTGTGTTCAGTGCCAGTCCTGTAAGATATTTTAATTGTTTTTAAAGAGATCAGTCTGCCATTTGCTGAAAATATATTTCAATATTAGCCAGACTATCATAGGAAAAGACTGGAGTATAAAACACACAAAATCCTGCTGCATCTTTTGTACATATAGTATATGAAAGGCATGAAATTCTTCTGATTTACAGCTCCCCAAAGGAGTTTCTTGCTGTAGAAATAATATATATTTTGTGACTATGTTCATTTCATGTAATTGTTACACACAGTCTAAAGAAGGAATAACAGAAATATATTGTAGTGAATTTGTATATTACTGTGTTCAATACATTTCTGCCTTGATAATCCTTTTCTAGTAAGTTCCCTTTCAACTAATAAAAATTTCAATAATGTGAAAATGACTTTCAGAACATCAACTAGCAACCTGAAAAACTGCCATACATTATCATTAAACATAACTCCTTTCAACCCAAATTCCATAAATTACATAGCTACCAACTTTATCATGTAAAGACCTTAACTACCCTGAATAGTTAGGCTCAAATACTGGTCTAATAGTTCATTGTTCAACTAGGACTTCAAAAAATTATATTAAACCTGGGGTATGGGTTTTTTGTTGGTTTTTTTTTTGGTTTGTACTCTAAAACAAATTTGCAGGTGCAATATTTTTATGATTTTAATGCTGATTTGGAAGCAACTATATCAAGTGTACTTAACCTCACTTTCTTGTGCTTCTGTCCTTAATTTATGTACTCTGTACAAACATTTGAACAAGGCACACGGTGTGACTTTTGGGATATCTTGTGCAGGGCTAAGAGCTGATCATTCTTGGTCCCTTTCAGCTAAACGTATTTTGTGATTCTGTGATAGCTATCTATTTTGCTATATTAGATGGTATTCTAAAAATAAAAATTATATTTATATTTATTCTGCAAATGCATGTACAAAAGATTCAGGCCTATGATATATATATACTTTTTATTTTGATAGACTACATACAACTGACAAAAACATAGCAACAAAGCCTGTAGAAAAGCCTCAGTTACATATGTTTTCTTTGTCTCAGTCTTTGATAGTAAGACCAGTTTGCTTTGGGTATCCAGCCTCCTGTGCTGGAAGAGAGGGATAGGGAGCAGAACGAAGCCCCCACAGTCCAAAAGAAATGGTCAGTGACTTGCTACACCACTTAGACACAAGTCTATGGGGGCAGATGGGATCTACCCAAGGGTCCTGAGAGCTGGCCAAAGTGTTCACCAAGCCACATTCCAACATTTACCAACAGTGCTAGCAAATCTGGAAGATCCAGTTAACTGGAGGTCAGCAAATGTGACACCCATCTACAAGGATGGCCAGAAGGAGGATGCAAGGAGAAGGAGAAACACAGGCCTGTCAGCCTGACCTCAGTGCAGGGGAGAGTCATGGCAGCACTCATCAACAGGATGTCATCATGCAGAACATGCATGACAACCAGGGAATCATGCCCAGTCAGCATGGCTTTAGGAAAGGCAGGTCCTGATTGACAAACCTGATCTCCTCTGTGACCAGGTGCCCCGCTCAGTGGATGAGGGAAAGGCTATGGATGTTGTCTGCATGGACTTTGTGTAAGTGGGTTCACCTTGGCTGGACACCAAGTGCCCATCAAGTCTCTCTATCACTGCCCTTCTCAGTGGGCCAAGGGAGAGAAAATAAGATGGAAAGCAACTCTTAGCTTGAGGTAAGGCACTTTACTAAAGCAAAAAAAAGTGAAAAATTGGTGAGTCTAAACAAAGAGAAGAAATTTTTTTCTCTACTTTCCAACAGGGGGTAATATCCAGCCACTTCCCAGGAAGCAAAGTGCAGCACGCATAGTGATTGCTCCAGAAGGCAAATATTGTAAAATAACAAATGCCCCCCATTTCTCCTCCCTCCCTTCGTTTTTATATCTGAGCTGATGGTATACAGTACGAAATATCCCTTTGGTTAATTTGGGCCTGGCTGTGTCCCCTCCCAGGACCCTTCCCACTCCCAGCACTTGATAGGGGCAGAATGTTAGAGAGACAGCCCTGATGCTGTGCCAGCATTGCTCAGCAGTAGCCACAACACTGCTGTGTCATCAACACCTTTCTAACTAACAATGCAAACCACAGCACTGTGAGGGCTCATGTGGGGAAAATTAACTCCATCTCAGCCAGTCAAGACACTTTAGTGAAGCTTCTGACATCATATCCCACAGAACTATCCTTCAGAAACCAGGACTGCCCAATTGTCCAAGTCCAGAGAGTGGTGCTGAATGGAGTTACATCCAGCTGGTGGCTGCTCACAAGTCAGATCAACAGAGCTCAGTACTGGGGCCAGTCCTGTTCAATATCTTTATCGATGCCCTGGATGGGAGGAGCAAGTGCATCCTCAGCAAGCCTGCAGATAAAACCGAGTTCGGCAAGAATGTTGCTTTGCTGCAGGGTAGGAAGGCTCTGCAGAGGGATCTGGACAAGCCCAAGGATCCAGAAGCACCTGGATTGATGGCCCAAGGCCAATTGTATGAGTGCTGAGTAAATAGCTGGGCTTGGTGGTCTTAGAGGTCTTTTCTGACCTAAAAAATTCTACAGTTCCTAATTTTGCAAATACTTGGTACACTTGGTTCATCAAAAAATACAGTTATTTTTACTCACCTCATTTACATAAAAGCTATTTGAGCTTTCATATTACACTGTCTTGTACAATTTGAATCCCTTGACTTTAACAGAATTATGAAGATAGTCAAAGTTAAGCACATGATGAAAATTACTGCACTAATGATCCCCTGTGAATTTTCTATTTATGCCTATTCCTAGATGTTTTATGAAACACAACATTTCTGTTCCACGACAGTAGAAAAAAACTCCCAACATTATTTTAGATTTTCAGCACTGTTCGGTTTCTACAAATCATAGCAGTATCAAGTTTTCTCTTCCAGCCCTTTAAGAATTAGCTGGCCTAATTCAGTTTCATAGTAATACTTAAAAAGCCCCAAACGAAAACCAGAAAGTTTCAAGAGACTGTCTGAAGAATTTATACTGACTTCCACTATGATATACATCTGCCTGATAAAACATATTTCAAGTTCCTTTAGAGAAATCCTCTATGCTGCTTGCTGCTGAGTCAGGGCTGGAATTCTCATGCAATATCCTTTGATATTCAGTCCAAATTGTTAATTATACAGATAAGAGACATCATCAAAGTCAGATAATTGTAAACCAAAGTGCATTACTGCAGGGAAATTAGTAAGGCTTTATTTTTAACTGAAAGCCTGAAATACACATTTCTATACAAAATCTAAAAAAACAAGGAAATAAAGCCTATAAAAACCAATTTATTTTGGCCATTTTACCGTTTACACAATTTTACATTACCAGAGTCCTCTAAAAAATGTATACACGTCTCTTATAAAATAACTCAATAAGTGCATTCAAAAAGCGATGGTCTATACCACTGATGATACCAGAGAGATTTCATAGAATCACGGAAACATAAAATCATAGAATCATGGAATGCTTTGGGTTGAAAAAAACCTTGAGGGCCATGAGCAGGGACACTTCGCACTAGATCTGCTTGATAAAAGCCCTTGAACAGACCTCTCTGGGCAACCTATGCCAGTGCCTCACCACATCCACAGTAAGGAATTTCCCCTAATACTTTAAAATCACAGAATCATAGAATGGCTTGGGTTGGAAGGGACCTTTAAGCATCCAAACTAAACCTACCCTCTTTAAAATAACAACCAATCAACCAACCAAAAAAAACAGAAAACAACACAATCTTCTCCCAAGAGCAGACATTTAACATTGATTTGGTGAGAGAATACCACCCAAATCACCATATACTTTTACCTGCAATCAGACATCAGCCAATACAAGGAAGAAGAGGGTACAGTTAATGGCACAAATTTATTTGGACTGGCCCTTAAAGAGCCAAAAACTGTTGGCAGTTCCCCAGAATTATAAAGTGCAGGGTTTTTTTGTATTTTGGTGTGCACAAGAAAAGCAAAGTTTGAAAATTCCTTTTATTTTTGGATTCATAATGAAAACCACAAGAGCATGGAATCATCTCAAGTCATCTGATGTTATGGTTTCAAATCCACATCAGAAGATACTGATTCCATGGCTTTCAGTTGTTTACATACTGAAATGACCTGACACTATGCTGTCTGTTCTGTTCTGTCTTTCCTTTAAACTCTGGAGTTTGAAGTTTAAAATATGTATGGTGATGCTTACTTAGTCTGAAGATACAGACTAGGCATACTTTCCTAGACTAAGCAGATGTTTGTTCAATAACTGATAAGAAAAAGCATATGATGTTTCAGTTAACCATTATATAGTAAATAATATTATTTACCACTTTTTAGCTTCCACTTTTCATCTCCAAGTACAAACACAAACAACCAAAATAGGAGAAACAAAATATCAGACTTCTTGTAATTAGGCAGTATTACCGGCACACTGCAAACTGGGATACTGAGTCAAAACAGAAAAATGGAAGCATCTGGGACACCTCTGTATTATTCTGATGAACTTCAAAGTACTTAACTTAATAGCATTAATAAACACTAAGTGAATACCACTACTTGTGCTATAAATGTCACTGGCACCTCCAGGACACTTAAAAAAATTGATTAGTGCTACACTGAACTGCTGAGTCATCAATGACAGTCCTTCAACTAGGACAAGAGGATGTCTTGTAAGCAAGTTATTTATATTCTTAATATCATCAGCAGAAAGTACAGTCTGGTTAGGTTTGGTACTCATTAAATGGCAATTTTTTGCATGTGATGCCCTCATCTATAGATTTCTTATCAGATCACCTTCAGCCTTAAGTAAAAGCAATTACAAACAGGCCAACTTCTTTTAATCTGAAAGAAGAAAGGCAATACTGAATCATGCACACTGCAAATGTTTGTTTTGGCTGGAAGCAATACCAAGCCTCCATATTAAACTCTGTGTATGCAGTACCACTAGTTTATCCTGCTTGGAATCAAAAGAAAACTGGAACTCAATGGATTTTTTTTTTTTTAATAAAATGTGCAGGTGGTCTTGGACTTCCCAAGGTATTTTTTTGAAGCTGAATGGGCCTTGTTTCCTCTTCTGTATCACTTTTAATTTCACAACCTAATAATCATGATCATCAACCCAAAACATAATATTAAACTACTTTTTATCTTTGCTGTGTGTTTTGAGAGAGACTGTTGTAACACATTTACCCGAATGTATCGTGTGCTCTCAGATCTGTATTGTCATGTCTGCAAATATTTACAAAGCAAAAAATACTGTCTGACTCAGCAATGCAACTCACATGTCTTTCATGCTGTTCCATATCATTGCTTCAGACCAAAACAACACAAAAACACCACTGCGAATTATAAAAGGCAAAAATACTATTAGTGGCCTCCAGCCAACTGTGGTCTAAGCATTTGCTTGTGAGCTCGTCACATGCATGCAACATTTGGAATACTGCTCAAAACCTCTGGCTGCACAAATATAGACCCTCGTTCAAGGAACTCAAGCAACAATTTTATTTCAGTAAAATCAGGGCGATCAGCAGCTGATCTGCTTTAAAGACTGCAACTGCACACCCAGCTCCACTGGCTGCACCAGAACCCATGGTTCTTTGCAGAGAAAAAAGCAACAGAATTCCCAAGCACAAGGGAGAGAGCAAGGCTGCAGCATGCTAGGGGTCTACACGTGGTCTTCATCAAAGTCTGTGACCTCTTCAGCACGTCCATAATATCCACTCAAGAACTGCACAAGTGTCCGACTTCAGCATGGGTGCATTCACTGTAGGCTGCAAGGCTCACTAGCACATGTCCCAGCAAAGATGAAAGGCAGGATGTAATTACACAAAGATCTGCAACCCTTCAACAGCCCCAGTATTAGCTCACCTGGTACCCACCAAAGATCAACCACTACAAGTTGCCTTGGATAATTTTAAAGGTACAAAGCTTGATAAAATTATTACACCTAGGAAGACAGCAATTACCTAATCATTTCAAAGGCTTGTTCTCTTCATCACTACAAGAAGCAATTTCACCACAGGAAGTCTTCTGAGGAGTAAAACACCCATCATACTGCCATTAATATGAAAACTTTATTTATATTAGGGGCTAATAATTTCTTCATTGACTATACAGAGAAGATCAGAGTAATACATATTTTGATGTTCTAAGTATGTAAGTTTTCAATGAAAAAGCTCGTTTGAAGTTTGAAGGATGGAAGCTTGCTTAGCTTACTTCAGAGATGGTCTCAGTTCTTCTATGAAGATGGCAGGCTTACAAGTCATGAAGCTTGATAAAACACAGAACAATTTAAAAAAATGAACCAGAAATAACAAATATGTACTTTTATTGTGCACACATACTTTCTTTTTCTTTAATGAGATTAAATTTGACTTCTGTATCAGAAAGAACTGCATTTCTGTCCTGCTTCCTGACTCAACATTTCCATTCTAAGAAAAAACTCCTCCACCTTCTTTAAGTCTTCTTTCAGTGACTAGGAAAGGCATAAAAAATAATATTAAGTTCAATATGGCTCCAAACATTAAACAAAAACATCTTCCTAAATCAACTGTATACCCATTACATGCGTTGTATACATGCTAGAAAATAAACACTGGCAAATACAGTCTTGGAAATGGCTCAAGTGACTGGGTTTTTGAAAACGGTTTATAAAATATATAAATGCTGTCAACTGGAAGATGTTAACTTGAAGACTGATGTTAACTCTGTTCATTTGCAAGGAGAACATCCTGCATTTCGCCATATAAGAAGGTACAGGGCAACGCGCAAGAGCAAGTTCTCCCACGTGAGGCTGGAACACACCAGGCTGCTCCCTGGCCAGAGGCCCATCACTCTTCCCAAAATGAAAGTCGTGGATTCTAGAGGTGAATTTCAGCAGCGCTACTTTTATGCAGTCTCCCCACTCATTTCCCGTGGGGTCACGGCACACGATCACTCGAGGCACCTCGTCCCACAGCGCTGCAGACGCTGGGCAGCACCTGGGCTGTCCAGGACATCCTCTGCCGGAGGATCCCGGAGGGAACCGCATCGGAGCTCAGGCTGAACACCCTTCCCACGGGGCTAGCGGTGTCCGAGAGCCCAGAGGGGCGCACACCATCCCCGGTCATCACAGGGGACGAGGCCAGTCCTGGTGGGGCAGTGCCCAGCAGATCCAGGGGAACACCAAGCCCTGGGCTCAGACCCTCCGGTCGAGGAAGTCCCGTAACCCGGCGAGTCGCACGCTGACAGCCCTTACAGGAGTCGAAGGCGGCGAGGCGATGGCAGGGCCGGGAGACGATCCCGATCCCGCTCCCGCCAAGCAGCCCTGTCGGCGCCCCCGACACTCCGCCCCTGAGAGCCCCCGCAAAGCCGCCGCTCGCCCGCTCTGCCCCGACGCCGGCACATCACAGGCACACGGGGCACTCGGGGCACTCGGGCCCAGGGTGCCGAGGGACGCCCGGCGGGGCCCGCCTGGGCACTGGGACCGAGCACTCGCGTTGTCAGGAGCCAGGTGCCCCCCGCAGCCCCGCTGGGCCGACTCCCAGCAGACCTCCTCGAAGTTGCCCCGAGAAGTCTGGGAGCAGCCGGGCAGAGTCGCCCCCTCAGTCCACACCTCCCTCCGGCCACCTGGCCACACGCTCCCGCACCGGCCTCCGGGACCGGACCCCGCAGACCGACCCCACGGTCCTGGTTGACTCCCGGGACGGGACCCCACCCGGACCGACCCCCGTCTTCCTCTGGGGACGCGGCCCTCGCTCCCGGGACAGGGGAGCGGCTGCCCCGAGGCGCGCCTAAGGGCTTCCCCCGCAAAAGCAGCCCTTGGGATTAAATAACGCAGCAGGACACTTACCATCTCGCCTGAGGTTGGAAGCCCGCAGGGCTTTTATAGATCCGCTCTGGGCAGGGGCGGTGGTGCCCTGACGGCTGCAGAAGTTCGCACAGACGACGGCGTAGAGCAGGAGGAGGATGAGCAGTTGCATTGGGACCAGCTGCGAGCGGGACCGTGTCGCTGCGAAGAAACGGGCTCCTCTCCCGCCGAGGGTGCTTCCCTCGCTCGTGTTCTCTTCTCCCTTTTAACGGACTTTGTGGTTGTTGCGGGTTGCTTGTTTGTTTGAGGGAGTTGTGTGCAGGGAGGGGGAAAAGGCACGATCCTCGCAAAAAAAGCCCCAAACCCAAGAGCAGGCGAAGCAGCGGTCACGGCCGCCGCTCTACTCTGCGAGCTGCCTCAAAACTTCCTGCATGCTGAACTCTGGGCTGCCCTCCTGGGCCGGCCAAACTCGGCAGAGGTGCGGAGCCGGGCCCGCCGCCCACTCCCCTCGTCCGGCACGGCCGTGCCCCAGCAGCAGGCGGGGGCTGCCGCAGCCGCGCTCCCCCTGCCGCGGCCGCCGCCGGGCTGCACCGCGCCTCGCACCGCCCCGCCCGCCGCGCCAGCCGCGGGAGCCGCCGCCGGGGGCTGCAGCGCCGGGGGCTCTCCGCGCCGGGGCTGGGGCAGCCAAGGGGGCCCGCGGGAAGGGGGCGGGAGCGGTGCCCGGGCCCTCCCTGAGCTACCGGCAGCGCCGTCTGCACTCCGGGCAAAAAGTGGCAGGAGGGATGGTGCGAGGAGGGGGCTGTCCCCGGTGCGCAGTGAACGCCGGGCTCCTGGCGACTGAGTAGGACGGAGCCGTGAGCCAAGGGCTCTCCGCCAGCGCAGGGGTCGCGCACCCGGGGGTCCCGTCACCCTCGGGCCCGCGGTGACCACGTAAAAGTCATCGCTGGGCCGAATGACTCAAATCTCCGAGCTGTGCCAGGGCGAGTGAGGAGATTCAATGGGACAACCGGTAAATAACCCGCAGTTGTCCCTGGGAGAAATATACGGGCTTCTTCTGTCATGCCAAGCACTGTCCAAAGCCTTTCATAAAAAGTTAGTTCTTACTAATTTAGACCCTCATTAAATTCGGTATGGTATTAAAAGATTGTATTACTGCCTGGAAGAGTTTAGGTCTAAACCAAAGGTATGTGAGGGTTGTGATCAGATTGCTAGTTTAAAACTCTTTTTCTTTCCATTAGCCCCAATGAAAATAATCAAAAGGAAGATGCAGAAAAAAAACCCCAAAGTTCAGGTTTTAACAGTTCTCTAATAAATTTTTCCCTACTCAGTTTATTTCTTACAACATTTTATGCAGGCTTAGGCAGTCTAACAAACTGTTACATGCTGCCAGATCTTTAACAACACGAAACATACGTCACTAGCCGAAGAATGTCAATATGGTGGTGTATCAGGAGTCTTGGATGAGTCCTGCTACACTGTGAGGACTGCCTCTGGCTGTGTGAAGCATTTTCTCCAAGAGCATGCTAGGATGACAATGGGACTGAAACATCTTGTATGTCTTAAGAAACCAGTAGGGTGCAATTCTGTTATGCATAATTCATGCTTCTTTATCCCTTTCATGTTCCCCAAAACTGACAGCGAACCTAATCCTGCTCCCATGTGGTAGATAATGGAAAGGCTCCAACAGCGCTTCATTGGTGAGCAGATGTGCCTATATTTTAGGTGCCCATTTCAGGGGGGGAGCTGGGTGAACAGAGGGAAGGTGGCCAATTCAATCATCCTAATAGAAACAGAAAGTCAAATAGAGGACACAGAGTGAATGAGTATGGGGGAGCTTGGGAGATGTTCTGTGTTCATCCAGTCAATATGTCTGCCTCTCTCCAGTTACCTTACAAGGAACTGCGAGAAAATGCCAATAGAATCCTAGCTCCCCAGCTCTCTTCTGACCTTTGCTACAACTTGTGGTGAAGTCTTGCCTTTCTTAGTGCCTTCAGGCCCTCCTTCTCCTTTAGATCCAGGACGTTGGAACCCATAATTGGTTCTCTTTGAGGAAGTGGCCATTCTAAGGTGGAAGAGAAAGAGAAAGAAGGACAGATTATCTTCCAACTGAAAGTCAGACAAAAGGTGTTTTGACAGTATCTGAGCAGTTGCACAGTTCAGTCAAGAAATGGCACTATTTCTGAGGCTGTTTCTCTTTCTGTATCCAAATTTATCCATATAAATTTGCTTATATAAAATTCATACATCTTCCCAAGACCTTGGTCTAGAGACAGTCTCTCTGGCCCCATGCCTCCCTGGCTGCAAAGGTCCAACTTTAACTGAAGAGTAAAAGAGGCTTTTGACTTAAACATTCTACAGCTGTTTGGCTGACATGCTCCCTGGCTTGATAGAGACTATAAGTTTAAACTTCCTCAATCTGATCACGGCACAGAAGTGAGGTTTCCTCAGCACAATTTTTTTTCTTTCTTTCTTTTTTTTTTTTTTAAGAGTACATACTGTTGTGGTACATAAGATGAAATTCCTGTTTATATGGCAGAGATACCCTGGTTACTTAGGGAATTCTCAAGCAAAACAGTATGGGGCCTCATAAACTAGATGATGATGGAGATAGGCAAGTGGATTCCACCACCAGTGGCTTTGATACATACTAAGAGGAACTCTGCATAACTCTTATCATATGCTCATGGTTCATTTCTGTTTCTTCCTGTACAAAGCATAGGATGATGCCACTCTTTGTTCTAAAGCAAAAATATTTCTGTAGCAGAACAGACAAGTCTCTTTCTCAGATCAGAAAACGGCGAATAACATTGTAGGGTCCAAAACAGAGGCCTAGTTCTATAAATTATCAGATATTTATTTTAGCCCTGGTATCAAAATACCCCAGATTTTCCAATTTGATATACAGGTGTACAGAAAGATTTTGGGACAGAAGCAAAACTGACATGCATTGGTAGACTGTTAGAGGAAAGGCTTGCATTCCAATGACTGTTGCTATAGCTTCTTAGTTCACTTTAATAACCACTAGGCACACTAAAACCCAGAAAAGTATCTTTATAATAAGGTGTCATAGAACCCCCATCAAAGAGAGAGAAGTTTGGATTATACTCAGACAGTTTTATAGGCATATCACTAGGTCTTTCTGGCAAACATTCTAGCACATTGGCTAATCTGTGTTCTAAGTGCTTGGGATAATTTAAAGCATCAGGTGGCTTCTGCAGGAAGACCTATGGCAAGTCATGGTTGCTGCACAAAAGTACACACTGATGTATAAGTGTGATAACCTACGTAATTATAGATTTGTAAGCTCAACTGGGATCCTAATGAAAAAGTCTTCACAGCTGATATGAAACTCAATTAATAGAAATTAAAAAGAAAATAATATAATTATTTTCAATCAACCTGGAAGATGTTACCATGCTAACTTGGAAATCTGGTTGACAGGCAGAATAGTGTCCAAATTATGGCTTTCATAACATACCAATTGGTACTGCATGATTTGAATCATATTAAATGAAAGCCACGTATACTAAATGTTTTCAAAACTTCTTAAATGACAGGCTTAAACATGTTTATGAAAAAGGGAAACATTATTAAATGGATTCGCTTTGAGAGAGTGCCACATAGCTAACTTTTTATGTCTGCATTGGTTTACATTTCCAACAATGACCTGTGAAAAATGCAGTTACTACTGATGACTTTTGAAGATGACAAAAACTTTGGGGGTGTAACAATAGGACGATTTATAGCATTGGTGATATATTAAGACAGATGTGTAAGACTGGATATAAGTGTAAAGCTGAGCCCTGGACCAGCTTATGCTTTGATATAGCCACTGGCAGCACTGCCCAGTGCCTGTGGCATCCACCTCACCTCATTTCAGTCCTCTGGAAGAACTTGGTGTTAGCCAGTCACACAGGTTCTCATTGTTCATGGATAGAATTGGATTCCCATCAGAGGGCCCTCTAGCCCAGAGGTTTTAGGCAATCATGCTAGGGTGGTTTGGTAGGTCCAGTTTCTCTCCACTGACTATGCATGGAGAGAGTGCAGGGAAAAAAATACATTCATAGTTGTAGGATAGAGTATTTAATCCTAGAAAGCATTGATGCAGAAAAAAATGCTGGGGGTGGATTATCAAGGAAGTCAATGGGCTGTAGCCATCTCTGTTATCATTTGTTGACTGGGACATGCTCCAGAGTCATACAGTTTTGTCTTTGGAGCACAGAACATTTGAACTCTGTTGATTACGTAGCAAAACCCAAGATCCCTGTGAGTTTTCTCTGGGATCCTTGAATATTTATTTAAAGAGGGTAATATCAGTTAGAGTAGGGGCATTATGCCTTCTTCTGTTATTACTAAACTACTGCTTTAAGTTCCTATGAATAAAGTCTTAGAAAGGATCATAATAAAATGATAAACACTGGGAGGAAAACTACAGGGTTAGCTGGAGGTTGAGAAACATGCCACTCAGGAAAAAGCTTAGAAAAATCACAAGCCATTTAGCTTGTCAAGGAGAAAACCAGAAGGGTCACATCTACCTCCCGGAGGTAGGATATTGATTCTAGAAGGCTATTCTGTCTAGTGGACAATGACATATCAAGGTGAAAGCTGGAGATAGACAAATTAAGTTTAGAAGTAAAAGGCACATTTCTCTCCGTGGAAAGCTATAGAAGTATCAGAGTTCTTCACCACTGAAAATCTGAAAGGCAAGATTTGGTGTTTTCCTAAAACCAGTCAAGTGGTTTCAGGTTGTGCTTAGGAACTCTTGGGGCCTATTGATCATTTCTGGAAAGTCTGTAAAGGCAACAGAGAAAAGTATGTTCATATGTTCTATACTACAAGCCACAGACACATTTTTAAGGGATTCTGCAGTTTCTTGGAAAACAACTAAAAAAAATATATCTCCAAGGATTAATTCCAGGCAACGTGATTTCTGTTATATAGGAGGGCAGTCAAGTGGGGGCAATGACCTCATCCCCCAGTTTATAATCTGTGAATAAGATATAAGAATGAGCAGAGGTGCCTAGAGTAGGATGGAGAAACATCTCCGAATTGCTAAAATATGTCTTAAGTAAACAACTTTAACCATGATGGAAGACCAAAAGAATGTAAGGAAAATTAGACCAAAGCTATTATATGTCTGGAATTAGAAAACACAGGCAGAGTCATGTGTTACTAAGAAATTTACCCCAGGCACCACGACATCAAGAAAGTGCAGCACAGGGATCTATGGCCAGATTTACTGCTTAAGCTACAGGCAATGATTAAACAACATACACAGAAAATCCCCAGTGAAACTGATCACTTTAGGTGATCAGACCTATCAAACACAAGCCCAAGCACTGCTGCCTGGTATCACTACAAACATTGGTTTGTGGAACCTCATGTTAAAACACTGAACATTAGATCTGGGCCACAGACCTGTAAGAGGTGCTGCTCTTTGTCCTCCTCCACCAACCAGATTTGCAAGGTCACTTGTCTGGCCCATTCTTGAGAAAAGCTGCAAGCAGCTTTGATTTATTCAGTCTTCTGATTTTCCTTCTTGTGTCTACACCACTACAGGATGCTGTGCCCTTCTCCCTTTCAGCATATACCTGTTTCTGGTCCCGACTCTTAAATCACTTTTGTTGGCTTTATGTAACTTTTGGATAGTTCTCCACTGCAAATGTTGAGACAAATATTGCACCAACATGCACATAGGAAGGTAGAGAAAAACAATATCCCAAGCTGAACACACTGATATATTAAATTTGACAAAATGCTATATCACTCAGAGTGTCTCCCTCTCCCTGGTACCTAGTAACAATACCAATTGACATATAGTGTGCATGCAATATTCAGAATCATGCTTTCAAAAACTGAAAATAATCCACAATGAAATAAGAAATGTTGCCCTCTTGAGGTTAAGTAGGATTTTTACCCCCCATTTATATCAGTGGAACCAGCATTTAGACATAAGTTTGGGTTTAAAAATATTGGGCTATGTTTTATTGTAAGTTTTTCATAATAAGAGAGTAATAGCTTCAAAAAGACTGCATTTCTTCTGTAGCCCTGTTCCCAGGTTTGTAGATTTAAAGAGACCTTTCAGACATGATATAGTTTGGCTTCTTGCATTAATAAGCCAAACCATTTTGCTGTCTGACCTCTTGCTTTGTTTGCTTAAAAGCATGGTATCTTTTAGAAAAATAAAAGATAAAACCTTTATTTTAAAATAGTAGGAAATTAATTTTAAAGTATCTTGAGACAGAGAACCACCCACCATCAATGTTAGGTAATTCAAGTGATTAATGACTGTTTTTAATTTTTTTTTACCCTCTGAATCTTGTGCTGTGAATAAACAGTAATGGTTTATCAGGATCCTGTGCTTGGTCTTAAATATTTGGATGCAAGTAATCTGAAGCTCTTGGTTTGGATTTAGTAAAAGAGCTGTCCTCAAACCCTTGTATCTTCTACCTAACCAGTTGTGTTATTTCTGTAATCAATTTCTTTGCACCTGTCAAAATTATGTCAGATTTTGTTTGTCTTCAATACATTTGAGTTAGAAAACTGTCATCTAAATTTTAGAGAAATTCTAGGAATGTTTTACTACAGATAGTATGAGAATTGCTAGGATCTGATTGTCAGCTGTTTCAAAACTGCCAAGCCATGATGCTGGGCTTTTTTTTTCATTTGTTCATGGGTAATTTCATTCCCTTTTGAGGTCTGGGCACACATGTGCAGTGGAGATACTTCCTAAATCTGATCATCCAAAAACCTCAGCCTTTATTTTTTCTCTTTTTCTTTCCCTCTCAAGAATTTTCCAACATCACTTCATAAGTAGGGAAGATTCTGGATTGCAATGAGAAATGTGCAGTGCAGAATGGAGAACCCTTTATTCATTGCTGAGCCTCTTGGTACTGAGTTTAGTTACGTTGTTGGAAAGTAAACTTGTCATATTTCCTCTGGATTTGCCTGTATTTAACAGATGCATCAAAATGAAGCCTTTTCAGTCATTTCATGATAAATAATTTGACATCATTAAAAGGAAAAATCCAGAACATAAAAGTCAAAAATGCAAAACTCTGAGGCTCAAAATTCACAGCTTTTATCATAGAATTATAGAATGGTTTGCGTTGGAAAGAACAATAATGATCACTTAGGGAAACGCCCCCTCCCATGAGTAGGGACATCTTTCACTAGATCAGGTTGTTCAAGGCCCCATCCAACCTGACTTTCAACATTTAAGTAATGGGACAACCAGAACTCCTATCAGTGACCTTTTCCAGTACCTCACTACCCTCACAATGGAAAAAACAAAACAATTATTCCTTACATCCAATATGAACCTCCCCTCTTTTGCTTTAAAATCATTGCCCCTTGTCCTGTCATTACAGGTCCAGATAAAAAGTCTCCCGTATCTTTCCCATAAGTCCTGTTTGGATACTGAAGGAAGTCAATAAGGTCCCCCCAAGACTTTTCTAGGCTGAATATTGCCAGCTCTGTCAGCCTTTGTCCATAGGAGAGGTATACCAGCCCTTGGACCATTTTCAGGGTCCATCTCTGGACCTGCTCTAACAGGTTGCTGTCTTTTTTGCACTGGGGCTTCCAGAGCTGGATGCAGGTGGGGTCTCACAAAGAGGGAATTGAGGGACACAAACACCTCCTTTGCCTTGCTGGCTACACTTCTCTTGATGCAGCTCAGGATATGGTTGGCTTTGTGGGCCATGAGCACACATTGACAGATCATGTCCATTTTTTCATCCACTGATATCCCCAAGTCCTTCTTCCCATGGTTGCTTTCAATCCATTCATTCCTGCAGTCCATATTGATACTGGGCATTGCCCTGACCCATGTGCAGAGCCTTCCAGTCACCCTTGTTGTTGTAAAATGTACTCTACACTTACAGTTTGGATTTGGATTTTTTTACGAAGATTGTTTTAGATCATAAGAAAAACAGAATCCATATAAAACTGATTAAAAATATACAAGAAACCAGATTTTCAAATGGAATTGTTTTATAAATATTGGAGAAAGCACATGAAGCAAACTTAAGGTTTTCTTTTAAATATATGCAGTTTTTAAATTAGCTTGCTAAGAAGAAATCTTTTGAATCTGCTTTGGATGGCAATGAGAGTCTTATCTTAGGGGCACCGGTGAGAATGACTTATCTCTGGTTCCAGATAGTGGGACTGCATTCAGGCTACCCAAATCTTTCTTGAGATCACATTGTCATACAGGGGAGTTGAGTTCACAGTTTTATGCACACAACACATTAACATAAATTAGTTAACCACCTGGCATTGGTTAAGCAGAATTTATGCTGATACTGCACTAATGACCTTGCACTATCATTAGACTAAATCAGTCTCCTGGGGGAGAACCCAACAAGGCATAGTAATTCAATGCATTCCTAGGAAGCAGCATGTACAGTAAAATATATTTTATCATTTACTGAGCTCAATTTTAATTCAGAAGTATTAAATTAAATATCAAGGCCTCTCCAGAGACCTCTGAAAATGGCAGAACAAAATAAAAACATGCAGAAAATAAAGACAAGGAAAAGAAAGATTTGTGCACACCTACAGCAATTGTGGACATTTTAAAGTATTGATGTACTCAATAAAAAAATGTCAGAATAATCTGCTTTAAACATAGATTTAAAAAGCAAAACTTAGAAGGGTAAACAAAACTTTCAGGGCTAAATCTGATGTAGACATGGCATATTTCATTTACAGTCTGAGAGAAAATCAGGTGCCACCAGAGGGTGCTTGATCTCACATGCTATTTTCATAATTAACTTAGGAAGTGTTGAGTTCCCCTTCCCCCATCTGCAATGGCTTTCTTTTTTGCCCAATAAGACAAATATGGATGATTAGCACAGACTTACGTGTCTAACTTAAGAAAACCTAAGTTACCAATCAGGAGTTAGAACATTTCTGAAAAAAAACACTTTATGAAATTTAATTCTGCCTCCTTTTTGCATATGCAGGGCATATGTTGTAATTACTATGTGTGAAAACTACATTTTTCAGAGGATTAAATATCCCTAATGGAGATAAATCATGACTTGGCAGTACAGAGGGAGATAGTCTGTAGAACCTTTACTTCATTCGTTGCAGTGCTTAAAGTTATGAAGTGAGTGGGGCAGGAGGTGGGTGGAAAAGAAAACTGAATCTCTGAGGCAGTTGAGTGACATGGAAGGGTTTCTACACTCACCTGTGTGTTGTTACAGAGATGACACAAACCAGATTTCTCACAGCTGGTTTTCAGCTCTATGTTTCTCATTTTCTGGATGCCCAGCTGGAGACAGTAGAGTCTCATTAGAAGTTCAGAGCATGCATAACTATATTTGAAGTTAACGGTTGTTGTCAGCTGTTTCTTGAGTATGTGTAGTGCTAAATAATACCAAGCATTACGAATCTTAGTGTCTAAGACTAATGGAAACTTAATCTTTCTGCACCCCAATCCCATTTGAGAAAAGGGATGATGTACTTCACTATACACTGTAGCATCCATGGTATATGATCTGCCAAATAAAATCCTGCATCTAACTATAGATATGTCTGTAACATAGACAAAAATTGACAATTTTTGAACACAGTTAATGTGTCTGTGTAAGAATAAGCTGAATTTTTTGTTTTAGTTAAACTAAGGGAAGCACAAACTGTGTGCTTTAACTATAGACATCAGGGCTGCAGATATCTGGAGGCAGTACAGGTGAATCCTGCCTTCTGTGCTGATCTCAATTTTGGGCTCTGAATGAAGCAGAGATTATAAGAAAATATAGTCTCTGATCATGTTATTTGTTAAGTGTCTTTGTAATAGCTGTGCACAAGGGACCAAACTAAGTTTGTACAAAATGTTTCTTGAAAGTTTGGCATGGCAATCTTAATAGTAGTATAATAGTTATTCAGTGGTAATAAAAAGACATCAACCTGAGGCAGACACTTGGAATGTTGCATTTAAGTTCAAACAGTTAAAATTTGAAAAGAGAGTTGAACAGTAGGAAAGGAGAACAAATTGATAATAGGAAATTTTACTAGCTCTGCCTGAAAAACCTTCATCATTTCTCAGTCCTGTGGCATGCAACAGAGCTTGCAGGGCAGCCCTGTAGGCCTGTGCATGTCTCAGCTCTAGTACTATGTTCAGCATTCCTCTGGAGTTAGTAAGGACATTTCATTTTCAAGTTTTCACAAAAACGGCCTAATCCTCAGAGCCTTTTGCTGGAAGCTATCTAGGTGTTTGTTAACATTCACACTGCAGAAACAGGGAAAACATGGACTGCAATCATTTGTCCAGTGTCACATTGCACAAAACTATCAGGTAACAAATGGAAGTATGAGTCAGTGTTTAACTCATTAGGCTAACATTCCTTACAAAGTTTTCTCTCTGTTTCTTGCTGGCAAGGCTGCACTGTCCCATGCAAAGCCCATGTGGGCTTTGTATGCTGATGTTTGTATGCTAAGCCCTGAAAACTGTATGATATGATCACTGAAAACAGCTCAGAGATTACAGTGTCTGGCAGGAGGTGATTGTACTGCTTGATTCATGGCTCCTCAGACACAGTTTATGTTAAACTTACAAGGCATCTTTCATGTGTCTTCATGGTGTAAGTCTTGCAGATATTTTATGAGCAACAAAAAGTCTTTCAATCTCACCCAACAGCATTAGATACCGTTGTACTTCCTTCTTAGATTTCTTTCATTTGCACTTTTCTTGCTTAGAAGCTGCCCTGGATGAGACAAGTCAGTAAGATCAGGCCTTAGAGGCTCTGCTGTAGGGTTGCTCTGGCTGCATTGCAATGAAAACTTACTTTAAGCAGGGGTAGGCCATGTGAGCTCCTTATTAGCCATCCTGAGCCCACTGAACAGTGTATGAGAATTCGTGACCTTCCTAGGCAGGGCATAAACATCTAACATATTGGAAAAGGGCTTTGGAGGTATCAGATCTGAGCCTGACTTGATTTAGTTTACCACAGGACACCAGAACACTGATTTTGACCTTTAAATGAAGGTCAAGCCCAAAACAGCCTAATAATTTTGGAAATCTGATTTTCAGAAGAGTGCATCATCTTCAGCCACAGTAGATATTCAAGAATTACAATTGTATCTCTATTGCTGTTGCAGATGTACTTGGGAAGGAAGAAGAGAAATGGACCATGAACTTTTTAGTCATTCTGTTAACACTGACCAGTTCAGCACATTGTTAGATGTATTTGTATTACTACCATTCTCCACCCACAGTTTAAATAAGGACCATGGAGCTACTCATTGAGTAACCACGATTTTTTTGAGAACTGCTGTTTGTGTGGCTATACTGGCAGCTACCTTATATCAAAAGTCACTGGAGGTGGGAATGAATGAATTCAGAGATCTGAATTTACCCTATGCAGATCTGCATGATGAAATGTCACATGGTGATGCTACAGACAGACAGCTGTTTTAGACTGAGCACATCATGGTTCTGGTGCAGATCTAAGACACCAAGCAAAAACTTCAACAAAGACATCTACAGATATTTACCAATGTAAGAAATATCTCTGCTAAAACTTCAGGACTACAGGATATGCAGCTCTGCTCTTCAGTCACATGTCAAAGTAAACTAATCTGGAGCAGAATCAGCTGAGTCACTGAGATCTGAAAAGAACAATTTATAGAAGGAAAAAGGATCAGTATCGTTCTTGGATTAAAAGAGACAAAAGAAGCTTACTGCAAATTTTACAAAAGCATTCAAACAATGTTTTCTGATCAAATCTCACAGTTTTAACGGAGAAGGAATTTGTTTTGGTAACTGAAATGGAAGTTATGTGTCTATTTTTACTGTATTCTTAGAGCTGACGCTTTTACCTCTTCACACCTGCACAAACACACGCAGAGTCATATATTTGCATGAGAAAGATCCTATTTTATGTCCCTCATTGGATCTAGTCATGAAAAGGATGAAAAGAACCTCAGTTCTAGTAATGTAGCTTCATGGCAATGAGGCAGGTAACCAGTCTATGATTCACAGTCTGACTATTTTCTGATCATTTTCATAACAAAATAAGGATAACAACTCTCTACAGAAGTAATAATAATGCATTCTTTTAAATTCTGCTGCTTCACACAGAGAAGAAAAAGCAAATAAGGAAGGGGCAAATGAAGAAGGGGCAATTTTCTGTTTGTCTGAAAATGCTCTTCAAAGTCTAGTATACTTTAAGTAGTATAGAGATTTATATAGTGTAAACAGAGATTTAGATGAAAAATTAGAAGGCTTGCTCTTACATTAGGTGTTTGAGAAGCACGAAGAAAAAAATGAATCCAAGGAGGATGAGCATTCTTAGCTTGGAATTCAGTACATAATTGAAGAGGAAGGAGATATAGATTAAAGAAGTAAATCAGCAGTGGAAGTTTGCTGTTCATAAAAGTTGAACAGTAGGTGATTTTACTGCTTGACTTCCTGTCAGTATTTTCAGACACAGTCTCAATGTGATGGACAGCTGAGGTGAAGTCCAAGTAAGTAACTGCTAGTCGTAGCCCCAGTAGCCAATTATTAATGTCTGTTGAAATACCCTGCACAGCATTTATGTGTTGCTTTACCTTTGCCCCAAGTTTTAAGATACCCAAGGTGATCATTTTTCTCTTTCTGAGGGAGTGATGGAAATGGCCTTGGGCTTATTTACCAGCAGTACTGATTCATGAGCAGTAGTTTATTTGAAGTTTTTTGTTAGTCTCTATAAAACACTATTAATTTAAAAAATGGAAATCCATCATGTTAGACATGCTTGGTTTGGTAAGAATATCTCACATTTTGTGTAAATTAAGCTTTTGGGAGCTTTACACCAATTTGTATATTTTCAGAAGTACTGAATATCAAGGGACAGTGTACCTGGTAACAGAATGACGTGTCTCAATGAGGTATACGTTCCATACCCACTAAATTACTGTCTTAGTAATCTAACTCAGAGTCTGTAATCAGCGAATTCAGACCTTGTGTAGTTCATAGAGGTGACAAACAGGTGCAGTGAAATAATAATAATGCATTTATGCCTTCCTTTGATTTATAATTAACATCGCCTTCATTTTCCAACTATCTCCCAAAATTCACATTTTCTTCCGTTTTTTGTAGCTATTCTTGAACTTTGTTATGCACTTCTTAGGCTTTCTTAAGGCAAGTATATTGGTCTATGCTGCACTAATCTTCCATAATTGATTTGGGATGTGTGCCAGTCTCCTCTACTATTCTGTGCTGATATCTTTATATGACTGGCTTTTATCCAAATGCTGTCATCTTTTGTATTCTCTTTATCCTTTTGGTCTTTTTGTGCTGAGAGATCATATTTTCAGCCTTTGAGTGTTGCCCCTTCTTCCCTCTAATTTGCAGTGTAAAAGGTACAAAGGGCAAACTTTCCAAATATTGAGATCCCCATTCTTGGCCTTTCTAATATTTTCTCTATTCATTTTGATTAAGGCCATTTTTGCATGTAGTCACTAAAATGACATTTAAAGGTTTCATTCATTCTGTTCTGTTTTAGTGCATTGGTGAACTTATTTTCATTGCCTAATTTTTTTTTTCTCAGCATTTTGCTTTGTATTTTCCACACTACATTTGATTCATTAAAGAAAAGGATGTGATACATGATCAGAAGACTGTACTCTCATCATGTTCCCATATAGGTTTCTTTTGAGGCAGCTCCTCTGTGACTGCTATACCCCCCCACAATGTGCCCTGGCATAATAGGGCACAGACCTTTTAGGAGTTCAGTTGATAGAGTCCCTTGGGAGGCAGACCTGAAAGGCAAAGTAGTGCAGAAAGGCTGGACATTCTTCAAGAAGATCTAAAAGCCCCAGGGGAAGGCTGTCACCATGTGCCAAAAGATAAGCCAGAGGGGCTGGCTAAACAGAGAGCTTTATCTGGAACTCAGGAAGAAAATGAGAGTTTATGAAACACTTTGGAAAAAGGGACAGGCAACTCACAAGGACTGTGAGGATGTCATGAGGTTATGAAGGGGAAAATGAGAAGAGCAAAAGCCCAACTAGAACTTATCTCTCTACTGCCAAAAAAGACAACAAAGAATGCTTTTTCAAATACACTGGAAAAAAAAAAGAAGGGCCAAGGAGAATCTTCATCCTTTTTTGGATTTTTGGATGCAGGGGAACACTTAGCAACAAAGGCTGAGAAAAAGGCTGAGGTACTTAATGCCTTCTTTGCCTCAGTTCATAATACTAACATCAGTTGTTTCCCAGGTACCCAGTTCTCTGAGCTGGAAGACAGAGATGAGGAGCAGAGTGAAGTCCCTATAACCCAGGGGGAAATGGTCAGCACCTGCTACACCCCTTAGACACACATAACTCTATGGAGCTGGATGGCGTTTTCAATGGGGCGTGGGTCAGTCTCTTCTCCTAGGTAACAGGTGACAGGACAAGAAGAAGGGGCCTCAAATTGTGCCAGGGGAAGTTTAAATTGGATTTTGGGAAAAAAGTTCCTCTCCAAATGGGTTGCCAAGAACTGGAACAGGCTCCCCTACAGCAGTGGTGGAGTCACCATCCCTGAAGGTATTTGAAAGATTTGTAGATGTGGCACTCAGGGACATGGTTTAGTGGAGCATTTGGCTGTGCTGAATTAAACTTGATGATCTTAGAGATCTTTTCCAACTTAAAAAAATTTATGATTTCTGTAAAACATGTTTTTAAATATATAACTTTATAATGAGCTTTAATGTAATGGAAAATCACCTTGTTTTTTTACTGGGGATGACTGTGTTTTCATCTTCATTATAAGGCTCATAATATATATTACTTCAAAGCTCATATTATATATGACTTCTTTTTGATTAAAGGAAAGAAGCTGTTCCTAGACAAAAGAAAATTCCTGTGTTTATATTTGATTTTTTTACACGGTTCAGCTCTTTCTTCATTCATCTGTTGCAAAATGAGCTCTGCTCTAGATTATATAGAAAAAGACTAGTTACTTGGTCTCTTCCTATGAATTTTCAGCAGCAATCTACAGGGAAAAAAAAATTAAAAATTCAGTTTAATTGTGGGCCAAGAGAAAATCGCATATAACCAATATCCTCAATAGATTTGTTTTGTTTTTAATCCAAATTCCAATCAAACCATTTCTCATTTCAGAAATGTTTCTCATTGAAACTTGGATAATAGAGCAACCTTATTCAGTGCAGTGCATTATCATTCCCTTAGCCAAAAACGTGTGGCTAATTCAGTCAGTTGAAATAATATGATTAGTAGGCTGTGTGTCAGGTTGACATTGATAAATTAAGTATTTACTGGAGAAGAGGGCTTCACAAACTTTCTTTTTTTTTGGATTTATTATCAGCCAGATACCTATCACTAACTTAATGAAGACCTCGTAGCCATACTTTCCTGTGTTCAATTCATGACATCATCAGTGGTTCATTTTTTACTACTCTAAGAGCCATTTGTTTTTGCATATGGAAAGGTTTTCATGGATGAACCCAGCCAGAACCTAGGTGAGTGAGTGAGTGAGTGAGTGAGTGAGTGAGTGAGTGAGTGAGTGAGTGAGTGAATGAGTGAGTGAAAAATACTTTTTTTCCATTCCTTTTGTAAGCAAGATTATGATTTTCATGTCTATGGCTTTAAGGTTGTAAATACCAGAGAACATACGCATAGAAGTTGGAGATCTGATTCCAGCAAATATAAGGATTGTTACCTGGATGCTTTAGAGATTACATTATTTGGATGCATTTCTGGAGTATTAGATTTCCTTTCATTGTACAAATGCAGATAACACCTTGTAACTGCTTTTTTTAGGGTTTTTATAGCAATACTAAAAATAATAAAGAATTACCATGTCTTTAATACAATTTATGCACTATACTATGTGGAACTGATGCAATTACAATCATTCCCCATCTTAAATAATACCTGAGCCATTTTAAAAGTATGTTCATTTCCATAATACCTGTGTTATGCATTTTTAATTATAACTTGCCATTATTTTACAGACAAACTGGAAAACAGAGATTCTGTGTACACCATTCTTTGAAAGCAGATTCACTAATTGCCCATGTTATTCATGAGGACTGATGCATAGGCCAGGTTTAGGGTAAGCCAGCTGCTGTACACAGTAGGAAAATTTCTAGTACCTCTTGCATAGTAAAGCACATCCATAGGCACTGTTATCTTCCATGACATCAGATCCACCCAGCAGAATGTGTCTGGCTGTTCTCATATTTCTTACCCACCTTTGCAGTGGCATCACAGGACTAATATTGTTCATGCAAGAGAGAACAAAATTCTGAGAAGGTAGTGATTTATCATTTACAAGGGAGAGTGGAATTTAGTCAGTCTTCATTCTAGCTGCTTACAAGGACAAGGTAGATACCATATGCCGTTGTAATATTGTATAATATTGTAGGTATTTGGCTTTCTGTCCTATAACTGAAGCAACTTATACTTGCTAGCTAGTGTTCAAAAATATTGAGAAAGCAGGAGATTATTATCCTGTGTACACAGGTATTAGCCCTGAACCCAGAGGCTGCAGTGTTTAGCTGATTTAGATCATGGGTTTGAATTTTCTGAGCAATTTGAAATTCAAGACACAGCACTACAGAAGATCAAATCCTTATGCAGTCTATCCAAATGATTCAGTAGGCTATTTTGCCATCTTGTCCTGTGATTAACTATAGCGAATAGTAATTAGCAAGGGTGCTTTAAGCTCTTGATTTAATGTGCTTTTAAAATAGATAGAAGGTAAATGGAACCCTGGACAATCTTTCTGGCTTTCTCTTCTCTAGCATTTCAAAGGCACCTAGAAACTTGGCTTCTAAGTACTGCTAAGCAGATTTTAGACCCAAAGGGCATGAGATACATAAAAATTACTGCTACTGGCTGTAACAAAAAAATGGAAAGGGCAGATTGACAGCATTACATCAGGGAACACAATTTCTTCAACATAAAAGAGGAATAGAATGTGGTACCAGGTTGGACTATCTCCTAAAACTCTTAGACTTCATATGACATTAATAAGCTAATTTTTCTCTCATATTAGCATTATTATGTACAGGAGAAGAATATAATGATTTTTATTCTTTAGTCTAGAATATAAATGTATCATTTATTCTTTCCCCCAGCTAATCTCATACTCTGGAGAGAACTTTCAGAGTTCAACTCAGAATTTACAGGACTTGATGAGATGTGGAAGTAAGTGTAGCTGCAGACACACGAACATGAGTAAAGCTGACATAAAAAAAAAATAAAGCAGATGAGCAAGCGAACTACCAGTATAACTCATTGCTACTGAATGTACTGAAGGTAAGAATTCAAGAGTAAACAGAAAATACTGGATGATTCGTGAGTGAGCATACAGCAGCCTTGCAGTACCTGAAGATGACCTAGACGGAAGCTGGAGAGGGATTTTTAAAAGGACACGTAGTGACAGCATATAGGGGAATAGCTTTAAACTGAAAGAGGTCAAGGTAAGATTAGATATTAGAAGAAATCCTTTACTGTGAAGGTGGTGAGACACTGGAACAGAGAAGTTGTGGATGCCCCATGCCTGGAAGTGTTTAAGGCAAGGTTAGATGTGGTACTGCAGACATGGTTTAGTGGGAATTTGGAAATGCTTGGTTAACAGTTGGACTGGATGATCTTAGAGGTCTTTTCCAGCCTAAATTAATCCGTGATTTTGTGCTTCTTGACTGATAAGTCACAGAAAAGCAATGTGATCCACCATGAAGTTTAATGTATAATATAATCTCAAGACAGCATAGAAAGACTTCTATTGCAAGCTCTGTGAGATCCCTTGAGCATTAGTGTTATTTATTTCTCACACCATAGCTTTCACAGTATTTTCCATCAAGTAATTTGCTCTGGACTTAGCTTTGTATTCAAGATTTTAAAGGGTGAGGAATTTGGCTCTCTTCTGAGTAAAAAATGGTTGATTCAGTTCATTAATCAATTAATCTGTTGTAGTATGCAAACTAAAGCAAAAATTCTATGAAGATAGGATAAGCGTCCAAAATGCTGTGGAAAAGGACTGCAAAAGATCTGTTAGACTGAATTATTATACAAAATTAGTTCCTGCTGTGAAATCGGATAAAAAGCTAGTGGTTGAAACTGGTCATTCAGAAAATATTCCTAATTAGAAGTGGCTCTGATTTAGTATCAGATTCATTGTATAATTTAAAGTAGAACAATGTAAGAAAATAAAAATGAATCGCTGTTCATGAAAGGTTCCTTATTCTCGCCTTCAGTGCAGTTTAGCATGACTGATTTTTCTGGGAAATTACATTGTCACACTAGATATAACAATCACTGCCCCAGCCTCAGTCACTATATAAACATCTACATTAAATACACATCTAGTGCATGTAATGGAGGGGACTGATTCTATAAAGTATTTGGGCACCTAATCCCTACCCTTGTGTCCTCCAGTATCTTTCCTAGTCAAGTCACATTAATCTATCAAACCCTTCCAACACTAAGATAGGAATCTACTTTGCACATATTATTTATTAAATTCTCAGGGCCCTGTGAGTTTGGCAGACTTTGGGCAGCTATTTTAAAGACCAATACATGCAAGTTCAAAGGTGCTAAATTAAAAATGAGGCACATCAGTGGAAGAGCTATGTCAAGTACCTATCAGGCTTAAATTCTAGTCCTCTGCATTCAACATTTCTTTATGGAGTTGCCTGTGTATAATATAAAGCCCCAAAAATGTGCACTTTAATAAAATTTCTTGTACTCACTAATCTCTAGTATATTTCTCTGTAGTATTCTCTGGTACTCGAGATTCAATACATAGATGGTTTCCTAGAAGTCAAAGCAAATGAAATATAAATATGAGTTTCAGTATGAAATATGAGTTCCTAAAAATTATGAAAAAAAAAAATGAATTCCTAAGGCATAAATAAATGGGATTTTTCCAAAGTTCATCTTGCTGCCAAAGTTTATTGTGACTTTTTAGTTATTGGGGGTATTTTTCAGCCTTTTGTGCAATGATTTGTTAATCCTTATTGCCAGAGAATATAGAGCTGTTCCATGCAGTTTGCTTTATGGATGACAGCAGGAAGACACTGACAAAGGTTAGACATGGCAAAATTTACTTTATTTGATGCAAAATAAAAGAGGAAAGATACAAAATTCTATTTTTCCACTCTATAAGAGATACTACAAATTAGCTAAATTGCAAAGTACTTTGTTGTTGAATGCTAGATGCCATTCTGAGCTATATAAATTATACAAGATGCATAGGACAATTTCACATATAAAGCATTTTTATTTGAAATTTCTGTATAGGCAAAGAGAAGCCATATGTAATTTGTAGAAGAAGCTCATACCTATTGCTCAGCTGTGGTAGCTTGCATTCCAGTAAGTGATATCTAAGTCCCCTTAGTGCTCTCACTACATATCCAGTCAAGGGAGGCAGAAATCCTGCAGCACTGGCAAGCCATAAAATTGTAAAAGACTCCATGTAAAGGCTTTTCCAGCTGTACTATTTCAACTAAAGAAAAGCTTTGTCGTTATTTACAGACTTTTCCATGCCTGTCTTCTCAGGCAGCTCTGATTACGTTACTGCTGGATGATTTTCTGTGGCCCTTTGATAGAGCATGCCTTAGATACTAGGAAAATAATGAGGCCCTGAGTCTGAAAAATGTCTTGAGCCTTATTTTAAACCTTGCAGCATCCATCTTCAAATTGAACCACTTTACAAGCCTAAGTATAAGCACCCACTTAATTATTTTGTGGAATGGGAATGCTGATGAGCCACAGAAGTAGTAGAGACGAAATCTTACTGAAAGCTTTTAATAGAGCTTTGCTCTGTGCCTCAGCTTTTCAGCATATTGTAACACCAAGGGTGCAGACTGAAAAATCCCCCCACCCCACCAAAAAAATAAAAACAAAGAAACCACTCAGAAAACAAGTGGGGAGAAAAAAATCTAAAAATTACACAGTTGCTACTAAGAAAAATGTTAAAAATATGTATAAATAAATATTTTCTATTTTTCAGATATCTGTTATGTGAAACATAATTATCTCAAGTAATATTAATGTATTGAAAATGTATTTCAAGTGCTATTAAAAAAAAAATGTAGTGTCTAAAAGTGGATTATTTTCTAAGAGCTAATTCCAAATTCCTCTGAAAATCTACCAGGTGCTCTTTTAGATGTGCCAAGTATATCCCTCTGCTAGTTTTCATTTTAGTCTTCCTATAGATTTTTTACAAAATTTGCTATGTGATAAAAAGTGATAACTTCCATTTCTTTTGTGGTTGATTGATACCACTGTCAAGATCCAAGTTTTTGGGCTGCTTCACTGCTATGAGAGGGAAAAATCCATCCCTGTTATATTTTTTTTATGAATTTCACCTGGTCAGTATTGCACCTCGTGTACATCTTTGGGACATAGGGGTTCTAAGTGAAGAACCTGAGTATTTTTCAGGTGGAACCGATATATGGAAATATTAGTCAAATTATCAATTATCAAATTATGGGAGTCTTGGACACCTTCCCAGGGCTGCATGAAATTTAAACATTCCAGTGCAGAAATGCAGGTACTAATCCCATCTTTTTAACAGTAAGGTTCAGCAGATGCTTTGTGTTCTTGTCCTGGGCAAGACCAGACACATGTCAGTCTTTCATGGGGGCTGAAATGTTTGGCTCCTGACTCAATCAGAAGCCCTTTCCAGAGAGCAGGAATTCCCACAGTCCTTACTCGTAAGCAGCCCGGCTCAGTAAGGGAGCCTTTAACTTCCCTTAAGTGGATCTATGGAATCATCACAGCATCAGAACAAATGATCTCACAACAAGACTTGAGAATATTTATTCCTCTGATTTAGCTATATTTTAAAAGGTACGCTCTACCCTCTAAAATAAAAAGATAAGACAAGAGTTAGAAAACAAAGAGGTTGGGGGTTTAATTACTTAACCAATTCTGAATTATCATCCTTTACAAGCAAAAGAACAAGATTTCTTAGGAAAGAAGTTATCAAGTAAAGGGCAAAAGACAAGTTTTTTAAGTAGTGTAAAGTGTTTTACAGAACAACTCCTTCATTGATGCTGCTGCAAAAAGGGAAGAACAGAGTATGTACAGAATTTTAATAATCATCTCTCTTCTCATGAGGCAGCACCTGAAGTAATATGTCCAGGGATTATTCAGCCGGGAGAAGGCTTCAGGGGGAATTTTATTGTGGCTCTTCAATATGTATAGGGGTCTTGTAAGAAAAATGAAGACTTTTTAACAGGGCCTGTAGTGACAGGAAAAGGGGCAATGATTTTAAAATAAAAGAAGGATGTTTCAGAATGGATGTAAGGAAGATTTTTCTCTTACCATGAGGGTGGTGAGACACTGGAACAGTTTGCTAAGACACTTTGTGGATGCCTCACCACTGGAAATGCTAAAAGTCAGGTTGTATGAAGCTTTGAGCAGCATGATCCAGTGAAACCTGTCCTTGCCTATGACAGGTATGTTGGTCTAAGTGTTCATTAAGGTTCTTTCCAACCCAAATCACTCTGTAGCTCTATGTTATGGAGTACTCTGTGCAATTCTATAGCTCTCAAATCTGCAACTTGCTCCACTGACAGAGTAATCATTGTAGCATCTCTTCTATATGCCTGCGAGTAGACAGAGATACAGACGCTGGAGAAGTTTGTTGAAGTGGTCTGAGGCTCTCCTTAGCACTGGGCTGACCTCATGCTCTTAGCAGCTTGGCAGCACAGAAATGGCAATGATGCAGAAGCTGTTCTAGATGTCACACCAATTCTTCTTAATTATTTGGAGCATGTATAGTATGATTCAGTTATCTAAAATGTATGTAAGATTAGAAATGTTCTAGAGAATTCATTGCAGCTTACTGGTAACAATCAGGGCTTGTATAAGTCTGGTCCCTTCTGCAGTAGCATGTGAAGTCCCAACAGGGTACAGAAGACATTTCAAATGGCTCTAAATACCTCTAGAAAAGAAGCCCCATTGGCTTGAAAACATGTGGGTGGAAAAAAAGGCATAAAGTTCAAAGGTTCGCTAAAACACCACTCCCACAGGACAGATTTTGGGACAAAACCCCCAATCAGCCATTTTTAAGCAGTTTTAAATCACAAAGTTACTTTCTTTAATCAGATTTACTCTTGTAATAAAAACAAAACCCCTCTAACAATTCTAAGTTGTTACAATATCCATGTAAGTTACTTCCCGGCAAATCACATAGGAGTTTCATTCTGATCATTGTCACATGCTGAGCTTGAATGCTTTCTTTTTTTAGACCCCAATATATTCTCATGAAATCACATTGTATTATATATTTTTGATTTAATTTTATTATTAGTGGCATAACTTGTTGGCAATTACTGTTAGAGGATCTCAGGATTTAAGACACTTTATTAGGGTACTTTGAGCGCACAGTCTTGGAAAACAAAATAGATAAAAAGACAAATTTCCTTGTATCTTCTGAATTTCTTCTTTTTTATTAGTATGATTTATGTGTTTTATAGGAAGCATTCATTTTCTTATACTTCAAACCAAAATTACATTTACTTAGAGGAGCAAGCCATGGGACAGGAGCAAGCTGTCCTTAAGAAGAATGTCTATTTAGGATTCACTGGAAAATGGACACACATTTCAGGAGAGGAATTGACACCCAAAGAGGAAGGAAAAAGGCCTTTCTGTGACCACAACACCACCCATTACTGAATCATATCCTAGGTAGCCTGGCTTCTTCAGTGGGTGCAAAAAAGACTATTTGAAACAATATTTGAATTTGATCACTGCCTATGACAGCTGACAGCCTTTCCCCAAGTGTAAGTGACAGTGCCATGATCTTTGCACCATTTGTTTTGTGATCCAATGCAGAAAAGAAGCAGAGAAAATGTGTGGGTGGAAAAAAAGGCATGAAGGTATCAGTTTAGAACTAGAAAATGGAAAAGTCAGACATCAGAAAAACTATAAACTATGAGGAATTGTACAGTTTTCCCAGGAAAGCAACATCATCTAAAATGCAGTGTGAAATTTGTTCAAGTACACTTTCTGTTGAATTATTGCAGATATTAAAAAATAACATGAGGCTCATAAATGTCACCTGGGAATAACACATGATCAAACTATAACAAATTATTTTCTGAACAGCTGGAGTCCAACGTTCTTTTGTGTGGCTGGGATTTTATTTCCCTAGTTTTTGATAACTGTGCTGGAGAATCTATTCCTGTATGGGATCTTCTTCATTAGATGACCTTACTTAGCTTTCTTACTTAGTAAGAAAGAATGAATTAGGCAATAAAAAGTTTTCGACTGAAATAAGTAGAGCTGTGCTATTCTACCTAGACTAGTTCTATCTCTGGAAAGCCAATACTGCACATAGGAAAAAAGGCTGTGGTTTGGCAATGCCTAGACCTGCAGGTAAAATGGAATCACTGAAAAGTAGTGCTGTTATAAGTGTGACAGAGAAAGCCCTTGGGTGACTTGAAGCATTAAGCACACACTTTTAATCATCTGCAGGATTACTTTGTGGGATCAAAAAAAAGCCATCATGATGGCCTAGCACAGTAGATATTAACATATATTAAAATTCACAGGCAAAAGTAAGAACTGAAAAGTTGCTGCAAGTACTAATAAGAGCCACTAATATTTATTTAGTGACAAATTATTCATTATTCATGACCAGCAAAAAACAGCAAGGAGCAAAATAATTGCTTATGCTGGATACATAATGTTTAGTAATCCAAGTCTGTAATTAAACCTAATCAATTCATTCCCAAATGGCACTTTTCAGTGGAATTCTTAAGACAAGGACAAAATTGTGCATACTTCCATTATATTAATACAAATACCAAAATCCCTTAGGGTGAAAGTTTTCACAGGAGAAGTACATCATGTAACACAAGAGTTAATAGACTAATTACGAAATTATGAAACTTTACCAAAGCATTTAAAGCTGAAATGATTAAGTACTTTGGTGGAACAAGTCTTTCAAATGAGATCTTCTGGGAAAGATACTACAAGGTTGGCTCTGGGATTGTTGGGTACAAACTGACCCATCAGGAAGAGGTTATTTAGGTGTATGAAATAGTGAAAAATTAAGGAATAAAGAGATATGAAGCGCTCAGTTATTGTTTAGATAAGTCATCACACTAAGACCAACAACTGTATCTTACTTTTGCTCAGAAGATGAAAATACTGGGTCCTGAGTTGAGAGCAGAATAAAATCTCACTAATGACGTTTGTTATATTCAAGGTATTTCTCACTTGGAGTGTACCAGAGAGTTAACACTGTGCATAAAATTATTTTTAGATATTAGAATTCTGGTATGAAGGATCATTCTAATATGGAACTATTTACCAAACAGGTGATTGAAATGGATAGAGAGCTTCATGCAATTGTGATAAGATGACTTTTGCAGTTTGGCAACAGAGATGTAGAGATAAGGGTCTATGAACACCCTGACACTTTATAATGCATGTGTATCCAGTATTATGTCATATTATATATATATATATATAAACTTATATATATATTTTATATTTATAAAGATATAAAAATTAAATAAATATATATTCTGAACACTCCATAAACATTAGTTCAGACACAGTTACTCCTGTGTCCGAAGCTGAGTCTATATCTTTGTCTGTTTTAAAGCCCTAAGCATGGCAAAGGCAATATCAACTACAAACCAGCCTGCATAACAGGAATGTAACGAGTTTCAGTAAGATCATCATTGTATAAAAGTACCAACTCACGACCAAAATATATGAAGTAATACAGTCCATTTGACCCAACAGTCTATTACTTCACTTCAAGCATCAATATTAGTTTTGATTGGATTTTGTCTTGTTTGGGCTTCCAGTCACTGAATTTCTCTCTTTTTTTTTCCAGGTTCTGTTTATTGTAATTTTCAGATTTTTTTTTCCATAAATACTGAGTTCCTTCTTTTAGTATAATGCAAGATTGCTTAAAGTTCTAGTGATCTCTGATACCTTTCAATGTTCAGCATAGGTTTTAAAATTAAATTAATAATCAGAGAAGGAAAATCACCTTCTTCTTTATTATTGTCTTACTTAGAGACCAAAGTTTATATTTGCCCAGTAAGATGCTGCAGCTTTGTTTTGGGATTGTACATTCAGTTCATGATTGATGTTTTTCCAAAGACATTTCATCTCCCTGATGATAAATAAGATGCCCTTTTATTATAATATATCCAATAAATTATCCAATAGTAACTCCATTTCAATATGATATATGTTCCTTGCTTCTGGATTTGTATCATTTGATTTAAAGAGATGGGATAGCAGAATAAAAACACCAAACTCAAGATAATTCTCAATGAAAACAGTTCAAAGAATGGAGAAGTCTACATTCAAAAAATATCTGAAATTACATGGTAATGTCTATGGCTCTGGTCTTTTGGCTAGTGGTCAGAGTATCTTCCTCACTCTAACAAATTATTCCTACAGCACTTAAAAACCTGTATGTAGTCTTCATATTGCACAATTCTTCCCATGTTATCTAGGAATTACTATTTCCTTACCTCCTATGATGTATCTAAGTGTGCCTTTCTCTTGCTTTTCTAGTGCAGCCTAGTCCACCCTTCTCCATAGGGAATATCCAAATGACAATTTGTGCAATCCTCCAACCACTGGCATTTGACAGTCGCTTCTACAAAATTTCCAGGTGGGTGCTTTTGTACCAAAGTGCTGGAGGTCCACAGTACCTTCCACTGAGAGCTCTTCTCTGTACAGCCTACATTTGCTCTCCAGACAACATATTCATAAATGAGCTGAAGAATATGAGCTCTGAGGTCACAAACTCTGCTGATGATATGAACCTATTCAAAATAAAAAAGACAGAAGATCACTATGAAGAACTACATAAGGAGCTTATGAGATTGAGTGACAATAAAATGAAAGATGAAATTTGGTGTAGATAAATGTGAAGTGATGCATGTGAGGAGAAAGATACTCAATTTCCTGTATAAAATGACGGAGTCTGAGGTGACCATTAATGTTATAAAAGTAAGATTTGAGGTTATGACAGAGAGATCAGTGGGAAAATGCACTCAGTACCTGACAGAACAACTAACCAACAGAAACAAAAAAAATCAAACCAAAAATCAACAAATCACATCCCGCAACTTACAAGAAAATTATTTGGGATAAAAGAGGAAAGAAAACTGTATCACTGTATAAATTCATGGCTCACACTCATGCTGAATCCACAGAGTATTCAGAGCAAGAGCATTCGTGTCTACATCAAGCACTGCCCATTTTGTGCAGAAACCAGCACTCCAAATGAAACATAATTACAGCCTGATGCAGGGTCAGTTTGGAAATGAATAATGCTGAAATCACAACCATGATCTGAAATTATCACTGAGTAGAGTAATAAAGCCTTTGTTTCATTTGTCTAGCAAAAAGACAGAAAAGCGCTTAGGAAAGTTTGTGGGAATGAGGAAAATTTGTATTTGCCAGGTTTTTTATATTTACTATATATCTATATATATGTATCTAAAGGAAAAGAAGCTTCCAGAGGAACAAAGTTTTCACTGGGAGAAATAGAGTAAGTATCAAACTAAATTGCAACTGTGATCGATTGAGATGGATATAATTTTTATACCAGAGAAAAAACAGATTGTTGTCGTCTGTGGGCAGAGGGAAGAAGTGACTGGAAAATTGCAAAGGGTTGTGAAACCATGTCTCTATTCAGTCTGTGGCTCCACTAGTTATGAATTTTAGTTGCCAAGATCATAGATGACCATTGAAGAACAATACTCAGATGTAGTGATTGGTGGAAAAGAAAGGGATTGGAAAAAGCCAATCTGATCAGCATCTTGACTATGGAAAGCAAGAATGTGATTTTCCTCCTTAAAAAGATGAGTTTGCTTTAAATTATACTCTTCTTCCCCACGGATTTAGGAAACCTTCATTCGGAAGAGAGACTTATAATCTTAAAAAATTTCATGAAATTAAGTTCTTCACTCAAATTTCTTTCACAAAACATGGCTAAAGAACTACTGAACATACTTTATTCAAAGATTCTCAGATTATTGTACACGTCCGACATGTGTAAAATACTTAGAGCTTCAGTTTATTCCTTCATGTAAGGGAATTGTAACAGTGTCTTACCTATGTAAATTAGAGATATTCTTGAATGGGGTACTCAACCAGATACTTTAGTGAAGCTGCTTCATGCTGTCTGAGATAGGCAGGTAAATTCTGAACAGGACTTGGAATATCCATAGTGGTAACAAGGGCCAAATATAAGTAGAAGTGCTAGCGTTTTGGTCTTTTTTACTGAAAGAGTAATTACAATAAAAACAGTTTCCAAGATCTTTGTGTCAGGTACAGCTCGAATATTTCCCTTAAATATTCGGGGAATTTTTTTTTACTTTGTGTAAATTTAGTTCAGAATGTGTCCTCAAGACCTCTCACTTCTGCCAGTTCAAACCCTCACAGCGAGATGAGCAGAGGAACTAGTTTGAGAATCTGAGAAGGCACAGGCTTTCTCCAAAATATTTTTTAGTACTTTCAAGACTAAATTTATGCTGGCCATGGTAGTAGTGATATTTACTTCTTCTAAGGGGAAGCTACACAGCATGATACATAATTTTTGCACTAAAATTTATAAATAGGTCTCCAGATGCGATGCGCTCAAGGATGACCAAAGTTTGCACTGATATGCTGTACTTTGCATTACATAGGTGCATCCATAAAATATGTGATGGAGTCCTGGATTTCATATCTTAACACTAATAGAATAGTTTGGATTGGAGGGGACTATCACAGATAACTTAGCCTAACCCACTTACCATAGGAATAGATGCTCTCAACTAGTTCAGGTTGATCAAAGCTCCATCCAATCTGACTTTTAATGTTTGCAGTGATGGTACATCCACAAGTTCTCTCAGCAACCTGTTCCAGTGTCTCACCACCATGATCACAGGAAATTTCTTCCTTATGTCCAATATAAACCTACCTTCTTTAAAGCAGCCCTTTGTCCTGTCACTACAGGCCCTGTTAAAAAAGTCTCTCTCCATCTTTCTTTTAAGTCCTCTTTGCATTTTGAAAGGCTACAATAAGGTCATCCTGGAGACTTCTCCAGGTTGAACAACCCCATCTCTCTCAGCCTGCTTTTCAGGGCACTATTTCTATTAAAGTCAAGAGAAAATCTTCCAGAAGTATTCCAGAGAGGGGTACAGACTAATTGTTAAAGTTGAAATTATTTTTGGATTACACTAATGCAATAAAATAGCATTGAGTTTTTCCTGTTTTCCCCCTTAATAAGTCCAAATCTTCCATCAGGAAAGAGCAAGAAACTGAATGAAAGAGAATATAAGTATGACTAAAGAATTTAAATAGAGGAAGAACACAGTCTTTCTGATTGCCTATATATTTCAGTCCTGCAGTGGTGTGCAACCTCACAAGGGAATAGGGAGGAATAGTGAATAAGAGGAAATTATATACTAGGAAAGTAGAAATTAGTAATTATTTCTGTTGCTAGAAGCTCTTCATGGACTGTCTTATACTGGTCTACCAAAAAGGAAATGCATCTGAGGGGTAAGGGTATGAAAGGAGAATATACTAATATCCTGTAACAGGTGAGCAGTTGGCACAAGGGTCAGGCACAAAGAGTTGCAGTAAATGGGGTGACATCAGGCTGGCATCCAGTCACTACTGGGATTCCACGGGGCTCCATCCTCACCCCAGTTCTCTTCAACATCTTCATAAACGAATTCAGGGCTTGAAGGAATACTAAGCTTGTCAGTGACACTGTTGACTGCCTCAAAGGAAGAAAGGCCCTGCAGAGAGACCTTGACAAATTAGAAAGATGTGCAATTACCAACTGTATGAAATTCAGCAAGGCAAAGTGCTGGATTCTGCACCTGGGACAGAGCAATCCTGCATGTGTGTATAGACTGGGGAGTGAGAAGCTGGAGAAAAGCACTGTGGAAAAGGACCTGGGGCAAGTTGGACATGAGCCAGCAGTGTCCTGGCAACCAGGAGGGCCAATCCTGTGCTGGGGGCATCAGGCACAGCATGGCCAGCTGGGCAAGGGAGGGGATTGTCCTGCTCTGCTCTGAGCTGGGGCAGCCTCACCTCCAGTGCTGGGGGCAGTGCTGGGTGAAACAATATGAGAGGGATATGAAACTATTAGAGAGTGTCCAAAGGAGGGACATGAGAATGGTGAAGGATTGGCTGAGGTCACTTGCTCTGTTCAGCCTGGAGGAGACTGAGGGGAGACCCCACTGCAGTCTGCAGCTTCCTTGTGAGGGGAAGAGGAGGGGGATAGGCACTGACCTCTTCACTTTCATGACCAGTGACAGGACTTGAGGAAACTCCATAAAGCTGAGTCAGAGGACATATAAGTTAGATACTGGGAAAAGGTTTTTAACCCAGAAGGCAGCTGAGCACTGGAACAGGCTCCCTAGGAAGTGGTCACAGCACCCAGCCTAAGTTTGGACAATGCTCTAAGGCACATGTTGTGATTCATAGGGTATTCTGAGCAGGGTCAGGTCCTTCATATTGAGGACTACTACCAAAATATATCTGCCAACATCCTCTCATAAGCTTGCCTGAAAAAAGTTGCAAGTAACTGGCCATAAAGTGTTTGTAATTATGGGAAAGAAGACTGTTGTGTTCTACTGCTGTTGTATATGAATCAAATGGCAAGATCTGAATTGGAAGTGCTGGGAAATGGCTCACTGCAGCTCAGAAGGGTATGACACCTATTGGGTTTCACATACTCTTTCTGTTTCCTACCACATGGTGTTTTTCCTGAAGGGAAGGAAAAACTACAGGGAGTGAGAGGACAAGAAATTTTTGTGACCCATGTTGCACTGCAGCTGAATAGGGTACAGTAGAAAAGTGAACTTCTGTAAAGTAAGAGTGATATATCTTAATGTCCTTTGTATTTAGCTGCAAAGCTGTTTGGGATCAGACATCCTTTTGGGAGAGGTTACAGACAATGGCTGCTAGGCCGATGTTCTTGTGCAAGGGGATGGATGCCAGCAACAGAGAAGCAGAATCTGCAGGGACCTCTCTGCCAAGAATTGCAAAGGTGGGAACAGGTAAGACCTGCACCATGCACAGTAACATACTTTATGCCATGCAAAGCGTAGAAGGGACACTGAATTGCTTGGTGCCTGGGGAATGACACACTTGGGGAAAAAAACTCACTTTTTTGTTGATGTGTATGACAATCTATGAAACTTGGATTTGGATAATTTAAATGGTGGTATTTGAAAAGAGATCATAGGAAAAGAAAAGTCAAATTTTATGGGTGCAAAGCTACTAGGAAAAAATCCACTAACACTCATCTTTTCTGTTACATCTCTGTGTGAAATTTGGCTTCAAAAACCTGGAATAGGTTCTCTTGCTGTAAAGGCAAGGGTATGGTAAGGGGAGAACAGTAGATTTGGCAAGTCTGAGAAGCAATCTATTGCTTATTTTTGTTGATCTTTGCATTCACTTTGCTGCTGAAAGAATATTTTTTCAGAATTATGCTGAGAGAAAATCTATTAATAAAAAAGTAATTTTTCCCTTCCTGCTCAGATTTTATCCCTAATAAAGGGCATTGCTACAAGGTACAAGTACCCATGGGTGCTATAAATATAGCACTGAAGTATTTTTACTGTTTGGGACCCTGAATCGTATTAGGGTAGAATAAGAAGTAATAAATTAGAAGAAAAAAACTTTTGATGCTACTATTTATATGCATTATTCAATAAATGTCCCATGCAGACTGCATAAATAGCCCTGGTGACACCCAGAACATCCCCCTCTTGTATGAGTGTTTAAAATATTAGTATACAGAATCAAGGCTTTGGGAAGCAGAAAAGTTCATGCAGTTAGAGGACTTGCTCCACAACCACCAGTCTGTGATGCTGAAGAGGCATCCTTTGTCCTTAAGACTGATTGTGTTAGGATCTTGTTACAGTCAGTGGAGAGAAACAGGAACATTTAATGTTGCTATTCATCTTAATCAAAGGGGTCATCTGCTGTAGAAGTACTGATCACTCTCCATTGACTCAATTGTCTATGTGTCTATAGAGACAGACATCTCTATATATGTCAGTAGTGCATTTTCCTGTGGTCAGAGGAGACAAATACCAATCCTCAGGGATTTTGGTGGTACACAGATGTTACTAAAACAAAGTCAGTATGAGATGAATGATAAATATTTTGCTAGGAGATCTGCAAAACCAGGCTTCAAGATTTTCAGGCTGAGCATTCCAACTTTGCAGACACTTTCAACTTTCTGTTTCTAAAGATCTTCTCTATCCCTATGAATAAAATTAGTGCTGATTTACCTTGGAAGGCGATTATGAAGTCTGTAAGTCTGTATAATTTTGACAATCATAACAGGTAGACCAGAGAAGAAGTAATGTGCACTAGCTTTGGATCACAACAAAAGTACCTTGGCAAGAAACAACTTATAGGGCTGTGAACCAAATAACATTTTGTCATAATTCTCAAACTGAGTATAATTCATCCTGTGCTGTAACAGGCAACATGGCAGTGGTTCTGTTTTCAGGATTTACTAATAGATAGGAATTCTGTAATAAATGATTGAACATCCATTCATATAATTATGACTTGTGAGATGAAATGCTCTATTTAGAGAATAAAAGGTTATTGCTAGTGACCACAGAACTGGCTCAAGAGGCTGTAGGGAGAACGCTGGTGGTTGCTATGGCAGAGGGGCCCAGGATGTGTACAGAAAAGGCTGTGAGTGCTGGCCCAGAGGGGAGGTGAAGAGTGCATGAGGCAAGAGGGCAGGGAGAAGGGCAGGGAGAAGGGCAGGGAGGGGAGGGCAGGCTGACAGAGTCCACGAGCAGGCAGGGGTTGCCCATGGTGTGACAGATGGCAGCTGCCCCTCCTTCTCCAGAACCAAAGGCTCACACAAGGCTCTGGCCATGTCCTCAGCCACACAGACACAGATTCCCCACCTTCTCTTATGATGCAGACACCAAGTTAAGGTATAGGGAGGCTTATAGAGCAGTGGGAAAGGGGTTGCCCAAATCCCATCAGTGTGGGTGCACCATTGCCTGTTCTGTCCTTTACAGCTCCAGGTGCAAAACAGGACAGAACTAGATGTGGCATATACTGATCCTAAGCCACACAGACAGAGAATCTCAGGGGCATGAGATGAGAACAGAACAAACACCTTATTTTAATATGTTAACAGCTCTGCAATGTGCCTGAAGTACCTATGAAAATAACTGACATGATAAAAAAATTCCTTTTAGGAAAAGGAATGAAATCCTGAAATCAGGGAACCGAAGTGAAACAAACATTCTTGAAAGGAAATATGATCAAATTAAAATACAATTGAAAAAAGCCAGAAAATCTGAAATGCAGTGACTACAACCACATGTACTGAGATTAAATGAGGTTCAGTGAAAAGGACCAAACTTGCCAAAATTATTCCCATTGAAATCCCTAAAGAATATGGAAGAAAGGTAAACAAATAGAGAGAAAAGAAACTGAAGAAATTAAAGAAAAAAAACCCCAAAACCCCAAAACACTGAATGGAAGTGAAAACAAGAAAAGAGAATGGGATGATAAATGCAGGGTTAGGGAGTGAAGCTTGCCCAAATGATCCTCATTGAAATCACAATATTTCCTGAAAGGAAATTCTTCAAATGCATTTTTAACTATTTGTGGATAATTGATTTTTCTACAAGTTATTGATAAGACACACATGATATGTATTTCATGCTAATCAATCCAATAAACCCTAAAAGGTAATTATTGTCAACAGCCTGAGTTAGTTTATTATCTAGATATGTACATTAAGAAAAAAGCAAGATACCACCATCAGGTGTATTCCTTTAGTTAAGAGTAGCTAAATCAGAGGGGAAATGTGGTACTCTTAAACATGGTACATATTGAAGCCTACACTTGGAATTAAATGGTCACAGTAGATTAGTGCAGAAGAATATGAATGGGCAGAAAGAGGAACATGGGAGGTTTAGTTTAGGATAAAGATAATTATTATAATGTTGAAGGAGCCTGAACATTGAAATAGATTGTTTGGGGATACTATGAAATCTGCATAAGTAGGGTAAATAAAAATAGGTCAGGAGTGGTTTATGCAGAAATAATTGTGCCCAGGGACAGGATGTACTACATGACCTCCCTTTGTGAATTATGTCATTATATGTCTCTTTATTGATGACCTTTGAGGAGTCCAGAAATTGTATGAATATGGAGAATGACTGCTCCTACTGACAGTCTTACAGTATAGTTGCAGTTTATTTTAATGGTGCCTTTCTTTGGAACATGTCTACAGAAGATTGAAAGAATTTCTATCTTTTCATAAGCACTTTGGAAAGAGAGTAATCAGAATTTTTGGCAAAAAATTTGAAGAGCTTATGCTTTTTTATATCTGTTTAAAAAAACTACAATCATTCTCTTTATGTGAGAATTTCAGGGATGAGTCTCATCAAGGACTTCAAAAGCACTTTAGGTGAGATCTGAAACTTGTTTATGACAGCAGAAATTTTCATAATACTTCTTAATGAGCTTCTTCATGTCAGGCTTTTTGTGTGCTGTTCATGGAGTGACTGCTCTTTTCTTACTAGGAATGAACACTCAGTATGACAAATATTCCTTTTACCTTGGTTAAAGGATGTTTTTTCTATGTCCACAGTCAGCTGCACGTGTCCAACACCATGTTCCTGGGCTGTGTTGAGGAAAGCTGTGATATATCTCTTGAATCAAATCTGCCTTGCCTCAGTAACTGCAAGAGACTTTGACTATATCTGTCTGTAAAGAGATCATGACATAACTTATGAAAAGACAAGCTGTGTTCTCAAAATAATGCTAGCCACGCAGAAAAGCATCAAACCCCCTTACCTTGTTTCTTTAAATGCATCTCAGACTGAATTTAATGGTACTGCTATTTTTTCTCAGACATATTTCAGACTACACCCACTCTGCCTGACATAGACAACCCCCTTAAAAAACACAAAAAGAATTTTAAAAGTTGTCTGCAGTTGAACCCATTAACGTTTGTGAACATGTCAAGACTAGAAGTCTGAAAACATGTAAGTGCTTTTTAAGATTGCTACGCAAAGGAACATTTTTTCCCCTTTCCTGTATCTTTAGGTGGGCCTTTCCCCACTCCCTCCCCCTACCAAGTGCTGTTACTTGCTAAGTTTTTTAAACTAGAAACATCTGTTCTCAATGCATTTTAAGAAAATAGTTAATATTTTTTTAAAAAAAGCATAAAAGTAAGAATTCAAGTGAGATGAAGTACCTGAAGTGTCCAGAGTTAAAACCAGTATAACTTAAAGGTGTCTTAGGAGGAATATTAGAGACCTATGAGAATAATTATTATTGAAGAAGGTATAAACACCATGAATTTGAAAGTAGGTGGGTTCAGACTCTGTATGGCATTTTCAAAGTCTTCTTTAGTGCATTTGCAGGAATCCCAGAAAAACTAATATAGACATTCTAAACCATATCAAATGTAATATAAGGATCAGGATTTTTTTATTTCATGGGGAGAAAGAGGGTTTTGATGCTTATATTTCAGTAAAAGCTACTCTTGTTGTGCCATTGTAGTCTTGACAGTTAAAGTTTCTTAGCTGCAGTTTGAACGTAGTGCATATAGATTTACACTTGACTAGTGGTACTGTTATGCCATCTACATGCCAACTGTTTATGGAGTTGCAGTATAAGCTGATAGCAGCTCACTGCATTTGTCTGTACTCTATTCTGGACAGATTACACTTAGGTGGCCTTCCCACCCCCCACTTCCCTTCTCTATACTCCACTTTTCAAGGTTTTTGGGTTTACTTTTCCTAAAATTTTTGAAGTCTAGGAGTAAGAATAGCATTTGAACATTTACGTAATAAGGAGCAAATAGTTTAATAATTTATCATTGTTTCAGTCATACTGAAGTTCACAGTCTTACAACAGTAATGCCAGTTAGAGTGAACTTAAATAATAATTTGATTCTTATCAATAAAGGGAAGCTTTAACTCAATAACGAGTAGAATGTGTGTCAAACAAAATGAGCAGTTGGTTTGACAAAATTAGCTACAGTATTAAACTACAGCCAGTTATCTCTCCTTGTATGCTTCTCCTTCGATTTATAATCTCTTAGACATCCAGTTGGAAGTGATTTTTTAAATAATTTTTTCACTGATGTAGGGTATTTTTAAAACATGTTCTTTGAGCGATTTAGTCAGCTCCAGTTACTGATAAGAAATGGCTGAAACTCCTGCTTGCTTTGTGGAAAAAAATTCAGAAGAAACAGAAGGTGTTTCTGCCTACAAAGTAGTTTTGTTTATATCTTATAAAATAAATGCATAAAACTATCTTTGTCACCTGCTCAGTGTTGAAGGTTTCGTTTATTTTACTGGTGCTTTTTAAAAATAATTTTCATTGTTTTGGACAACTCTCAAAGATTCACTAGAGCTGTTTAACGGCAAAATAATAATAATAAAAAAATGCAGCCAGAATAACTGGTCAACTACTGGACAGGGCCTAGTCTGGACATTCCTGTGTATTCATTCCCTAGCCCTTTGCTAGGACACCTGCAGAAACAATGACGTGGTTTTAATTGGAAGCAGAGGCAAGAGCATGGTGCTGTTGCTACGGACCAAAAGGAGTTTCTGAAGCCCTGGTTTGTTCTCTCAGGTGACACTGAGCATGACAAGGAAAGACTTGTCACAGGTTTGTTTACAGATGAGAAAGTGTAATCCACTGTATCTTAACCCACTTTGATTGTATGGCATTATTATAACACCTCTTGTTTATTTTTTCCTCTGAGATAGGCCTACTCATCCTTCTTCATGAATTTCTGGAACTTTTGATCTATTTGCTGTTCTTTTGTATTGCCTCTTCTCACTTTTAGAAACCAAGAGACAGCAGAATAGAGGTTTCTTTCTACCACACTCTTCACTGCCATATCCATATGGGAAGTGCATAGAGCAGCTTTTGAACTGATGCTTTTTCCTCTCTATTCTGCAACATAAAGAGATTTGGTTTTCCACTGCATAAATCAGGCTGTGTGTCTTGGGGATGGTTTATTATCCAATCCCATTTTGGGGGTCTTTGATCTGCATTTGTTTTGCTGTGTGCTCAGGGGTGGCAGCTGTCCCTGCCCTACTCCCATCCTCCCTGGCTCCAGGGCTGTTGTGAGGAATAGAAGCTGAGCCGTGGTTTCTGGGGAGAGCTGGGAGCGAGGCGAGTGGCAGTCTCCTCTCTTCCACTGGGAGGGTTGACTGGACACTCATGGCTGGTGTGTCTGCTGTTTCTGTGGGGTTTGCCTGCTTCTTTTTTGGTTTTTTTTTTTGGGGGGGGGGTTTGTTTGTTTTTTTTTTGGGTGTGGTTTGGTTTGGTTTGGTTTGGTTTGGTTTGGTTTTTTGGGTTTTTTTCTTCAGCATTGTGACTGGGCCTGCCGGCTGGGCTTCTTTTGCTGCTCCGCTGTTGGGTAGCCCAGAGCCAGTGGATGCCCCACTGGGACCCGTGACTGCCCTCGTGGGCTGCCCCCACCCTCTGTAGAGCCTGGATTTGAAGAACCAGCCAGCGCTGGTGAGAAAAGTCTGAGGAGACTTTTACAGCATTCCAGAGCTGGACTGCTCCAACCCCCTCCATACCTCCGCCATTGCTCTGGGTTTGTGTTACACTGTAGCTTTCCATCAGGTCCTGCCATTCTAGCTTGCTTCTCCAGAGGTTTCCTGTACAGCTATCCAGGGGGGGTGGTGGGATCATCCGCCCCTGGAGGTCCCTAGGAGAAGCCTCTTCTCCATCACATCCTGCTGCCTGCTTCCACCGCCACTACTGCGTACTCCCTGCGCCACAGCGCCCCTGCAGCCGCGGGGGAATCACTGCACCTCCCTGCCTGCCGGGAGCCACCAGCGCCCCTGCTGGCTGTGCCCGGAACTGCACCAGGGGGAAAGCACTCACGGCCGGGAAGGGTCACTGGGCTCCTGCTCTGGTTGGTGTTAATGCCGTAATTGTAGTCGTTTGTTTGCTTTATTATACACTCTAGCAAAGAACTGTTGTTCCTATTCCCATATCTTTGCCTGAGAGCCCCTTAATTTCAAGCTTATAATAATTCAGAGGAATGGGGGTCATATTTGTCCATTCCAATGGGGGCTCCTGCCTTCCTTAGCAGACACGTGTCTTTCAAAACCAGACACTGTGCCATAAAAGTTTTGAGAAGTTAAAGATTCATATTTTGTCTGATGAGTGCCTGCAGTGAGTTGAACTCAGGTTGTTTGAGAACTGAGACAGTGTGCTCACCCCCCAGCCAAAACCATTCCTATTTTGGACACTCCTAAATGACATTCAGAATAGATTATTGGAAATGATCAAACAAAGAACTTTGAGTAGTGACTGCAAAAACTCCATGAGCTGCTAAGGGATAATCTGTGAGGATACAGTATAAAATAAAGCCATCTCCATAACAGCCGCAGTCAGTTTTCCCATTTGGTATGTGTTTTGTTATGTTGCTACAGTGAAACAGCTAAGCTAGAATAGCAGTAGCAGGAAATGTACAGATGCTTCTGTTTAGCATAGTTCTGCAGAGCTCACCAAATTGTGCATCAGCTACAGGCAGCAAGAGATCTCTCGATGATTTTTTCAGTGTTTTTCCAAATGTCTCAGAAAGAGGCTGCTAATATTTTACAAGTTCCTTAGAGAATTCATCTCTGAGGTTTAGGTAGCTCCTTTGGTACCATAAAGGAAATACTATATTATTGGGTCCCAGCAGTGCAGAGAGCAGTCAGCCTCCCATCATTTCCTGTTGCTGTCACTTGCTGCAGAGAAGTGGCGCTGACAGGTTACTGTAGAGAGCAGAGAGCTGTTGGTAAGCCTATTTGATTTTCAATTTTCTTATACTACGTGCAGCATAGCTGGGTACCTTGCAACTCTCTTCTATATTGTGAATAATTCCAGTGAATTTCATAGATGAATTAGAACATAAAGATCCCTCTCAAAGAACGAGATGGAAGGAGGAGGAAGAAGGAATGATTGCATTTTGAGAAAGGAGGTTTTAATGTATATGACTGTGGGATGCTGTGACCTAGAGGCTATTTTTTCACTGTTTGTTGATAAATATGTCTGCTGAGACCACCAAGGGCACAAACAAGTACTAACACAAGGAGAGGGCAGGAGACCAAACCACCCTCCCCCCCTTTTTCCTGCTGGAAACAAGGGTACATTCCACCTTCATCTCTTCAGAGGATTTGGTTTCTGAACTGCATACTACTATAATTGCTGAGAGCATATGCATTCTGCTGCTGCACTGTTTGAGCCCTCTGAGCTTCATGTTTGCACTAGAGATATTTTTCTTCCTGTTGGATAAAAATCAGACGACAGAGTCTGAGCATCAGCTTCACCACCTATTCTACCATGCATCACTTGGTGACCTGGGCTTTTGATGGACCCCCATTCTTGGGGGCCTTTTGGTGACCTCCACTGTGCCAAAGCGGGTCTCTCTCTGTCCATGCTTATTGTCTTGAAGATGCACAGAAAATGCCTCCTACGAGGTGCTCTTATGATGGGCCACTGCTATTAATGCTTGCTTCTCTGCCCTATCTTTGACCTTACACTACTCTGCATTTTTAAGACTATAATCATGTCAGAAGGCTGATGTCGTTGCAGGACAAAACAGTGGAAAAATGGGGTCAGAGTGAAAGCTTTTATTCCAGTATAAATATCTGAAATAACACAGCACTCGTAAGTCTTGAGAATGCATTTCTCTTTCCATGTGTTTCCTTTCCTTTTTAATAAAACATGATCTGTTCCTAAATTCCTGCTTCTGTGATCAAAGTGTTAGAATTGGATGAGCTACATGTTAACCTCCTGAAAGATTAGTGATCCTCTAACACAGATTTTAATGGCTCATTAGTGTAAAAGGAAGGGCTGCTGGACTGGTGGGACATAAACATTATTCATACTCAAAAATAATATCTTGCTCTGTGTTCGCTTGCTAACTCCCTCTTGGCAAAAAGGGCAAAGTGCAGCCATTAAAAGGTAGAAACCAAGAAAACACAGACAAGTGCTTCTGACCTGAGTGATATGCAGGCAAACTCAGCACTGAAGGAGGTTAGATTGTTTTACAGGTCTAAGTGGGTGCAACTCTCTGGGATTAAGTAGAATTACTTGTCTTTACAGCAGCAGAGAATGTAACATCAAATGTTTAATAGTTTGACACACAGTTCAGAGAAAACAAGCTGTCACTTAATTTTATTCAACATTTGAACCATCCACGTTTTCTGATGTCTCCAGCCCGCACTGCGACAACGAAGGAAAACACCTGGAAAATAAACAATGAGATCTAGTCTAAAAATGAAGCATTGGAGTTGGGTTTGAATTTGAATTGTTTGCTTTGTCTATTTCTTCTGTGGGCATCCCCTGTGTATATCTGACTCAAGTCTCTTTGGCAGAGGTATGGGTGTGCCTGTTTTAAAGCCTATATTGCCTGTAACCACTGATAGCTAATCACTGCTAGCTCCACACCAGGAGCTAGTGTAAAAGAGTTTGTTTGGAATTACTCTGTGCTGAGATCTGCCTGAGTTAACCTGCTAACTTCTCTGATATCACTGTTCGACTCTAGAGACACCCTTGTAACCTTTCCTCTGGCACTCTGGAGGAGGTGCTTACATGTTTGACACCTCCTGTGATATTTTAAGGCAACTGGGGGGTAAAAAGATGCCCTGCAGAGCTGAGCTGTGAGTGCCTCTGAAGTGGGAATAGAGTGGTGATATTGCCATGCTAGCAAGGTATACTTAAGAATACAGGTACTCAGTAGAATTACTTTAGTTTAAGTTGTAATTCATTCAGGAGTAATTAATTTTTTGTCTTACCAATATGCTTCAGTTTAGAAATTACTAATTTGGGTTTGACCTGCATTTGGGCCAGTGATCTTGATTAAATAGTTCTTCCCTGATTTCTAGCCCAATGATTCATTCAGGAAGAGTTTTGCCAATATCAGTAAGTATATTAAAATGCCATAATTCATTTTTAGTACAGTCAATAATGTCAGGTCATGATGAAGGCTCAACAATTCTTTTTCTCTACTTGCCCCAGTGAATCTACATATATGTACATATTCTCTTTAATAGCTGAACCTGTATGCCTTTGTTGTGTGAATATTTACATTGAAAGGGTTTTCGTTGAAAAAGTAGTTCTAATTGACAGTACTGCCCCTTTATGTACTTACATTATCTGTTGTCTTTTTTTTTTTTCTTTCTGCTTCTCTTCCATTATAAATTTCAAGTATTTGTAACTCTGGTTCATGTTTTTTCCTCAAGGTAGATTATAGATGAGACAAGTTACAGTGGGTTAAGAATGTTTCTGTAATCCCTAGGGACTGATATAATTGATGTATCTGAAGCAGTTTCAAAACAAATATATTAAACTCAGGCAAAAAGTCCTCCTGAAATATTATTTTTTTCTATCCCGTTCATTTCAAGGATCAGGAATAGCAGAAGTTGCAGGTAAATAACTGGTTCTTTAAAAAAAGAGTGCATGATAGGGAAGAATGCTTTTTCAAGAAGTTGCAGTAGGATACAGGATGACACATGGAGAGCCAGTGAAAGGAGAAGGCAATGCATTTACCTGACCAAATTCATATTTCTTGTAGTTTCTTACACCTAAGTTGGCTGTTGAACCTTGTTGAACCAGTCAGTGGAGAGAAACAGGAGCTTCTGAGATTTAGCTTGTAGACAGCTAAAATAGATCAGACGAACCAAACCTTAAAAAAACCCAAAGCAACATTTTCTGTGTGTTTACAGGGAGATCCTTGAGTGACTAGTTACTCAGGTGTCTCACCACATGTGTCTTGATGTTACCTGGCTTAGTTTTAGAGCAGTGTCTGTGATAAAGGGAAGGTGCTCTGTTCTAAATTCACCCAAGTGGATGTGGCTCTAGCACAGGTCTCTCTTGCACTGATCTGATGCCACGAGGTCTGATTTATGGCTGTGTGGGAAGGCAATGCTGTGTCCTATGGTGGTATTGGAACCTCAGTGATTCTTCTTGATCAGGGAACTCAGGTAGCAGGCTGAAATTAAGTGGATAAATCTCAGTCCAACATGGTCAGTGTGTCTCTTGGCTGCTCCTGTTTCATGAGGAAAACTGAGAAGCCTTAGTTCTGGTGAGGAACAAGAAAAAAAATGTTTAACCTATTCATGTGAGCAACTCGTGGTAAAGCTGCAAAGCATCAGGAGAGAACTGACAAGGTCCGACTTTTTTAAAATGAAGGATGAGTTTTCAACTACTTGAGGGATGCCCAGAAGTAAGAATGTTAGTCTTTGGAATATTCCTGTAATTTCAAAGAGTTACTCTTTTAGTACAATTGCATAGTGGGTTTTTTAATCATTGCCCTTATTAATTTTATAGGCACACTGTGTCTATATCTGCTTCTTATCCTGTTCTTTAAAGACCTTAATTATCTGTTTCCTCTCCTTTTTTTTTTCCTTTTTAGTATCATCTCTTGTGCTATCAATCTCTACATGCTTTTTTTTTTTTTTCTTTCTTTCTTTCTTTTTTAAGAACTCGGAATCTATTTGTGTCTCTTAAACTCTACTGATTTTTGACTGGAGACCTGACAAATAAAGCTGGTCTCCAAATGGAATTTCCACATATATTAAAATAATTATCTAAATTTATTTTCCAAAGATGTGTGTTCCCCCCAGAATGAGAGCTGTGTAGATAAAGAGAGCTTATGGCAGATAGCTGAAATTAATTTTTTCTTTAAGAAGTTCGGAATCAGCTAAGGAAATGTAGTTCTTAACAGAGTGGTGGAGACATTGCTGCAATTGATTGCTACGATGTTAGCCTAGGAGATCAGGCTGACTGCACTGTGCAATTAATACATTGCGATGAATGCACTGGATGACATCACTTAATAGGAAGAACTTGTGCTAACCATCATTATCAATACTGCTTTTTCAATTTCAGATTGTGGTTAACTGATTTGACATTAAATTCCCCTTTACTTTTGTCCTGTACTGCAGAGATTAATTGTTTTGTGGCCAGAGATCAACAGAATATTGATTCACAAGTCAAATCTGTCTACCCACCTTTTACACGCTTTTTGCTTACTACATGGCGGAGTAAATTAAACTGATCTGCTACTGTAAGCTGCTATTTCAGTATAAATCTCTCCTTTTATCTTAAGCTCTTTATCACAGTTTTAACAGTGAATTCTGCTCACTCAGTTACTGCTGTCTGTTCAGATTCACCAGTCTTAGGATCCTTCATGCCAGACAGTATCTGCTTCAGTAGGATTGGAATAATTTAGCAGCTTTGAAAATGCTACTGTCATTTATTCTGGGAGTCAGCTGTCTTAGAAGGACCCAGGAAAGGCCAAAGTAGTTTGCATTTATTGGAAAACTATTGCTTGTGTTAGTACTGACTTTTAATTTAACTGCAAAGATGAGTAAGTGAACATTATTTTGGAAACTTCAGTCAATAGAGATTGTTGAGGAATTTTTTTCCTTATTTAAAAAAGAATAAACCAAATGTTAATACTGGAATTCCAAATTAATAACAATAATAATTTTAAAAAGGCTATGGCTCTAAAAGGCTGGAATATTCTCAAAATGCTTTGAAGACAAAGCTGGTCACTGCATGCACATATTTACCTAATAGATTGGTTTATGAGCAGAGGACCAAGTTGAATTTAAAAAAAGACAGAAAAAAGCTATCTAATTATCCATATCGGGAAAAATGCAAGCTCCATCTTTAAGTCAGAATAGTAACAATTCAAGAAAATTCAAGCACGAGTCCAGAAAGATCTAGTCTGTGTGTCTTACGTTTTGCCAAGGATCTTTATGAAACCAGGCCTGCCCCTACTTACAAAGCAACTTGTAAATAAATCCAAAACATACTTTTACCAATGAAAAATGTTACCAGAAATAATCAACCTAATTCTGTGAGTTGTGCACCTATATTCCTTTGCAATTACTACAAGAAAAGCTTGGAAATAAAAGTTACTATTTTGTTGACAACTGTGAAGTCTTTGTACATAAATTATGGGAAAGTCCAAATTCGGTCACTAAATATACACCACCATCCATCTAGAAAGATGCAGGCAAAATGAAGACAGTTTCTGCTGTAGGCTATATGCAGTGTAGAGTGGAAGGGAATGAAACACTAGTGCCCACTGGTTTTAGTAGAAATGTACCTGACTTGCCCTTCCAGAAAAATGAGTTGCAGCCCCACCTGTTCATAAAATAATATCAGTGATATGAAGGGGACTTGGTTCTTTAGAAGTGTATCAATTAAAGCTATCATAAAATTTAGAAGTTCCTAAACTCTGAAGCAAGAGGTCTATTTTAAGAGCTTGACCTATCATGATATATCAACATGACCTGTGACACGGCAGATAACCCTCACTAGTTATTCAGCTTTTGCTAAACATTGATTCTGTATATAAAAGTGTGATGGATAGATAGTGGTGTTGCTTATCAGTGCTAAGTTTTAGCAAGACTTCGCAGATGTTAAACCAATTAATTGGTATTAGAATTGTAAAAAATGGTTTTGCTGTTGATTTTGACTCTAGACATAATTTTAAAAGCCTTTTAAAAATATTTAGTAGCACAGATTAGAGATGAAAATCCTGACTTTATATAACCTGGAATTATAAACCTGGGATTATAAACCTGGGTTTCTAGTAGTTTCTGGGTTCCATAATTCTACATTAAGTGTCTTGCATATATACTTTCATCCAGATTGGTCAAAATATTCCACGGATACTGAAGTATTCTGGAATCAATATAAGAAAATAGCTAGTAAACAAAAAAGATTTTACCAATGTTTGAATACAGTAACATTCTGAAATTTGTTAATGGTTTAGAAACCTAGAACAATTATTATTTTGATATTCTTTCTAGCAATGTCTGTGCCTTTGAGTAGGAGCAATGAGTAATTACTCTGCCTCATTTAGATCACAAGCACCAGTAGCTGTCTCTCCCTTCACTCTGAATCAAAGTTTTCTTGCAGGTAGAAGAAAAAGAGTTTATTCCCCTGCAAAAATAAGAAAACTTTTTAAGCTCTTTAGTGCATTTCTATAATGGACAAAAGTTTTAAATTTTTCAGTATTGTCAAGTCTTGTGATTTTTGTAAATTATTGGGGGGGAGGGGAATTTAATCATCATAAGCTTTAATATTCTCTTTGGATTTTGAGATCTGGGACTTTGGGACTTATATGAAAATCCTGGCTAGTAGCAAAGGATTTTTTTTTGTTGTGTTTTTTTGTGTGTTTTTTTTTGTTTTATTTTTTGTATTTTTTGTTTGTTTGTTTGTTTTTGTGGTTTTTTGTTTTGTTTTGTTTAGCTTTTTTCCCTGGGGCCTTAAAGTGTGATCCCTTGCAGCTCTGTGTTGCTCAAAAAGAAATTAAAAGCAATCTCTTCACTTTTATTTCATGCTCTTTGGTCACAAGAGAAGAAAAACAGAAAGCAGAGCCAAGATTGATCATTTAAGAACAAATGCTAACTTTCAGCATGTTCAGTCAGAAAATAACTCTTTCACTCACTGGCTTTTCCTTGGCATCTCTCTGGTGGACAGCACAGCTGTCTTCTAGAGGAGGTAAAAAGAACACCATAGGAAAAGTCTAGAGGTCTGAGATAGCACTGAGTACCACAAAGGCCATCTCACACTTCCTGGAGGATGAGTAAAGAGGGCACTGGACCAGAGCAGACGGGTCCATGCTGACTATTAGCAGTAGCACTTTAGGATAGTGACTTTTCTAAAAAGTCATTTTACACATGTAAGATGGTTGTGGTAGTGTTGTACTTCCCCAGCATGAACAAATGCTACTTCCAGTAACTTTGTTTTCCTACAAAACTGTAGGCAGCAGAAAGGGGCACTATGTCATCTCAGTGACATTTTTATAATCATTAACATTTCAACTTGAAATTCTCAGTAGCTGAAGAGAGGCTCAGTTGCTGAAATAAAAGTGCCCACAACACTGATTAGAAGCTGAAAGGATTAGCTTGATGTCTCTGATGTTAATGCTTGCTGAAATGAAAAGGAAAAAATGTTCAAAGGCCCAGACGTAATGTACCTGACTTCCTAAGACCTATCAAAGGGTTAGCATCAATAACCAAGTAATGGCTGCTTTATACTTTGAATTTTCTGACCCAATGTTTTCAAAAGGCTAATAAAAAGCCACACCGCTGAGACAAAATTTTAGGCTGGAATGACTATAAAAATAAAATAGTAATGATAGAGCAATTTGTCTTGATCTAAGAGTGGAAGTTAAACCTGTAACTGTGCCAGTCTTGAAGGCCAAGCTGGAAAAAAATAAGTTGAGTGTTTTAAAGTACATAGCTAAGCATGCTAAAAAGTAAGGGTTGCATAGGAATGAAAATTTTTAAATGCTTTTGTTAAATCTCTGCTTCTCATGGAAAACACCTCTTTTTGCTCTACAAGAGGGTCTTAAACATTATCAAAGTCTAGGTTGTGGAAAACAGGTATTTTAAAGATGTTGACTGCAATGCCCTTTGAGTGTAATGTCAAACTTCACATAGGCTATATTTCAGGTTTAGTCATGAAGAAAATTCTTCAACTATTTAATTTTTACGTATGCATCAGACTTAGTGGAACTGGAAGTAGAATTCAGGAAATTTAAACTCTGTTTAAAAAGAGAGTTTGGGCTTATAAGAATGTGATCACTCACTCACTTGAGCCCATAGAATCCTTGTTAAAATTAACTTAATTTCTGTCCTGCTTCAAGTTTCTTTAGTATTGACAATAACTCTTAGGGAAGGGAAAAAATTATATTGGTTATACTGGAGCTTAAATAATTTGTATTTTCCCACTTTAATTTTTGGGCAATACATGCATACAAGTATAAAGCTCATCTGGTAGAAAAGAGTTTTTCTCTCTCAGATGTAAGAAAACTTTTGTTCTACTTCTGTTTGAAGCTTGAAAAAATCTTCCATCTAGAAAACAGAGTGGAGGAAAATAGGTGGTTAAATTATGCACAGCTTTTGGAGAACAAGCTTCTACAGCTCATATGTCAGATAATGCCATCAGCACCTCTGGAGATTGCACCTGCCTTTCAGGTTATAAAATATCACAGTGGGACTCCTTTGGATCTCCCTAGACCCAGAGAAGATCCACCAGAATTTGAATTATCAGAAATCATATCTTCAGTTATAACAATGTGGGTTTTGAAGTCTCTGGTGTCTGCATTATTACCCCCATTCTATATTCAGAAGCCAGGCCACATACCAGGCCTGCTGTACCTTCTTTTTTCCTTCTCTATTTGGGGTTACATCCAAAAAATTTATTTTACCTTCATAAATGTAGTCCATGGAATACTCAAGTGCATTTCTTCACACAGGACAAAATAATGTGAAGTAATGAGAAGTTAAATCATTTAACCCTTCCTTTCAAAAAGCAGATTATTTTCCCTCTTGTTGAATAATTTTTATATGTATAAGCCACATTTATCAAGTTTTGTACTGTGGCATTTATTATGGTGGAACTGAAAAGTGATATCTGCCTTTGCAAGTCCACAATTTGTGGTGCAGCCAAGTTTCTTCTGCTAGTCCACTTTCCACACCGTCTTTCTAGATGGCTTCTCTCAAATACTGCCAAGAGTTACATTCTTAATTTTCTTAGCTTGTATAGCTTTCAAATTTCCATTATGTTAGTTGGATGTTTTGTCCAATTTTTTTCCTAGCTTGTAATCTCAGTGTATAAGGAAACTTCATTTAGATTTATACACTTCATTGAGACTGAGGCTTTGCATGCCAGGTGTTTTGTGACACTATAGGAGAAATAAAACCCCTCAGTCATAATGAAAGATTACAGGACACAAGTGTTCTCTTTTAAAGTTGTGCCATGTGGGATTTAGTCATAGTTAGTAAGTATTATGTATATTCCACTGTCTTTTATGTACCTTTTGTCAGCTCTATTAAGTAAACAAGGTCCCTTGTTAGCCGGTAACCAAGGTCATCCTATATTGAAAGACAAAATAAACTTGAACATCAAATGGGCTGGAAGCATTGGACAATTTTCTTTGAGAATAACAAGATCTCTTACAATACACCAAATTTCTGGTTTGATTTTATTTCAGTGAAGTTATATCTAATCAGTGGCACAGCACATAAAATGAAAACTGTCTAATGTGCTAATTGTAATATATTTAGAAATATTTAGAAATAATTTAGCCCAAACACTTATTCCTCAGCCTAAAACTCCGAATAAAACCTCCCTTCTATTTTTTGTTTGTTTTGCTTTCCCCTCCAAAGATTAACTCACATTTTCAATGCCTCTTCTTCACTCTATGCAGAAAATTTGAAAATAGCTGTTGGGTGAGTTACGGGCTTCTGGCATGAAAAAAGCTGGTTTCTGACATTAATATGTACAGGGAGCGTGCTGAGAAGCTGTATTTGAGCTATAAGACCAGTGGTTGTTTTCAGTCATCCTGTGATGCCTATAAGGGGATTGCTTGTCCACAAATTCAGCTGAGTTCACGTGACTCTTGGCTCCAGTAAGCCATCAGCAGCTCTAATGCTTTTTCTCTCCTGCCCACTCCCTCTCCTCCCCCGCCCCCCCCAAAAAAAAGAAATGAAAAACATGGTAGAGCAGTAAGAAGATATTTAAAACTGAAAGTTCAAATGCAATATATTCAACTGTCCAAAAAATGTGGTTTTCAGTAAGGTCGCTGCTCACATTATTTGTTTCACTGTGAAACTGTACTAGAGAAAGGCCTCAGTTAATTTTCCCATGGGTTGACATTTTTACCAACTTTGAGCTTGTCTAGCTGTGGCATTGTAAATACTTTTTCTTTGCTTTGTTTTCCTAAGAACTTGGAAAAAGCTTTATGCTTGGTCAAAAAAACCCCAACATCCTCTCAAAAAAAGAAAAAACCAAAACCCAAAAACAACAAAAAAAGAAAACCCAGTTCTACTCCCATCTGGATTTTTTTGACAATGAAATCCAAAATTTATTATCTTCCTTTCTCTGTATGATCACATAGTATCTGGATGCTTCTGGATGCCTGTTCTTTCTGCTGCCCTTATGAGTTACCGCAGTACTATTATTTGTATGTTATTTTAGATGGAGAGCTTAAATGACTCGTGTTGTACAGATGATGTCAAGGAGCTGGACTTTCCCAGTAATGTTGATGTGAGGGCTCTTCCCTTGGCAGAGCTTTACTTTGGGGCCCCCAAACCAGAGCATAAATGCAATGGGGTTGAAACTCTTCACATTAAATTCATGAGTAAGAAATCCTACTGTTGCACCTCTCCTTTCATTTTGTGTTAACTGAGTTGAGCTTTGGAACGATTTATGGGTAAAGGATGCCTGATACAGAAAGAAGGCATCTTTTTATTCTGCAGCTGTGGCTGCAAATTGGTATTTATAGTGTCTGTATATTGATAAAAGAGATGTGGAAACCAGGTTCCTCTCTATTATTTCCATCCTCTCGGTAGGCCACTTAGTTATCAAAGTCTAGCAGAACTGCAATCTTTTCTTCCAGGAAATATGGTAGGCCTAACTCCTTCAGAAGAATCCTTGGGGAAAATAAACATTTTTTTCAATAGAAACCCAGCATTAAGGAGTAGTAGATACAGGTGGCCTCTGACCTCTGAGAGTAGCACAACAATGAGCAAGCTACTGCTTTCCTCAGCCCCCTGCATGAGCATCATGAACAATCCTTACATTATGCACTAATCAGTCTTCCTGGTCCTTCATAGTAAGAGCAATAACTACACCAGTGCAATGTAATTCAGCAACAGAGGAATCTTGCCTTGTCGACTTTTGTAGATTTCTTATAGGCAGAACCATGTTTTCCTCTGACTTTGGAAGAAAACAGCTCTGCAGATCCAACTGAAATTGAAATAATTGAAAAATGAGTTGTATTTTGAATGTTTGGAAGCCTTTACAAAGATGCATCTTTAAACAAAGCACTACAGGCAACTGTTGCACTGCATGGGCAGTATCTCAGCAGGATGAGTAATTCCTTAATTTTTTATACTACTCCACATTAATGAAAAATGAGCCTGACACACTAGTGTCTTTTAGGAAATTCAATATAGTGAATTTTAAGGCCGTGTTTCCTGTCTTAGCAGGGGCACAGTGATGAGTTTCTACATGGTGCCAATTATTGCATAGAAGTGATAAAACTGTTAAGTACTGAAAATAAAGTAGTTATATTGCTTTTCAATAAATACTTATTTGTATGGCTGAGAAAATAAAATTAAGATATTCCATGTGAATCTGAGGCAGAGTATGTAATTCCTACAATCACTCATGAGCAAAGCAACACAATGACAGAGCATCATTCTTTACTAAATTTTTGCTTACCATCACTCAAGGCTGAAAACAAATTTATGGTTTATTTGTAAACAAGCTTGTTAGGGTATACATTGAGTATATCTGCTGCTTCAGTTTTGCCTTTCATTAGTTTACCATCTGGCCAACCTAAAAAGAAGAGGTCTAGTCAAGCCCCTAGACATATAGTGATAGCTACATGACTTTTCTTGTCCTTTCTTTCTTTTTTTCTTAGTGTCCTCTCTGTCCATCCTCTACTATACCTCTGTACTCAAAATAAATAAAAAAAATCTATAAATCAAAAGATTTTTTTGAACTTTCCATCCCTGGCAGTGTTTAAGGCTGGATGAGGCTCTGAGTAACCTTGTCTTGGGGAAGATTCCCTGCCCATAGCAAGAGGATTGGAACAAGATGATATTAAGGGTCCCTTCCAAGTCAAAGGATTCCATGATACTACGATTCTATGCCTGCAACAAACTGAAATTCTGCCTCTTTTTTCTCTGTTATTTCCTATGGTGGGTTCATATGTCTTCTTTATCTTTTTTTTATATTTAATTTTTTTTATTTTTATTTTTGCTGTGGGAACTAGGTAACATTCTTTCATTTTTTTTGCTGTCAAAAATCCCATTTTGATCTTGTTCTTAAATTCAGTAATGGGTCTACTTCTTTTTCTTCCAGATATGAAATCACAGCTGTTGTTATATAAACTACAACTTAACATTTGTTACTTTCCAACAACCCTCATAATCTCTGGATCTATAAAGTGCATTTGTCTTTTTAGAATATCAGTTTTTAGGGGCCAGAACACAAAAGTGAGTGTTGGCTGTTATCCTTCCAGCTGTATGCCAGAATATCCTGCTTGACTAGCCCTAAGACAGAAAAAGTGAAAATATTCAGTGAGGCATTTTCAAGTTATTCACTACAAGTTTAGAAATGTTTTATGCCTCCTGTGAAAATATGGAATTGGTTGACTTTGTCCTATCCAAAGGAGCTGCTATAGTTAACTGTGGGATAACAGATAGAACCATTTACTTGCTTGTAGTGTGAATGTGTGAATATCCTATACACCTTTAAAGAGTGAAAAATACCTGGCGAATTAGTGCATTAGTAGGAATCTGGCTGTGAATTGATGATGTGTGAGCAGAACAAGTCGAAACCTTTCCCATAAATTATCTGTTGACAATTAGTCCTTATACCTACATGATGGCTGCTTCTGATATTCTTGTGTGAAAGTGTTATCGGGAGTAGAGTGATCCAAGTGGTATTTTGAGTACAGGAAAATAAAGATCCTGGCTTTGTGCGGATTTGTATCCCATGACTGTTTGATTTTGGTGTGTCTCTTCATGAAATCTGAGTGAAGCTTTGTCTGGGAAAGGAGAGGGGTAGAGATTGGGGAAAGGACAGGAAGAAGGTGAAACTTCATCCTCCTTATGTTTTCTAGCACCAATGACATCTTTAGTTCCTGCATCACCATACTGTTTACTTGGGATGTTAATAGGTTCTTTCTTCTTTGCTTCATCATCTGCTTGATGATCTGCTTGATCACTGCTGCAAGTACTGCATATACAGATGTTTTCAGGTGTTGACCAGGCCCTTCCATAAAACAGGTTTTGAAACTAGTCAGTGAACAGAAAAACTAATGGTGAGAAAAAGGAGAAAAATACAAATAGGGACAATGCAACTGCATAAGGGCCCCCAAGAGCCTTTTCTGCCTGGCAGCCAGGGTGACAGCACAAAGATGTAGCGGCCTGGCTTCAAGAATACAATTGAGACTAAGCTGAAGGACGGTGAATGAGGAAAGGTGCATGCCAAAATATGAGATTTGCAGCAGTGTTTAGTAGACTAAACAGGGAGTGGCTGAACCAGCAATGGGGGAGTGCCAAAGAGACGTTATCCAGTAAATAATCTTTTCCCTTGATTTCCATGCCACTGCAGCCAGGACCATGAGTGTAAAAAGTGTGTAAAAAGCACACTCTATGGGAGAACAAGCCACTCACTGCCTGCTTTTTGTGGCAGAGCTCTTCAGTTAGAGCATTCTCTGGCAGTATGCATGTAGGCTTGATTCCTGAGTTTCCTGGATGGAATTAAACATCCTACTTCAAAGCAGAGGGTAAAACGAAAGCATTTTGCTGAGGTGGAGAGTTCTTGGCTAATATTGGAACCAGATACCTCCATCACTCAGCTGAAAAGCTTTCGCTTGCACTCTAAGCAAAGAATCTGTCAGCTTGCTTGCTGTCAGCTGCTGCCTGTCTTCAGTAACACAACTTCAAGCACCTTCAGAAAACCCAGCTTCCTGATAAGCCATAAACAAATAAACTATATGTAGGAGACATGGGAAAAGTTGTCAAGCTCTTTTGCACGTAAGCCCTTAATCCTGCACTTTGGACAACTTCTTGCTTCTTTAGATTTCATGCAACTTTTCTGCGAAACAATTTATCTTCAGTGAGACTGGAGGAAGGAAAAAGTGACTATTCATAGTTTTTTGAAGAACAAAAGGTATATCAAGCAGTTTTTCATCTATAAAACTGAAAAGTTTCCAAAAGAAATATAAATAGTTTTTAGGAAGCTAAAGATAATAGAAAGTGCACTAAAATTATTAAATTATATTAAATATCTTTTAAAGACACAATTACTGATAAAAATTAAGAGCTTTAAGTCCCCTGACTCTGTTTACCAGTCCCCTTTGCTTATGCTATTGCTCCATGGACCTTTAGGTAATTTAATTTTTTTACTGACTACTTTAATTCTAATGGGATAGTGTGAATTTTTGAGGCAACGTGATTCCACCTCAGGGAGCATCTGTGTCTAGAAGAACTTCCAACCAGTTGAAACCACTGACCCTTAAAGTTAAGGCCTATGTAGGCAGTTAAAACTCTGTAATTATGTCACTCAAGAAGACTAAACATTAAGAGACATTGCCCAGAACCACAGAATCAAGAGCAGTTAGGAGTAAAACCAATGTATCCTAGAACTAACTGCTGTTTACTAATTGTATTACAAGTTGATATTCAGTGTGCTGCATATCAGGTTTAATTAACCTGGTTGCTATTTATAGTTAACATAAAGGTTTTTTTGGCACAACTCAGTGAAGGACTGTACAGGCTCCAAATACTGCACAACAAATGTTTATCAGGTGAAACCCCAAAGCCACCTGTAACAATACATGCAATACTGTAGACATCAAGTACATACAGTATACATACTCAGTGTGTTACATACCCAGTTAGTCAAGGAAATTATATCTGATTATTGGCATGGCCATAGAAATACATTAAAAAATCTGCCTCTATGCATAGAAATAGCATCAGTATTCAAAACATTAAGATAACATTTGCTTTAGCATTTTATCTTTGAAAATTATGTCTCCTGAAAAAAATAGTGTTTGAAAGACTACATCTTGATAACACTTCCATTATGAATTATATATTTTGTGAAATCTATAGAAATCCTGTGGTATGTCTGTGATGTGGAATCATAACAAGCAATCTAAGGAATATAATTTTGCTAGCCCAGTCTAATCTTTGAGTTATTAGTGTCTATTATAGTGTATCTTGCTAAGAACAGTGTTCTACTGAAACCATCAACTCACTTTTGTGACGTTTTGTATCCCAGACAAGTGGTCATAACTTAGTGAAATTTCTATCTTGGCTGAGTTTGCACTGTCATTGAAATAAAGTTATTAGTCACACAGCTATAAATTACTGGGAAAGATATGATGCCTCAAACTCTACTGTATGATAAATTGAGCCTGAAAAATCCCTGGATTCCATTTTATGAAAAGGCTTACAGGGACTCACAGAGACAAATGAATAAATGAAAGATTTAATGGTGAGGATGAGGATGGATTGACAGGGCAATAAAAGAATACTGCACTGCTTATCATATGATCTTCTAACTCCCAGCAGTATGTCAGAAGTTTGGTAGAGTATTCACTTAAGCGAGTTAAGATATCTTTAACACATTATAATACAGTTTATATTGTTTCCATGTAGCTATTATGAATTTACATTTCAGAGTTACTGCTGTCATCGTTAGACTTCAGCTTGCAAAGAATGAAACCAAAAAGCTGCTGGTACTGCATCCAGGCCTATTGTCAAATATGGTGGTAAAAAGACATGTAAAGCCAGAAGTGCATCTTCTCTACAAGGCTATTTCATGCCATGTCAAATTAACATTGTGCATTGAATTATTAGTGATGGTGTCTCTTGTATTTCTAAAGCCTTACGCATTCTTAATGAAGGCTTCATTCCTTGAATAAATCCACATCTAGGTAATTGTGAGATTTCTGCAAATATTATCCCGAGCCACTGATTCATGGCCTTTCTGAAGAAGTGGGAGCTAGGCTTGCAGCAGTATCAGGGATAGGAGGAACACGAATGGATATTGTTAGGTTATCAGTTTCTCCTAAATATTTTTTATCATCTGAATGAACACTCAGAAAGCGAAAAGATTAATTTCCAACGTGACAATCTTTTTAGAAAAAAAAAGTCTGCCCCAACATGTACACTTCTACCTAATAGAACATTGTACAGACAGATTTTTATTGACAGCAATTCCAAGACATCTTGGAAAAGCACATGCTAACTGAAGGTAATAAATTAGTAAATAAAATAAAATTTCATTTTTGTTCTGTAATCCTTCAGAAGCCAAGTTAATTGAGATTGAGAGATTATTTCTACTGTATATTACATTCATTTTTCATACTGAAGTGCTTTTCCTTTGTGCATACCCATGGATAATGCAGTTTTAAAGGATTGCATAGTGTGCTTTAATATCACCTGTATATGAGTATTGAATAAAGGAGAGGCATACAAAGAAAGGCCAGACTTAAAATATTTTTTTCATTTTGAAAACAAAGCGATGGCAGGCAATTCTTTGTGGATTATTAGTAGTTGGGTGATGGAATGTGACATTCATCAATATGTAAAGTAAGATTGGAATGGCAAGTGTGAGATTTGCACTACTGAAGCAGTACTATGAAGTGCTCAGAAAGGGCTCTACATTTCTCAGGTGCTGAAGGTTATCAGGAAAACTTCACAGTACTTTGGGGGGAAGCTGGAACTATGGCATTAAAGAGGGGTTTCACACTGATTCAGAGCAGTTGTATCTCTGTTCTTTGTATTCGAGTCCATAACAAATCTGCCAAGGATGTCGGAGGAAGTTTGAGTGGAGACATAGGTAGAACAGGGCCTTAATGTAATAGTTAAATTTATTTGTTTTGTTAGGTGTTATTATGTTTTATCTTCTTTTTTCCTTGCCAAAGTCGGGATTAATTGCTCGAGAGACGGTATTTCATGTTCGGACTCAGATGTTTATTAATTCTTATCTATGTTTTACAGCACTTCTAGTTAACAAGCTAGAAATGGTAATGTATTTCTCTCTCTACAAGGCCAGTCTGTTCAATTAAGAGCTAACACCTAAATTATTTTTACTTTTAACCCAATAACCAATCACCCATGACCTGCAATGTGGAATTTTCTATCCAATTACAAAAGTACCACTTAGACCCACGAAGAAGAAGGTGAAGAAGAAAGAAACCTCTGCCCTAAAACCTTCATCTTGCTCCATATATATTACTATATTCTAACACCTTAAATTGCAAATTTTCCACCATGTGATATTACATGCTTCTATTCAAACTACACGCCAGTGATCCCAGTTCTATAATTCAATTTTGGAAGCTTTCTCCAAAGCCTCAGGTCAAAAGCAGTATTTTCCTGGGGGTCAGTGCCTGTCAGTACAGAAAGCCCAAAACCCTCAGTTTCCAGGGTTCCAGCATCATGTAACTGGATAGATGTAACCTTGCATTGTCATTTAAAAGCTACATGAAGTTTTGTAGTGTCCTTCTCTAGTTATTGCAAACAGGGAAGGACATCCAAAGAAAATGTATTCAAGTTTCTCAGGTATCTTCTGTTGAAGGTGGACCATAGAATCATAGAATGGTTTGGATTGGATTAAAGATCATTTAGTTCCAACCCCCCCTGCCTTGGGCAGGGACACTGTCTACTAAATCAGTTTTCTCAAAGTTCCATCCAACTTGGCCTTGAATACTTTCAGAAACTGGACACCCACAGTTTCTCTGGGCAACCTGCTCCAGTGTCATACCACCCTTACAAGAAAAAACTCATAACTCTAGAGTAATCTTGAAAGCAAATTCTCCTCTGCTGCTTCAGAACTATGAAATAATTATTCTTCTATAATTTCAGGCAAGACCTAAAGAGTTTTCTCAAGCACCTCCAACTTGGGTGCTGCATTGCAAGATGATATAGTAAAAACATATACTGTAAACAATAAATAAAAAAATAAATAAAATAATGACTAAATAATAAAATAATAAATAAATAAATAAAAGATAATATATTGTAAAACAATCCTAGCCTTCTTTGCAGTCAGTGGTGAACATTGGAGGTTTTCAGAGCAGCCTCACGTGTGTTTTGGGGCTTTCTTCAGGTAAATAAAAGGAAGTGAAGGCACTACAGTGGTGTCTGGACTCTCATGTGCCAGAGTATATGTGATGGCAAATGGCTGTACATAAGGCATCTCTGTCCATTTCCTGTTTTTCAGTGCATGCCTCAGTTAAACTAGATTCAATCTGGAGATCAGAAATCAGATGCCAAGTCCAGTCCTGACTGGTGCCACAGGAGATGGGGTAGAGACTGCAACAGGCAAGCTACAAGTGCCAGGCACTGTTCCAAGCCTGTCAGTCTGGACTGCATCTTAGTCTGGGCCTAGGCCTAACAGAAATCTTCCAGACAGAGGGCAGGAAGGATTTTTGAGTTTGCAAGGGCTGGAGATCACTCTCAATAAGCATTGGCTTAATTGGCTCTGGCCGTCTCATTTTAGGGATTAAAGAATGAAGATTAATACCACACATAAATATTTTTTGCACCTCAAGGAAGCCTTCAGAAGGGAGTTTAATGTGGTGTGTGATAAGTGATGCAACCACCAACAAGCAGACTTTTGGGTCATCTAAGTGCTACTCATGCCTGCATTTTACTTGCTGGACTAAAGACTCTACAGTTTTACCTAGAGACCAGTACTTAGCTCTTTTTAAAGGTGCTACAGCAGTGTTTTTATAGGCATAAATAACTGATGGCATCATTGTCTTTCTGCACTGTTTTGTGATTGTACCAATAAAATAGACAACTGATATTGAAAGAAGTGATCTGCACAAAAAGCAATACTGTATCTCTTATTCTAAATCACAAACTCTTGCTCAAATGGGAGATTTGGTTTTAAAATTCTTCTTTGAGGTACTTTTTTTCCAGCTTGGCATTTCCATTGTGCACTATGAACTATATTTAGTAGTTCACTGTTTGCTTTTAGATCATTCATAAAATACCAAAACTTTGTTAGAGTTACCCCTATAAATGATAACACAGAATATATTTTGTAAATTATTAGGAATTTTGGAACTGATTATAATAATTTATTCTTGTTATATCAAGAATGTGGCCTGCTGGAAAGTAATTGTTTCATCCATACAGCAGTGTAAGGCACTGATATTTCAATACTCATGTGTAGTATTATTTATGTAGTTAAATGGATAATGTTGATATGCTGAAAGAATAAATCACCATCTATCAAATAAAAGCTGTCAAATCCCAAAAATACAACAGTAAACAGCTCAGCAATGCTCAAATGCAGGATAGTTAACTGCAAAGCTGAAATGACATATCTCAAAGAAATGGACATTTTATTAACTTTCTAGAAGCTGATACTATTATCGATAACTCATCCCAAGGGATGATTTAATGGGATTTGGATAATATCATAAAACATTTATATACCAAATGAAAAAACAGTCGAATCCATATCCACACAAAGGAAATGTAATAGAATGAAGGAAAAGTATAACAGAAAAATAGGACTAGGAGATGTTTTTGGTGGTGGGAGGGGGAGAGGTAGTCCACTGTATCCTATAAGATATATATTGACAAATTCTCAGTTAACTTGTTCTTAAACAACTTCTCCCTTTCCTCTTTGCAGTTTATTTCAGCAGTTCACTATCTTTACCAAAAGAAAAATATCCTTAAAGTCCTCCTTGAATTTTTCTTAGTACAATTTCAGCCTCCTATCTGTTGTACTAGCTGTCATTAGCGTGAAAGTGATTATTTTCTCTCTATTTGGCAGCCATACTTTGTTATCAGCTACCTCCTCAATCTTCTCCTCTTTGGACGAAACAATTTAATTTTTTTCAGTCTTCCTGATTTCAGCTCACACCACGAGCTAAAACAAATGACAGGTGAATTTCCTGTCCTCTCATCATTTTGCAAATTCTCTCTTGGACTTTCTTATTTGGAAAGTTTTGATCAAAACTGATCCAAATGAGGCTGCCTCAGCATGATATTTCTTCAAAATTCTCAGATTCTTCTTTTTTCAGTATGACCTGGAGACGACACTACTTTTTTCGCAAGTGTGGCACTGTTGCCTCATATTCAGCTGTCATCTGCTGTAATCTCAGACCCTACTGTGAAGTGGGTTTCATAAACAGTTGTTCTGTATTCTGTTTAAATGGATTGTTCCTGCACAAGTGTACAACTTGCCCCTTATCGCCCTTTGAATTTCATTTAGTATTGCTTCTTCCTGTGTCAAATTTGTTAAGATTACTTTGAATCCTGTCCTCCACTCCCACTTTCATATTTCTTGCAGATTTCATAAGCATAAACTCTACTTCATAATCTGTGTCATGTAGGAAAGATAAACCCAAACCCAGGTGAAACTTTATGTTAAACATTCTTCTATTTGATTGCTGGTAAAAGATATTATTTTTAAAAAAAAGAAACAGTATAATATTTATATCGTATGTTCATAACTTGATTTGTAAGCATCATTTGAGCTACTTGGATTCAAAATTCCTAAACATCGGATATTTGCTATCTGTGTTTTCTTGCACGTAGAAGACTATTAGACTGATTTAGCACAAGGTGTTCTTGAAAAGTACTTGATAGCCATTGTGCATGTCTTACAAGCTGTTTTCCAGTGTCTAGATTATTTATTTATTACAAAATCTGCTGCAAATTTAAGTCGAAATGGTCAGTGTTTAGTTCATCGTCTCTTATTTTGTTCCTTATTTTAAAAACAGTGCAATATTCAGTCTTTTTTTCACATTCTGAGTATTTTTCTGCCTTTTCACTTGGTCATTTCTCAAAGAGAAACATTAATGGTTCTGCCATTGCTTCAGCTATTTCTTTAGGTGCTGTTAAATTAATTTTATTGGACCCAATGAATGTGCATTTGAGACAAAACTTTGGAGGCAGTGGATTTCAGAAGTTGATACCAGGATGAGTCTATATTCCTAAGTGAAGACACTACAAAAATGCGATCATGCATTTAAAACATAGTGGAACAGGTTTGGTTCTGCTGTTCTGGTAAAGACAAGGAAGCATTGAAGCTGCATCTGCCCTCAAAGCCCCTGTGCAATTCTCTTTATTCATAGTGCCATATACTGGGAAAAGTTGCTGTATGACCAGGGGAATGGAACATCTTTCTGACAGGAGTTTATGGCTGAAGCTTCTTTTTCTTGAAAACACAATTGCAAAAGGAAGACAGGTTGCTGTTGATATTACAGATAACTGTAACACCACAGTTATGAGACAGGCAGAGGTTTTGTGTTTGTAGGTCACCATGGTTATAGATGATACTCCTCTTACGATAGCTGCTTTTGATTAGCCAGAGGTGGAAATTTTTGCATTTTACCATCTTGATTGATTGAGACTCCTGCAAGTTGTACTAAGTCCATCCACACTCCATGAAAGAAAACTAAAAAAAAAAAAAAAAAAGAAGAAAGAGAATGAAGTAAAGAGTGGAAGATAATTTGAAGTCAGTTCTCCTTACAAGCACCCAGGATAATTGCTGTAGGGAATGTTTACCACATTTATTATAAGATGTGGATGGCCAAAGAGAGGGGCTCATGTATTTTCAGTATTATATAAACTGCAAAGCAGATTAATGATTCTTAGAAAAATAATGATCAGAAAAATTATAAAGATATTCTTTCTTATAAAGATAAATACAGTTTAACCTGCTGCAACAGCACTGCCAAACAGACAGGAACAGCTGCTTTTGCTGGTTTGACAGGCAATAGTTTTAAAGACACCAGGTGCCAGGATTATGTATCACTAAAAGATTCACTTTTCAAGCCCTCAAGTTCTATGCTGGCAAAGATCCAGAAGGATCAAACTGAAAGGTAGATTTCCTATGACATAAGTGGCACGCATTTGTTTAAACTAAAGATGTGAGATGTTCCAGTGCTGTATGACAGCAAAGAATTCTATTTCCCTAATTATGGACTAAAATGTTATCTTCTGAGTAACTCAGCATTGCTGTTAAAAACAACTTACCCTCAGTATGATAAGACTTGTCATGTTGCACTACTAAATCTCTGAGTAAAGAATAGCCTACCACTTTTTTTTTTTTAATGACAGAATAGTTCAAATAGTTATTAAATTTTATTCAGTCTATCTTGACAAGTTGTTCTCCAAGAATAAGATTGTATGCTTGCTAACCAGTGGAGGAACATTTATATACAGTCAGAACTCATTCAACTAATTTGGGATCAGGAAATGAAATTTGCAGTGCATATGGCTAGTGAGGTATTGTTTGGATATATTGTCTCTGTTACTGGTGAGCATTGGAATACAACAATTCCTAGTTTTACAGTGTTCTGGTTCCCCTCAATTTCATTTGCTTTGATATAGCTATGAGCTAGTCAGCCAAATTCTCAAAGCAGTGCAGAGCAGCTCTCTTACTTGGGGAAAGATCTTTTTTTCAATCTGCCACTCCTAAAATAAAGTCTAGAGGACACTTTGAAGTACTGAAAATCTCTGTACCAGCAGATTTTTCTCAAATTAGCAGGCCTTTAGTGGAGTTCTACCTAATTGATTGAATGGCTAGGATAAGTGATTTATGAGAAAAGATTAAAATAACTTTACACATATTGCTTGGTTAAATTACAATTACTCTGCTTTTAATAACGATCTACAGGTATTATTTGAGAGACATATGTTCCTTGGATGGAGATGAATTGTTCACTGTTATCCAGGGACCTATAACTTGAAATACAGCTGCAAGACTGATACAAAACCAATCACTAAGATAATATTTGTGATCCCTTTAGTCACTTAAAAGTAAGATTCATGCAAAACCAATTTCCTTGACAAGCAAGTTAATAGAATATTCATATCAGAGTATTTCTACAAATGCAGCATACAATTTGTGTGCCTAGATGCCCTCCTTGTATTGGCAGCAGCTAAAAATCAACATAAAAACCCCTTAGGATTGAAACCCCTCCATTGTACAGACAGAAGGAATAGCTCGTGGCTAGGCAGACACAGAAGTAGCCAGCTATGAGTGGATGATATTCAAAGTAGTAATCAATAATCACTTAGGGAAGGATCATCTGCAAATGTTAATATTAGCCATGGAGCTATAGCTAAGAATGGAGAGAAACGTAGCAAGACAGACTAGTCCAGGATGTGGAAAATAATTTTCTCAATTTTCTCAGTTGAGTAAATTTTTTGTTTGTCCTTAGACCCTATTGACTGGTGGCATTCTCCCCAAGCTAGTGTTGGACTTTATGAACACCCTACTCCACTGTCTGAAACACGCTTGTTAAAACCATTCATCATGCATGAGTACAAAGACAGAGCTCTCTCTCTAACACTGTAGTGGTGTCAGGGTTCATTCAAATATGACTGCTGCTCAAGTTTCCATCTGTTTTTTTTCAGTTTTGCGTTGTGGTGGTTGGATTTTCTTGTCATTGGGGATTCTTGGGGGCTTTTTTTGTTTGTTTCTTTGCTTTTTTTTTTTTTACATGAGTTGATTGATTATTTATCTTTGAAAAGTGATGCTAGGAAATTCAAGCTGTTTTGTGTGGGTGGGACTTGCTATGTGATTTCCTGGTACAATGTTAGGCTGGTGCATTGCAGATTGTTTTCCAAACCAATCTTACTGCTGAAATACAGGACAAATGAAAATAAACCATTTTCCCCTCCTGTTTAATATTTTTATGTTTTGGTGGTGTTCAGCCATGAATGACCAGGGGTAGAGGGTTGCAGTACAACTAGGAAAACTTACTCTGGATGGTAATAGACCTTGAGAAGCAGCACTGAACTTTGTGACCTGTAGACTTTACAGGATGGTTAGAGAACATAAGCCAAGGAAAGGTCATAAAGGTAGATGAGAGAAGAGTCAGAGCATAGTCAATAATGTGATTCTTGCAAGAGCATTTATTTGTACGCTCAGACTGTTTCCAGTGACATCATCTTTTATTCACCTGTATGTCCAACATAACTTTAAATTGTTTTGACATATATGCATGTGTGCCTCATATCTACAGATATGTCCACACATGCACCTCACCAACAACATCTGCTATAGAGCAAGAATCCCTCTACTAATATTTTTGACTCAGGAATGCTTCATAAAGATGTAATCACATGTTCCTCTTTAAAAACATATAGCTGTTTTTTTTTGAAACGGGACAGGAAGATTAAAATGAGGGTGAAATAGCAGAGCCCTTGCCTGTTAAAAAGCCTGTCTTTGTATAGGTAGACCCAGGGATAACAGCTTAGTATGCTATTCAAATTTAATAGAAACTAATAAGATGCAGGATTTTATATCTTTATCAGAAAACTCTATTATCACTGCTTTTATAGACAGACTGTTCAGTGTAAAGTGCTAGAGGAGACAAGATGCAGTTACTTTGATGCATTTTCTTGAGCTTTAAGTTCCCTGAATTTTACACTGCAATAAACAGCTACTGCGAGTTTGAGTGTATTTTACAATGAAATGGGAAGTTTTTACAGACATGACCATTGTCTTTTTGTAGATGTTTCTGACAGATGAAAGGAGCCTTAATAAGAATGCAGGACAAGAATTTGTACCCACTTGAAAGCTCCTTTATACTGCCAAAGTGACAATTAGTGGCTTTTGTGCAAATGGCAATCAGACCCATGTGATTTTGACCTGTTTTTTGATGTGTGGAGAAAAACTTAGTAGCATTATCCTGTGTGGAATGGCTTCTCATAGCTAAAACTTCATTAACTTTTTTATGGTTAAGTATGGAAAAGAATGGGGGGTTAATTGTAATTTTATTTCGTTAAGCTTCTCCAAACATTTTCTTGTTTGATTTGTTCTGCTGCAGCTGGTGTCTTTTTTCGACAATTTCCTTGAAAGTTGTTAAGGGCAGGAAGGTGATCTCATTAATTTTAGAGTGTAGTGAGGACTCAGTGTCTCAATGAAATTTTAAGGTGATGTAGTAAATAAATACTTATGATTACGGTATTCTGATTGCTAAAAGAATAATCATTTTTGGTGATGTTCCGGTACAATGAAAAGGAACAAATTAGTAATTGTACTGGAAAGAAAGTCATAGTTTGGCTCATAAAGAGTCAACTTGAAGGTTTGTTAGGCCACATGAGAATGAGGAATCATTCTAGGGCAAATGAGATATAAAGTTGTAATTACTGATGATTTATCTGATGCATTTCAACCTCCTGTAGTTTATTCTGACAAAACCAGGCTTCTTTTCATAATGCATTAGGTACACAGAGTAGATAATGTATTCAGACCAAGGTAAACAGTGAGATACAGGGGGCAAAATGCATGTTTGTCCCGAGAAAGATTGGCAGTTAAGTTAAATTTTCAGTGACATTTCTGTACATGTGAAGGCTTAGAGGATGTCATGATAATTTCTGGGAGACTTAGAAACTCTACCACAATGGTTCAGCACAGTGATAACATTTTTGCAGGTGGTATTACCCAAACACCTGCTGATGGTTCTAGATCCCAACTGCAGTGCCACCACAGCAGAGGGCTGGCTCCTGTTTCAGAGAGCTCTATCTCATAATAGATATCTCTTATAAATGTGTATTGTAATACAGTCAAAGTGTAAGGGTGCAAGAAAGCAGTGACATTTTACAATGATAGAGCCAGAAGATATCCAGTCATGGAGAAGGCATGAAAATGCTTTTCTGAAAATAAAGTGAGAAATAGTCCTGGACCATCAGGAAAAGGAAACAGAGTGTTTGATGCAATAGAGAAAAGGCTGGGACACTTCATTAGACCAGGTTGCTTAGAGCCCCATCCAACCTCACCTTGAGCACTTCCAGGGATGGGGCATCCACAACTTTCCCAGTGCCTCACCACCCTCACACTAAAATGTTTCTTCCTCATATCTAATCTAACTTACTCTCTTTTTCAGTTCAATCCATTCCTCGTTGTCCTGTCATTGCATTCACTTGTAAATAGTCTCTCTGCATCTTGTAGTTCCCTTCAGGTACTGGAAGGCTACAACTAGGTCACTCCAGAGCTTTCTCTTTTCCAGGCTGAACAATCCCAATTCTCTCAGCCTTTCCTCGCAGGAGAGGTTCCCCATCCCTCTGATCATCCTGGTGTCCCTCCTCTGGGCTCTCTCCAGCAGGTCCCTGTGCTCCCTGTGCTGGGCCCCCAGAGCTGATGCAGCACTGCAGGTGGGGTCTCAGCAGAGCAGAGCAGAGGGGCAGAATCCCCTCCCTGGCCCTGATGCCCACCATCGGATGCAGCCCAGGACACCTTTGGCTTTCTGGGCTGGGAGTGCACACTGACAGCTCATGGCCAGCCTCTCACCCACCAGCACCACCAAGTCCTTGTCAGCAGGGCTGCTCTTGATCCATTCATCCCCAGCCTGTGCTGATATTGGGGTTTGTCCTGACCCTGGTGCAGCACCTTGTAGCTGGCCTTGTTTAAACTGCACGAGATTCCCAAGAGCCCCGTTTTCAAACTTGTCTGGGTGGACTCCTAGGTGGGACTAGATGTGTACAAGATTCATCCTGAAAGTTTTTTTAACTGGTCTTTCCTCCACCATTCTGCACTGGCAGTATTGTCAGAAACCATATGTCAACCCAGCCTGGAGGGAATTTTTCTGTGTTCTCATCCTTTCAAGACTGGGATTTAAAGTAGGAGCTAAGATACAGATTTAACTATTGCAATCATTTTGAGCACTGCTGTAAGCTAAAGTGTCGAAATAGACAGATAGGTAGATGGATAGATAAAAAAGGCTCTGAATAGCTTCTAGACTTCTGCTTTTTCCCATGACAGACTCCTGCGAGTGATTGTATGGATTTACATTGCATACAAATTACTCAGGAATTTGGCAGTACATACTTCAATTATTTGCTGTTACTTGCAGAATCAATGCTTTACATGCACAAGCTTGCATGCAGAACAGCATTTTAGACCATTTAGTAACAATAAAAAATTATATTAAAAACAAGAGGAGGAATAAAAAGGTAGAAATACTGATTAATAGACATAAAGGCAAATCTTTAGTAGGAACTTTTACTAGCTGTGAACTTATGTTATAAAGGTAATTTTCCTGTCTAGAAAAAATAGAAATTATTTTTTTTCTTACCTTTGCAAATAAAACCTTGAGATGTATTTCAGACTTTAAAGAAAGTTATCCTGACAGAAGGATTACATAAAAATGTGGGGGAGGGAGAGAAAATGCATAGGTTTTACTTTGGAGTCATCTAAATGACAAAATTATCATTACATTCTGTTTACTAATGATATTTATCTTTTTGCTTTTTTTTTTAATAATAGATTCATAATTTTAGCACAGAAATAATTGCAGATATCTCTGAATGTAAATAACATTTTTCCTTGGAAGTTTAAAGAATAAAACCTCAGTTGCATAGCTGCATTTCAATTACATGCTGAAGACATTTATACAGTAATTTAACTGTGGTGAGCTTTTAAAAATCACTGAAATAAATAAATCTCGTGACTCTTCTTGATTTTCATTCTTTCTGGCTCCTCTAAAGATAGACTGTAGCACACATTGCTGCACAGGCAAGAGCATCAGACTGAACTGCCCAGGCTGGCTGGAGGCACTCTGGCTGAGCAGCAGAAGGGTCTATCCAGCTGATGAACACCAGTGAAAAGCAGAGATCCGAGCTGCAATGAGTTGTTTGCTAACAGGGTTTAGGATTGCAGTCCTGAATTCTGGATTGCTTTGGTATCTGTGCCCCCTCTCTGACCTGAAAGACAATGGCTTGGCATAACTTACCATGCTCTCCCCATGGCTTTGCAGTAGCTCAGTAACACATTTGCTGTGACAATCTCTGCGGCTTTCTCATCTGAAAAAAACAGTTTGATTAAGTTGTGCTAGTCTTGTTTGTGAGTGTGCAGGAGTCCATGTGTTTTCTTGGAGAGGCTGAAAGGAAGATAGGTAAAAGACTGTCTAATGGTATTTTGATTTTAACAAATAATAATAAAAAAAGAGCATTGAAAAGAGAATATGCAAATTGACAGAATGTTGACAATGTCAGCCACCTGCTGGGATTGCAAAACACTGAGACAAATTTCACACAAAATTATGATCCTGGTTCTGTGATCCGTATGTAACTAATAAGTTTAACAGATGAACTATAACTTTGGAGTAATTAATTTCTTCATTTTCACACACAGTTGCATACATATGGACAATATGCACAAAAATTATAAATTAGTGTGCTTATTATTTACATTTTAAAAAATGCAATAGAAGATTCACAGAAATGCTTAGTGAAAATGAAGAGCAAGAAGATGTTAAAACCAAATTTCTTCTTTAATGAGATCCTTTGAAATATAATGAAAATTATCTTTCTATAATAGTTTGAAATTACTGAGCAACCTTGGGAGTTCAAGTAGAAAATCAATTTACAGCTCTTGTGAATGGATGCATAAAATTCTACTGGCCACACCAAATAGCTCTGCATACTAAAAAGTGTCTTCACTTTAAAGTCTATAAATTGCATTAATTAAAAAATAAATATATATATATTGACTCCATGATTTAAACATTGACCTTATATTTTTAGTAGTAATCTGAGCACCTGTTGGAGAGCATTATAAAAGGTAAATGCAGTATAACATGTTACCAGATGGCATGTGTATCTCTCTACAGTGTTGCATGTGAGAAATCAGGCAGCCAGAAAATGACGATTTTTAGAAATCAATGAAAGTCTAATGCTTTTTTAAAAATTTCCACTCAATTCAATAAAGTCCTTTATTCAGTCAAAGAACGAAGTTACATCCCTGGGACAAGACTGACCCAAGGCTTTATCTTCTGGTGCAGCAGTTCTTAAGAGAATATGAAGGCAGAAGTTATAATTCCCTTTCCAAGGGGGCATATGGAAAACAATTCCTATATGTTACTAGGCTGACAAGGATTGAGCTATGTGTAATCCCATTCACTCACAGCTGTGCTTACATGACTTTCTCTTGAACAAGGGAAAAGACTTCCCACAGTAACTTTGAAAGAGGCTTCTTTTTATTTTTTTCAGGGTTTAACGTGCATTTCTAGAACTGGTATAATTTTGGTTTTTTTACTTCTGCTATTATTTATTTTTAGCTATAATTCAGACAAAAGATCTCTGAGAGACCTATTTGTATTTGTGTGACCAAATTTCAGCCATTGTTTATATAAATGCCCACTGTGCAGCTATCAAAGCCAATAGCTGCAGTGATTTCATGGGGAATATAATGAAATTTAGTGTGAAATCTTAGGCATGTGGATAAGTTCATTTTTTTCTCAAGTGACATTGGCCAAAGGTACAGCTGGATGATGTGGTGAATCCTGTAGTGTACTTTGCAATATCAGTGGTGTTACTTCCAGCCTCTTTTCCTACTTAAATAGGTACATTATATGAGTTAAAGAGGATTTACTCAACACCTTGACAGATTAAAGTTTAAAAATTCCATCTGTTTGTGCAAGAAATCTGTTCTTATATGTTTTTTATCCCATTTCTTAACTTTTTGTAGAAGAAAAAGTCAGGATCAAGGCTTCAGCTGATTTAAATTTAGGGAAGCCTGTTTGATTTATCGAGTTGCATTGACTTAGAAGGAGGCAGGAACCCCCCCTTAATTAGCATGTAATTTTACTTAATCTCTGGGAAATGTGATTCAAATGAAGTTGGAATTGTAAAGCTTCCAAGAGTCCTATGTGATGCAAATTGAAAAATTTCAGTGCCAGTTGTCCTCTTACCATCTGTAAATAACAATTAAAGTGATTTCCTTGCTAAAATAAAGTTGAATTGAAAAGTGGGAAGCAGGGATGCCCACATGGCAAAAGGCAAAGCAGAAAACTACAGACAAATCAGGGTCAAGACTGACAAACTATTCCCTCAATTCACATGGAAGGTAAATAGAAAGATATATTGCACACAGATGCCTGAAAGCTCTGTCTCATGCAGCAGAATTAGACACACATGAATACTTAAGTCAACAGAACTTTTATGTGTGACTAAACCAAACTCATAATGGATATACTATATCAGCTATATTGCAGCTGTCTCTGGCTATCAAAGCTTCCTTTTTCTGACCTAAGGGAATGGTAACTCACTCATAACATGCAAGATTCAGGAAAAAGGAGTGTTCTTTAAAATTTTGTGAATAAAAAACCCCAAACAGCCCCATTCTGGTCACAAAGTGGAATACGATGTCAGGGAATACACAGATCATCAGTTTGTAGAAGGCCATCTATTTTCATTCTCTTACAGTATGTGGGAGGAAACAGAAGGACTTAAATCTTGTTAAGTACCTTTAGTCTAGCTGATGCTTCTTTCTAAGAGCTGTTTTGATTGAAGCAATTAAGGCAGACATAAGATGGGAGAAGGGAGGATGATGAAAAGTGTATCTATTTCAAGATAATGCAATTTCTGATGTGTACACAGTACTTTTGTGCTTAGGAGCAATAATGAACTGTGGGAGGGGTCTGGGTACAAAACTGTGGTTTTGCATGAGCAAGCAACGCATTTGTATCTGAGAACTGAAGGTAGAAGAGTAGAGATGCGCTTGAAATCTTCCCTCTCTTATTATGCAGACTAAGAGACTATGCTTCTTCCTCTTCTTCATAGCTGCTTCACCACTAGGCATGGACATACAATGACGCTTAGGGGCTCTCTGCTTTCTTCCAGTTTGCATCCTGCTGCAGTAGCTGCCAGGTTGTGCAAGAGAGTTTTATCCCATTTCTGCCTCCTCAGGTTGCACTGCATCCTGACTTGCAGCCTGCTGGCTTCAGAGAGATGATGCCTCAGGTAGGTGGGGCTACCTGTTACCTCGTGTCTCTTCTGACAGTTCTGTGGAAGAGACTTCTGTGCCACAGTGTTTTAATGGTTCTTTCTGCCAATAAGTAATATTCATTCTTTTCAATGCAGAACAGAAGTAAATAAAACGGAATGTAAGAGCTCCCAGGCTTAGATGCCAATGAAATTTTCTCAGAACAATTGTCTGGCCCATGAATAATCATATCGAGTCTGTTTGACCTGATAACACAATTTAGTTACGTCCAGTTTGTTGCACTAAGCTCAGGGAGGCATAAGGGAAAAACAGCTAAATCAGTGTTAACGATGTACAATATTAGTAGGGCTCAGATATTACCTGCATCCAGTTCTTACAACACAACATGAGAGTCTTTTGGAACAACCAAAACAGGCCAAAGCAGCAAAGTTAGGCTTCTTAAAAGAACACAAGGGAAGAATGCTCAATAGATTTTGAGATTACTTTGAAGGTAGGAATTGCCTTTGAATGTGCAAGAGTATATATTAATAAATTCATAAAAATCTGTCACCTTCATAATGCTTTTCATTAAAGTTTTTTCCTCCCTACTTATACAGCAGTTTCCTTCAGTTTTGCCACAGACTGGAGCTGCACACGTGTAACATTGTTCTACCTTCTTCAGATCTGGTTCCCTGATATATAAATGTGCTTTTACTTTGTGCTGATTCTTTGCTGTAGTAATTAGAATTGCTTACCTGATCCAGACTGTTAGAATCATTTGCTTGGGAAACATCCTCTTATTTCAGTAATTGTTGACTGAATTGTCAACTTTTATTGTTGAATTGCACTAAGGAGAAGGACTCTCTATTGGTATATTTGGGAGTAGAAGATCTTGTGCTATGAGATGATAATGAAAGAGATGGTGGTAATGATGTTATGGAGATGGATGTTTGCAAAACAGTGGTGTTCCAACAGTGAGCAAGCCAGTAAGAAAGGAAAAATATGAGCCCTTACAGATAAACAAATTAAAATTCAATCTTTTGCACACTTTTAAAAAAGTAATTTTAGCAGTTTGTGTGAAATTAGCATACTAATTGTAAAGCAGATTCTTGGGATAATTAGTATTAGTTAATAAAGAAGTAATTTGACATCTCATTTTTTTTTTTTCGTAATTTCCAATATGATAATTTCAAGGAAAATATGGAGAAAAGTGGTTTTGGCATCCAATCCCAAATTCACAAATTATTGCCTGGTTTCTAGATAACAGTCCATAACTTTAAAAATATGATATTTCAGATTTCATATATGAAATACAAAGTTGTGTCTGAGAGTGATGAGAATATTTGAGTTCCTCTCCTTTAAGGCTGCAAACCTTGGTCAGTGCAGAAAAGCTTGTTTTGATATTGTGTTTGAAAACACACTTGTATGGAACAAGAACTTTGTTTTTCTATATTTGAATGCTTCTTTAAAGAGCATAGAATACTTTTATTAGCAGCTTTTTATGGGAGTGGCCATAATTACTTCTCATCTTCCTGTTATTTGTTGAGCAAGTATCAATTTGTATTTCCCTCAGATGCCCTTCCTGATTGATTGACATACCTGCCTTGAATTTGAATTAGAGCAGTTGTTCCACTCCACAGCTATGAAGTCTTATGCTGCCTTTTTTTTTTTTTTTGAATGTGAGAGCATCTCAGGTGCCCAGAGTCAAATCTCTGTACCTTTTAAAGATTATACAAGTTCGTTTAATGTAAGATATTATCTCTACAGACCTTAATTTCCAGATAACAAATAACACTCTAATTTCTCTTTCTGACACTTTTGTTAGATTTCTCCAGAAAAAACATTGCTAATACTCTTGACTAGGTTTTCCTTATGTCTATCTAATCTCCAAGTTGACTTGGACATTAGGAAAGACTTAATGACAACTGCCTTTTTCTTGTAGGGAAGTTTTTCTTAGCGACCCAATCTAGGGGTGTTTGTAGGTCTTAGGTAGGGCCTTGAATATCTCACACTGCAATATTGTTTTTCTCTGGAGACAGTGATTGCTATCCTTTTTATTGACAGAAGACCATGACAGAGTGGTCATGTGCCAAAATCAACCAAGCACAAGTCAAGCTACCTTCTTATTCCTTGATTATGACACCAAGTTTTGAAATATCTTCATTTATTAGTACAGCCAGGTCAAATTTTGCTGAAAGTATCAAATTCCAGTTGGTTCCAGTTAAAGAGCCTCATTCAAAGAGTTGTAACCATTTCAGCTTAGTCATTCATCACAGCACTCTATTGGAAATGTTTGAAATGAGCTGAGGAACAGCTGCTGCAGAGAAGAATGCTGTATTAAAAGTTCCATAACAAGTGAAAATGCAAGGGTTGACCAAATACAGATAAGGCTGAAAACAACATCTACTCATCCATGAAACTGATGATAGAGAGGCTGAACCTCACAGATTTCAAGGTCATTGTGAATTACAATCGTTGTCCAGCCTTGACCACTCATAAAAGCACACTGCGGAATTTGGAGGGCTAAAGAAAATTATTCTGGAAAAGAATAACGGTCCAATTTACAATAGTCCAAAGAATAATTTCAGTTTCTTGCAAAAGATAAGGGCTTTCTCAAGTATCCCATGACAGACTTAGTCATAATTCCTTGGAAATTCTTGCAGCCCTTTCTTTATTGAGAAAATTAGCTTCCAGCCCTGTAAATGCCTGCAAAGCCACCCCCCATTTCGTGTTTCCTCTGCACCAGTTCCAGCTTTATCTGCTTCATCGTGGTAATCAGGGTAGATGTAGTTGCCTTCCCTGTGGAAAAATCTTACATTACAAATGATGTCCCAAAATTCTCTTCCTTTCCTGCCACTGCCTGTGTTTTCCCCTAGCATCTGACATGGCAGTGAGCGACCTTACAAGTCTCCTTCAAGGTAGAAGGAATGTTGAAGCTGCTGTTTGAGGACAAGAAACTGCAGCATTTCTTAGATTAATGGGATTGAAATTTTACATTCTAAAGTAGTACAGGAGTAGAGAGGGTTCCTTTGTAGGAAGGTGGTGTCATCCTTGCAAAGTTACAAAATCAGGCTCCTTGTGTTCTGGTCTCTGGCTCAACTTTTGAATAGAGAATGGATGAGTTAGTCTTTGCCTTCAGCTCTTCTACAAGACTGTTGATGAGGAGCTACAAGCTTGATCTGTGGTAGTAAATTGCTGGCTCCTGTTACCTGTGTGGCTAGCAGGCTGTTAAGAGACATGAAGGGGAAGGGATGTGGAAATTCAGGAAGGGTTTTCAGGCTATATTTTTTTCTCATAGTCATTGAAGGATGTAGAGAAAGAAAATAATTTCTCTCATTTCTTGTTAATGCAAACAAAGCTGACATTGGAAGTCCTTTTGCTGTCTGTCTTTCCCCAATGACTGTATATGGAATTCTGGTACTTCCCCTGGGTTTTGTGTCCAGTACAACTTGGGAATTTGGATCCACAGATACTTGTGAAATATGAAATGGTGCAGGATAATCTACATAGGCATTTAGAAAATCCAGAGTGTTGAATAAATCTTCTTCCAAGAATGCCATTCTTTTAAAGTGTAGATGTGTAAAAAAAAAAGTAAATTTACTCCTGTGAAAATATGTAGGCACTATTAGCAATATTACTAGTCTGTAAAGCAAGAGATTAATTGTAACCAGCTAAAATTCCTCTCTTTTTTGTTGTTTAAGAAGCTGATGATGATTCAATATGTTTTACTGCATCTCTTTTCAATTTTCTCTGCAAATAGTGTGTTCAGTCCAAATTAGAAGACTGTTTTCCAATGCAAAACTAAAAATTTTATAGATTACGTTATTCTGTGTCTAATTAGCCACACTTTTAACACATTGTCAGAATCACTAAGCAAAGAGGCATGATGTTATTCTAATCCCTTAGAGTATTTTCTTATGTTCACATGAATTTTTGTGTGGTTTTTCAAATCTCCAAATAACTCATATATAAAAAACTTCTTTTGCATGACATCTGTACTGCAATCTGTATTGACTGAAACATCCATGATGGGTTTCTAGGTAGGTTAGCCTTGTCTGTACAGTATCACAGTGATTCTGTGGTGTCTGTGAATAGCAGTAGCTGTTATTACAAAGTACCAGGTCATTTGCACTCAATTTGTATTATATTAGCCAACAGTCATTTTTTCTCCCTCACATCGTCTCTGGACATCTTATTTCACTGTATTAATTTTTCACTTTAATGCACCTTATTCAAAATATAACAGGACCAGGGATCTGAAATCAGCTTATTTTAGGTTATTTAGGCCTCACCATTTAATTTCATAGATTGAAAAGAAATTATGTTTGTTCTCTGATTGGATAAGCATATCAGCAGCATATATTATCAAATAAACAGTCACAGAAGCAAATTTAGATGCATGAAATTGAAATTTGTTTTGCCATGAACATATACAGAAATTAACTTAAGGTGGGTGAAGAAAAGTGTAGCTGGAGAAGATTTTAAAAAATCACCTAAGAAACATCTCAAAACAAAAAGATCTGTAACTGAAATTTTCACAAGACTGAGATGCTAGTGTTGATGCTCTCAGTTTGAGCAATAAATTTTGGAGTGCAGACATCCTAGTGTATCCCTATTCAGAGGCTATGGCATCTTTGAAGCTAACAGGGATGCTTCTTGATCAATATTTAATATTTCAGTAAGTAGAGAGTGAAAGCCTCATATGACACTGAGCACCGTGGTCAGAGCAGACACCACATCATGATTCTGAATGTTGCCAGTGTCCCATTGTATCAGAGTTACTATTACCGTGACATACAGTGTATGTGGTTTGTAGCGACAGGCCTATATAACACATTTCACGTACAGAAAGAAATACTGAAGCAGAGAAGCCCTAGCCAAGTGTGCCAGCCTTTGGTAACTTTAGCTGTGGCCTTCTGCCCTGCCCTGATCTGACAGCCAGGCATGACCAAACAGTGCTGCAGAAAGCAGGGAGACAGAGGGTGGAAGAAAACTGTGGAATGCTTGGATTACTGTATCAGAAGGTAACACAACTTCTTTTAAACAACTAATGTATTGAAGGTAGTTATCCAAGGCATCTCAAGAGAAAGGTAAGTAGATTGATTTATTTTATGTTTGCTATAAAAATATCAGCGTATTCCTGACTCTTTCTCTATCTGGCCACCTTTTTATTGTCATTATTCAATACATTAAGTGTAAATTTGTTCTATTAAGGGTAACTCAAGAGAGGATTATTTATCAGGACAGTCTTAAAAACTTATCAGTCAAGTGACCTTTCAACATGATTATTCAACACAGAACACAACTTGTATTGTATGTGCATTCTGTTGTGACAAACGGAGATGTCCCCTGTCTCCTCCTCTCCAACCTGAGCAGACCAAGTGACCCCAGCCACTCCTCATAGGGCTTCCCCTCGTGGCCTTTTGCCATCTCCCTGGCCCTCCTCTAGTGGTTTTATATCTTTCTTATATTGTCACCCAGCACTGCCCCCAGCACTGGAGGTGAGGCTGCCCCAGCTCAGAGCAGAGCAGGACAATCCCCTCCCTTGCCCAGCTGGCCATGCTGTGCCTGATGCCCCCAGGACAGGGTTGGCCCTCCTGGCTGCCAGGGCACTGCTGGCTCATGTCCAGCTTGCCATTGACCAGGACCCCCAGGTCCCTTTGTGCAGCACTGCTCTCCAGCATCTCATTCCCCAGCCTGTCCTTACATCCCGGGTTGACCCATCCCAGGGGCAGAATCTGGCTCTTCTCTTTACGAAACTTCATATGGTTGGTGATTGCCCAGCTCCCTAATTTGTCAAGGTGTCTCTTCAGGGCCTCTCAGCCTTCAAGGGAGTCAACAGCTCCTCCCAGTTTAGTATCTAAATGCTTCAGCTTCCTTTATGAGATTGGAAATTCTTCAGAGAAACCCTACCCCAACATTCATTCCTCCTTATTTTCCATGAACCTTCTAAACATCACATTGGCTGTGCAGATTAGGGAGCACAGGTAAATGTAGGAATATGAAAAAAATTAAGATATTTTTGTATCAGTCCATCAATGTTTTCCATATTCTATCACCATAATTCCAAGGATATCCTCACTGTGTGCATAACTGTAGCAATGAGATCAGTTTTGACAGTGAGTGACATCTAAATTGGGAGTGAGAGAGGTGCGTAGTTCCCCTGTACCTGCTCCTGGGAACTTCCAATTAATGTTTTCAATTCTGGGGTGAATTTGTCAATTTCATTCAAGAAATTATGTTTCTTTTCCTGTAGAAATGGAGCAGAGCTATTTGCAGTTGCCTGTAGTTAGTGTGCCAGGGAATGATCTAGAACCTGCATGTACCAAGAGAAGCCTGAATTGCAGAAGGCAGGGACTGGAAAAAAGCCTGGCATTCATTCTGGGGGATCATGGATGGAAGCTCAGCTTTATCTTCAGCACCCCAGGAAAAGCAGAATTTTTACAGACAGGTAATTTTGGTTGTGTGGAGTCCTTCCATGTAATTATCCAATTGAGAAAATGTGAAAATCTATGCCAGCAGTTAGCCTGCTGAGAGTCAGCAGGGGAGAGTGTGTTTTACAGGCAAACACAGCAGCAGGCAGCCAGGAAGGGCTCAGTGGAGAGGGAGAGCTGGATGGCTTCACAAAAAAATGTGTCCCAGCCTGGGAACAAGAAGTATGCTCATCGAGGGTCAGAGAAGAAAGTAAGAGAAATTAGAAGAACGAGTCTAATTCTCTGTTGCTGTTTCACTGCTGTGGTGTTCAGGAAAAGAGTAAGCACAGAAAACTGGTGGGAAGAAGTAGGAACAGAATCCATGTGGCCCAGAGCCTGGGCTTCAGATTAGATATTAGAAAGCCAAATTCTGCTCTTGTGCTTTCTGCTGATCTAATACTTGGCTTTTAGATTCATGTTGTCTTAGTGTCTCTATTTCTTCTCTATTGCCTGCCTTGTTTGATTAGACAGTAACAAAATACAACAGCAGAACTCAATAGAAATGCGTTCAAAAATGTTTCTTTTACATTTTGCAGGAAAATTCCCGAAGGCCATGGGCTCAGGTCTGACTGTCATTGTGTGACACATGAGAACTCTGCTACAGTGCTTGGAGCTAAGCTGAAGAAGCCATGTGTTTTTTCACTTGCTCTCCTGTCCTGACAGTTGGGGTTCATCTCACTTTACTTTAGGGTCCAGATGCAGTTGCATGACCCGCAGCATCTGTTTGAAGCTGTTGTGCACTGTCATGAAATTCTAAATAATGTTTGAGCCAAGAGCTCCAATAGATCTGCTCCTCTCTGAAACACCTGTGTGAGGCACTAGGAGATGAACCACGGCACCTAACATGATATGAGACATCTGTACTTAGATAACTGAAGTTGTTCGCTAGGGATCTGTATCTGAAGTAATCATCCTGATCTGCCTTGGAGTGAAGGTCTAATCAAACAAAGTTTATTGGCTACCTTGGCAGACAATGAATTGCATTTATACTCCATTGACTGCATTAACTCAATTCCTATTGACAGTAAAAGATCTGTGATTTCCATTCAGATGTGCACGCCTGCATCAGGGACATCCTGAGTGAGTCAGGCAAACCACTGCATTTGCTAGAGGATGGGGCACATAACTGTTGTTCACATGAAAAATGAAGACGTGTAGCACCAAAAAAGTTACATCAAACTGATGGAAAACAATGGGGTATGCCAACATTTTTGAACAGTAGGGTTTTATATTATTTTTTCTCCTCATCTGATTTGCTTGTTTGTTCTGGCAGCCTATATTGTAAGATGGAGCTGTTCAACAGTTGTCTCTTTAAGGATTTCAGTTCAAAATATGTACAGGATGAAGAAACAAAGGGAAAAAAGAAATAAATTTTTATGAGATCACATTTAACTTTTGTTACAAACACCAAAGCACAGAAAATTAGTCTGGAATTCTTGTATTATGTTATGCCTGCAATCACATGGAAACAAATAGGAAATCTAATCTCACCATTAGGCAAACAACTGATTTTCATATTCAAACTTTTCCCTCCCTTTGAAACACACATGTAGCTACACATCTTACCTATGAAACTTTTTGAGTATAAGATCTCTTGAAAATCCATACTCTTGATCTCAAAGGTGAAGTTTGACAAACTTTGATCAGTGATTACAGCATATCTATGGCCCAGAGTATTAGTAATTTAAAGGAAGTAATGCTCAAAATTCTTTGGGCCTCATTCTGTACTCAATTTTCTTTCACAATATGCTGAGCTTTGATTTTAATGGTCATCAAGGTGAAATCTGGTAGTCATCTGTGACAGAGGGCTAGTACATGTTTATGATTGTTGATCTGAATCTCCAGTACAGTCTGAAAGTGTTAGGAAAAAAATACACAGGAAAGCAGTAATGAAGACTTTTCTTTGCTAGAAAACCAAGGGTTAATCATCACACTTATTTTTAGTCTCGTACCTGCTAAATAGTGTTGTGTAGGTCATTTGTAATTCTCTTTCATAACCAAGCACATTAAGAAGCACAAATTATGCCTGCAAGAGCTTTCCACTACAATTCTGCCCTCTTTTCTCATTCATATGTACCTGAAGTGATAATTGAAATCTGAAGTTCTAATATGCAGAGCTGTGAAATGTGTGTCAGCCCACTGAGTCCTCTACTCACCAGTACAGAACAGAAGGTAGCTTCCTGGATATTTGAAAGCATTATGCTACCAACAAGATTCCCAGTCTTACAGCAGAGACTGTCATCTGTTCTCACCAAATACAGAATTAAAGTGTGTATTTCAGGCTAGGGAGTAGGATGCTTAAGCTTGAGGCATGAGAAGAAATATCTGTTGGCATTTAATTCCCATACCTTTTGCCTGGTTAATCAGGTAAGTGGTTTGTTGCAGATTTCTCTAGACACACCCTATTAAGCAGAGAGAGAACTTCCATCGAGAAAGGGTAGGATTCCAGGTTAAAATTAGTTTGATGTGGTTTCCCACGTATACTTGTGGTATCTGCAGTTATTTCAGATTCATGCCAATGTCATTTACTTTTATTTACCCATCAGACAAACACTAGGGCCTCTACCCATCAAGATGCTGAGTGAGATGTGCAAAGTTCAAATGACCAAAAAACCACCTGGAACATAGCTTTGAATCCAGATGTTCAACAGTAAAGCCTCCAGAAAGGGATTTTGTGGAAGAGGAAATTTTTTTGTTGTCTATTTATTATTCCCTTAAATAATTTTTGCATCTTCCTCCCTTTTTGTTTTGCTAAGCTGCCAGGATTACTCCCTTTTCTCAGCAACACAGAGAAGTTTCTCTCAAGTGTGCATGTGTGCAGGAGGCCAGTGCTGGGTGGGTGCCCAAAGAACTCGAGCCTTGCTAGTGCCCTGACCCACAGTACTGCTTCTCCAGTAATGGAGACAGCCTGCTGGGAACAGGGATGGGGACACTGGGACCAGAGCTGCTGGACTGGTGGGAAGGGCTGGGGGCATGGGGCTTCTGCATGCCTTAGACCAGTTTTGGTGGGAGGAAAGCAGTACTGGGATGGGTCTGAAAAGGAAAGCTTGGTGTATCTGCAGAGAGAGACAGAGGCAGAGAAAGAGCAGACTCCAAAAACCATAATGAAAAGTGAAGACTGATCGGTCCTAATTGGGAACTGATTGCTATGGGGAAGGAAGGTTGGTAGAGAAAGTTTCTTTTGAAAAATATTTTTCAACCTGCTTTTGTTTGCGTTTAGTTTTGAACCAGATTGTACTTGCAGAACAAAATATGTGTTTAAACTCTGCTGAAAGCCTGCAGCCAACAAAGGAGATAAGGGCCTTCTGTTCCTCACGTTACACAATAACAGGGAAGGAATTAATAATGCTGCACTGAAAAAAAAACCCCTCTCTATTTAGATAGCTTTATGCAACAATAACAGGAGCCTGCCCACAAGCTCAGTGTACTCTCTATTTACTATGTATACTGTGTGCAAATTACACAAATATGCTCCAGCCTCTGGAATTGCAAAATTCACTAGCTAATTAATCAGAGCTTGGCAACCAGGCAGATCTACTTCACCTCACATCCAGTGTCAGAGAGGAAAGATCATTCAGGAACGAGCCTGTGCTAGAAGACAGATGATTTGATACCTAACTTTGTTCACTCAGTTCTGCTTCAATTCTTCTGTGAATAGTTTTTCAGATTGACCAAGCTGTCAATGTTAATAATTAAAATTTGAAATTGGAGTGTTGGGGGGTGGAGGGAAAAGCATGAGTACCTTTTGCATAGGTGAATGCTTAGCTCAATCCAGAACTACTTTTTGGACTTTATCTTTCTGTAATATAAATAATTACACATAATGTACAACACAAAAAATGGATGACTTACAGCTATTGCTGAGGCAACATCCTCTATAAAAAAGAAAGTGTCAGCTTGTCTTCAGAGTTTCTTCTGTAAGGTTTAGAATTTTTTTTTTTTCATTTCTTGGAGTTCAAATTATTTGTAAGATTTGTGAGATACAGTCCCAGTGTAAGATATTGTGAATTTCTTAGTTGTTCCTGAGACTGGGTAAGTTTCTCTCTTTATATGCCAAGTGGAACATCAGGAGCATTTTCAGTAAGGAGTTCTCAGCCAGTAGCTACACTAAAAAAACAAATACTTGGTTAGTACTGTACGTTTGTAATGATCATAGATTGGCAGACTGAAAAGCAAAACTGTGTATAAAGCTAAAACTAGGAAATCAATCACTTAAACTCCATGAAGCATATTTATTAAGTTGTGGAAATTCTGAAGCAAACTGAAATGTTCTTTGAGAGCAATATTTTGGGGTATCCAATCTTTCATAAAATTTTGCCATGCTAGCCTTTCCAGAGATCTCACAATAACATTATCCTTAGCTTTAGTTTTAGGCTGCTTTGTTCAGTCACTGTGGTCCAAATTAACCACAGAAATGTGAAGCATGAGCATTGCTGCATGTTATGAGCACTGTAACAATAGTCAACATTTTCCCATATCAGAAATTTTAATGCTGTTGTTGTTTTCTGTTTAATGAAACATCTCAAAAGCTTCCCAATGCTACAATTATCCCATGAAAGCTTGTAAGAAAGTTAAACACATATATAACTTGGATAACCCAAGTTTTTGATGGATGTGCACCATTTTTAAAGCATATAACTTTTATTTTGGTTTCCCCTCCCTGTATCCCAGAGGTGTACCAGGCAGACCAGGTATGTTTGTAAATGAAGAAGGATATGAGAAGACTTGATAAATGTTTTGAGAAGTGACACATTCTGAAAGTTGGGTTGAGGTTTTTTTTGTAAATTATATGACCTACATAGAATAAGTGATAGAGAAAGGCAGAAAGAAAGCTTTACTGGCACAACCTTTATATAACTCTCGACTGTTATTCGTTTCTATATATCTTTAATGAAAAATGGAATATGAACTGGATTTTATTGCCGTTTTGAAAATGCAGCATATGGAACTTTTTCAGGCTTATATTCTCTGAAATGCATGATCAAACTCTCTTTTAGATTTACTTTCTAAAGATCTTTTCAAAAAAGGCTCAGTGGTGGAAAACATCTTTCAAAAAATGTTTTTGTAAAGGGAAATTTTTAAAGGGGCTGGAGTCTCAGTGCATGTTAACATATCCTGTTGTTAATATTGTAGCATTTTCATGTAAAATAATGATAAGGAAAATATTCTCTGTTTCTCAGCAATTTTTTTCAGTAAGAACAGATTGCTATTCTCCTGTCTGCACAGAACTTGCACCAGCTGTATCAGAAATTTAGCACAGGAAAAGAAAAAAGGTCATTTACATTGCAGATCCAACAGCAGAGTCTCAAGTCTTTGGCTAGAGATGATCAATATAAAAAAGAGATAGTTTCAGATTATGTAACATTAGGGAATGGGGTCACACATTAGGAACTATTCTAAAAATAAAAAGTTTTATAAAGAAGAAAGAAAAGAATGAGATGTACTTTCCTGGCCCTAAGTTTTGCAAGTTAAGGGTACTTTTTTCTTAGTCCAACCTGACAATATTTTCTAAAATATCGCATTTTGATGCTTTAGCATAAAGCTTGATGCTTCACAAATCTGATTTTCTAGAGGATGCCTTTTAAGAAAATTTTGCAATTTCTCTACAAGAATGTAAAATACTCTATAACTTATATGTGGACATGTAGTTTACATGAGGTCTAATATTTTTCTAAAAGACCCGCAGCTGGAAGTAATAGCAGCTGCTAAAGAAAATTCAAGTTTTCTTGCACAAAAAAAAACAAACAAACAAACAAACGAGAGAATATGATCAGGGAATCTTGTTCATCTTCTCCATTTTCAAGGCTCTTTAAAAATATGATGAAACTGATTATGCACTAAACAGTTTTAGATAGATTTTCCATGGAAAATATCACTATTTTTCTTTGGGGGAAAAAAAAAATCTTTCATAGTAGAGCATAGATAATTCGAAATATTTTGTGGCCACAGAACCTCAGGGTAGAGGTCTGGTTATCCCTATCTGCATTCTTTGACAGCCTCACCATCTCTGAGGCTCTAAGGCTGCAAGGAACTGTCTTCCCTCACAGTTCTTCATGGAAAGTGTTGTCCTATTTGGAGGTCCAGACTGTAGAAGAAAATGGGACTGTGACTCATTTCCTGGCCTTGAGTTGCCATTAGAAACCCCTTATAAGTTAATGTGTATCATTTGGTTTTCTAACCAACATAGTATTTTTTTTTACTTTTGGCTAAAAGAAAATTTGCATAGAAAAAGTCCTATTTTTTCACTTAGTCATGTCTCAGATTTTCATTATTTGGGTGTGCCTGTGCCATTTCAGTGTTTTTATGACTTTATGACTTTATGACATGGTGACCACTGACTTGGATCCTGCTCACCTCACCCAGAAGCTCTCATCTGTATTAGAAATTAGTCCTTACACTAGTGTCCATGAAGAAAAGAAAAAGCCCAGTTGGGCAATGATTTGAAAAACTGACAAAACACTGAAGCAATATTTCACACACCCCTCATATCACAAAAGGGAATGGAATTTCTGGAGGGAGTAGTAGCCATCTAACTAATTACTTAAAGCAAAAAAAAAAAAGCTCACTGTCAAGGTCAAACTAGAAACACAATGAGCCAGGATATATTTTATTACAAGGAACCTCTCAGTGTTTTGATTATGTTATTAGTTCCATGTAAGTGTATTAACTGAAAAGGCACGATTAGCTGAATAAATTTCAGGAGGGATATGAAAGCTGGTGTCAGCAGTTAGAATACAGACACCAGTTTTTGCCTAGCAAGGCAAGAAAGCAAAATTTAAGGTGGAATGTCCCAGAAAAGACAACAAAAAAAAATTTTAAAAAAAGGGGAAGGAGCATTTATGTGATTTCTGCTTCTCCAGATAGAGGCAAAGCCTCTTGTTTCTTTGAACAAGAAAAAGGACAGAAAACATAGTCTTTTGAAAGTCAAGTCAACCTTTAAAAATTAATCTGGAGAACACAGTTCTAAAAAAAAATTCAGTATCACACTTGTGAGGCCTCGTCTGAAAAATTTTTGTACACTGACAACTAACAATCACTTGAGAAAAAAACCCCAGCAATCAAAAAAATCCCCAACAAAATCAAACAACATTTATTTTGATATTTAACAATAAAGAAAGTTGACTTTGCTTCAGGGTATATTTGGGGACTTGAAAGGTAAGGCTGAAATTTAATTAGATCACCATTATGTTCTTTTGAACAATTTAAAGACAAACATTTCAACCATGCTGCCATGAACTCAGATATTCCTCCTTTCTTTTTGCCTCTGCCTCTCCCTGTACCTCTCTGGGTATTCATCTGCTCTTTATGCTACTCTTAATATTTGAGGTAATCTTCTGATCTTTAATGTTGTCACTGCAGGAAGAAGAATTTGAGAACACTAAGAGTTAGAGAGACTACATCTGTCTGGACACCAAATAGCAACTGCTGTCAGAAAAAATAGATTTTTTCAGTGATGCAAAGGAAGACAAACTGAACCCATGCAGGAATTCTGTATGTGTATAACTAATGTGTTTGTGCCTTTCTAGGGTGAGAAAGGTTTTGATGTTGTCTCTAACTTCCTATCTGCAAGGAGTCAGCACTGCTCATCCTCGGGGCTGCTGGCAGAGGCCGTGCTCCCATCCACGCCCGTGCTGCAGAGCTTGCAGAAGAGAAAGCAAGGCAGAATGAGGGGAACATGCTATGAAAATACTGGAAATACTCTCCCTGAACATAGGAGAGTTCTCCAAGAGAAGGAGGCAAGCACTCAAGCCAAGGAGCTGGGGGAAAAGCTGGTGTCCCTGGGCCATCAGAGGTGACAGCCCAGTGGGCTGCTTCCAGCTGAGATGTGAGCAAATGGAGCCCCAGATCCTTTCTATTGCCCAGCACCTGGTGTAAGATTTTTCTGCAAAAGGTTTGATTCCCACTTTCATGAGAGACGACAGAATATGTCAGGAGGGATTCTTTGTCTCCTTTAAGTTTAATGTGAGGCGCTATAAGTGGATCAGACACTTCAGAGCCTCTTTTACAATGGCACAAATCACAAGTGTCTGCCCCTCCAATCCTCTCTTCCCTTCCTGTTTCTTCTGGATGAGTTGGCTTTTTCTTTTGAGTGCAAAAAGAATGAAATCTGGGCTACCTGTTTCAGTACTCTGGTTTTGTCCCATTTCGACTTGGATTTTTCATTCCAGTTTCACTGTTTTCAGGGAAAAAATACAAGTAACTTATTTCTTTTACCAATTTTATGGATTATACTTGTAAGAAATTACTGATTTGAACCATTTATTCAATATATGGGACAAACACCTAGAAAGGAATAAATTTTTTGTTTTCCTTTGAACTTGATTGCCTTTGTCCATGAAAAGGACAGAGATAATGATGCCAAGTTGGTTTTGCATCCATCAGATATATATACCTTAGCCATTTACCTATTGGAAGTCTATGAAAAGCTGGGACTACAGCACAGAGGTGAATGAAAAGCAAAGCTTTAGAAATAGAAAAACATGCACCAATCATACTACTGAGTTAATGCCCAAATGAACAGTGTGTGCATATGCTATATTTTTAAAAAGCTTTTAAAATAGCTCACATGACCATACTTTGGCCTCTGGTTAGGCAAAGAAAAAATAATTATCTTCCTATCAGCCTATGAATTATGGGGTGGGAAGGCATCAATTGTAGCCAAACTGAAGTAATGGGTTTACCAATAAGAAATGGTTCTGGAAGCTCTCACTGAGGAAATCCTGTTGAAATAATTGTCATCACTACCACAAGTCCCTCTTTGCAGAACTAACTGGGAACTTTGCTTCAGCACAGGAAATTCTTTATAGTTTGTGTGTTTATTGAGACTTCTGTGGTGTATATAGATTGAAATAAAAGTACACTAGTCACTGTTATCAATAGAACACATCAAACTCAGTATGAATTACATTTATTATAAACTTTGCTTTTTTATGGAAAAACGAATTACCAAAATCCCCTGAGTGAAATTATTTGATGCCCGTTCCTCAGCCAGCGATCCTTTCTATAGATTATTTTAAGGTTAGTTATTAAACTCTAAGCAAACACTTGACTGATGTTTTTGGATCATGGGAGAGCAGGGCGTAAGGAGTTACAGCTGGGAACCAAGGATCCCTAAACTGACTGTGCCGCTGACTGTGCTTCAAGCTTACCAAGAAAACCAGCAGTCAGCACATCTAATGTCCTCTTCTAACTCTGTTGGAAGTGAGAATGAGACTCTGACAGGTTCAAAACAGCCCATCATTGCATAAAGGGAGGAAGGCAAGGTGCTGCTCCAGGACACTATTCCAAGGTCAGGACAAGAGATAAAAATAACCACCTCTACAGTGAAATACATTAAGTCCATACTAATAGCCTAAATTCTAGAAATTACTCTCTAAAACTGTTTGTTGGTTTCACTGGTTATAAGGCAAGGCCAGAAGCCTAGAAATAGACTGCCTTGGTTAGATTCTCCCTCCCTCCACATGCCTCAGGAATGTCCTCTTTCCTGTTGATCAGAATAATCTACCATTCAAAAGCACAGATGAATGTACCCACAGCAGCATTGCTTCTTGGCATTTTATAGCCTCTGTGAGATCCTAGTCCCTTTGGAAGGACCTTAGTAGTAATACTAGTAGTATTGATGTTGGTATAATTTGTTTTAAGCTTAGTGGGGAAGCTCCTGTAATAGGAATATTGTTTTGTTATCAGTAAATGTAGGCTTACTAAGTTAGGAGCAGTCGGGGGCCTTGGTGACATGGAAGGAAATCTCAGTCTCCAAATATGGGAAGTAGCAGGCTAGAAGATGGGATGAGGTGGATGCTAATGGCATCTCAGCTCAATGTTCAGCCAGTCCTTATTCTGCAACAGAGAGCCTGGGAATCTATTGTCATTGTCCACTTATCAAGTGCTATTCTTGATGTCTCTTCCTCTCAGACCTTGGAGAGGTGTGTGAAATCTTCAGGTTTTGAAATGAGGCTTGTGAACAATGGAAGTCAGTCCTGCACTACGGAGTATGCAAATGAATTCAGAAATGCCATGCTGGTTTACATAAGCTCTACCGTAGAAACAACATTAATAGCATCCTAATGAACCATGAAAAAAAGATCATTTTGTCTGCCTAATCAAATTCTGACAAGTTCAGGAAACTGTTCCTTTTGGACCTGATATTTTGCCTGGGACATTTAGGGTGGGTTTGTTTTAGTAAGTAACATGGTAGGAGCATCTCAGAAAATACTCCATGCAAAAACTGAGCTTATTAGTGAAGTAAATGGCACGATCAAATGGCTTTCCTATTATTTTCTTGCTCATGGCTTTTCTGGCTCAGCTGCCAATGCAAAAATTACTGATATTGTTTGTGCAGTACCATTCCTGTACAGACCATTTGCTCTAATTTTTCAAGATTTGTAGCAGTTAATCTAACAGTTTATACTTTGGCAGAATTCCCATTAAGATGCATGTGTATGGTAAATGATTAAAGGATTGGGCATGCATATTGAGAAAGCTGATGACTTGCTACTTGTGGTAATGACTCTTGCTGCTCTTTTATCCTCAGCCACATGGCAATAGATGCTGCCTTTACAAAACAGTCTTGTCTTTGTCAAGCAGAAGATAATCTGGAATGTCTTTTTTAACAATCTGTTCTTTGCTGAAGCCTTGTGAGGTGCCCTGGTGTCCTTGTTCTGACTCTCCCTACAACGCTCTGAAATCCTCAAGCATCTTTAGATTTCAAAGAGAAGCACATGGGGCCACATGGTGTACATTTGTCTGCTAGATACAACCCTTTTTTTTAAAGCTGTTCTTTCCGCTTATGCCTCTGATGTTTCTGTTTGCTTTTCTGCCATGTAAGAAGAGAGATACCTACAGGGTTATGAACTGCAAGAATATTTAGTCCATTCACATACTTACTATACCTCAGATTTACAGGACATTTCTTCTGGGAATAATTAGATCCTCTGTACATTGGAGAAGCTGTTTGCAGATTGTGGTAATCAGAGCTAGATCAATTTAATTAATGCTCAAAGAAAATTGCTAATATTTCTTCTCTGTTATAATTTTTAAGGCAAAAAAGGACTTCCCACTGCTATAATACATTGCTGTGTTAATGTGGGTGAGAGAAACTGTTTTTTCTTGTTGCCTATTTTCCCATCTAATGCCAGCACTTTTAAGAACTGATAGCAGCAGGTGCCAGAAGCAGCCATTTGTAGTACACAATATTGAGTTTTATTAAGCCTGAATAATCAGAAGCTGTGCTGTGCAACAAGACTATTTTTCTCTTGAAAAAGCATATCAACAATGATACAAAGCCCATACCAGCATTATGGCAGTAAGGAGGCCTGTCAGATAGACAGTGATTATATAGACAGGAGATAGTATAGCACTGGTCCAATTGAGAAATGTAAACTTTATGACATGGTCCTTGGGCTGCATAGCTGCATCCAAGGCTTGAACCACTGGAAAAGCCTGGGTGTTAGCAGCATGGAAAATCTGACTCATGACTGTCTGAAATCCCAAAGTAAGGTTTGGAATGAAACCTGTATTTGTTTAAGGATATATATCTTGGCAGCATTAGCAGGACATTACCACAAATCACTTACTTTCAAGTTAATTTCTACAATGTAACAATAAAAAGTTTTAGGTCAGAGATCATACAGAATGTTTTTCAGGAAAAGAAAATTAAATTTCTTTTTAAAAATTAATACTCATTAAATATTCACAGAGATGTCTCCTAGAAGATGATATAAAAACCTTTGCTAGGAAACTTTTATTAGTTTTGAAATTTTGTAACATTTTGGTGCTAGATCTGACACATCTGTAAGCAGCACAGAGTGTACCGGCAGTGTGGGAGACTGTGCTGTGGAAAGCAGCAGCCTGGAAAGAGTCAGCTGAATAGGGAGCAGTCAGTTTTGGCTGAGAGAGTCAACATGCACGGAGAAAGTATGACTGAGGAGGAGTACAGGTCTGGTACTGCTGCTCTGGAGGGGAGAAATGAGGAATGGGAGCTCAGGGTCCATTTTGTGGCCAAGAGCTGCAAAAAGATGTGCCAAGTGAAGGGCTCCCTGAATGACCTACAGTGAGGCTCTTTTCACAGCCAGTCATAACACACTCACCCAATTTAGCCAGCCTGGGAGAAATTTCAAGAGCAACTCGATAACAGAATTTAAGTGTTTCCATTGCAGTGAAGTCAGATCAGTTCAGAGTGAGATTATTTAATCCATTCTTAGAGGAAAGGATAAGACAATATTGGAAGTCAAAAGTACAATGCAAGAGTACCTTTGGAAAATCTTGGGGTATCTATTACTGCAGGACTGTGTGAAAACAGGCTTTTCTGGCCTTAAAACATGGGACTATATTCTTCTCCCCACCTCCACCCACCATTTCAATTAGCAGATGTTGTTGCTCATTATGGAGAAAAATTATTTGGATTCTTTTTTTCAGACCCAGTACCACTGAGCTGAAATGCTTACATTTAGACACTGCTGTTTTCTGCCTTTCATATATTTCCATCTTTCAGAGACTTCCATCTTGTTTTCGTGGAATTCTTAGCTACATAAAGGTACTCGGGAATAAAATCTTCATACGGTGTGCTCCCTGCTAACTAAGAATGTTTGCACATTGGATAATTTATGAATAATAAACTCTATTTGCAGATTATCTGGAAAATGCTTAACTTCAGTTTAATATTGTGATGTTATCTAAACATTGACATATTTTCAGCACATATTCATGTGTTCTGAAGGATTCTCCTTTCAATGAACAATAGCCATTATCTAAAAGTATAGTGCAGCCTATCTCTGATCCTCCCTGGCATTTTGAGTCTATGCCAGGTTCCACAGTGGCAGGGAGAATATAAGGGTCAAACTGGAAGAGTGCCCCATAGTTCTGGTTAGAACCTGCCACTTGAGACAGTGCCCAGCTGTACCTTTGTAAAGCTTGTGAGAACTGGCTGAGCACTGAGCTATAGCAGAACTTTGATTTATAGAAATCCAAAGATAAATTAGAAGGTAAGAAGTTAATTCAAATTATTTTCTTATACCTATCTGACTGTACAGTGTTGTTCATAAGCAGTTTGGTCCAAAATACCTTTGGGCGGTCATCACAAAGTTTTAAAGGAAATGTCTGGGGTTTTTTAACTTGGTTTGGTTTTTATATGCTAGTAAATTTTATATCTTTTGAAATAATTGTATTTGCAAACAGAAATACTACAATTTGTTCTTAATAAAATAGAACATAAAGAAATAGTAAATTTAAGAAAAAATTCAAAATTTCAAAACTTCAGTGATAATCGTGTCATCAATACTGAAATAAAATCAAGTAAAGGCTCTCCTCTTTATTTTCCAGAGAATCAGTACTTCCTGTTCTGTTTGTCTTATGAAGTACTATGCCATCCATCTACCTCAGCATCTTATTGTAACCTGCTTAATCACTTAAAGATGAACAAGGAAGTGTTTTGGTTCCGATGGCATTACACAAAACAAATTACCAGGAGCTTGTGATGTTCATAAAAACAGGATTTCCCTACAAGGTTTTGTATGAAAAGCTAATACAGCCCCTTTCATCTTGGAGCAGAATGCCTTCCTCATTAATCTGTCTTCTCTTCATTTTAATAATACTTAGCAGTCACATAATGCTTTGCATCCCTCAAGCATTGTACCTAAATTGAGGATCCCTTTTAGTAGCTAGACATGTATACCTGCTAAGGGAGTGCTATAGAAATAATAAGTGCAGGTGTCTGTAAGTTAAAAAAAACTTAAAAAAAATTGAGAGGGGAAAATTGGGGGGGGGGGGCGGGTGTGGCAGAAGAAACAGAAAAACTACAGTCTTAAAATAGTGCTTACAACATTTTTTTCATCTTTTACAATGCTTAGATATCATGTTGATAAATGCCTTGGTACCTCCGAGGAAAAGTAAATCATCACTATATGGTAATTTTGCCTGAATATTGAATATGAAAGAGCAACAGGACAATAGATTTGATGTAGTTTATATAGTCATTTCTCTTATACTTGTCTGGGTCTTGGTGACGTTTTTAAAGTCTATATTATTAAGTAATGTGGACGAGTAAGATCTGTAGAAGTAACAGTTGATGTTTAGGGCCTGACATCTGCAATATGCACATTTCAGCAGGTTTATATTAGGACTAAACCAGTCCCATGACCTGAGTGTCCTTTACAGCTGGAGTGCATTAAGTACACTCCCAGGAGCACATCTTCCAGCTTAGTTCCATCCAGAAGGAATCCAGGTCATGCACTCCGAGACCATTTTGTGGTGCAAATCAAAGCACAACAAAAAGAGACAATAGGCAATTTGTTTCAAAATCTCACTCTTCCTTTAAATTAAAACACCAAAATAGGCACCCCTCTGGGACTTGGGTGGAATGTACTGTTTCTAACTCATCAGAAGATCCTGTACTAGCACACACTGAGGAGCTCATATATCATTTTGCAGCACTGAATGGCTTGTTTTTAGCAGCAAGGAATATTCTTATTTTATTATGGTTTGCAAGTAGCAGCTAGAAATAGAGGTGGGAAAGCTGGAATGAAAGACACTTATTAAATAAAGTACCTAAGGATATACAGTTCCTACAGCTCACATTATTTTGTCCTTTGATGAATCTGAGCCCATGAAAGTTCAGACTTTTAAAGGCTGGGGCATCTACAATAATGCTTTTGTGTGGTAGTCCTCACCTATCTATCCCTGCTGGGAATTTGGCCATATGTTGAGATATGCATCCCAACAGGGAGCTGCTAGGACCATGTGCTGCCTGCAGTGGTGTTAAGCTCTGCCCAGAGTAAGGCAGAGGCACCCCTGCAGTAGATGGCTGTGAAACACTCTGCCCCCAGCATAAGATCACCTAATTTAAGTGAGAGAGGTCAGATTTGAAACTAATGCATGACTAACATCTACTCCAGAGTGCTAACAATGGCAGTTCTACCTTTGTGCACAGGCCAGATTTGAATGGTGTGTTGAAGGCCCTCCCTAGCAAGAGTGACCAGTAGACTCTGTAAAACTCTGTAAACACACATTTAGACAAGAGCTATCAGTCAGTGACCAGCATATCATGGGGTTTGTCCAAACACAGCAGAAATGTGCGTGTGACTGACAGCCAGCTAGAACAGTATATGATTACTGACAAAAAATAGAGAGAATCACCAAAAGCAGAGAAGAGTAATTTAATGTTATTATATGATAAAGTTGTCTTATTATATGTTATATGTTATATGAGACTGGAAATCAAAAACTGCTCCTAAGGAAGAAACTTTTTATCTTTCTTATTGTTTTGTTAAAAGCTGGGAAACATCCTGAGGCAGGAGGCTTCTATCCTTTCCAATATTTTTAAATTTATTTACAGTTTATAAGTCTGTAACTTTGCACGGCCTCATCCATGCAAATGTTCAATCCCTTTTTCAGTCCTGCTGAGGTCTTGGCTGTGTTACTGCCTCATGAGCAGGTGTTCTAGAGCCTGAGCAGGAAAAACACGCTTTCTTTTACTGGTTTTACCCCAGATGTCCCCCTGTTACAATGAAGTATGGAGAAAGTACAGAGCAGAGTTCAATTTACCACCTGAATGCTCCTCATTAGTTTGCATGTCTCTATTTTGCACCTTCTTCTTTATCTTCTCTTTATCGTTCAGTAAAATAAAGAGTCACATTTATTTTTCTTGGTTTTTTTGGTTCCTGAAAGTAATTTTCTCTGGAACCACCTTCTGGTGTTGTACTGTTTTTGCTGCAGGAAAACCAGAACTCAGCACACAACTTCAGATGAGGGACTTGCCTCCACAGAATCTATCATCCTTACAAGCCATTATCATATAACCCCTATATATAAAAGCTCATAACCTTTGCATAAGTCTCCTGGCTCAAGAAACCTTCACGTTTCTCTCAGACTTCTCTTGTCAGTGTTTTTACTGAACTTCATGTTTTCTTGCCTGCACACAGCCCAAGCCCTGTGTTTGTCTTACTCCATCACACTCACTTCATCTTCTCCCTTGTTTCTTGGTGGCTCTATTGACCTCCTTGGCACTCTCTGACCATTTGCCCATATCAGAGGGCATGAACGGCCAGAGATTTTAGCTTGATCTCTCCCTACCACATATGTATCCTGTTATTGTCATCAACTGCTAGTTGTAGAATCATTCCAAAGTTTTTAGTCCCAGTTTGCATATCCAATATTTATTCTTCCTCCCTCTGACCAATTTCCTCTCCTGTAACTCCTGAAAGTAGTTTCTTTTCTGCCCAAATCTCTGTTTCTTTTCACACTTGAATATCCTCCCACTTTCTACATTCTTCCCCATCTTACTTTTGCTTTTCTGTATTCTCAAAACCTGATTCTCCTTCTGAAGAGCTCTGGTACCTGAGAGATATTCGCAGAAAGAACAAAATACCTTTCAAACTCAGTGTCAATTTTTTTCTGGTACTGCATGTGCTCTTTGATCTCTGGTCATAGCACTGACATCCTTGTGCCCTATACTGGTGAGAGGAATGAACAACTGTGCTGGGTGGGGAAGTAATGTATGGGTCAGACAACATCAGAAGCTGAAACAGATTCAAGAATGTATCTTTTAGTCTGTGTAAAAAAACAATTTTGAAAAAGTTCTTTTTGGTTAAATTTTCACTGGGTTGTAATCTCTTGCCCCATAGAACGGCTTTACTGTGGCTCAAAGAAAACACCACCATGATCTTTTAACATGGATCATATATTGTCATGTATTATTTCTCCCAACTTTAGCTTTATGCAGGTTGAACTGTTTATCAGAAATAGAAAAGGTCAGGATTCATTATTAATAATGAAAGATGTCAACTAGGCTGGATAGAGGAAAATGCAAAACACAGCCACAATATGAAAGCTGTAATTTAGAATTTGAAAAAAATTACAAACCTAAGTAAAATACTTCTACATTCACAGAGAAACATTTATTGAATGTAATTATTCAAATTCAATGAAATTATTCAGCTAGTCTCCATGAAACACTTAAACATCACTTGAATTAAACTGAGAGATTTAAAGACTGCCTTTTGATACTTGTTTGTTAAAATCAATAAGTTCCTGAAGCACGTTTAGATTCCTAAGGAGCTGACTCTTCCAGTGGAAAAATATACTTTTGAAACCAGAACAAAATGACAACCAGCTCATCTAGTCTTCATTTTTTTCTCATGATAAAATCTGGCAATAAACCCAGCTCCTTGTTCCAAACTTTGCGCTACTGTCCAAGTTGATAATAAACCTTTGTGCAAGGATAGGCTGTTTAAAAAACTTCAGTTTTTACACAGTGATCAATGTAGATAGTTCCCCTGTGGTTATATCATTAATATATTTGAGGAACAGAAAGCTTATGTATACAAAAATGGCTTATGAGAAGCAACAATCTGTCTTCAGTGCAGTCCTGTTCCTCAGAGACAGTGTACTTCTGCTGTAACATAAAAGGTTGATGTTTTTAGGTGAAAAAAAGAATAATAAAATTCTGTTTTAAGATGCAGCTTGTCTTCTTAGGATTGCTTGGTGCATTCCGTATGCAATGCTCCAGTAATATTTTATATTCAGGACTCACGTTGCTCTGCACAGCATGGTTCAGTAAATATCCATTGGGTGTTTTTAAGTAGGAGGTTGGAAAGGAGGCTGCTCAAGTTGAATTTTGATATCAATTTCACCTTATTTCAGATATCTATACTTCAGAGGTTTGTATGTGAGATAATTCTCCTAGGACACCTTTAAAATGAATGCTTATATTAGTAGTCTGTCATAGACGTGCCTGTTTCTTTAGTACCCTGAATGTTCAGTGACTGCAAGCTCAAATAAAGACATTAATATGTAGTCAGATGAATGTTTCATTGCTACTCTTCATCTTTAGATGCTCTAGTGTCCCATAATTTCACATTCAAACTTGAAAATTTAATTGGAGGTATCTAACCTCCAAACCAGATGTGCCTTTTGTAATTTTTGATGACCTGCCCAGTTACAAACCTGTTGGGAAAAAATAGAATTTACATGCTGAGACTTGCTACAGCTTCACAATTAAGTCTTCTGAAAGTCCTACCTGTGTGCAGTCCTATACTGAATGTTATTTGAGACTTACATCGTTTTTCTTCAGTTTTTGTTACCGTTCCAGTCCCTCTTGAGTCCCTATTCCAAGAATGTCTTGAAGTTCTCTAAACCAATCCCTGGCCAAAACCAAACAAAAAATCCCATAAACCAAAACCACACACACAAAAAACAACAAAACCCAGCCCCCCCCCCAAAACAACAACAACCAAACAAACGAACAAAACCAACCAATCAACCAACCAATCAACCAACCAACCAACCAACCAACCAAAAAAAAAAAAAAAAAAAAAACCAGAAAAAAACCACAAAAAAAACAAAACCAGAAAGAAAGGAGAAGTTCTATTACTGAAATCAGAAGAAAATGACGTGTGATTAGGAAGAGCATAGCAGTGTAAGTATAGTTTGGCTGAGGGATGAAGAAAGGAAATTCTGGATAGGCAAAGCGAAGCCATCAAGTGGAACCTTATAGGATGGCAAAAGAAGCTTTGCAAAGAGCCATCATATTAGATTAGGAAAATTAGAGTCAACGAAGCAGGATGGGGTATCAGGACAAGAAGTCTGAGAATGGGAGAAGGATGGAAAGGGGGCATCAATTCTGGTTCTTCCAGGGCAAGGACAAAGGGCAGAGACAGGCCTGGGGCAGAGCAGAGAGGGAACAAGCTGCAGGCTGGTTACTGCCTGGCAGGAAGAGAGAAGTCATCCCCAGAAACAGCACAAATCCCCTCCAACCTTCTCCTGTATTCCTTTGCTTCCCATTATAGTGTTTTCCAAAGTGTTTTCTTTGCCCGTTCCTTTTGAGAAATGTAGATCAATTGCCTAGAAATAAGAAGATAACATCATTAACATATATCAATAAACACATCGCCCTTAAACTTATGATCACTGTCTAGTTTTCCTATTTCATGAATTCTCTTATGTGTATATATACTATTATTATTATCTGGATTATTGCAGTCTAATAAACAATTTCTTTCAAGAACAGAATTAATATATAATGTCCTCAGTAATTTTTTTACTGACAAGAAAATATCATAAAAATTTGAGCAAAGATGATGGCATTTGTCCGGCAGAGATGTGTGGCAATAGATCTTTGCCCTTGGATCTTCCATAGCTTCTTGGGAATATTCTTTCTGTTTTTTTCATGATCTTAAGAAGTCACCTTATTGAAGATGGAGATCTGCACATATGGAGACAACCACAAAAGGTGCTACACCTGACAGGCTCGTACCTTGCACCTGGATTGTTGTGAAAGCTGCTGCTGAATCTGTCAAAATGCTTGGTGCCTGAAGGCTGGGCTGCAGTCCTGGCCACTTCTCTGTGCTCTTTGGAGAACTTGGGCCTGTGTGGACCTCTAAAACCACAGTGGGCTGCACCTCTGTCCCCCTTCTTGCTCACATGGAACAAGAGGTCTTATGGAACTGCTTTGGTTACATTTGCCATGTTTTTCTGCTGGAATAAGGTTTAGGCTTTATTTCTTTTTTTTTCTTTTTTTTTTTTTCTTTTTTTTCCTGTAAGCCTTTTATTCATGTGAGAAGAAATAACCAAACAACCCAAGATGCAAAAAGGACTGGAACAATGAAGAAGCCCCTGAGGTTACCAGAGCCTGACAAAGCCAGCAGACTGATGAAAGGCTCAAGGACTCTGCTTTGCATTCTGCTCTCATCCTGAGTATCCTATGGAGACTAGCTGTGAAGGATCCTGGGAAGATGCACCCTGTTTGGGACAGAAGAGCAGCTCTTTCCATTTACAGCCACTTCAGTTCATTTCCCTACATAAGCACAAAAATAACCATTTTGGAGCTTTGGTGAAGGGAGGGGAGCAAAAAAAGAAAAAAAAAACTCCCAGAATTATCTCAGGGAAAGAAAGCCAGGTGCCCATCTTTGCATTATATCCAAATGAGATGCAGCTGTTTAAATGTAAATGTTAAACAAGAGAGAAGAATGCCTTAATTAGCCCTCGAAAGGAGACAGGAAAGCTGTAAGAATGCACCTGACACTAAGCAGTATGAGATAAACTCATTCCAGCTGTCACTGAACTGACTGTTTGAAGGCAGAGCAATGCTATTTTGTGCAAACAATGTAAAATGCTTAGGGAACTGCAATTAGCATCAACATGCATAGTGTAAGTGAATGCAGCCTGCTGGTGTTTACTTGGCTTTGAATTGCTAGGGTTTGGAGTAAAAAAATAAAATTACTTATGCATTACACACTGGAGATTTTATTCCAGGCTTTTATGCAGTACTGAGAAAAAGGCACAGGAGAGTGAAAAGAAGGGAAGCCATCAATCTGACTTTAAAAGAAGATATGATACTCAAAGGTCATTCTGAGTTTTCTCCTTCCGACTTAAGCAATAAAATATTCAGATTGACTCTATGAGAGAAATTTTCGTACAAGCTGTCCATAACATAAAGCTGAAGTGTCCCATGCAGCATGTCAATATTACATATCTTGCCAGGTGGAAAAAAGTAAAGACCCAATTCTTTTTTCTTTTTTAAACAATTCAAAAATAGCAAAATCAAGGTTTTTTAATGGAACTGAAATATCTAGTTTATGTCTTTATATGTAAAGTAATACATATAACATTTAAGTTACTGATTGTATGCCAATGCATACAAGACACTGAGTTGTATAGAAATACAGCTCTATCAAATATATCCTTATATAGGACATAGCCTTCTCTCAATAACTGTAAATGTAAATCAATTTTTTGTATGTTTTCTATATTCATGGGAGTTCATCTCAATACTCAAGGTTTTCTAATCTAATCTCTCACCTGACTTGCCTTCTTAAAACAATGTAATGAAGCTGTGCATGGAATGCCTTCATTAATTTTTTGTCAAATCTTCTGTAAATAAGCACCACTTATAGAAAAGTAAAACCCCAGAGAGACTGAGTCTACAAATTAGAGATTTACCTAGTGACTAAAATAAAAATCCAAACCTAAAGACATTTGAAAGGAGTGAAAATCAAAAATGTAAATGGCCTTTTAAAAGTTGACTTGAAATCACTCATATTATTTTGATGCAAAGCAAAAGTTTTGACACATTAGGCAAGACTGAAGCCAGACCTTTTGAAGTTGCAGAAAAGGAGCCATCTAAGGAAATTAAAGGTGCATGAGTCCATTGGACATGATGAAATGTATCTGTGGGTCCTGTAGGGACTGGCACATGAGGTGCCTAAGCTACTATTCATCATATTTGGGAAACTGTGTCAATGGGGTTCCCACAAACTGGAAGTGGGGAAACATGATCCCCATTTTTAAAGAAGGAAAAGTTCATGGAGCACATGCTTCTGGAAACTATTCAAAGGCACATGGAAAATAACAGAGTTACTGGTGACAACCAACATGGCTTTACTAAGGGAAAATTGTGCCCAAGAATTTTATTTTATGTTCTGTGATGGGGTTACAGCACTGGTGGATGAGGGAAGATCTGAAGAAGATCTTTTTACAAGGGCATGTGGTAATAGGAAGTTTGTGAATGGCTTTAAACTGAAAAAGGGTAGATTTGAATTATATGTTACTGAAAAATTCTCTACTGTGAGGGTGGTGAAGCACTGACACAGCTTGCCCAAAAAAAATTGTAGCTGTCCTATTCTGAAAGTGTTCAAGAACAGGTTGACAGGGCTTAGAGCAGCCTGGTCTAGTGGGTGGCATCCCTGCTCATGGCAGGGGAGTTGGAATTAGATGATCTCTAAAGTCCCTTTTAACCCAAAACATTCTATGATTCTGTGATATGATACACCTTATGAGACATCAGAACTGGCAGATTAGACAATTGTTTCATACTTAGGATACAGGGGTAGGATGCAGGGTGGATCAGTGCTAGCAATCAGAGGTGCTTCTGGGAGGGGTTGATGTGGTAAGTCCAGGGCAACACTGGTCAGAAAAAAATTACTAAATTATACTCGTTCCTGGCCTGTCGTACCAGCTCTTTTATCCTAACTGCTCACAAGACATGCTATCGTAATTTTGAGTAAGCCTTACAGTCATTGCATTTTTTTCCTTTGAAATTTGACAATCTCTCTCTTATATACACAATAACAAACCTGGAATAAAAAAAAAAAATTATACTAGTCATTGTTCATTATCAATATGTGCATGGGATGGAAGGATGAGACCAGGAACTTTTACTGTGGCACCCACCGTTTGGTGTCACATCTGCAGGAAACATCCATCTGTAAACACAGCAGGAGTAGCCACACTGTGATCCCAAATACAGTAACACTCTGGTTACTTCTTGATTTGCAGACTACCCGGACTTATCACTACTGCAAAGCACCTCTTCTGCTGTGGAACAGGGTGGCTCACTTGAGGGGAATGAGCAATAACATTTATGAGACCCAGTTACTCACATATTTGCATTTAAAATTGATCCTCGGCTTGTAAACTTTACAAGAGATTGTAAACTCTTGATTTTGCATGGTAAGTACAAAAAGGTTTATATGAACTAAACATAATATTAACAGATCCCCACATGAGGGAGCAACTGATAAGAGATAGGTAACGTCAATAGGCATATTCTACTCATGTTCTCACAAAAGAAACCATACACAGAAAACTGGGGGATTTGAAAGTCCCTTGACTGGCATGGTAAAAATGAGGCTGCTGAGCGAAGGTAACCTTTAACCCTATCTATCTCAAATCATGTTTTATTATTAGCATGCAAAATACTTGCAAAAACTAGAGAGAGAAAAAATCTGCACCTAATGTAAACTTTCCCTTAAAGGCTGAATGTGTGAGGGGATTTGGAAGCTGGTGTTTTGGGTCATAGAGCTGGTATTGGCAGAAGTGGGAATGGAAATGATGTCTCCTAACTTCCTGCTAGTATACTTTACTCTGCTGCCTTCAGCACAGATATTTCAGTGGAGTAAAAATGGGTTTAGGGTGGAAAAAAAATGCACCCATTAACAAGAAACAACTGAAGGTCCTAAAAATACCTAGGTGAAACTGTCAATGAGATCTTTGCAAAATAGTCACAATGAAAGATGCCATTTTGTCTATTTAGGCTGATAGATCTCCAACAAATCCAAGATTTTCCTAATGATGCATCAGAAAGTGAGAAGCTTCCTTCTTTCCCAAATAAGCCCTACAAAGGTTTGTTTCTGTTTGAGCCTAGAAGCAATAGCATTGGTTTGTCTGAAAAGTATGTTATTCTTTTCCTTATTTCCACAAATGTGACACACTGCAATGACTGCAGAGTCTTTCTGTATGTTCTGTCTCCACAAACTAAGAGATCTATGCTTACCTATTTTTAGTTATTAAAAATGGCACTGTAGTCCCTGTTTGTAATGCCACCTTCAACGGGGAAACATTCACATTGCTTTATAGAAACAACCTCAAGTTTGCCAAGTGCTCATGCTGGTCAGCCACAGGGGTACCTTCCAAACGTCTGTTCCCCTGCTCAGCTGTCATGTTCACCCTGACTGTCCCTGGCCTGGCTTTCTGATAAGGAGCTCCCAGACAGATGCTTATGGATTTTGCAGTCCACCTAACCAGGAAATAGTGCCAAATTACATTTTGTGGCTCCACAGAGGCTGTTTTTATCACTCATATACTGTCTCCCAGCAGCCAGGAAAGATGCCAGCTGTGCCACTGAAGATCTGACCACTCTGGATGGATGATATTGTAGTCGTGGCCTGCCCATCCATGACTTGAAAATGATGCACTGATTCGCACTGTGATGAGCCTACAGGATTGTAATCATACTGTTAAAAAGTGTCCAAATGCCCCTTATGGCCAGCCAGTCCTATTTGCACACCCATCTTCTGGAGATCCTGTATGGGGGAGGCTACATTAAGTCAATAACTGTACATGACCTCTTCATACCAGGAGGCCAAGCCACATGTTGTTAGGACACTAACACTTGCTGGTGTTACTTGCTGGTAAAGATAGTTCAGGCAGAAAAATGGCTGGCCTAGGCCAGGCCACAGACTGCTGTTTGAGGAGATTGAAGTGGTTCTTCTGCCCTGAGCTGATGGGAGACTGCTGCCACCCAAATGACCTCTTCCAGCTGAATCTAAGCTGTCAGACCTTGGTCTTTGCCATAGGTAAGGTACACAGGACAGCAGGTCTCCATGTAGCTGTGCCATTCAGAGTATGGTTTGCTCTACCCCTGCTGGCTTCCAGGAGCTGTAGATGGTGCTCAGAGGCGCTGGGCAGGTAGGATCTGTCTGGGTAGACACACAGACACAGACCTGCCATTTCCTTGGCACACTCTTAGCCTCTGTCCACGGGAAGCACATTCTGACCTGAAAGTGTGCCAAAGATGGTAAAGAAAGTATGGGTGATCATGCTTGTGCCCTGAGTGGACTGCCCTGCCAGGGACAGAGTGACACTCCAGATGGGAGAACCTCCAGTCTGTTTAATGGAAGTTGGAGAAGGTGAAAAAGCAAAGTGACTGATAAAAAGAAGAGCTGCTACCTGTGACAGTAGCCAGGAATACTCAGGGACAGTCAGTTGGGCAAAGAACCCAAATTATCACCTAGCTCAGTGGAGACTACAGCTTCCTACTATTGTCCACAAATGGAGTTGTGGGGAAAAGAGGGATTGGGAGGAAGGATGGAAAATAAAATAGTGATAGGGATGGGTAAAGGCAGAGGCATCCAATGTTAATACCACATCATCTAAGGATGTAGCATAGCTAATTTTCAAAAGCGACACTACTCACTCTCTTCTGGACCTTTAATGATAATCTTGCTTTAGAGGAAGGGTTTCCTATTATCATAGAACAAGGAGAGAGTGGCATTTCTACTGTGCCTTAAGGATTCAAAGTTTTAAGCAACCTGGACTATTCCAGTGCAAGTGCTACAAGGCCATGTTAGACTGGATGCCTGCCAAGAGATGCCCTTTTTCTGTAGGTAGGTCTGGAACAAAGACTGATATTTACCAGAGAGACTGTGGCAGATACAGATCCTGAGCAGCAAAAAGGTAGCAGGCAAAATCTTGCAGAAGAGCTGACAGCCCCAAGGACATTTCATTTGGAGTGCATATGTGAAGCAGAAATTAAGAGCATCAGCCAGGGTTGGGGGGCATCTCTTGAGAGTGATATAAAGAGTAGTGCAGATGTCAATGCTGATAACAGCAAGCTCTCCTCCAAAATATTCAGTGAGGTCATACCCCAAATTACTACAGCTTTCTACAAAATGACATCTCCACTATTAGATTGCAGCCTGGCATCTAGGTTTATAAATCAGTTTTTCTCAGCTGCTGTATAATACACTTAGTGGTGATTGCTCCTGGCTTCATGGAGTAGATTTGCTATTATTAAGTAACACTGAACAGATTAATTGTTATTATTTACTTCCTTCTTTGATGAACTTGAGCTCTTCACTGGCTGATGAATGATGCAGGGGATTATTACAAATGTAACATGAAATGAAACCCATTATATTCACAATTTCTAATACTTCAAAGGAAAAAAAAATCGGATCAGTACTTAATAACAAGATAAACACTGGAAGGTTCCTACTCCTTCTCTGTCTCTGAAAAAAAGTGATGTTTTTTCTAAAAGAGAAGCCCCAAACATGCCTCCGTTCTTTGCTCTGGTAAAGAAAGAGCAAGGCATTGTACTTCCAAATTTGTGTATGCCACAGTGGAAGACAAGAAGGGGCCAATATTAGTCACATTTCATGAAGAATGAAGGCATTCTTATCCCTTGGCTGTCACAGAGCAAGTATCATTGGCCTCTTCCTCTAAAGAAGGTCTCCCACCAACATAATGACTTAATAAAAAAGAGAAGAGTCAGAAATGCCCTTGGGGTGACTGTGCTTTTGTTTTTGGATAAAAAGTGTTTGCAAGTGTTACCTAGGGTGATGGATAGCAGGATACACCTGTGAGTACAATTCCATCCCGTAGAGATATCGTGGGCTTTTGGCTTTCCTAACTAATCTGTTCTTAAGGAGTAATAATTCTATTTTTGTCATATTTAGGCAGGAGAACGGATTTGGGGGTAATGAGGACATTTGCATGGAGAAGAAGACTTTGTGTTATTGTGGAGTACGTGGGAGGTCATATGGGAATAGGCTCTGAAGATCCTCTAACTGTTATTGACATGGTTTTGTACAAATGTAATGAAAATTATGAGTTAGCTTGGGGATTGATAGTACTGCATTTTTTACCCTCTGAGCAGTATCTGAAGTGGTCTTTTTCTTTTCAATAAACAAAAGAACTCCAACCTAGTTTTCTTTGCATTGAATTCCTGGATCTGGTATAAACCCCATAATGGTCTCTGAGACACATCTACCATTCTTCAAAATTATAGGCAGTATAATCAATCGTGATTATTCCCTAAAACTGAAATTTGAATTGTTATTTAAAATTTAAAAAATGTGGAGTTTTTTGCCACCTTTTTATTCCTTCTGTCATTACCGCCTACACACACGTGTGTGCTGGTTCACCTTCCAGTGTTCTTTCTCACACAGGCAGCAGAATGAAACAGAATGAATATAACATCCACTATTATATATTCTTTGGCATGCCATTTCAAACAGTCTATTTGTCAAAACAATTAATTTGTTTAGATTTTTTGAGGGATAAATGTTTATTCCATAAGGCCTCATTCATACAACCTAGACAACCCCAAAATGCTTATTTAACTTGAAATTGTGCACAGAGGCAATGGAAAGTCTTGAGATAATGGGAAATTTTGATAGATGAGAGAGAAAATTGTAACATTTCAAAATGTAAATGAAATGTTTTTACTAGAACATTGACTATTGAATATATTTTGAATGACTGAGACTTGGCTTTGGTAAACCAGAGACTTTAGTATTAGGACATGGCTACATTTCAGGAAAGACATACATGAGCTAGAATAAGACTTCTTTTTTATTACTTTTTTTTGTTTTTCTTTTCATGTCTGAACTGCAATACAAACTCTTTTATGTACTCTAAGATTTTTAAATAGACAAGAAACAAACATCTTCTATGACATTTCCCCTTATGTGCAAATGCAACTCTGATGTGTAGAAAAAGTTGCTAATGATGAGCCTACATCTTACACAGTGCTTTTCAGCTATTCTCAGAATGTTTGACAAGTGGAGTCAGCACTGCTATTCTCTTTGTATGCACTAAGAGAAACTGAGGCAAAAACCAGAGAGTCACAATACTCAGGATGGTTTAATAAGCTGTTACACAAACTAAGACTGGAAGTTCAAGAAAACATCAAATGAACTGCTAATGAAAATTGTTGCTATAGGACGTTTTAAAGGACTACACAGAGATACTGTTAAAGGTGCTCTGCATAGCAGAGCCTTATGTCTCAATTATTATATAAGCAAGTGTGTGTATATTAATGTATTTCCACGTGTTTCTGTTGGATTGAACTGTTGTTCATGGAGTACAGAACTTACATGTAGGCACTTCAAAGGAAAGATTAACACTATCCAATTTTTATCTTAATGAGCCTGATAATCCCCTAATATAAATAAGCACAAATCTACTGAAGTAAAAATCTCAGCCCCTTTCCCACATCTGACAGGGAGAGTAGTCAAAACCTAGATCTCAAAAATGGCTAAACTCATATCAATTTCTCTTTATCTGATGTATATTTTACAACTGTCTTCTTTGTCGGTGTGGAAATCACCAACCTGCCCATCACCTGGATTCAAAGCTGAGGCACTGTCACAGACTGATTTATCTGCAGGTCTTCAGTGTGCATGCTTATGTATTTCCTGAAATTCTGGTTAAAATCTCATCTTCATAGCTGAAATTTATCCAGACTCACATGATTTTATGACTCAATTCTTACAATATCCTTTTCTCTTGCCCTAAATAAATGAAGTTTATCCTCCTATCGATGCAGAATGCCATTGCAGTGATAGCCTAGTATTTGGCTAGATAGCCCTTCCAATAACAACTACTGCATTAAGCCTCGTTAGCTTATCCTCACATTCACAGTTTTTCACACACTATTTTCTCCCTAATCCTAAGGGTTTTGGGAGGCCAGGCTGTCATTCTCCATCAGTTTATGCTACCATTCTCTTATGCACTGGTTAATTTCCAAACAACCTTACATATCTTTTCATGCTTGTAAGCAGCTTCCTTTGAACAAAGCTGCCTCACTATCTTTTTTCCAGTCCCTCTCCAAAATCCTATAGAGATGCTAGCAGAATTCACACATTTGACTAGATTACAACTATGTTATGGTGACTCCCCACCACGTTCACCAGCACTGTCCCATGGCTACTTCATACTCCCTTTGTGCCTTCCTCTTGTCTTCTGTGTAAACACTTGCAGTCAGAGTCACCTTGTTCAGTTCTCACTCCACACTTTGGTCCTGGTTTATAAGCACAGCTGAGGCACAGCATAGTTGTTTTGGCTTTGTCAATTCTAAGAAATGAGCCTGCAGGATCCAAATTCAGGGGGTATATCTAGCTGCCATGTCACTCGCACTCCCCACCCTCAAAACCTATTAAATGGAGGCAAAAACCTTTGGTGTGTAAGTCGCACCTGGGAAATCTGCTCTATGTCATGCTAAGGATTCATTTATTTTTACTAATTTGCAGGTGCTGAAGTAATGCCAAGAGAACATGAAATGAACAGACCTTTAGCATATGTTTTGAGGGTTCAAAGAATTCTAGTCTGGATTTTTGCCAAAATCAAGTAGATACTTAGAGTACCATAAAGAGGAACTTAGAGACTGGGCCATAGGTAATTAGTCTCATTGTATTTGATTCACAGAAACATATTGAGCTTGTGTTTCTAACTAAGCTCCATACCTTATTCTTGACTGTGTTAACATCGTGACTGTGTTGCCAGAACTAGAGACTTGTAACAAGGCTTACCTTTGCTGCAAGCATCCTCCAGCAGATGTGACTTCTGTTATCTGCTTTAGGCTGTCGTACATATTTTCCAAACAAGCACAAGTATATGACTCCCATTAATTTATAGATAACTGTCAGGGCTGGGAACTCTTCCAGCAGACCTTATTATAGATGTGTTTTATCAGTGGAGTTTAAATTAAAACAGCTGTAAAAGCACTGGGATTATTCTCTCTCACACACAAAGATACAAGCATGTTCTGAACTGAGATCAATAAAGACCCTGACTCAGAGGATGTGTTGCGATTTACCTTAATGTGTATTATGGGAAAATGATAGTCCAGCTTCTGCCTGGTGTAGGCTATGCAAGAATTAGTTCTATGCCTTCATTCAAGGATGAAAAATGTTACAAAGACAGAAAAATTATTTGGCAGCTCATATCACTACTTCACAGCACTTTTTTGTTAGATTAAATTGCAAGAAGTAGTAACTAAGTAATGTGAAGTCTGTTAAAATAGTCTAGGTTGTTGCATCTACACTGTAATTTCTACAGCTAACAAGAAAATTGTGTTGTCATGCAAAATCTATCTCATAATAATTTGATCCAAAAGGTCATCTGAATCGGGAATGTCATTCCTCTCCTTCAAAGTGAAAAAAAAATGAAAACAAGAAAATGAAAAAACACAAGGGGATTTTTGTAAAATGTTTATTGATCAAAATTTGTGAATTCTATCCTTTGCCGACAAAGAAAGACTAAAAGCTTCTGGAAGCTTCCTAGGTTCACAGTCAAGTTCATGATACTATTTTGTGCCCTGAGGAAAATTGTAGCCATTTGTTTAAGCAATGAAGTTTCCATCTGTTCAAGCTTGGTTTAAAGAAGCCGTATATTTTCAAGAACCTCAAGGCAATGTCTACTGAAAGCATAAAATGTCCCTGAAGTGACATCACAGAAACAAAATATAGATGGCAGAATTTTAAAGCTCACAATTAGAGGAAAATGCAGTTACGGTTTCTTCCAGACACATACACATAATTATATCTGTATGTATAAATAAAGAATAAACAGGCACAGAAGGAGCACTGGATTTACTTTAAAAATAAATGACCGATTTCAGCTGACTTAGCTGGTTAGCAGGGAATCACTCTAAATAAAATAAATGCATTTTTACTTTGTGTGACAAGCAGAAACTAAATTAAACATAAACTTACATGTGCTTTATGAAATATTCAAGTTATGTATTCCACTACAACTTTACTCAACATATACATAATGTGTATTCAGACAATTTTGGAACAATGAAGAATTCCTCAAGAAAAATTCTTAAGCTGGTTAATTGAGACTAATTTTATAGATACTGTATGCCACATAAAGGAATGTTCATAAAAAGAACCTAAGTGCAGCCCACCAGTGCAAGGCTTCAGATAACTGATAATAAATATCTGGTTAATCTCCTGAATTTTTGGAGTAAATTGTCTGGGACCAGAGAGTGCTAGTGGTCACTAGAGGTGCTCCCTAGGGCTCAGTATTTGGGCTAGCCCTGTTTAATTTCTTTATCAATGATCTGGATGAAGGAATCAAGTGCACCCTCAGCAAGTTAGCAGACAACACCAAGTTGTGTGGGAGTGTTGATCTGCTGTAGAGCAGGAAGGTTCTGTCCAGATGGAGCTGGACATGGTGGACCAAAGTGTCAGGGCCAATTGTATGAGGTTCAACAAGGCCAAGTGCTGGGTTCTGCACTGGGGTCACAACAACCCCAGGCAGTGCTACAGGCTGGGGGCAGTGGCTGGAAAAATGCCTGACAGAAAAGGACCTGGGGGTGCTGGAAAAGAGCAGCTGAACATGATCCAGGGTGTGCCCAGGTGGCCAAGAAGGCCAATGGCATCTTGGCCTGGATCAGCAGTGGTGTGGCCAGCAGGAGCAGGGCAGTGACCGTCCCCCTGTACTGGGCACTGCTGAGGCCACAGCTCCAATCCTGTGTTCAGTTCTGGGCCCCTCCCTGCAAGAAAGACATGGAGGGGCTGGAGCGTGTCCAGAGAAGGGAACGGAGCTGGGGAAGGGTCTGGAGCACAAGTGCTGTGAGGAGCAGCTGAGGGAGCTGGGGGTGTTTGGTCTGGAGAAAAGGAGGCTCAGGGGAGACCTCATCACTCTGCAGCTGCCTGAAAGGAGGGGGCAGCCTGGTGGGGTCAGCCTCTTCTCCCAGGTAACAAGGGACAGGACAAGAGGAAATGGTCTTAAGTTGTGCCAGGAGAGGTTTAAATTGGATATTAGGAAAACTTTCTTCACTGAAAGGGTTTCAAAGCATTAGAACCGGCTCCCCAAGGAAGTGGTGGAGTCATCATCCCTGAAAATGTTCAAATAACATGTAGATAACTCATTGAATACATGGTTTAATGCTGAACATGGTGGTGCTGGGTTGATGGTTGGACTTGATGATCTTTTCCAGCCTTAACATTTCTAAGATTCTATGATTCTGTGAATGTAGTCTGTCTCTCAAGCTAACTTTGCTTCCATTATATTAAAAATAATATAAATTCCCATACTCTGCAGCAACAGAAATATAAGAATGTCCAGTATTTTCCAGAGTCCTAAGTTTTGGGGGATCCTTTAGGAGCAGTAGTTGAGGCATGAATTTGGGTATTTCTCTCACTCTTCTGAAAGGCTTTTCATCAGTCTGCCTCATTTACCAGAACACAATAGCCCTCTGTATTCTGAATGCTGAGACAGACTTTCTGCCTGTTGACAGGCAGACAATTTTCACTAATCAGAGCATAATTCAATCCATCATATTATTATTATTATTTGGATTCCTGAATAGTAAGTTCCTGATTCCCTTCTTGCATAAATATAGTGAGGACTACCAGTATTTAACCATGACTATGATGACTGAGTCATAAATAAGAGATCTGATGTAAAATATAAGAGTAATAAAAATCACTAAGAAAGAAAATCAGATTAAGTGGAACATTGCACAGGAGCCAGAGGAAAAGATGAACAGACTGAATATAAAACTTAAAATTGCACATATTTGGAAGAATAAGATATTCAGCTACCTTGACAACAACCTATTTCCCACAGCTTCTAATGGGAGTATCTATTTAGTGATTTGGGGAGAAAACAGAAGGAGGGAGGAGCAGGATAGAGAGACTGGGTGTATGTTTAAAGTAGATAGCTAAGTGTTTAAGGTAGCCTGAAAAATGTGTGTAAGGGCGATGGCCATTACTGCATTCAGATAGCTTGTCAGCATGTAAGTGTACCTTTCCCCATGTCCCCACCAGTCTGCTCCCTTCACCCAGACCTTCAGCAGCAACTGAAGTCCTGGCTGCTCCTCCTGCTTCCTTCTCTGTGCTCCCCATCCTTCTTCACTCAGTGCCACTAGGAAAGAGTTAAGTTGTTTTGTTAGATGCTTTCTGCTTCCTCTCTCTCCTCTTTTTGCCTAAGGAGTAGGCTCATGGGAGCAGGGGTTGAAGCTCTCTCCACCTTTTGCAATGGCCCTCCTGTCTCTTTTGCTCCTGGGCAGGCAGCAGCGGGGCAGCCAGCCAGGCAGATGGAAATTCTCTAGAGGGGGAGCTGGAAATATGCAGTGACCCACTTGCTGTTTCCAAGCTATGTTGCCCAGTTCTCTGCTCTGCCACAATCTGGACCATTTTAAACACCACTAAGTGCAGTTAGCATGCTGCACTGTGTACACACTAGGGGGGACATCCAGCACCGTTATAAAGCTGGCACGCAGATTTAAGTTGAGTCACTCTGCCAGCAAGACTGAAAAAGTTATGCTTGCTCCTTATACCTTATATCTGTTTATTGCTGATTTTATGTATCCTATTGATCTATGCATCCAGAGATCAGCCTAACTCCCTAGGCTTACATATTTATATGTTTTGTGTCTGTGCCATGCTATACCACTACCTGGTTCTCCAATAATTTCCATTACATTTGTGCTGTACAGCAAAAGTTGTAGATAAAGGCTAAAGAATAGTACTGATTCAGTGCTTTAAAACAAATTTAAAATATTGTATCAAGACATAGAAGTTTCAGGTCTTTGAGCCCAAATAAATTGAAATATTTAGTAGAAAAAATGGTACAGATGAAATTACATCCACATTTAAACTTACCAGTAACTGGTCTGTTTTTGCAATTGCTCTGTATTACACATTTTCTGCCATAAAAGTTATATGTTAGCCTATTTAGGGCTGTTTTGTATGGGGCCCGGGTATGATTTGTTAAGTGGCAGTAATGTTACAAAGAGTATTGATTTTGCAATGTTTTCCATGCAATGCTTGGCAACATTTTTTCAGATGAACAATTTAATTTTACTAGTTTAGAGGTCATAGCTCATGTTGTGTTACAGCATCATAAATGAAAGGCTTCAGTGAAATTGCATTATATTTAACCCACAGCAATCAAGAATGACTTTATGTCTGTGTCTTCTCAGACAACTAAATATACTTCATATATTTGGGAGCTGCAGAAGTTTGACAGCCTATCCACTGTACCAATCACTGCATTTTGTACAGCCTTTCTGGTACCAGCAGCAGTGAGATATTAAAGACTGTAGTGTGAGACAACCCTCTAATCACATACAATGAATTATTGAAAAATGGGATACTGAAGATTTTTTTCTGTGACAGGAGAAATTAAGAATAACCACCTATGGTTCTATTCTGTGAAAAGAGTTGTGGTCAAGGCATCATTGTCCACATGCCCAGTGATGTGTGGTGTCTCACAGGGGTTGATACCTACTGAGGTGGATACTGTTCAACATTCCATATTTGCTGGTGACATGGACAGGGATTGAATGCACCCTCAGTGAATTTGCCAATGACACCAAACTGTGGGGTGCAATTGACATGCTGGAGGGAGATTTCCCATGCTGGAGGGCATTCCAGAGGGTCCTGGACAGGCTGGAGAGGTGGGCCTGTGTGAACCTTGTGAAGATCAGCAAAGTGAAGTGCAAAGTCCTGCACCTGGGTTGTAACAAACCCAGACATACCTACAGGCTGGGCAGAGAATGGATTGTGAGTAATCCTGCAGAGTAAGAATTGGGGTTGATGCTTTATGGAAAGCTCAACAGAACCCACCAATATGTGCTTACAGGACAGAAAGGCAATGGCATCCTGAGCTGCACCAAAGGCAGAGTGGCCAGACAAAGGAGGTGATCCTGCTCTGTGCTGCTCTTGTGAGACCCCAGTTGGAGTGCTGCATCTGGCTCTGTGGCCAACAACATAGGAAGAACATGGAACATGGAGCAAGTCCAGAGTAAGCCATGAAGCTGATAAGCAGATTGGAGAACCCCTCCTATGAAGACAGGCTCAGAAAGTTGGAGCTGTTCAGCCTGGGGAAGAGAAGGCTCTGGAGAGACCTTGTAGCAACTTTTCAGTATATGAAAGGCATCTACAGGGAAGCTGGACAGGGACTCTTTGTCAGAAACTGCAGTGACAGGACAAGGAGTAATGGGTACTGAAAGGGGGGAAATTTAGTTTAGATACTTGAAAGAAATTCTTTACTGTGAGGGTGGTAAGACACTGGAACAGGTTGCCTGGAGAGGTCATGGATGTCCCAGTCCTGGCAGTGTTCAAAGCCAGGCTGGACAGGGCCCTGAGCAGCCTGGTCTAGTGGGAGGTGTCCCTGCCCATGGCAGGGGGGATTGGGACTCAATAACCTCCCACAACAACTGAGCCCTTTAAAGATAATCCAGAGTGGCCTTGCAATGACATAGTTTTCAGCAGCATCAGCACTGCTGGGTGTATCCCATTAAGTCCCATTGACTGGTATATTTTGAGTTTGTCTGAATGTTCCCTAACCTGATCCTTCTTCACTGAGAAGGAGTAATCCTTGCTAGAGACTTCCCTTCTGGCCTCGGTGGTCTTGAATTCTTGATGGCCAGTCTTACCAGTGAAGACAGAGGTGAAGTAGGCATTGAGTACCTCAGCCTTTTTTGTGCCCTATGCTGTCAGGTTCCCATTCTCACTCAGCAACAGACCCACAGTCTCCCTTGTCTTCATCTTTTGCTGCTGATGTATACTTGTAGAAAACGTTCTTATTACCTTTTGTTCTCCTTCCAGATTAAATTGGCAGATATAGATTTTGGTTTTCCAGCATTGCAAAGTTTTTAATGGATTTTACCTGTTAAAGAGGTAATTTTCTTCTTCCTTTTGAAAGCAGGGATTAGAAATTATTCTGCCAGAAGTGGACAGGGTGTCCAGAGTATGGGTGTCTTGACTCTCTGAGGGTACAGTCTTGGTAAACATCACTGCAATATTTTAATTGTGTGAGAGATGATTTTACTGTTAACAAACATGAAAAGAATGGAGTTACATTTCTTCTTAAGCTAATACTGGAAATTTAATACTCATTTTTTGCTCCTTTTACTTCAGTGACTTCAGCAAGAATTCTGAAATACTGTATTTGTCTGCATTTCAAAGGAAGTAATTCTTATGCAATTGCTGTGTTGTTTGGTGCAATCTATCCTGCATAATAAAAAATGGTACAGAGGTAACTCACTTAGGTAGTTAAACATATTCAGGCAGCTGAACAACTCCATAAATAGGTGGCAAAAAGTATCCACAGATAAGTGTACCATGCAAGCTACTATCTCTGCATGATACTGTGATGACTAACAATCATCTGGAATTAGGTTGAGTATCTTTAATGAAGAGCTTATAAGCAAAGTACATGTAGAGAGCTGGTTGCTTCATCCTAGGTATTACTTTGCACCTAGGCAGTGAATAAATAGATTTTTCTTGTCCAGTGTCTCAAGTATCTAGACTTTTTCTTTTTAAACACTTCAGCTTCTCATACAACTCTGTTTTACCCTCTTGACTTGACCATTGCACATTCTTTTCTCATTTCTTTTTCTCTAAACTCTAAACTCGATTCACTTTGTTGCTGAAAAGAATTTTCTCCATATGCCAGTGCTGAAAAAAAACAACCACAAAGCCAAAAGCGGTGTGTCCCTCTTCACATATACTTCCCACTGTTAAATAAAATCTATTTATCATTAAAATCTTCCACAGCCTGCTGCTGCTCCAGCTATTGTCTTTTGTTGAATCATTGTTCTCATCCTTCCTCCATCTGTGATGCTACTTCTTATTGACATCTAATTCAATGCACTATTATCAATGGCTTGTTTTTCTGGGAAGTCTTGGTTTCTTCAGGAAGAATCTGTCCTAGGATTACTCCCACTCAATACTTCAAGGAATTACTTATTCAGTGATTTGCATTAATGTCTGTATGATACCAATCTGAAAGGGTCGGAAGCTTTTGAAGAGTGGAGTCAAAATCCAAATAATATAAACTGGAGAACAGGTGAAAATCAACACAATGACATTTGTTAAGGGCAAATAGAAAGTGCTGGCTTTAAGGTAATAAAAAACATAAGCCTAATGCAGGAAATAACCTGTAAGACTTCAAGAGTGTAGGAATACAAGTCATCAGCATCAGGTGTCACTGTATGCATTGTGCAAATGTCACCAGGGCTGTATTAACAGAACTGTTTAACATGCCAGCTGTTTTTTCTCTTCAAAATGTGTTCACTTGCTCACTCGTTTGGTATTTTCATATCTTGTACTGCATAAAAGGCCCGGAAAAAAGTCTATGAACTGAGTACTGAAGCTTTGAGCCATTGCAATGGCAAAAGCAATGGTAAAGATGTATGCAGAGTATATAGCTCAGAGTCTTTTTTGTCCCAGGGTCTTATGCACAATCCTTTCTGACCTCACTTCTAGAAGACTTTTTATTCCAGGGCTAAGCTCTTTAAGGATTCTCAGCTCCCAGATCTGGCTGTGTTCTATGACAGTGTACCCAGAGTAGATCAGGAGAGGACTGGCTATTAACGAGGTTTTCCCCAGAATCTTGGCTTGTTTGAAAAGGGGTATGCAATGGGGGCAGCTGTGGCACACCCCAATGTGGGAACTGGGGCTGCAGTGCACACTGCACAGGAACACCAACAACAGCATTGTCTTCCATCAAAATATCTCCTGGATGGGGTCTCAATGGAATGAAGCACCTGAATGAAATAAAAGTATGTAGGGACAGCTACGTCTGACCCAATGACTAGGGAAGGGTATATGTAAAAGTTCTTACAGTAACAAATTTCAAAGCATATCACCCAGAAGGAGGAAAACCAGAATAATAATGATTTTGCAGTAATAAGATCTCCAGCAAACACAAGCAAATAAAAGGAACTGTGATTTAAAGATCTCACCTGTTGGATATTATCATATCCATTTTTATCTTTAAATAAACTAACACTGATTTTATAAGAATGCCACACATTTTTCACCCATCAGCTGCAGTTAGAACTAAGCATACTACTGAAAAAATTGTACCTACCCTCTACATAAGAATTGGCTTGTTTTCCTCTCAGCTCTTCACTCTATATTCTTCAGTTCAAAATTCACCAGGGAGATGAGTCAACAATTTTTATCCTTCAGCGGGTTCCTTACATGAATCTATGAGTTTCTTCACAAGGTTTTTCCAGAGACCAGAACAGGCACTTTCCTTATACTACTAAAATATATATAACCTAGTCTTATCTTTAGAGCTTCCAGATTTCTCAACAAATGTACTTATTACAGAGGTGAAAATGCATTAAAAATATAAAAGAATATACTGAATTTATAGCGTCCATCCTAGAGCCAGAAACGTATTATGCAAACTCAATGAGTAAATTTAGTGGATATTAGCAAAGAAGCACTACATTTAAGTAGCAAAAAAGCTTGTTGCTTAAAGTATTTAAATATACATAAATAAGAAGGTAGACAAAACATAAAGCACTTTTTTTTTACCTCACTGTCTCATTATCTGGAACTCTATGGAAAATTGACTGCAGTTCTCTAGTTTGAACTCCCGAAGAGATTCAAGTGCAACTCTGTATCATTGAATCTAATCCTAAATTTTAACTTTCTTTGCTTCCGTAAGGATTGTATTACAGCCAACCCACCAGTCTTTTGGTACAAACAGCCTGTGCATGTAGAAGACATTCTAACACAATGAGCCAATGTTTTACAGCATGAATGATTAATGCTCCTGATTCAACTGAACTCTGCTGCCACTACTGTGCTGCTGTGATTGCCCACTACTGTTGATCTTTAGTATTCTTTCAGGATTTTTAGCTTAGAGATTTTGAAGTTTTAGGATTCTCACTGTCAGCCATACTGTCACTGCCCAGCTCATAGTCTAATCACAAATACTGAAATATTCCTGTAAATGAATCTATTTCCTTCATCATCATCATCCAAAGGGTGAAATTATATTAAGTCCACTCCTGATGTAACCTTGGTGAAAGATGCACTGGTGCTATAGTAGATACTTGATGCTTTCTTGCAATGCAGAGAAGTCAGCAAAACAAGTAGAAATATGCCCCAACTTCTGGGCAGCATCTGTTTGATCTAAACCCAGGAAGCACTTGGTATCTTCCTCATATGGTAGCTCATTTAGCAATGAAGCACATGAAGACCCTGGTATAGAAGCAGGGGCAGGGCACCATTCAGCACAGTTATAAGAGGGAATTGGATATTTTACTGCTGAGAACATATCTGCTGCTGAAGAGCACAAAGAGGATGCTTTCTTGGTGTCATGCCAGCTAGAGAGAATGCTGCCCCACTCTTTCTGGAAGAGGAAAGGGATATTATGAAACCTTACACATTGAAATAAATGGTCAATAAAAATTCATTGAAATACAGTTTTTACTAACTATTTATGATGTAAAAGGCCTGGTGCTAAATCATACATTAATATAAAGCTTGCACTGAGTTCCCATTTCTTATGCCAAATTTTGTGACAGATGGAAAAACATTTCATCAGAGATTGCATTAATGCAATGTGTATTTTTCCAGTGACACTTTGCTCGTACGCTTGCTTGATGGATGGAAGACATTTATTTACAGATGATGCATAACTACCCAACTATCAACATACCTAACTGCCTGTAACATGTCAAAATACAATTATATTTTTTCATATGTATTTCCGTTGCAGTACAAGCAGAATTTTCCACAGGCCCCACAGTAAAAGGCCTATAACAAAAACATAACTCCCTCATTTTACTTACAAATGCTAATTCTCCTAAAAGCCTCTCAGAAGTCTCTTTCAAAGCCTAAGGTTAGGATTCAATTCTGATTCTACTGGAGTGGTGTGGGGAATGATAGGCTTCAATCCATGTGGAGGGAGATTTCCTCTGCCCAGTAAATAACCCAGTTTCTCAGGTTAATTTTTCACCTTGGGCCAAAATCTCTGGTGTTATGGTGATGCAAAAAAAGAAACACAGTCATTAGGAGTAAGAAGACAGTGCTTTCAATGCCTCCACTAATCACCTCTAGTAACTGATTTCCCACGGAATTAATCATTTAAATCAATGATCTTCATGACCTCAAAGTTCATAATCAGCCACTCAAACTGCACCTGTTAAAAAAAGAAGGGGCTTTGTCTGCCAAGAACACAGTACTGCTTCACACAGTAATGGTGAGGAATGCCACAGGATTGCTGCATCACTCCCACCTGGCCAATGCTCACTTCTGAGCAGCTCTGAAGGTTGCTGTAGATAAAAATTACTGTACTGGCTTAATGTAATATAGATTCACAGACCTAGTCAATGCAATTCTTGCCTTGACCCGGTAATTGCTGCACTGCATTTAAGGGAAAAAAGATCCTGGCAGGAAATAGGAAAGTATTCTCCTAATCAATTAAGCTGTGTGTTCATCAAAAACACCGGGGAACTTAGCTGTATCCTTGGGGAGGGAATTCAAGTGTTGAATTTTGGGTGACATTTTTAAATGGCAGGCACAACAACTTGCAAATTTACATAAATAATTGGTGTTTAATTAATAATTTTCTGAGAACACTGATCATGCCCAGATATGCAGTCACATGTATGCCATCAATATTTTTAAACAGTTGGAAAACAAGGAGAAGCACTGCTCCTGGCTGAAATATTTGAGCTATTTCTGTCTGAGGTTTGAGTTATCACAGGCATCAGCATGAACTGTGGTGAATCTGTGGCCAGTGTAGCCCCATCCACTCCCCTTTCCCAGACCTCTGTTGTCTCGCAGAGGACGTGAAAGGAAAACTGATGAGCAGCATCTGACTACGGAGAGAGGGTGGTGTGGGGCAGGTGGGAAGTGAGATTGGTTATGGATGCCTGTCTGTGAAACAGGCTTGACTTACACTCAGGTGTGGCACACGTGTCCATGTGCACCCCTGTGTACGCCCTCACCAGTTGTCATGGCAGATGGCATGGGATACCAGATGATGACTGATTTTTCCAATTCAGACCAAAAATCCCTCCTCTTCTTGACCAACAGAAAGATGGATTTAAGTCAAAGAGGATGTCCTTTTGAAACTTTAATGATGTCTTCCCAAATTGTATGTGAATACAAGATTTCTCTAAGCTGTATCTGAAAAAAAAAAAAAAAAAAGCAAATTCATATGAATAAAACCCCATAGAAATTCACTGAAAAGAGAAGTTGAAACACATACACCCACAGCATCTCTTTACCTTTCTGAAAGTGTTCTCTAATGTCCAGGTTTCATTGTTTGTGCTGTTTTAATTAGACATCTGAACCCTTGATGTTTCTTCTTTTCCTCAAAGAAGCAAAGATTATAACTCCCAAAAGGGCTTTCATATAATTTGTCTTCATTAGATTTCTACCTTCTTTCTTTATATCAAGTATTTCTTCTGTTGCCCAAGTTTTAAGAGTGTTCTCACCTACCCTTTCTCTTAGTCAACTAGCAGTTAGTTTATATATAGTTATTGTTTTTAATCCTTCTTTGGTTTCATTTTCCTGAGGCTTGGTAAGAGTAAATGTTCAGACAAATGGGTTAGAAGACGTTTTTCAAAATAATGTATTTCACTGTACTCTGGCTAGGTTGTCTTCTGCTGTTAATATTGAGGGGATTGGATGACCTACTGCAAACTAGCTTGGCTTTTGAAGGTACTGCCATTGCCTAGTTATAAAGCCAAACAGCCAGCACCATAAATGTTTTAGAAGAGTAACAAGGGAAGCACAAGCAAACAAACATGGCAAGGTATACCAGCTCTGTTGTACTTACTCCTGGCTCCTGTCCACCAGCCATCCTTCCTCCAGCTGTCCTTCCCTGCCTGCCAACTTGACAGAGGCACCATTTACCATTTAGAATGCACACTCAGTAGTTGGCTCATGGAACCTATCTATTGATTATCTGGCTGCTACCAGGAAGGTCTAATCAAACTTAATTGCAAAGAGGATGTCAGAGAGGGCATTCATTTTGAGGTCTCTCTTCTGCCCTCCTGCTGGTTTTATCAAAATATGTAAGAAATTATTTATTAATTGCTAGGGGGTACAGGCAGGAATGAGCCCTCTAACATTTCTGCAGTAGTGGACTATGGGATGGGTAGATGTGCTACTGCAGTGAGTTGAGAGGGATTTTTTATGTTCTCAAATGTGAGACATCTGTTCCTGTCAAATGTGGTTGAAATTGCCTGACAGCTTCCGAAGTTATGGGGACTGTGAGGGAACTAATAGGAAGAGGGACTGTAAAAGCTTCATTTCCTTAGAAACCAGGCAAAAATATTCCAACCCATTATGTCTTTATGAATTATTTCTGTAAGGATTGCCCTTTAAATGCTTTAAATATCTGAACTACACCAGTAGAAATCTAGCAGTGTACAGGCTTTTCATAAGCATTCTGATATTATGTCTTGATTTGCTTGAAAAACACAATAACGTAAGAATGTACAGGTAAATGTGTCAATTATTTTTTACCTGTCTAAATCTAAATAGTGCATTTCTCATTAGCAAGCCATTTTCAGCTGCTCTGCTCACCCACCAGGTCACCACATCTTCACAAGAAAAGCAGGATTGAAAGGGGTCACCTCAGAGGCTTCATCCCCCAGCAGAGCTTTGATACAGCACCATCACTTGTGGCCATAAATTGCAGCAGTCCTCACAGTGCATCAATTCTATAACATATGATTCTTCTCATGTGACAATTCCACAGCATTTATTACTTTACTTCTGAAAGGAATCTTACTGCTGTGAGAAGACCATAGGAATTGGCTTTTAACCAGAAATCATGTGCAGCCTCCCTCTGCAGCTCGTGGTGTGTCTGTGGAGATATACTGTGCATTTAATTAAACCTCAGGATTCCTTTGTTTCTTCTTTGTTTATCTGACATGACATGAACAAACTTTGTGGTTTTTACCAGTTTGGTATTTTCGTAATATATTCTTCCAGATGCTTGTGAGACTTTGCTCAGGTCAATCAGGAAATCTTTCAAATACATCAAGGTTAACACTGATAAATCCAGACACTTCATAATTTTATACAACTAGCTTTAGTAGAATTTCTTCTTTTCGTCTTATGACTTTAGGACTTTATATGAAATACAGTAGGGGAAATATAACCAAACTAGAACACTATTAACCCAGTTTTAGGTCTATGTCCTCTTGCTTATTTTAAAAATTACTAAGTGTTCAATATTAAAATAATGCTTGGAGTCTGGGTGATTCTGCAAGCTAAAACTTGGGAGATAGTTAATACTATTTATGAAAGAGAAAACAGATGTATAAAGATTTAATGGTGAAAGTGAGACACTGGGAAAGCCTGGAAAAAAAAACAGCACTGAAAAGTGATTAGTCTCTGCTGAGAATTTATAATGATCATCTTTGAGTTTTTTTCAGTCCAAAAGTACCACTGGCTTTATTTAATCTTTGAAATGTGTTTCAGATATATTTGTAGTCGGTGGAATATCAAGCCCTCAGAGCAGAGGAGGCATAGCCAGTAGCTCAAGCCAGTAATTAATGCTGGCTGCTGCCCTTATGGGCCGAGTAGCTCAGATTCTCATGTGCTGTCCTGTGACTTTTCACTACATGTAAATACTACTTCAATAACAGCAGAGATTTATCCTTCTTTATAAGGCCATTGAGGCTTATGCTTTCCAAGAATATTCATGTTAACAAAGTCCAAATTTATTTGTTACTAACCATCACAATAACACAAATGAAGACATTTCAGTGGTGAGAATAACCAAGGAAGTCTTCTCTTCTGTATCTGTGGATTAAGATTAGATCTCTCTTTTAGAAGATAAGTTGTATCTTAAATTGAATGTAAAAACCTGAGGGAAAATATTAGCAGGTGAGGTTCTTCAGCATGAATTTTTTACCTGTGTAGTCTCCAATAGCATTTCTGGACTAATGTGAAGTTCTTTAATAATTTAAAAAAATTACTTCTTGTAATTGCGTATGGAATCATAGAATATACTGAGTTTGAAAGGACTTACAAGGATCATCAAGTTCAACACATATTTTGGTATCCAGCAAGATATAAATGTATGCAGTAGGCAGTTTGCCTGAGGTACTGGTGTTTCAAAGAAATATATGAGGTTTTTCTCTTAGTTATATTTGTGTTTAAATGTACAGCCTGTCACTGCAAAATTAACACAAAATTTTATAGTTTAAATTCAAGTATCCCACACCAATCTGGTGGGAACTTGTTTAACAATCATAAACTGAACTTGTTTAACAATCATAAACTGAACTTGTTGAACAATCATAAAGAGAATTTGAGGCATTAAAAATTAAATATATAGCATGAACTAGAAATCTTTATAATTTCTACCTAAAGTTTAAACTGGACTTAAAGCAGGATGAAGAGTATTTATTAATTTAAAATAGGTCTGAAAAATTGTGTAATAATTGCATTAAGTACCTTACATTAAAGAAAATAATTAATATTTAAATGCAGATTTTTTTTCCTAATTTAGGGAAAAATTAGAACTATACTAAGACAAGCCAAAATAAAAAAGTGTTGTTCAAAAATAAAAGTTAGTTTTCTGGCACATATATTTTGATTTTATTCCTTTTCTGCAGTTGTTTCTGCTTCTAGTTGTCAGGAGAGCCAAAATCCTTTGGATCCGCAGAACTCGAGCTAGAAATGTAATGAGAATATTTATTATGAGAAAGCTAACGTGCTGTTCTTTCTTTCTTTCTTTCTTTCTTTCTTTCTTTCTTTCTTTCTTTCTTTCTTTCTTTCTTTCTTTCTTTCTTTCTTTCTTTCTTTCTTTCTTTCTTTCTTTCTTTCTTTCTTTCTTTCTTTCTTTCTTTCTTTCTTTCTTTCTTTCTTTCTTTCTTTCTTTCTTTCTTTCTTTCTTTCTTTCTTTCTTTCTTTCTTTCTTTCTTTCTTTCTTTCTTTCTTTCTTTCTTTCTTTCTTTCTTTCTTTCTTTCTTTCTTTCTTTCTTTCTTTCTTTCTTTCTTTCCTTCCTTCCTTCCTTCCTTCCTTCCTTCCTTCCTTCCTTCCTTCCTTCCTTCCTTCCTTCCTTCCTTCCTTCCTTCCTTCCTTCCTTCCTTCCTTCCTTCCTTCCTTCCTTCCTTCCTTCCTTTCTTTCCTTCCTTTCTTTCTTCCTTTCTTCCTTTCTCTCCCTCATTGCTAGATATTTTCTGAAGTATAGGACCACACCTTTTTATGTCTTACAACTCCTGGGTAGAACAGTCAAAACATACAGGATAGAAAAATTCTAACTAATATACTTTAAAAATAAGAAATCATACATATGAATGAAGTCATAATATTCTGGAATATTTTTATTTACTTCAAATAAATTTGACAAGATGTGCCAGTGATGGGGTATGAATTACTGCACCTTTATTGCACAATTTGTCCTTATTTGTTGTCAGATTCCTTGGAAACCTTCAGTATATTACGTTTTAGTGCACAATGCAATGCATAAATGTAGGGTATTTGTAAATTCTCCTCTTTTCATGTTCCTCCTACCGTGGCACCAAATCGTGGAATCATTCCTACTGAAATTAGGGGAAAACCCTCATGGTGAAGACTGCAGAGAGTGTGGCACTATAGGAACCAAGTCTTGCTTTTGGAAACAGGCTGATGCTCTGGTGGGTCCCAGAAGGATGTCCTGGGATTTGGCAGGCGCAGGTGTTGGTGGAGAGGGGAGGAGCTGTTCCAGGGCTGAGCTCCAGCAGATCCTCTCTTGCTCTCTCCTGCAGAGGTGCTGGCTCTCGTGGCAGACCCCAGCCCAGCCACCCTGGCAGGGTACTTGGCTCTGCGTGAGGTCAGCTCGCCTCTGATGGACCAGGGATGCAAAGCTGCTGGACATGTAGGGTGTGGGATCTCCTTCTCACCACCTTCAGGGCAATGCATGAGGGTCCTGCCAACATGATTCTTCCTTGATTACGTGTATGAATAGTGTCCCCTGGATTATACTGTAATACTCTCTAAGGTGTAAGGGAACAACTTCTCATTGCTTACTGACCAGGAGAATGCAGTACACCCAACCACTCCATGCGAGCTGGTATCTCTGCCAAATGATCACCCAGGAAGAAGAGGATGGGAAGTAAAACATATTTTTCTCCCAAGGAGAGAGGAAATATGATTTCAATATAAAAAGAAAATAGCTACACATATATATAGTTAATAAGAACAACAAAGTTAGCTTAAAGAGTGATAAAATAAATGTAACCCTTTGATCTTTTAACAGACTGACGTTATTATTCAGTAAAATTTGAATATTTAAGAGATAATATTTCCTAATTAGCTCTTTCTTTAGCCTTTGGTATGAATATCTAATATTTTCATGCTGGGGAATATAATCCAGTGAGATTCACGTGGCTGATAGCCCTCTCTGTGTTGCCAAGTGCCTTCAACTACGCATGACATTGGGCTGAAGTTTGTGCAGTCTGACTCCACCTGGAAACCTGGAAATTGACTCCACATAGAAAGATTCTGCAGATTCCAGAGGAAACTCTATATGGTGTTTTATAACTGGGTATTTTTCCTCAGCAGAGAAAGAATGAAGAAGATATCAAGCAAAGGTTGGCGTTCACTAATCCTATGGATGATAACAGCAGAACAGCCATGCCTGTGCTAAAAGAGAGTATGCCACATCTCTCCACTCAGCCTGAGGTGTCCTGACAGAAATGGTCTGCAGAGACAGAAGAAGACCCAGGGGCTCTGAGGAAGACTTTTAAGACGTTTTTCATTTCTTCCCTTAGACAAAGGAACTGCTGCTTCAGGGTGGTTATGAAAACACATGAAAAATGGCAGCATATATTAGTGAGTGGAGATTTTTTTGCCACCATTTCCTATAACAAGTAAATGTAATTTTCACATCAATTTATCTCTGGAGAGAAGGGCAGCATCCTTAACTGCAAAATGCTTTGGAAAGCAATGTTGTATGGGGTCCATTAATGCAGGCACAGCGTTTGAGCTAGATGCTCAGGCTTCCCAGAGTGGCAGATCATTCCAGAAAAGGACTCCTCTCCAGCCCACCCACAACCAGAGGACCCCTTACTCTTCACTGAATTCAAGGGGGACTCAGCCTGCCAGCTCAGACCAGATGCCGAACTTCTTGGCAGTTTAAGGGAGTCAAGATAGTCCCACAGATAGTAGGTGGAATAAAAATGCCTGTGACAGAGATGCCGAAGTTTTACAAGGAGACAGAAGCAAGCAGAGTGGGCTTGTGTAGGCAAGCGTATCGTTTATTCCAGATGGTGTTTTGCTTCAGTAAAAGCTGCAAATTCTCTTAAAGACACTTCTGTGCCCCTGACTGCAGCATTTGAACAATTTGCAACTGATGTATTCATAAAATTTATAAAAGACATTGCTCATACAAAAATGTCATGAAGCATTGGTCTTGGCAGGACAGGAGGAGAATTGGTGTAGCTGCATTAATAGTGAGAGGGCTTGGGAACACTCAGGAAGTGGTGCTGAGGGGCTGCAGCTGGGAGTCCCCAAAGGAAGAAGTTAAATGTGCTCACTGGCCACAAATGCAGCTGCTTCTGGGACCAGCCGACACTCAGGAAAATCTTCCAATGAACATAAAGACATTCCGGAAAAAAATTCCTGGTATTTTGTATTTCCACAGATTTCTGTGGAAATTACTCTGTCAATGACTACAATCATCCCTGTCTCAAAAATGTGTGCATTTGTAGCAAGTGCCTGGGAAGTTTTTGATTTTTGTTTGTCTGTTTTTCTCTTTGTAACAAAATTCTATACTAGAACTATAAACAAGGAGTTTAAGAAGGCAGGTAACAAAACAGTCATACAGATACTCGTGCACATTCTCACTCCAAAAACATTTGGCCAGCTAACAGGTGATGTGCTTTTTAAGTATTTTGTTCCCAGAAAATCTGATATCTTGAAAACCACGACATCTTGTTCAATTCTAATCCTGTGTTTCAAATGTGACAAGAGACTGTGGAAAATACCAGATTATACCCTTCCTCCCTTCTTAGTCTTTTAAACAATCCTTCATTTATTCAAGCTTTCCAACTCCTCGTATGTGGAAGAGAACTCCATATGGAAGAGAATTCCAGCATAGACATGGCAATCCTTCTGTCCTTTCTATTCAAATTAAAGACTAAAAAAGGAGTCCTTCTTCCTAACTGAAAAACCTAGGTAACTATCTTAAAAATTATTAGTTACATAATTAAGAATCCACATTTGCAGAAAAAAAAAAAAAGGTGGTTGTAGACTCACATCTGAGATTTTCTGTTACTAAATTTAAAGAACCTGATCACAAAAATATTGTAATTCTAAACAGAAAATTGAATTTAAAGATAAACAAGTAAACTAAAAATTAGATGTGTTTAAAATTGAGACCCAAAAATAGGAAGGACTAGGGCTGCACAATCATGATCCCTGCACACAGTGTGCAGGAAAATTAGCTACTTTGGAGATATACAGCTTTTGACTTCATGGCCTCAGCAGCCTTAGCTATGACAATAAATTGTCAGGCTGTGATATAATATGAGTATTTCTGCTGAAATCAGAGGTGCTCATTGACCTGTGGGTTATGAATCACTTCGCTTTTGCTTAATATTTTTCTGCTCATTCTTTGTCTGTCTTCTCTTATACTGCAGACTTTAGACTGACTTGGATTAGACTTTATCTTGATCATGGGTGCTGACATTAGTGCAATAAAGAATATAAATAGTAAAACAATGTGGTTTTTACACAAAATTGCTTGGTTTCAGACCAACATGAACCACATGTGCTGAAGCTGTTTATTTTTAAAAACGTGAACTAAACTTTAGTCATTGTGTTATCACAGTTTGTCTTTTAAAAGAATCAACACTGAAGTTTCGTTCTGTTATTTCTGGCAAATATGGAGCAAGTGTGACTTGGCTCCTTTAGCCACAAAAGCATAACACGAAGAAAACACTCCACGATGCAACATTCCTAACAAGTTACATGTGTCTTTGTCTGACTCTGCCAGCACTGTGGCTATGTCCTCCTTCTGCTTCATCCAAAAGAAAACAAAACAGATCATTAAAGGTCCATGGTGCTGTAGTACGGTTTTATTTGTCCTAGGAAGTGTTTATCAAGTACCCCTCAAAGAGATATTGTTCTCTTTAAAGACAAAAAAGCAGAGATGACTCTGCTCTATGACTAATAACTGAGTTCTGAGGAGATACTTCAAACTCAATTTATAAAAGCCTTGCAGCTCAAAAGGTGACATGAAAGTTGAAAAGGATAAAAGAACTGGCATTTTAAAAGGAAATAAGAAAAAGTGCCTTTGATAAAAATAACAGAATAGCAGCAATTTCTGAAACACAGTAGTTCTATCCAAGTAAAGTTATCGTAATGGTTATACATAATAACAGGTAGGTTTCAACCGCAGAATCAGTCAGGTGCATATTAAACTGATCAAAACAAACCTCTAATAGTCACCTCTGTATGTTACACCTAGAAAATAAATTGAATTAAATTAAAGATTCAAATAAGATTTTTAAAAAAGAGGAGGCAGAAGAGAATTAATAGTAAAGTAAAATAACAAAACCTAAATAAACTGAGAATAAGGGTTGTATGGCCTCTCATTTTACATATTGTCCTCCTTTGTAAATAAGAAAAAAAAAAGGAAATAATGCAGTAATAAGATTTGCTAGACTTATTTCACAGGCAAGTTGTAAAGATTCATTAAGCAATATTCCTGTGGTAGTTGAGGATTGAAAACATTATGTAAGCATAAATTATAGCCCACTAATCAAGTGGCTGAAATCAAGCATTTATATTCAGGCAGAAAAAGAGCATGGCACTTCAGAAAGGAGAAAAATTATAAAATTATGTTTAAGACAAGACAAAAACTAGATAAAAGGCAAAGGAGATGTCAAGGAGTACAAAAAAACCAGAAAGCTTTCAGTGGAAAATGAAGAAAAAATTCTCTCACATAGAAGATCTAATGGAGGAAAAGAATGAGTGATACTAATGTCACAGTCTGCTTACTGCTGAGATTTACTCACTGAACCGAGGTGCCCCAGTCAGGGTCCTAAGCTGGCATCCAGACAGCTGAGCTGGCAGCTGTGACTTATCAGTTACCCACTGAAACCATCCTTCTGAAATGAACACCTGAGCTGCCTGACTGTGAGGAGGCAGGAGTGTGTGCTGCTTCCAGAGGCACAGCCGGTCTGCCTGGGTCCATTTAAAATTTCAGGTGAATATTCATGTTGGAGGTGAGGGCTGCTTTCCTTTGTCCTTTCCTTATTAGCATGTCAGTGAGGTGTGTGTATCCTAAAGGCCCTAAGTCAGATGCCTGGAATGAAATAACATGGTTACTGTCCTCTTAAATTATTACATTAACAAGCTGTGTCGGTGCTGTGTGTAAACAAGGTCCCAGTTTTCCTCAGCATTGGTGGCCTCTTTCAGAAACACCTATCAGACCTTGAATTTAGGGCTGGCTGACAAATGAATTTTTCCACCTGCAAGTGTCTATGTTGGCAGTTCAACAGCACAGATACACCATGGGGATGTCCATGTTCAAGTCCATGAGTGACATTGACTGGGAATCCCTGGTTCCCAACAGACTTGGAACTGTCTTTTCTGAATCTCCAAAGAGTCCTTCACTTTGAATTTATGTTGATGAATTACTCTGAAGACATACATTATCCCGCTTTAATAAACAAAACTAACTAAAATATCTTACTTCCTTCCAATACAAGGTATAAACAATTTTGACAATTTAAACCTGAGCATGTAATTCTTTTCAAAAGACTTACCTTCTCCTGAATGTATTGTGTAAGTGTGTGTGTGTGTGGGGGGGGTTACCTCTGTATAAGAAAAAAAGTATTAAATTGTATTAAAGTTTTTTGTTCTAGTCATTGTGATCTGCAGAAAAACAATGCCAAAAGGAAAATATAAGGGCTAGGAAAATACAGTATCTGCACTTTTATATTAGTTTAAAAGAGAAAGTGAAGGAAGTACCCTGAATAATAATAATAATAATAATAATAACAACCTGAATCGATTTACTGAAGTATGCATCACCTCAAGAGGGACTTCTTGGTGTAGGAAAAGAAAACCTGCATGAACTCAGATTTTTCGGTGGGGGTGGTATGGAGAATAACTGTGCAAGCTGGCACAGCAACCTCTGCAAATTTCCAGACCAAAACACAGAGGTTATGTGAGGAACACGCTTACATGCCAAGCAAAATAGAGCGCAAATGATTGAGCCATCATGGGTTTCCTCATTTCTAAATACTTACTGCTTTTCTTAAATTGATTAGTCTTGGTGTGGACTCACATTGGCAGGGCCTTATTAAACTCTGTGTACATTAGTTAAATCTTCACAGACAGCAGAACTGCTTCTGTTTGACTGTTTCTGCAGCATGCTCCCATAAAAAGAATGCACGAGAATCTTAATGTGACAGTCCTTCAAGGCAAAGTCTATTTCATCAGTCAAGAGGAAATCTTTGTGGAATACAACTGGAAGAGATGAATGCATTCTAATTTTGCGAGACTTTCATTATGAAAGGAATTTAAATAATTTAATTTCTCAAGTGATTTTTTAAAATAGATTTAAGTTTGGGGTTTTTTGGTTTTTATCATTCAATGTGGTCTAAAAGAAGCCTGAAAATAATTTCCCCCTACAGACTTCTTTCTCTTCCTCCCACACAGCAAATTTTATTATTTTCCTCCTGTTGTTTCAATGAAGTCAAAGTAATTATGATGACTTTTATTTAAACTTAATATTTCAAACCTCTGCGCATAGCACCTTACGTGCTCCAAAACATTTTTGCTCTGAGAGCAACCAAAATAAAAGCATTATTTTTGTGCTAGTCGGTTGCTATGACTTCTACATGAGAATCACAAAACCAGTGATGTTTACACTGTTTACATAAATCCAGCACATACTATTTGTTTTGCTTTAGGCCAAAGCACATGAGGAAGAGAGGGGCTTGTCTCCCTTACAGCCTTCTAGAAATGCAATTCTCTGGTTTAATGTGACAGCAACAGTGGGATTTCTGGCTGTGTTACACTGCTAACACATGTGCAGTGAGGAACAGATAATGTGATGTTATCATGCTGTTCTTGTTACTTGAGCTCCAGGTTCAGTCAGAATACTGACAGTCTTTAGTGGTGAATTCTGGAAAAGTGGAGATTATTCACACCAATTTGGTCTCTGATGACTTTCTGCATCACTGTCTGAGATTCTGGTTTGATACTGCAACATGTTCAGCAGCAGCAGTCATCTTTTCCCTAATCTTCTTTTACTTCTTTATTTTTATTTTCCTATTTTTCGTTTTCCCTTCCCTTCCCTTCCCTTCCCTTCCCTTCCCTTCCCTTCCCTTCCCTTCCCTTCCCTTCCCTTCCCTTCCCTTCCCTTCCCTTCCCTTCCCTTCCCTTCCCTTCCCTTCCCTTCCCTTCCCTTCCCTTCCCTTCCCTTCCCTTCCCTTCCCTTCCCTTCCCTTCCCTTCCCTTCCCTTCCTTTTTCTCCTGTCCTCTTTTTTCCTTACAGCTTATACATTTCGCTTTAGCTATGTACTTTGAACTGCTCCATGATGTCTCTCAAAATATGAACCCTTGCCAGCACAGATGGAGAAACAGAGAACTGAGGTGCTGGAATAAGAGGAGGTATTATGGTGGAACTTCCTTATGCCTGAATTTCCACCAAAACTTTTATTTGTGACAAATTCCTAATTATAGACTCAGTTTTTGAGGTGACCCTGATCTACTGAGAGATGGGGATTTTTTTTTGGTGTAAAGAGAGGTCAAAGATTCTTGATTATTATGGGGTTGAGTGTTCACTCCCATTTCTCTTTTCATTTTAATACTGTTATGCTATAAAATCCTTGTATCCTGAGGCTGCATCTCTTCTGTTAAACTCCAGTCAATATATTGAAGGATGTGACAGTCCATCAGAGAAGGGAGGTTCTTCACTCATTGACTGCTTGAAATGGACATCGTACCAATGAATTTCTCAGTGTACAGAGAATAGAGATTAAATTTTAGTTACTACAGAACTCTGAAATGTAGAGGTATAAAGACTGAGTTGCTGTTTAAAAGTTTCACGTCATTCAACAAGAACTGTTTGCCAATTTTAAAACAGGTTTGTCTCAAAACGTTTTCCTCAAAGAACTCACAAGTAAGTATGATCCTAAGTTTTCTCATGAAAACCATTGCTGTTTTAGAGGTATAGAGACAGATGAGTCAGCTCTTTAGATTTTTTAATGCGTTCAGTAGATGTCACACTGATAGATCCATAAGAGTCATGTAAACAGTATTGGAGTTTATCAATCATTCTAACACACTTCAAATCTGGGGACCCAGAAGTGTGGCACTGCACTTTTGAGTAACATTCAGTAAGAGGTGCACTTGTAATTTGAAATTTTCTCCATCACATCTTTCTTCAATTTAATAATTTTATACATTTATGTAGTGTGCCAGAGAATGACAGGAAAATGTGATAATCCATCAAGTCTGTTCAAAGTCTCTCAATTACCAAATTTTGTTGTTATTATTTAAATCTGCATAAATTCATCTTGCAGTATAAATCTGCAATATTCAATAAAGCCCTCAAAATTGCTTCTGGTCTATAAGTGCTCTGAAATAAATTTGGCAATCTCTTTTCTTAAATCAAGCTTTGAAAAACATGTGTCATTAAAACAAATGTTTGCAAACTATTCATGTCCTGAAGGAGTTATTTTTGTAGCATTCATAGCTCTTAGGGCAATGTATTATACTCAGATCCATGACCATGGGTTTTAGTTTTAGAATGCTTTAACCTTTATCCCTCCCATTAGGTTTTCAGTGAAAATATTCTGTGACAGAAGAGAAATTATGTTGTGCTAATGACCCAGAGGTACACAGGGGTACACAGAATGATGGCTACTGATGATCAGGTATGGCACCAAAACTCCTCAAGTTAAGACTTTTACTAGAGGACCTCATGGCTTGCAAAGAGCAAGAAAGAAGTCAGTATGTCATGCAGCTTTGCTGGGTTCCTATAAATGTCCATTTAGATCCTTAGAAGTAGTTTTGTTTTAAGGAACAAGAGGCTAGTGGTCCACTTGTAACTGTCACCCTCATCTATGCTATTTGATTTTGCTCCTCAGCCTTTGTCCTTTCCCTTTTTTAATCTTGAATGCACTTTTTCTTTAAAAAAAAGAAAAAAAGGAAAAAAACCCCAGAAAAATAATTAGGCAGTTTTAAGTGTTGTCCAATCTTCCATAATACATCTAACACCTTTTTAATCCCCTTACATTTCTATTCTTTTGCTTCCTTATGTATAAGTTGCCCTCCAATTAGGGTAACTCATAAATTATTTTTGGGTCCAATAGGACATGCTCAATTTTTAAAGTTTCTCCCTTGTGTAAATATTTGTTGGATTCCTTGACTTGGTCTCCAATCTCCATTATTACAGAAGAAGGTAAAAAGCAATGAAGGTTGTTTTAACAGAAAACCCATGAAAACTTAGCCAGGTAAATGAGAATTTTTAAAACTTCAAAAATGGGATTACATGAAGGTTCTGGCAATCTTTTTTTGTACAACTCCTACGTTTGTGATTTTAGGTGGCTCTATGCTCTCTTTGCTTGGCAATTAGAACCACAGTAGGAGAAAATAATACTTAATGTCTTAGTTCCTTCCAGCACAGCTCCTAACACCCAGCTTTGACATTCTAGGACATCGCTGTTGTCTGTGGAGATAAAGAAAAATAATCATGAAAAATGGAAGAAAATTTCATTCCCTCTTACATCGTATCCTCTTTTATTTTGGAGTCTTTCCATTTACTTTTCTTCCTTATGTCTATGTCTCTTCTTGCACCTATGCACAGGATTCCCAGAAACAGAAAAGAAACAGACGCCAAAGAAGAAAAAAATCAAGTGTCTTCTGCCAATACTGTTGCAGAAACACTGTCTACGGGAAGGAAAGTAAAAAAGTAATACTGGCAAAGCAATGTATCGGTAGAGGAATCTTCCTGAACTGATCCAAACCTTTATTTATTTCAGACTAAAACCCTTTTTACCTGTAAAACTGTCAGTTCTCCAGCCTAAGTTTATGGAATTCAAAATCAAAAGGTTTAAAGGACAAATAGAGGGCATTTTTTTCTTGTCGTGATTTCTCCCTCACTGATAAAATGACTGCTCCTTTCTGTCTGAATAAACTGTGCTACTTGAAGATTTGCAGAACTTCTACTGAAAGCACTTTCCCAAATGTAAGCCAACATCAAGGCATCATGGTTTTGAATTACTTACAGTAACGAAGAGTTTCTCAACATGACTGTTATTCTGTTTTCCAGATGGGTTGGAGTTCTGTGAAATCTCTGTTCTTTTTGTGCCACTAATCTTGCCTCATGACTCAGAAGCTGAAAGCCCTAAATAATGTTGATAATCCTCTGCAGTCTCTTCTCAGTCTTAGCAATGCCTTTACTTTAATGAAACATGTTACATGCTTTGCAGGAGAGATCCCACGATTATTTTGGATACTAAGCCTTCAGTCCATGCTTAATGACATTGCAAGGCATTCCTCTGATTTCTATCATAGAAAAGGATTTGCACAACTAGACTTGGCATACAGGATAGAACCGTATATTATATAAAGTATAATACTCAGAATCTACAGAATAATAAAAAGTATAATTTTCAGAATCCACAGAATATTTTTCATGCAACCTACCTGATTTCTCTTTGAAGGACATAAGGAATTCACAGCTGGATCACAGACTCTTACCTTTAGGTATCTATATGTGCAAATAGATAACTAGGCTGTCCCCATAGTTAGCAAAGAGCTTCCTTAACACAGAGGTGTTGATACCAAAAGAGAAGCAGGATATTTGCTATAACAAAAGAGAAGCAGGATATCTGTAGGTAACTGGCAGATGAGGCACAGGATCTTAGGGAGAAGGCTGAAGGCTGGGCAGCACACCTGCACTGGCTGAACTGATCTCAGTGAGACCACAGGATATATGTCTGACATACAGGCACCTACCTTCACATCCTAAGTTAACTTATTCCTAAACTGATTCCCATCCCAATCCTCCTTAAGCTCTGTTCAATAATTTTATTGCCATTTCAGAAGGTATCTAGCTGCTGCTGAAGCAAGGCATGGATCCTGCTGGTGCTCTGTCAGCCAGCTCTTTGCAGGTGTCTCAGGTGCCCTGAATGTGTTTCAGACACCTGTGCATGACAAGAGAGGCAAGTCCATCATGTGTGTGCCCGGCAGAGCTTATCCATTGGTACTGCTCTAATATCTGCAGAAAAAAAGTTGTCTGTTGCTTTATTTAAGCTCATGCAGAAAATAATTAAGCAAGCACTCAGCTTTTTGTGTGTTAGTTAAAAATGAAATTTACAATCACTGTTCATATAGTGTTTTGTGTTACAGTACGAAGCAGCTCTTCTCATTAATATATTGAAAAGGAAATTATCTTTTGTGGTTTTTCTGTGTGACTGTGATCTATAGATCCCAGTGAAGAAGGCAGAATTTTCCCATGTTCGTATTGAACTGTGTCAGGAGTAGCTGTTCTCTGCATTTTGATAAGAGCCATGAAAAAAACCCCACAACAAAAATGCACACACACACACACACACACACACACACACACACTCTCACATGCGTACACACACATACACAAAAGCGCTATTCAGCTGGGGATGGATTGGACTTTATTTCCTTAATGTAATGAAGTTATCATTTCTATCTTCTATTTTGTGACTCAAGTTTTGTAGAAATGCAACTGTGTAAACAACAATTGGTGACAGAAGGAGCTTTAATGACACATGGAACATGTTAAAAAGTAGCAAACATTTTTAAGGGCATATGTTAGAGCACGGAATTTCTTTTGTCTTGATTTTCTCTGCCGCAATATTAAAGAAAAAAATCAGTTCTCTTCTAGAAACTCACTGTAAGAATAATTTTCTTCTTTATCCTTTTTTTATTATTATTAGCGTTTAAGGCAACAAAAACATTAACTTTCTGCACTAGCTGAAGAAATGCTCATAAAAAAGCCTAAATATCTATTGACCTTATGGTCTCAATTTCAAATAGACTGTACATAATAGAATTACACTATAAAACCTATTTTTGTTATGAAAACTCTCTTTATGGATGCAAAAATGATTTATATTAGCAGTTACAGTTCAGAGTCATGTGGTTTATATCTTCAGTAAGGTTCATATCTTCAGTAATGCTAAAGGTGGACGAAGTGGAAACATTTATTTGGTTCCATAAAGTACACGTTTGTATTATCTCTGTCAGGTTACATTATCCATAGTACTCTTAACTTTATTAAAGTTATGGAAGAAGTTCAGACCTTTGAACTTGAACTGAATGGAGTCTCATAAATGGGAGCTGTATAAGATGTGGAAGGAACCTAAGGAAGAAAAGTACCATACCAGAAAGTTTAGTACCCATCTCCATTGGAGGGATGTTCAGGTGAAGTAGCAGGTTTAGCACTTGCAGTCTATGCCCATGTAGTTGTCTGGCTTTACTCCTTCAAAGCCAAGTTGCTAAGAGGAATGACTGGATTTCTGTCTGGAAGTGCCTTGTTTTGGTGCAGATAATGTCATTGCAAGGCATCCTGACTTCAAGGGTGTCAGAGAAACATGGTATTTAGGGAACAGCAATAAACCCAGAAGGACTGGTTATCAAATACATATATGGACTAAGCCCCTGAGACCTGATGTCCTCTCTTTATCGTCTCTGTAGGGATCCCAGCTAGTGTGTGGACTCTAAAAAGCCATTACTATTTTGTTCCCAGCCACCTTCCAGCTGATTGAGAGATAGGGATTAGGCTGCTGCCTGAGCCTGGTCCTTATGGTTCAGACCATTGATCTCCCAGCTGTCCCTAGGGCTTTTGCACATTTTCAAGAATAAGCAAGAAATTAAACTCCCCCAAACTATCAGCCTGGCATGATTCACAAGCAGATGGGCTCTGTTCTGTAAGGTACCAGATGCCACCATGGAGCAATGAGCATGTCTTTGTGCAAAGAAGAATCTCTGACAATGTCCTTTACTTTCTGAGAAGATTCATATTTTTAGAATTTCATAAGCACACCCACATTCACTGGGGGTGTTTGAGTTACAATTTTATGAGAAACGCCTGTTTCTATTATTTCCTTTAGAAGTAAACAAGTTACTGCTCCCCTGCTTTTAGAAAATGTGGGCAACTAACGCACAAAATAGAGTTAATTTGCTATATGGGTTATATTGATTCTGCACCATTAACAGACCAGCTTAATTTGGTGAGGGATAAATAGTGTAATTAATTAGAGACTGTTTCTGTCCATAAAACTAAACAATTGGTTTCAAACCACCCGAGACTGCAGTGTTTTTGAAGGATCTATGCAGTATTTATGTGCCAGGATGCTGTTTAAACTCCCTGTAGTTCAGGACTTCCTTAATCCAAGTCTTGAAATACAGTCATATCTCAATTTTGTTGAAAATGCTTTCAAGGTGCTTAACCTCAACCTCTCTTGGATGGTGAGAAGTGTCTTGTTTCAACACCTCACCTTTGCAGAAAATATAAAAGTCAGTCAAAAAAAGGCTCAGACACAGAGACCTCTGGTCTCGGGGGGATCATCCCTGTAAGTGGGGAGACTACAGGTGCAGACTCCCCCTTTCACATGTTTTCTTTCTAGTCTCACTCATTTGTTCCTATGTAGAAATCTGGCTTCATCACAGACAGAGTGGCCCCATGTGCTGAGAATGTGACCATTTCAGGTATTTACGTGTGATTCTCCCCTAGACATGAGAAACAATCTCTGGCAATGTTTCATAAAAAATGCTGTATTTCTACAGAAGTTCTGGTTTATATGAACCAGACTTTTCCAGAAAAAAACAAAAAAACAAAAAAACCAAACCAACAAAAATGCCAAAAAGCAAAACGGGTTTTTTTAAAGATTCTAATCTCAGTCTTATAGTAATATGGTACAAAATATAAAGCTAGAGGTCAATCCCTGCCACAGTAGGGTTTATATCTCAGGATGCTCACTATCTCTGTCCAATGTAGTCCTGGAAATCAGATTTCCCACAGTTGTCTTTAAGATTGCTCCTGTCTTGCAGACCTCACTCGTTTTCAGTTCTTTGTTCTAAAATTTATCTTTTCTTAATTTCATCTTATTACTTAATTTGTAATCATTACACCAGGTTCATTGCTAATGGTTAGAATGTCAATGAAATATCACACTGATAAGATTGACAGTATCAGGGCACATTACTCCTTTCTGAATATCTTCCTCTATCCTTTGTGAAAATTAATTTATGGCTGATTGGGGACGTTAGGCTCTGCAGCAAAGCCTCACAGCTACATCATGTCCTGACTCCTAGCTGCCTTGACTCATTAAAGCATTTAAAAACTTGGCATCAAACTGTACTGGAGCTGCGAATCGCTCTGTTGTAGCAAAACAATCTTTCTGTCAATTCTGTTGGTTTCAAAATGAGGCTGCTCTGATCAGACCTTTCGCATATGGAGGTGCACAGCTGGTTCTGCTGCTTTCAAGTGCATCCAGAAATATGCCCACTGGGCTTTCATGGGGCTGAAGGGAAAATGTTATCTCGTGAAACAATTTTACCTTCCGAGGTGAGATATTTCAGCTGGTAGTGATAGCTCTATAGAAACAAGAGAGCTAAAACACGTTACAAAGATTTTTTTCACCATATTCATATTTATTTAAACTACAGCTTAAATGCTATGCCCTTTAGGGGAAAAAAAAAGAATGAAAACTGAGAAAATAATAACTTTGCCTTTCCTATGAACCTTTAAAAGGAAATTACTGTGGTCTGATGAGAGGAGCTCAACAAGTTCTTTAGTTCTGGCAAATACTCTTCCGCTTTTAACCACGCACAGATGACAGATGATGCTGGATTTGCTCCCTGCTGCATTAATTGCAGGGTTATGGCTTGAGCACAGCAGCTTTATTTTACACTGTTGTGGTCACAGGATAGGCTGAGGTTATTTTCCAAGGGAATGGACATATGCATGAGTGTGCATATGTGCACTGGCATGATGTCCACAGTAGGGATGTTAAGGCTGTCTCTTGTACACCTTAGTTTACTAAAATCTCCACTTTAGCAAATGTATTTCAGATACTCAGAACAGAATCTTTTTCCAGCACTTGGGACTAGGGCCTTGTCAGGCAGCTAAACACTGAATGGATAAGAAAAGGATATTAAAAACAACAAAAGGGAAGGGGGCCAGGGGGAAGGAAGAAAAATGCCCCTAACATTTTTTGAGTAAGACAATCTACTGCTATTCATGCTGTGTCCTTATGAAGGGTCTGCTGGTGGTTCCGTGTATAGCAAGAGACAGGATCCAAGAGTTCAAGTAGCATTTGGACAGTACCAGGCACATGGGTGGGAACAATCCTGGAACTGACTCTGATGATCCTTGTGGGCTCCTTACATATTCTGTGATTCTGTGGTAAGTGGGGTTTTGCTTACACATAGTTTAAGTGATATCCTCTGAAGGGGGAGATTCTCATTGTCTGGCTTCTACAGGATGAATAACTTGTTGTGCTGCAGTTTGACAGATCCCTCACTCACACCTACTTCTCTGTGCCGGTGTGAGAAACATTTTGAAGTCTAATATGGAGGTGACAAGTAGACATTAATGAACTCACATGGCACTATTTCAGAGAAGCACGACAGCTTACAGACTACTTGCTTTCCACGGGAAAGTCTATCTTCTTCATAAAGCCAGAAACAGCCTAGCCTTTCTCTGACATAGGTTTCTCTTCCCCACAGGCTTTGCAGAGACAAGTATTTTGTCATCTGATATCATCAGCTCTTCTGGATTTTTGGGAGGTTTATGACTGGGAGAGGAAATTCAGACCTTGGAAGGGAACACACATTGAGTCTGGAGTTTCCAGAGTCTCTGGCATCCCAGGTTACACAGAACAGTATATTTCTTCTTGTTCTTGCAGCTCGCATTTTTGGTGTTTCAGGGCAGATTTAAGAGACTAAGGAGTTTCTTTTTCATGTGCATGACAGATGGGTAGCAGCAAACAGGTTGTAATGGAAGAAAGACATGACAAATGAGGCAGCTAACTTTGTTCTCCACAACTCTCCTTAAAAAGTATAGTAATTCAAGGACTGAATGCAATGTAGTTCCTAATATATCAGTAGAGAAAGTACATAATAAAGCTATGGATCTCACTGGAAAGAGGCAGTTCCACTTCACAGAAAGTTCTGAAGAAAAAAAAAGGTTAATAAAGCTTATGGAGTCAAGATCTCTGTCCTTTTGTTTAATCCTCATTTGCCTATTTATTTGTTACCTCACCAATCACTTATGCAGTAAATAGGACCGTTTCAAACAAATTTAATAGGAGATGTAAGGTATCAATACTGTGGCATTCCATCCATGTGGGTGATGGAAAGAGTCCTTACAGGTTACACAGCCTGATACATCACTTTTAATTTACTTCAAGGACCAGAGGTCAAATTGCTTTGCACCTGCTGCGTGCAGCACTTGTCTGCATTTAAACCCTTGAAAACATCTTTTGCCTCCTATTTCATCCCAGAGGCAGATGAGAAAAAGGATGTCATCTCATAGCAACCGTGGCTGCACCAATTTGCAGTTCGTGGATCAAGTTGTTTCCTGTGCATTAAAATTAAATTTTTCAGTTCTGAATGCGCAAACACATGTAGAACACAACTGTGTTCCAGGAGTACGAACAAAAGGAAAGCTGTACTGCATGAGATCAGATGTCTAGTTAGGACTATGAAGGCTGGTCCTCTTTTTCCAGCAGTGACAAGTGGCAGATGCCTAAGGAAGACCACAGGAAAGGAGCAGGATCCGGTGATACTGATACTGATACTGATACAACGAGAATTCATCTGAGCTCTTTTCCTTCCTTCAAGGGCTGATGGTTCACAGGTGACATTAGGGGGGGATTTAATGTATAAAATTTATTTATGCATTTAACATGAATAATGCATTGAACAGTTCTTGGTGTATTCCTGTCTTTGCTTTCTTTTTTTACTTCTTGGTCTTGTATAAAAATTTAGATCCAGGTCCTACAACAGAGGATCATAAGGCAACTGGGCACCATATAATAAATATATCTTCTCACTTCATTTGGACCTGTCACCTGCTGGCTTCAATTAATGCCTCTAAATTCTTGTAGTGAAGGTGGTATAATCAACCTGTCCTTAGCTTTCCCAGTCTATGCATTGTTTTCTAGACTGTTCTTGAATGTCCCTCTTCCTGTGGAGTCCTGGTGCTTGAATTGAAGCAGTTTCAGATTTTTCGTCGTTCTCTGTACTATTATTTACTGATTTGGGATTATTTGGGACTAAATTTGATTATTAGATGAAAAACAAAGGCACACCATGGAAGGAAAGAATCCTTTTGTCTTCTGTGTTTCCTCTGTTATTCAGTCCTGGGCCAATATGGAATTTCATTACCTTTATCCTCTTTTCCCTTACTTAATACAGACTACTCATACCCATATATAAACCATTCTTTCTCACACTGAAGAACCTTTTCCGATAGAAGTAATGTTTAACTAAAACATAATTTGGAAAAAAAAGGCCAAATCACGTCTAGTTCCAAGAAATTTTGAGGATTTTTTTCTTTTGCAACAGTCCCTATGGCATAATATTGGCTAACCCAGTATTCAGTGTCCTTAAAATTACTTGGAGATAGGAGATGGTTCCAGTTGGGAAAAATCTCTATACATACATCTGTAGCCAAATGCATAGGCTCATCTATATTGTATTTAAATTCCTTTAGGTTCTCTTTCAGTCAGCTGTTATATCTGGTCTAGGTGAATGGAATAACTGAAACAGAAAGCTGCAACACTACAGCCAATGTATAAAATTCCACTATATATTTTTTACTCAACAGAACAGCTACATATATATATTTTTAAAACAATTAGAAATTGCTCACAGAAATGTCAATGCTGAGTTTTAATTTCACTCATAGTCTGGGCATGAATAGGTGAAGATTAAATTCTATGGACAGTGGATTTCATTTCTAGTTTATTTTGATGAGCAAACAAGATCGAAGAAACTGCTGACTTAAATTTAGACAAGTACTCAATTGCTGATTAACATCTTTGATGTAGAAACTAGCTTACTGAAACCCTTTTTTACAGGGCACATCCTTCCTACTGGTCTCTAAATAACAATTTTATATAGTTCAGCATTGTGTTGTTTCAAAGAATTACTGTTTAAAGCATACAAAAATGTTTTGCTTTCAGATGAGGCACATTTATTTCTACAGTGCCTGTAGAGTACAGCAGATTTTTAAATTAATTATTTACAAAGCATTTATGAGGCAGGATTTGTAAGCCTTAAATGGTTAGAAAATACTGTTTACATCCTTCTGATATATTACTGGGAAATATAGTGCAGGCAGACCCATGCAAGTTGTTTTATTTCTCATAATGCCTTTCAGTTCTTGTGAATTTGATCTAGCTTTAGGATGAGGAGATCAGGGGGACACTGAAAATATGGGGGGTTTTGCCTTTCACACCTTATTAGTACATTTAACTGGCAGAATATATATGGAAAAATTTTGTTGACAGAAAATAGTGTAATCCATAGGAAAGAAATACTGATTTTAAATTCAGGATGGACTGCATCTTGAAAAATTCCACCAGAAGCTTTTTTCTCTTGAGCCAACTTTACAATCCAGAATGCACAAAGTGCATTCAACTAGTTATTATTCCCTGTAGTGAGGAGAGAGTCTACAAAATATATTTCACTATCTGAGTTCCATCTGCACATTCTGCAAATCTCAAAGTCATTTTTTAGACACACCAAGGCAGCACTGAGAACATATTCTGATGCAACATAAGGAGGGGTGTCTGCTCATTACCTCTGGACATACTCCACACATGTGTGTGCTAAAACAAACAAACAAACAAACAAACAAACTAACTAACTAACTAACTAACTAACTAACTAACTAACACACACACAAATAATTGTATTAATATCCAAGTTTTCATTGAAAAATTGATCAACGTTTCATGGAATCATTGAGGAATTTAAACAGGAAATAACATTTTTACTCTCTAAACTCCTGGTCAAGGGCAGACCTATTTCAAAATCCTCATCTAGTGTACAATGCCAGAGGAAGGAAATCTTGTCTTATGCAACCTGAAAATATATCAGTTTTATGACTAATCATAATCTACACATGCACAATTCTAGGAATAATGATTGTAATAAATCTAAACTTCATTATTAAGTGAGGAAAGCTGCTTTTATATGACATTTCATATAGCTTGGGTTATAAAAACAACCCTTCCCACTCCACTTCTTGTACCTTCATTGCCAGTAAACAGTTCTGAAATGGTTCTGAATGGCTTTTCTGGTACAAGCAGGATTTACAGAACTAATTAAGGAAAGTTATATGTGATCCATATGGACTTCAGCGTCCTTGCTTTTCTTGTTATTTGATTTCTGATCATCCATTCACCAGCAATTCCAGGTCCTGTGGTCATTTGTAATTTGTATAAAAGTGCTTCATGCAATCATTAAGAGAAATGCTGGGGCAAAAAATAAAAGCTATAATTAAAAAATCCCTAGAAGTTCCTGAAGTCCATTTCTTATCTATCCTTTTTCTTTTTCTTTTCTTTTTCTTTTTTTTTTCTTTTTCTTTTTCTTTTTCTTTTTCTTTTTCTTTTTCTTTTTCTTTTTCTTTTTCTTTTTCTTTTTCTTTTTCTTTTTCTTTTACTTTTTCCTCACTTTAAGATGTTACCAATGGGTCAGCTACCACAGTTATTTCTTAACCTAATGTTTCTTGATCAGCAAATTTCTCCTATTTTCCATCCAGCATTTAATGTCCATGATTTATTTTCTTTTTAGTAGGTCCACCTCATGAATCACTGAGAAAACTGAGCTCCTCCTTAGAAACACACCTACAGAGATTTTTGTATTTCTCAAATATCAATTGGCTAAATTGATGTCACACTGAACATTAGTCTTCCTCTATATATTCAACCTTTCTCCTACTTCTTTTTTCTTCCATTTTTTTTTCCTAGTGGGTCAAATCTATTTAGATTAAGAGGTATTTAAACAAGGATATTCAACATTTTCTAGGAGGACAGAAGTTCACAAATTGGGTGAACCATGAAGTTCATTCAAAGCCTTTGTGTCCTTCTTAGTTCAATGCAGTTCTCTTGAATTGTCATAAGCATAATAAAAAGAAAAATTGTCTGCCAACACCCTATCTGCAGGTCTGTGTACCTGCTTTCTACATTTTCCCCGTTTTTGAAAAGAATTGGTTTTGACTGCCTACTCATCAAGATGATTAGCAGCACAAAGGATGCAGTAGCAAACCACCAGCTCTTAACTTTTATTAAGAAAATAAATTACCCTAGGAGGTAGTTTAGCATAAACTGATAGAAAACATCAATCACGGTTTCTTTGGGGAGGACAAAGTGCAGATGAGTGAAACAGTAGAGTATTTTGTGATGAGGAGAAATGGAGGTTGATAAGATTTGTTTGTTGCTTCTAGAATGAGAAGAATCCTGAGTGCAGCTACAGCCAAGATCTGTGAGTTATGTGAGCTTCCTGCTCTACTGTTTCCAGAAGGGGGAAAAAAGAAAGGAAGAAGATAAAAGCCAAGGTCCCAAACAATGTTGAAAATAATATTCACACCATAAAGCACCATGAATTTTATTTCCAGTCTAGGAGTCCAGTACATAAACCTGCCACCAGCTGTGTGATTGGTCAGGATAACAGGAAGGAACCGAATAATTCAAATAGTTTCTACTCAGAGATGCATCTTTGCACATGCAGTCCATCTGCCTTAACCATACCTATTTCACCAGGAGGAAAAAAACTCTTCTTATTTTACAATTTGCTGTCCCATTCATGTAATGAGCTTGGTAGCTCGCAGTTCTGACTTACTCCTTGCGACATTAGCACACTGGATTTTCATTATCCGTCAAATTGCAGTGAGGACAGCAACTGAATGGGCCAAGAAGACTAGCAGAGCTTGTCTGTTCCCACAGACCAGGGCTGAGTCATGGTGATGGGACAGAATCTATAAGTTATCTTTGCTGCTCCATTATAGATAAACTGAATTTAATTTTCCAAGTATCACTCTGGCACCTCCTTCTACTAACTAAAGTCACGCAAGACTTTGGAATAAATGTTATAGCCTCGTGATGTAAAACTCATTCAGTAGAAAATATCATGTGAGACCTTCCACAAAATTGCATAGATAAATTAAAGGGTTCACTGATCCTTGTGGAAAATTCCTAACAAGATCCTGCATTGCTTAAGATTTAACTTTACCCGATATTTTATCATTTTTTATCTTGCTAGAAAAGCTATTTTAGAAACAGGAAGGTTTACACATCAAAGCTGTGATTGCACCTTTTTTAGTATGATTCTAAGCATCCTCTTTGTTTCCTGTTGCTTTTCACAGTGAACTCTGCTTGCCTAGTAGTTTTAAAATTGGGGATTGGAAAGCTGATATTCAATAAATGATTCAGAGAAAGACAGGCTGGCTTTGAATATGTTTTGTTTCATCATCATTCAGGGAGAGAAAGAGGAAGGAGAAATCTTTGTAATACAGAGCAGGAAAATAGGTAAAGAGAGCAGTAGGAAAAGAAGGCCTCTGTAAGTGCACTGTGAATATAGATAATACAGCTCACCTTCCTTTCTTTTTAAATAGAGCAGAATAAGAGATAATTGGCTTACTTTGTATGAGAAAAAAAGTTTCAATATTAAGAAATTCTTGCAAGCCTAAGAACGGTTAGATAATGGAGATGGCTGCTGAATGATGCTGAAGAATCAATGTTATTGGAAAAGTTCAAAGTAACATTTAACACTCTTCTATATTTGATGTGTAATGTGAAATCACACTGGCTCTGCCCATGTGGGAATTGACCGCTAATAATGTCATTAGTTTTCAAATACCAAGGATGGAAACAGTAAAATACAGATGAGCAATGATCTTCTTCCCTCAAGAAAACTCAGATTGCCCAATTTGTGGTCAGTGCCAAGAAGCCTGACCTAATGCACAGAGCTCCTGCCAAAATGCAGAGAGCTTAGGGCAGAACAGTCGAAAAGAGGCTGGAATTGAAGGGTCAAACTAGAGAGAACAATACATATCAAAAGGTCACATGGAATACTAAGAATGAGAAAAAGGAGAACAAGATTGCACGATACAAGACAGTGTTTTTTACCAGTGTTCATATTAATCTCTGGGAAATTTGGCTTGTTCTTGAACTTCTTTTTTTTCTTTTTTTTTTCATTATTATAGTGCTAGATCACAGCTGAGAAGGGCTTATGCAAACTCTACAGATGGTGAATTCTGGAGAAGATAATGGCATACTGGTGGGGATAAATTTCACACAAATGAGATACAGAACATGAAGTGGGGCTGCAGGAGAGATGACAGAAAATAGTCATATCCAAACAAAAGGAGTAAGATGTTCAGGACTTATTTCAACCCTCAAATTCCTATAACAAAGAATAAAATATGTTTGAGGCACAACTGTATCACAAATGCATTAATCATTAAAGAATGTTCTCTGAACAAAGTGAAATTCATAGCATTAAGGAGATGCTACACAATTGTCATATGAAGAAGGACATGAGAAATGCAAGTCTTTCATAACTGAGATCAGCTGAACAAGAATTCCAGCACAGATTGCTCTTCTTACATTGCACTTTAACAGGAATGTGCTGGGAATACTGTCAGATGGTTTGCATCATCCTGCATAGAGACTGGATAATTCACATCAGGCAGCATGATCTTCTGATAGTGGCATAGAAAACACATAAGAAAAACAAAACGAGCAAGAAAAGCAAGAAGAGCAAGAAGAAGAGCAAGAAGAAGAAGAAGAAGAAGAAGAAGAAGAAGAAGAAGAAGAAGAACAAGAACAAGAACAAGAACAAGAACAAGAAGAACAAGAAGAACAAGAAGAACAAGAACAAGAACAAGAACAAGAACAAGGCAGGCCTTTGAACTGAGTCAGGCTTGGGGAAAAAAAACAGTTCCAAACCCTTTACAGAGCCTCATATCTCCCTCTTTACTGTTTTTTATTTGTTTAAGTTCTCTGACTTTTGATCCAGGTACAAAGTCTTGGCATTCCATATTGCTTGTTGTAAAGCTATCAGTCCACATCATCAATTTTAATTTGATCATAATTATTACTCTCACACTTCCTATTTTTCTCAAGGTACATAACTACTCAATCACTGACCTCTAACTAATCTCTCTTATTTTTGTGAAGTTCTATTTAAAGATATTCCTAAGCATTTCAGCATCATGACAACTGCAGTGTGAGGAGAATGAAAATAAAATACTGGGAGTATGCAATTCACTATTAAAGTAAGCAAACAAACAAACTCAGAATATATTTTTTTTCCATATGCATATTCAAAACACCATTCCAACTTGGAGAATGAGCTCTGCTTGCCCTTCACAGGCCGAGGAAGAGAGGAAGCTGTGCCCTTGCCTTGCATCACCCAGAACACTGTCATCACTGAACTGAGGCACTGAATGCTCCAGTAATTTCCGCTGCCAACATCCAAAAGGATTGCTTTTTGAGACACTGTATGGGCCAAATCCATTAATTCCTGCGGTCCTTCAAAGTGCTGAGGACTGGCAGGAGCCAGAAGGAGGACATTGGAAGGGTACTTACCAGTGCTATGAGGCAGAGCAAATTTTCTTTCATAGTCCTGGCTGGACAGCCTGACAAATTTACTTCAGTGCTGGTGGCCAGATTTAGGACCAGGAAGGAGAGGGTTTTTCTCACGTTAGTTCAGAAAATATTACCTATGTATTGCCTCCCTCTTCTAAATTGAATATTGACTACTCGTGAACATCTGGGGATACTGTCTGGCTTTTCTCACCACTGTCCTGCTATTTCTACAGGGCAAATAACATAAGAGCTCTTCCAAGCAAAACATGCTTTGCTTGTTTGGCTCAGGATAGGATAACTGACATAAGAATAGTGTCTCACGACAGCTGAAATGATAGGTTTGGGTGATTTCATAGTTCTTTTTGGCTTCTGTGAAAATGTGTCAAAGTAATTCTTCATGCAAAATTACTTACAATAAAAATAAGCCATGCCTATTTACTTTGAAGTTTTGATCTTACTTTCTCTAATTCTGCTCTCCTATGGCAGTGGGCAAAATGACACTACTGAGATCTGGTTTTAGTAAGTGATGAGTAAAATTCCTGTAGTGCAGTGCACTGCTCTACACCCACCCTTTCCTAACTCCATAGAACTGCCACCTCTGCGGTTTTGCCACTCCTGATCTATGCAGATGACTTCACAATCCTGGCACCACACACACTACAGAATTATTCCCCAATGGGAAATTGTAGGGGATGGTGATAATTATCTCATCAATTTCATAAACATTAACTGGATTCCTGCTGCTGTGATTTAGAAGTTTTTCTATGTTCCTACTGCCCTTCCTGTTATCATATCTTCAGTGGAAAGCTTTAAATATGAAATAACCTGCTGAAATACATATTGTGATACAGATTTGAAAAGAACTGCACTGCTATTACTTTCATCTTTGTGTATCAGAATGTAGTACCTCTAAATTGTCAAATATTTTAAGACAGCAAATACAAAATAATTTCAAATAAGAAAAAAAATTAGGTCAGAAAATACCAGAAATTTTCCTACAAACGGAGAAAATTATCAAATCTAAAATGTCACTAATCACAGATCCACATGTATGCTTGTGAAAGAAAAACAAATCATAAGCTAATATACACATTGCAAGGAATTTAAGTTATCCCAGCTCAGGTTACTTAACATAATGTATTTTTATTTCATGTTTATTTTGTGAAATCACTTGATTTTATCTTATGACTGCTGTCATAAAAACAACTTTTCCTGATGAATAACATTTGGAACAAAGCCAAAAACTGATCTAGTCCTTGTTTTTCTAGGATTAAGCAAAGAAGGTGTAAGCTCTCAGTGCTTTGTAGCACTAAATGAAAAATCCCTATTTAGCACTGGTAATCACTTTGAAAAGTGACCACCCGAATGAAAAGTGTGATTGCAGATACAACATCATTATGAAGGACAGGAGAATGAGAGGAGCAGATGCCTTCAATCTTATGTAAGCAATCAAGAAACTGAACATGTCAGAGATGCCAAAGGAAGAGATGGGACTGCTTCATCTAAAACCTCCAAGCTGCAGTTTGGGCCCTTAGATGATTTAATATCTTCCCCTGGAGGGAGAGAGCTCATTCTGTCCAGATGCTTTGATTCTCCAACCATTTCAGACTAACATAGCCTTACAAATAAAAAAGGGAGATAGTGGGAAGAGGAAGCACTGCACAGATCTGCATTATAGAGGATGCTGGCCACTGAATTGGTGTGTGGGAATAATTCCCTTGCCCATATAAAAGCTATGGCATTGAAAATCTGAAGAATTTGGGTAGAAGAAAAAAACCAAAGAGACAAAAGCAGGAATAGACATGAAAGGAGGATAGCATGACTTCAGCAAAAATTTTGGCAGAGGTAAATGGAAGGAGGAATAGTTTTGAAGTTGATGTGTGGTAAAGCTTTAGTGAAAGAGAATAGGCACAGCATATTTCATTAGAGGAAATCTAAAGTAGGAATTATATGTCTCTGTGCATTACTGACTTTTCAGGTTTTTCTCTCCCATGAATATCCATTTATAATTTCCCACTTCACCTACATCGTCCTCACAATTAATTTCACCATGCCATGACCTTCATGGACCATGCTTATTTCTCATTAAAAAAGCTATGTGTGTGCTATCATCTGCAGATTTGCCTGCCATGTTATTTGTGTCTTTTTCAATATGTTCAATGACATATTAAGTCCAAAGAGAAAGGTGACCCACATAGCACTTGACATGTACCATCTGCCTTCGGGATAGATATTTATCATTATTCATTATGCCTTGTTTCTACCAAGCAACTGTTTTTCAGCCTATGTGTCAATATTACTGTCAGTGGCAATACGATTCTATAAAAAATTTCACGAGATAGTGCACACAGTAAAACCTCATATATTATACCACCTGGCTTCTGTTTGTCAACAAATGTTGTCATTCCATTGAGGAAGCAATCCATTCTGACAAGAAAGACATATTATTTTATTTCTTGTTTTCCTTTGTCAGTGAAATGAAGGCCCAAGCAAGATCTTCAGAGATAAAACAGAAATGTCTTTCACCAAGGCAGAAGCTTGATCTCTAGGGAAGCCTGGCTGCTGGGTAGACCTCTGTGTTTGATCCCCCTCAGGCTGAGGGGGAACCTCTATCTTCCAAGGTAACTGTCTAAATCTTAAGCTCAAATTTTGGAGTCTGCTGTATCAGACTGAAAGCAAATCTAAATGATCACAGAAAAGTTGCATTGCATGTATTCCTATTTCTCTCGGCAGGAAAAATGCAAAAGTTCATTAGTACTACGAAAATACATTTTTTCTTTCTATTCCATCTTTATTTTCAGAATAATCGGTACTATAGCTAGAAAACAGTAATTTTCTACTGCAATTGGACAGAAAGACTCCACTGTTGCCCTTGAGAGAACATATACCTTTTACATAACTCTTTTTATTCACTATAAACCAAAAATCTAGACAAGTCAGCTTGCCCATAGGTGACATTTCTCCTCAAGTTATTTGAGCTTTTCACTTAAGTCTACTTAATTATTTATCTGTATAATCAAATCTGCACAATCTCCCCAGAAGAAATAAATGACATCGTTTAGATATGCAAAGGATGCTTAGTTCTGAGAAAGAACAAAGCCTTTGCAAACTCCTCCTGAGAGAACATAACATTGGAGAAAGATCAAAGGAGAAAACCCAATCTAATATTATTAGATGGATTAAGATTTATGTGTAATCTTGCAGTGGCATTGCTCAAGTTTCAGCACCAGAAAGGTTTTGTGAGCATTCCCAAGAGAAAAAGAAAACAACCAGCATGATTTGTTCACAATATGTTCCAAGGCCAGAAATGAGCAGATGTGCTATTTGAAACTTCCTGTGTGCTTCTCGGCACCCCTGTCCTCCCAGTGTGAGAACAAAGTCTAATGCTCATCTGGGGAGGCAGAGCTGCAGTCCTTAAGATGGGCTGTCTTAAGTTCTTTTCTAGGGATTTTTATGATGTGCTTTCGTTCCCACAGGGATTTGAAGGAATAGTTTCTGTGGAAAAGTTGGTTTGATAGAGTTATCTGGGCATGTTCCCTCCTAAAAGTTCTGCCTTGTTTGCGGTCTTTAATGGTCTCAGTCGCATTTCTTCATGTTTTTAGATGTGGGAGGGAGATTGTTGTTGCCTTGACATAATTCCCTCTGATCGCTACTCTTTTGTCAGCCCTTTTAGGGGAAGAGCATGTGCCACACTCCAAGCCATCCCTACCTGAGCGCTGCCTGCAACTTGAAACTTGGGCATTTCCAGCTTCTTGCCATAACCCAACCAGTGCATGTGAAGAATTTCTGCTTCATGAAACTGTTTTTCCTACTCTTTTACTACAAAATTAATATCTACTGAGTTTATAGAGCAGGAATTTCTATATCACAGCCCTGTCGTAATCTGTTCATATTTGTTGGGGTGAGTATTTACAAGAATGATAAAAACATTCTAAGTTGTGACAAGGGACACATTTATTTACTTCAAGCATATGTAAAATGTTTATTTTTACTGTTGTGTCCCAGTTTGACACATAAGATTTTACATTGAATGATAAATGTGTCCCTGGTTGTTTTAGTCTATGTGTGGGAGGTTAATATCTGCACAGCAAAGTGACAATAGAGGAGCAAAGCAGGGCCCCAGGGACATAAAGAAATATTGACTCAAAATGTAGAGCCTCTTCCTAAAAAATATGTTTGTGGGACATAAAAGACTACATAACAAAAATAAAAGTAATAGACAAGCTTTTGGATAGACATCTGTGACAGAGATTATTTTCTTTGTTTCTGGGAGATTGTAGCAAAAACATGTAATGTCTGCCATAAGGCATTATCACATTTAATCACATTTCACAAGCCATTGTTTCTGCACAAAGCACTGCTTTTCTAGGACTGCAGGGTATTTGGATATTTCTCAGAAAACTCTGAGATATTGTACTCACTGAGAAGTGTATGCCATGTCTGGATTTGAACAATTCGATATTCTTCACACAAAAGAAACACAGAATGTCGTGAGGAAGTGTTAAAGGATGGTAATGTAGCTATGTGTTTAAAAATTCCATTTAGGATCATCACAGTTCAGCTTCACAATTTTGAGCTAACTTGATAATATAAACTAGGAAAAGCCGTTGAGTCTTATGTCAAATAAAACACACTCTGCTATCCCGGAGAATCCTGCTATCCTACAAGCTGGAATACATTTCAAGCTGGGATACCCAAAAAATGTGATAGAGATTTATGGGGAAAGAGTTAAGCAGTACGGAACTTAGAAAAAAATATGTAAATTTAGTTTGCAAAGTCATTCTAATGAAGTAATTAGCCTGTCAGTCTTTCTTGTTTTCATCTTGAAATACCATTCTCAGATGAGTGCTTTAAAACATTACTTCTGTTAGAACCAGGCAATTTAATGCCAAAGATATTCAGATAATGGCAAGTGGATTTGACCTTAAAGAACTTGTTACTTCAATCTTCTTTTTATTACACAAGTAATCGGCCTGCTTAATTTCAGCTTAGCAAATCACTACACAAATATACAGTAGGTTTTCTACCTAAACAGAAATGTTTATAATTTTTGAAAAGGGGGCAGCATTTTCTTGATTAGGCCTAATGGCAAAATACATGGAGTCATGTATGCCAGCTGAATTCCAACTCTGAATCTACAGAAATGCAGAGCAGTGTTTCATCTATTTAATATGCAAAACATTACACTGATGTCACATTAAAACTATATAAGCAACAATCCTGAAAAGCCATATGGTGGCTAAAAGACAAAAAAGAAACTCATCTCGTTTGTTCTGTACATGTCTTGCATTTTCCTGGATTCTTCCATTTATTGCTATTATTTTCTGTAGGAAGTTTTTTAATATCTTCTGATTTTTTACCCATAAGTTGGAGGATATAGAGATTTTGTGTTGCTTACTCATGTTGACTATGCCATCAAGCTTGAATATGGAGGTCCAAGCCTCTCTGCATTTCCCTGAAACAGAAGGCATTCCCTCTGTAAGCATTCAAAAATTGTGAATAAGCTGACTAAAAATTCACAAGACTGGCCTAAAACAATAGTGTAAGCCCACTGCATTTTTGGTTGTTTTTTATTTGTAATTTTCAATGCTTTCTGGAATACTCAAGTAATTTTTTTAAAGCTGTTGGAACCATGGAGGTCAGAAAGGAGAGGGAAGGGAAGGGAAGGGAAGGGAAGGGAAGGGAAGGGAAGGGAAGGGAAGGGAAGGGAAGGGAAGGGAAGGGAAGGGAAGGGAAGGGAAGGGAAGGGAAGGGAAGGGAAGGGAAGGGAAGGGAAGGGAAGGGAAGGGAAGGGAAGGGAAGGGAAGGGAAGGGAAGGGAAGGGAAGGGAAGGGAAGGAGTGTTGAGTCAGAAGGCTAGAGATATAGCTGACAGCGGTGATTCAGTCCATATGTGGGTTATAAGACTTGAAGAGGGGTGAAGAGGCTTCTCTGAAGATTTGCAGACAGACCCAGAACAAGAATATCCAAAATGTCAATTCTTGGAGACAGAATTAAATTTTCACCTTCAGTCATAGTGTAGCATAAAAGAAAGAAACATCAGAAAATAACATAAGGAAAGAGAAAAAGCAGATATTCAGGAATCAGGGAGATGTTGTCACTTATGAGACTGAAAAAAATGGCACAAGCAAGTCTAGGAACTAATGGAATGACCTACAGTTCCTTACAAGATGCTCAGAGCCACCAGAAGGTGATGCTATTCCACTTGTTCTTCATGAGAGAAGCAGGATGTGACAAAAGTCCCAGTGACAAGGCAGAAACTTGGAATGAAAAAATGGATAAAGAGATGCTAGCTGACTAGCAGCATACTGTCTATGCTGGCTTTGGTCTTGGCTCCTATGTTCCCAGCTGCTATTGTTAAATACCTTCAGAAGGACAGATGATATACTAAGAGGTAAAACTCTGAGGAAAAACCAACAAAATGAAACAAAACCAAGCAGATACAAACAAACGAAAACTATGGCAAAACATCAAGAACTAGGGACCTTTTTTTCAGGTAACATTTGCATTGCAGTTAGCATCCCATGAGCTCTCTGCTGTCCACAGAAACACAAACTAGTACCTCTAAGGATGGTGTATTAGGGATAGAATTTCCATCTGAAAGGAAATGATTGAAAGGAATTGTGCTCTACAAGTGTCTCTTGTCTGCATTGACAAGAGATCATTAACTCAGATGTAGATGTCTGTATATACCTCTGATTTTGCTTTCCACTTAGAAGAAGAGCCAGGCTCTTAACTAAGAATTTCCAAGACAGACTTGATTCAATACTGTTATGATTTTATGAGAATCACACAGCTCTGTTTTCTATTTAGTGAAAATTATTGTCTTTTGCTATTTGGTAGCAAGGTAGATGTGTCATTGTCTCTGCAGAATACTCCATCTTCCTCATTTGTAATGGAAGGACTAGGAAACTGATAGGATGCTCAAACATGGTTTTCTTTGAAAAGTTATCAGTGAATCATTTATTTTGTCAAGATGATCTCCTGTGAAAATTTTTCACCTGCATACAATATTTTTATGAGACCAGAAGTACAAAATTAATTTATTACTTTTAGTATTGGCACCTAGGAAAGATTTTGTTATTTAAATTTTGCTTCCATCATTAAGTTTTCTCTGAAATAAACAGATGGCCTTAACATAATCTTCATTTGTTGTAAGCTTGTAAAATGAGGAGTGAAAAGCAGTTGGTTTTTACACCAGATTCAACAAGTTAAATTGCCAGAAAAAAAGACCTTCAGAACATACAACATAGGCAATGACTGGTACTGCTTAGTTCAAATTTTTTCTAGTTGAACTATTCCCAAATCTTATGATCTTAGATATGATTCAAACAGTATTCTCAAAAGGAACACAGCATCTGTTTCTTCCCACTGGAAAGCATGGTGTCTAAATTGTTCAGGTTTCTACCAAAGCTGGGTTAGATTAGGTTTGAATTGACGTGCAGGATGTAAGGGTGGCAGGAGCTGATCCTTGGCTGCTCGACCTACAGAGGGGAGACCTGAGGACATTTAAACCTCATAGCTGCACCTGGTTAGTGACCTCCAAACTGACCACTCCTTTTTCTGCTCTGTATGTCTTTCAGTAGCTGTTGGGTAGCCTGATTCTTATTTTGTAAATGGATGTATCTGACTCCGAGAAAAAGCTTTGAACTAGTCAGGAGGTATGCAAGGCTTCTCTGGAGTGCTCTGCTGTTATCTTTGTCTTTTTGATCAGGGTGGTCTGGTTGTTTCTAATCCTTTGGGACTACCTTTATTTCAATTATTGCTCTTTAACATATTGGGGGTTTTAAAATCTGATTATTTGTTGAATATGTGAATATGATTAATTTTATACATACAGTCATTAAGTAAAATGATAGCTGGAATTCTTAGCACAGCAAAGCATTTTGGAAGAAAGAGAAATTGTACAAAGTATATTTTCCCTTTCCTACACTTTTTCCTAGACTCTTTTCACTGGCAGGCATGCAAATTCTTCAAATCCTGACACAGAACTTTGGCATATTCCACTATCCAGTCCTGTTTTCCGTCACAGTGAGTGTTTTCTAAGAGGGCTAGAATATAGTTTTGACTGCTTTGCTTGATATTGATGCATTAACAGATTTTTCAGTGTTATTTTTGAGATTCATGGGGGTTTTCTGCTCTATTCACACCCTCCAATAAATCCAGATCTACACCAAATCTGTCCCTCTCATGACCCTCCTGAAATCAGCCTTCTGGAACCTAATGGCAAAGGACAGTTACCTGATGTGGAGAGAGAAGGCAGGGCTTTTTTAGTTTTGCTACTTTGAATGCATTGTATAAGCTTTAGGAACTAGGGATGCTAATCCACAGTAATCATCTGAACATTTTCATGTACTGTTTTTGTTGATTGACTGAAAGAAATTTCAAATTGACTGAAATCCCTTGACAGCAAGGAGGTACTTCATGTGAATAACAACTGATGTGTCTTCTCTATACTCAAACAGCACTGACTGAGTAACAGAGAAATGCATTAGACAGAAGAAAACAATCCTTGTTTTTCATGGCAAAATTGCTGGTATATTCCAGTTTTTTGCTAGATTTGTGTATCTAGGAAAGTATGTGTTATATATTGTGAGAGAAAAATAAGACAATTATTGAAGCCAACAAAACTTAGGGTTAGGTAGCATCAGCATACACAATAACTGGGAGAAAGCAGGATGGGGAAAAGCTCAGGAACATTTAGAAAGAACTGGGATTTGCTGTTCATATATACAGCAGACACTGTTTAGGATATATGGTGTGGTATTGGTGTGAAAGACATATAAAGAGGTGCTTTGAAATTTGCAGGCCTCAAAGATGTGCTTCAATAAATGAATCAGTCTATATTCAAAATGGTCAAAGAAAAAGTGTTGGTAATAATCTTTTGGTCCTTATTTATTAGCAACTGTCATCAAGCTTTCTGAACAGTAACGCTAGGAAGAAAAATGTGATCACTTTGGTGGAAAATGTATTTGAGGATGTTTACATTGTTTATTGCTATTTTAGAAGTTGTCTGAGTCCCATTTAAAATATTAAATATTAATATTAAATCATTACATTTTTACACGCATCATCATGTTCACACTCTTAACGTCCTTTCTTTAGAATATCTATGGCCTAAGAGTAACAAGAAGGCTGCATTCTCTGAAAAACAGAGAAGTTAATATCCAAAAAAAAGAAAAAACAACTCTGTTTCATGAATTGTGGTAAGTAGAAGACAAAAGAATTTGACCTGCTTTGACAGCTTTTTAGGAGCTGTCTGGAAATTTTAACTTTTTACATAAGATATAGGAAAGTAACTACACAGAGCAGATCCCATCTTCTCCTTTCTTAGACAAAAGTCTGTAATCAAGTGGCCAGACAATCAAGGCTATTGTTTGGTATTGAATTCCAGAGGGAGGAACAGGAACTTTAATGAAAGCAGTGGTCCCACATTATAGGGTGTGGTGTGATGACTTCTTTCAGTATATCAGTCATCATCTCTGTTTTTCTCCCCACTGGAAGTCAAGGCTGGTTCTCTCTTTCCACTCCTTCCCTCTGCCTGAGGTTGGCCTCCATTGTGCTGACTTGTTTATGCATCTATGCTCCGAAATGATTCCTTGAAGTTACCAGGTTTAAGGAAAAAGATAATGCCATCATCCCACTTTTCACAAGGAAGAATCAGAAAGTGTGCTTTCCTTGGGTCTCTCATATGACTTTTTTTCTTCTTTTCCCATGCCTATAGCCAAAAAAGGCATTCTAAATGCTAAAAGATATTGGCTTTTAAGTAAGATGCTTGAAGCAAAATGACCAAGGCATATACCACAAATAATGTATAACACTGAATGGCAATTCATTTACACACAAATACATAAAGGGAAAACACATAATTTCCAAGAGAACTTGAGGCATAAAATATAAGGAAAATACTTGTCTCAATAAAGAAATTGCTTATCCAACTCTAGTAGTAACACATTTAAAAGATTAATTTCCTCTTCTGAAAGCTCCTCTGCAATGGTAGATCTGTCCTTTTCCTCCCCTGTGAAATATGGAAATGTGCCTGCAACAATTTGTGAAAATAAACAGCATTCTTTGCCAGGGAAATCATAAGCTGAAACTGTCCTGGTTTAATATCTATACAGATACAATCCATACCCTCCAGAAATCTATTGTTTGTTATCTCAAACACATGTGAAGAGATGGATAGTTCAAATGCATTGTTTAAACGGAACTTTTATTTGTTGTGGCACTTTAAGGTTTCTTGAGGGACTTGTCTGTAAATTGCTACTGACAAATCTTAAAAGATGGAAGAGAAAAATGTGCTATTTTTTGAGTGTTGACTGTGTGTCAAAAATATACCGTTCCCCAAGAGAGAGGCTTGGTTTATATTAGGTGATATAATACAAGCACACAAATTTTCTGTAAAACGGCAAAAGGCTGTTCAACAAGGTGTCAAAATATAGGCTGCATGGTGGATATCCAATTTATAGTAGATAATCTCGAGAAAGTGTGGTGGAAAAATATATCTTAAAGAGGTATTTGAAACAGCCAAAGCATAAGGGGAAAAGCAGAGATACGGAGATGTGTAGAAGAAAAAGTCTCCACTGAGAGAACATTTTTCAGTTACCTGAAAGTTTCTTATTATTGAACTGTTCTTTAACAAGCAAAACCATTTTAGATTCTTTCAACACTCTGGTAGTAGCTTGTGAGAAATTTCTGTACTCCATGATTTACACATCTGTTACACTACTGAGCAAAGGGACACATATTAAAAATTCATCAATTTGCATTGATCTGAATTTATTTGCATAAAATAAAGGAAGAGGTTGCAGGTATACTGGCTTTGATCCACTCAGACTTCGTGTTTTGGAATGTTTTCAGGATTTCTGACTCCCCTTTGCATACACACTGTCTCATTAATATCTTGATCTTTACTCTTATCTTTATATAGTCAAGGAACTGTGGGGGAAAGAAAATGCAGTTAGAAAAAAATAATCTGTGGTAAAGCAATGAATGGTTCATCAGATGTGAGAAGAAATTGAAAGATTTCCTGCATGTGAGAGATTTTAGTATTCTTATTTACTTATGTTCCATATAATACCAATTGTCCCCTCCTTTACTCTCTCTCACCAATATCGTTCCTCTAAAACATATGGGATTTTATTTCAGTCTTTTTATCACAATTACAGATTTTTGCTGCCCAGACACAACACACAGAAGCTTTCTCTCACTCAGAAAAATCTCCCCAAAGTTTTCTGAGCACACCTGTACATTTTCCAATCCTTTTTCACTGTCCTTTTTAGAGTTCATGCTTTCATGAGGACTCTGCGGACAGGGATCTGGAGACCTCAGCCAAGGGTCAGGATTTAATTTTTTAGAGACAGAAATAAAAAGGAAGCCAGCTGCCCATCAATGATGAATTCTGGTATTGTTTTCAGGAGGAGGTAGAATGTTTGCCAGTCCTGGGTATCTCAGCTGGTCCATATGATTACAAGACATAGGAAATGCATTTTCTGTTAGGAAAACCTGCAGACAGAGAAGGTCTGAAATGCGCTTTTAATAGCGTGTGTGGTTTTAATGCTATTTCTTCTGTGGTATCATTTCTGTGATAAATGAATTCCTTACTAAAATCTGCACATGAGATATCACAGGCCAGAATTTTAAGGATCTTTTTTGTTTCCCAAATTTAGCTTGTAAGAAGCATGAAAACAAACTTACAATTTCAGGTACTACTTTGCACTGTACAGAGTAGCTACAATTTTTTACATTAAAAATAAACAACCGAGAAAGGCTGACTGTATTATAATCTGATTAGATTTTAGGATTATAAGAGAAAAGACAAGAAGAAAGAGCAGTGCTTTTTTCTCTGCACCGTTTTTGTATTAACAATGTCTAAACCTCCTTGAGCTTTGTAGGTTTTACCTTTAGGCTGAGCATTTATTTGAGTCAAAAAGATGAGAAGGTTCCTCACACCGGCAGTGGTTGGGCAGTGGAATAGCCTCCCCAGGGAAGTGGCCACAGCACCAGCCTGGCAGAGTTCAAGTATTTGAACAACACTCAATCACAAGGTGTGACTCCTGGGGTATCCTGTGCAGGGCCAGGAGCTGGACTTCAGTGACCCTTGTGTGTCCCTCCCAGCCCAGGAGATTCTGTTATTCTGTGGTTCGTTTGGTTATGTGGCATGAATTGTGTCACACCAGACAGTTCCCATGGCTGGAAGGGAAAGAAGGAGTTGTATCCAGCTGTGCTGCCACCTTGGTTCCATGGAAAAGCCATGGCTGTGTGGAGTGCATCAGTTATATTGCACAGGGACAGAGCCAAGGAGACAATCATTTGTCACAAAATGCTACAGCCACAGAGAGTAAGGCCATGCTCTCTGTTGCTTATCCACTGAGGGAATTCAGACTTCTTCCACCCCCCTGCATTCACAGCATCCAGTGAGCCCAGGAGACCTGCAGCATGTCACTTAGCTGGAGGTACAGACCTCTGGGTCCTGCAGGGATTTTTACCATTAGCCACTGAGTAGTGGCACCAGGATGAGCCTGGTGTTACCTGCAGGTAGAGAAGACAAGAAGCTGGGAAGGAGAAGGACCAGTTGTCACTCTTCTACAGCTCTGCTAAAGTCTCAAACTTTGCAGTTTCCCCCATAGGAGTGGTCTGGGTGGCTCCTATTTTGCCTGGTGTTTCTGCTCTGCTGTCAGAGCTGATGTCAAGTGTTTTACATGTGCTGGACAGGTGTGCAGGAACCTGGACAAAGGTGTCAAGTGACGCCAGGGATGAGGGTACTGAATGCCAGTCAGATCACCAGCTGACTGGTACACTTGGTTCAGCCTTTCAATGACTGTTTTCATTTATAATAGTGGCCAAGTTAAGGAAAAGGACTGGATTGGATGGAGAATAGTTTCTTGTGAGATGCTGAAATGTGTTTCCAGCACATAGAGTTTGTGATTTGTAATATAACATTAATGAAAGTATGCAAGAGAGTTCTGGGGGGTTGTTGTTGATTTGGTTTGTTGGTTGGTTAGTTGGTTGGTTGTTTTTAATAAAGCAGCCTATTCCGAGTAATTATTAGTTCCTTAATTTCTGAGAAAACCAGGTTCAAGCAACAACTCTTCCAAGGCAAGAGAAGTATGTTCTTTCCTTGGGGGGGGCTAGGATCCTTGCAGATCCTAGCAAATCTTGAAACTTATTCCTGTTTCACCTGGAAAAACATTGTAATGGAGGTAAACATCCTGAATTGGCCAGATAGTTTCAGATAAGAGCGAAGAAAACAGAAGATTCACAAACATCCCATGACTAAATATCATCTCCTTTTTTTCCACAGTCTCACAGAGAATTAATGTGGGACGTAGGAGGTTCCTATTGAATTCAGTCCTTTTCTGGGAAGGATTTCACCCACATTAGGACTCCAATCAAATTTACTGTAGGACATTCTCAACTAGAAATATGTTCTTGATAAGGATATTTTGTTTTATATAAATAATTAAGCATACCGGGAAGAATTAGAACAGAGATTTTTCGCCCTCTGATAATGTCTGCATGTCTTGATCTCCATCCTGTTATCTAAACCATAATATCGTTAATTTGCGTTTCTTCTTTCTTCCCTGCTCCGTATTCATAGTAGTTCTTGGACTGGTGGAATACAGGAGTACTGTTACTTCTGGCCAGAAACATCTTCCCTGGAGGAGGACAGTTTTGTAGAACTCCTCTTAGAGTGTCCCTAGGGGAGCATAAGGAGAGGCTTCATTTGTAACTAAGAAGCTCGCAATTAGTAGATACTTTTATCTACTCGTTTCAGTTATCTGTTGAAAATAACTCGTAGAATGTAAATAGTGTCTGCATGTGCCCACGTGAAATACATCAGGGCTGGCATCTCAAAGATGCAATTTTGTTAGCTGAAATACCTGGAGTGCTTGCTGACAAACTGGACTGCCATTAAGTGCCTAGATAATCACCCTCTTGAGCACATAGATCACCTATATATAGAGTAAGCGCCACCACCACATTATTAAGACTTCCATTATCCTGAGTGAAATGGAAACAAAATCTCTGTTTGTCCTTTCTCCTTTGCATTTTTAAGGACAGTTACAATGCTGTGAGCCCATTCCAGCAGGGAAATAATAGCTCTATTAAGATTTCTGGGTCAGTTCCAACTCATCCATAATCTGTACTCTGATCTTACTTAAAAAGGTTTTGATTTTGCACAGATTAACTATGAACCAGGTGAGGAGTTAATTGAGTGAGTTTGCTATGATAAAATTTCACTTGTTCAGTTTCATGGCGTATCGTCATGCAAGTATTTTTCTCCCTCTGCACTTGGATTTATTTATCTAAAGTTCTTAAACCAAGGAAAACAAGCTTTACATTGGTTTCTAATCAATATTTTCTTTGCATCCCTGCAACCAACAGCACAGGGTGACAATGTCATATTCAAGATAAATGGGTTTTGGAAATGCACTTTTCCTGTATAATTGAAAACAGAGCTACACATTAAAAAAGCATTTACTTTTTGATGTTCTCTTGTACAGGGGAAATTGTCTGGCAGAATGAGTCTACGTTTGTGCTTCAGAGAGGCAAGAACCTTTCTGATCTCTCCATGCCTATGGTCCCCTTCCATCATGCTCTCTAGAAGAGTAATTTATTGCACTTTTTCAGTTTTCTGAAAACAGAAAGTCCACCATTTCTTATTTGCTTTTTTTTTTTTTGTTAATTTGAACAAAACCCATTATTTTAAAAATAATCTTTTGCAAATGGTTCAAAAAACTCTTTCCAGAAATTAACTTTTATATTTTTTTTCTATTGCAAACCTTCATGACAGCAAAGAGGCTTAAAGAATGTTTCCATTTCTCTTTTTTACTATATTAAGCATTCATCTTTTAGAGCTCTTGCATTATTCATCTGTACCACCTTACTTTAAAGTTGTTTTATTCTTTAATACTATCTATGTTTTACAGTAATAATAATGTAATGATTTCTTGGAAAGAAGTATTTTGCTCACATCACTGATTTGTATTATAGCTTATCTTGCCAAATAGTTCAAATATATTTTGACTTCAAGTCTTTGCATGTTTTATGTTCAAATACTGTGCAAGTATTAGTTTTACAGCCAAAGGTACTGGTTTAAGTATAATAGTTAAAATCAGCCTTTTTCTGTTACTATGGAATTTACCCAGAAAATTCATATTTTCTCAAGTTATTCTATTAATTTTATAAATTTTTTTTCAGGACAATATGAGCAACAAAATGCAATTTGCCTCGTAGAGGGGGTGTATGACCCATGGTGTAATCATGTCATGTTCCCTAAATGCATCCTTTGAACAGGTGAAGGCTGTGGACTGCACACCAGAGGATGTGTTTCATTCAAGGAGAGTGCTGGCAACTGCACAAAAAGGAAATGTTGTTACACAAACATTTTCAACCTTTTCCTTTCATTCATTGTATAAACCTTACCTCCAACACTCAGCTTACACCTCTTATCATGCTAGACCACAGAAAAGGGAGAAGGTGGTAGCTGAAAATCAAATCAGATAAAGAAAGAAGCAATTGCTTGGGTTAAAGAATCAGAGCTTCTGATTCTCTGCCTGCTGCCTTGGCTGAGCGTCTTTTTACTCTGTTCATTGTTCAGCTCGGAATCTTATTAATCTCACACGGTTTCTTAAAGTCCACATAATGACAATGGCAAAAAAAAGTTAAAATTTGTTTGGATTTTTGCAGAGTTGTGTTTGAGGTTACTGTTGATGACTGCTCAGATATCTGGTACTTAACATGTTATATTATAATGGTGAGCACATTCTTAAAGTCCACAATTATTCCTAATTAGTTTCTACTCTTTGGCTTTAGTACATCAATAATTACAGTTTTCTGGATGTTAATAAGTAGATAAGCTGTAAAAATTTCTGGCAAAAATTCTAGAACTGGACTATCCCAAATCTCTATCTCTATTTTAAAATTATCTGATAGTTCTTCCAGAAATTACAGCCTACAGAAACAGTTCAAAACATTGCATTTTTGTCACTTCATGTTGAGTAAGAAATTCCATTTCCATCACCTGCTTCATGAGAATCACTGAAGAGGTTTATCAGGAATAAATTAGCATATTTTTAGGACCTCAGATTTGAAATGAACATAAATCCACTGATCCTTGATTGGTGAAAAAGCATCTATTGCATGAAAAAAGGTGATATTGAACAAAGTGAACCCTTTTCTTCTTGTCTCTGTAGTTCTTCCTGAAAGATGATTTTGAAGAGGGCCAAGGAAACAGCAATGACAACTAAACCATGAGCTTGTAGGTGCACCTGCTCTAATCAGACAGTAGAGAAAAAGTAATTTAATCATAACCCATTGGTTTTGCTGACATAGTTGCAGTGGGTTTAAAATAAGGGCTTTAAGTCTTATGTGCCTTGTAGTGTCATGAAGTTTCTAGGGCTCTTAAAGAAACAAACAAATGTTAATTTCTGCTGTTGTTAAGGAAAAATTCTCCCAATTCCTTTTGTTACCATATTATCTTCTCCTTTATTTACATTCTCCAGATCCTCTTGTATGAGCTCTTCCTTTCTGTAAAACCTGAGACTGTATGTACCAACATGTTTATGATCGTTCTCATTCAGTTTTATTTTGGCCTTGTATGGCTCATTTTCAGTAGAGAGCATTGTTTTGAAATTTAAATAGCACTTCAAATTCAACCACTGTGCCACACTTTAATTTAGCTGTTAATGTCCTACAGAGAATGCCACTCCCCTACTAGAGCTTGAGCAATTTTAAGTTGTTCCCTCAGATGCATTAACATTGCACAGGGCAGAAATACAATTTGATTGACAAGGAGATGTTTTAGCTGGAAAAGTCCTGAATGCAAACTTGACAAATAAACAAGCATGGCATGGAAATCACAGGAGGAAAAAAAAAAACCCAGGGAATGGCATGAGATTTTTTTTACAAAATTGCTTTTCTGGTAAAGTCACATTTCAAGCTGAATGATTAGCACTTACTCAGCAGATCACCATGCATCGACCTTGGTAGTATCACCACGGTCAGATTTGCATACATATCCACATGCATGAATAATTCTCAAATTTTCCATTACATTAGGCACAAACAGTTTATTTTTTTTAATATTTTTTTTTTATCAATCATGCATGAATGTCTTCTCCATTTTCCATTAGAAATGAAGAAAGTGGGTTGGCTCTCAGAATAACTTAGCACACTGGTGCCCTTTTTCCTTACAGCAGTTTCCCTGAAAAGCCCTCTTTCATATTAAACTTGTTTTTTGTAAAGTGATTTCCCCTTCTTCTGTAGTCATTAAGTAATGGCAAAATACTGATCATCCATGCCTGGGATGTGGTACCACTTGCTTTCAGATCACTGTCACTGACTGATACTCTGCAATAGCTTGATATATCTTATCATGTTATCAGGTATTACCTATTAATGCTAATAGCTTTCCCAGAGCAGTAGTGGAGAAACAGCAGGATTCTTTCTGTAAAAATAAGGTGGGAGATAGGGAATAACCTTTTTCCTTAGCAGCACATGGAGATGTCATTCTATAGCAAGTGTAATATTCTATACCCAGAACTCCTTTTCTTCTAATGCCTTCTCTAAGTTTTTATTTTCAAGGTGACTTAGCTCTTTATCATAACCACTTGCTACTAAAGCTGCACAGAAGATGGAAGTCCCATTTCTTCAAGGGTTTTTAAATTTTAAGATATAGATTTGCTTCAGATCTAAATGAAACATAATCATCAGCAAATTATTTATGTAGAAAAAAAGTCATATTACAGTATTTTTATTTTTCATTTTATAGTAATGTTCCTAAGCTACAAAATATCAATCTACAGATAAATCTTCATGAGATTTTAGTTTATCGGGTAGCTGGCTCAGAACATAGAGCATGCAACAGAGAAATTTCTAAAGACTTAAGCAGGTAGATTTAAATAATAGGGGAACTGCTGTGTGTATAGCTAATAAAATCCTTCAACTGTAGCTAGACTTCCAGTACGTAAGAAATATTTTGAATATTTGGAACTGATCTGAGATTTTTGCAACACTGAAAACAGCAATATCTGAGAAAATAGCTTCATTCATTTATTTATATTAGAAGCTACAGCATTCCTCAAGGTAAAATCTGGTTTTTTAAGCAGTAAATTCACTATATTAATCTTTAGAAGTAGGTTGTAGTTTTCAGTGTATTTTGTATGTCCACATAGCAAAAGTATTTTTCCTACATCTTTTCAATTTGCTGAGGGTGTGATTCTGAATCTTCCCTGCTTTTGTCATTTTTGTAGGTCATGCTTTAACCTACATCTCTAACATTTGCACAGCACAAGCAGTGCTTACTGTACCTTGACTTATTGCATTTTCTTCCACCATTGTCAATTCAATTGGACAAGAAATGGTTATAGCCTTTTGGAAGGTCACATATGATTCAAGGAGGAGTTTCTTACCTATGTGAAAGATGTGTTTTTTCTATAATTTGGGTTCATATAATTTAATCTGATGCTGTAAGATTCAGGAAGGCCAGTGACGTACCTCAGTGCAGCTACATGCTGTCCTGTTCACACCACCTAGTCCATATTTATAGCTGAAACTCTTAGTTTATGAAAAACATTTGTAATACTCTCATGCAGTCATGTAGTTATCATCTGCTAAGAGAAAGGGAACACTCTATGCAAACTCTTTCAAGTAAACCTTATTCTCATGCTTCATGAAGAAGGAAACTTTGTCATTCCAGTGTTGCTTTTAAACTGTTGACTCCAAGGATGAAATGTATTCAATGCTTTTATGAGCTTTAAAGAAGGAGGGATCAAGAGAAGGAGGTCATCCTCCTTGCCAAGTTATGGACATGAGAGTGTCTACAGTCCCAGCATAATACACCTGTGTGTGGGTGCAGTGTTCCTATCCTATGGAGATGGCATCACAGCCACCAGCTATAGCAGCACAGACCAAAGCTGGTGAATATGTCCTTAAGTGTTTCCTTTTTGCTCTTCATAGAACATCTCATCAGCATTGCCTGTGGTCTGGGAGAAACACAGTGAATAGCACCAAGAGGTTTGTTGGCAGAAAGGATAAAAGATCAAAAAAAGAAACTAAAGGAAGTATTCAAGCCAGCAGCTGGAGTAATGGTGTCGTGTTCTGATTTGCCTTTTGGCGATTAAAGTCTAGTCTTTATAGCTCAGAGTTTTGTATGTACCTTGAAGACCAATGGGTTTCATTGCCTTTTTAAGTTGGACAACTGTACAAACTCTGAAGTGTTTTCAGGTTAGGGGGTCACCCTTGCTGTGAACTGTACTGTATTCAACCTATAGATATTTTGCTTCATTTTTAAAAAGAAAAGACTGGGGTCCAGAAGTTAATTTTAAATATATAAGATACAGTGATCTTTATATAATTGCATATTAAACTGTTTTCTGTTGCCTAAAAGATCCAAATAACTGTGAGGATACATTACTCCTGATTGTTAAATACATTATTTTAAAAAATAAAATGTGCAAAAACTCCCCACCTGGGCTAAATATGTTTCAGATGAGATAGATGCATCCAAGTGAGGGAGTTCTGATTGACCTTAGGGCTGTAAAGGAGTTAGACAATGTAATAGTTAAATCACTAGCAATTATGTTTAAGAAAATGTGAAAAACTGAATACCAAACATATTATTTATCCTTGAAAGGGAGAGTATGGAGGACACGGAAAATTATAGCTCACGGCACTTAATTTAATCCCCGCAACAAATCATTAGGCAATCAATTTAAGTGTCTAGAAGGTAAGACAGTGATAAAAACTATAGTTCTTCCAGAGTAAATCAAGCCACACAAGCTTTGGTAAAGGTGGTAAATGTAAGATACTTTGACTTCAGTGCAATTCTTGGCACTATCTCAAATGGTATTCTGTGATTATGTGATTCTCAGAAGCATACTGAGAAACTGAGGTGAAGATGAAATCTTCACCAGATAGGTATGCAATTGGCCAGAAAAAAACCCCACAGATAACATATACTTATCACCAACATTTCAAGGCATCTTAAAAGCTCTAGGGGGACTCTTTGGAGCTCAGTTATATTTTATACTTTCTATAGTAACAGAAAATGGTATAAAGATTTCATTTATGCTGTTTGCAGCTGATACCGTGTGGGTATAAAAAAGGGCTAGCAAACCCTTTAGATAGAGATCAGAATGAGAATAAAAATCAGCTTTTGAAATAGACCCAAAGTCATGAAATTACAAAGTTACAAAGGCAAAACAATTGTTAACAAAAAAGCGTGTGAGATGTATACAGGTTGATAAAAGCAAATATTATTTTAACCTCTATTTTTTTGGTATGGTCTGTGTCAACAAAATGAGGCAGCCAACTTATTTTCTTTTGACTGTTTGTGAAGTCTTGGAACACTACACCAAGTTGCCAGCCTAGAACAGGTAGAAAACAACAGGTAGAATGCTGTGGCATACAAAAAATCCCTGAAAAACCACACAGTCACCGCATGCGACTTTGATCTGCAGAAAACAGGGGGCAAATGTGGCAGATATGGTAAGCATGAAAAGCTTTGCTGGTCACTGTTGGACCACTGGGTATTTAAATATAATATTTATATTATTTAGGCCCATATTGAGAACACTGTTATCTTGAGCTCAGCACCTTGGAGGGGATGCTCAGTCTAAGGGAAGGCAACTTTAAGTCTGATTGCTATGGTCTAGATCAAAAGTGTGCACAGGATAGTGAATGGAGTCAAAATCCAGGGTGGGGTGAAAAAGGGTGAGACCTGTACATCATGATAGTCGTTATATCATAACATCACCTGAATGATTCATTACTCTTGCTGGTCAAAGAAGCCATTTTCTATTCAAAGGAGTGAACAAAAAAGAATATAAAATCCATTTCTGAAACTGAGGCCCTTATAAGTGTTTAATTCGGATGAAGAAATTGAATAAATCCATGCTTCTGGGATTTAAATATTTCAAATGAACAATGAAGACATTGGACTGCTCTCTTAGATATGTATTTTAGTGTGTAGATTTTTAAGAAAGCTAAACTTATTTTGTGAATCTCGATGTGATTCTCATCTTCCGTTTGGCTTTGGTTCTTCAAAATCTCCCAACCCAGGGTTTTTGTTTTCTTTTTTTTTAATAGGCAGTATCAGCAAAGTTTTGATCAGTGATGATGCATTATTCTCTGTTGTCTTAGACACACAAAAATTACAAGTGACAGATGGGATTGAAATTGTTGAATTTTCATCTATCTGGGAATTATTTTACAGAAACAGACTTATTTTTTCTTCCCTCATCCCTACTGTCAGTTTATGACCTTCCCAACCTGACATGCCTGCTCAGGTTTTATTTGTCTCCTCCTGGGTGATGTGTAGCATGTGCAGAAAAGAGGAGCCTCCTCACTCAGTGAAGTGGTGTCAGTGGTGCATCTGGTCTCACGTCTCAGCTGTGTTAGAGGCAACTTTACTTGCAGTTTGCTTCTGTTTCTAATATATTGGAGATCTCTTCTACAGCCCAGACACCCACTGAACAGCAAAAAAGGATGTACCCACCTCTAACCTAATCAATCTGCACTTGGCTCCTCTGTGAGAAGCCCCAGTCTGTATTCACCATTGCAGTCATGAGTGAGGGAGACAGTTCCAGTCACAAAAAATATAATTACTTTGTTTCTGCAGCATATAAAAAGATCTCAACAAGAGCTGCTTCTAGCAGAACTAGGCATGTGTGTTTTGCTCATATCTCATAAAATCCTAAGCAGGAAATGTAAGCTTTACATTCCCAGTAGGAATATTAATACTGCTATGTTACATTTACTATGTTATATGCTACTTCAATTTAAGAAAATAAAGCACAATATGCTAAACAGTTTAGAAGAAAAATGAGCATGGAGAACACTTCACAGCTAATGGTTTCCAATACTATTCCTGGTATTCAGTACAAGTTTTCTTAGGGGATTCTCTAGTATTTTGCTGTGTACGTTTCAATGAAACATTTTTGTTCTTTCTTATGTAAACATTTAAAGTGCCAACAGCTTGTGTCAGTTTTGCTAAGCTGTACATGGGGGACTGAGAAGTGATGCTGCAAAACTGTGGAATGCTCCATGTAATTTCACAGTGATGACTACAGTAAAAACAATGGGGTGAGCAAAGGTGCTGCTCTAAAGATACCTCTGTGGGAAACAGCACGGAGACAAGTAATAGGAATACACTTGAGGAGAAAAAATTAGACACTTTCAAGTATAGGAATCATGTAAATAGAACAAAATATATCAGTTCAAAGAATAAGCATTATATACATTCATACCCAAAACTTTGGGCTATAAATTGAGAATTCAGTTTTGGAATTTGCGGAGGGAAAAAAAAGTACATTAACAATCACAAGACCAAAACATCCATTTGACACTGAAATAAAGATTGCAGGATGCATCAGTTGGGACATTTGTATTTGAGATACGAAAATAGTTACGTCAGAGTGGTGGTACATCCTTAGGAATATCATGTGAAATTTTAGTCATTCTGTTCGGGAAGAAAAAAAATTCAGACTGGGAGAGTTGTATGAGAGAACTGTCAAAATTATCAAGGGAACTGAGCTTTTTTCACATAAGGACTAAAATAGTCTGATTCATGTGGTTTTCAAAAATAACAAAAAAAAAAAAGGTAAAAAAAAGAAAGGAAAAAAGAAAACGGCAATAAACCTATTCCTTTAAATGTATAACTTGCTGCCTTGGGAAAGCATTATATAAGTTCTGCAATAATTTAAAACAAATGGCATTGATCTGGACTGAGAATCAATAAAGCAGAAGTCTGAAATTACAAGATATAGGTATCAAAAGACAGAAACTTTAAATAGAAATATTCTGTGAAGTGAATACTTCTGGAAACTGAAATCCTAGCATTTCAGCAATGGATAATAACAGTCATTCTGGAAAAGATCATGCATTTCAGTGTCTTTTAGTAAGAGTATTCACCATTAAGATAAAGGTAGTGATTGTAGTTGGACATAACTTCTGTAGTCCTTAAAAAGATGAGATGGTAAGCCAGCACTTATGCAACAGGAAGAAGCAGTTTCCATATTATTTGCTTCCTGTACCTCCATCCAGAATTGAATTTCAGCCATTTTCTTACTGAGATTGTTTCTGTGGATAGGATCTTTAAAAAAAAAATTTAAAAATCCTGTAACAGAAATAAAGAATTTTAATATATATTTTAATATATATGAGTCCATAAATAAAAGAGTTTTAGCTCAAAAGACTGAATGTCATAGAAAGTTTTTGACATCAGTGTTGAAAATGAAATATTCTTTAGAAGAAAATATCCTTAAAATTCCCTCATAAACAATCTAGATATATAAACTATTCCAAAATAATTTAAATGTACCAGTACTTAAACTTAAGGGCTCTTATACCAAGTTTACGTTAGCATAATTCCACTGACTTCATCAAGGTACATCACTAACAGATTTGATATCACCCAGAATTAAGCCTATCCTAGGCTTAACTTTGAAAGAAAAAGGCTGAGCTTATGTAGGGAAATATCCACATAGTACACTATGCAGGAAGTGATCTTCTGTGGCTGCAATTTAGGTTTCACATCTGTTTCACCACAAGAGTATGAATGGATCTTTTCTAATTTCCAAAGATCCATATAGCTTATGACTCTACATTATAAAGGAGTGGGTGCTTTTGATTTTTTGTTGTAGAAGATAATTTACATTTTGACATCTTGTTCTACAAATCCCCAATTTTTACAACATTGGGAGAATATTTTAAAATATGTCTGTCCAGCTGCATTTACTTCAAAGCTCCCTTTTGCATCTGGAATTGATCATCTATGTAACTTCCATAATACAAATGAAAGCACAAATTTATTACAATTTGCTAAGTATGAATTTCAAGGAAAAAGAACAATTTCAATTAAAAAAGCAAAGAAAGCAAGGTGTATTAAATTTTGACTGTATCCTGAGTACCAAATCTAGAAAAAACAGCTTTTATATGGGGTGCTCAGCACAGTCTAATATGCAAATCCTGGATGGACAAACTGTGCCAAAAATCAAAGTAAACTTCTGTGAAGGAAAAAATGGTGTTTTGGATCCATATGTATGCTCAGCTCCTGAGGTTCAGGGACCATTTACAGCAACATATAACATACAACAATTATTCTGCTTTGTTTTGATGGCTATATGCCCACAGTATAAATTCTGAACATTTTTAAAGAAAAAAAAGGAAATGTTTTACTAGTAGTGTGTCCGATTCAAGAAGAATTTGAGCATACATTCTTGGAGCATATTCTGTATCCCTTGTTATTTCATTATTTAAAATTGCAATGGTCATATTTCTTGCCTAGCCCCATTCAGGCTCTCTGCACAAACTGAATTTCATCCATTAAGCAGATTGAGGATGCTCCTACTATATTGTTAGTGTCATTGTCAGCAATGATTTATATTTAAGAGATGTGGACAAATGTACTCAGATTCATGTGTGGTGGTATTGTCCAGAAACTGGCTGTCATTGGTGGAAAAATAGATAATTTAATTTTAAATAAGTTGCCCATTATTCTCTACTTTAGCTTTATTAAGAGGCAATAATTACTCTGCTAGCCTAGCTCAGTATGTATTATTTCATCTTTTGTTATTAACTACTGGAATTACTATCCCTGCAGCTTGGAAAGGGCTCAATATTCTTTCATTCGACAGATGGCTTACCAAAATCTGGGTAAGTCTTAGCCATGAGAAAAAAAGCCTCCAAAACATTAGCCCCAGGAACAATTCATAGTACAAACAGCTGAATGTATGATTATTTTTTGTATTATACTGCAGCTAGCAATAGAAGAGAAAGTCAGAGTTTTTGTGATATTCTCTTTACACTCCCAAATGACATGGATCCACTAGGATGCAAAGAGATTGCCTGACTGTGTAGTACTGCTTTTCCAAATTAGACACATCCTTCCGTGTTCTTTGGGAGATGTAGATTTCAATTTACTTCCAAGAAAGTGGACTTGAAATGAGACCTTTCAATTCTCATTCAGAAAGTCTGACCTTACTCTGAAATTCTCAATGCCCGTGTAATCTTATAGTCATCCAGGCAGCTCTTTAGGACTTGGACCTCTGTCATTTTTTCATCGGACTAAGGTTTACAGGAAGAAGTAATTTGCTTTAGTTAAAACATGGGATAAGTGGAAAATGTGAATGAACTTTTCACCATAAATCTGAAATAGAAAACAGAAGGATCATGACACTTGGAAAACGAAAACAACTGCTTTTATTTTAACTTAACGCTACTGAAATAATAAAGGAGAAGGGAGCAGTTGTGAAACAGTAGAAGAAAGCAGCGTGTTGTCAAAAATGAGATTGTAAGAGATTAGCATTTTCTGTATGTGTGGGTAATTATGGCTGAAAGAAAACTGAGGTGTTAGCTGAAAATCTGTGATTTTTATAACCAGTACTTTGAATTGTTTCTGAGAATCAGATCCAAGCCGTCTTGCTCAAAATAAGTAGCCTTCCCCAGAAAGTGCCATACTGACTTGAGTTTACCAGATTGAAAACCAAGATGCTTACTGTGGGTAAGAACTCAAGATTTGGCCTTAGCTTGGGCAAAGGCAGTCATTTTTTTCATCACTTCTACACTGACACATACTGCACTCTAAATCATAGGCTAAGCCACCTCTAAAAATTGTCTCCATACTCTGCTTTAGATTGGTCATTTGTACCTACACACAAGAAGTATTGGTGTAACATAATTATGGATTTAGGGAACTTTGTCACCCTTCCTCTATCCTTTATTCACTTTGCTGCTCCTTTTCCTCTCATTTTCTTCAGGCAGGAAGAGCTGAGAGGGAAGAAATGACAGGTGGAAGAGGATATTCCTCCTGATTCAAAAGTTCTCTCATGAGGACCTTCCTTCCTAGGCTGCCATGGTGCCATTTCAGCCCCAGCAGCCCTGGTGTTATTGCTGATGGAAGACATTCTTGCAAAAGTATTATTCATTCACTTCTGCCTTCCTCCTCATGCAATCAAATTATAAATTACAAAAAAGTTGCAAATTCTCAGGAATGCCTTCTATTTGACTGTTACCACCTTAAACAAATTGCTCATTCCAGACCTCATTTTCCTTTCCCTCTTTTTTCAAATGACAATTTCCATTGTGCTCAATGAGACCTTTGATAATGAAGTTTTTAATCTGAAAAGGAAGGAACATATATGTTATTGATCTCTGATCACTGCTGTGGAATTCATTCTCAAATGTAGCACGGAAATTTCTTTCCAAGGTATTTATTATTTTGGATAAAATTATTCTAATTAGTAAAGTGGTTTTCTTTTTGTAAAAGAATGCTCAGTGTCAGCAACGCATGAGAACAAGAAAATATTACAACCTTTGTGGTAAGATGAGATAAATATGATTTGCTGGATGTTGAATGATTTGAAACATACTATAACATTGACTTATTAGGGAAAAGACAAGAAAATAAATGATGCAACTTTTTCTTAACTCTTTAGCTTTTCAAAAAGCTAAACCACTGTGATGCTATGTAAATAAAGAATGGCTAGCCTGAAGCAGAGAAATACAGCTAATTACGTGCTTTTCTAAGACAAGCCATGCTAATTTTTTCTAATGTTTACATTTCCATTTTAATGAGTTTTCCTAGCTTCCACAAAGTTTGTAGTTTTGTTCAAAAACCTAACAAAAAGAATTTATAGTGAAGTCTGGCTTCTATGACCCTGTGATTTTGACGGCAGGTTTTGTACAGGGTGTCTTTAGTAAGAATGACACCTGGAGACATAAGGAACACCTCATAAAGCAGCTCCATGACAATAGGACACTGATGAGTGACTGAACACACCACTCCTGCACTGAAGGGTTTGTGCTCATGGGAGTGTCTGGATACACAAAAAAGAGGAAGCCAGCAGTTATTAAACAGGCAGATCAACTACCCTGTCTATGTATTTGTAGATTTGTGTTGACTACTCTTCCTTGTTCCTCAATGATTAAATGATTAAAAATATGCTTTACCTTGAGAGTTACTAAATTGAAATTCAAGTGCAGGAACACAAATCATGAAGATATAAACTCTCAGGCATGTCTGTATTACAAAGATTTCTGTGCCTGACTGTTATACATCAACTGATTGACCAAATAATATCTACGACTATGTACTAATGAAAACCAAACCAAATAATATGCAAGTTGAATCCCTCTTGAAATTCAGTCAACCACTAGATGCCAGGTTTGAGGGTAAAAAAAAAAATCACACCTATATTGTAACATAGAAGAACGAGAATCCTATCAAACAGGCTGGGCTAGTTGAGAACAGTACACTGATACCAAGAAATAGTTTCTTTGAGAGAAAGAAATGCCTTTGAGGGATGCTGATTTCTAACTGGAGGTAGAGCATTTTATAAAATATAAAACTGATAAGCTCAAAAATAACAATAAAGGAGGACTGAGGGACTAACACGACTGCCAAAAAAAAAATCAGTACTTTATTTCATTGACAGCTCCTCTTTCAGTTCTTTTGATTAGCTTGGACACATCTTTTATTACTTTATGCATCACCTGTTATCCCTTGGAAAAAGGAAAATGTCACTCATAAAGTTAAGAAGTGAAGCCTAGTAGTGTAATATTTTTTTTCCATAAAAAAGATGGTAATAAAAGCAGAAAACCAACCATTTCTCTTGGTGATTATTACCACTCCAGAATATGGTAAGTGAATCAAATATTGTATTTTGAATATTTAGCATTTAACCTCATCTTCTTCATCAGGAAGTACAGAACATTTACGTATCTAGAGCTATACACTTGAGTAATTATCTAATAGCCATAACCAATGGTTCAGCCAAGTGGTAATTATCTGTACAACAAATTATTTTTAGGAGGTTGAATGCTTGCTATACTAGGCAGCTAAATGTCTTCAATAATGCTCATGATAAAGTTTGATGAAAATAAAGCTTTATGAGATTTTTTGCACATCTAACTTTGACTGACATTATTAGTATGGCTTTTGAATTCATCATTAATTTTTCTGGCATTCACAAATGTTCCCTATCATATGCTCTCTGTTCCCTCATGTTTATACTTGCACACACACACATTATTTGGGTCCCTTAACTGTCTAGCTCTTTGCAGTAAAGAGGCAAAATACACAGAAAAATCAAGTTATACAGGAAAAAGGTATTCAATCCTTCATTTTCCTTCTCAGTTCCTGACAATGCTACTGAGAGCAAACCCCTCATGGAGAGCAGACACTGTAAAAATAAAGGGCAAAAGAACAAATTATTCAGTACACACAGATCTGTTTGGTTTCATCTTCATCAGTGGAGGCATTGTGGTTTCGCATCAAAGTCCAGAAGCACCTGTTCTGGGGACCCTGCAATGTCAGTCATAATGGTATGTTTGCAAATTACTATCTTGAACAGGTTAGAGATTGAATAACAATAATAAGAATGTAGAGTTGTATGTTATCCCTCCTATTACACACACCTGTCAATAATCACCATAAATAGCTGTAGTAAGTAACATTTTTATGAATTTTAACAAATAAATATTTGATAAGAACCCTAGGGGTAGCTGGCCTGCCTACCAGGCCAACTTTAAGGACAATTTCTGAATAATAGACAAAGTGAACTGCTTGATTCTTTATTTAATGTTAATGTTATAGTGATCACAGGATCAAAGTTACAATTCATGTGCTAAAAAAACCATTTAATTTCTCTTTGGAAACATGACTTAATTTTCTCTTTAAATACTCCATTTATGGATTGGTTTCTAAAAGCTATAAAATCTCCAAGTATAAGTATTACACCTTGGAATTTAGTCTACATAAATGGTCTTTTATGGGATTGTGTAATTCTGCTGAAATGAGAGGTATCAACTGGGCAACTAAGTTTTGTTAACTGTTTACTACAGCTCCCAGACCAGATACTACCATCTCTTCAGATCTACATATGTGTGATTGTGTGAGTGCTCCCTAAATCTCTCTGTCTGAAATGAAATAGAATAAATTTTGTGGTTTATAGATGAGCTTCTTGCATTTTGGAAAGATGCACTGAGTTCATTCTCTGGCCCAGGAGAAAAGCAGTAAGGCATGATGTGATAAGAATAGACACCTTTTCATTCAAAAGAGAGTGGCTTTATTCAGAGTGCCTCCAGAATTATCCCTGTCCCAATTACTGCTCCCTGAACCCTAAGTGAGTGTTCTCCGTGGTGGTCTGATGCCTGCCTAAAACCACAGCAGAGAGAATGCTAGCAATAAATCATTACAGACAGAGCCAGGGCAATGCTTACAGACCTGACTTCTGGCCCTGTTTAATTTACTAATCCCACAAAACAAGGTAGCTGAAGATGAGAGCCAGTTCTAGTGCCAGGACTACTTTGGGGGCAAATGGGGTGGGTGGAGCAGAAAGTTTCTCCTTTATTAGGGAACATTCCTTTCCCCCATCTGGAATCAAACCCCCAGATCCTCATCTCTTCTCATTTTCCCTTTACTGCCAAGAGTGCAGATGAAAGCAGCTCGCTGCTGCCCCAGACAACTCAAACAAGACAAACTGCTGTACCTACAAATGTCATTCCCATTGAAGATCAATACACATAGATGTTAGTAAGATTTTATATCAAGATATCTCTTTGTTTTGAACGAAATTATTTGAAGATTTAAGAAAAAGTACATTGCTACACTTAAAAAAAGAAAAGAAGAAAAGAGAGCAAAAGATAACCAGCAACAGGAGGGGGAAAGGACTATTATGTTTTCACAATCAAACATACAAAATAAGGAAGATGTCTGAAATAAACCTGCCTGTGATTTTAATTTTTATCTTTAATTATAGAAATATCAAGAAATATTTCTAATTTCATTACTTACAGTGATGTGAAAGAACAAGCATGTAACAATGTTTCTTCAATGAACATATCACCTCATTTCAGTAGTAATGCAAAGCACTAGTACAGAAGCTTAAATGACAAATGCATATTAACTGTGTGCAGGAAGGTTTCATGTTGCCCTCAATTTTGGCACAACAATTTCATGTTTGATTTCGACACTTGAAACTTGGCTTTGGAAGTAGCTAAATGTCTTACCTTTTAGAGAAGTTGGTATGTGTGAATTTTACACCTTTTCATTCAAAATGCTTTCAAAATGCAGGAATTAAACCCTGGAGTCCTCTTCAGGGAAAATGTATAAATGACAATGTCATTATCATAAAATCACAGAATCATAGAATCACAGAATCAAATAGTCATAAAATCATACAATCATAGGTTGGAAGGGATTTGAAAGATCATCTTGTCCCAGTCCCTCCCACTGTGGGCAGGCAGATCTTCCACCAGACCTGGTTCAGGCTCTCAAAGTCCCATCTAACCTGGCCTTGAGCACTGGCAAGAATGGAGCTTACACAACTTCTCTGAGCAACCACTTCCAACATCTCATCACCTTCAGGTTAAAGAATATTTTCCCAGCATCCAATCAAAGCTATTCTCTTTCAGTTTGTACCCATTCCCCCATGTCCTGTCACTACATGCCCATATAAATAGTCTCTCAATTTTTTTATTGTAGGCTCACTTCAGGCACTGGAAGGCTACAGTTATGTCACCATGCAGCCTTGTCTTTTCCAGGCTGAACAATACCAATACTCTTAGCCTTTCGTCAGAAGAGAGCAACTTTATTCTTCTAATAAGCACAAATTTTTTAAAGTAGCTAAAAAATTCAGACTTTGATATAAGCAATAGATAAATATTTTTATCGATTTAAGCCCTTAATGGGGTCAGACCTTACATGAATCACAAAGAAGGACCACTCATCTTCATGTCCTCCAGTCAAGGGTCACTCATTGCTGTGCTTTGTGCACTACTTGTCTTTTGTTCCATGTGCAACTGGGGAAAGATATTATGGCAGGACCCATGATTGTCTCAGTTCCAGCCACCTTCGTAGGGAGTATGCTTTGAGCAGAAGTATGCTGAATTCTGCAGTATGCTGAATTCATTTAGCACATTTTGAAACTTTTTTTTGCATTACCAGTTGGTATATTTTCTAAAGGGATAATTTGTTACCTAACTTTGTACTCTACTTTTATTTAATTTAAATTTCTTGTTGAAAAGCAAAAAAGTCTCTTTATTTTCTCTATCTCTCTGAGTGATTCTGGCTTATAAATTGAAAGTTCTACCAGTCATAAATTACTTCACTTTCTCCAGCAAGATACTACAGAACGCTCTCTGACAAAAAGGTAAATTATTTACATTGTTCTAATTCCATCAGTCCTTATATAAAACAACATTATATTTAAATAATAAACTTCTTAAAGAAGGCCATCAGACCATTAAAGAACATAAACTATTTATGACAAAAAAATTTACAATTATTGTTTCTCAGCATAAAAATTTCCAACTGTCAGGCTTTGTGTTCAAAAAGACATCACTCAGGAGGAACCAAATTTGGAGGTAAAACTTTCTTCTCAGACTTCAGGTTATTCCAGTCAGGTGTTGTTACCAAAAACCAGTAAAAACAGAACTCCTTAACACTAATGTAGTATTAAGGAGGAGGCATTCTTTATTCAGCTGGATGCACATGGGGGTATCTCCTCCAAAATATTGTGCATACTGAGTGCAGAAAAATCTCCTGTTTAAATACTGTCTTAAATACTGTCTTAATACATATTAATAGGTTTTTCCAAAGGAAGCACACATATGATAATCATTTCCCCAAAATCACTTGAATGTGTTCCTTCCCATCAGCACATGCATTCTTCTGTCTCAGGGGTCACTTTGGTGGTCCCTGGTGATCAGTGACCCCAAAGTCATACTTGACTGGTGGGTGAACTGGGCTGGTTACTCAGTTCTTCTTGGTTAATGTTTAACATGGTGGTACAAACTAAGCATCATGTAGTTCCATAGGCTAGAGGGTTTGAAGATTAAGCATTGTATTAACCCCCAAGTTGTGCAAAGTGATTCACCTGCAGCCCCCGAAGGGCCTGACACTGCTGCAAACAGACATGTCCTGAAGGAAGCTGAAGTGCATTGGAATCCCCTGAGGAGTAGCTCCTGCCAACACCTGCAGCTTGTGGAGAGAAGTCCACACAGAACCAGGTTTTCTGGACAGAGCTGTGACACATGGGGGACTCACACTAAAGCAATTCATTCCCAAAGGACTGAGTATCATGGAAAGGTTCCATTCTGGACAAGGAAAGAATGGTAGAGAAAGTGTTATGGTCTCGCCACAACACCCATTCCACATTGTTCTGTGCTTACTCTGCTATTAACTGGCAATAAATTAAAATAATCTCTGAGCTAAGGGTTTTTTGCTGTTAAGGATAGCTGGTGAGTGACATTCCTTTCCTTATCTCAACCAATGACCTTTCCATCTTCTCTCTGTGTTCTGGAGAGAAGTAGTGAGAGAGCATCTGGGTGGCAGCCAGAAAAGGTTAACCTATCACAGTTGTCCTTATGGAATCATCTTTTTCTTAGTAATGTCCCTAGAATGAATAGAAGTAATTTCTGAAGCTTAAGGCTTTCAATTATCCATGAAAATATGTGCAGAAGCTTCTTAACTGATCTTTAATTGATCAACAGAAATTTTCCCTGTTGGCTTGTCCCAAAATCCTTAGTCATTCTTGAAATCTGGACTAATGTGTTGTCACAGGAACTGTTTAGTTTCCATAAATGAGAGGGTGACATTGTGATCAGGAGCAGTAACAGGTCAGCAAGGACACCAGCAGTCAAGACTCCACATATTGAAGTGTTTTCAGTGGTACACGATAAAATTTGAGGGTATTGCTCCTGACTCAGAGGCAGAAATCAGTTGCCAAATATAACAGAGTTTTTAATATTATTATTTGTTCAGTTTGATAACCAGAAATCTGTCTTTTTTTTCAACTTCTGACCTGCTTTTCCACTAATTGAATGGATATGCTCTCATTGCTGTAGTGTTTCCCAGCCATGTCCTGAGCTGAAAACAGTATGGAAAATATTGCTTACTATGGCAGAACCACAGCCAGATATTTTGATTTAAAAGCTTGAATTTATGAGTTGCTTTTCATGATGCTGTTCTCGATAGTATCTTCAATTTCTCTAGTCCAGTGTATGGATGCATTTCTAATGGGTTATCCTTGGCTGCTGAGGTGTGTGACTTTCCTTCTATGCTCGTGTGAAAGGAATGGTTAACAATGCTTTGTAACTGAGCTTCAGCAATGGGTTTTGACTGCTGCCAGGACCCACTGTGAGGCTGTACACAGGTAGGGACTGCTGTGAGCTCTCCAGGACTTTTCTGGGGCTTGAGCTGGGAGGGCACCCTGCATGGGGCAGACAGGGAAGTGTTTTCCCTAGGCATGGTGGAAATTGGTAATGTGGAAAGCTCCTGGGAGCAGATTTTGGGAATGGCCTTAGATGGTCCTTTCGGGCAAATATTGGACCTTGATGATCTCAAAGATATTTTCCAACCTAGTTGATTCTGAGTTTCTGTGAAGTCAATTCTGAAACTCTGTGCATGACATATTAATATAAGGAAATTATCACATTAGTGTATGTAACTCTGTCCAAAAAAGTCCACTGTGTTTGTGAGGAATGTGTTCATGATCCCACTCAGTTATGTTAGAGAACATTACACAACTAACTACCCCTTATTTTTTACCAAAAGCTGTAGTGCTCATCATAAACAGACAAGACCTCATTTGCAAGGCGCCTCAATCATTATAGACAATGTGGTAATGCTTTCCAGGTGGCAATTTAGCACCTAACATCTTAAATAAATTCCCCTTACTAATTTAACTTTATAAACATCTCCCCAACACTAAGAGGCCTGATTTATTCATTGCTTCTATTACAGAGGAAAAGCAAAGAACACCTGGTAAACTCTGCTTTTTTTTTTTTTTTTAATGTTGGGACATAAGCACAGCTTTTCGAAGCTGACAGTTCAGATGAGAACCTGACAGGAGGTCAGGAATGCTTCTTAGTCTTGTGGACAGAGTGTTCAGGATAAACTTAAATTTCACAGCAGCTATGACAGTCCACTCCCAAAGGCTAGATCTGTTAACAACTCTTGCTCTTCCATAATGCTCTAGAGAGCTTTCCTATCACTTCAGTTGTGAAGAAGCCATAAGGCATACACAAACTAAATGTCATCTTAATTGCTCTGGAAAAAAGACATTTGAAAAAACACTTGTGTGTTTGTCTTAATCCACTAAATATAATTTAACAAACCCCCACCCTGCCACACCTGCAGTTAATAGATTTTGGTACAGTTTCTCACTTGCATCAGTCAAACTGCTGTAATTTATTTTCCCATCTATTAAAGCGAAAGTCTTAGTAGCTGCTATTCCACAAATTAACATCAATATTGTAAGTATTGTGAAAAAATTTGAAGCCTTAATATTAAAATCAAATGAAGAACATATCAGTGGTTTTTTTTGTTAATACATTAAGCAGCTTGGCTTAAGTCACTTTTAATGTGAGGACTAGAACTCGGCAAATTGTGCTTTAAAGTATATATTTGATATAGCCACTATGATCACTTGTTATCAAAATGAAATCTTTTTCAACAAAAAGAAATGATGAAAACAGCAGAGGAAGCTTTTTCTAATTCAGATGACAATTTCCAGAAAGAGGACACAAAGGAAGAAAGAAAGAGATCTGATAGCATAGTTTGAAAGGTCATGATGGGATGAAACAATAGAAAAACAGTTACTCTAAAGAAACTGATGTGAGGAAAGATACCAGAGAGCAAAAGTGGTTTTGAAGTTCCAAACACTCACTACTTAAAGAGGACATGAAGGTGAGCATACAGCTTCTTCTGTTCAAATTCTGGTATGTTTCATTTAATAAAAGACAAGAATAAAACTTTTTTGAATATGGAAGGGCTAGGAATTATTTTTATTTTTCTTTTAAATAAGTCCCCGGGTCTTATAAGCTGTTCTCATACATGTATGATATGTATGAAAATAAAAACATTTTCTCAAGAAATGTTAAACAATATTTAAGTAGTACACACAGTAAGATAATAACAAAAAAAAGTCTGCTGCTCACAAGGATTTACTCCTTTCTTAAAAAATAAGGGGTCTTGTATTTAATTATCATACCTGAAACTATGCTAAATTATACCATCCTTCATAATTTTCATTGATTTCATTAATGTCTAACAGTGGCGTAGGGTAGTCAAGACCTGGTGGAAATGGGGAAATATTTAAGTAAAAAAAAATTACATTTGCAATTTCTCAGCAGAAAATCTAATAGAAATGCCTAGCTATCATCTCCAACTCCACAAAACCCATAATAACTGCCAAATGTGATGTCAAGGAAAAAAATCAGTATCAGTGAAAATAACATTTTATCTATTCCTTCTCTCATCTCTTTACTTGCATTGTTAAGTTAGTATTACTGTTTTTGAATGCAGACAAATATTCACCAAAAGAAACCCCTCTTAATATCACGTAAAAATCTTTTATTGCCATAGGACATTGATTTTTTTTTAGCTCTGTAGCTCAAAGAAGTGAAAGTATGTGCTAGGTTCATTTTATTAATTTTAATCCTGACACCAGGCCCATATGGGTTTGACTTTTGTCAAATTTACCATTGACAGTAATTTTGGATGTTGTAGGACTGTGGATATACAGATTCATACTGTATATAAGGTTCACTGTGGTGAATTCAAACTCGTGCTCTGAAATGCTGTTGTCGTTCTTAAAACCTGCATTTTAAAATTTTATGTAAGAAGATTTAGGCACTGTCTCCTGAGACACAGCACTACTGAAGTTTTCAAGATCAAAACTGTTTAAACACTGAACATAGGAAAAGAGAGTAGAGAGTACTTACTGGCTATAGGATCAGGAAAAAATTAAATAAATTTCAGGTATCTTTATATATTTAAGATAGATTAATTCCTTTAGCAATACCTTCTACCTGAGTTGCACCATTTATAAGGAGAAGAATTGCATGGAAGTTATGGGACTGCAGGTGCATGTAAGACTTTGTAGGACATGGCTTTCTTTATGCTTCTTTATGGTTTATGTCAGGGTTTATTCCTTTCTGACACACAGCCTGCACAGCTGTTTGCTCATTTCCTGCCCCTCTCCAACAGAAGAGGCATCAGAGAGAGAATCAGAAGGGTAAAACAGAAAACTCGTGGGTTGAGATAAAGACAATTGAACAGCTAAAGCAAAAGCTGTGCACGTAAGCAAAGCAAAAAGAGGAATTAATTTCATTCACCCCTCCCCGTGGTCAGGCAGGTGTTCAGCCATTCCCAGGAAAGCAGGGCTCCATCTCGTGTAATGGTGCCTCGGGAAGACAAACACTGTCACTGCCAACATGCCCCTTTCTTTTCCTTCACCCAGCTTTACATCCTAAACATGGTCTGGAATGTCCCTTTGGTTCACTTGGGGTCAGGTGCCCCAGCTGTGTCCCCTCCAACCCCTTGTGCACTCCCAGCCCACTCCCTGGTGGGGTGGGGTGAGGGGCTGGAAAGGACTTGGCTCTGTGTAACCAAAAAGCCTGCTCAGCAGTGACTAAAACATTCCTGTCTTCCCAACGTGTTTCCAGCATAAATCCAAAACAAAACCCCCTATCAGCTACTATGAGGAAAATTAACTCAACCCCAGGCAAAACCAAAACAAATTGGGAGAAACTTTTTTCCTATGTGACTGTGCCCTCTCTTTAGCATTTGGGGAAAAAAATACCACAAGTTCAATTAATTGTTAGAAACACGCACTAAATCTCACAAGAATGGATTATCTGTAGTTGCCAAATGTTGAAAAAAATGTAAAATGAGACAATTCTACATTTCTAGCTAATGCTTTTATCCATTTATGCTTAATTACTGATCCATGGCAAGAGAAGAAATTACTTCATTGCTGTGAGTCTTCTTTTGACTTTGGCAATATTCCCTAGAGGATTCTATCCAAGATTTTCTCTTGTGGGTCCATGCAGATTCTCCTATCCAAGATTTTCTCTGGTGAACTCATGCAGTCTCCTGCATTTTTTGTTAGTTTATGCAAAGCAGATATGTCAAGTAAGACATACACTAGAAGTAAATTCATGAATAAAATTTAAAATATCCACAAATCTCAGGAGCAGGCAAGGGCATTTTGGACTAAACTACAGCCTTGTGCCAGGCATTGCACCAGGAAAAATCTAACTATACGAGAAAATGAATGAATCTTAGAAGTAAAATCATTAATTTTACTCCTTTGTTAAAGAAAGTCTCTACTGCTACCCTAAGAAAATAAGAACACTAGAACCACAATTGATTTAGAGATGGTGGGAAGTATAATGACAAAGACCATTTTCAAATTTCCTGTTCCTTTTGCACTTCATCTCATTCAATAGGAGAGCAATAGATAGTAGCTGATGCTTGCTCAGATATTTCAAGATTTAAAGAGGCAGATGCTATAGTTCCTCTTAAGTGCTATGACCAAGCATAGCATTATTCCAATTATTTTTAGCAGAAAACCCACAAACATATATGATGCTGATTTCATTTTTAAAAATATACATAGATTGAAAAGAGATTCATCAATGAAGGTTGGGAATTTAAATAAAAATAAGAATTTTGACTGCAGTTTGAACTTCCTTAACTTTTTTGTTCTGGTCAGAAGCTGACTGTTATATGTAGGAGGATATAGAAAAAGTCCTTCCATGAACTAACAGTCATAAGACTGCAAAAGAAAGATGTTTCAAAAATCCTCACTGAATGATTATGCAAGCAGTAGCAACAGCAAAATTTTAATCTCCATTAGAAAAAATTGTCTCATGTCTTGCAAAATAAGCTTAAGTGCTCACACACATGGGTATAAAGTCTTAGGGGAAATATTTAAATGTATAAGAAACCTGTAGAGAGGACACTCTCTCTAAAACTTCAGAAATAACTGGCTAACAAATTCAGATCCAATGGCAAATGTTAAGATTTCCACCCATCTGCTTGCATATGAAACTGCTCTTTTTCTCCACTGTCTTCACACAAACCTAAACCAGAATAACTTAGGAAATGCCTCTGTAGAGGAATGTAGACAACTGTCTTCCTGCAATGGCTCCCTTTGGGCCAAGAGCATGACCCCATACTCCTGCACCTGTGAATTTAGACCCTGTTGGAAAGCAAATATGTTAACTTGAGCTCAGTGCTACACCAACATGAACTAAGTCCCCATTGGATCAGATCACAAAAGGAAAATATATTTACATTAAAACCTTTATGAACAAATATAAAGGTATGTAGTTCTTCTCCAGAAGGCAACAGTTAAAAAGAGGGTTTGTGTTCTAGCATGTTGATTGGCAAAAATGTGTTGGCACTGTTAAAGACAATTCTGAAGCAACTTAGGAGCTTTCCATCTTCTCACTTTAGATTTCACAAGATGTTGCAGTTCCCCTCATGGCCATTGTAAATGCTCCTTGAACATTTGGTCCCAGAGATATGGTGGTTCAGCACACTGAGGCTTTCATTAAATATGGTACTATTCATCCAGGGAGAATAAATAGATTGCTCCTTTGACTGACCACAGCCTCTTTGCTGGAGGAACTTTTCCTGGCAGGCCACTCCATTACAGAATCAGTCAAAAATGCAGTTCCTTTTTATACTTCAGTTCTAACAAGGTGTCCTTCACCTTCTTTGTACTTGATCGTACTCCTGTGCTATTCTGTACTAAAAGAAAGCACTCCTGTCTGTAATGCATAAGAATTTGTGTATTCTTGCTAAAACCCAAAAATGAATGGTGAGGACAATGAAAGGGATCTGCTGAAGCAAAAGGATCCAGTGGCTGAGATTGCATGCTAAAATTCCCATTTCTCAGGTGAAGCTGTGTAGTGAGAGAAGTTAGATTTCTAAGGTGGTTGAATTCCACTGAAAAAAAATGCATATAATTAAAATAACATCACTATTTATTAACAATTAGCACTATTAAGTCAGGAGTGATGTATGCATTTCAAGGACTTGGTTTCGTTTGCTTGAAATTCAAAGATATCTCATAATTCCTTGATAGGATGTTTAAAAAAGATAGAAAAACTAAGCAAAAATGTTCCACTGTTCAGAAATACATACATTACAAACCCCAAACTGTAATTTTATGGAAGTATTTGCTTTTTGTCTTCTCCTTCCTTTGGACTTAGCTGTACTTTATCCATCAAGCTGCCTGTCCCACCTTATTCTCCTTACAATGTTTGAGGAACCTGGATGTGTCTGAGATCAAGAGAAAGTAAAGTCAGGAAGGCTTTTCATTATTTTCCCTGTACTAGCACTAAAAAACTTTTAGCCTCTATGAAAAGAACTGAAAGTTTTGATCTGTGAAATTTAAAAGGGAACATACTGGGAAAAAAAAATAAAAAGGAAGCTCTATATAGACATTGGTATAATTTCTAAGTTTATATTGTGGGCACTGCTTTTCCCCTAACTCTCAGGATTACAGGTTTCTTTTAAAATATTTTTTCCACAACTTTTAATTCTTTTTTTAATTTGGAGCATTTTTAACTTACCAACTCAATGCAAAGATCAAGTTTTTTTATTTTATTAGAAACTTTATTCTAGAAAAGCTATTTTTTATTTTCAGGAAGGACTTTAACAGTTTCTTGCAGTAAGTTTAGTACTGTCACATGCAAAATGGATATTGTGTAATATTGAGGAGGAAAGGTGATTTCTAGCAAGTGGCACTAGATCCATCTGCCAAGGAACAGCCATCCCAAAGTTTTCCTTTCATATGGCTTCCTCTGGGAAGGGACCATCTTTATACAGAGCCCTACTCTACTTGCAAGCACATATGTTATTCAAAATGGTGCCATATAGTCACTTGGAAATGAGTCTTCTGGCACGAGGTTAGACAGAAGAAGAAAAATGTACTCTGTCTCTTTTTTTGCACTTTCCATGTTCCCAGTTTCCCCGCTTCCCCATTTCCATGTTTGTGTTCTTCTCCATCCTACACACAAAGGAACTGTGATGACTTATGCTGGGCTACAGAACATTTGTGCATGTATCTAACTTTTTAATTGTATCTTCCTTTTAGTTCAAGAAAACAAGTGCTGTCTGTGTGCATGTCTCACAAAAATGAAGTGTTTGCAACTGGGCTGCAATGCAATTCCCTTTCCAGCTAACACACCAAGGGAGCATGATACCTCTTGTATAGTCTCTGGCAATTCATGAAGATACATCATGAAATGTTTGAGACTCAAGATTTGGAGCCTTTGTAGTTGATGTGACCTAACACATCTGCAGATTCCAGCATAAAGCATGTAGCTAAGCTGTCAGAAGTAGCCAGCTCCTGCAATTAGAGAGCAGGTAGTCTCATTTATCAAGTAACATGGGAAGACATTTATCTTTAAAAATAATTCTTTAACTTACATATAATTTACCTAAAATCTTCTTGTGTGTTTATGCCATGAATGGACTTTGCATCATACATTGGCTCCGTGAGTGGCTGCGAAGATATTTTTTGCTCTTTTAGGATATATTAAGTAAAGAAATTGGTAGAAAACTGCTGGCAAGATTTTGGACAGAGGATGAAGGAAGCAGCACCCGGGTTCCTGTGCTACAAACTTTCTGTAGTTATGTGGTGTGTGGGAGGAGGAGCAGGGTTAAAGTTTTCAGATCATGAATGGTCAGGTCCACCACATGGGTAGTGTCAGACACATCTCCTTCCTTGCTGGAGCTTTGTGATGATGATGCATGTGTGCCCTAATTAGTGTGGGCACTAATTAAAGACATCCAACTAAATTTTAGTTACTATTTCTAAATAGAAGACATACCTAGTTTATACAGAACCATATTCTTTCACCCTTACACTGAGTTTGCAACACCTTGGGAACCCCTGGCAGAGTAAGGAGCTAATTAATGCGAACAGTGTGGTGGAATTTGGCTCTAGGTGATGATGTTAAAATATTATTTCTACTAACTAGAACTAAATACTACATTAGGTGCAATCTAGTACCATGATGAAGATCCAAAGGATGTGGGAAGCCTTTCATTATTCCAAACATAAGAGCTCAGCTGCTCAGTGTAGGCAGGAGCATGGTATGTGCAGAGGCTGCTTAGCTATGCAATCATCATAAAGGAAGGAGTCCATAATGGAAGTTGTGAAAAATCTAAGAAATGGGGGTTTTTTTGCACACATTAGGAGATGGAAAAGCACATGTTGTATTTGCAGAACATTCTTCTTAGACTCTGCAGGAACTCCACTTATAAAATATTTAAGTCACTGTGTTTATTCCCAAGAAGATAGGAAAGAAAAGATTATTTTCTAATCCCAGAATGTTCTTTGGAAGACTGGGCTAAGAAGAAGTATCAGAAAAAGAGCAAACAGAATCATTTAATTATATCTGGTGACCTTCAAATAGATACAGTCTGAGAAATAACACATGCAAGGAAAGAAACCAAGATATATTCAGAATTAAGACAAAATTGTGAAACAAATAGGTGGAAAAAGTGTGAGGAGGGATACAAATACTGCATTTAAAACTGCTGCTGAGACTGTGTAAACCACTAGAAATTATGCTAATGGAATAATGGAAATATTTGCCTCTTTTTAAACATCTTTATTTTGCTCCAATTTTGACAATCTTTGTGGTTGTGCAGTACTACTATTTAGATCATCCATTTCCATTTGCTTCTGAAAAGTCACAGAGTGGAGATCAAGGGAGTAGATCATTGTTGCAGTGTGAGTTAACATGGTAAATTTAAAATGTAATAAATTTACAAAACACTAATTTGTCTTCAGTAGCGTTTTATGTGTACATTTTGTTCTTTTTAAGATCATATGAGATACCTTAATCTACCTCAGAAAACAATTATTCAAGAAATGTAAAATATAAGTGACTGCATGAGTATTTGATATGGAGAAGCTAAAAGAAACAAGTAAAATATAATGTAAAGTGAAAAAAAATCCTTGCATACAGAAAATAAACCTAACAAAAATACTGCAGTAAGACCTACATTCTTGTGACAAAATAAAAAAAATGAGAGAGAGAACTGGAAGGTAAAAAGTAAACTGATATGATTTAACAGCAAGTCATATGAGGTTACTCTAGCTAAAATATCTCCAGTGAACATAATTGGCAGCAGCCTAAATTACTGCAAGCTATTATAAATTAAGATGACTGAAATTATTATAAATAGCCAGCGATATAAAACAAACAGATTGTTTTCCTTAATGAAACTCAAGAGTTTGGAAAAGAGTCAGTGAATTGGCTCGATAACCAAGAATTTAAAGTTGCAGATAAGGAAATTAGGTACTGCTGGGAAGTTAAACTATTTGTTCCCATTAACTTTCAGGGCAGCAGCTGAAAGTGTGGATATCCAGAACCTGACTTCTTCTGAAGGCGAAGATGAGGACAGTGAAGCAGGGACTCAAAATCATACTTGATATTCACATAGATTGTATGACTATTAACTGTTAAACTATTTTATGTGCAGGAGAATATAAAGCTTAAATCTTCAGGGCTCTTGAAATTAAGAGGCAATCACTATGATGATCAGGATCTCCTACAGAGCTTTGTGCTTTTCAACTACAGCTAGTTTTTTTTGTCACCACTGGAAGCAGGACATCAGACTTGGCAGATAATGTGTCACAAAGAAATACTGGGGGAGAAGGAAAACAAAACAACCCCGAAACCAAACATGGAGGAATTTACCAAACAATTTCCTGGTGTCAATAATATATTTTGTGGACAAAATTTCATACTTTAGCACTAAACCCATGACCTCTAAATCACAATATACCACCTCCCCTGAAAAAAAAAAAAAAATCAAACTACTGTTCTGGCAAAACTGGATAGTATGAAATACTTTACCTGTAAGAGATGGGATTTTTTGGTTTGTTTTGTGGGGTTTTGTGGGGTTTTTTCTGCTTTTAGTAAGAATAATTAGTGGAAAACAAGTGTATAATGTACAAATTGAAAAGAAAGCTGAGTGTGTGGAAGAAACTTAGTAATTGCAGTGGCAGATGGGTTTGCCTCAAAGAGACAACATTGTTACTTTACGTGACATTCTCTATATAGAGTCTCCTCAAGTCATCTGTCCAAGCAAAAATAACTAATTTTTTTTCTCCTTTTTGGATTCATCAATATGATGCAGCTGCTGCCTCAGCTGGAGAAAGAATCATTTTCCTCAAGTAAGAAATATTAAGTAAGGGTGAATGCCAAAAGGAGGACGGCTTTGAAATTGAAACTGAATATAGACTGCCCTGAACGTCAGATTATTTTTGGTATTTGAAGAAATAGTAAAAGCATGGTTTTTGTATTCTATAATTGAACGTTTAAAGCAGCCTCAAATGATACATAGGCTGTATTCTTAACTAACATTTTAATAAAACTATGATAAAAGTTTTGAATTTAAAAATGCAAGATTAAAGGGAAAGTTAAATTTTATATCTCAAAATTATGACATTTTCTAAATAAAAATGGACCTAATTTCTCACTTGATATATAAAAATAATCAGGAATCACTACAAAGATGAAGGAAATTGCTATATTGCCTTAATGGCCTATATTTTTCTCAAGTAACACTGGGAAAAAAAAAAGAGACTAAAGACTCAGATAGTAGCTTGTTGTTTTAGTCTTGAGTGACCTACAGGATTCCTTCAGTCTTGAATGCAGCTATACCTCATAAATAAAACAGAAAAAAGAATCATAATCCTCTATTACTTGAGGTGAAGGAATTCTCCCATTATTAGCTTGAAGAAAAGTGGTGCTATCATAAGAACTGTTATTTTCTCTCTGGAATACAAACCCACACACACACTTTAAAACACAACAACTGATGAAATCCACGACCTTTTGAGAAACTGCAGCAGTTACAAGTCTCCAACCAAACCATCAGGGCTGCTAACATGGCCAGTGACTAAAAGTGGCCATCAGATTCTGTAATGAACCAGTTTTCACAAAAAAAAATTAGAATGGAAAAAAATGGCATTACAAATTATGCATGAAGAATGGATAATTTTTTACTCACATTGGCACTGACATTCCACAAGCTCACAGGAAAACTGGTCTTAGTAATAATATGACTCTCATAATTTTTGTCTGGAAATAGGTTAAAGTAATGAGGTTTTTTGTGAAAATGCTGAATACTTGTAATAAATCAATTGGTCAAATACACACCTCATGCTGTTAAAACTGTGGAAAAGTATTTTGTTTTCCTCTTGCCAAATTTTAGTCAGTTTTCTAAGGTATTAATCTTCTGAAACAGTCCTTTTTTCCCAAATAAAGTGAACTTATTAATGGCTTTCATGCCATTTGTAGTGAGTATTCAGTTGATTTCTCTTATGTTCAAAATCAATTGTTACACTTTTTAGAAATCTGGTTCCAAATCATTAAAAGATAGGGCATTCAAAGCTCCAGTGAGTCCAGTTGTCTGTCTAATATAGAAGTCATTCAAATAAAAATAAAAGGATGCTGAAATAACTAATGACAATCAAAAAGGGTTTATGTAACTTTTATTTAACTCTGCCAAACAATCATGATATAAAAAATTTGGATGCCAAAAAAACCCTCAGAAATTATAGCAGATATTGACAAGATATTTTACTTTAATATCACAGTTGTTAAAAAAAGAATTTCTCTAAATCAGAGTAGATCATTAGAACTGGATGAAGACTAGCTAAATGCAAAAATAAAAGCAGTTTGCCAATGCATCATCATAGCTCAGATACCATCTTGACAAAGAGATCTGAGTTTTCCTTCATAATAGTTCAATGTTTCTAACAAATTTATGGGACAAAATCAATTTAATCAGTGACAATTTGTCTAGACTTTCTAGACTGGTAAAAATTTTTAATGCATGTCTGTTTTGCACAGTGGTCTGGATCAATTGAGGAGGTGATCTCCACTGTAAAAAATATTAATTAACAGAAGTAAATAGAGCTCCATATGTCTAAGAATAATAACTGTTGACAGGGGAATTTGATGACAGTACTGAGATCTCAGTTGTACTGATAGCTATCCTAGGGGAAACTGTCAGTATATTGTTATAATTAGGAAAGAAAGTGTTATCTTTGAAATACAAGTTGCAGAGTATTAAGATGAAGTAGAGAGAAAAATTCACCTCTGCATACATTATCTGGGTCCCATTTTGATGTCCAGAATAAAAGAAAAAATGGAAAATTCACAAAGAACTTTATTAATTATGTCCATCTGAAAAGCATTTTTATCGTATGGAAAATAGGAAGATCAATGCATGTAATATGCTCAAAAAGGGATTAAGATGATCTGCTGGTGATCTAGAAGTAACAACAGTATAGGAAGTAACTCAATATCTCTGCTTACTATGAAAAGTGGTATGAAAACCTGATGAAATCTCGTTTAATCTTTCAAGGTAATTTACCAAATAGTACATCTCTAGGGATGTGCTAGATCTAGAAGTTTTTACAGTGACTGGATAATTATCCCATGGCTGTGCTAAAATTTAAACAGACATTTTTTGTTGAACGAAGGAATTGCTGGGAGAGCTTCTTCAGTCTGTGTTATTTAGGGAGTCAGGCTATTAAAGTTCATAATGTTCACTGTAATTTCAAAATCTATTAAACTTATTTGATTGAGTCTTTTACTCCCCTCTTATACCTTTTACAAGGAGCTAAAATGGTGGGGAAAAGCACAGACTACATCTAGCCTTGGAAAGTGAAATCAGTTGATTCAGAAAGTGTTGTGATAGTTAACAGAATATTTAATTGAAAAAAGCCCTTGAGAATTTTACTGTGGAAGAGCACACAAGCTTGGAACTGCCTACATCTTCTTATTAAAGGCTCTTAACTGATGAGATTGCCAATTAAATGAACAATTATTTGTGCTAATTAAAATATGATATAGTAATATATTTTCCACTGGTTCAAGATATATTAAAGTGAGCTTACGGAGGAACTACCTTAACAAATCATATCTGAACAAACTGTCTTTTAGCTAAAAGTATGGGAAAGAACTAGCTGCCCTATATAAACTTCCCATATAGCCTTTGCCTATGAAGAATTTCTGAGAAAACATTTGAAATGAAGCTCTTAAATTAGATATAAAAGTAACAAGCTATAAATATGCAACCTTGGCAACAAATTGGAAGAGTTGTGGGATAGGATTTGTCTGACCATATTTTAGAAGTTAATTTTAGGCTTAAATTATTGGATCACAGACTATCTCACTTGTCTACATTGATTCCCTAGAATCCATGACCTATGTTAGGTACAATTGGATAGATGTACTGGAAGCCTAGGCATCACTCATATTTAAACTCCAAAATATGAAAAAGAAATGGTATATAAGGAATGAGTGCTTTGGAAGGCTGACAGGGAAGCAAGGAAGTGCATCATATTGAACCTCTGTTGTAGAATCAGTTTAAAAGACTGTGCAAGGTCCCACACCCACCTCATCCCACTTAGTCCATGCAATCCCTGCTAATCCCTGCAGTGCTGTGGTCACCAGAGGGATCAGATTAGCATCACTGCTAATCCCTGTAGTGCAGGTACAGGGCTAAATACAACCAAGTGACCCCACCCTTCCTTCATATGGTCCGATATCTGAGGCTTGCAGAGGATAAAATGGCATGAAAACACAAACTACCATGCAGCAGCTAAACCTGCTGTGACCCATGGGAAGGTCAGGAAAGGTGACAGAAATGAGGCAGGCTGGAGCTCCATAAATTGTGATGGGTATAGTGGCACTGGCTAAGGCAGAGCTCTCCACCTGGGAAAGCCTGAAGGAATTATTGACTTTCAGTATGTATATGCCCTCGTTTTGGTTCTTGGACGTAGCATGGAATGCACTTTGTTTAACTTTCTTGAAAATCTCAGAATTACAGAAATAACTGTACCTAAAACATATGCTGCACTGAAATCTCAACTGCCCATTGCTAGGGAATTTCCCTCCCTTGCAACAACCTACCCACTGCTTTTTTAAAAAAGGGAATCATAACTAATATATACCTTGCTCAGAGCAAACAAGGCTGTCTAATTTGTCCTGCCACAGTAAAAGGCTCATGCCTCTTCCTGAGAGTTTGACTGACCCAAAACCTAGAGATACTCAAAATGAAGTTTAAAAAAAAAGTATATTTAGAGGATGGTCATAAAATGCACAAAGTAACTTGAAAGCAATGCAGCAGGGAGAAATAAAGTAGCAGGACAGCAACTTAACATCAACAGCTGCGTTTCCCTGGATCAGCCCAGTTTCCAGTAATTGATTTTTGACTCAACAGCTAAAAAAGTCAGGGCATCTCTGGAAATTAGGTTTGCTTCAAACTCAGTTCCTGAGTCTTATATTAATGTTTGTGTGTTTTGAGTTTTTTTCCAAACACTTGATCTGAATGTGAAGTTGGAGAATTGGATCTTTCTTCAATTTTTTGTTTCAGTACTTTAGCTAAGGCTTCCGATTGGCTTTTTAGTTGAGTGCAATGTACCAAAATTAAAAAAAAAAAAGGAAAAATCAAATAAAATCTTTCTTTCTACTGACCAGTCTGTAGCTGTAACTGGTAAACATGAAGCAGCTGCTGAATCTTTAGAATAATTGTGACATCTGAGAAGCCGGATAATCACTGGAACAATTTTCTCTCTATTTAACCTAATCTGTGTGTATTCAACAGTCTGGCCCTTCACAGGGTAAATACAGCAGCCATGCAGATGGGGAAAGAGAGAAGGAATGACTGTCTAGCCATGCTGTTACTATGTAACAAGGAGTGGAATAAATAAATTGTCCTTAAAATTATCAGATTCAGACTAAGCTCCTTGGTTCTGTTTTACTGCTATTCTGAAACATTGCATGTTATTAATTTTAATATGTTGCAGAATTGCCCAAATGAATGGATCAGAAACTATTGCTCTCACAAATGGAAATGATTAATGTGCATTTTCAATTGGTACTTGATGGATTTTTACTCTGTGGTGATATTTCTAGTTGAAATCCTTGTCCCAGTGAAATCAAGTGAACAGGCAATTTGTCACTGATTTCAAACTACCAAACTTTCATGGTGGCACTTTGTTTTCATTGGTTTGGGCCTCATTTATCTAGCCATTGTACTTGGGCAGAGAGATAGTATATCACATATTCATGGCTGGAAAGCTCTATAAATGTGATGAGAGCTGTACTATTATAAATACCATTCACTGACTAAATAATGTATGGGAGCTCTAACTAATGTAAGCTTCTTTAAAGCTCTGAGTATGTAAGCAATGTTTTTGTAAGCCCTTTAAAGTATCTGAGAGATTAGATAAAAACGTCTTACTAGTTCTGAAAGACATAGTTCACGCATGACTCAGATGAACATTGCATTTCCTTTGGTTCCCCCATGCCCTTCTCTTTACACCATCTGAGGTTGCCCTTTAATGGAGAGAACAAAGGGCAGGATACATAAAATTAAAATGAACAAACAGTTTCCTTTAAATACCCTTATTTAAAAGAACTCTCTGTTCTTTTACTTTTATTTATTTAAAGGTGAATTTACTTGCTACTTTTTCCATGATACTGATTCTTTATGCCTTGAATCTCCCCACTGAGTTAAGAAACAAAACCTTAAAACCATGAACATCTAGATGAGAGACTGATTAAATCTTTTCAAATCTTGAATCCTTATTTTCTTTACTGATCTGCTGTGGGGAATCTGTAGGGCACCCCATGAGAGCCCTATCTGTCATGAGTGGGGCAGGATGAGGCAGATGAGCAGTGACCAAGCCTAGGACAAGCCCTGTGAAGATGCTCTCAGGCTGAGCTGCACGGACTCTTTCAGATGCTCTCACTATTCAGTGCTACTGTTGCCCAGAAAATTCAGCTACTGGTCTGAAAATCTATTGTTTTTTTCCTGACTAAATTAAACTGAAGTTGTACAAGGAGAGACAGCAGAAGACATCTTCATTTTAGAAGCCTTGTATGTACTTGTCTAATATGTTGGACTGTGAAATTTAAGTCAGGCTTGCAAGTTAGGATTGGAGTAGGGACTTGGACTTAGGTATCACTTGTCACTGCCTTAGCCTTTTTAGCTACACTGGGATATCTTTCTCACCTTCAGATCCTCTTTGAGAAGTTTAAACAATATTTCTGTATATGTGAAGCAGTATTTTCTGAAAAATAATCTGTTGAAAAATCATTTGACTTGTTATATTCTTTGCTGTAGTGCAGTTCTGAAAGATCTAGATCCTGATTAGAGGAGGAGAAAACCTGGGCATGGAGGCTGTGAACAGAGCCAAAACATATTCAGGTGGAGCTTTAGTCTGTTACAGTTTAAGGCTTGTAAAAAATAAAAAAGAATTAAAAGAATTCCTCCAAAAACCCCACAAGTTTATCCATTAGTTTATCAATTGCCTTCCTGAGATGCTTTTATCCCTCACTTTCAGTGAGAAAATTTATGTAAAGTCTTCAGTTGCTGCCTCAGGCCTTTGTAAAAAATGCTATTGCAGATACCCTTTGGTTGCTCTTAGTTGTGTGGACTATGGTCACACATTAAAAATGGACTTAATGTGTTCCTTGCTGCCCAAATAATATGGTGCTGAATATTATGGCAAGGTATCATTTAATATAAGACATTAGATTTCCTGAAACACTTTCTGTTTCACATCTCACTCCAGAGCAATTGGCAGGATCAATAATGGGCACAGCTGTTTCCACAAGGAATGTAAATTCCTGGTTTCCCAATACTGGCATTTTATTTCATGAATGACTGTCATAAAAAAGAATGAGAATTCTGTCTGGAAGTATCAAAACATTATTTTAGGGTGAGACTTGTTGCTATAACTAGAATTAAACAGATTTTGGTTTTACTTGTATTGTTAGACCAAATAATAATTATTGAGCTCCTCAAGAGTGGGATATATTTGAGGAATTTCATGCCAGTATCTTGGGGAGCCATAGAAAAAATAATGAAAGTGTGTAGTTTAATCTGCTTTATTAAAAAAAAAAAAGACATTTTAATGTTTCTAATTCAAAATACAGTGTTATTACTGTGTATTAATTTTGTTTCTGTATCTTAATTTTGTCACAAGAGTTGACCTGAACCATCAAAAGTGATGGAAATCAGAAATATGCTTATGGATGAGGGATAAATGCACTGTCATTTGCTACATCTGTCAGTTATAAGGCAGCTTTACAGAGTGATAAATTGGAAATAAAAAACAAATATACAGCAATACAGGCAATCGGGTTAAATAAACTCATACTAGCAGCAGGTCATGAGACCAGATTCTTTACATTACTGTTCCTTTCTAGGGCTTGACAGATGTAAGGAAGAGAAATGTACAGCTGAAAATCATTTCTTCATCAGGTGATACTATGAGGTCATTATAAGTTACAACAGAAGGCAGCTAGGTGACAACATTCATCCTGCAGGGAGCAAGGTAAAACTGCTGCACATTACAGGTGGCATTCCCACATTTGCACACTTATTTATAACTGAGATCATTTGAGAAACTAGAAATGTAAGAACAATCCCAGATGCCTTTCCTGGACTGAAAATTTGGTTTTATTTGTAGAATATACTTTTCTACATGGTAGATTTATAGAGAAATCACATTGCTCTAATTTAAATATACCAAGAGAGACTTCATCTGAGAGCACTTCAATCATTCCTGCACATGTTTTTCAGATGGTGCAGCATGCTGCCTCTGGTGTGCCCTCCTGTACCACCATATCCACCTCCTCCATGATCATTTTGGGATGATTCATTCTTCATTCTTGCACCGATGAATCACTGTGCCCACAATCCTCATGTGCGTGTCCGTATTAAAGCTTAGAATTTCGGAGAACAAGATGACAATGTTCAGAAGACCTGATGTTACATAAATGTACTCTTGTACTATTTTCATCTGTTCCATCTTTGAAAGGCTACAATGAACAAAACATTACTGCGTTGGTGTATGAGAAGCAAGGCTTTAGCAGGACACTGTTCACATTCCACCTGTGACTTAGCCCATACGTATTTTCCTACGGCTGCTTGAAGTTTTGTTGTTTAAAATACAAGGCTTTTTTATCCCATTGATATTATTTCTATGTGATTTTATTTATTTATCTGTGAACTAATTGTATTTATTTTCAGTGACTAGTCAAATTCTGTTGTACCAAGTAATAGTCACATGAGAAAGAGAAGATAGACTGCCACCTTTAGTATAAATGGCAACTGTGATACATCAGTCTGCCAGGAATCAAGTCAAACCAAATTAATGCAAACGCATGTCACCCTAATGAAATAAGTAGAACTCTAAATTATGTTTTCAAATGTTCCGTGCTCAAGATCTAGCGAACATATTCAGCAGAGTAAAGAACAGAGTCAAGTAGTGTACCCTCTGGAAAGAGTCTTTGCCACACAGTGAGTTACTGCAACATAGAAAGTTATTATTTATGCACTCTATAGCGAGGTTCTGAGTCTGTTTTGATCTCCGGATGACTGTAAAACAAGAAAAATAAGTCAAAAACTCTAATGACTCTAACAGGAAAAATGTCTGAAAGCCACAGATGAAGTTATGAAGAAATTATTCCCATAACTGTATTTGACCCATTCTGCCAAATGATAAGAAACTTTTGTTTACCACAAATCAGAGCATCGTTCAGACTGGGAGGGACCTCAGGAGTTCTTTGGTTCAACCTTCAGCTCACAGCAGGGGCAGCTCTGAGGTCAGAGCAGGCTGCTCAGGTCTTCATCCATTCAGGGATTAGAAAGTTCCAAGGACAGAAACTGCACAAAATCCTTGGGCAACCTGTGCCACTGTCTGTGTTTATGGGAAAACAACTCTCCTTATATCTGTTGTGACCCTCTCTAGTTTCCACTCGTGTCAGTTGTCTCTTACCCTTCTACCAAAGTGATGAGCCCAGCCCTGTCCCCTGTGCAAACTCTGCAGGTGCTGCAGATGCTGTTATGTACTTCCAAAGTTATCTCTGTTCCAAGGTGAGCATGTCTAGCTCCCCCAGTTTTCCCCACAGCACAAATGCTCCAGCTCCCACCACAGTGGTGGTTTCTGCTGAACAGCCTCCAGTTCCTTGACGTCTTCCTTGTACTCTGGGCTGACATCTGGATGTGGTATGCAGGTGTGCTGCAGTGAGTGTTGAGCAGAAGAAATAATCACTAGCTCTGCTCCTGCAGCCCAAGATGCCATTGGCTGTTTCTGCTTTTGGGGCACACTTCTGGCCAATGTCCAGCTTACTGCCCCCAGGAAGCCTCGGTCCTTTCCCACAGACTTGCTTCCCAAACAGTTGATCCCCAGCCTATGTCACTTGGAGGGGTTCATCTGCCCTAGATATGGAATTCTGCTTTTTGTTCTTGTTGAATTCTGTAAGATTCCCACTGCACCATTCCCCCAGCCACTTTGAATTGCTCTGGATGGCAGCTATGCACTTAAGTATAGGAGCTGCCCCTCCCCTTTGCTTGGGGTTAAGAGCAAACATGAACAAGGAGTCTGTAAGCTCCTCTAGCTCATGGATAGGGGTGTCAAACAAGGCAGGTCCCAGGACAGACTCCAGTTGTGCTCCCCTTGTCACTGGCCTCCAGGTAAGGTATATAACTACTGCCCTCAACCATTCAACTGTGCCTTTATTGATTTTCTTGTTCATCCATTCTTCTTTACCCAGAGACTAAAGCTTCTTTATATGGATGCAAGATGATTGTGGAAAACAGTGTAGAAAATATTGCTGAAGTCAAGTTAAGTTATGTCTAGTGCTCTTTCCTTGCCCACGAATCCACTCATTTTATTATGAAAGGCAATGAGGTTCTCTGTTTTACTGCAGAAGGCAAACAGTTTGGTCAGGCATGATTTGCACTTGATAAATCATTTCTGTTCATTTCTGATCACCTTCACCTTCATGTTCACAGAGATGTGCTCTACATCTCTGTGAGGACTCATTCTGTTGTTTTACTAATGTGTATAAATACCTGATGGGAGGAAGCAAAGGAGACAGAGCCAGGTTTTTCTCAGTGATGCTCAGTGACAGCATAAGAGACAACAGGCACAAGCTGAAATACCATAAATGTCCTTTAAACATAAATAAAACACCACTCTTTTTCTGAGGGGGTGAGGTTGGTCAAACACTGGAACAGGTCATCCAGACAGATTGTGGAATATCTATTCTTGGAGATATTGAAAACCTGACTGGAGACAGTTCTGAGCAAGCTAGTGTAGGTGACTCTGCTTTGAGCAGGGATGTTGGGCTAGACCACCTCCAGCATTATCTTCCAGATGCAGCCATTCTGTAATTTCTCTCAAGCAGCCTTTTACTCAGCCACAGCCAGTCTGTATCCTCTTTCTTGAGCCCCTTTGAGAAGCAGAGGATTGTGAGACTTTGTGGTGATGGCTGAGGCAGAGAAGGCACTGACTACCTCAGACTCATCTGTGTTCACTGTCACTAAATCAAACATGCTGTTCAGCCACAGCTCCACCTACCAGGCCACATCCTACTAAAATTACCTCTTCTGATTGCTCTTTCTCTCCCTTGTGAACACTAGAGCATTAGCTTTGTGGACAGCACTCCTGTATGTCTGGGAAATATTTCTAAAGTCCTCCTTTGTAATCTGCTCCCCCACCAACTCCCAGCTTAGCCCCATCAGTTTGCTGATATGTCTATTTGTTTTCCCGAGTATTAGAATGGATCATTCGTGCCCTCAGACGTAGTCTGCTCTTAAAGAACTACCAGCTTTGCTGAGCAGCTCCTCTCCTCTGATCTGCTTCCCATGGGATGACACTTAACAGCTCCCTGACCGATCTAAAGCCTGTTTTCCTGGAGTCCGGGAGCTTTTCTCCAGTCCTATTCCCCATGAGACATTCATGATTTCACATATTCTACAACCAAGTGTCGCGACTTTAGCAAACTCCACATATGATGGTTCTTTCACAGCCTCTTCATTTTCACTCCTCTCCTCATTACAGCCGATATCTGGGTAAGGAATGGGACATTGTCATCTGAATATGATGAAAACAAGATGTTAAGATGCATAAACCAATAAACTGTTCAGACTGAAGGATCATAAACTGCTTCAGAGGCAACTAAAATTGTACATTATAGCATCTAATCTGAATAATATACTTAGATGCTAACCATGAATAGTAAATTTCGAATGAGTATTTGTAAATTGCCTGGTATTATGAAAGCTTAAAAATTATTGGCATGTATGAAGCTAGCTATAATTTAAAGAAATGTTGACTTTCTATTTACATACTCACTACTTCACTGTTTACAATATTTATTAACTTGGATTTTCTGAGTTGCTGTTTTACTTTCCACCTTGCAAACTGAAACTAAACTAAACTTGCAATTTTAGCTTGGAACACCTCAGATAAGGAAGTCAACATGCAATCCAAAGTATGGCATGGCCACTGACTTCATGCAACACTGAATCAGAGATCATATTTATACAGAGATGGTTTTGGCAGGTGAATGATCACCTTGGGGCAAGTGAAGCTATAAAGTTGTCATTTCCCACAAAAGCTCTGTTTATGCAGACCAGGGCACAATGGTGGTTCCATTGTGGAAACTATTTTCCTGGATTTCTGTTTTTTTAAACTGCCCTTGTGTTATTGAAAAGATAGCTATAAGAACTTTTTTCTTCAAAACTAAAATTGCCCCTCTATATTTTTGACAAGTAAAGCACTGGTGGAGGTTCTATTTCTTTTTTTTTTTTTTGCTTGTTTTGGGGAATAGAATACCTTTGTGACCATGACCATGACCTCAAAGGAGCCTTAGTGAGTATAATTTACACTCCGTGTATTTAATGCCAGCTTTCATAGAATAATATTCTGCCAGGATTTCTATCTAAAAATATTTTGATGCTGCTGGTATTTTCAGAGACAGAGATAGCAGGTTTAGGATTTTATTGAAGATTTTCAGTTAAGAGCACACAGTTTGTATTCTTGTCTGAATGCCAGAAGAACTTACTAACCTTCAAAACCATCATAAATATTTACTTCTGCACTGTTTTTGCATCACATTCTATCATGATTATATACTACACTGTGAATTAAATGTTGATTTCAAACACTGTGAGAGAGCAACACAGTGAATATCTTTTGACTAATAGTTTTTTGGTAACTAATAACATTTTTTTGGTAACTAATAGTTTTTAATGGTAACATTTCAGATGAAAATGCATGCACGTGTTGTCTTTGAAGATGTAATTAAATGAGTGCCAAAAATGTTGGAAACATCAGGAAATGCCATGATTTTTTGGATTAACAATTTTGGACATAATCTTTTCTTGCGGTGTGGAGATTTTATGTTTATTTCCACTGTACACCAAGATAAGAATACACTTCACAGGTATGTGCAATGAGATGGATCTTCTTCATGGAGGTGAATTGTATTGCATGCAAGCTGTCTTCCATGTAAATATTTAATTAGCTGCTCTTATTGAGATGTAATCATTCAGCATCTTTGCTCAGTTCAAGTGGAATACATTATATAAGAGATGACACTAAGGTCTGAAAAGGGTGACAGCCTTTCTGCTGCATCACTCGGAGCTTGATTTTCCAATAGTCCACCACACGGTTCAGAAAAATCTGTGTTAGATGGCAGCTTCACCATGATACAGAGGAGGTGACGCAGGGGACAGCTCATGGGGAAAGGATTAGAGAAGGCAAGGATGACTTTGGAAGATGAACTGGAAACAAATCTGCACTGTTCAGGTAGTTCAGGCAAAAAAAAAGCATGTTAAGCAATTGTTCCCAAATTTCCTGTGAAGTGAAATACCAGGGACAGGCTGAAGTTGTGCAGAAATGCACGCTATGAATAGGAAGTTTTACCACTGCAGAGTTTTAAAGGCTGTTACCCAAACACAATACCCAATATGCTGTGAGAAAAGGGAAAGTATTTCTAAAAGGGAGACAGGAAGACAAAGCACTTCATAAGAAAGTGCTTGTGAAAATGTGGCACACAGGACTGCATGGAAACCAATAGAAACTAAGAGCAAAGAGACACCAATCAAGTAAAATATATCTAGAAAGAACAGGACGTTAAGAGTCCTCCCTTTCTCAGTGGGAATCTGAGCAGAGAATTCAGTCTATTTAGTTTTTAAGAACAAGTGTTGCTTGGATGTGGATGTGGTATATTTTTCATGTACTGTATAAAGTTCAGAACTAGACCAATTATAATTATCAACAAAGACTTTTCTTTACAAGAGGTATCGTGTCCTGGATAAACTCCATTATAATAAATTGGATTTAGCTTATCTAATTTTAAATTCAAACTTATTTGGCAATTAATATTGAACATTATTTTTTTTATTTGGCAAAGCCATTTAGAATCTGTCAAGATAAAAGCCATGCATATACAGCTACAATTATTTATATGCAGATATCCTTCCTCCTGCAGGCTATTCCTATACTGAGTTTTCCAGAGGTGTGGAAACACATTTTAATTATAAACTAGATAAAGCATGGTGGTTTTAGTATAATTTATGTAGAAAACTTTACTTTTGTGTATGTTTTAAGTATGCAGCCATAGCAATATAGAGTGTCTGTCACTTTTAATCTTTCCTTGCCTAGTTGTGACATTCACTTTGAACTGTGTTCACCTTCTAGATAATCTTTTATGGGCTTCTTGAAGAATCTGCAGAAACGCTTTTAAAAACTCTAAAACTGATTTCTGTAGCAGAAACTTGTTTATGAAATTAAAAAGCAACAAAGCCTTGTGTATTTCTACCATAATAAATTTAAATTTGGGACCACATCACATCTTTCTGTCTGACATTCCTTCCTAGTCACAGATGCAACTGTCCACTTATTCCACAGAGGAATAAGGAAGAATCCAGATTTTAAACCTCTTTAATTCCAATTTATGAAAGTGAAGAATAGGGCTGGATAGATTTAATAATTTTACAGATTTAAAAATACCACCTTCCAGGTTTGTATTCTAATTATGTAAGGGAAATAAAAATATTTATTCATCTCTCCCTTTTTTTTCAGACAAACTTTTAGAATATTTTGGTTCCCAGCAGCTGGTTTGATGGAACCCTAGAGATAATTTTTATATGGCTTTGCTGGTGTAGAGTGGCTTCAGAGTTTCATTGGCAATCACATCAATGCCAGCAGCCTTGGCTCTGCAGGTGGCAGTGGCACACTCCATTCCTTTAGTGGTGGCCCACAGAGCAGCACTTTTCTCCAGCCTCTGTGATGTTGCCACACACAGCATTCTTGGCCAGCCTTTCCCTGTGTGGATGCCTGGACACATTTCTGCACTGGGCACATGGGGGATTCCATTGGACTGCTTGGAGGGTCAGTGGGTGCTCACATCAATGCTTCTTCCTCAGGTTTTGCCTGTGCATTTACATGGACTTCAAGAGCTTATTCATCCTTGTGCCTCAAATATGTGCTGCAACCAATTTTTTTTTTTTCATCATGAAGTGAAAACTTTCTGTAAAGAGATGCACTGGTCTCTTCTAGCACAAGAAATTTTATCCTGTGTATCTTCATAATGGAACTTTCCAGTGAAGCTGCAATGTTCTTCGAGAGCATGTGGGAAGGTGTTAAAATATTCATCAGATTCATTCTCTTCTTGAAATTTGCATAGAACTTGTATCTCAGAAATGAAACCTCAGGAAAGGGTAAAATGTTTACAAAATTTACTGACTTAACATAATTTTGTTGTTTCATTCAGAACAATACAATTTAATTAGCTTTTGATTTTGATGCTTAAATATGGCCTCTCCTATAATTCAGCTTCAGAATTAAATGCTATAAGGGATGAAATCTTGTAGGAGGGAGACTCAAGCATGTTCTAATGAATGTTGTCAAGAATGCCATTATAGTCCAGGAACAATTTCCAAGCAGCCTTTTACTACTGAAAAAACTCCGCTCATTGGCAAGATCTTTTAAAGTGGCAGCCTTCACCCCCACATTAAATTAGAAGTGTCTGTTTTAGTGTCCTGTGGCTGAATCTTTTTAAACTTAGTTGTGGTACACGGATTATAGATTAATTGGGAACATATATTTGGTGGGAGGTTGCACACAATTTTCATGGGCAGGTATGGTCTTAGCCAAGTAAATTCTACTTGCTTCTCTTGGAGGAGAAGGTATGGATTGGCTTAAGTTGGCCACCTCAATTATTACATGAAACAATATATAAGGAACTAGGTGATGTGGATTTGCTTCTTGGATCTGGCATTGATCTGCTGGGTAATGGGAAATCAGTTTTCTCTTGTGTCTTTCTGTTTTCTTTTCCCCTTCTTTTGTTCTGCATTGCATCTGGTCTCAAGGAGATTGAGGAGAGTTTAGGCTTTCTGATGCCCTTGTTACTCCTTCTAGTTTTGTCTCTAGAAAAGTGAACCAAATTTAAAGCATTGATTCCGTGAAATACTAAAGATAGATTTAATTGCAAACAGCTATTTTCCAAAACTGATAGTTACTTCAGTTGGGAAATATAAATTTTAGAGCTGCAGTTCATATAAACGCTTTTAAAAGATGAGCAAATAAATAGCAAAGAAACAAGAAAAAATAGACCTTACTACCTTTGCAGTTCTCTTTAATTAGAAAAAAATATGACAGATTTCTAAAATTACTGACAACTCCTTCATATGTTGGGATTTTTAAAAGATTGTTCAGAAAATTTCACTCAGAATGCCAGATACCCATGGGTAACCAATCATTCACTGAGATATTCTACCACATCAACCATCCTATCCCATCCTGTGGGAAAGAAATTATTTGTTAGAGGAGCACAAAAAGTCTGCTTTGATTTCAAATAAGCTGCAGAGAAGAAAATTGTCTTCCTCTAATGTCTGGCTAATGGCTTACAAGGAGTAACTAATAGTATAATTGTCTTCAGTAACAATTCTACTGAAGTAAAAATCAAGAGGGATTTTGCTGTGTTTTTCATTTCTTCCTAGCTAGAGACATAGGGCAAGCTGCCTAGTCCTCTATAAATTGATGGTGATACATGAATTATAAATGACAGATGGGTGCCTTAGTTTGCAAGGTCGTAGCTAAGTTGTCAGGCAAAATGCAAGGAGGCAATACTGATTGTGTTCTATATCAGGCCATACTTTCAACTCAGCCTTATTGCTGCTCATGAAAGAATATAGGAAGTAAAGAAACAGTATTTTGAGTGTAATTCATAGCTGTTTCACAAGAATTCCCTATACAATTTTTCTGTTACTACAGCAGACAAAGAGTTTGTGCGGGATGGGGACTACAGCACTTTCTTTTGAAATGCAAATACTTGAAAACTAGGGAGATCACAGAGAAGATTTACTCACCATAGAGTCTTAGGACTCCTATGATGTTTTAGGAGGGACAGATGGTCTGTCAAGTCTCCAAGCCTAATTTCTTGTGAATCTTTAAGTTCCATGTGCTGTTTTAGGATACCTGCTCTGGTGGAACTTGAGTGTAATTAGGCCCCCAAAGGTGCAATACGAGTTAAAAACTGGTCCCCTAAATCCAGTGACAATTTATGATGGATGTTCTAGGGGCAGAGACACTCTAGGCATAAACAGAATTTTCAGGTCATGAATATCTCTATAAAATAAATGTACACTGCAACATATTCCATGCAACTTCTCAGAATCATGCTTCTTTCCCTGCTCTGGCACCAAGACTCAGAGACACAAAACCAGACATGCTATGCTGTGAAACTTCAATGGAGGCAGTTGCCCAGTTTCTAGAAGCAAGAGAATGATAACCAATAGACTTAAAATCCAAAAACCTACATGCAACTGCACAGCTGTGTCTGATATGTTAGCAGCCCTCTGTATCTTCTTGAATACATGTGTAATGCCCTGTTCAAGAATTTTTTGGTTTTAGTGAAAATTTTTGGTGTATAATTTTTTTCAATGTTTGATATACTGTGATATATGTGTACAGCACCTATGATAAATTGTACATCCCTTGAACTAAAAAATAAAAAAAAATGTAGAAAGAAATTTTCTTTCTACATCATAGAGGAGTTTGAAAATGACATTTTCAAGTACATTAACCTCAGTACTGTGAAATATTGGCTATGCCAGCAATGAAAGGAAACCCACAGTCTTTGTGAACAGAAGTGGTACTGGAAAGTCACAAAGGAAAGAGATACCCAGACAAATACCATTCACCAGTTTCTCTATCAGTGTGAGGCTGATGTTACCTCTCAAATTCATGAAAATCAAAACCAATAACATATGCCAGATTCTGCAGCCCAGCCCTTACTGACAGAAACGCTGATGTCAACATCTCTTCCTCAGAGACATATGAGACTGTGGCAATGGCCTTCTCCTTCTTCTGGAACACCATTCCAGATTTCTCCCTGTCCCTTCTGAGATGTGGAAATCAGAAGAAACAACTGACTGTGTAGTTGTTCACCCAAAACCCATGGACAAGGCTCAGCTGTACTGCAGCCTTCATTAATGGTTGGATTAAAAGTATATCAAACACATCATTGATTTTTCCCAAACTAATGAAGCAAATCAAAGAGCAGTGATAGAATTAAACCAGCCCTAAACAAACCTGGTAGTACTCCAAGGTACAACTGGTACCTAAGTAAAACCTTCTGCACATGGAATTTCTCCAACAGAATTCTCAGCATGAAGAAGCTTCATAGTGTGTTATTTTGGTTTGGGAACAGCTTCAGCCTCAGAAAAACAAAAATATAAATTCCATTTTCCAATACTATTACATCTAGGTAGATGTTAAAAGTTTAGCAAGTGAATAAGTATCAAACAAATAATTCTGTTTTTTTCTAAACTACCCGTGAATTAAAATTTACTATGGAAGTTTTTCAGTGAAATAAAATAAAAATATTCTCTTGTCTGCTGCCTCTCTTTTGTCACTTACCATTCTTTCCTGGTCCCCAGGTTTTCCACAAATCTCTTTTGCCACTCCTTCTAGTTACTGCCATTTCCTATTTAGTTACTAGTCATAGACCTGCAGCCAACCCTCTTGCACAGTAGCAAAGCCTGCTGAGATATATTATGTATTTTTCATTTGCAGTTCCAACTAGAGGGTGCTGAGGGTCAGAGTCTTGCTGAAGTCCATAAGCTATAAATAAATACTGCCATAAATTCTATAAAAATTTTTCCATTATGCTTTGATTTTGGAAATCACTTGCAGAATTACTGAGTAATAGTGGTGGTACCTCTGCAATCCTACAATGTAGCAGTTAGGCAACTTCTTTGGGAGGCAGTGCTGCCAAGACCAATCCCTACTCTGCCTGATTCAGACCGAGGCTTTGAATTTAAGTCTGCTACCTCAGCAAGTTCAGCTGATTTGGAAAAATTATTAAGAAAAATTATTTAGAAAAATTATTAAATTATTAAACCACTAGTAGGGTTCTTTGTGCAGCCCTTGGTGTTTTTCATTTTTGGTTGTTTTGGTTTTTTCCCCCTAGGGAAATTAATTTCTCTCATTCTACTCTACATAAACACTAAATTGATCCTGATCATACTTACAGAGAGCAGGAGAGGGCTAACACAGGCTGACAATACGCCACAAATAAAAAAGATTTTTTTGAAAAGTAACCACAGGTTTTAGGTTTGATAATGAACTTTTGTGTTTTTTTCAATATGAGTATCTCGTGGAAGCATGTATTCCCATCCTGTGTCTGTCATGATGGAGCACAAGATCTCCCGTGATCACTGGAGGATCCTGATGCATGCTCTGCCACTGTGGTCAGACCAAGGATTGTGCTCTCTAAGCAGCTCAAGCCCTGCACAACAACAGGAGGGCTGGACTCAGGTGCTCTTACCTTCTGTGTCCCTTTCTTCCCAAAATATGTCAAATCTGAGAATGGCTTATAAGTGTTTACAAACATTCTGTAGTCCCCCACAAAACTCCTAAACAGGTTACTTCACAGGAAGCTATCCCGGGGCAAATCCTCCAACTGTGTAACAGCAACCTGTTCCCTTCTGAATGTATTATTCTGACAGAGATAAATGTATAATTAGTGTTTTATTTAACCTATTTTGCAGTCTCCATGGTATGCTATCTCACAGAATAACGTTCTTCTTTGCATAATTATAGAAACGAAGGGAAATTACATTCAGATGAGAAGAAAACAGTGCTTACAATTTCACCTTTTCCCTCCAGAAACCCAAATGAAGTGAAGAATTAAATATAGGAGTAAGTTAATGATAATTCCTGAGAAGGAAACAACAGAAAACAGAAAACAGAAAACCAAGCATTTCTTACTTTTTCAATGAAAATAAGGAATAGTTTCATTGGAACTAGAGCATCAGGGAATAGCCATTGTCATTCATTGTCCTCATAGTAAATCAGTTTTTATTACTGAGCAGAGTCAAGCCTGAGATCTTTGCCAGCTTGTTCTTAGCCTCCAAGAAGATATTGGAAAGTTATATGAGAATCTCTTTCCTAGTTTTGATCCTAAAGAATGGTTGAGTTATTTTACTGAAAGCCTAATTCAGGGATAAAAAAAGAAAAAAAGAAAAAAGAAAATCAGCATGTGGCCACAAAAAAAGGAAAGAAAAAAAAAGAAAAGGTGGACTAGTAAATGAAATACAAGGAATTAAAATTCAACAAAGACTGTAAAATCTTAGCTAAAGATGTTGTCAGTAGCCACAGAGATAACAGAATAGTTTAGGTACCTATGTATATAATTATACTTGATTATCATCCCTGAATGTTTTATTGAATTATTTTCATTAATACATGTTAATGTAAATTACACTAAAAAATTGCTCAGATATTAAAAGAGAACTCTTCTTTGAAATTATTTCAGGAACGTAGAGGTTTTTTTTAAAAGGGAAATATTTTTAAAGTATAAATCTTTTTACTTCCTGTTAAAAAGTCTTTCTAAAACGTACTTCACAGCCAGTTGCTATTTCTCTTAAAATAGCTGGAATTACCAAAAGCACCAGACATTTTTCTCACAGATTGAAAAGGCAGAGAAGAACAGACAAAAGGAGAAGAGTCTCTTTGTCGAAGTTGCTCTATAAAACCCTTTGTTTTCTCTTCAAAAATAATCTGTAAGAGATTCAATTTTAAATAATGATTTCAAAGAAAATTGTGAAATGGTGGTAATGTGAGACTTAAAGCACTAGAGTATGCATTGTGATGTGATGACAAAGAAGAGGAAGCTGAATGACAGCAGACTAGCAGTTCTCCAGGAACAAGCTTTTGTGTTTGCATGGCTTACGTGTGTGGTGGAGTGAGGCAGACAGGCTGTTATAGCAACAGACATATGGTGAGTTTATGAGAATAGAGAGACTCCTCCCTTGAGACTCCCTTTTGTGCCCGAATTATCAGGAAAAAGCCTGCATTATATGTGCCACTCTCCTCACAGCAATACCACTTACCTAGAGTCCATCTGCAGAGGGCTCCTCATCTCGGTGGAAGGGAGAAGTGAACCCTAGGACTAACCCTACACGATCAGGGTGAGGCTCACAAAGGGGTTCCTCAGCAGTGGGTCCCACTGCAATCCCATCCACAGGCTCGACACTCAGACCACGGGAAGTGCCTGATCCAACTTCTGTATCAGTCGATTCAGAAAAGAAAATGACATCTCAGAAGTCATTTCATCAAAGCGATTACATTATTCTCTACAATCACAATAAACAGATCTTTAGTGGTCCGAGGGCTGGAGATAGAGAAAAAAATTTTGGACAAGAGTGCTTCCATAGAAACAGCTTGTGCTCTTTAACCAGTGTGTCATCTTACTGCTGAGTCTTCTCCAGCAGTTCATTCGTGGTAAACTGAAGAGAGTCAGGGCCCAAGCTCTGCTGCAGAGGGTGAATTCATCTGTATTACCTGTGGGGAGCAATCCTGGCACTGTGCATTCCTGGCACTGTGCACAATCAGCACTCCTAAGCTGATTGTGGGCATTTGGCTAAGACCCTGTCACTTAGGCTAAAACTATGTAGGGACTAAGAAATACATGGTTTTGTGGTAATGTCAACAACTTTCGAGTCTATAAAACATTAATGCAATAGTTTCACATGTCTACAAATATTCCAAATATTCTAAAAGACAAAATGCTAACAGTGATTACTGCTAGATTTTGGACATGGTTTGGATATATAAATCTTTAAAAATTTCCTTAGGCCATCTGCTGACAAAAAGAAATCCCAAATGCAAACAAAAAATAATTGTTGTGAGATTACACATTCTATCAAAAGAAGACAGGAATCAAAGTGTGTGCAATGGTTAACTCATCTGTATTTGTGATAACTGGCAAAAAAAGAGCAAGACAAATATTTTGTTATTGATGCAAAATATGAAGTAACACAACAGATTTATGTCATTAAATAATACTGAGATTTCTGAATGCACATCAGCTCAGAGGAAGCAAATAAGGATAAGAAATTAAATATTAAAGTAATAAAATACTATAACCTTTAGATTAAAATAGATTTAGCAAATTAAATATAAAATAACAACTATAATGAGCTAAAGATTCTCCACCTCCTACAGAATGAGACTACTCTGAGAGTTGTCTCCTTTAGAGTGAGTGCATGTTTTCACCTTTTGAACCCTGAAAAAACATGTGCCTTTAAGATATTGCGAAGCCTATTTTCAGATAAAAAGACCTCATTCTATAAAAATGTTTCTAACAATTATTACCAATTCAGATAGAAAGCAAGATTAGCCACAAATATTGTCAGGTACACGAAGAGCTTCTTTATTTCTCCAAGGAAATGAAAACCAGATAAGATATTGGGTTGGCTGATTCCTTTGTGGCAGAAAGTGTTTTATGGCATAGAGGCTGCCACCACTGCAGCAACGTAAAGAAAAGAGTGTCTTGGACCACAGCTCTGATGATTGTGTATTACAGAGAGACAATGAAGAAGAGATGATACTGGGACTCTTCTACATTTCCGAATGAAAGCTCAATTATAATACAAAGAAATAAGATTTTGGAAACTCAGTACTGCCAGTTCATGCCTGATCCAACAAGAGGATCCAGGGCCCAGTTCTGTTCAGTATCTATGTTGATGTATTGGATGAGTTTGCAAACTCAGTCAGTTTGCAGACACCATGAAAGTGGGTGGGAGTGTTGATCTGCTGGAGTGCAGGAAGGGCCTGCAGAAGGATCTGGACAGGCTGCATCCATGGGCTGAGGACAGCAGTGTGAGCATCAACAAGGACAAGTACTGCACTTGGGTCACAGCAACCCCAGGCAATGCTACAAGCTTGGGGAATAATGGCTTAAGAGCTGTTCAGCACAAAGGTGCCCAGGGGGGCTGGTCAACAGCCAGCTGAACATGAGCCAGCATGTGCCCAGGTGGCCCAGAAGGACAACGACATCTTATCCTGGATGAAGAATAATGTGACTAACAGGACTAGAGAAATGATTCTCCTGATATATTTGGCACTGGTGAGGCCACACCTCAAGTAATGGATCCAGTTCTGGGCCCCTCACTTCAAAAAGGACACCAAGGTGCTGAAGTGCATCCAGAGAACAGGTAACAAAACTGGAGAAGGGTCTAGAAAACATATTTTATGAGAAGTGTCTGAGGGAGCTGCTTTTTAGTCTGGAGCAGACTGAGGAGACTCAGGTTAGATCTCATTGCTCTCTACAGTACCTGAAAGGAGGTTGTGGCCAGGTGGGGATTGGTCTCTTCCACCACATCTCAAGGGGAAGGACGAGAAGAGATGATATCACGTCGTACTAGAGGAGATTCAGATCAGATATTAGAATTTTTTTTTTCACTGAAAGAGTGATTAGGCATGGAAATAAATTGCCCAGGGAGGTGGTGAAGTCACTGGAAGTGTTCAAGAGGCATCTGGATATGGAACTTGGGGATATGGTTTAGGGGTGATTTATGGTGATTCTACATGAATGGTTGAACTAGATGATCTCGAAGGTCTATTCCAACCCTGTGATTTTCCTTCCTAGCCTCTCTCTAAACTGCTTATCCTCCTGAATCTTGGTTTTACAATCTTTTCAAAATATTTAGTTCCACAGTAAGGAAGCAGGATGGTAAAATGCATCAGTTCCTCTTTGCTGACCTACATATAGTCAAATACTGTCTACATATAGCCAAATCAACACAGGAAAACTTTCTTAGAGGATATCCTTTCCATATTGAGTGGTTGCTGGAAGATGTCACGTATCTTGGCAAACCTCTGCCTGTAGCTTCCTCAGTCTTAATGAATACAGTGAGAATGGATAGATATTCCAATTAAATCTAAATGTATCAGATGCCATTAATTAGGAAGGGAATGAACTGGAAGCTAACCTCAGCCCTCACCCAAAAATTAAATCCAAAACCAAAAGCTCAGCAATTGCTTGCCCAAAACTCATTAATAAAAAAATCATATGGAGCAAAATCAAGGGAAATGTTGACCTTGAAATTACTGTCTTTGGCTCCTCTGACAAGCAGATGTTGTTTTGTAACTTTTCCCATAATACAGTATTTTTTTTCTCCTTGTTTCTGGCTAATGCACAAAGAGTGACATTTGAAGGCCAAAGGTTCAAGTGGCACATGCAGATGCAAGCCACACATCATAAAGAGTTGTGCTTTTAAAAAGGTTGATGAATCTCACACAATGCATCCTCCTCATCTAGCTCTAAAAGCACCTGATTTGTTTAGTGATCATCTTGTCATGGACACTGCAGATGCACTATTATATTTGTCTAGAATATGATTGCTCAAACTCACCATTCTCAAAATCCATTTGAAAACCTTTCAGTTTTTCTCGTCAGTATAGAAGATCATATATTTAGAAGTACCCATGGAAATCAAGGCTTTTTTTTCATGAAAAGGTTGCATTACAATTTCGTTCTCTTGATATTTTTTCTTAATTTCCTTGACTTTCCTTTTTCCTCTCCGTCTTGTACTCGGTAGATATGCAGTGCTTAACTGTCACTGTCCAGTGTAAATGAAAAAGGGCATCCTGTCCCTTGACACAGCACATAGGTGCCCCAAGGTGAACAGTTTCCAGCTTCTTCTGTCTCCAAATGCCAAAGACTTCTGTGTCCCTTAGCCTCATAGCAGCCCCTTCTGGCGCCCAGCAATCATGCCCACACCTAAAATCACGATCTAAGTCTCAGAAAATCCCATCGCCACACTATAACTCTTAATCTTAAGTGGCATGAGAGGCATTTTCAACAAGACCTTTTTTCTGTACTCAAGAGGGTGATATTTCCAGGCTCCTTCCTTTATGAGGTCTGGTGCTGGTGTGTTTCATGAAGATAGGAGGGCATCAGATAGCTGCCTCAAACACTGTTCACAAGAGCAGAGTGTGGAATAGTGTGCCTAAATTGCTGGGCATTTTCAGGTTCCTTCTTTTATATTGTAAAACTAATGTTGGCTTTCTCACTTTCTTTTCTTCCAAAGTACCTTTGGCTGTTGAGAAAAAAGGAAACACCTCTGTCTGCTTCTGTTATCACAACAAATGAAACTATCTAAGGCAGGGTTTTTTTCCTGAAGGCAGAGCTGACACTTGCCAAAAGTCGATAATTCTTTCATCATTGTGAAACTCTTGGCCCTTTCCTCAGTTAAAAAAAAAAAAAAAAAAAAAAATTAGCTTAGGAAGCAATGGCCAATGGCAATACTGCTATCTCTAGTTTCCAGAATCCTGAATAAACAATTTATGAGAAGAAATTACTTGTTGCACTGTCCAAAAAACAGTCCAAACCTGAAATAGAGGAAAATGCTGATTAATTTCTATGAAGGAAAGCACTGGAGTGGAGGCCATCCTCATTGTGTAAGAGGCTTCAGAAGAAGACTGCAGTGAAAAGATGCAACATATATTTCAGAGTTATTGCATATAAGATCTTTACATTTTCTTGCCATAGTGTTTGCATGGTACATTCTAATAAATTCTGAGTGACTCCATAGTATAGTCCTAGTGCAGTTCCATGAGCTGAATCGTTGTTCAACCACAGTTTTTTTCTTCAGACCTTGGTGATCAAAAGATTGATCATCTTATAACTGGTCAAAGTGGCACAGGCTCTTCACCATTTTTCAGAGCAGATCATTGCAGGATCATCTGGAGCAAGTCAGGAAGGTACGTTTTTCTTCACTCCATACTAACATAAATAGAAATACTCCCATCTTGGTATGCCTATCATGCATTTTGCTTTTGAACATAAAATTCATGCATGGAAGGCTCCTGAGCTGGGAGTGTGGCCTGTGTTGTGCACTTAGGTGCACCTCTGCAAGAAGAAACATCTGTGTGACTGTCATGGGAAAAGGTGAAGGATGCGTCCGAAAAGAGAGAATCTTGCAGAATTCTTCAGTACAGGAAAGAGGTGCTGATTTTTCTTTTCAGCACAGTATCAGAGGACACCTTCATGTGTCATCTTCTTCTTCTGCTTCTTTTGCTTGAATATATATTCTTTTCCCCCTAGCAATTACTCTAAAGGCCACCGAATATTCGTTTCACAATAAAGGTGATGGTACTGCATGATTTCACTGCGAGTCCATCAATCCAAAAATAGATGGACAGTCCCTTGCACAGTAAAATTTCATCTGACATTATTCATTAGCCAGATCTTGTCACTATGGATTAAAATGCTTCTGATTTTAATCTACAGAGAGGTTTTCTTCTGTATTTCTTTCACTCTTCTGTCTCTGCTGCTGAATTTAGATGAAATGGGACATAGTGGAACTAGTATTTATGTTACCTTGTTTAGTATGGTGAGGTTTGGCATAAAGGTAAGTTTGAGAGTTTCTTTGAGAGTTAGTTAAAAAAACTTATTCTCTCTTTCTGAAAGAAAAGGAGACATAAAAAGAAAATTATTTTTCACAGGAAGGTGTATGATGTCATTATATGTTCTGTTATACACAATGAAATAAAATTTTAAGATGTTAAAATTACCAACAAAATTGTATTATGAGATAAAATTTGCTTAATTTAAATGTCTACACAACTCAAATATTTAGCTCCATTTTGAATTTTGTTGTTTGGCAAAAATGCTTTTTTGTAAAGAAAAGAACCCCACTCCTTTCCAGAATCCTTAGGATATGATTCACTTCATGCTTTAATCAAGATCATTAGCATGTAAACACTTTAAAATGTTTTCATTTTGAGAATTGCATATGTTTTACTAAGACAACACTCCTTTTAAAGGAGATGTTCCTGATCACATTCATGATAGTACAGAGGATACATTACTCCCACTTTATATTTTATCAGTCAGTCTGAATCGCTCTGAGTGCTTTGATGTTAAACAAATAATCTGTCCCTACTAGTTGGAACATACCCTCTGAAACCATTTCCATTGATGTGATGCTGGGGACATAATAACCCATTCTACTGGGACTTGTTCTATTTTAAGTTCAGGAAAATAATTTGCTTTCCTTCCTTACTGTATGGATTAGGACCTGTATTTCTACTATATGAATTTTAAATGACACAGTAAAAATGAACATGACTCTGAATTACAGCATACAACACAGTAGCGCCTGGCAGAGAGTCTTTGAAATATGTATAATTTCCTGTATAATTTCCTGCTTTTTTATGCTTGGAAACTGCAGTAGGCATAGTCTCCATATGCTGCTCTGTTCCATATGCAGGTCATGATATATAATTCCAACTTCAATTTAGTAGTGTTCTGCTAATAAAGGATAATGAGATACCATAATATAGTAATGTAATTTATGAATAGGCATCAAACAAAGGTTTGCAAAAGAAGTGAAACAAACAAGTGAACGAACAACAGCAATAACAAAAAATCCTCTTTCTACAACTCTGGTCTCCCATGTCTGCCCTTGAAATTAAATCAAAATCATGTGAAGAACTAATATTGGAACATTGTGAACCAGCTGTTTCTTACAGCTGAATAATTAGTCTGTATACCCAGCAAATGAAAAATATTTGTTACTGCTTAGGCAGAGTAATCCTACAGAAATTTGCATGTCAGTAGAATAAACTCTGACTGAAATAGTGGGGGTACCTCCTGCTCGAAGCAGCAGCTCTCTGCAAGTTGTGCTGGAGGGAAGAGAGGGCCCAGCCCACACCTGAGTTGCACCATTTCCCTCACCATCACCCTATGAGCTCTCCACTGTTGCTCTGTAGTGGTACAAGCAAGGCTCCAAAGCCCCAGATGCCCACTTATTCCAGCCTTTTCCGATCTTTTAATGGTGTGAACTGAGGCTGGAAAACAGGAAGGAGGAAAGGAATGCATGCTAAGTGGAAGTTGCTACATGAAACTACCTTTCTGTGGTCCTGGCAACACACTTAATATTTTCCATACCAAACAATTATTTATTATCTGATAGAGGATTCAAGTTAATCCCTGCCTGGAAACCCAAAAGTGACAGGAAAGGATTTGATGTTGTAGCTTTATCTGTGGCAGTGATGGTGCCCATGGCTAGCTATCTTATACAGTGCACATCCTCCTTCTGTACATTTTTTTTTCTTTAATTCACCAGAAAGTTACCCAATTGCCCATACTGGGATACTTTTACCATGATTTGGGATGGATCATGAAGGCAGAAAGTGAGGCCGATACTGAAGCAGTGTTAGTGCTGAGTTTTGAATATCTCAGGTGATATTCATTGTAATGAAGCTGTTGTGCGTGGTTGTGTCCAGAGCAAGAGACAAGCTCAGCCACAGGACTCCCACCCCAGTGCCCCGGCAGCTGAAAAGCCTGGACACATCTGAACACAGACCAAATGTGCTGAAGGACTCTCCTAGCCCCTGCACCCACATGACTTTCTAGGGAACTGAAGGTTAGGAAGGGAAATGGAGCGGTTCCTGGGTCAAGATTCCTTGTGAGCTTGGGGTCTGATTACAGTGCTGTCTGAGATTTGTCGAGTGCAAAACAAATCTTGTCCCACGGGACTCAATAACTCTTTGAGTTCTGGGCTGTTTGGTAACCTCTGGGGCTAGTATTGCTTTTTGATCTACATTTTTTACAGACCCTGTCCAAACGGGATTCCAGTACCTGGCTGAGACTTCAAAATATAAGTAAAATGTAAATGAGTAAGAATAGTAGTACTCATTTATTGGGGCAGTTTGGGAAGGAAGGTGTTGATTCTGAAGCAGATCTTCAGTCTTGACCATTCCAATGTTAAGGCTGATAAGAGATGAGGTAACTGATTGCCACCCCCTAGCAGGGCAGATAGCAGTGGAGAATCACTTCTTTAAAGCCAGTTGAAATGTAGCTAAATAAGGAAAGATGGGGTAGGCAAGAAAACTATGGGAATGGGTAAATGCCTCCAAACATTTGTGTGACAGAGCTTATAATTAATGCACTTGGCTGCACTGAAGACAAAGTGAAGAGGTGATTTTGAACTACCACAGTTGCATGACACCTTTATGTCTGTGGGTATAGACCTTTATAGGTGTGTGTCATCAATGACCTTAGCCAGTAAAGACCAGACCTCCGAGTCTCCTCCATTGTGTCATTTTCTCTTTTGGCCTTCCTGGAGTGGGATCCAAGATACAGCGAGAAGAGTCCACCAGTAAATGTTGCTCTCTTGTGGAAGTTTCTGTGCCATTAAATCAGAGTAATACTGATTAAAAATTTAAATACACAAACAGACTTTTAAATCTAATGGTTCTCTCATTGAGAAAAATTGCTAATTGGTAAATTGATAATTGCATTATCAAATGTAACCTATTAAGACTGAAGAATGACCAGAAAACATATCTCTTCCCAAGATTGACTTTAGGTTACCCACTGTGTAGTTCCAGTTCTGTTAAATTCCATGCTGTCTGTCTGAGTGATTTCTACTATGCCTTTGTTCATAAAACTAGCATAAAAAAGACTAAAAAAAATCTCCCTCTTTGAATCTCATTTTTAGCCCTACTGAATAATTCTCTGCACAGGAATCACAGTTCTTCTCAACCTTATATTAGCAAATAATTTTTGTGATGTCGTATATTGCATGAAGAGAACTAAACAGCTGAAACATAGTTAGAAGAGCTTCATACCTTTAAACAGTGAACAATGTTCAGAAGTAAAGAGAAAATAAATCCTAAAGTATGACAGCATTAAAACTGTAATAGAACAAATACCCTTATGTGATGGACTAAAGTGGCATAATTTGTAGTGAAGGCAGCATAGTCTTCATCTACACAAAATTCAGCCAAACATTAAAAAAATAGAAAACGTTTCAAGAGTTGTTACAGCAGTGGTTAAATGGATCATTTCTAACACAATAGGATACAAACTGGTATCTAAAGAATAAAATTTTAGAAGTTGTAAAAATCTGTGCATCCTACTTGCAGAATCCATGCTGATGCAAATGTGTCTATATAGGTAGACTTAGCTCCTTTAAACACTTCAGAGACAAAGACCATTTTGCTTCTGCTATTACAACTTAATGTGACCTTTTCATCAAAATGCCACTGAATGAGAAAATGATGTTTTGTTAAATTTATTTTAATCATTTAAAAATATTTGTTTGAGTCAGTGAATACTGTATCTAAGTGAAAGTCCTAGAAAGTAATAAAAGGTTTTAGTCAGACTTTCCAGCTGTAAGATGGAGTTTTTACCCAGATGAGTTGATCTGATTGTGTCCTAGTTGTGGACCTCCGAAAAGCAAATTTCTTAGATCCACATGTTTTACTCAGCAATAAGTACTTAAGAACACTTCAGATTAAATCTGCAGAATTTATATTCCATATTATGTCTATATTCCCTGTTTCCCCTCTTACACTATCGTGAAGAAAAGAAGATTTGAGCCCAATTTTTCTGTGGAAAATCAGAAGTTATTATTATTGTTTTTCAGAGCTAGTGCTCATAAAGACTTTTTTGCCTCATGACACAGTTTTCTCTGCAGTGGTGACGGTGGTTTTTCTAGGATGTAGCTATGAATCAGGGGTAGGATGGACCTTTAATATTCAATCTCATAAGATGGCAGATTTAAAAATAAAATTCAAGCCTTGGATTAGGCCTAGGAGGGCCATGGATGGAGAAAACCAAGTGAAGCTGCATTAATACACCTGAACAGACTGTGCATCTGCAGAGCACTTGTTCCTTTTGCTGTTCAGTATATTCACTGAATTATAGAAGGGGAGCAAGACAAGAGATTTGATGAGATCTTTCGCTCCAAGTGTCATTTCCTCCCATCCTGGCTTCACAACGCAGCAACTAGAGAAGACTTCACACAGCATGCACCTGGGATCAGGGCAAGCTCTGAGTCAGCAAGAGAAAAATGCAATAGAGGTGATACTTTCCACTTCCTGGCTCCTGTCTGAGCTGCTGACTCAGGATAAGGTATGAAACTGGTACATTATGCAGCAACACAGTGCCTGCAAAAAGGTGGCCAGCATCTATTCACTCTGTGTGGTAAGGACTCCTGGCTTCCTCTGAATTTCTGTCAGCTCAAATGGCCTGTAATGTGGGAAATAAGGCAGTAGGCTGGCAAAGACCCTTTGAAAGCCTGTCTGACAATGTCCATCCTTGGAATGGACTTTAAATAGGTCATCTAGAAATACTTTTCTCTCAACTTTTCTTTAAAATTAACTACTTAAGAGGTTCCGTTGTACCTTGGCACTATCTATGTCCCTATAGTGGGAACGTTTTCCCTAATATTTAACCCAGGTCTCTTTTGTCACAGGTTAGGATGTTTTCTAATTTTGATGTCCCTCACCGACACAGTGAAAAACTGATCACAGTGTTACTTTTAAATCCTTTATATTAGTTAGGACAAACCCTTGCATCCTCTCTAAGAGAAAAAAACTCAAATATTTTAGTCTTTTCCCACTTGTCATGATGTCTTAAACTACTGCCTTTCTTTTCTAATTTCTACCACATACCTCGTGAAGTGTTTTTTTTTCAAAAAAAATAGATTCTACATAAATATGACCAAAACAGAGTTGTCCTGTTTTGTGTAAGTTTGACATTGTGTTTTGTTTGATATCAGGGAAGGAATGGTTGTGAATATGGGAGATCATATTTTGTCATTTTTCGTACATGTAAAAAGTTAAAAAAATATGATGGAGAAGTTTTGGGGAAAATCATTGCCTTTCTTTGAAAGTCTGGAAGCATTTGGATTTTAGAAATGAATTATAGGACTCTCAGCTCTGAAGCTTGCCCTTGTTAAATTATATTCAATGTCACAACTGTTTACATAAGCAAGGATAATTAGTACATCTGTAATCACTTCTACTGGCAGTCTATGAAAGAGCTGAATGCTTCAACTTTAGCCCTTTAATCTAAAGTAAAGAATAAGGCAATATTATGTAATCTAAACTATAAATATTGAACAGAAAATTACCAATTAAGGTTAGGTACTAATAGGTCTCTAGGAATAATAATAATAATAAATTACAGCATTCTAATTTTAAGCAAATTTATTAACCAGAGTTGGGTGTGCAGAATCTTCATTAGAACATAATCTCTTTTTTTTTTCAGCATGTGTTTATACTGTAAATACTAAACAAATATTGACTGAGTGGAACAGCAGTAAAATTCTTACAGCAGTAAAAATGGTTCCTGGGACTACAGCATGGAGCTTGCAAATAAAAGGAATACACCATCAAGGGAATAATTTCTCCTCATGGCAACTCTTTCTTTATTTTGGGAATCATGCCCTTCATGTACTGCAAAATTCGGTTTCATAATTGCTTCTAAAATATGAAGACTTCTCAAGGTACTTGCCACTCTCTTCTTTCACAGTTATTTTTATGAGAAATATCACCCAACTTGATTTCCACTGATTTACTTTCATCTGACCCAAAGTCTGTTGTGCCTAAACAATGTTATTTTAAAGGGTGCTTTAGGAGTTTTTTGATATTCAGAAGGCCTGATCACTGCAGGTGTTTTTCTTTCTGAATAAATGAAGTGTACATATAGTTATTTTCATGTGGATGAGGTTTTATATACGTTTAAGCAAAACATTTAATACTGTAATGATTCACTTTCTTGTAATATCTATTTGATAGAGAAATTTAAATGAATATTATCTTTGCTGTGTCTGTAGAACAGCTGATCTTTTCTGATTTATACGATCAACTATATAAATGTTCCTCAAACCTATAACATTGCTTCTAAAAATTTCCTATTATGAAATATTCCAACCTCAATCTTTTTTTTCATTGCAGAAATCTATTATGAAAAATTTCCTATTTTTTGATGATGAATATTGTACCTCTATTTTGTGCACCCCCTTCATTTTAATATTATAAACAAATAGCTCTCCAAAACAGACAATATGGGCCAAATTGTTCCTTTAGGGGATTATTTTAGACAGCTGCACAGCAAATAAGCAGTGTGAGGCTTATTTACACAGAGTCATTGAAGCATTCATTCCACTGATTTATAGGACAGCAAAAGGTCTTTGAGACACAGACCCAGCAATTTTGAGCTGAAGTTAAAGAGAGGATTTTTTATCCTGCCCACCCCACAGCCCCAAAGGTATTTAAAAAAATCAATTGAAGGATTTGTTGCCAGAACAGACAGATACAGTACAGCCCTACATCCTGGATAATATTGATTACAGATGCTGAGTCTCCATTTTTCATATCGTAATCATAATATGCCTTTGCTAAGGTAGTAATAATGTAGTATTATTACATTGTTTCTGTAAAAAGTAGAACATGTAAAGTTGTTTTAAAATAAAATCTGAAGGCAATGCTGTGACTAATATCAGCAAGGTGTTTTGATAGTGAAAAGGGCTAATTGTTAATGTGTTTATTCTTGGAGACCAAAGTGCAGCATAATTTTTATAACCATTGAACTTATCCTGATCCTACTGACATGTTTTATTGATACTCAGCATTTCTTAACTTCATCTACCTTAATTAAAAAAAAATACAGTCTGCATAAGTGATATAATTATGTATATATACATATATATAATATGTAGGTATTTCCAGGAATATTCCAGGTCTTATAACACAATGAAACCTCCAGGCTGTTTGTCTTTACTGTCTGTAGGCAAAGGAAAGGATGAGTTTAGACTCAGAAGTAGGTTATAAATTGGTTAGCATTACCCCTCCCACCCCCCCGGGAATATCAGTGTAAGTAACTAAAAATGAAGGTATTTAAAACCAGTGTCCAATTTTGAAATTTGAGAAGCTTTACAGAAAAGGGCAGGAGAAAATAAACCAACCTTTGATTTTTAGTTTGCACTACAACTGACATAAAGGGCAGTCAAATAAGTTATCAAATTAAATGGTAGCTTCATGGAATTTATTTTGCTTAGCATCCAGACAGATTTAAAATATATCTGTAACAAAAAGAGTATACCAAGAAGATTTCATATTATATGGTGATATTCGTATTGCCGTTGTCAGTGATATTGTTGGAATATAAATATTTCTGAGACCCAAAGCATTATTTTTTGAATTGGAAAAAGTTCAAAAGAATGCCAAATAAATTGCATTTATTTCAATTCTGGAAAACATCCTTGTATTGACACATTCACGAATTTTGGCCTACTTAGCCTTTACAAAGCAAAGGTTCAGCAGTAGAGTATTCTCACAATTTATGATCCCTTCTACCAAGCCAGGCTGATGAGTGGATCAAGGTCAACAATCTTCTCAAGAACACACAAGGAAATGGAGAAGAGGTTGCCAATGCCACTTGATTACATCTGTAGGGGCAGATCTGACTTCTCTTGTTTAGAGTGCTCCTTGTGCTGCTCCTGTGTTGGAGATGGGTAAGGTAGGAAGCAGGGCCCAAGAAAGAAAAATTGGGGTTTTGTTACAGCATAGAACTTTTTTCAAAAATAAAGATAATAATTGTTATATTACAGGTTACAGAAGTGCCTTTAGCTTCGCTAAAAGCTGCACCAGGGAATTCTAGATCCAATCTTCAGGCACTGGAGCTCTGACATGTCTTGAATTATAAATATGTGGGCAAGGAATGGATCAGCTATCTATGAGAGTACCTGTTTCTTTCAATTAAATCTAAAGCCTCTCCCTACCTCTGTGTCCTCCACACATACCCTCTACCCCCACTATGCATGTACAAGGTCTTGAAGTTATTACACAAAATGAATCTTGATCATGGAGTTTTGAAATTAGGTGATCGGAATAAAAAACATCCTTTAGAATGTTTAATCAATCGTGTGACTGTTTACTTCTGAAAATATATTTTGTCATTGTTGTTATTGAAAACAAATTCTAAGGATTAAAAATCCTTACACATTATTTTTTAAGTGTGTATGAAATTTTATCTCTCCAGTTTAAAGAATTTTAAAAATGATTCACATACAGATGATAAAATTTTCTTTACATCTTTGCTCCCCTATTCAGAAAATGTCCCAGTTTGAAAGCCTGTTGGAAGTCACAAGCAGTTTGTGTTGGGGCACTATCAGTGTTATTATATATGTAACTAAAATGAAAAATACAGAAATGTCTCCTAAATTGACTTTGGGATGTCTTTGGAAGGAATAGTCTCTCAATTTCCAAATCATTCAATTCAGATGCATTGCTGGAATCAGGTACCATTATGATAAATGGTATATATTTTCTTGATTTATTAGTCTAAAGCAGAAAAAAATGTTTAAATTACCTTCTAAAGACTAAAGACACATGTTTATCTTAGAAGGAAAAGACCCAAACAACATAATTATGTTTTCTGAGCATAGATTCCTTCAATATCCTTCATACCACATACTTTCCAAGTTCTGAAATAAGCTATCAAATAGAACATATTTTAGGAAATTGCTTGGATAAGATGTGATAAAGAAGCAGAGTATCCCTAAGTAGACTGATTTTTAAGACTCTCAGATCTGACAGATCAGCACTTCTATTTATGCATTAATCTGGATCAGGTTAAAAATGCATAAATGAAGTTTATGAATAGTCAGCTGTGGTGATTTCAAAGTTTTTCACAATAATGTCCTTGAGATTTTAAATCCAAACACCAGAGCTTCTCAGAATTTAATTCAAATAATAGAAATATTCTATATCATTAAAGCTCAGTTTTCCCACCTTGAAAATACAGTGGTTTGTACTATTTAGCTGTCTTTTTCTCTGGTCTAAGGAAAAGTCTTTCTTTTCCTTTGAAAAGTCATTGAAATGTACTTTGACATTATCCTGAGAGAAATTTAATTACCTTTAGTAAATAACTGAGTACTTGTTTGTCTCTACCTCACTGTACTATCCTGGTACTACTTTTCATCCTCTTGAGTTAAATCAGTTATCTATGGCTAGGCAAATTTAATGGGAAGGGTAATAGAAGACATAGAAACATAAATTACAATGTTATCCAGATGTGTTTAAACATGCAAGTACCATTCTTGATATGGATGCTGATGTATGGTCAGCTACTGCAGTTATTTCTCCAAAGAATCCAAATTCAGTGGTTGCTCACAGAGGGTGTGAAGACTTTCTTCCAATCAAAGTCTAAATCAGAGAATAAACCCTTCTTTTTTTCTTTCCTTTCTTTCAATCTTTTTCCCCGAAAGCCAACTTTAAGTGACTGTGTTGCATAATTGCCAGATCTTATTCCCACAAAAAAAATTTAAGAGTATAAAAACTCCCTTGCAAAATGAAATTTAAGAAATTTTTAAAGGGCTGTCAAATAAACAACTGCAGTGTTGAACCAGCTACAGTACGAAAACAACATGTATAAATCAGTCAAGTGCTCAGCAGGTGCTAAGTCACTGCTGTCTAGTACTTCATCTTGATACCACTGAAGCAAGCTAATGATGTCTATATCTACAATAAATTTATGCTTTAGTCTCAATCATGCATATGATGGCATTGTTCAAATGCATTTGTGAGAAGAAATGCTGACTCTATTAATACATTTTTATTTCAGTTTGTCTCAAAGAGCCTTCTCCTTCAAGTAGAGTCTTGCACAATCATGAGGAAAGAGACCAAAAGATTATTCTGCTGTGCTCTGATTCCTGGGTACAAGCTCTGTGAGGCGTTTGGAAGAATCTGGGGGTATGTGGAGGGCGTTGGCTTCTCCAAAAACTCGGAGTCTTCCTCCAACCATCTCCTGCACTCCCCGCAGGCTCTGCACACCGGGAGGCACACACAGTCCAGGACTGGCTGGGAACTCATCCCAAGACAATTTATTGCTACCAGGATCAAGGTCTGCATGAGGAAGTTTCAATTTGGATATGTAGCAAATTCCATTCACTAAATAAAGTGATAGGCATATATGGTGTAACAATCATTGGGATAAGTTCACAAATCCCTTTATTTAGTTCCTATGTAGAGGAAAATGTTGAATGATAAAACAAAGCATGAGAAAATTAACAGAGTCAGATTAGATATAAAATAAATAAAAAATAAAAAAATAAGAAATAAACGGCTGACATGCCTCCACTTTGAACTATAATTGGGGAATCATCTGAGGATAAAGGTTCCCAGCAGGACATATAGACATTCACAGTTGAAGAAACAAATTTTTCAATATAAAAGAAAGGAAAGAGCAACTATTGATAAAATTTGCAGATTAACAAATTTAGGGGAGGGGGAGAAAGCAAAGGAGGATTGACATTGTAGAAAGATCTGGATTATTTATCTGCACATATGTTAATGTAGTGAAACATGAAGTCATCTTTGTCTGTTCTGAAAAGTACTTTGACCTGTAAAGGACTTTTAAAGAGATTTGTCTGATATAGCAGATGTTCAGCTGATGGTAGCCCTCTGATCTGATTCTTTGTCCTTGGCCAACTAAACAGCAAAATATCAAGAAAAGATATTTCATTTTGCCACTATATTTAATGAAGTGAAGCCACCCCAGTTTTACTGTAATCAGGACAAATGGAAGAAAGCTGTAATGCACACTCAGCCGACATTTATGTAACTCAAGTTACAGAAATCCAAACATTTTTAAATGTGCATTGATATTGAATGAATGCAAACCCAGTAAAATTTCAGCACAATGTATTTTAGATAACCAAGCTTCATTCTGGGATTTTTCTTTGCATGGAATGGTTCTTTTCAAATGGAGTTATTCTATTCTATTATAATCAACTAGTCTCTATATTCCCTTAGGAAACAATTTCTTCCTGTTGTCTTAATTATTACATCAATTATGTTAATAATAAATACAGACATTACACCGTGCAAAAGAAAACAGCATATGTTTTTCCTGAATTTGTCCCTCCATTAAAATAAACTTTTTTTTGCTTTACAATTAGAAATCTAAGTAAGAAAATATTATGTTATTTATTAATAAACTAAATTATCAATGTTACCAAACAAAAAAAAGCATTTAATACAAATATAATTCTACACACCATTTCACTATGTTATTTATACTATTTTTATGTTTTTAAAAGCATATAAAAAGCTGAAAAAGTTTTGTGTCACTGTGTCCTGAAGCATCTTATGACACTGTAGAATTATAGAGTCATTCAAACTGGAAAGGACCTCAGGTGGTCCCTGGTCCAACCTCCTGCTCACAGCAGGGTCAGCTACTGGGTCAGAACAGGTTGGTCCATTTGGGGCTTAAAAGTCCCTAAGTTCAGAGACTGCACCATGTGGGCAGCCTTTGCCACTCTCTGACTGTCCTTGTGGGAAAAATCTTCTCCAGCCTGAACTGAATTTTGAAATGACACCGTTTGTTGCCTGTCCTGGTACCACGTACGCCTCTAGACTGCCGGGCTCCTTCTCCTTGACACGTTATTGAAGTTTTGGTTCAAGGTGTTGAGTATTGTATTGCAATAAAACATTCTTGCATTTTGCACATGAGAAATAGCCCCTTTGCTTAAATACTAGAGAGCCCTTCCATCAGCAACGATTTTAGCATCATATTCACTGATTTTCAGTACGGATTTTGGTGTCACAGATCCATAATATCTATAAATAATCACGTCAATTTAATACAAAACAGCTTCATAGCTGAGCATTGGCAGAGCTATCTGCATAGTTTAACAAAGGAAAAGTTATGGCATGACCTGATAACAGGAGGACGAAATATGGATGTCTTCTTCGATCCAGCAGAGCACAACAAAAGCCCAAGGCTGAATGTTGAAACCATGCTAATTCATGCCAGAAATAAGGTGTACACTTTTAACACTGGAGATAAATAATGTTTCAAATAACCTGCCTTAGGTCGTGGCATATTCTTCTGGAAATATTAAACAAGAATGAGTTTTTTCTCCCTTAAAATATATACACTTCAAACAGGAATTAAATCAGGAGCATCCTGTGGCTTGTGTTAAGCAGGGGGTCAGACTAGATGATCACAATAGTCCCTTCTGGCCTTAACATCTATGAATCTAAATGGAGCACAGCACCAGGAGAACTGAATCCCCTCACAGATTTAATAAAAGCCAAGAGCACATGACTGACCCAGAGGCAATTTTGAGTTGCTGGCATGACCGACTGCTGATAATGTGGGGCTGTGCCAAGCGGCCGGACACCGGCACTGACAGGATGTATTTCACAACCTGGCATCTGGGATTCCAGGTACTTGTGGGCATCACATGCAGCTCCAACTAACAACTAGAGAAGACAAGGAAAGCAGTAAGCCATTAGGAAACTGTTTCTTTTAAATAAACAAATAGAAGAAAATTCAGCTTGCTTGAATTTTATCTCTTCCCGAATTAAATAGAAAGGTTCATGGATTGAGAATTGCAGCCTTTTTTTTATTTTTACTTATTCTCATTGTGTCACCCTAGACACACACCAGCCTCATGCAGCCATTTGCTCACTCCCTTGGGTGGGATGAGGAAGAAAATCATAAGAGTAAAAGTGAACATAATTATAGCAGCATAATTCCAAATAAGTATCTAGTAGTTATGAACAATACTTAACAAATTTATTAATATTCTAATGCTGGTATTTATTTTGAAGTTTTAGCTGAAAACCTCCTTAATAACTCTGCAGCAAAAACCATAAAAGAAGAAGATGTAGCTATAGCTGATAGAGTGTCTGAGCCTGGATTTTTCATTTCCATATCTCTGTACACAACGCATGAGTCAATTTTATTGCTTAATAGTTACTTTTTTTTTCTTTTTTTGACTGGCTCTATTCCTTTTTTGCATGCTGGAAACTCTTCACCAATTTCCACATTTTATCTCTCTCATTTACAATGAGATAACTCCCAGAAACAGAGGATGAGACTGATTTCATCTAAATTTAAAAGTACCCAGCATAAATGTCTGGTTTTGGTTTACTCATCCTAGGCTCCCTCAGAAATCAGTAAAGAGAAATTAGCACTTTTGAAGTGTGATTTGTCTTATCTGCTGTAGATGTATGTTTGAGGACGAGAATAATTTTTTAGATTAGTACTCTTCAGTCTGGAAAACTGGCAATAGGGAGAAAGGATGTGAAATGCAAAAGGACTACAAAATCATGAATGGCCTGCAAAAAGGTGAAATGAAATAATCTGTTTTGTGTTTCTAAAAAATTCAAAGAATTATAAATAGAAGACATTAAAAAAAGATGACTGTAGCTACATGAAACTAATGGCACTGAAAATGAACAAAAGGAAGTGGAATTAAAAAAAGATCTGTAGACCTCCATGCCAAAGGACTGTGTGGCTGCTCAAAGAGTGTATGGATGTTAAAAGAAGGGTGTACAAGTAGATGTAAAATTAATAATCTGCAAATTGCTAAAATCTCAAAATTACATGCAAGGATGAAAACTCTTTGAGTTGAAATAGCCAGAGACCAGAAAAGCAAACAAGAAAAGGACCATGTATATGCTTAATCTTCCCTGAGGTAGGTGGACAATTTGTCAGCCTAAATATGGCTCTCTGATACATTGACTATAATGGATGGAATGGAGAGAGTTTGAGGAGAAAGTTAAAATCTACACTGCAGATGACTGTATTTGATCAGATGAAATCCACAGAGTGATTTTGAAAACAAGATCAGCTTAAGTTTAAAATAGGTCGTATGTAGGAGAAAAAGGAAAATCAGCCAGTAAGTTGCTGGATTTAGCTTTTTTCTGGGCAAACCAGCTTCCCACAACAGTTATGCTTGCACCTGGTTTTTGCAGTCCATTAATACAATCATAAGGCTATCAGCTGTTCAAATACTTTTCTAGTTCTTGAAATCTGAAATTGCGTGGGTTTATCCCCCACATGTTCAAAAGGACTGCTGAGGATTACCTAGAGCTGGCAGCTAAACCCCGGCAGGGTGAGGAGACAATCAGAGGGGCAAAAGTGAGAAAAATTATTTACACAGTCCGCCAGAGGGATCTGACTTTCTGTTATATGCAAAAGGAGATTCAGAAGAATAGACACCTCTGCTGTAACTAGAACTAGACGAATTTCAGCTTAATTTCTTTCCTTTTCAGTAAAGGTTAAAATTATTCTGTGTTAATATATTTTGGAGGGTAGGGGGTGTATGTCCATGCACATCCATGCAGTCACTGAATAGAGAAAATATATTACTCTCCTCCACACCAGCATTAGATTAAAAAAAAAATGTACTATGCTCAGCTATCAACTTAAAAGAGCATCTCAGCAGATTAGGTCAATTACTATAGACCTTGACTATCTTTTTCAGATATCTAATATTACACACATAAAAACCTCCATGTTGTCTCCACTTTCCTCTGACTCCTGGATGTCTACCTGAGTCCTGTCAGATCTTGTAGCCTAGCTTGACACCTACATATCACCATGCTCTCTTTGGCCCTAACTGACTATTCCAATGGAAGTCCTGGCAAGAAGCAGTACAGCCTTTGAGAGGAGAATAAGAAAACAGTGTTCAAACGGCTCTGCAAAATTTGGGGCTCTCCCCATGGTCCATTCTCACAATGTTTCCTTGATTTCCTGATGGACAAGGAAAGAAATCTGAGCAATGTCAGCAGCCTTGTGTTGCTACATGCTTTTCTTCCTTCTTACCTTTCTCTCCCCTCTCTGAAACTGGTGTCAGATATATAATGAAGCTCAGTTTAGTCTGCAGGATCCAGAATAATGTATCCTCTATTTATATTGCAGTGATATTGCTACATCAGCCAAGCCAAAAGATACTTTGTACATATAATGCATGAGATTTTTAAACAGCTGAATAATAGTTTCCTTAAATCAAAAATTAAAATGAAGCTAAAATGTGTAGCAACATTACTCAGATCTTCTGTATTGATAATTGAATTTTTCATACTGGCATTTGATACATTTAATCACAGAAAAGCTTAAAGCAAGTGACAAAAACAATCCTCCAGACTTTATGCTTTCAAACAAAATGTGAAATGAAAAAGACCCACCTTTATAGTATATTTTGAAGGATAGATGACTATACCTATTGTAATAAGATTCAGTGTGTTTCAGAAATGTTCAGCATCACATAATATAAAGGAGTAAATAGATCTTCAGCTAAAAGCAGAGGAAGGAATTATTTAAAATATTTGCTTTCTGTACACAGAGCAAATTCTTCTTCGACATTTTTGATTGAAATGGATATAAATCAACAGGAAGATTTTTTTGATAAAATATCTGCATTTACCAAGCAGTTTAATGGAATATGTGAAATGATCTTTGGAAAATTATGGCATGCTGTAGACTACATGGAAAAATATTCTGCTGTAACAAATAGAACAACACTGTGAATAAAGATGGTGGGAAATATCCTTTATTGGTTTTTAGTGATAACCAATGCACTTAAGGGTTTTTCTCTATCCTATTCTGTTTGTGCAGTTTAAGTGTTTGATGATAAAGAAACTAACAGAAGGATTTATGAGGAAATTACAATGCTGATCTTTCTGATGGCATTACCTGTCTCAGTTGTGTGTATTGCTGGTAAACAAAAGACTGACCAAAGAGCGAGCAAAACAAAACAAAATAATTTGGTGGTTTCATCAATGAAAGGAAGACAGGAAATATTGTTATTAATGTCCCCAAAGGAACATAACTTCAGAAAGAGAAATATTAAAAGAAATAAGTCAGTTTACCTATCAAGATTGGAGCCTTGCTATGAAAATGAAATCGTGGTAGAAATCCAGCAAAGATGACCAAATGCTTCTATTTGCTTTTATAACCTTGAAAATATTTGGAAAAATAGCATGTTTAGCATTGTCCCAAAAATATTTTTCAAAACTGTCATCTTTATGAAATAAGGATTTCATAAAGACTTTAAGTTCTTGTTAGAAAAAGTAATAACTAATTCAAAAGCTTTGACTGAAGGAGTTTATGAAAACTTAGTTAGAAGCTCATTATACTGCAATTTCTAAGGTAAGAAACAGAGGTCGTCAATCAGCCATGAGGGAAGAATGAAGACCAACATATTCAAGATAAGCTTTAAAAGTAATATCAAGATGACCTTTATGTCAGGCAGTAACATGAAAGCTATTCAGAAATAAAAGATGAATGAGAGCTAGGAAAACATAAGAGACAATAGAGAAAGAAGCCCAGTCCATCAACATGACACTAAAAACCTGAAGACCATCATAAAAATAATGAAATAAATTGCAGAAACGAGGGTCCAGATCATGAACAGGATGGTGCAGAAAAATAGGCAAAGGAAAGAGAAAATACTTTTCTTCACCGAAGATATAAAAAGTTTCAACCCTTCAAAGAGAGCTGAATAATCCTTTTAAGTTTTATGATTATTTTCTCACTATTCAGAGTTCAACTCTGCCTGTAGTCTTTCCCCAGCATGTTGATTTTGCTTAAGAAATACTAATCAGCAAATTAGTTTAAAAAAAAGCTAACTACGGTACAAGACGCTGTGAGGCTACACAAGGGATTCCTTCATGACCCCCTACCAGCCAGGTTTAAGAAGCAGTGCAAAGTGTAATGAAGTGATGTTCTGAGTCAGCTTTTTCATATTTCCCTTAGGGGCTTTGATCCAGTGGCAAAAAAAAGTCTGCCTGCTAACATCTAGGAGCACAGCAAAAGGGTCTTACCGGCAAAACTACATGGGAACTAGAGTCCATGCTCTGTATTAAAGGATCCTCTTTCTGTTACAAAATGAATCTATTTTGTATCTCACCATTTTCTAATAAATATATTCAAAATATTGTCCAAAGCTAGTGTTTTAATATTTTGTATTTGATTTTAATTTCAAGTAGTGTATTCACTATTCTACGTTTTCTTAACATCAATATTTGAAGAGCCAGTCAGAGATACATGCTAAAGCCATGGCCAATCAAGCCTGGCTGATGTTCTACATCTATTTAAATCTGACCTTCGACTGCTCTCTCTGATCAACCTGTGTCTTTGCTGGTCTTCAACTAATGGATATTTAGCACCATATGTGAAGTGTGGAATGTGCATCAGCATCTTTTACATTCACTTTCTTTAACAGACAGAAGGAAAGTGTCTGACTAAAAATGCCTAAATGGATTCAGATGTACAAACACAATGTATTCATTTGCACAGAGGAGGCTGAATAACAGAGCTAAGTTTAAATGTGTCACACTCCCCAACTTAATTGAAACTATTAAGTATACATATGAAGGGCAGCAGTCATCCAGGTTATTGTTTGAGGTTTTTTGTTCCTGTAAATTCTGCTCAGTGAAAGCTGATTAAATCTTTATGTTTGACTAGAAAGAGTCACTTTTTCCAGACCTTATTTTTATTGAACTTCTTTATATTTGCCACAAGTGTTTTGGGTGCTCCTTTAAAGCCCTCAAACAGATACAGAAATATACATTGAGTATGAGGAGGAAGGAAATTCATTGTAAGGTTGCTACATCTCTCTTTAGTACCTTTGAAAAGAAGAGTGTAGATTTCCACAAAAAAATATTCACATGATGTCATGTCTGCTCTTCAACTCAATAGAAACATATCAATGTAGTGTGATATAATATCTTAATAAGGAGAGGTACATTTATATTGCAATAGCTTTCATCTAAGAAACTAGAAACATTGTGGGAGAATCTCTACTCTCTACATAGACTTTAAAGCATTTATTTTTCCATGAATTTCTCTTCCTGCCCACTGCCCATCTATTATCACTACAGGTTAGTTTTAAACCTTGCGAGGAAATTTTTTAGATGTAACTTCAAGCATTCCAAAAAAATCCTTCACAGTTCAGTAGCAAAATTCTTGTGTGCATTATATGAATGATTGGTGGCTTGCAATGTTAGGCCACTGAAAATGAGAACTTGGCCATAATTCCTGGGCAACAAGTGAACTCAAAGGCAAATGGATATGGGAAGCTAATGGTTAACTACTACTGGTGGTTGGAAGAGGTCTGTTTTAAATGTGATGTGATGTGATGTGTTTGGCGTCCTTTGTGAAATTCATAGGCTATAATTCGGACTACTGATAAAATCTTTGGGAGTTTATGTCTATTTTGGCATGCAGTAGCTTGAATTCACTTTCTTGACTTCTACGGGTCAGAGTGCATGCGAAACCTTTCATGCAAAAATATGTCTAACAGGATTTGCAGTTATGCAAAACTCCCGTGAAACAAATACCTTAAAATCAAAACATACAGAATTCAAGTCTATTAACACACTGATAGCAGCTAATGAGAAATCTGATACATAAATCACAGAGTTTAAGGACAAAGGAACTTACTATACAATCTATTTTCTTCTCGTACATTGCACAGACTTTTCACCCAGTAATTTTCTGATCTCTGGGTGAGCTATTGTTCTTCTTCTAAATAGAGAAACAGCTTCAGTTTAAACTTTAGTGGCAGATCTTCTGCCTGAACTCCTTGTAATATTTCTAGTAGTTAATAACACTGATTGTCTCATAGATGTTGGTTTCTGGCCTGAATACCTAGTGCTCTCTGTCAGCCTTTGGATGTCAGTATGCCTTTGCTTTGTGAGATAGCTCTGCACAGGAATATTGTCATCATTTCATGACTAGTAAATCTCTTCTTTGATAAATTAAATTAAATGGAGAGACACGTCTCATCCTACAAGGATTTATAAAAAAATTGGTGGCTTTTCCAACATTTTTTCTGACCTCCTTTAATAAGGGCCATTGAAGGGCTGATTTAATCAGCTTATGTGGCACAGAAATTTGCCTAGTAACTCTGTACATAACATTCTTTTTCTATGCCAGCAATTACCTCAGCCACAACTGGGGAAAGTACATAGCAGGCCAGTATGACCTATATTCTAGTTTACTAGGCATATGGACTTATATTTGGCTTAAAATGAGAAAAGCACATCAAGGGGCTCTTAGGAACCAATTTTTACACATGATTATTCCTTTTCTCTCAACCAGTTTCATTCATCTGCAAATTTCATTACAGTTTTATGCTTGCTTCCAGTAAAGTACTTGATTAGCACTGGGCCAAAGAGAGATTCTTCCTGATTGTCATCCAAACTATCAGCTGAAGATGCCCATATCCTCCAGCAGCTGTTACATGCAAATTAAAGCCTGGATTGCTTATATTTTCCATGAATTTCTGCATTCAGATTTAACAGTCAGGCTTCAAGGATAGGATATCATACCAAACATTACATACAACTTCTATGGGCTATAGTAATAAACCTTAGATATGAAGGCAAGAATTTGTTCTTATCAAAAAAATCTTATAAAAATGTTATTAGCCTGGTTATAATGACAGTAAAACTTACTATTCAAATAATCTGATTTTTGCCTCCCTTTCTCCAAAGTAATTTAGCCTAATAATAATTTAGTAGACTACCTGCTGTCCTCTCTTTCCCTGATACTGTGCTCAGCCTTTCACTTCCGCAGTAGGTCCTAAGTTTGATAAAAGGTTTTTGTCAAGAACTGAAGTGAGGATGAGTCATCTCTAATCTAGGTTCTTACTGCACTTTTTAAAGAACTGTGATACTGATGTTGTCTTCATTTTAGACACTGAGTCTGCTTTAGGTTATTTTTAACATTTTTGCAAAAATCACCTTAACTTATTCTTTTTCTACCATCCCTAAATCCAGTTTTACCACTTTCCAGGTTGCATTCTTTTAATAATCAGCGAGTGATCAACCATTCGTGACCTGCATTTAGAGTTCTGTGACCTTTTCTATCATCTTGTGCCTATACTTTCGAGGCCTTTTAATCTTGTGTTTTGAGTGCCCATTGAAATCTTTTATATCAGCATCCTCCATGCTTCTCTCAGTTCATAGAACTAACGTTTTACTAGCTCAACACAGCACTACATACATCCTTGTCCTGGAGCCATTAATAGCACATCTTACAAAAGCAACATTGTGGACAATGTGCTCTGATAACTGCTGACTAACAGCATCAATCAGTTACAGCAATAATACTGGTACTTTTTTAAAATGGTATAATCCATAACTGGAGTTGAGTCTTCTAGAAGTGAAAAAAACCTAATATGATTTGAAAAAAAAATTGTCTACAATAAATCACAAAATCTGAAGTAGCTACTGAGTTGGTCTGTTGATTAACTTTACAGCTATGCAACTCAAGGAAGCATTTTGCTCCAGGGAACTTGCTCAAACAAATTCTTTGTAAAAGAATTTTTTAATAAAGTCATTCTAAAATAAGCAATACATCAACTAGAAGACTTTTGAGATACAAGCTAGATCAAAATGTGTATTTTATGACTTTCTGAATACCACACAACATGGGTAGGCTTGTTAGATTTCAAACGTAAGCATTGCAACAAATGCTTACTGTCATAAACCTGCAGTTGTTTTTGTTATCAGCTCAGTTCCTCTGATGCAGAAAATACAACGTTTCAGTTAGGAAATTGCAGACAATATATTTTGATGACTTAATACCTTAATTTATTCATCTTGAAACCTTTGCTCTTTGCAAGGTAATTACTTCAGTCTACTTGATAGAACCTTCTTGACATAATAGTTCATTGCAGGTAATGAAGGAAAATTCACTCCTTCAGATTTTTCTCCCTGAAACTGTCTGAAGAGAATTAGTGGACTCTTTAAATTCCTTCTAACTGGACTAACTGAAGATATCTGATTGTTTGGTGGGCTCTATATCAGGTATTTGGAAAGCTAAAACAGCCAAAATTGTACAAGCTAGGTTGTTATTCTTGCTATTGCACTTGTCCTTCTACAGACTCAAAAGGCATATATGACATACATGACACTAACAGTCTGAGACTGACTTGTCTGTCAGGCTGGCTTTATCCTCTGATCACAGCATAATGCTTTCATGGCTGGGACAGAAAGATTCCTTATGACTGTTATACTTTACAGAGACCCAAAACCCACTCTTGGTAGAGGTCTGCACACGCCAATGGCCCTAATTATTTGCCAAAATGATACAGACCTCACAGAAGTCAATGAACAATGAAAATGACAGGAAATTTTGCCCTGTATGTTAACAATTGAATTTGACGTTTTATCTCAGGTAAACACCTCTATAGACAAATTATATTGCAGCTATATATCTAGTTGCAATTTCTGAAAAACACACTGTAGTGTGGATGTGTGGTATGCACTCATTTTAAGTGCCCAACAACCTTGAGCAGAGAGCATGAAATTTCTACCAAACACAATTAATCTAAAAAAGCTTTTTGTTTGTTCTTCTTAGGAAAAGTGATCTTTGTTTTGGTAGCAACCTGCTGATCAAGAGCAAAACTAAATGGTAGTCTCTGTAAGTTTTCCTAAGAAATCAGCAAAAATTTTAAAGAACCTTTAAATGAGTTTGTGAAAGATAAAATTCACAGGAATTCACACATTGCATCCAAATTTGCCTTTCAAATGATCAAGAGTCATTTGCAAAGAAAAAGATGGGTTTGACAGGGAGCTGATAAGGATTTCCAGCAAGGTTGACTCAATCTTCAAGTCTGTCATAACTTTATTAGGCAACTTTACTCATACAGAAGCAATTAATTGGACCACACCTAGCTGTGAAGAAGAATAAATGTTAACAGACATAAAATCAAGTTGACTTTATAGTCAGTGGAGAGGAAAAGATAATTTTAGTGTGTGATTTATATGATCCTTTGATACTTGGTTGATGCTGAGTAGAATTAAAGCTTGGAAGTGCCTCTTTATCTATACTGATTTAAAAGTTTAAAAGGATCCTGAAGTCATTGTCTTACAGAATACCTATACCGTGCACAACAAAAACTGTTTGAATGATCCCTGCCATTTGTGAATTTTTGCCTTATTTTCTGCATATAAATTGAGGAAAACTACATTATTTTTACAGTTGTTTCCTTTTTCTGAGCCTGCATGGACCACATGGACCACATATTCCCAAGATATGGTCTTCTCTCATTTTCTATACAAATCAGGTTTCACCGTGGAACAGTTCAATCACTGCATTGGTATGAACATGTTCAAATTTTTAATAAATATAGCACTAAATTGACTTTAATAAATTATTTTCCTGACACAAACTGGGGGGGGGGAGGGAGAGGGGGTTGGGGTTTTTTTTATTTGTTTTTTGTTGTTTGGGGGGGTTTTTGTGTTTTCTTTGTGATTTTTTGTTTTGTGTGGGTTTTTTTGTTTGCTTTGTTTGTTTGTTTGTTTGTTTGCTTGTGTTTTTTAAAATTTGTTTGGTTTTTTTGTTTTCTTGGGTTTTTTTGGTTTGGTTTGGTTTGGTTTGGTTTTGGTTTGGGCTTTTTTTTTCTGATAGTAACTTAATTTTCCTTTAGTGGCACATTTATATGCAAGTTGCCATGGTATCTCAGTGTCAAGACATACTTCCTAACACTCATCCCATTTTGCCAATTGCATCAACTGGAACCACACCTTAAAGCAAAAAATAATATTTTTCAGTCATTTCATCCTCTTTGAGAATGCAGGTACTGCACTTTGCTATTAGGTGCTGTTGCCACCATAAAGAAGTTGTGTGTAAGTTAGCACTAAGACAAAACACCTGAATGATCTTGGACTCTGGAAAACTTTCTGAGAAAGTCTCCTCTCCTCTTGATGAACACTTTCAGAAAGCAGAAGGTTGAGGATATCATAGAATCATAGAATGCTTTAGTTCACCAGTGGCCAGAGAAGTAATTTGAACAGTTAGATCTCTGATCTTCAGTAATGAGGAGAATTTAAATTTTTGTCAGTTTTGGTGTTTTTAAATTCTGATATTTCTCAATTGGTAACATTTGAAAAATAATCCCAAAGGATAGGAAAGGATTAAATAACAATAAATTTAAATCCCACTAGGCTTAAATTATCTCCATTGTTCAACCTAATGGGAACTTCAAAGTGTTTTCCAAAAGGTAGATGGTGTGTAAGTGCAACAAATCCAAGAGAAGCCAAGATTTCACCTTGTACAGCAACACAACTGAAAATGAGCTACCAGACGACCATGTGGTGCTGGAAAATCATCTGGCTTGCTGTGAACAAGGGCTTGGCACTGCGAAGTTGAGATCTGTAAGTGACTCTAAGCTGAGGGGGCCTCAGCGTGGCTGTGTGGCTGATGTGTTGAGCAGGCTGGCTTGGCACGGAAGAAGGAATTGCAGAAGGGTGTCCACCCACCAGAAAACATGAGCAACCAGCCTGATGCTTCAGGAGGACTGACTGCACGAGGGATGTCACATGCCACACCGAGGGTTTATTTTGCTCTTTCAGGAGCGTTTTCATACATGAACAAGCTCTCTGACAGTATCTTTAGAACAAACACCTCTGTCTTATCCTCCAGTGAAATATCCGAAATGTCAGGTGGAAACTGAGAATGAAGTAGGAGTGAAAAAATGCCACCTAAAATGTTTGTTCTAACATTTCAGGAACAATGCAATTTTTACACACAACTTTACGTCAAATTATTTTGATAATATTTTAATAATTCAAAATATCTCAACTTTAGAAATAATTAATCACATATGCCTATATACAGGGTTCCCACACATATTCTGTGGGCCTGGATATCTAAAATTTCCTGCTGCAATGTGATGTGGACATCAGCAAGAGATGTGTCACAGCTACCAAACTAAGGATATTGGGTGTTTAAATTAATTCTATAGTTAATATCCCATGAAAAATCTGCCTCTGCATTGATTGAATCACACTGAAGTAGAAGAACTGAGGCATTTTAACTAAAATAACACCTTTTTCCACCCAAAAAAGCCCTTCGAAAACCTTGAGCTTGTTTTTTCAAGACAAAGTTGAATACATTATTACTTCTCAATTAAGTTTTAACATTTTAAATTACAGCTATTACTTTTGGTTTTAATTTATACAAAGTTAAAACTTTATATATATTATAAAGCTATTTGTGCTGGATTGTAGGCAGGAAAAACTTAAATGTTTTTCTAACTTCTTTTCTTTATTGGAAGGTTCTTGGCAAATCTGAGGTAACTTTAAGAATAATTCTCTTTTCTCTGCAACAAGCTTTCTTTCTCTATAGATGAAACAAGTTTTATTGTTATTAATTTAAAAAACTTTCAGAGACCTACAAATTAGTACTATGTAAATACCAAAAGTAAATTAAATCACAGTCTCTTCTTGACAGATTCATCAATATTTATTCTTTAATTTGTATCTCAACTGAAATTTCATCCTAATTATTAGCAGGCTAATAATGAGCTTTTATCGGGCCATTATGTCATGATAGCTGAAGAGTATTCGAAGATTTGCACTTCTCATAAGCTTTCTTGTACTTGCCTCATACTTCACCTGGTCTGCACTGAACTCTTATATATAGCTGTTTTATCTGCTAAGTATTTTGCTTACAGATCCTAATCTTTAAAACAAAGCAATCTCTTCTTCTAGTCACAGTCTCCTAGCAACACAGCTTACTTCCCTTGTTTCTGAATGCTGAAGAATTTGTGGATACTTAAGCTTTTTTGTCGTATTGCAAGCAGTCTGACTTTTTCTCAAGATACATGTTGTTTCTTTAAAATGTTATAAATCAATGCAAGATCACAAATAGTTAATTTTAAACATATTTAACACTTTAACATGTTTACAATCTTAATCAAAATCAGTTTGGCTACACACGTATTGAGCTTTTATATTCTGTATATAATGCTGACAGTATCAGACAGCAATAGGAGAAAGTTCCCTTCCTAAAAATGTAGGAGGAGTTTGCAATTAGTAGAGTAGCAAATTTCTCACACCCAAATTCCCTTCAACACACGGAACATAGCTTTCTTTTATTAATTGATGATTCTGCCCTATAAGACACCCTGAAGTAGCAAACCTTTGTCGAGAAAATTGTATTCACTACTCAGCATAAGAGATTTGGTTGAAGATTTGGCTTCTTTGTTCTATAAGGATAAATACTAAAGGTGAAACATGGGAAGCTCACAAACTGCTTCCCTCCTGTCCTGTGGCCTTTGCATATTCTGAGTGCTCTCCAGTTCAGAGCATTCCTGTGCTCCTTTCTGTTACTGGCCCTTGACTCTGAGAGGTCAGGTCAGTAATTCTCACCCGTCTATCAGATCAAATGTATAAGAGATTTTAATTCTATTTATTTGGTCATCTTGAAGATAAAAAATATCATTATACCCATGCTGTAAATTCCTTGTGGTATTGTATAGAAAATGTATTTAACACGTGGCGATCTCCCCTGCTAAAAGCAGAAAACGCCACAATGTCTTTGTTTATTAAGCATGAGCTTACAAGGAGATTCAGAAAGACTTTGAGTGCCATTCTACCACTATCTTTTCTTCCTTATGTTACCTCAAGTAAAATTCTTTCTTGACAATTCTATTTTACTTCTTTTTTCTTCCGATTTGCCCAAAATTTGAAGAAGTAGAGGTCTCAAAGACCTTAAGATGCAAAGGGGTGTTGGGTAGAGGAAAGATGCTTCAGATACTAAGCCTTTATAATGTGCAAGTTCACAGGAAAGAGACAGAACACCAGGTTCCAAGTCTCATTAGTCCCAAACTTAGAGAAATACTAATTATTATTAGAAATCATCAGAGACCGTATTCAAGTCTCAGGCCATTTTCCAGGCTCCCAAATAATTTTGGCAAGTTCATAGTATTTTAGGAGATGGTTTTTACTATTTTTTTTTATTTTGTACCTTTTTTTTGTTGGTTTGTTTGTTTGTTTGTTTGTTTTCAGTTACTGAACAACACCTACCACGATGTGTTTTGCTCTTTGCCTAGATATTTTCCTGTCTCCTCTCTGGCTCAGATCATAATCTGCAAATCTTGGCAGTCCATGTACCAGTATTAGGCAAGATAACATTTTTTTCCTACTGAAGTGAACTTTCAGAAGATATTTGATAATCTGGTAGCCTTCCTACATGGATTTGCTGAAGAAGAATTCAGTATGTTACAGCATGGTTGTCTGACCCAATTTTCTATCAACACTTTAATTATTGTTATGATCTTGTGTCTTGTAATCCAATATTTTTCTACTACACTTCTGTCTATGGCTATGGCCTTGGACTCCTCTGTTGCTCACATAATCCTTGTGATGCCTGCCTTATTCTGTGGAATATTTCTACAGGATATTTTCCTGCAGCAGCTTCAGAGAAATGAAAGCCAGTGTACCGTTTCTGATTTGCACCATCTGAACAGAAGCTGACTGCCATGATTTCTGGTTTTCTATTATTTTATATATATAATGCTGGAAAGATTTTATTTTGCTATTATATTTTCAGATTGTCAATGATAGAATGAACTCTGAGGATATTTACAGGCAGCTTATTACTTGAAAATTTAACTTGAGTCCTCTCTCTTTGTAAATTATGATCAGTTCTATGTTAAGCTCTTTAAAGAAAAGATTTTCCATCACACCTTGATAGTTCCTTGTTGAAATGATGAGATGATCAATCTGACAGTAAATCAACTACCCTACCACTTATGGAAAGTCCATTAACTTATTGCTTGAAAAAAGTATGTTCTTACTGTGAAGTCACAAGAGTCACCATCCCCTCCTTTTCCTCTTGTCACATTAAAGTGTCTGGGAACAATTAAAGCAATCTCTGGAAGCTCTTGTCAGGGCTGCACTGCTGAGGACACAGGGCAGGGCTTGGCAGTCAGGGTTGGTCCCACAGCCCCAGAAAGGCACCAGGGCATCCAGGACATCCAGGGCAGCCCCAGCCCCCAGCACTGACCCTGGGGATAGGGATAGGGATAGGGATAGGGATAGGGATAGGGATAGGGATAGGGATAGGGATAGGGATAGGGATAGGGATAGGGATAGGGATAGGGATAGGGATAGGGATAGGGATAGGGATAGGGATAGGGATAGGGATAGGGATAGGGATAGGGATAGGGATAGGGATAGGGATAGTCAAGGCCAAGCTGGGCTTGGCTCAGGTGAGGGCCCACGGACAGAAGGAAGCTGAAGACCATCCCTGTGTGGCTTTGCTGGGCAGCCCCTGACATCGTGCAGGAGCTGCTGTGGGGTCCTGGGCTGTGGGCAGAGTCAGGAGGAGGCCAGGCAGGGCTCTCAAGGCCACTGGTGCTCTCCAGCCTCTGTGTCTGGCAACACCTGAGCTGGAGACTGCACTTGGCTCACCCACTTCAGTAGGCACAAATAGATCCATTCTCCATGCATTCATGTAACTCATTTTTTCAAGCAAAGCTCAAGTGTTTTCATGTCCTCAGTGCCTTCTGGCAAGAATTTCTACATCATTTTCTGCATCATGAAGGCCTACAGGAGGACAGTAAGAGACCCTTTATCAGGGAATGTGGCTATAGGTCAAGGAATAATGATTTTAAATGGGAATCTGGTAGAGCTAGATTAGATATTGGGAAGAAATTCTTTACTGTGAGGGTGGTGAGGCACAGGACCAGGTTGCCCAGAAAATTTGTGCCATCCCTGGAAGGCAAAATTGGACAGGGCTCTGAGTAACTTGATTTAGTAGAAAACATCCTTGCCTCTAGCAGGTGGGCTGGACTAGACCATCTTTAAAGGTTCCTTCCAATCCAAAGCATTCAATGATTCTATTGTTGATGCCTTCATTCCTGGGTGGATTGTAGCTCACATTTTGTTTTCAGAAGAGTGCATGAAGTCTATATTGTGTTTTGGGGAGCAGTGCATATTCTACCCCTCCTGTTGGAGCCAATCCACTGTGCAACATAATATGTGGAAATTATGTGTCCAGAAGAGCTACCAACAACTCTGGCAGGCCCAGACCTCACATATGAGACCTATTCTGCATTGGACACAAAGCAAACAGGTGGCAGACCACCTATGTATTTTGCATATCTTATCTGGCCATTATCTGGAATCTCTGGATAGTATCTAATGAGTCAATTCCCAAAGCAAGTAGGCAATAAAGTGCATCTTACAGAAGAGTGGGGGATATGATGGTCCAGCAGAAAGCAAGGCCTGATTTAATGGCTTAGGAATAAGTGGTTCAGCCAGGAAGGTGAAAAGCTGATTGCTTAATTTCCTAGGATTTATTTTTAATCCCCCCGCCCACCCCTGAGAAATATTTCTGGGAGTGAACTGAATGCAGTGTCTATGCCATCACCTTGAGCAAACAGCTATAGGTAATTGCTGTGGTGGACTATGAAGTACTTCAGGATAAAGCCATTAAATTGAATTATTTTAGGTACCTGAAATAAAAGTTTAGGATTTTTAGAAAATTGATTCACTCTTCAAATTCCCAAATGATGCAGAATGTAAGCAGCTTGGATACACAGCCTTAATTCTCCTAGCCTGCCAATGGCAGGGGGCTTGTAACTAGAAGATTTTTGAGGTCCATTCCAATCCAAACCATTCTATGATGTTATGATTCTATGATAATCTCTCTTACTTTCTTAAAATGTCATCTGACCCTAGAAGAAGGTAAAGATCTCTCTCTCTCCAGAGCCATCATATCCTTGCCTGCAGGGCCTCTTCTGTTTGATGCTCTCAGAGCAAGCCTAAAAACTCTGCTCTGTCCAAAATGTGTCTGCACACATGCCCATCTGCTAATTGCACCGTATCTAGGGCACTAGTGATGTTAAAGACATCTTCGAATCAGCTGGCTGCTTTGCTTGAAAGCTCCTTTTACCCAGGCCTTTCACATTTTTTTAAAATATATTTTTGTACATGAACTGTTTGGTATGTCAGGATAGGGTGAAAACAAATACATTCAGTTGCTGCTGTTGGAAATCTCTTTGAATATCTAAATATTCATCAGTCCCAAGAGAAAAAAAGCACAAAAGTAATTCTAATTAAGTGTTTGGGACACAGGAGGAGGAGGAAAATTTTGCCATTGTTTTATTACTTTAATTTTATAGTAAGCATTCAGTGGACAATGGCAGACAATTAGGCTTGCCTCCTTTTTCTAAGTGAGTTCTCAAAACACATTTTAGACTTGTGGTTCATTTTCTCTCTTTCCACTCATTTCTGACACTCGACTGTGCCAACCTGAGCAACAGTTTCACTGAAAGGCCTGAAAGAATCTTTCACTGAAAGAATCTTCCCCACACTTCATTCCTCAAGGTATGGGTGGGATAGGAGGATATCTAAATGTTTAGGTCTTTCTTGTGTGGTAAGAGTTATGGATTCAAACACTATTCATATTCTGCTGTAAATGTAGGGGATTTCAGATTCCAATGAGAATTTTTTAAAATTCTCTGTGTATCAGTAATTTCCAAATTATTTTCTGGCAAAGATCAAGGAAACAGAACAATCCAGGGTAATTAGGCTCAATGCAGGTAGTCACGTGGAGGAGGGATTCAGCTGCATTCATCTTCTCCTATGCTGCAGCTCTTCCTCTTGTGTTAAACAGTTTCTACTCCCCAAGGAAAATCAAAAATAGTATCCTGAAGAAAAAAAAGCATATCCACTATTCCTTATATGCCTTTTCTCTCTGAAGTGCAGAAATTGCTTTTCCTCCAGTCCAAAGGCTAGAGAATATCTCTCACAGCTTCAGCATCACAACCTGACCTTTTGCTGTCCTCTTCTGGCTCAGGCTTCTTCTGCCCGTGTTTTTTATGTCCCTTAATTCTACATAGTTCCCATGTGTTTAGGACATTTTCTGTTCTCTCAGAACTCTAATGATACCTTGGTGGGGCTGGAATCCTCAGTGGTACAAATCTTTTATTAGTGGTGGGCCAAAATGGCATTTCTGTGATCCTTGATTTCATCTTTACAGGGAGGACCATGAATCCATTTCATAGCAAAATTTTTATTCAGTCAAGACTTAATGTTTATGAATGCTAGAGGGGTGAATACAGCATATTTTGCTTTTGTATCTTTTTATTGATTTCTTTTATAGACTTACTATTTTCCACATATACATAGTATTATAGAAATCATAGTTTTGTGAACATGCCTTTAACTAGTAGCTGTGGTTCAGCAACAATTTTACAGCACTGTTAAACATCACTGATAGCTCAGATCTCATTAAATCACAGGCTACCTCACTGATTTAAGAATATAAAAATCATTTTCCATAAATGTAAAATGTATGAAAGAAAGACTTTCCTCTGTTCTATTAAATTTATTACAAAATAAAGATAATACATTTAACAGGCAGAAGTATTCTATCAGATGTTTTATTATGTCATTAAACCTTAAATATCTTCCTGCTTTCAAGAAATGAGAACAGATTATGCATTTAGGAGACTTCATAAACAAAGCTTAAAATTCATTAAACAATTAAGAAACTAAAGAAAAAGCTTTTTTTCATATATTTTTCCTTTTTTTCCCCACCCATTTACAGCTGAAATAATAGCAATAATTTTAAATGTATATAAATGGAAACAAATCTAATGTGGGCTTTACTATGTAGGCTAGGATTCTTTCACAGATATTATTGTCATTAATTATCCAAAGGCCAACCCTGAAAAAAGCAGCTCTGGCTGTAAAGAACAGGAAACAGGAACAGCAAAGCACAATTACACCTACAACTGTATAATATAGTCAGAATATAGCTAAGCAATACCCCATCGAAGCTAGCTGCAGGAAGTTACTGTGATGCATTATTTCTCATTTTATAAGAGCCACTTTTGAGTGGCTATAAAATTAATCAGTGCAAAGTTCAGGTGCTTTCAAAATGCAGGTCATTGTTGAGGAGATTAAGTAACTTTCAAAACTACTTTAAGTAATTTTTAATTAACTCATCTTCTTTCTGATGGCTCCAGAAAGGGCTGTGAAGAGCAGGATGTAGTTTGGGATCACCACCCAAAGGCTTAAGTAAATGCATTAATTGCTAAAAGCAGTCACCTGTGACAGACAAGCTGCCCCTCGCTGAGCAGAGCAGGTGCCAGGAGCACAGGGCTGTGCCTGGGCACGGAGCACGGGCTGGGGACAGCCCACGTGTGGGGACCCCAATTCCACCTGGAACAGGACCACTCGGGAGGCAGATGGTCATCCTTGAACAGAAACAGTTGAATCATGGTTTTAAAGAGTTAAGATTTCGGCTAAGGGTAGAAGCAATTTCCATGACCAGATGTAAGTTAGGTAGGCAAATGGTAGGTTAATGATTACTAGCTGCTTAAGCTAGAGCTAATTGTTATATTGTTTGCTGTTATGGGCTTGCAGACAGGAGAACGTAGAGTAAGCGAACCCTTATAAGAGCAGTTGGAAACCAGTAAGAACAATGGCCAGCACCTGGAGCGTATCACGGAGCACTGGGCCTTGGATCGGGCCAGAGGGTCACTGAGACCTGATGAAGACTCTCCTGACTTCATCCTTTGAGACCACTGACCCATTTCGAGACCACCGACCCAATTCAAGAGAAGAATTGCGCACGCGTGAAGGACTGATGGGCTCGTTTTAATATGGGATGGGGATGGGAGGTGCTGGGGTTATGCATGTGTACTGTATGTAAAACCTTGGGAAATAAATAGAAGGCAAAGAACCTTGTTCGGGGCGGTCACACCTTTCTGAGAGGACTCCCGTGGCGCCCACTGGTGAATAAGCCTACCACTTTCTAACTTTAATTAGTTAGAGGGTCTTTGTCCGCGATCATATCGGTTTTTAACGATTCACAGTCATAATCAAATTCTTCAAGCTAGGTTAAAAAAGAAATGCCTTTTCTTGCTGTTGTTACTTTTGCAGAGGGTTTAACCAAGATTGGACAGTCTTACTCATTTTTAGGATAAGAATATTCCAGTGTATTGTGAAAGACAGGAATGGTAAAAAGTGCAATATTAATACAGGCAGGATTGTCCCAGGATAATGTATCAACTCATTGACTGACTGGGGAAATCTTGATTTTGTATTCAGGTATGAAAATTTTGAAATCTGACTTAGGATACCTAAGTTTCATTTTGCATGAGAGCCCGTGTAGCTAAGATGAAAAGACTCCAATAAGATAGAAATTTGGGACTTGTTTGTTGGAAACACAGTTTCCCCCCCCCCCACTCTCCCCTGAAAATTACTTTGGTCAAATTATTTTACTCAAAATACACATCTTGCAGGAACCAAAAACCAATATGATCACTGTAATAGTCAAGCTCCCACACAAAATAAAATGAAGAGATCACATTTCATAACAGTGTACTAGAAAGAGCTAGTGAGATGGCAGGACCTGAATGAGCTTAGGGCAGAGATAATGAATCAAGCTGGGAGTGAGGGAACCTGGAGAGCTGAGCAGTAAGTCCAAAATGCAGTGTCTAATGCCTGATAGGCTGGTAGCTAGGAACATTTATTTTGAAAGATTGCCTTCTCAGGTAAAGCAGATAAACTCCAAGGAATAGAATTGGAATTGTGCAAATTAATAGAGCTCTGGTTGTTTCCCTATCTGAATAAAACAGAAAAGCCGAGATTGAATATTTTGAGAATTGCAGTTCTAAAAGCAGAATAAAATTTGCAGAGATATCAGAAAGACAAACCAGTGAGTTTTCTGAGCAAATTGGCTTTCTTTAATCACTATGCAGTTCCAAAAGGAAAGCAAACAACTTTCAGAGACTATCAAACAGATGTGAAGAATGAAGCTGCAGTGCTGAATGGAGATCTGGTATTTCTCTTTCAGTTAAATCAAAAGCTGAAGAGGACTTTGTATTGCATGGACAATTCTCAGGCAAACAGTAATTAGAAGTTACCTATATGAATAGAGAGATCCAGGTATTTCATTTGAAAAGACCTGTGAATGATTGCTTTATCTCCATTATCAGAGTGTGTTAGAACTCAGCTGCATATTTCAGATATATCAACTGGTTCACTGCATACTAAGTACAAGGGGATATAGACTTAAAACACTAAGATTTAACTACTATACTGTGGGGAATGGTGGTAGTTTAAATTCCAGCGATAACCAGAGGACATTCTGACAGATGCTTAGTGTCTGTAATTAGTGTGGGAAGCAGACTCTAAGCAAGAGTCTTTAAAGTCTAAATCTCACAAGGGAAAGATAAAGACTTAATATGAGGGAAAAAAAAATGTGAAAAAAGGAAGATTTTACCTGACAGTTTTTTGGTTGTTAATTGTAATTCTGTCCTGGCTTCCAGTATTCACAATGGGATTTTTGGTACCGTAGTTTTCCTGAGGCAGACCTACATTTTTTCATTCAGGCCTTGATTTCCCATTGTATGATTGCACATAGTGAGCTCTTGACAAAGCCATCGTGTGGTGCCTGCAAAGTTCTGTTCCTATTCTTTTCATGTGCTTCAGGCCTCACATACAGCATATCCCAGAAGAGAAAGTGGTCATTGTTCTATCTGGATGTAGTTTTAAGGACACCAAAACCACTTTTACAGGTGCCTCTGATAGTAAACTTAGCCTCATCATTAAATAGATATTGTTGATTATGATGAATTTATTACTGCTGACTGAATCTAAAACCCCTTCATAAGAAAGGGACACTATACAAATTGCTTTCCTGTAATATTCTTTTTATTATTCTTCAGGGCAAACATCTGATAGGGAAGGATTTTGGTTTCAACTACATTCACCTCTTTAGTTGGCTGGTATGGGCTTTCTGTCAAGAAGCAACTCAGTGTCATTGCTGATGTGTTCCACCTACTGGATTCCCCAGCTCTGCCAGGCTCCATGCCCTTGCCAGTGTCCTTGCTATCTTCCTACTGGATACAGTTTGAAATACTGGATTTGTTTTTTTTTCCTTAACACACTATTCAAGGTTAGATTTTAGACCATGCCATGGAGATCTGTAATAGCAGATAGTTGCTTGATCATGAGTCCTGTCAATTAGCCATTTATGGTTCAAGAGGATTTTATTTAATTGAATACCATTAATTTAGTACTTTAGTTTGTAAGGATTGGAATATGATATTCATATACTCTACTCTGAAAGAAAAAATAGATACTCTTTACCACTTTTTAACATTAATTTTCAAATACTTTATCACAGATTTTGACCACATTGCAGAGCTGTCATTTATGAAGTCCACTGCAGCAGACTCTATTTTTTCTTCTGCTGTTTAAGCAGTACCATTTGAAGGACTTTACATATTAATTGAGCTCAATGTAAAGGATATCACATTTTTTTAACACCGGTCTAAGTATTAACGTTTTAATAGATCTTGGAGTGAAAAAACGCAAAACTATATAAAATAAATAAAAGATTTGCACAAGAAGGGAATGAAGAGGAGAATGAAAAGTGTGCCAAATCAAGCTCCAGTATTTTACTTTTACGCATTCTGACTCCAAAGATCTTCATCATTGCTATGTGGCTTTGCTGCCCTTGTAATGTCTATCCACAGAACTTCCACCATCTGCCACTAACCTTCTTTCCCTGAGGACCAGATTCCCAGCTGATGCAAAAAGTGCAACCCCAATGATTCCTTTACATGCGACCTGATTTTGAATCAGACTTTGCCTCAGGGCTGCTTTGTCTACTGTCATCACTCCTGTTGTCAGGCCTGACACAGGCTGAGTGGCTGAGCTTTTCCCAGAGGCTTGGCAAGGAGTGACCTCGGCATCCTTGCAGAGTTCCATTAGCTTCAAACCAGGTTGCCCTGTAGGACCTGGTTGTAGTCGTGGGACATCAGCTGAAAGCTCTTCAAGAAAAAAATATTTTATCTCATTATGCTCTGAAATTTCATCTACAGAAGCCTCAAGGTGAAATGGAGGTTACAGTCACATAGAAGTGCTCACAGATTGATTCACACTTCACTAATATTTCCTTTTTTTGTGACTACCACTTCCAGAAAATATGTATTATCCTAATCTTTAAAGAATGTTCAAGACAATGGCATAATATTAACTACATCTTCAAATGGTCTTCTGATCTTTCAAGCAATGTGTTTCCTCAGCAGAATCCACCCTTTGATGACATTAATTCACTGTAAACTGATAGACCCACGGTTCTATCCATTTTTCAGCAAAATTACAGGATTTCCTGTGAAACTTGCATCAATGAGTGCATCTCCTAATATATGCTTTTGGATACTGGTTTGCAAATACTGCTCTCTATAAATAGCATCTTTAAATATCTGTAAAGAGGAATTAAAATCACTCTGAAATTCTTTTGTTTCAATTCTTTTTCATGCTCTCCCTTTACCTTTAGTTCTTCTCTTCCCATCCTGTTTCAAATTCTCCAAGCTGGAGTAGGAAATAAAGCCCCTTCCATAGGTCTCCTATTTGTTGGTTTCTGACTAAGATTATGAAGGTCTTCCTTTCCCCCTGGAGGGGGGGAAAGGGATACAACAGATGGTTCTCTCTCTTTTTGACTATTTATTTGATGAGGTTTGCATTTTCTTTTTGGAACTCCTTTCTGATGAGCTAGAAAAAAAAAGCCTTATCTCTGCAGTATGTTTTACTTTCTGAAGTGGGTTTTCTCTGACAACCCCAGCTGTAGCACTCGTACCACTTTTCTCCTTACTCAGTTTTTAAAAGAGAGAAATTTTTGTTTTGTGAAGTCAGCTTGCCAGCAGTGTTTATTCCTCTTTCTTCATTTGCTGCCCATTTCTCATTACCTGTCTCTTTCTACACGATGGTGGAGGCATACACAGCACCTTATTTTAGTCAAGACATTGCATAACTAATAAAAAAATACATCATTAGGATAGAAAAATTCGAGTACTAGCTTTCATTAACAAGCAAATGAGACAAGTCACAGGATTCATGGATAAAAACCAAGATGCAGTATAAAAAAAAAATTAACAATGAAGAATCATTACCTATAGTCCTCAAGCATCATAAATGGAGTTTGCTTAGTTCTGTTTGCAAAAAGCCTGGGCATACAGCAAGAATAGTAATTTTTATCCCTTTTTTCCCATGTTTCAATAACCATTGATATTGCATCTGTATGCTACCAGATAACTGAAAATACAAATTTTATCCAGACTGAGGGCAGAGAAGGGCAGGAAAGAAGGCTTGCTGGCATTTCTTCAAATGAGCACTGAAGCATACAATACAGTGTTTAAGCCCTTTTATTTTCAGGCATGTAGGAAAAGAGATAATGCATTGAAACTTATTCCAGGAGAAAGCCTGAGACTTCAAAGTCAGCACAGCAACATCTTTTGAGCAAAACTGACCATACAGAATGAGTTTAAATTGGCTTCTTACTTTGCTTCATAGGATTTTCTTTTGATCTCATACCACAAGACCCAAAGACAGATTTATTCTATGATCACACTGGAGCCTAAATCCATTGACTAGTAAAGAGTTTGCTGGGATGCTCCCTGTTCCAAGTAAACCCTAATCTATTGAGAATAATATAAAGAATTAATTTCTGCCTTTTTTTTTCAGGGGAGAACTCTTGCAATTTGTCCTAGAAAGATTGCCTTCTGGGTGTGCTGAGACTTTCCTCATGCTAACCATTTAGTATATTTTTCCTTCAGTATACCTTGCTTCCTTTTAGACCCAATAAGTACCCAGGGACGGACTGAATGTGCAATAGAATTTGTCTTGGTATTTTTTTACTTGATTTTACTTAATGAAAAGATTATTGGCTAGTCACCTTTATTTGAAGAGGAATTTCTATAAAATTTTGAAAGCACCTGCTTTCCCACAGAAGAATAGTAAACTGTGAAAGAGTTGCAGCAATGTTTTTGCTAAAGAATGTTTTTTCCTCTGAGTGTCAAAAAGAAAGGATGCAAAGACAGCCTTTTCTTAGACCCCCAGATTTTGATGATGTTAGCCAAAGAAAGGTTTATACCTTTCCAGGGAGACTCTCTGATCACTGCTGAAAACACAGAGAGAAATCAGAATGAAACTTTGAAACAAAAATAAACCTTTTTACACCAATCATTTTTTCCAGAAAAACAAAATTTTTCTCTCTCTCTCTGAAGTTGAACAACTGCCTTTTAATGTCTCAGAAATTGTTGCAGAAGCTGTCATATTCCAGTAATTTCTAGCAATAGCTCCATTTACTAGGTAATAATGCAGTTTAAGATCAATATCAAAAACAGAGGCCCCAAGAAGATCCTGTTGTTGCAAATTGTCATGGGAACATTCAGTAGTGTCTTCAGAGAAAGTCTAAGGGGCACATTTTTAGTAGAAGCCTGCAAATGACAAACTCAGATAAGTCTGTTAGGAAAAAAAACCAAACCTGTAGTCAAAGGCAATAAGTTTGTAAGATTTCAGACTTTAAGTGGATTAATAAATGTATAGTTTTATTTAGAGGTTTTAACATCTTTAATTTTGCTTTTAAAAAAAGACATTATTGATATAATTTTCCAATACCTTAGTGAGAAAAAGGAAAAAAATCTTGGATCAATTATAACAAAAAGGAAAAAATTACCAAATATTTTAATTTCTGCTAATTTGAAAGTTTATTGTACTGTTTGGGAAAGTAGCTCAGAGAAAGCTGACTGACAGAAGTGCTCTTGAACTCTAATTACTGCGAGCATCTTCCTGCTCTTCAGTTTGATCTTTAATATGTTTCAGGCACAAGAGATCGTCCTTCTTGCAGAGGCGATCTTCAGAGACTGTTTTTCAGCATGGTTTTATTTTTCACCTAACAATAGCCATTTAAGGAGTAAAGGCCCATCAACAGGACACTACATGCATTTGACATTATTTTGTGTAAAAAATTACATACCTTGTAAATGCCACACAGTTTTTGGTAAAATTGAAGGTAAGTTCTTTGTCGAGTAGTAATTAATAGGGTTCTTGAGGTTTTCCATCAGAATTTTTTTAAATTTTGAAATCTATTTTAATTGGTAAAACTTTTCTGTCTGTTCCACTCAGAGCACTGGTCTTCTTTTGCCTTCCTTTGTTCAGCTTTTCTACCTCTGCCACCTTTCCTTTTGAAAACCTGTATTTTGGATTGTAGTTTTTCTTACTTATCTGTTATCTTACTTACTTTAGATTAAATGCCCATCACTTTATTTTGGAAAAGTTCCTGCCTGAAACAACTACACACACAAAAGGAGGAGGGAATTTATTATGGGAACTTGGAATACTTCCATCATATTCAGTATAGGGATTCCCACCTCATCTGTTAAAACATAATTACCACATTGCAGACAATATGCTTCGTTTTTGTTTAGCTTGCTATCTATGTCTTTCTAAATTTTATTAAAATGTCCCTGAGTAGGTTATTTTTATTATCTTGCACTTTCTTTTTTTCTTTATTTATTCAAACATCTCTGAGCATGTTATTTTTATTACCTTGAAGATTCTTTTTGCTTTATTTACTATAGATTTTAAATTTTTGTTTCAAGCACTAAGGTGCATCACAGTACAGAAGCATGCCCTGTTTTAGGCATGCACAAGTTTATTGACAGCAGCCAGTTCAGGATCAGTGGTGTTCTCAGCTTGATTTAGCAGGGCAAGTGCCTTTTATTATTATTATGATATTATAAAAAATAGTATTTTCTCAGATTATTATGAAACCCACTCAATAGCTTAGAGACAAGAAAGGAGCTCAACCAAAATGTTCCTCAACACTCTAAGCCTCTGCCCCCCAGTCTTTTGTGGGATACTGATTTGTGTCTCTGCTCTGATCAATTTGTGTGGCCTCACAATAGTGAGGTCAGCAAGCTCTAAGGTGAGGGATTTCTGGTAATACCAAGCAGCTTCAAAGACTTGAGGGAAAAAATTAACAAAACGGTATCTGAGATTGTGTTGTTCACATAAAAATATGTGACAGTCATCTGGTATTCTCTTTCTTTCTTTGCTTCAGACTCCATGGTGCACAGAAACAAATGAAGTACTTCTCCATGAGAACTGGACGCAAATACCTGCAGCCTTTTACAAAAATTACCATGCTACAAGCCTTCCCCAAGTACTTATATTTGCAGTTGTGCAATGTCCTCTCATCAGAAGGTCAGCTTCAGCTCCTACTCCTAGGGGAGTTATTCTTGTCACATGAATGCTTATGCTTTGCTAACTTTTGTACTGACTGTTGAAAGGCAATTGCAGGCAGTGCAAAACAAAGCTCTGATTAACATAGTTGTTATGATTTGAGCCAAGAAGGCCTGCTGGAAATTTTCCCCCTTCGTTTTTGTTCGCTTTTGGACTGCATTCTTAGGAAAAACAATCACCATTTCCAGTGAATTTAGATGATACCTATATTTAACACTTCTGTCAAACTGCTCTATTGAGATCCCAACTCACTTTAGCTGCTTATGTAAGACAAATTATTGGACGCTAGCTGCAAGATAATAGGTCCTTTAAACAGACTAAGGCAATGCCCTCTAATTTTACTAAATAAAAACTATGTAAAGCAGTGTTAATTAACTAGCTCTAAATGTCTTGTGACTAATCTTTCCATGCACAACCACATTTGTAATATGCTTCATAAAAAATTATGAGGTTCAAAAGAAACTGATGAAAACTTTAAAAAGCCAATTATTTTATAGAATTTTTCCTAGGAAAATGCCATTTATCTCCTTTCCAGAAATAGAAAGCCAGTTCACTTGACGCTTTCTTAATTTTGAATGTGGTGAAAAGAGAATATAGCAGAGTATCAATGAAAATTGATTTCATGAGAACAGGCCTGAAATATTATATAGAGGTCTCAGTATCGAGGCATTATTGCTATAATGTAGAACACTGGACTAACAGACTAGCTCTAAATAAACTGGGTCAGCAGTGTGCTTCCAAAGTGAGATTCTCTCTCTTCTCTGGATTCTCAAGAAATGGTCTTTGGAAATCTTGAACTGTACCACCTTAGATGAAACTAAACTGGAAGAGGAGAATGGCTGAAGCAATCTATCAACCAGTCATCAATCCATCAGGCCAAAGTAGAATTAGCCTGAAGTAAAGAAAGAAAAAACAACAAAAAGCCCAAACAAACAAACAAACCTACTCTAGAACTTCATTGCCAGTTGTTTCCCTTACAGATGGTGCATTCCAAGTGTTCTGTCACTGTGTGCCAACACAGGCACACAGCACAGACATGTGCTTCTCCTCGTGGAATAGCAAGATGCAGTCCCTTCACAGGAGCCTGAAAGTACATAGTACATTGCTTCATATCTATATGTTTTAATCCAAGCCCTGATATTGCACAAACATTTTCTTTCACCATATATATGCCACAATTTAATTAATAAATAAATTAATAAAAATGGAAAACAATTCTGAACCTAAATAATAAAGTTTGACTTTTTTATGGCCCAAGATGACTGTGAAACAATAAGATTTCTGCACACCCTCTGCCTGTGCATTATTCAGGTAAACATTATGTTTGAGCATCAGCAAAAAAAGTTTGGGTTTTTGTGCGATTTTAGCTTTGACCTGGTAAAATTTAGTCATTGTAGTAAGAAATAAATGCTTTTAAAAAATTAGAAAATATGTATATAACTGAATATATACTTGTCCACTGAGGGCCAACAGTTGAAACATGTTCTACCCCTCAGGAATAAAGAAGAAAATCAACCTCCATATTTTATACCCCAGGCAGCTTTTATTTGCAACTTTTGAACTCCTTTTTCATTGCTACCTCTGAGGAAAACCTTGGCTCATAGCAATGTAAGGTAAAAAGAGAATGGCAGCTTGAAACAAGAGAGGATTGCCACTTTTAATCATAAGTCTGCCAAGTTGACAGCCAGAAAACATTACCAGCTAGAAAATTGTCCTTGGAGAGATGTTTTGGTCTCCTTCACCATGAACACAGGTGCAAGCATTGCATTAGAATGCATTTATTTATTTTGATTGTTTAAAGTGTTGTATTTGTTTCAGTTCAAGTGATATCCACGGACTGTACATCTTAAGAAATCTTATTTTTATCTTCTGTCCTCCAGTCATTTTTATGAGTGTGCTGCTCATGTCACAGACATTCTTGCAAAGCATGAAATTTTCCAGATGAAACCTCAAGCGAGGTTTACCATCCCATTATGATTCAGCAAATGCCTCCCAAATTCTTCCACACAGAATAAACCTCATTTCCTCCTTTGGAGTTTATTACATAGTCTGCTTGCAAATGTTTTTTCCTTTACCTACCATTCAAATCTTATTCTGCAGGTATAATTATTAAGCCAAATGACTTCCTTAACAATAGTGAACAACTACTTGAGAAAAATTTTCATGTTTTCAAGGGGATCTAGAGAAAGATTATGTCTTTACCCTAGCAGGAGGAGAATTCTGTAGGCATGTACAATAGCAAAAGAATAGAGCAGCCAAATACAAAACCAAACAAAAATAAACCAAAACAAGTCAGAGGGTAAGCAGCATTTTGTCAAGGGTCTGATGTAATTAGATTCCTTGGAGGAACATGCTCCAGAATAATTGTCTGGGTAAGGGGAATAGTCTCTCTCACACAGTCAACATTTTCAGATTCCACAGCGACCTGACTCACATGAAGTTTTGGGTATGGCAAATCAGACCAAAGTTTGATGTTTCAAGGTTGTGTAAGGAAATAACATTTCTCTATTATCTTCTCTTCTTGTAAAATTCCATCTTACTGAAATTCTTAACCCAAGAGAAATTGTTGTCCCTTTTTGCAAAAAATTAAACTTTAGCGGTTAAACTTTGATTAAAAAATTGGATTTTGGTGATAAATTCTGGTGGATATTAGCCATATGCAACATCAATTTCTCCACATCACTGCTCTTAATCTCAGCAAAGATAAAACCCTCAACACAGAGCTTGCTGTTGCATCACGGAAGATGAGATATCTAGCAAATATTACAGAGGACTGCATACAGTGTACATTTTGAGGAACCACATTCAAAAAAGAAAAAAAACCCGACTGATTTTTCCTCTTAGTTTCATTTGAATAATCAAACTCTAAATTGGAGCACTTAAATGGAAGTCAAGGAACTTAGAGTGTGATGGAGGAAGCAGTAATCAGTTTGAAAAGATGTTGAATCTCTGATGAGCGTTGAATATGTCAGATTAAGTTATGTCCTAGAAAGGGAGGTTCCCTGAACAACTGCTAGTCACTTTAAATTATTCTGCATTTCAAACAGGAAATCATCCAATTAGACTAACAGCTGCAGAGATTAGAATAAGCCTTGCATATTAGAAAATTAAAGAAAATGCAGCTAAGTACTATGGAAAGGAGCTAAGGTAAGTCGTTTTCCCTCTTCTTTTCTGCAATAAAATTTAACTTCAAGGACTTTTAGGATAAGGAAATGACTGCAAATTTATTACACGTGATTAAAACAGGAAAAAACATTTACTATGAATTATGTTGGATTTTTATTTTCATATGTATATTCTGTTTGTCCTGATATATCCATGGTTTCTTTCAAGGTGGGTGAAGACTTCTGTGTTTCTTCTTCCATTCCAATACCATCACTATTATTTCCAAATGTTTTAAAGAAGGTAAGCAACAATAGTTTATTGCAATTACTCTTTGGCTAAGATTCATCTCCATTTGAAACTTTTCTCGCAAAGACAGTCTGAGACTGCAAACTACAAACCATATGCGAAAAAGGAAAACATAGGTGAGGTCAGGAAAAACAGTAACACAGTAGATGGAAATGAAATTCTATATATTGAAAAAACTCAGCCTCAATAACAGAGAGAATTCTGATGCTGGGGAAAATAGCATGATGAAAGAAAATAATATTGAAAATACAGCATAGTATTAAAACACCTGGAGCATTTTACTGTATCTGAGAAAATATATAAAACCAATATAATTTTACCTAGACACCTCCATGTAGTTTCAGGATCAGAAGATGTAAGCCAGACCATATATCAAAGTTATATTTAACTTTTAATAACTGGACTAATATTAAACATCAGTCTAAAAAAGCAAAATGCATAGAGTCATGAAGTGTCAGCCAGGAATTATTAATTTTTTTTGTTTGATTTTTCTCTATGAAGAATTGTGTTTTAAGCAAAAAAAAACAACCCAAAACAAAGCAAAAAAAATCATATGGTAAAGCTTTTTATTTCCATAAAATTATTCTTTTTCCATGATCCTCTCAGATACTTACAGATACCCTACAGCTGCTTTTGGCAGTGCATGTCCCATAAGTGTCCTTCCAGAGACTCATTTCTGAAGATGCTGTTCCTACAGGAATCTCAGGTTAGATAAGGAAAAGGGTTTCTTCAAACTGACTGTGCACTGAATGTCAGGGCACATTCCCATGCTACAAACACAATTCCTCCCACTGGATTTCTGCCAACGTATTTTGCCTGGGGTCTCTGTCCCTTTATTACATATGAAACGTCTTCTAACTGAGCACAAGAGTTCACTGAAATCACAACTAAATCTCTAGCAGGCAGAAATACAGCCTTTAAGTGCTGTAATTCCTCTCAGCCTATTTTAAAATGCTTCATTCCCCTGATGCCTGCTAAATGAGCCTCTAACCGTAATTAAGAAAAAGTCTAATAATTTTCCTTTATATGTAATTTCAGATTGCTTTCTTCTGAAGATCTTTAAGTAATGTTAAAGCTTTGAAAGTCTTAATAGGATCAAAGACAAATTCGTCAGGAAGAATATATTGAGGAAAGTGACTAATTTCTTATACCAGTATACATTCACCTCACATCAAGATTTCACTAGCTCTGGAAAAATTAGATCTGAGTTTCCACTGAAAGGATTGATTTTAGTTAAAATGTATAATTTCAGTAAGGAAGTGGAATTAAAGAAAATCCGGGAGACACTCTCCTGCTTACAGATAGGCAGAGGATTCAAAGATAAAGCTGCCCATAAGGAATGAATTTTCCTCTCCTGACAATGCAATCAGTTAAGGAAAAAAATCCCTTTAAGCCATAAATGTATTCAAAAAGTATAATTTTACCTTAAAAATGGATTAAAGAGTATGTTTACATTGTTGATGAATCAAAGTTTCAAATGGTTTGAGCAGAAAGCCTGGTGCTTTTAGGTTACACAGAAGATGCTTGTTCTTGGGGAAATTAAAGTTTGCATTAAAATGATAGGTTTAATATTCACCAATATATTAGAGCAATAATCTAATGTATTGGGACCAAAGAGTAGCACAGAACTGCATTAGAATGCATCAGATGGGCAAATGCATGGAAATCGCTCTCACTGCTGGTGAAATGCAAAAGCACGTGGAAAAAACCCTCTATGACTTTCACACTACAAAACCATTGTGGACAAATATTCCAGTCCAAAACATTGGAAAGGGCCATTAGGATGGAGCTGCCACAGCAGAATTGGTCAGTGCACACAAGTCCTTGCAGCCTGTGCAAGTGCAGTGCTTGGCCTTGATCGACATTGATGTGTGGAACAGGCAGAGCCCTGAGCTGCCCAGCTGCCTGCAACACTGCTGCTCTCAAACAGAAATTTAAAAAATAGGTTTTCAATCACACCCATAAGGTTGAATTTAGCCAGGAGCTCTGTAAGAAACTGTGCTTACCTACTACCTTGTTTTAGGCCTGTATTCAGCATATCCTGCCAAGGGAAAATCCAGAGAAGGAGCCATGCCACATCACTTTTCACCTCCTCTCAGGAAAGGCTGTTTCCTACATTGCTTAATAAGCATCACTTAATTTTACTGTAACACATTTAATGTATGAAAGCACATTTAATGTATGGTAAAATCATGATACAAGGCCCATTGAAAATCAGCCTGGAATTTTTTTTTTTTAAAGCTTCTCATCTACCTGAAGGAGTCATTTTCCTGTGATCACTAACTATTGATTTGAATCAGTAATGACAGTTTGTATGCTCAGTGTGTCCTGGTGTGGGAGCTCTTTGCTGTCTACTCATACATTTTAAAACTGTTTCATAGATTCTTCGGTCTAAGCAGCTCTTCTTAACCATCTAATCTAACCTCACATATACCAGCAGTGAAGACTTCCAAAGATGAGTTCCCAAGTCCTGTTTCATCATTGAATTTGAAAATAGTAATGATTGTTGTGCTGCTTCAGAAATTGAGCATCTGGCACCTAATAAGATGTTAATGCAATGAATGTTACTTCCCACAAAATTTTGAGAAATAGGTATTCCAAAACAGCTTCACTTCACTTTTATGTGAATATGGTTTATCTGGCAGATGCACAAGTGATAATGCAATAGAATTCTGTAATACATTCTACATCACACCTTAGGGTTTAGAAACCTGAGCAACAAAAATTTAGTGAGCTGCATACACTACAGTTTAAACACTAGTTAAACAGCATATTAAAAAGTAATAGATCTGTATGTCAAAATTATTTTTCGCTTTTAATAATTCATCAATTAGGTGATTAGTGGAGAGTCTAGGAAGGAAAAAAGTAATCAGACTATAATTTAAAGATTTTGTCAGCTATTGTTGAAAAAGCAAAATCATGGTAAGTTAAAGAAAGGGATTTTTGCCATCCACAGCATCAAAGATGAGTGTTTGGCTAGAAGGAAGTCAGACAGATGCAGATAACCAAAAAAACTCATCAACTTAATGTGCACATAGGCATAGGCACATAGGAATAGGTTTGAGTTTCAGTGTGGCCAAATATTGGAATGGGAAAGCAGTGACACTTGAAAAGACAAAATACTGGTAAATGATGTTCTGAAAGATCTGTGTCCACTCTGGCGCCACAGCCTAAACAGGTAATGGGAACCCTGCATGTATTAATTCTGCTATTATTGGTAGCCAAGGGAATGACGTTTCTCATAAGCTGGTAGACTGGAGGACTCAGAGAAGTGCAACAAGGCTTATTAAAGGATTGAACAAAGCCTTAGAAGGAAAGAACTGTGGAGCTCAGTCCAGCAACATGAACAAAAATGGGTAATTAGATCACATTCTACACGGGAAGAAACACACAACACTGGACTTCCCACTCTAGCAGAAAATGTGAAGCTGAAAGTGTGAAAGCTGAAGATGGAAAAAATTAGGTTGGTGTTCGAGGATATTACAAGTGAACTGAGTGTTGTGATTTAAATATATGTACAGATGTTCATTCTCTGCAAATAATTGTAAATAATACACAAGACTTTAGACAGCTGTGTATTTTAAGGAGCTGGTAAGTCTTCTTAAGTAGTTCCCAATAATTATTCACATTTTTCTCTTTAGTTTTTATTTACCAGTTGACTAAGCCTATAATTATCTGTATGCCTGTGTAACTAGTTCCTAGTATGCACCAGAGAATGTGTTATTGGTTTCCACACAAGCATAATCAAATCATGAAGGCTCACAATAATAGTTACTAATTTTTAGGCTTGAATCAATTCTTCAGCACCTGCAAAAAAACCCAAAAATCAACAGAAGTCTTCTCTAGAATTTACTCACTTGCAATGTTATATTTTAAAGTTATGAAAACAGTCACTAATATTTTTGAGACATTATTTTGCTGCTACCATTAAAAGAGAAAACCACTCCGGTATGTTTACATTTGCAGCTCTTATGTATTTTTTATTTGAAGTCATAGTTTCTAGACCTGCTTGACCATTTATCTCATTCTCTCTGTTCTGCTGTGGCTTTCTTTGGCTGACCTCAGACTGCCTCGTCTTCTCTTTTAATAGAAGATTACTCTCAAAGCCAGAAAGACCATTTACTTCCACCTTGCCCTGGATTCAGAAAAAAAGGTAACAATGCATTGATGTTCTGATATGTTTCACCCTTATTAAATGGATTTAAACCTAGTGATTTTAACATTCCAAGGAAATCTTCCCATCAGATTTCAGAAATATCAGCCAAATTTTCATGTATACAGCAGAATTTCTAGCCTTTGTCAATGATTCTGAAGTCAGTACATAAAGAAAAAAAGAATTTTTTTCTCCAAGATTTTATTGCCGTAGATATTATTGTACTGACATGTTAATTTTCCTGAATTAATGGTCTTTATCTGCTCCCTTTTTTCTGTACATGAACATATTTTTTTAATAAAAACTAGATGAGAAAATTAGTAAGATAGAACCAATATAATTTATTTTTACATTGTTATTTGTTTACATGTATTTGTCTACTTTGTTCATTATTTTCCTCTGTTGTCGGCATTTTAGAGAAATGAAAACTTATGAGTGTATTGTACATTTAACTGTCTTACAGTATTTCTTGGTGGGATAATATTTTCACATACTTTTTCTTGAGAACCGTTCAGTGGAACTTTATGCCATTATTAAAACTTTCTGTTTATTTCTTAAATGATTTAGAAAAAAAATCAATCAATTTAATGTGATTTTTTTTAATATTATCAGTTCTCACATTCTTAACCAGAACTGACAAAATCATGAAATTAAATGTTAAAATGAAAAGCTTAAACATCCTGTTTTAAAAGATCAAGCTCAAAATGTGAGCTTTTCAAAACAATCTTTATTAAAAAGTCGTTTCAAGAAATAGTGACATTTCAATGACCTCAACAATGCACTTTCTAGTGAACTAACTATTCATTCCATTATTCATCTTTGTTTCCTGAGCCTATCCAGATAGATTGCTCACTCCTCTTGCATGGAAAAGAAATTACTTACTCATTTTTCTTGGCTGATGTTGCAATACATCTTTCCCTAAAAAAGGTTGTAGGACTGACAGGAGCAAAAAAGGGAAAGATTAACTGTTGTGAAGCTATACATTAATGCTTGGGATACATGAGAAGAAAAATTAATGTTTTCCTCTTCCCTGTGGGTCTTAAGGTGGTTAGTATTAAACAAAGCTGTTCATAATGGTAATAACTTTTTTTCCCCTGTTATAAATTATTTCTGTTTGGAAGAGGAACACACAAGGCACAGAACCTTGCTGTTTCACAAGACATGGTCTTGAATGGAGCATATTTTCACTGGGTCAGCTCAGAGGAATTGCTGAAACTGGGATACCAGCCTACAGAATTGGTATTCCTTTTTTTCCCCTCAACTTAGTAGTCATTGGTGCTCCTTTCCACAGTTAGCAATGATGTGAATTTAGTGACTCTGTTTCTCAGAAAATATTGTATTCCATGTATTTTCTATCCAGATATAGTCTGAGGACCTTACGTGGTCACGTGGTCATTTGAAGAACTTGAATCCTTAAAGAAATTATTATTTTGTGGATACCAAGATTATGATCAAGTAAATGCACACAAATATAGTTGTGTTCCACAGACTAGTTTGAAGGAACTCTCTAGTGATCCAACATACATGATGGTTGATTAGTAGTAGAGAGAAGGGAAACTGGCTATGAGAAAAGGAACCATTTCACAGAAAAAACAAAAGCATGATAAAAGACAAAAATAACTACAGAGACAAAAATAGTAACAATTATTTTTAGAGTCTCATACTCCTAATACTGTAATTAATATTAACATTAACATTAACATTAACATTAACATTAACATTAACATTAACATTAACATTAACATTAACATTAACATTAAAATTGATGGGGAAAATTTACTATTATGCTATTTACAATTATACATCATTATATTATATATATAATTATATTATATATCATTAATGATCATATTCCCTATGAGAAATTCCAGTGCAAAATATCTGCTGCAATACAGAATAACGTGGAAGAGACAGGGATTGACCTTGGCTGGCTGCTGAGTGCACATCAACCTTCTCCATCATCCCTTTTCCTCAGCAGAACAGGAGGAGAAAATACAATCAAAAGTTCATAGGGACAACATAAGTATAGGGAGACCACTCAGCAATTACAGTCACAGACAAAATAGATTTGAATTAGGAAAGTTAATTAAATTTATTGCCAGTAAATTAGAGTAAGATAATGAGAAAAATAGAACAAATTTTAAAACACATTTCCCCCACACTCCTATCTTCCGAAGTTCAACTTCCTTTTTTTCTGACTGTTCTATCTCTTACCATAAGCTATGCAAGGAGATAGGGGATGGGGCTCACAGCCAATTCATAACACTTTGTCTCTGCTGCTGCTTCCACCTCACACTCTTCCCAGCACAGGATCCTTCCCACATGAGACAGTCCTCCACGAATTTCTTCCTTCCCACAGGCTGCAGCTCTTCACAAATTACTTCAGCGCGGGGACTCCCATATAGTGCAATTCCTCAGGAAAACCTTCTCCAGCGTGGGTCCCCACCATCCAGAACCTGCCAGAAAACCTGCTCCAGAGTGCACTCCTCTCTGCTTGGCTCCATCTGTCCTGCTCCAGCATGAGCTCCCCACGGGGTCACAGCCTCCTGCAGGGTACATCCACCTGCTCCAGCGTGGAGTCCTCCAGAGACTGCAGGTGGATCTGCAGGGGCACGGCTGCCTCTCCATGGTCTGCACCCCGGGCTGCAGGGGAATCTCGGTGCCTGGAGCACCTCCTCCCCTTCCTTCTGCACTGACACTGCTGTCTGCAGGGCTGCTTCTCTCACACGTTCTCACTGCTCTCTCCCACCTGATGCTGTGCAGCATTTTCTTCCCTCTCTTAAATCTCTTATCCCAGTGTGGGTCCCACCATCACGGATGGGCTCAGCCTTGGCCAGTGGCAGGTCTGTCATGGAGCCAGCTGGAGTTGGCTCTGTTGGACCCAGGAGCAGCTGCTGGTGACTTCTCACAGAAGGTACCTCTGCTGGTCCCCTGCTACCAGAACCTGTCCACACACACCCAGTACTACTATGCAGACAGTTACAGTTATGTTTAAATATGTACATTTAAATATTCTAATTTTCAAATGAATCACATACTGTATGTCCGCAGCCCAGGATGTAGTATGAAATAAAAGGTTGTCTAAAACATTTCACAAATATTATTGAAGGTGAAGTGTAAAATTTCATCTACAGGGCAAACAGACATTAATTTGGTATCTCACAATAGGATTTTAGTGGAAGATGTAACTCCCATAGGCTGTAAGAAGGGTTAATACAGGAGCAAATCAAGCATGTGGGAAGAATCACAAGTAGTGTGAGTCAATGCCTGTGTGACACTGTCTGATCATCTGGACCACACAGTTCATCAGGAGTTCTGAGGGCACATGGATGTGTAAAAAAAGCTTTCCACTAGCTAAGTCTTGATTAGCTACTCTGAGGCCTTCATTTCATTACCAATAAACAAGGCATTTGCCTTCCAAAAACGCACTTCAGCTGATCAAATACATATTCTGATTATGAATGAGTTGCATGCAGATATGTTTGCAGATATATCTACAAGCATGCAGATATAATAGCTTAGTGGCACTTGGGCAATATTGAATACAAATTATTATTTACATAATTACAGCGTCCAGGATTGTACACCCGTATTGCTGAAGAGAACTTAAGGAATTTTCTTAACACATAATTCATTTTCTTTTGGCACTGAAAGGCTGGGTATTCAAGTAGCATGTTGTCAGTACTGTAGATGTTGTGCAGTTAATGCTGTGGGGGGAAAAAACACATTTCAGTTGACGAAAACAAACTTTAACTGTCATTTTTTCCTTAAAGACAAAGGGAGACTTGTAATTTAAAAAGTCATCAAACTGTACCTGATGGAATAATATGATTGAAAAATCTTTGTTTACTCATTCTCCAAGTCTTCTAAAAAACTAATGCTGAAGCTGAAACATTATAATAACTTAAAATTAACCAAGATTTTTCATAGTTCTGCTCTAGGTTTTTGTACTCCTTTGCTCTTTCTTCTTTAGCTTATGTTTTGCATATTAATATTATATCAACGTACTGAAAGTAAACAATACAACTGGTACTATTAGCATTCAAGGTATCTTCAGTCTGGACCCCTTTGTACTCAGTTGAATTTTTCTTCAAAGGATTTAACAGCTGCAAGGAAAAGATGTTCTTTGCCTTTCACAGAGATGGGATATATTATTACAGAGATTAAGATCCAGAGAGAAGGCTTTAGCTCAGCAAATGGGATAAGCATAAAATGTGACCTTAAATCCAAGATAGTAATTCTTAAAATATCTTTACTTTGGATGCAGCTTTGTGACAATGATGTCTGCACTCTGTCCAGCTTCTTGCTCAGGAGCTTATGGTGCCTCCTCACCATGTTCTTCCAGCTAGCAAGAATTACAGTGGGAATATATAGCGGAAATATTACAAATATTAGTGGGTGCAAAAAAAAAAAAACACTACTGAGAACACCAAGAGCATGATCAAGAAGCTGCATCTCCCTTCTCACAGACCAGCAGCACATCTACTAGGCCATAGAACCTTCCTCCCAATTCCTCTTCTTCAGACTGTGAAGATTATGTGCTCCTGTCCCTACAACAGCACAGTTACCATGGGGTGAATGATGCCATCCCATATGGTACTCCAGGGCCTGGTGCCACAATACTCTGTTGGTGTTAGGAATTAAACTTAAAATCAAAACATTCCTGTGTTGCCTTTTCTGTCAGATTTTAAAAAGATTATGTGTTGACACTTGCATCATTAGAAAAGCTTTAAAAACATGGGATCACAGCCCAAACAGAGATATCTGAACTTCACCTTAAGGGAGGATTCTTGAAAAAATCAAAATAGCCTATCCATTGGTTTTGCCTTGGGATGCATATTCAGCTTGAAGAAATACAGACTTGTGTACCTTTACTCATTGTTGCAAATGTAGGAAGCCACTAGATTTTGCTCCATATTTTCAAAAAAAACATGGGTTGCTCTGTAAGAATTAAACTTGAAATATTATGTTTAATCATTAAAAAAAAAGTGATTATAATTAACAAGGGATTCAAAAGAAGAATCTGTGCTAGTAATAACAGTCTATTTTTTACTCCTCTCATACTAATTTTCTACTGTTTGTTTATATTTCCCTTTGAATTTTATGAGTACTTCAATATTTTTTCTTGATCTTCGAATAATAATATTTTGTGTTTTGGTTTATACACAGAATAACAATATTTTGTTGACATTATTTCTGTAATGGTTTACGTAATAATAGTTTACATAATAAATATATAAATAAAGAGATGCAAAAATCAAAAGATGCCTCATCTTGTTGGTCCTGGAAAGATGGAATTTTTAGAAGTTTGTATTTAGATTATTATATAATATTTGTAAAAACAAAAAAACTCTGGAGTGGATGCTTTAGTAAACCTCACTTTCCTTAACTTCCATATATGCAAGAATTTAAGTCTCCAAGAGATTACAGAGATTTTGTACTAAATGTTAATTTATTTTAATTTCTTACTAATTTCAGTTGTTATTGTTTTGTTAAATTTAATTAACAAGTGCAAGTTTTTTCCGTTTCTCTGATGTAACCAAGATCCAAACTAATAGATCAACTTTCACAACAGAATACAATGATGAAATTTGATGGGGGTGTATGGACAAGGCACTGGATTTACCAAGATCTGTGAATCAGTCCCTGTATTTGTGAAGTTTCTGTCTGGCAAATTGTTGGAGAAAAGATAACATAAAATCCTGAATTCATGGAAAATATTATTTTATAATAATTATTTTAATCAATATCTTTGATTATGTTTCTTAACCAATCTTTCATCTTATTAATGTCAGTCAGGCTCATAGTTTAATAATTTTCTTTGCTTTACATTTGTTTTAGATATTTTAAAATACCCTTGCATATCAGATCTTTTTCTGCAAAAGTGCTCCAAAGCTAAGTCCTACTGGCTTGCTAAATAATTTCATCACTGCTCTTCTATAAGAATTTAAATTTATTATATGTCTTGCTTTAATAGACAGATGAGAGGAAGAAAATTATAAATTGTCTGACACTTGCATGCTATTTAAATGCATGTGTAACTCAGTATATCAATCTTGAACATTTTGGCTATTACTGTTATAGAAAATGCTAGAAAATATGAAGGTAGAAGGAAGAGTGGAAAAGCTTACACAGGCCAAATAAGTGTGTGCTTCAGAATGGCAGCAATTTGACCTGACCATACTGTATACTGACACAAAGCAAGAATAAAGAACTGTTTTCTCATTAATTTGTATTTTTAAACCTCAAAACACTTGATGAGCTGTCGCCAAAAATGTGTAAGATTTTAACAAGAGCCAGAATTGCCATCATGAGGATGACAGGTTAATGTCCTTCTACATGCACGTTGCCATATGCTTGAGTGAAGTTTTGTAGAGCTTTGTCTTCTTAGAGTCTCATGTTCAAATAATTTAGTTGAATGAACTTATGCCTGCTCATATTATGTAGCTGACTGACTCATAACTGCTGCTTATATTAGCTGATTGCAAAATGGGGAAATCATGGCCTAATTTCAATTAAAAGACAGAGAACATTTTTTGAGAAAATGCATTTTAGTCTCTTTTGAAAATGCATTATGCCTTCTATCTGATTTGGAGCTGAATGGTCATTTTATTAGCAGATGACTTTAGTACTGCACCACTGATATCATGTAAATAAGGAATTCAAGTCTGTGACACTGGTGTTTCTTAGAAGGAATTTTAGATTTTACTCTTTAATAACAAGTTTATAACTTTATTTTTTAAATCTAGGTATTTCACCTTTTAAAGATTGGCACTAGTTGAAGGCACTTGAAAGCAGTAATTCAAATGCCACAGTGTTGTTTCAAATCACCAAGACCTTTAGTTGCCAATTCTTCACAGAATGTGCAACTGCAATACTGCACATAGCAGGCATCACACTCCTCTTTTTATTGAATTCAATGCTGAAAAGCCAGTTGATCTCAGCAGCAGGAGGTTAGGTATCATCTTTTCCCAGACAACTGGAGAAAACTGCATTGCTGGAAAGTCAGTCTCGCACTCTTATATTTAAGAATTTTCTAATTACTTTAGTATTGCAACCAAATAAATTTTGTATGTTAAGGTCTATCTATCAGAATCTATACAATTATTTCTTTAAGCTCGAATGGTACTGTTTAATTTCTGTTTCTGGCTTCAAAATTTACTGCTTTGATTTAGCTGAAAGCTGTAATTGCAGAGCTGTGAAACCTGAAAAGCATGTCTTTTCACATTGTGCTGTTTCATTTCAGGTTTGTCTCATAGGTTGAACTGCTGCACCTCTGTGTACACGAGAGCATCAGTGCTCTTACCAAAAGCAGATTTTTGTTCTGAGAGGCCAAATGGTAGGTGTTGTAGGCATTCATAAGGAAAGGCCTAATTTTGCAATAGTTTTATTTAGTTGTACCTAAAGGACCAGAATTTTACTGTCTGGGATTCTAGAAAATGAGAATACAATCAATATCAATTTTATTAATCAGAGGCATTACACATGACAGCTAAACACAATTAAAATTTTTGTTCCTAAACATGATTTCCAAGAAACTGAATTAACTGAATTAACTGAAGATCCTCACCAAAACCTCTTTTCATGAGTTCAGGATGTAAACTTTGAGCCACTAAATTATTTGCAGTTCACCTTATTAGAATCAGAATTCCTCCAGTTATTCACACACATTGTAAACTGCTATGTCTCTTCTTTAATCTGTAAACACCTAGGAACTGTGAAGCACGTACTTTCTTTTCTAAATTTCTTCTCGTTTTCCAGACACCTGTTTGCATTTCATCTGTATTGTGTGTTGAATGATATCTTTCACTTTAGCACTGGTGGAGTCAGTCCTGAGGGATATGGGTCAGGTGAAGAATAAAGCAAGGACACAGAATTTTAGGAAAGCAGAACTCCAGCTCTTCACAAAGTTAGTCAAGAGGACCCCCTGGGAAACCGCCTTCAGGGACAGGGGAGCAGAATAGAGTGGGAGATCTTTAAAGACGTCTTCCACACAGTAAGAGCTAGTGATCTCCAGGTGTAAGCTATCAGGGAAGGAAGATAAGACTGGCATGATGAGGCAGATTGACCACACTTCTGATCAAACTAAAGGGAGACAAAGAAATGCACAGGCAGAGGAAACAGGGACAGGTGTCCTAGGAAGAGTATAGGAACACAGTCATTGTGTAGAATGCCATCAGGAAGGTCAGGGTGGGACTGGAACTGACCTTGGCAAGGGATGCAAGGAATAATATGAATGGCTTCTATACATACCTCAGACAAGATTTGCCATGCTGCCTTGAATTGTCTGCCTATCCTCCAAATGCCTTAGTATATCCAGGAGAAATTCTTCCATGATGTTTTCATGCACAAGGCGGGTAGTCCTCCTTTCTGTCCCTTTAGAAAATGACTGCAGTGTGTCCTATTTCCAGTCACTGGTGATTTCAACTTGACTGCTGTGACTTTTTTCTCATTCATCAATGGCAGAGACAGTACAAGTGCACACTCTGCAAATTTGCAGATGACAACAAGCTGAGTGGTGCTGTTGGCATGCCCAAAGGATGGGATGCCATTCATAGGGACTTGGATAAGCTCAGTAGGTGGGCCCATGAGGATCTCATGAGGTTCAACAAGGCCAAGTGCAAGGTCTTGCATGTAAGTTGGGGTAATCCCAGTATTCATACAAAATGGGATATAAAGGGATTGAGAGCAACCCTGACAAGGAGGGCCTGGGGGTTCTGGGCATGAACTGGGAATGTGCACTGGTGCCCAGAAATTCAGCTGTACCCTGGACTGCACCAAGGGAGCAGACTTCGTGGAGCAAGTCCTGAGAGGGTCCACAAAGATGACCAGAACACTGGGGCACTTCTCCCAAGACGAAAGGCTGGAAACGCTGGGGCTGTTCAGCCTGGAGAAGAAAAGGTTTGGGGAAGATCTTGCAACAACCTTTCAGTACCTAAATGGGGCTCCAAGATAGATGGGGACAGGCTTTTTAGTAGAGCCTGCTGTGGCAGGATGAGGGGTAATGGTTTCAAACTGAAAGAGAGTAAATTCATACTAGATATAGAAAAATATTTTTTGCAAAAAAGTTGGTGAGACGCTGGAAAAGGTTACCCAGAGAAATAATGGATGCTCCATCCCTGAAAATATTCAAGGTCAGATTGGATGGAGCTTTGTGAGCAACCTTATCCAGCTGAGAATATCCCTGCTCATGACAGAGGGATTGGACTATATGATTTTTAAAGATCTCATCCAACCCAAACTATTCTATGATTTACTTGAAAACTTTGAAGTATTGCTGGGTTTTATTAATACTTAGAGACATATTATATATTTTACAACTTGCTGCCCTCAGATATGACAGTGCTTCAATACCCTATCAAATCTTTTGAAAAAGGACTTTGTTGTAGTTCAAAGCATATTATCTATTAAGAATAAATGCAGTGAACTGAAAAGAAAGAACAAATATTTTCAATTAATTTAATATCATTATGTAGAAGAGCTTAAAAAATCCCATCCTACTGAAATAGTGGGTTTAAATTAAATTATTTCTACATTTTTCCAACAGCATTACAATTCCTGTCTGGAAATGTCATTATCATTGATGCCAAGTTATTACAGTTCAGGAGTTATGTTTCTACAGATGTCACTCCATTCAGTTTTAATGTTATGAGAATTCTTGGTACTCTCATAACTCACATCAACATTAGGAAGGTTCAATTAGCTCTGTAGAAATCTATTATTGAAATACATTTGGCAAGCGAATAATCTGAAGTTTGGATCTTTATTAGTTGAGTTGTATTTTGGTTTTCCATAAATAATGCAGACTTGAATTCAGCTGTGATCAGCAATTGGTGTCTTGCAAGGGTTCTTTTCAGATGGCTTACCACGTCCAACTAAATGAAAATATAAGCAAGCAAACATGGCCCTTTCTTGCACCACTTTGTCTGTAAAATAATTTTTAGCTGAATATTCACACCAGTAACTTAAACCTGTTCATTGTCTTTCATAAACTCCTTTCCAAAGATGAAAAAAAGGGTAAGAAATAAACATCTAAATGATCAGAATTACTGTGATGAATATCCTACAATACTGTTGATTCCTATAAACACATTTTCAGAGTTATTTGAATGTGTCATACCTGCTGTTTGAACACATCAATCCACTGCACAAAGATTGGTCTAAGGGCACTTCAGATTCTTACTTCCCTGTAATATCAAAGGAAACACTTGAGGAATACTATTGGAAACCATCTGGCAGCAAATAACTAGGAAAAATTAAAAAGTCTATTTTTGGTCCTGAGTCCCCTTTTAGTGTCTGCTCTCTGTTCATGTTGTTCACCCAGCTGCCAAGTGGAACAAAATGTACTGCTGCTATTCTGGGGTTCCAAATAGCGTGTTTAGGAGGACAGAAAACATAATTCAAGATTCTGCAGCTGAAGGTTTTTGAAAATTTTAAGGCACATAGCACTTTAACCTTGTAATAATCTCTCATAGTTTGGTCAAAAATTATTTAAAAAATTGTTGGGCAAGCCAAAATATTCCTGTTTCTAAACGTAGTTCCAAAAAGTTTAAAGTAATTTTAAGATTGAAAATGAACAGTTTAATCAGGAAGTCCAAAAGAAAAGACCTAGATAACCCATTACAGCTTTAGAGAGAATTTAAAGTAGCCAAGAAGTTAGTTACAGAATTGCCATCAGAATGGCAATTCTTGTTATTTTACAAAACATCAAGTTTACGGTGTATGAAAACTTAGGAAAATTGTGTTCTAGGGAAAGAGGTATCTCAGAAGCAGTCAGTGTACATTGGTTTGGAATACTGCAAGTTTGGAAATACATAGTCATCTTTTAGATAATGCTTGTATTTTGAGTTATACATCTTTGCAAGACTCAAACTTCTCTTGTTAACCATACAGCTCTTGTACTAATCATCCCAAGAAATACCAAACTTCAGTAAATCTCAGACCTTCTATCTGCATTGCAAAATGTAATGAATGTTTCTTAATGAAGAGAAGCAAATGAGTGTGGATCTTGTTGAACATTTCTGAGTTCTAAGCAAATTATATTAGAACTATATGGTAGTAAAGAAAATGGGCTGGGATCATTCTGATGACAAGTAGCACAAGACAGAGGCTTTCATGTTTAAATTTCCTTTCATGTTTAAATGTCCTTTGAGCAAGATGGCCTTGTACTTACTGTCCATCAGGAACATACCTTGGCTAGTGCTATCCAAAGTGGCCCCTTGGCTTTGTCTGTGTAGTGTGAGGTGGCCCAGGCTAAAAGCATACTAACATCTTAAAACAACAATATCACTGTAAATAATCACAGTGCTTGGTTTGGTTTAGTTCTCAAAGTATGGGCTGTGAGTTCACCCGACTCCAAGACAATGGGACAGCTCACAAAGGGGAAAAGAGCAAACCATACAACAGCTGGCAAGGAGCCTGACCAGATCTGTAACCCTTGTCTGAACCAACTAAGCTGCTTTCAGACACAAGTGTTATTTCTGTACAAGTCAAGTAAAAAAGGCAAGGGAACATTTTCATGTACTGAAACTTGATCATTCACCCTGTGAATTCATTCATACAGTCCCTGGAAGGCTGTTTTCTGACCTAGTCCAGTATCTTCCACAGAATCAGAGAACAATTCTCAGGCAGGGCACAGAGCCTACCAGATGTCTGGTTAAGGCACCATTTTCAACAGGCAGGAGATTAAGAGGATTTTAGGTAGGTACAGAATGTTCTGTGCAGATTGACCTCAACACCCCAGAGCAAACCAGCATATGACTAACTAGTTTAGAGAAGACCAAGTTGTCATCATAAATATTATTCATAGAATTTTAGAATGTCTTAAAGGACTGCTATAAACTACCTAATCCAGTTTTGCTGAAAGTAAATCCAGTGCATCAGGTTCCTTGTGGACTTATTTAATCAAGTTTCTAATATCTTTAGAGAAATACACTTTTACTGTTAAACAAAAAAGAGCCAGTGACTGAGTTGAAATAACAGACTCATCAGCCAGTGAAACTGCTAACTCACTCTCTGGATTTGGATGATCCAGCATTTTCTGCTTCAAAACTAGTGTCTAATTTTTATGGACACAAGCTAGGCACCACACTTGACCACTGCAGTGAACAGTCCCCAGCTGTCTTTCTTCAGCACCGATGGCACAGTCAAGACGGGCACAACTGCACAGAATATTTCCCAATCTAATCAGGACTCCTGGACCTGAGCTACATAGAGCCCCCTGCAGTGTGCGTGCATCTGTGGCATTGCAAAGCTGTTACCTCAATAAATCACCAGTAAATTAGTAATGGTGCTGATTATGGTTTTTTTTTTCATTTCAGTTTAATGTAATAAAGGCATTTTACAAGGTTCTAGGTGGTCTAATATTTAATTATACGCTAAATATGACTAAATTACACCTCATAATCATTTAAATCAGTTCCCAAATCAGACACTTATTCTTTCTATGTACCTCCTATCCACATTCAGTTTTCTCCAAGACAAAAATGAGGCTGTTGCAGAAAGAAACCTGAAGAAATCTGAGCATGCAGGAAATTCTGCAATGTTCAGATGGGTGTGTACTTTTCCTTTGAAAAGAGTGGACAACAACAGCTAAAACATTGCTGCCACACACATCAGTGACAGTGAGAGCATGATAATCTCTCAAGTGAATTGATTACAAGACATGCAAAGTATTATAGGCCATAGATAGTACCTTAAATTTCAGTAGGTCATCTCATGCATCAGATTTCCACAGATATCCTGCTGTGAGAGAGTATCCAAATCCTGAATAATTTTAATGTCTCTCATGCAAAGGATATTATGCAACTCTGTTATGAAATCACCAAAGTAGGGCTAAAGGAAAATTTACTTGCCTCTGAAATTAAAATTCAGGAGAAAAAACTATAAAAAAGTAAAGGACTTCATGACAATTAAACTTGTAAGGGATAGACAATATTTTAATGAGATCTCAGGTTTAGATATGGTTGGGTACTCTAGCACTTGATTTTGTCCCCTAGAAAATTCCAGTGTCAAAATGGAAGTATCAGACTATATGATTGTACTTTTGTTTACTGATTAAATGGCTTAGAGACTTATGTAGTGTGTAAATTTGACATTTTGATAGTCTGATAATAGTTTATAACTGATGCCGTCTTTAGATATCTAATGAGAACTGGATTATTCTCATATATGTACAGTAAGTAGACAAAATTTACAAAAAGGAAAATTTCTAGAAAATACTGAGAGAAGTTTTCTCACAAAGAAAGTAGTCAAATACTGGAATAACCTGCGCAAAGAAACAATGAATTTTCTTATACAACATTTCCCTGAGGAACCTTACTCATATGGCCTTACTCTGGGAAAACAAATAGATCAAGTTGCCTCTAGAGGTCCATTCCAATTGAAAGCAGTCTATGATTCTGTAATTTATTTTTTTTAGATATTGCTATTATTTTTATGTGATATGGTTTATTATTTATATGACATATGCAGAAATTAAATATAAGTGAAAAATCACAATAAATCAGTAGATGAAATCCAGCAATAGATACATAATTGTTACTTGTAAAACTATCCAATAACTTCAAAGTATGGTGGAGTCACAGTTGGCTATGGGACTATATTAGACTGACTGGACAATTTGGCAAAGTGCAATCATGAATTGTGTGAAAGGACATGAATCTAAAAGTAACAAATGTAACTCCCATAGGTTAATAAGGCTTGTGCTCTGGAATTCACTTTCTCTGGAAAGGACCCATGATAGCTACACATATGGTAAATAATAAGGTAAAAATGAATTGGCAGGAAAATTATACTCAGACTTATAAACAATGAATTAGTGAACAAAAGCAGAGCTGCAGAAATGTTTATTACTAATGAGATATCAACACAATATGGAAGACATTTTTCAAGTAGGACATGGAAAAATTGTAGAGAACTTCAAACATTATTTAAAAGTATGGATAAACTAAAATTTTCAAAAATTTTTGTGGGAAAGCTGAAAAAGAAAACATTTTAATAATTTTCCTCCAAAAATATATTTTAATCAGTTTTAAAATCAACTATTTTTTATATTTTATTTTTAAAGGTACAGAAAGTCCAGTCCTTATACACCTTTCTGCAAAGGAGCTGGGGCTGATTTTATACATGAAAGTCTACCAAATTGCAGTAAGGACTTCTTTTTCATTTATATGACTCATTGTCTTCTGCTTGGTCAGGTTTTATATCAATATTATGTGCTTAGGCAAAGTTCTTTACATTCTAAAATATGCGATCATTTTGAGCAAAACAAAACAAAGTAAACATTTCTATAAGAGAAGACAATAATTTTGGTGTAAGGATAACTTTTTCTCCTTTATAGAGACTGCTAAAATGGTTGATTCTTATTCAGAGACTGTGGTGCAGAATCTTTGGTGAAACATCTTTTAATGGGGGCAGCGCCCATGAGACCAGCAATCAGGAGCAGCAAGTTTCTGTAAACACCTTCAGCACTTAGCTCACATCTGATTTTAGCTTCACTGTAGGATGGCAGAGCTGTATCTGTCTCATTAGTCAGGACTTTGGAATCAGAGCCCATATTTATTTTATTATCTCTGTTTTCTCCACCTTCAGTCAGCATGTCATAAGTACTTCATAAGCCCTCCTGGCCTGTGGCAATCCTTGAGACGTGCATGACTGTCTCTATTACCATCCATAAATCCAATATCTGCCTGAATTCATTAAACTCACACTTGCAGCTAACCTGTGCACTGATCTTGTTTAAATAACACTATGTGTTACTTTTTCCCCTGGTGCTAGTAAAAAGTTTTCATTTCAGGCACTACAGCAAGTAAAGTGAAAGCAGTAATTCCAGAGAATCTAAAGGTATTAGAAAATATTCCATTCCCTAATAGATTTCAATGCAATGTTTTTCTTAAGATTCAGCAAATAACTGGAAATTCTCAGTAGTGGGTAAAATATGTTTTATCTCATTTTCTGTTATAAGAATAAGCAAATTTACCCAAATCATTGTAGAGATATTCTTAAATATCCTTTTAAGGCTGAAGCTCTTAGGCTCAGAGCATTTTGCTTTTTTGACTGACAATCTCCTGTAGTTGATTTACTTACTAAGTAAAAGAGCACAAACCCTAGCCCTGCACTCCCTCTTCCCTACCCTAGTTTTCCTTTCTTTAGCATTCTGAAGAGGTGATGGGCAGCACAGGAGTCTGAGTGCATGTGATGGTTTTAGCTGCCCGTACACAGCAGATTTCCTGTTACTCGGTTTGTAACAGGGTTTGCTGCTTTATCCCTTTGTTGGTCACCCGTGGCCACAGCTCCCTGGGGGCTCTTCCCACCTCTTTCAGCATGGAGTGCCTCCCTAAAAGTGTTTCTCTGGTTGCCTGTTCTGCTCCTCTGACCAACTGAAGTTTTGGTTCCCAATGTTCAGTTTCCTCCACTGTCATTTTGTTTGCTGCATGATGATGCCTACATCCTCCAAAAATCAGACAACCCACCTGCACACAGTATCACTCCATCTTTACCACATGGGTTTTGAAACAAATGGATCTGGCAAGCCAACATCTGGCAATTGCTCGTAGGAAATAGAGATGAGCAATTGTCAGACTCCCTGATGTTCCTTGGTGCTGAGGATGTAGCAAGCCTAACTGTAGAGGGAAAAATAAGGCAGGCCACAGCTCCTCAGGTAGCTTCAGGCCATTAGTCCTGTTTCCAGTGAAACATCTTATTAAATTTCTTCACATTGAAGTTGCAAATTCTTGCTAATTTTAACAATTTTCAAACTACATATCGAGTCATTATAATAACAGAAATCCTTTATGGAAAAATATGAATACACTGTGTTAAGTTTTGAGCTATTTCTTCATTGCCCAAGCTATGGATCCTTCAATTCTCCTATGGAATCCTCTGAAATCAATCCATTATGTTAATAATTTCATACCTTCATTTCTGACAGCTGTTAGCCAGATGCTGAGAAGTATCATCTGATGTAGGAGGAATATTTCCTTCTATCTAAGTCATATAAGTGCTATATTTGTCTATGAAATTAAGTTCAGATAAGTCTCTTCTCATGCATTTTCCATTTAAAGAATTGTTCAGAATAGTGTCTTTGACACAAAAAGCCTAGAACAAAAAATCTGCCTTGGTGTCCAGATGCATTTCATTTGGTCTGAATTTAGGCAATGGACACTGCTATTTCCTAAATCTTGAGGAAGATATGTTAAGAAGAATAAATCCGAGAGAAAGCTGCTTCTTTATTTTGCGTGCAAAAATGTGATGTACAGAATAAATGGTCCAAAAGACATGTAAGGCAGGAATCTCATGTCCTCCAATACATCTGCCAAAAGATCTGTAAATGTCTCAACAAATCAAACCCCATTCTGTACATGAAAAGAAAGCCACTGATCAGCATTTTGAACAAACTGGAAGGATTTTTTTTTTCCTCTAAAGAGGATAACTAAAAATGTACTGTGGGGACAAATTCTTGACTCATGAAACCTGCTCTTTGGAAAGAGAATATGGCTGAAATTCATTTGAGATAAATATCCAGTTATTAAACTGTGGATATACTCCAGCTATCTATCTTCAGCTTTTAGACCTGATGGCTGCTGCTTATACTCCCCTTTCCTTAGGCTCTAACACATCAGTGTTATGGCTAGGGGCTGTTTCACCTTGAGGGAAGGAGAAGACTTCCAACAATTGAGACAGTTACTGATCCTGCTCAGAAGAGAGTAAAACAGAACTTACCCACCTCCAACTTTTACCATTTAGAACTTAATCCCAAATCTATAATATTTATTATGCCCATCTGGTATAAAGGACTTTGAGGCACGTTATGATTGTATCCCATTAGGAAAATAGGAGGTCTGTGTTGCATGTTCCTATGCTTTGGGTTGCATGGTCCTATGCTTGCACACAACAGCAGGAATTATGACTCTCTACCTTCCTTCTGGGATGAACCTTCAAATAGGCTTCTCTAATTTTTATTATTTTTTTACTACAGACATTCAAGCATAGGATTTTCTTTCCATGAGTGTTCTCTGAAGTATTTTCAGACCTCTCTGTTCTGCTGGTAATCAATAATCACACTAGCATTGTGAAAAAGAGTTTAAAAAAGGTTGCAAATATACATTATTAACCTGCTTATGTATGGAATATGGACTGTGGACTGGAACCTGAAGAGATTGTACTGAATTGATCTCCCATAGAAGTAAGATCTTCCATTTAAACAAGTCACCTATTTTCTGCTTCACTTAAATTCCTATTTCACCTGACTTTGCATGCCTATAATGTAGTTATCTCAGCAGTGTAGAACATCATAACCTTCTAGTGTGCTTATATGGAAAGAAAAATTAATTCACCTAACTTGTGTCTCTAGTGTTTGATGAATCGCTTGAAGAAACACCAATTTATCCCTTTTGACTATACAGAAAGCCTAACTGAAATGTAGATATGTATATATAACAGCAGAATTTGCATTAGGAAAGATGAATCCAGCTTCTAATCTCCCTCCAAGGTCAGCGAAGAGAATTACATGCTTCCAGAAGACGATTAATGTGGATATACTTTTTTCCATAGCACAGTGTATTCTCCTTACTCTCTGTCTTTTTTCATTACCTTTAACAAGCATGTGAAAGTAGAGACAAAAGCATAAAGTTAGATAAGATGAAAACCACTTATGCAGTTATTTTCTAGTTCTCCTGAAACACATCCTCATCATATCCATGAGTGTGATGAACTTCAATATATGGTCCATATGCTTCCATATCAATTTGAAATCCTTTTCTTAAGGTACCATCAGAAAGACAGTGAAGAAAATGCAATTCCTTTTCTAGACCATTACTGAATGGGTGTAAACTAGGAAGGGCTAGAGTTTGACTTGATTGTGTGTATATGGCACGTCTCCAAGTAGAGACTCAAGGTAAATTTGCACAGAAGCATCCAGCGCACTGAGTTATGACTTAGAAAGTCATAATAGAGAGATTATAAGTCATACCTCTAAGTCATGGTGGATTTTTATGTTTGGACACAGCATTCATAGCATTCTTTTTCTTTTTTAATAAAGTTTCACAGTGGTGACCACTGTAAAATTCACAAATTTTGAGAGCAAGAGCACTCTCTTTCACTCCCATCACAACCAGTAGGAAAGATCATACAGGCCAATTTTAGTTCTTGATGACAGCTGTGAAATCTTACTGAATGCTCAGAAGTGTAACTATGGAAATAATTTGGCATGTAGGATCTTATTTTTTATTTTTAAACATTTTTACACCTCCCTCTGAAATTGCCATCTCCTGGCTCCTGTTAGGCAGAGGATATGCAACTTTTCTAACCTTTCATTTCATACCAGTAGTAATGATGATTGACATGAAAACAGCACAGCTTGTCTATTAGCACCAAACTGAATTTGCAAGGATGTTAGTAAAATTGTATAGTTATCCATCCACTTGCATTCAAGGGAATACATATATGTTTAAAATAACATCTCCAACATAAATCAACGATCTTAAGGTTTTTTGTGCAATTTCAGTAAATGCTCAGGATCAGAGGAGTGAAATTTGAAGTAATCTTTTCTACAAAGATCTCTCGCAACACCAGGCAGCAGATTCATGGTTATATCAAAATTATAGAATCTTGTAATCACAAAATGCTCTGGGTTGGGAGGGACATAAAAGACCATCTAGTTCCAAACCCCTGCCATGGACACGAATATCTTCCACTAAACCAGGCTGCTCAAAGTCTCATCCAACCTGGCCTTGAACACTCTCAGAGGTGGGGCATCCACAGGTTCTGTTCCAGTGCTTCACCACCCTCACAGAAAAGAATTTTTTCTGACTATCTAATCTTACCTACTCTTGGTTTGGAACCATTCCCCTTTGTCCTGTCACTGTATGCTTTTGTAAGCAGTCTCTGTCTTCCTTTTTCTTTTTGCAGATACTGGAAGGCTGCAATTAGTTCCCCTGAAAAGATTTGCTAGCCCCTGTTAGCACTGCTTGTCTGCAGAAATCATGGACAAGAGCACAGAAAAGGCTATAACCGAGTGATTCTTTCCACCTGGGATCATTTGCAGTGAAGGTTTGAGTCAGAGGTAATATATTTTCTTAGTAGTAGTATCTCAAAGACTTCAGCCTTGATACTGTGCAAAAAATCAAAATACAAGTCACTAAACTCAGGATTTTTGACAACAATGTCTGTTTCTGAAATGCTTCAGGTTTGTGTTGGTGTTACAGATTTGGTTTATATTACAGATGCTGTCCTTGAGCCCCAGTAGGACTGTAGGTATGTAGGAGTCCAGTGCAACAGACTTAGGGGACGTTCATCCTAGTAAAGTTTTACTCTTAAAGACACATATAGGGTTTAAATATGTATTTTTATTGAGGCTAGGGGGAGGAAAGTGTTTAAGAGGGTGAATATTAAAAAGCAACATATATGAACTGCTAAAATAACTACAGAATGTTGTCTTGCCAACCTCATTTTCTGCAATGGCAGAAGCTCTGTTGCTAAGTAATTAGCAGAGCCAAAGAAAGAGGGAAAAAAAGAGAATCCTATTTCTAAATTCTCTTTAAGTAGCACTTATATGGATATTAGATGGCAGCAGGCACATTTATAACGGTTTTAATACCATGTAACTCAGTCACACTGAAGGGAGCACCATGAAAGCATTATATAGTGAATTTCAGTCCATATGGCTTTATCTCACAACACACATCTCCATTTGCTCTGAACCTTGTCTAAGATTCACGTTTTTCTAAAGGAGAAAATTACTTCCTAGCTCCATGGTGACATGGTATTTAGGCTTGACCTCTGTTTGGGCCTGAGAACTCCTGAGTACCAGCTTTCCTGGCCAGGTCAGTAGAGAACCTCCTTTCAGCATCACAGTGGGATCCATCTCACTGCTTTGTCTGCAGTTGCAGGGCAATTCAGTGATGAACTCAGGGATGAAATTCAGCCACTTCTTTCCCATTTGGAAGCCCTGAGCAGTTCCTCCTAACAAACTGCTTTAATTTGTAAGCAGAGACAAAACAAAAGCAAACAGCCAGCCTTTGTGGCTGTTTGCATTCAGAGATATATAAAAAAAATTATCCCGATAGCAAAACTAGCATTTACTATTGCAAAGGAATAAGATATACTCTTCAGAATACAAAAGATATTTCATTTCCAGACTTGTTCAAGTCCTACGTTGAAAGGCATCCATCCACCCTACTGTAAAATTGAAAAAGTTATTTATTATTACTGTGGTGAAACTATGGGATCTTTAATTTCATCAGTTACTAGATGGCAGATATCTGACTACTTAATGATCTTGTATTTACTGAGAAAAAACGTCTGCTGCTGAAATGACAGAGATGTAATGGCATGAATTCATTGTGGATAACAGAGCTATAGAAGAGCTTACCATATAATGTATGACTCAGATTTCACTGCTTTTTGACATTCAACAGTAACATTGCTAAAATAACAAATAAATATCAGCAGTTAACCACAAGAGATGTAATGTTATTAAGGGAGAAAAATTACCTTTTTCTACATATTTTCCTTCAATCCTGCACAGGAAATAAAGAAAAAAAATATGTCAGTTAAATTGCACTGTTCTATCTCACTCAAAAGAAGTAGAGAGGTATTAGCCAAGCTAAAGCATAATGAAGAAGAAGAAGGAGAAGGAGAAGAAGAAGAAGAAGAAGAAGAAGAAGAAGAAGAAGAAGAAGAAGGGGAGGAGGATCAAGAAGAAGGAGAAGAAGGAGGAGTGGAACTGAATTTACAGCCTGAGTACCTTCCTTCTCCAGCTTCCCATACATACCCTTACAAGTGACGTTACAAGAGTCAGTTATATTAATTTATGTTAAATATAAAATATTTTAAATTTTTCACTCTTTTAGGAGAAGATGACCTCCAAAATATTGGATGTGCTAAACCTTACAAATTCTGAAAATATTTTTATATCTAATAAAGACTATGCAACATCAAATGTGGAAAATTAGAGCTTTACTGATCACTTCTCTATTTTCTTTTGAGAAGAATATAAGTTCCATGTTCATTTATGCTTATACAGATTTTCCTCTTAAAGAACAAAGCACATTAAAATTCAGTGCTGTCATGCCTCTTGTGTTCTAAGTAAATATCCTTAAACACCATGAGTGATGGGGAACAGAGGGGTTTCAAAAGATGCTCAGAGGTGCCATGGAAGTCTGTGGGTAATCCAGGGAGGAAATCCAGATCTATATTTTGCTTGAAAGACCAAAATTTATGTCCATTTCTACTTCTGTGCTGATCCAGTTTGCTATTTCCTTCAGAAGTCGAAAACAAAGAGTAAAAACTAAGGCAGCCCTGCTGTCTAATCTGTCAACCATACTTCAGTAACTGGCCATAAATGTCAACAGTTAAAGAAGCCTGATCCAGGAGCAACTAGTCATGAATCCCATTACTCTGAACAGAAATCTGACATAGAGAGGTTTAAAAAAAAAAAAGATATCTAGCTAATGACTTTAGCACTAACCTAGACAAGAAAGCTGTCCAGTATTTCCAGTTGTAAAGACAGTAAAGACAGTTTGTGGTACAGACAATACTTTTAAATGCAGTTACGTGTGAAAAGATTATGCTTATACTTTGTATGAGAAAAAGAATGAAGGAACAAAGATAAACTGTGAGACCCGAACAAGAAACTGAAGGAAATTTTAGATGTAAGCAATATTAAAAGTTCAGGTTTTATATTTAATACTGAGAAAATAAACTAAACATCAGTAAATAAAGGGAGAGTTGTTCAGGGAATGAATAGTATTTCTTTTTCAGTATGAAATTTACAAATTTGACCCTATCAGCAATTATCAAAGGTACCAAATTTGAAGCTACAAGACATAGAAACATTTTTCCTTTCCAAACCCAAACCAAAATTTTTTGAAGTGAGTCCTTGCAGCCTACTTCATCTGTGGACAAATATGTTTTTTTTTTAATAGGATCAACTTCAGACAGAAAAATAAGGGATTTATAAACCATGCATACTGATAATATCCTACAGAAATAACCAAAGCACCAAATACGTTTTCTTTATATAATGTGATGTGTTTTTATTTACAAATTCTTTTTGTTCAGTGTAGTCACATAGGTTCTTTTGTACCACTGGTTCATGGGCATTCAATCAGCTGCACTCTTATTCTGTCTATATACTTTGAGATTTCAATCTATCTATCAATCTTGCAACTATCTTTCAATCTTGCAACCTGTTGAAAACATATTTAAGATCTATAGTTTATTTCTCAAAGAAAGGTTGCCAGTACTCATTTGAAACCATCTCTGAAAACATTATCAAGTACTGCTTTTCTTGATTCTGTGGGACATATCTGTAGGTGTCAATCTGGCCCTGCCTGCTGCCTGTTGATAATCCAGATACCACATACACCTTGTCCCTATGCCAGTGTTTGCCACAAGCAAACTGAACTCGTCCTCTGGCTCTTACAGACTGTACTGCAAAGTGCAGAGCAGAGATAATAGTGGAAGGCATTCTACGAAGTGTTAAGGTCATGGAGTCTGAATAAATATTAGCTCAGGCCCATTGGAATTTCATTTAATGTTTTTATAATCTCTTTCATTTCTTTTGGGATTTCAGATGTTCGTACACATATGAATCATGAAATGTCAACTGAAAATAAAACTTACATTCTTACAGCTTACAGACACAGAAATATATGACAAACTGGAAATATAAGCAACCATTAAAGGGTGTAAATTACCAGGTTTTATCAATTTATTTAAAGCATCATATTTGATATTATAGCTCTGCTGGTATAGAGAGATATCTTGAACCACTTTGCCCTCCTTTGTTCTCCCCTAGAGAACAGCATTTTTCAGCAGAAGGTCAGGAAGGAAAATGTAGCCTTTAGCTTCCATCTGGTTTTCAATAAAGTGGAAATGGCATCTGCCCTAAATATGAAGTGTGCTCCAAAAGATATTCTTACCAAAGTGAAGGGATGACTCTAGCTTCTTCTTCCTTTGAGTCAGGAGAGGGATCTGGTGATTAAAAGAAGTGTTGCAGGCTGAAGTAGGGAGATAGAAAGAAAAGCTCAGAAACAAATGACAGTTTAAGCATGAAGTTTTGTTTTGGTCACTGAGGTTTTTTTGGTCACTGATATAAGAGCTTTTTCCTGCACTTTACCCTACATTCCTCATCACAGAAAAGTCTGGAACAAATTGGAAAGAGATAAGAGGTAATATGTGCTTGGGCCTCCTAAGGACATGGCTGAGGTCATTGGACACATTCCCTCTCCCCACTAATCTGTTTCCAACCCAGGAGTCACCTTTAACTGCTTGATCCATGAGAGGAAAAGTCTGAAAGAGAGAGTTACAGACAGCTGCACACAACTGATGCCAACCAGTAGTGACCCCATCTCCTCTTTTTTTATAGCCTGTTACACATTAACCAGCATGTGCTCACCAGATCTCACCTCCACCAGGCCTGGAATTAGCACCTTCCTGTCGAAAATTCCTCCTTTTTGTGCTTATCTCAAGTTCCTGCTATGGTGACTTCTCTTACAGCAAGCTCCTTCTGTGGCCTTGGCACTGTTTGAGAAGGGCAATGGCAAGCACTGCGTCCTTACAGCAGCTCCAGCCACACAAAGCATCAAAGGTGATTCCAGGACATCCTGGCTTTATCACTGCTCCTCAAACGCACAGATGGGCAAACATGTAACTTCATGAAATGAAAGGATATTTATGTGGACTAAGAGCCAGCCCAGTAAAAAGTGGATAAATCAGAGCACTATAATGACATGCTAGTTCCAAGGATGCAAGTTGTGATAAGACACTGAGATCTATAGCAAAAAAAGAAAAAAGTAACAGCTATAATTCTGTTAAAATTTAGTAGTGAACCCTTAACAATATTACCTGTCCTGAAATAATAAAAATGTTTTTAAATGAAAGAGAAACTCCCTTTGTTTTAGCTCAGCTGAGTAAAGGAAATTTTTTTCAAAAAATAGAAAAATAATCAACTGAGAAGAAAGTTGATGACCACATAACCTCATCTGCTCCTCCAGGAGTCTCCATTGAGAGTCAAAAGGAGCATGCCCAGGAAACTGTATTTTCAGTCTGCCATTGCCTCTTTCCCATCATTCTAAAAAAGTCCTACTCAAGGATAGAAAGTGTTCCAGCCTTGGCCCTCAGCCAAAATGAATGCCTTGCTCTTTCCAGGAAAAATAAAAATCCTAAGCAGCATTTTCACCTCCCCACTACGAGACAAATTTCTACAAGTGTAATGCAGCTTGGGGCAGAAGATGTTCTAGCAGCTTGTCAGGATTTTCTAGGACAAGGCAGGAAGAGTCTGTGCATCAGATGGGAACTGTGATAAATATGTATGAGACTGAGGGGAGGGTAGAAGGGGGTAAGAAGGCAAATCTCTTCCAGAGCACATGACATTGAATTTTCAGCTTCTGTTGTATCTTTCAATTGCCACTGCTCACGGAGGCAGCCCCTCCTTTCTTGGCCGATTGAAGCTGATTTTCTAATTCTTAATCCAGTTTATTCAGATTTTCCCATCATATATATCCAACTGTCCACAGCAGAGGAAGAGGGGACTCTATCATAACTGACAAAGGATGAACTCCAGAGCTTCCTCTTCTGGGTTCTCTCTCCTTTTCAGTTTCTCTAAATCTATCCTCTTGGCAGCCACAGAAGCTCTTCTGTCTCCTACCTCTTGCATACACATAACCCAGGAATATTGACATTCTTTACTTGCTCTGAAATGAGACAGCTTTTCAGTTTCCCCCACTTCCCCTCCCTCCATCTGACCAGAGAGACTCAGCAGACACCTGCCAGGCACAGTGGTTCTGGGGCCTGAAACACTCTTGCTCACTGTGTGAAAAAAGTCTTCTGTCCCACCATAAATACACCTCCTAAAGCAGAGCTTAGACTGTAATGTTATGGATACATGTAGTGCATCTCCAGTGTGAGTCCAGAAGTTCCCCTGGAATCAATAAAAGGAATCAATAAAACTATGGAATCAATAAAGGGAAGATCAGAAGCAAATGGCCAAATCTACCCATTAGGTTTTAATAATCCTCAGATCTTATAGATTTTATTTAGTAGCTTTTTATTTATGGCTATAAATCTTGTTTCTGGAGGCTGGTAAAATAAAGTACTGTTCCACAGACTTCTCTGTCTCTCACATTATGAGGACTGAAATCCAAACAAACATCTGCTGTGACAGGGAGCCACATTTCTCTGTCTTAACCACAACCTTCTCTGTAACTGTAGTCTCTCAAGCATAAGCAGATTGAGGAAAAATTACTGCTTCAGAGTCCAAAAGGAGAAAATTTTTAAAGGTGAGGCTTTGCATGCAATTTTACATATAACTTTATTTCTGCAGGAATTACTGTTAAAATGTAGATAGCACTGCGCAGAATTTGGCAGACATTTCATGCCAAAAACCTTATTTTTTGCAACTACATCAAATTTCAGTTTTACATGGAAGATCCTGTGTTATTTGGAGAAAAAGACTGAACTGGTAATAAGAAACTATTCACATTATTTACAAATCCATAAATATGTGATCTTTTCTCCCTCTCACTGTATTTCAACTGGCAAGATGGAATAACAGTACACCCTTTGGAACCTTTCTTCACTCAAGTACATATAATCATTACTGTCAGCCCATCAAGCTCCAGGTGAAAATAGATTCTATATAAACTCTTTTAAGTCACATTTGATTAGACCCTTTTCTGTATGAGTTTGACATGTTTTATTATTTCTTATCACGGCTTCTGTGGTGGACTTCCCCAGAATAACTCCTGTACCATAACTGACAAACGAAATCTGACTTACATTACAAAGAATGCAATGCTGAAAGTCTCCGGCCGAATATGGCAAATGAAAAGTGTGCACGGTACAATTCTCTTACTTGAATAGAAGCTTTATTTTGAGCAACATCAACTGAAACCAGGAACACCTACCAGGCAGGACAGGATTGAAAGTAACCTGTATCCTGGGTAGAGGTGGGATAGAGAATCTATGGCAAGATAGGGGAATGTGGTAACAGAAAGGAACATAGCCAGTAATAAATAAGGAGAAATGTACACAGATTTCACCAGCTTTATGGTGCAGAGTGTAATTAAAAGAAAAAAAATTATAAAAAATAAAACCAATTATAAAACTACGGCTGAAAATTGTAAATGTTTATTTAAGAATGTCAATAATCACAATGATTATGAGACACAGCTGGAAGCTTTATGGGCCTTCTCTGTTGGGAATGTTTTTTTGAAAATTAATACCATGACAGATTTTGCTTATTTCAGTGGCTTTCTTGCCATCTTTCCCTCTCCTCCCAAAATACATAAAAAAGATCCCTTGCAATGCATAACTAATGCACTCTTTTTGAGCAGCAAATCATTTTGTGATTTCTCTTTTGCACTGTAAAATGACCAGGGAAAAAAAAGTGTATTTTTATTTCATTTGTCTCCTTCAGTGGCCTGAGTAATCTTGGCATGTCTATCAATAGATAAGTCAAAGGCGGATTCTACTGGCATGTGATCTGCTTCTTCTCATTGCCACACAGGGAGTTGTTAATTGGAAATGTTAGAAGTTGCCCCTGTTTCTGTTCGTTTAGCAAAATTTCAATAAAATGTTATTTTAAACATATAAAACAATTTGAGTTGACATGGGGAACAATACAAGGGAAATGAAGGTCTTTGTGCTCTTCTCTGAGCCATATGAAGTAGTCCAGAGAAGAAATTCAATGTCTAATTAGTCCAATATCTCCCACAAGTTATGCACATTTCTTGCTCTTGGAACTGTTTCAAGTTCACAGTTTCTGCATGAGTGTAACAACCAGGGCTATGCCTCATTACTCTGCACTGGTAAACCTCTGCATTTGATGTGCTCCTTCAAAAAGTCAGCACTCACTGCACCACCCTTGTATATGCTGGCCTGGTCACACCACCAAGAGCTCACACAAAGGGCTGTCAACCAGACCAAAGAGGAATTCTGTAGTATCCTCCTTCTCTGGAAGGATTGCACATGCAGGCATGAATATATCCAGAAGATCTGAAAATAATAATTGCTGGGATAGACCAGCAGTTGTAAATGTGACTGGAAGCAGTGGCACATGCTTATTACAGTTAAGCACTGGTCTTGAAAACTCACATTTCAGAAACCCCTTGCAGAGAGTTCATGTCTGAGACTGCACTAGAAAATGATGTGTCTCCTTGGGGTTGCTGAAAAACTCACCACCAACCAGAAAGTGATCACTCTTTCACCCACAAGGATGTGACTGATGAGCCTGGAAGAACAGTGAGACTTTATTTGAACCCGTCAATAAGCTATTCCACTATTCATAAACCAAACCTTTCCGAGACAATTTTTGGGACTGGAAAACAAAAAGAGCATTAGGTGTGAAGAACAAACCAGGACACAGCAAGGGCCAGCTGCTCCCTAAGGGACAGGGAATCAGGAGCCATGTCTGACAGGCTGGGGACTGGCAGCTGGAGACAGCCTGGAACCCAGATCATCAGCTAAGTCCATGAAGCCAAGCTGGAAGGTCACAATCAGGATCAGGCCTGGTGATTACAATTAGGATCAGACACAGCTCAGCAGTAACAAGGCAAACCCATGGTGACAAGGCAGATTTGAGCTGAAGCTGGTAAATCAATCTGTGTATCAGGGTTAGGGTCTGCATCAGTACGTGCATGGCCAGGGACAGGCAACCCGAATTCATCTCAGGCAGGAGGGAAGAGCTAAAGTCTTAGCTTAAAACCAGCTCCTGTGGGAAAGAGGATCATTCACACTAAGGCTTCTCACTTTCTTACACAACAGTCTCACTTCCAGAACCACCTGTTGTGCTTTCTAAAGCTGTACATGAGCTCAAGCAGCCAAATGTTGCTGGGGAGGGTAAATGCACTCAGGGCTCTGAAGAAGAGACTGGGGGTCGCTGGAGGAGAAGCAACAAGTTGTAAAGCACCTTTCTGTGCACAAATGAGCACCTCTGCTGGGTGGACCCTGGTTGGACAGCTCCCAGACAGACAAATGGAGGAAAAATATAACAAAAGGCTCTTTGCTTGAGACAAAAATGTGGAGGGATCATTCATCAGTTATGGTCAGACAATCTCAGCTTGGGGAAATTAGTTTAATTTATTGCCAATCATATTAAAGTAGGATAATGAGAAATAAAAAGTAGGCATAAAAAAACCGATCCTCTACCCCTCTCTTCTTCCCAGGCTCAACTTCACTCACAAATTCTCTACCTTTTCCACTCAGCTGTGCAGGGGGATGGGGAACAGCAGTCTGTTCAGTACATGTTGTCTCTGCCACTCCTTCCTCCTCAGTGGGAGGACTCCTCACACTCCTTCCCTGCTTCAGTGTGGAGTCCCTCCCATGACAGACAGACCTCCATGAACTTCTCCAACATGGGTCCTTCCCATGAGATACAGTTCTTAGTGAACTGCTCCAGTGTGAATCCCTTCCAGGGGTGCAGTCCTTCAGCAACAGGCTGTTCCAGCATTGTCCCACCCAGGATCACAAGACTTGCCAGCAAACCTGCCCCAGTGTGGGCTCCTCTTTCTGTGGGTCTGCCAGTCCTGCAGGAGCCTGTTTGAGTCCTGGCTTCCCACAGGGCAACAGCTTCATTCAGGTATCCACCTGCTCTGGCAGAGGGTCATCCACAGGCAGTAATAACCAACCTTGAAGATTGTGGCTTCTCTGGCTATTTCTCAACATACCTATGCCAATGGTAAATTGATGAGGTGATAGTAGTCTCTACACCTAAGAATTCTGTCTACTATGAACTTTTCTCCACAGCAACACAAGTGAGGGTAGTATACAATTCCAATGCTGCAAAACGTATTCAGATGGGCATATCTAAGCTAGTACAGCACTTTGTAACATGATTATAAAAAAATTGTTTGCACAGAATTATACAGCTACATAAGTCAAGTTTTCAATTTTATGGTTCTATGCAATTATTTCCAGTAAACACACTTCCAGGCAGGAGTTAGAGATATTTTAGAGATATGGCTCTATGCTTTACAACTAATTTATCAGTATGTTTCTGTGTTAGATCAAGCTAAAATTTTATTCTCTGGAGCTACAAATCAGTTTTGTTTAAATTTTCATAGCAGTACACACATTATACCAGCTGTCATAGATTTTAAACTTTGGATCTGTAGCTCTTAAAAAATGATTAGCTCCATTGGCTGATATTTTTGAGATGGAAGTAGCAACGGGAAAGTTGGATAATGATAACAAAACTAAAAGCAAATAAACGGTGTCAAAAAGAATTGGAGAACATGAACACATTTCTTTAATTTTGGTCTCATATCAATGTTACGAAGATTTTCCCTAAACCAGAGGAAGTCTGCAAAAATGCTCATTAAGTTGGGAGAGGAAATATTTTTAGACACTCTGCAACTGTTGGTGATGGAATTCTGCTTATAAAATTGCAAGAGAAGATTCTTGCAGCCAGTCATCAAAATCTACAAAGGAAACTGAACACCACTGAATATGGGGAAAGGAACAGTCATAGAGTGAAACTGTGAAGAGTAGGAGGGAGAATGTGCTCCCCAACCTTATCTAACAAACCATGAAGGCCTTGCTGGAGTTTTAAAGTTGTGGGCAGCCTTAGCTGCAATGACCACGAGATTGAGAAGTTCAGTATTGTGCGAGGAGGAAGCATGGCAGCAAGTAAGATACAATCACAGGCTTCAGGAAAACCAGCTTTAGCCTCTTCTGGGATCTTCTTGGAAGAATCCCATAGGGACAGGTTCTGCAGGGTAGACAAGTCCAAGAGTTGGTTGATATTCAAGAATCACTTTATCCAATTCCAAAAACAATTCTCTTGAGCAAGAAATAAACAAAGAGGGCAAGATACCCATGTGGATGAATAAAGAACTCTTGTTCCCAAGAATAAGCAGGAAATATACAGGAGATGGAATCAGGATCAGGCCATTTGACATGAATAGAGAGAGAGTAGTCAGAGTAAGTAGAAATTAGACCAGGAAGGCCAAGGTCTATCTATGATTAAATCTGGCCAAGGATGTCAAGGACAAGAAGAAAGGCTTCAATATCAACAACAAAAGGAAAACAAAGGGTAATGTGGGCCCATTACTAAATGGAGGGGGATCCTGGTAACAGATAACACAGAGAAGTCAGAGTTACTGAATGTCTTCTTTGTGTTGGTCTTCACTGTCAAGACCAGTCCTCAGAGATCTCTTACCCAGGAGTTCAGAGTAAAGGAGTGTTGGAAGGAAGGCTATCCCTTGAACAGTGAAAAAGAGGATGAGGGATCTGGAGCATCTCTCTTACAAGTACAGGCTGAAGGAGCTGGGCCAGTTCAGTCTTGAGAAGAGACAACAGAGGGACCTCATCAATTTACACAAGTATCCAAAAGGAGGATGCCAAGAGGCAAGAGCCAGGCTCTGCTTGGTGGTATCAGGCAATAGGAAAGATGAAATGGGCAAAATTGATGCACAGGAAGATCCACCTGAATATGAGGGATATCACCCTCCTAGCAATAGTGTATAATCCATGAAACTTTAGAGAGAAAATGCTAACTAGTGAACTTTTGCACTTCAGTTCTACTGTTAGTCTTTCATTCCTGTCTTCTCAACTTAGTCAAAATGACCTATTTAGATATCCTATTTAGGGTTAGATAAACTCCTTTCTTCTTTACTAAAGAGAGCACTTAGAGTGACTAGTTTAGCCATATACTCCACTGCCAATCAAATGGCTAGACTGATTGTAACAAAGTTTCAGTGTCCATATATTTTTTAAATATTTACTGCACATTTTTATCCATTTTAACCAAAACACCATATACGGCCAGCTTCACAGAAGGAGGAATGTAGCATTTCTTTACCCTGAATTGGCTTTCTAAGTTGTTCTCCTAAGTAATGTAAGTACCTAAGTAATGAAATACTGAATCCCAGGTACGTAATAGATGTATCCTTGAATTATTTGCACTGCATTATTTTTTTCCCCTTGGAATTGTTATTTTTTGTATAATTAAAGAAATTAATCATCATGACACAAAACAACTGAAAATATTTGTGTACCTTCAGTCATACAGTGATGCAGATGATGTGAACTGGAATAATTAGCCCATGAATACTTGACAGAATGTGATAAGTCAGTATAGTCATGTCACATGATGTCACTGGCCTGAGGTGAGGACGTGACAGACAACTTCATTCATGACCAGAGATGGTTTAGTGCCAGATCATTACTCTAAACAAGACATATGATGCACACAGAACACTGTAAAGGCTCAGCAGGAATATGATGCATTCAGATATTACCAGCCTCAAAAGGCATGAGCTATGACTTTCAGTGCACAGAGAAAGGGAGTGAGGGATTAAAACAATAACCTCTGTACGATGAGTACTGGTTTTTTACATCATTAGCAAAAGCAAAATGAGTGTTCTATTTGTATAAGCCTACAAATATTGAAAGAAACAGTGATGATATCATGTCTGTTGGACTTGATCTGAGTTGAATAATTCCATCTGATTTGAGAGCTGTCTACACTGGATTTTCTGTTGCTAAAGCAACAGCTAAGCTAGCTGTGAAATGAATGGACAAAATAATCAACAGGCACTCCAAAACATTGTGTACATGCTTATTCTTACAGAAAGCCATACCCACAAACATGTATTTGAGTCGAGTATGCAAAAATATGTGTATGTGTATGTTGGGTATGCTTTGCCAGACTAACAGCAAATGCTTATGCTGTGAATGCATACATACAGCAATCATGACTCTGAAACACCTTTTTGCAAAATACTTATAAAGTAGGTCAATTTGTAAAATTAGAAACTACTTTGAAACAATTGTGCTAACTGAACATAATTTCTATAAATATGATCCTAATGAGTAACCAGGGATTGAGTAATGTAATTGAGGGATGTTGTATGTGTAGAATGTTTTCCAAACTAAACAAAGCACAGATGTTTTATCCCCACATAACAGCTCCATCTGAAATACCAGGTTATGATAGATGTAGTACGTCATGAGCAGGACTGCTCCTCCCCCAGGTCCATACAGTCCAACTGGATAAAACAGGTGAGATTTGGGAGGAATGCTCGGAATGCCCATCCAGTAGAGTAACATATCAGTGACTGAAACAGAAAAGAATACTGAATTACTGGATGCCAGAAGTGTTTTTGATAGAACCAAACACTTGAGACCATTTCACAACATGGAAAAATAGCCATCACTGTGGAGGAATACAGTGCTGGGAATCAGGTCACCTCATGTCTTTAAGTAGATTTCCAGCCCTGAAGAAGGGAAGAGGTTAGACGGGTGCTTCTTGGAAAGGAAGTGTGGCATCAGAGGAAACAGAGTTGGAAGTGAACAAGGCTGACAGGGTAAAGGGAGAAAATTTCTCTGGAGGGTAAAAAAGTACTTCTTCCATAGTCTAAAAAAAAAAAATTAGTTTTCTGTTGCTTTTTGGGTGGATGGAATTGTCTTGACCTTGCGTTGGACAGCAAATAAAGCCTGAGAGATTTTGCGTAACAAGGACACTGTTACTCACTGTCATAAATAGCAGGAGGAAAGAGCAATCTAATGCTAACTCTGGTGTTATCATATATTTCCCAGAAGCTCATGTCTGGTCAGAGGAACTTATTTTCATTCTCATTTTTCATTTACAGCTAATAAAGGCAGGAAAACATTTGCCTTACTACTGAAGAGTAGTAAGGTGTTATGTAGCAATCTGCTTTTTGATTTCCATTACTGTTGGATGAGATCTACTACCGTTAGTGAGACAATTTCAGTGAAGATATATACACAACCAATTATAATTTATAAATTGCATACTACTTATATATACCATTTACAAACTGAAAAATAAAACACATAGAGATACATGAAATATAATACATAATGAAACAAGCAGATAGAAGGTGACTTAAGCTAATTAAAAATTGCCCGTGTTACCCTCATTATGGTCCCTAATGTATTCATCTCTGTTGGAATCTTTCACGTCTCAGAGCTGCTGAAACAAAGGAAAGAAGAGTAATTAGGATTACTTAATATCTTTTTGTTTATGTATGCAGGCTTTTTTCCTTTAAAAAATAGACCTCAGTAGAAATAAACTAGGATACTTCCCTGCTTGTCCATGGATAGTTACCTATGTTGCAACAGTAAATCTGTAGCATTTGTTGTTGTTTAACTTAAAGGAATATTTCAGCTGCAAGAGCAGCCAGAATTTTATCAGTGAATGGCAAAAGGTTTTTACACTCTTGAAATCCTTGGGATGTGTCCTAAGCAGTGTTCAAACTATTTCAATTTTTAAATTAAATCAAATTAATTCATAACAATACCAGTTTCTTTCCACAGTCTGTAAAGACAGCTTAGACTGACTAACATAGGTGAATCCCTTCTTGCTTCCTGTCTCCTGCCTATTGCCTCAATAGGTGATTAGGATATGGAAATGTTTTTTTCCTAATGTGATAATCAGCAGTGAGAAGAACAAGAAGAAGAATTATGGGCAGAGTGGCAGAAACAGTTTATTTCAACTCTACTGAGTTTCAGCACTTAGTGATGGTATCCAGTGTAACTTTAGGCCATTCTCTCAGAGTCCAAGTCTAGTCTTTTAGGATGTCCAGTTTTACAGAACTACAGAATCATAGAATCATTTAGGTTGGAAGAGACTCCAAGATCATTGAGTCCAAACTTTGGTCCATCACCACCTTGGCAACTAGAGCACAGCACTGAGAGCAGCTCCTCGATGTCTTCCTTACAGTGGTGAACAAAACTGAACACAGCATTCAAAGTGTGGTCTCACCAGTGCCAAGTACAGGAGGATGATCTCTGCACTGCTCCTGCTGGACATGCTATTTTTGATACAATATCTTGATATTTTGATATCCTATAAAATATTCCTAGAGAAACCTACATAGGAAAAACGAATTTTAAAAGTAATTTATAACTCCATCACAGAAAAAAGAAGCAAAGAAGAGTATCTCTTGACCCTGGTAACTTTCTTCTTACAGTCTCCTCTACAAAATGGAAGATGAAATTTCTGTGACACATGCATATATCCCCATAAATTTAGTACTTAACATGTTTCTTAAGATAGGAATTTAAGGACTATTTGACAAATTTGACTTTTTAGGAAAATTATCACAAAGGCATTACTCTTGCTTTTTTGTATTTCTACATATTTTTTGCAAAACAAAACGAAAAACCACATATACAAACAATAACACCAAAAGTCCCCAGCAATGACAATGACTCATGGCTTGATAAATAATGTATCACCTTTCAGTTTTAAAGGTAAAATGGTCATGGCATTCACAAAATTTTTGAAAGTCTCTCTAGAAAGAAGACTACATTTAGAATAAATACAGTTTGGTATTTTATAATCAAATTAGGTTATTTAACATAAACAGGATAAATTTGGAGTCATTGTGGTTGGTGCTACCTTATCTTTACAAAAAACACAAGTGATCACTTAAAAGTGAACATGGCATTTAAGAAACTAAATCATTGATAACACTGGCATTATAGCAGAGCTCAAAGCCCAGAAGAAATCAAGATTGTACTGTATAAGGTTATGCACAATATTGTAGGGAAAAGTCAGTAGTTGTAAGAATTTTCCACCAGAACTGAAAGCCCAGACTCTCCTGTAGAAGTGAACACATCTGAAATACAGCTGGAGTGTGGGAGAACCACAGCAATACAGAGCAGCTGAGCTGGGGATGTACCTCTGGGGATCATTAGTCAAACTCCTGCTCCAGACAGGATCACTAACAGCAGGCTCCCCAGGACCAGCTCCAGTCAGACTTTCAATATCTCCAAAGTTTTTCTCTGTTCTACCTCTAGCGTTTGACCACCCTCACAGTAAATAAAGTTGCATTCTTATATTCAAATAGCATGTCTTGTACTTTAACTTGTGCCTGAAAAGCAGCCTACAGATCTGCTCTAGCAGCTTCATTCCTTTTTCTAACTTGGTGGGGGAAGAAAGTGAGATTTTGTTGGCAGGCAGCTCACTAAATTCACAAAAATACCAAAAGGAGGATGCTACTGTCATGAAGTTGTATTAAAAAGACATATGAAGCTGAATAATATGTCAGTGAGACAGACTGTCTTTTATGGCTTAAGTTAAAAGCTGGCAAGTGGCTGCTGTATGTGTGGCACCTCCAATGGCTGTCCTTCCCTCCTCTAGCCATTCCCAAGAGGCAAGCAGGAGATTGCAATGACCATGAAACCCCCAGGAAAGACAAAGAGAAACCAGCTCTGAGCAGTCTTGGTGCTAGAACAGGAAGACAGGGAGCTAAATGGAAGCAATTTACCTGAATTTTCTGAGGGCTGGACTTGTGGGGAGATGCAGAGAAGGGGACATGGCTCCTTTGAGTTACGAATGTGCCTGACAGCAAAGTCTGTAGTGAGCTCTCACACCCAATCATTTCTCCAGCCATCAATCTACCATTTCATAATCTATTTGCCTCTGTCTGTATTTGCAAAAGAAAATACTCCTCTGTTCTCACAAAATGCAAATGTCTCTGAAGAAAGTCAAGTAGATATGGGAGAAAATTCTGAACATGCGGAAAGATTTTTTTTTTGCTGTGAGCGTGACCAAGAACTGACACAGGTTGCCAGAGAGGAGGTGGACTATTCATCCTTGCAGATATTCAAAAGCCATCTGACATGATCCTGAGAAACCTGCTTTAGGTGGCACTGCTTGAACAGAGGAGGTGCTTGAACTTCAGGCAATTCTGGAGTTTGAAGTCAACATTTTGAAAGGAAAAGACTCAATTCATGACTTGAAAATTAACTCTTTTTGAAAGCCTGCAGGCCTTTTTTGCCCAACAGCCCATGGTTTTAACAGGACAGGTGAAGCTCAAGGGATGCACCAGGCCCTATATTTTGCCCATGTCACTAGTAGCTCCCAAAACTTGTCTTTCTCCAGGTGCCTGAAAATGTGTGCTGGCCGAGGGGAGTGGATGTATCTCTGGGATTTTTAATTTTTTTTAAACTGCTCAGAAAATTTCAAACTTCTTCTCTTTAGGTACTGTTGCTTTAACTCCCATTTTTTTCTGCTTGGTGGATTTGCAGATCTGAGGGTTGGTTGCTTCATGAAGTGAAGGCCCACACACCATACTTGAGCTGTGGCAGGGGAAAGAAGAAGGCAATTAGTGATGTTTGCTGCATTCAGAGGCTGTACAGTAGAACATCCCTAAATTCAAGGACCTCCATTCCCTGTCTCTGTACAACAGTGCCTGGCAATGGTTATGGAGAAGTGCTTTGCAGAAGAAACACAATAAATATGATACCGAGTCAGACTGACCTCAAATGACTATGGTGGCATAACAAATTAGTGGAAGATATCAAGACAGCACTAGGGAAACTCGAGAAAAAAAATAATAAGAGGTTTTATGGTTGCATGTTAGCAACCACCCACATCCAAAGACAGATGTCATCCATTCCAGGCAGTGGGGATAGTGCCATTCATTTGAACAGCTGTCACTGAGCAGCAGGAGCTGAAGATTTCCCTTACCAGGTTGACTCCTAGGCTGCAGACAGCAGGGAAAGAAGGGGAAAAAGAAACTGAAGTCTAAACAAGGTTAGAAATTCTAAGATATTGTTAGTAATTTAAATAATTTAGCACTAAAGGTAGCACTAGTAATTTAAGATGAACCTCCTCAGTTTCCCAATGGTTTTCAGTATGATAGCAGAACTGTCTAGATTGCTTCCCTATAATTATTAGCAAACATCTTATTTGCTATGTCTCTTATTAGAAGCAGAGCCTAAATACCTCAGTCTAATTATTACTCATTCATGAATGCCTGCTTCATTGTTCTAAATGAAAACATGCTCTTAGAGAGGAAATAAAATATCATCAGAATCTATTCAAAACAAATTTAAGAGTGGATGCTCAAAGCAGTCAACACTGAAGTCATCTTGTGTGAGTATGCAAGAACTGTTATTTACTGTTCTTTATATACTATTTAATTGTTACAGTTGTATTTGATATAGGAAAATGACTTCTTGATCTAAATGGTTTTTAACTTGCAAGGCTCATCCTCTCTGATTAAATTGCACAGATTCATAGACAGCAGAGAAGCAGTGTTGTTCAGTGCCAGATCTGGATCACAAAACTCAGCTGTATTTCAGCTAAGTAGCACCACAAGAAACATAGCATTAAAACACACAATCACTATGCTCAGGCACAAAGTCACTATCTATCTTGCAGACAAATTCTGTTTCTCATGGCAAAACATTTACTAACCTTCTGTCTGAGAAGAAAATTGCACTGTACATTTCAAAACAGTTTTCCTAAAATGCATGAAATGAGTAATAGCCAAAACAAGCTTTTAACAAGTATAGTCATATATAGTATCAAAATCAAATACAACTCTTTTGAGTGTTCATTTCCCTTCACTCTTGTTATATCCCATACTTATAATGAATATATATTGCTAACCTATTATCTGGGAAAGGAATCCACATTGAACCTAACCAAGATAATGCTGTCCGAGATTCCAGACTTTGTTCATAGGAAGCAATGTTTCAAAACAAATGCAAGACAGACAGCTGAATATGAAAAAGCCAACAGAGCTGCTAAGACAGACAGGTGCAAGTCCTGCTCTACCTATTCAGCACTCCATAGGGAGCCACTGGAGTGAATGAAGGATGGATTGTGCTTTCTGTTGTACACAGATGTGTTTCTGAGGTCTCTCCTAACAGCAATTTGCTCATTCTTATGTATTCATGCCCCTGCAGAGTTCATTGCTCCAGTTCTCTGTGTGTTAACCAGCAATGCAAGTCCGTGTTTCAAAGGCAGAAAGCTCGAAGTTTCAAGAGCAACTTGTCAGCTGGGAGACATGGCTCAAAGGACAACAGGAAAAAAGTCACCTGAGGTAAACCTAATCTTGTCAAAACCTTGTGTGGAAACACTGAAAATATAAATGTTTCATATAGACAAATGTCTATATGCAATATGGATACAACTTCTGATTAACAGTCACCTAACCTATGAAAGATGGGGATATTTTTCCACAGCAGGACACTAATGATTCTGCTATCATTAACAATTGTATTTGTCTCAGGTTCTGGCTAAACAGGACCATTTAATTCTTCTGAAACATTATCACTGACCTTGTCAAAAAGTGTAAGGATAGGATTTTTCTTCTGGAAGACAGTTAGACCACAGAAGCGTGTCAGCATTATATAAATATGCCTGTAATTGATACAAAATAACTCCCCGTTCAATGTGTGCAGCCCCCAAGTTACAGCTGAAGAACAGTCAGTTTGATATCCTGCTTTCCATTCCCTATGGTAAGCAATTCCATTACTCCCAAGCCATACTTGTTATACATAATTCTGCTTACAATTTCAACTATTAACACTATGATAAGGAATACTAGCAAGCTTTAAACATATTTGGAACATAAAAGAAAGCTTTATGATTTAAATAAGCTCTACAGTACAATTTCCATCTCAGATCATAATGATTATTTCAGCATTTACTGTTCTTGCTGAGGGTAATTTTAGGGTAGCTGATCTCTGCTACCCTAAAGGATATGTCCTTTAAATAAGAAAGGATAGATTAATGTCAGAAAAATATTATTGATTTAATGTGTTAAATACTTTTACGTATCCTGGTAGATATAATCTCATTTTTACAAGCATTTTAAAAGGTAGTCTGGTTTCTGTGTTGTAATGCACTAGCTTGTCTCCCACTGGAACAGAGGATTTGTTACAGACTACTGACCTGAAACTTAATTCACAGAAGGAAGGAGACCGTGCTAGCTGAGTCTTATACTTCCTTAAGTATATATTTCCACTTTTAGCTGCATCTTCATTTTTTGTCCTGCATTCTGAGAAAAAAAAAAATAGAAAAGAGCAATAATATTCTACTGACATATCTTGGGTACTTCCAGAACATTATATCAATAGTGTAACGTAGCCAGGTCCTTTTGCTTTCTATATGCCAGTACAGTGAAGGCCCTAAGGCACATCTTGGCCTTTTCCACTGTTGACTACACAAAGGCTTCCAGTTTTGATTTGCCAATTGCTAATCTTAGTTGACTAAAACCACAGCCAAATTCTCCTGAGAAACAGTTAGATTGCATTACTCAGTACATTGCTCACAGTTTATATGGTATTCACTTAGTACACTGAACTGCAGCTAAGCATTGCACCTGATATATTTTAAGGGATTTAAATGATGCTGGTTGGCAGTCATGTAACTTCATCAGCTGTGACACAGCTGAAATGCACCTTTATGACCTCTTGGTACTTTATAATTTTTAATGTGTGCAGAACTAGTCAACAGAAATGCAGTAATGTGATAATGCCATCTACAGGCCCTAACAGTGCCAGTTTGTCTTGGTGACCCTGCCTTCCATTTTCCACCAGACAGCTAAAAGGATTGGTAGAAAAAGAAATCATAACCCTTCCAACTGAGAGTCAAATCATAATTTAAAAAATTTCTACACTATGATTATTAGTAATGAGTTTTCTCAAAAACTTTAGTAATTTCTACCGGGAACAACATGGAGATAGCTTTTCATGTAGTGTTTATCAACTCAAGCCATGGCCTCAGTTAAGAAGTAAGGCAGTGTAAAAACAAGTGATCAGTCCTGAATGATGCATTGAAGTTTCATTATCTTCAGTCCTTAAAATCACTGATAAGCTGTTGGTCTACAGTGGTTGGTATTCCTATAACATAGATATGTCCAGCCTTTCTGGTCCTGAGCACCAGCCAGTAAAGCCAAGGGCCATGGGATAGACATCACATACTCTAGAGAGCTGAGGGAAGGGGAGAGCTCCAGCTGTGGTTCACAAAGGGTGACAGCAGCTCCAAGGGGCCCCACAGCTTCACTGGGGTGCTGCCAGCCTTAACACAACCTACTGATTTGCTGCCTCAAACTCAGAGATTCAGACTACCCAGAGCTCCCATGCCAGCCCAGCTTCCCTGTTAATCGTGTGGCACAATCTCACATATGGCTTGAACTTCTGAAAGTCCACACACATCTTAAGACCCATCTTTGCCATTTTGTTTGCCAGCAGATATGATTTTGTGCAATCGCAGACATTGTTAAAGTTGACTGAAGGTTTTGCCTGGGTTCTGTCAGGTTAAATGGCAAACAAATTAGTAAAAGCTCACCAAAACATACACACCAAACAAAAGGAAGAAGAAAAAGAAAGGCTGAAAAACAGAAACCACAGCCCAAAGGGGTGGGTCATCGGGCATGGGGTAATCCAGATGGCAAAGAGAAAACCTGTGTCCTTGCAAGTGTTATTTTTTAATGTTTTGCAGGTAGAGAATCAGAAATAGAGAAAATCTCTGGCTCTGTCTATGTTTCAGCTACTTGTGTTTCCTTTCTTTGAGGAACAGCGAATTCAAAAACATTGCTAATTAAAAATACACAAAGAAATTAAAAACTAAAAACTCAAACAGCTCATTCAGATTTTGAATCTAACACGCTTCTGAGCACCTTGCTTGTCTCTCATTAGAAAAATAAAAACCTGTTGCACATTCTCCTGCTAAGCAGATGTCCATCTCAGTCTGTGGGTCCCTCCCATCAGCTTCTGTTTATCTCCTCAAAATTACTTTAGTGTTCCTAAGGGAGACCAAGAGCCAATGAAATTACATGCATGTTATATTTACAGTATACATGCACAGGACCACTTGTAGCAACATCTGAAAATGTTTCTTTCTTAGGTGAGTCCTAACACAGGAGGTGAAATGGCTCTTCTGTTATTTGTACTGAATCATCACATTAAAGAGAGGTCTATGTACAAGTAGTAATTAACAATCAGAATTGTTGACTCTCTTCTAATTCAAACCTGCAGACTACAGGAAGAAAGATGAAGAAAGATGAGCTGCATCCATTAGAAGAGCAATGTCTCAAGCTTTTACGAAGCATCTTTTTTTTTTTCCAGTTAATATTTTCAGTTTTAGGGCTTTCTGTGCTATTTGAATAAAAGAACTTTTATTTAAAAATGATATTTTAAATGCTTTAATACAAAAAAATAGAGAAACGTCTCAGAAGAAGAGTCAGACTAACAGCTTGACAATAGACATCACAGTAGATTTACTTTCTGTATGCATTCTTACTGCAGCCCCTGTCAGGCAGCAAAAAAAGATATGCTATCTGAAGCTCTTGTACTTCACATTTGTTGCATGCAGCTATTATTTTACTTGGCTTTGATGTTTCACACAACTTTTAGAAGCAAAGAATCTGCTTTGACAACATGACATTTCCCATATGTTCCCTTAGCTGTATGAATGAGAAAACCTTGGCTAACCCTAATTAGCATTGGCACTGCTGTTTGTAATCCTTGCACTGCTTTCTATACAACATTGTTTTAGTAACTTGGAGTTATGAAAGGTTCTGCTTATTGTGCAGAGGACCAAGAGCACCATGCTACAGAGGATACTTGACTTTAAATTGCTGGGGAGAGATGGTGGCTGAGTCCCACACCTTGGCTGCCTGTCCACCTTGTAACTAGGTGGAGGTTATGGCAGGTAATGGTCTGGTTGTAGGCAGACGGGGATTGCCTCCAGGGGAATTTCTCAACTCCACCTGCTTTGCTTTATTGGCTGAAGGAGTTTTTCCAAAAAGCTGCTTGGTCAACAGATGGAGGAGAAGAGACTTACCTGAACTGGTTCATATTTTGCCTCCAGTCAGAGAAGCTTCTTTTCTCTTTTGGCATAAAAGTCATTGCCAGTGACTAAAAGGAACTTAATCTCCTGCAGATCAAATGCAGTTAATACTAGCTTTTGTAACTATTACCTCTTCCCACTGAGTGGGCAAATATCTAACCCCTGCATATAATCTGGCATGCCAAGAGCATGTCTGACATACTGTGTGAGAATAATCTGCTTCAGTGCTTGCCACAGGAGAGTGTTGTGCAGAGTGCTGCTTGTCACCTCGGATGCCTTCAGCTCCCTGAGATTCAGGATCTGGCATGATTTCAGAATGCAGTTCCCTGCTTTGGTTACTGGGAGAAACAACACACCAGAGGGTTGTGCTGCCTTCCAGAGGCACCTGGTCAGGCTGGAGAAATGAGCAGACAGAACCCCATGATGTCTAACAAAGGGAAGGGCAAAGTCCTGCATGTGGACAGGAGCAGCCCCAGACACCAACATAAGCTGGGGGCAGGATGCCATTTCCCTTCTTTACAGCAAGGACACATTGCTGGATCATGTTCAACTTGTCCATCATGACCCCTGGGTCCTTCACTGCAGAGCTGATTCCTGGCCAGCCTGCCCTGGAGCCTGGGCTAATTCCTCCCTAGGGGCAGGACTTGGCATCTCCCTGCATTGGACTTCATGGGGTTCCTGCCTGCCCATTTATCCAGCTTCTTTTGAATGCCAGCACAACCATTTGGTGTATTAGCCAGTCATATTCCCTTCTGATAACACTTCTTTTTCTTTTTTTACTTTCCAAATTATTTTCTCTTTGTTTTTTTTTTTTTTTTTTAAAAAAATCAGTCTCTCCTGCTTTAAGCGTTTCAAAATCAAGTTACAACTTCTATGTTCTGGCATACACTTTCTGCTTTATTGTTTTAAACCATGGATAAGATATGCAGTGCTTCCAAATATGTTAAGGTTTGAAATTCTCCAAGATTCTGCACGAGTACTGAGTAACTAAGCCTATTATTGCACATGTGGGTTTCTAGCCAATTGCTTTATCATTAGAATTCAGAACTGCTTCAGTGATACAAAAACAAACCCACAAAATACATGGAGAAAAAGATAAAATGAGAGCAACAACAGAAAGAACTCTTGCTGTGATTTTTTTCCCATCTCTTGTCTTTATTCTTCAAATTTAACTTTAAAAATAGGAAATGACTGAACTGCTAAAAGAAAAATAATTCAACAATGATAAATAAAGGTCAAAGATTTAGGCAAAAGCATTTCTTGATGGAATTGGTAACAGTTATCTCCTCAATATTCAATCTTTTTTTCTTCTTATCCGGTTTTTGTTCACACATCTCTCCTTAATTGAACATAACTTTCTTTACCTTCTTTTATTATATATTACCTTTCTAAAGATTGTGTTAGGAACTTAAGTAATATACTTTCCTTTATGTGTAAAGAATTCAAGTAGAGCAAGGTCAGTGTTACAAATTTCTTCTTTCTTTTCCTGGACGTAAAACTTGTTCAGGGGAGATCTCTCTCTTCACCCCATATTTGCACACAAAAATATTTAACAGGGCATTCCAAACCATTATGTTTCATAACATTCATTTCTCATCCATGACACAAAATCTTTATTAGAATGGGAGATTTGGAACATATCCTGCGAACCTTACTTTTTCAGTCAATTGGTCATCTGGCCATGAGTTCAATCTTTTATAGACTCTTGTTTCCCTGTGTAGAAAAAAATGCACTTCTCACTTCTCCGTTTAGATACACCAGCATAATAACCAGAGCAACTGCAGACAGGTTTCAAAGGCCTTTTGGTAACCATCTATTTCTAACAGCAAACGTTTAGATCAAGTAAATATCTCTGATCAAAGCTGATAAACATCCTCAAAGCTGATAAATCATCCATACCAGCTTATGATGATAGGCTCATCCTTATTCACTAAGCATAATTCAGCAAGGCATCTCTATTACTAGGGTCCATACAGGTCTTTCATGAGGTCTCTACAGTCCTTCTGACCTGGACGTAATTTTGACCAATTTGTGAATCAATGAATCCCCTCCAATTATTTTTCCCTGAGATTCAAGTTCGCCTCTGGAGTGTCTTTCAAATGAGTGTTTGACACTTCTATTTTCTCTTCCTTTTCAAAGTTATCTTTCATTCCAGATGAGTTAAGAAAATCTCCCTATTCTTTCATGTGTATATGCTACATAGTTATAATATCTGAAGGAATTTCCGGTCTGAAACACATTCTTCAGCCAAATTGAACTTAGTTGGTAAAGGCCTGAAATTGTAGTCATGCCCTCTAGCTCTAGGTATAAAAGTAAAGTTAGTCTCCTTCAAGCAGTAATTCTGTTTCCTCTCATTTTCTATGTTCCTAAAATAGGTTTGAATAGCATAAAGCAGCTGTGTCCCATTTAAAGGAAATAGAAGCCAACATATTTGCAATTAGAAATATGTTCTTCTGAACCAGCAATCATTTTAGAGTCACATTCTTCCACCACTTTTGCTACTATACCTTGTGCTAACAAATCAAGATATGGTCCCATCACAGTATAACAGAGTTTAACCTTTATTGCAGTATATAGGGGGAAAAGATCTGAAATTAAATATTCTTTGCTTCTGGAAACAGACAAAAACATAAAGTTTGGCATTTTAAAAGCTTTATGCTTTGCAGATAGATTTAGGTTCCTTACATATGTTGTATTTTTGTAACAGTGTGTCCTACTATTTGTCTACTTCCAAGTTTCCAACATATTTCTGTTCCATCCAGGGCAATGCTCACATTTTCCTATTTAGGCTCCCAGCTTGCATGTAGGAAGTCATGTATCAACCCTTGAATTTCTTTTTAACCCTATTTGTATATGGCACTTCATTTATTCCATCTATTGAATATTGCCTTGTATTATTAGTCTTTATCTGTCCTATCTTTTTTCTTTAGGACTGTAGAATTTTAGTGATTTCATCCACAGCACATGGGTTCTAGAAAACTCTATGTTATTTTACACCTGTTTGCTTTCCTCTTTCTTAAAAGGTCACTCTTGACCTTGACTTAGCAGCAGCTTGGTCCCCTTCCAGCAAAGCCAGAAAGGCAGTGTTCTGGGGAAGATTAGTAGAAACTGAATTCTCAGTCCCTCTTCCAGAGCATGAGCACATCAGATGGAATTAAAAAAAAAAAAAGATACAAGAATATGTACTGTACATATGGTACATATGATGAATGCCTTTCTCACCAGATGTTACTCCTGTTAAGAGTATACCTGTGCAGAGGAAGTGTTCAGACAAATTCATGAAATATTAACCTTTTGAAGTTCCCTATACACATGGAAAACGTGTCCAGTTCGGGAATTCCCTAAATTGCAAATATCTGGGGCTAGTATCAAACATATAATGCTTGTGATAGTGTAATATGAAGTAAACCTTTTTAACAAGCAGTTGGAGAACTTTCTCTGAATGGGACAGAGTGCTTTATATCCTTTTATATTCCTTTTAACCTAGGAGACCAATCTGTACCACTCTCAGCATTTGATAGGTAACTCCTGAAGTGGTGAAACAAGGAATGTCAGGAAAAATGAGCAAAAGGAATGAAACTCTGTGGTTCAGTTGTTATTGTGTGAGCAGAAGAACAGCACCCCAATTTGTAGCCCTTAGTGGAGATTTTTTTCCACCAGTACACAAAGTGAGGGGATCCTCTTGACCTCTCTTCCCCTGTACTCACAATTCTTCAACTCCTTGCACATCTTATACAGTAAAGGCTCATGAGGAAACAAGGTCTACAGGTTAGTAGCTGTAACACCATACTTAAGGAAAAAAGAAAATAAAAAACTGCTACTGAGGTTTATATCATGTCAGATACATGAATTCATTCATTCTGTCTGAAGGCAGACCTCATCTATATTTAATTCAAGATATTGCCCTCCAGTATAGTCCAGAGAAGAGAGGTGAGACTGAGCACAAGGATGCAGAACATGGTCTATGTACGGCATGAAAGAACTGAATCAGTCTAAGGGAAAAAAAATCAAGCTTCAACTACATAAACGGTTGGCACAAAGAGGAACAAAAATGTTTTCTATAATCACAAGAGACAAGACATGAAAAAGTAAATTTATATTGCCATAAAGCACTTTCTGGTTAGGAAGTAAGAAATCACTTTTAAATGGTTGAATCAATTACATAGGAAGGATAAGGAAGATCCATCAGAAACTTTTAATACAAACATGTCAGAAATAACACAGTCTTTGTATTGGAATACTTTAAGTGACCTCTTAAGACCTGTTTTAAACCTTTTTTTTCTTTTTATTGCTCTACTATATGCTGAAGACTGTGAAGCATTCAGATACAGTGATAGGAATCTTATATAAAATAGATAAGTGGAGACTGGTTTTGAGACTATCCCAGCCAGTTCACAAGTATCTCACAATCGTTCTACTAAAAGTTCTCTGTACTGGTTTGAATGGTGGTTTGAATGAAAACCAAGCAAAACACAGGATTAATCTTTGGCTACTCATATTCTGAATGTTTGAAAAAAGGACAAGTTATTCTGTCATTTACCTTAAATGTCATAGGAGTGTAGTATATAGATTTAAGATGAAGTTTGGATGAGATTATATTGATATTTTATTTTATAAGGTGTCCACACTTTGTACTTGAACAAAGACTTTATCATACTGGCAGTACAATTCATGCAACAGAAGCTCAGTTCCTTATCAGTTCATATTAAAGTATAATAACCATCATCATCATCCATGAGTTTTCTTTTTAAATCGCAGAAAACTGACAGAATTTACCATGCCTAAAAATGATTTTCATATTTCAGTCCTGTTATTCCTCCAACATTTGTTTCTGTGTTACTAAAATTAGTTCCTTAGTTACTGCAACACCATCCTACAGTATCTTTTGTGGTAAAATTGCTTTACAGCTTTTGCCATGAAGGAGATGTGCCTAGGCTTGAAAACCAGTGCTTCCAGAAAGCAATACAATAATCCTCTCCAGTATTGATTTTTCAATAAGTGCAAAATTTGAAAATTTTAACTGTGTGTAGTCCAAGTTTTTTCTTTTATATGCTTCTCTGCTCTGGTAAGTCTCTCCCCATACTATGGCCATGTAAGTTAAAAATTAATATCAAAATAAGAGTATAGAAAGAGTATAATATAAAAGTATAGAAAGAGTATAATTAAAACTCAAATATATGCTTTGCAAAATACTAGCACTTCTGATTTTGTCATATATGCCACTGGAGCTCTTTTGACTCACAAAGCAAAAAACTATGCATAAATAAACTTTAAAATTTACTGCTATTCCACACAGCAACAATTGCAACAGAAGTTTTTAAAATATATATGTTGTATGTACCTGAATAATTTATATATCTTAATTTAGTCTGTTTGTATAAGCAACAAAGAGAAACAAAGAACAAAGAAGAGATTTAATTTTGCTCAACATAAAGATGCTGAGTAAACCAATGCAAGAGGTAGACAATTCTGACTATGTCAGGGAGAGGAACCAAGTTCTACTTGAACTTACATGCTTTGCTCGTTTCTGAAAGGAAAGCAATTATCTTTTACATAGAGGGGAAAAAACCCCTTTTTTGATAGTTATTCAGTTCTCTTTAAATAGTATTCATCCTTCTTTAAGAAAGAATGATCCTATGTCAGTAGTGTGAATAACACAGTATGGAACAGGAAGTAATTTTTTTTTCAGTATCAGAGATACTGAAATATAAAGATAAAGAAAATGTCTACAAAGCCTAAATCTTTTCAGTAAGTGTTATGTGTAAGAAGTTGTTTAGCAGTTGGAAGTATTGAAGACATGGGAGTGAGATTCACCATACCATGACTTGTCAGCCTCCACTGTGCCTCCCACAGTCAATGGAAGGGAACATGCTGATCATTCTTCAGCAACCTTAGCAGCTGCATGACTTTATTCTACAAAATATTTGCATTTTATAGGTGAAGGTAGCATTTGGATCTGCCCCTCACTGGAATATCTTGTGATACTTTATTGTGTCTGAGCATGATTATGGAGGCTGAGTTTACATGATTAGCATTAATGATGACTGGCCAGATTGCCTTGCTCTGTGCCCTCCATTACTTACCATCAACTTGTTGGCCCACCATGATTAAGGTTTACTTTATTTCATGTTTAGCGGTCATGATGCCAAATCCAATGGTATTCAGACAGAGGTACCTGAGCCCAACCATCTGCTGTCAGCTCTCTGAAGTGAGTTAGAGCTGTAATTGACTTGGGTATTATAGCAGATACATTCATTGGCTTTTAAAATCACTCCATTCTAGCTCTGTGCAAACCAGGAGCAAAGTCATTTACAAAAAGCTCTTATCACAAAAATCCACAGCAGGTATTTATTCCTCCTTGAACATATCTGCTGGGGCAGAGATTTTCAGTTTCTCATCATTCTGGAGGCAGTCATTCACTTAATTTCACTTGACTTTATCTTCCTGAAGTGTATGTCTTGGCTCAGGACACAGGAGCACACGTTGAGCTGCATGCCTTCACACTTCATCCATCGAGAGATGACACTGTCTGGTCCTGCTCCACACCACCTTATTGCTCACATGCAGGCACAGGCTCACCTTTCCACTTCAAGCTGATAATAAGGTGTGATCATAATTAGCATGGCAGTAAGTTCATGTGTTAACTGTAGCAAAACACTTTGTGGTCTTCTCAGAGTGCAAGCAGGTTGGGCATGTATCTGTCAACCTAGCGTTAGAGGGGTCAGCTATAGATCTGTGCACCTCTATCTCATTAACTTTCTTGAGAAAAAATTATTTAAGAACTGTACATCTACCCAGGTAATCAAAGCGAGGTGTTTATCACTCCCTCTGTCCTGTGTATGATACAGTATTGTCTGTAATTGCGTACTCTCAAGAAAGGAAACATACATCAATTATTTTCTTTAATACAAGAGGGATTGAAATGCAGGAGTGATTTTCCATCTCTAAGTGCATTACTATAGTTCCTGTTTGGCTGCCTCTCATTTCAAGGGCAGTATGTTAGAAGGATTTTGGGCTTTTATTGATTGTTGCTGTTGTAATTAGCCACTGTAATGGAATTAAGTGGGACCATGTCTTGTTTGGACTCGTACATAGGGAAAATATAAGGACAAACCCAACCAAAAAATCTGACAGTCAAAGGTTCCAAGAGGTTTTTGGATTATTTTGAGCCCTTTGAGGGAAGGGAGAGAAACAAAGGAAGAAAAGATGTTATTGTAATGTTGAGTTGGTGTCCTTGAACATTTGTGAAGAGTACATTGCTGGGGGTGGATTTAGATGTGAGTGTTTATAATTGATGTCTCAAGAGACTGCATCTACATTATAATAAAGATAACATTAAAAATAATTTAATTGATGTGACTGGATCATTCGGTAACACAAACAGCAGAAATAATGTTAAACATTCAGTCTCATGAAAATATGTACTCATAAGTCTTATGCACCTGTTTGAGTCTTTCACCAGGGGAATTCTAGTCGTGTGGAAGCTGTGTGCATTTCTAACCAAGGGATAGGGAGAGTTTGGAACATTCAGAGTATGGTCAGCAAGAATATTCTTGATATGAACCTCAAAGCAAACTAGAGATTAATTCACTGGGATTATCCAATTATTTTTCATAATTAGCAATTTTTAGATAGTGTATGATGAAGGGTTCCATCACAACTCCTGATATTTCATTATGAGGAGATGAAAGTAAAGAAAGTGACTGATCTCAAGTACTAGCTTCAAAGATACACAGAGATTTTTTTCTGATTGTTTATGAAATATTTGTTTCTTTTAAAATATTAGTAGTCTGACTGGTTCCATTATAATTGTGTGCCCCATTTTTCTTTTTTTTTTAGGTTAGTCTTCCTTTATTCCTTTATTAAAAGCACCTTTCAAGCATTTATAGCTTAAAGCATGCTGAACTTCAATTACATTGACTCATGTGGTGAAATTTTTGTTTAAAATACTAAGATCCTTTTTATCATGGGAATATACTGCTCTTTCTTTCTTTCTTTCTTTCTTTCTTTCTTTCTTTCTTTCTTTCTTTCTCAAGAAATGGGTGTTATAAACTTAAATAATGCATTTTGTTCATAAGGAATTCAAGCAAAAATGAACTGTTGACTTGGGTCTTGCTTACAGTAAGGTCTGACGAGTTGAATTTAAAGCCGTATTTTATTGACTTTAGGAATAGCAGGTACATCTACAAATTTTATATCTGTAAAAATAAATTAGGCATAGGAAGTATTATAATTTTTTTTGGCCTTTAATCTAGCAATGTAATCCACCTTTTCTTACCAAGAGAAGTTATAATGTAAAGAATCTAAATGGTTAATGTCTTATTTTTATTCTCTCTCTTTTTTTTTTTTTTCCTAGTGGCTACCTTGCTCCTCTGAGAGAGGACAGGCAGCAATGTCATTCACAGAAAATGAGTAAGCAACTGCAGTAATGCCAAGCAAGTACCTCTTGTAAAAATAAGTAATGGGCAAGAAAACAAGTAGTGGAGATATTTGGTGAAATCATGTTCTTTTCCCTCTCATCCACATCACCATGTGCTTTGGAAGACAAGCACTAGTTTTGTGTCTTTGTGCTAGTGCTCTGTCTGGATGCATGCACAGAGAAAACATTTTTGCAATCATTTCTGGACGCATGTTACCTTAGTCACTCACTTCTAAACCTGCTCATTACTTTTAATGTTGCTGCATCTTTTCTCTGAAGCAGTGTGACATGCACAATTGAATAAAGGCCATAATTTCTCTTTGAAAACTCACTGGCATGAATGAAGTTAATGATTTTAGTCTGGCACTTAAGCTGCAAGGTAAATGAAAAGAAATTTTTTATCCAATATTTGATGGCTTTGCATTTCAGATATGTGTCTATTTAATGCTAATGAATTAGACAATTTTTTGGTGTAATGGAAAATTTCAAGGGTCATCTAAAAATTTCTAAAATAAAATAACTATGCATGATTTGTTTAAATCTCATATATAATCATACTGATTGTGCAACTCACATAACTGGCATCACATGATACCAGCTCCCGGGTCTGGATCATCGAGTCTTAAGAATCAGAAAACTTAGAAAATTTCTTATTTCTTATAAAAGTTGTAATATGTGTCAGTTGTAAAAGTTGCCCCCAAAAATATTCTGTCCTTCACAGGAGGCATAAAGAGTACAATGTTCCAGTTCTCGTGTTCCCCTGGATCCTTGGGTCATGACATCTCTATTTCACTGGTGTCTCTACTAAAGTCTCTTTCACTTGCCTCCTGCAGTGTGGTTAGTACACCTTGACATTATTGCAATGAATATCACCCCCCCAATTCCTTCCATGGGCCACATTCCCGAGATGAGAAACTTTTCCCTTCACGTTTCAGCTGTGTTCATGTAAGTCATTGTCTCGTTGTCAGCCTTGGGTTTTGGTCAGACGTTGAAGATGAGTGTGAAATACAGACCAGGAGAAAAACAACAGTGGAGGAACAGCTGCAAAAAGAACAGAGATGTCTATTGGAGGCATGAAGGTAGAATCTGTGACAAAAATAATTATTCTACCAGGTGTAAGGACCCAAACAAGTAACTTCTTCCTATTGTGCTTCTCAGACAGCTGCTGCTGGGAAGTTGATGCTCCAGATCGAGAAATTGCATGGAAGAAGCAGAAAGCAAGCTGAGGAGCAGCACTGAGGAGTCAGTAGCTGTGGCCAAATCTATATACAGAAAGAAGGAAACTTCTGAGATTAATCTGGAATGAGGGGTATATCCTCACTGTACTACTCCTGGTCTTGATGATGAATCACCTGACATATTAGGAACACCTATTCCATTCTCCTCCTTTCTTCCCCACCTGGCATTTCTAACATGGGCTTCTCCCTTCCAAACTTATCCCTCTCTGAAAGAAAATTGAAGAAATCCTGACTGGTTTTTGGGAGCAACTTTGGCATCATCAGTTAGAAGTCAGCACAACTCAGCCAATTTTACAGTCAGAAGGTGTTGAAAAATGGATAAAATGAAAGAACTGGCAGCTTTCATGAAATTCTTCTGAAAACATAAATCAGTCCCGTCTGTTCACTGTGAGCAGTTAGATCCATTTCACTATACAAAGAAAGATGAAGTGATTTTCTGGTGGGCAAAGAAAAATCTGTTGTATAGACACTTTGCCTCCACCTCCATTTATTCAGAAACAGATTTTGCTGTGCTCCAGAACAGTGTCCTCTCCCATGAGCTAGCACCATATTCACTAGTGCACTTGAAGCAGCCCAAAACCATCTGGCTCCTGCTCCCACAGTTCAAGTAAGAGCATTAGTCCCAGGCCACCACTGCAAGAGCAAACTGAAGGCAGTGAGCTGAAGCCTGTTTGTAGGGGACCTGCCCCTGCTGCATAAATGCATATCAGACAGCACGGGGTGCAGCTGGACTTTTCCCCCACTGAGACAACCTCCTGACAGCCGTCAGAGTAGGACCATCAGCCCATCTGGGGTTGAACTCAGACTCTATGTAGTGATAGTGCAGACACAACAGCCCAACAGGCAGACCTGCAGAGAACCCCTATGCAATTCTTCTACCAGGAAGTCACATAATTTGGTACAAAACTGCAGTCCTCAGCCAGAGTCCTTTCACTCATAGAATCAGAGAATCACTTAGGTTTGAAAGCATCTTTAGGATCAAGTTCAACTATTAACCCAGCACTGCCAAGTCTGACACTAAAACATGTCCCTACGTGCCATATCTACATGCATTTTAAATACCTCTCTTGACGATGAGTCCCTGTGCAGCCTGCTCCAATGCTAAAGAAATTTTTCCTAATATCCAATCTAAACATTTCCTGGCACAACTTGAGGCTATTTCCTCTCCTATCACTTGTCACCTGGGAGAAGAGACTGATGGTAAGTCAGAGCTAGTTAGGCACAAAATGGTTAAATTATTTTCAAACTTGTTTTTTAAATATAAGGTGATGAAGAGATCAAAGCAGAGCCAAGAACTTAGCCAAAAATATTCCTATTTGGGACAAAAATGAATACACGTGACTAAAGACTGGATGGAATCCTCTAAGTCTTAGAAGGGTTTCCATGACAAAGTGGAAGCATGAAGATATTGTGACCCTTTAGAGAGGGTTTATAGTGTTTGACTTTTCACAATTCAGGATCAGAATTTAGTCTGCAAGACAGAACTGTCTTGCAAAAAGTCTTCTCTCTTCAAGTCATTTTTGTGAGCAATATAATGTCAACCAGAGGGAAAAAAACCCCAACTTTTAATGGATTAGTGCTTAATTTATGCTGTTACCTTAACACAAATCATCCAGGTGAAGCACTGTCAGCTGCAATGATGTGTCCATATAAAATAGTCTGAACCTTTTGTGAGTGAATCAGTTGCTCTGTTTGCTTGGCTACTATGTGAGGGGAAAAAAGGCAGATCATTAAATCATTATTTTCAAAAGGTTCTTAATTACATTGAGTGCTGGAGAGAGGACAGTTTTTTAAAATGGATAGTAAGGCTGCATGGCAACAACAAAAAAACAAAAGGTGACTGTCAGCTCTCTGTTCTGAGAGCTTCTGAATGTCCCACATTTACTGGGAAGTCAACATATAATTTAATAATTCATTCATTTCGCTCATCTGTATAATTTTTATGGCATAACAGGTAGAGGCATGTTTCCAGCATCTTCCTAAACAAATCCTAAAAGTATAGGTCTGCAAATGAATATGTCAAGTGGAGATTTTAGATATACAAACATAGCAAGTGTTCAGTTCTCAGTATTTTTTCCTTTACATTTTACCATTAGTTCCTTTAGCAGTGTTAGCATTTGCAAATAGATAATTTTATTTCTATGGAAGTTTGCTAAGCAGATTTAATTGCAATAATTACAAAAGGGATGAAACTGTGACAAGTTGCCCAAAGAGGTTGTATATGCCCCATCCCTGGAAACATTCAAGGTCATGTTGGATGACCTAAGCAACCTGATCTAGTTAAAATCTGCTTACTCATTGCAAGGGCTGTTGGCCAAGATGCCCCTTAAAGTTCCCTTCCAGTCCAAACAATTATATTATTTTATGATTCTATGAAGTTTCTGAAGATATAATTCTTCTCCATGCTGTGGTGTGTTAAGCATCAGTGGAAATATTTTTCTGGTAGTCTGTACTGTAAAAACAGAATACAACCTTGCAAATAGAAGGAACAGTAGGCAAGCTGGTTTACACATTGTGTATATTAATATCATAGCTATCTTTGGGCAAGACTTTAGGTCTAGCACTATTGGGAGACAGTGTTAAAAGTGGGAAGATTATATATTGAGAACCATAGCAAAAATAAAACTTGTAAAAGTTTTCAATCTTCCAAGAATGTAAGCTTATTAAGGTAGGGAAATTCTTCTTACCAAATTAACTCATATCAGGATTGCAGTATGTGTCTTGAGATATAATTTTTATTTATATAATTTAAAGATTTTTAATCAAAATATTCTTGCCCATACACTTATAGTTATAGGTTGAAAAAAACCAATGTTTGTCCAAATATTCTTCCTGAAATATGGGACTGTCTTTCACATAAAGCACTGTCAGGTAGCCTGAAATATCTGTGTTGAAATGCAGCTTATATAAATCAAGATGAAAGCACATTTAGTGTTTTATGTTTTGTGCATGACAGTACAGTTTTCAACTGCATTTTCCAGACAAAAAGGAGTCACAGGAGCCGCATGTGTCTGTCTGCCACTTCTGCTCACACAGTGGGTGGCGACCCTCTCTGCTGCATTACAGCATGGTGTCCAAATGGATACGAGCCTAATAAGAGCTGGTAATTAAACATGATTAATCAGGCACATGACTCTCCCCTCTGGCCTCTGTGAAACTATAAACATACTGATGATCTGTGTTATAACTGTGTCCTTGTGAAATTTCAACTGTTTGGGTTTTGTTGGCGTGGCGGTTCCCACAGCCAAAAATTGGCATGTGGCTTGTGCCTGTCTTTCTTTTCTCTGTGCTGCCCAGATATTAAGGCACCCCCCGAAGTGGACTCCCAAAAAGGGAAATCCTACATATTTACAGCAATTTACACTTTGGCCACACAGATGCTTGCACTACTTTAAGTACAACATACATAGCACATCTCGTCCTTGACAAGGAAAATATACTTCCACTTTACATGTTATAGAGTAATTGAGCTTTTTATGGCTTCCAAGTAGCCTGGATAGCATTATTTATATTGAGGTTTAACTGCTTCCCATACTTGAACAACACTACTCAGGGGTAACTCAAATCCCTATGAATAAGTTAGGAGTACATGATATAGATATCACCAGAATACTGGAAGACAAAGTCAGGACTTGAATAGCTGAAGGAGGAAACACTGAGAATGGGGAATTGGAGATAGACTCCAGTGGGACTGGTCAAACCTCAGAGAGATTTCAGCAGAATGAAGTCATTGAATCACCAACAAGAGAAAAGTCCTGTCACAGTGACTCGTAAAATGATTAGTGCTGCCACCGAAAAAAGCTTCACAAGAATTAAGCCTCACAAAGAATGTTCTCTGCAGCCATATAGTATTGCTTTTATTAAAGCAAATAACTTGCTACAATATTATTTTTTTCTGTGTGAAACATTATTAGGCTATACTGCGAATATATATTAATCTATATATACATGAAAATATAAAAAAGTAAATTTTATTTCCTCCAGAGGACCATTCTCTTCAAATCTGATGATGGAAGTCTTGTAAGTCAGATACTCAAATCAGGTTGCACAGTGAACAGCAGGTGTCAACTCTGAAAATTCCTGACATGGTCAACTCTGTGTCACAACATGGAAGTCAGCACTGCCATGTGTTTCTGGATGGAGGATTGGATTAAATATTTCAATAGTATTTTTCCTATATCTTTACAATTTTTAAGCTTACACTCCTCAGCCCAACAGACAGGCAGAAAGGTCACACCAGAGTTTGTTAGGTCACACCACAGTTTGTTGAGAATGAGATCTGAGAGTACTTCAGGACCTAAAGAATGTACATTGGGGTAATTTTGCCCTGAATCTGACTTGGGGACTACTCTTGCAGCCCAGTGTCACAACAGCTGATGAAATGAGCCTTACTGAGCCACTGGCCTCTTATTCATCAAAACCTGAAAGGATAGAAAATCTGACAAGTCTGCAAAGAAGGTAATAGCAAATAAAGGCAAGAAATGGGGAAAAGGAAATCCTGGTGTGCAGGCCAGAGGATTATGGAGGGAAATTTGGCAAAGTAAGTATGAGCAACATTCAGTTCTGTCACATATATTGCATAATATTCATATTATATTGACATATTTTTATATTATATGTTTTATTCATATCCAGCCAGACATAGTTTTGACTTCCTTATTTTAATTATTTTCCCTAAGAGAAATGGGGGGATTTTGGTGGGTGGAGAGAAGGATAGGTGCCAATTTTTCCATAGTATAAAAAATTTGTTCAGAAATTTTGCACTTTGTATTATACTCATATACATAAGGCTGTTGCAGACTTTGAGAAAGTTTAAACTTTTTATATGTATAAATATCTATATCTATGGATAGATATATGTCTATAGATATATATATAGAGATATATAATTTATGGATATAAATTTGTATATACATAAAGTTGTAATGAGATGCAAAGAAATATATCTCAATATGTAATTTTACATTTAAATAGCGTAATTTCTCTGCACACAGGTCTATAGAGAGATAGATGATAGATGAGAGAGAGATACAGAGATACATATTTCTCTTGTTTAAAAGTCTGTATTCATAGTTTTTAAAATACCTTGTAAAATTAAGGCAAGTTGCTTTTAGGATAGCTATAGGACTAGTGTATAGACCAAAGCAATATTTTCTTCCTAAAACTTTTCAAAATCCGTCTTCAAAACATCTTGCACAAATCACACTTAGAAGAAAATCTTAGCAAAAATCAAAATATAAAGTAGGTAAACGATTGTATATTTATATTTTGTATTTAAGGGCCTTGCCTTCTAGGTGCAGTGTGCTTTCAAGCCAAAAGAATATTTCCACTAGCATAAACCAGAAGGCATTCTTTGATCCTTAGTCCAGGGTACTCTGCATTATCTATGAGACAGCAGCTATATCTCACTGAAGGGATTACTAACTTGAAAATAATCCAGATGCTTCTATTTGCTTTCCTTACAGTGGTATGGATTTTACCTGAATACCTTCAGCATATGTAGAACCAATTTATTTTGTTATTTTCCCTGAATACTTCATGCATTCTTATTTTTCAAAAGGGAAAAAAAAAAACCTCAACAGGAGAAAACTAATGGTTTGACCACAGATATGAGTTTTCAACTTTTGAACTAGACATGGAGAGTAACACCTAATCATGGGGTTTTTTTCATCTCGCTTTTCCCTTTATGCATATTTACAAGACAGGTTCAAGTCTTCTCAAAATTCCCAAGAAGCACTATGAAAATTTGAAATAAATAAGTAACATAGAAAACACTCTTAGTATTTCCTTTTTTGTTGTTGTTGTTTTTGCACAAAACTCCAAGTTGTATGAAAGTTATTCTTTATATTAAAACATAATGTACAAAAGTACTCTTTTGGGGGAGGTGGGGTAGTTAAGCAATACCAGAAATATCTTTAAGAAAAGGGTTTTTGGTGGATAATCAGACGGTTGATTTGTTTCGTTTGTTGTTTCAGTACTGGGCAGCTTCTGGACTGTATGATTTGAGTGAGTTTGCAAGTTAAAAAACAAAAGTGTCAACTTTTCATGTCCTTCTGGGTCTTCAGATTTTATAGGACTCACAGTGAAGTCTGATCTTGTAGATAGAATTTAATTAATTGGACATGCTTCTGTCCTGCTTTGAAAGAGGGAAGTAGACCTGTTCATCAACTAATTATGCATCAGCTAAGAATAAAATTTTCTGTTGTGTAAAATCAGGCTCAAGAAATTCCAGTCCATTATTGACCACAACTTCTATGTAAGAGGGACCAAAGGGAAAGTAAAGAGATGAGGCTGCAAAGAAGCCCGTGATGCAAACAGCTGGAAAAGTCCACAGCTTTTTGTAAGTTCGAGCCTCCAGTGAATTCACTTGTCAGGGAAGGGCCTTCTAACCAGCAGGGAAGTCTGTGAGCTCTAACACTGTCAAAATTTTCATTCCTATTCTCAACCTGTGTGTGCAAGCACACTTCTTACCCTTGCTCTCATTACAGAACATAGAAGGTATTTCTTTCATAATTGCCTATTCTGATAAAAGCTGGAGGAACACACCTCCTCCATTTAGTGGAAACTTTAAAAGTTTTCAAAAGAATTACACAATTATTGAGGCAGAGTAATTAGATAAGCCTTTTTTTTTTTTTTTTTTTTTTTTTTTTTTTTTTTTTTTTTTTTTTTTTTAAGGAAAAGAGAGATAAAAGAAGTGGATTCCTACCAGCTGATACCAATGGATCACATACTAAAGGGTTAGTTAGAATCATAGACTCACTAAGTTTGGAACAAACTTCCAAGTTCATCAAGATGATTCCACCTTTTCCCAGTTCAGCATTCCAATGCCTGACCATCCTTTGGTGAAGGAATTTTTCTTAATATATGATCTAAACTTCCTCTAGTGCAACTTGAGGCCATCCCTTGAACTTGAGAGCAGCAGCCCCTGGGACAAGGAAATGTACTTTTCATACATACAGCATGCCATGAAAGGAGTGGCCCTAAATGCAAAACAAGTCCTGTACAAATCTGTGAATGATGAAAGAATCAGCAGAGCTTCCATAAGAAAGGGGACAATCACTGAGCACAGTCTGTATCATTCAATCCATTGGACACATTCCTGCAAAACATGTTCCAATACTGATGCAGCAGAGAATGCAGGTCCTGACAGCTGAAAGGACTACTGCCTTATGGAAAATAATAACTTTAAAAAGGAGTTTTTATAAGCATAATTAAGTGGTAATATGGGTAAATGTAATCTTGGGATTTATAAACTCAGACACATTAAAGTACTTTATAGTATGTGGGACAAAGAACAGCAGGAAACAATTGCTATAAATTGGAATAGAACTAGATAAAGTCAAAGCAGAAATTAGTAGTGTATTTTTAATAGTGAGGTTGATTAAGAACTGGAATAAAGTAGTTGAGTCATGTTAACAAAACTTCTATAGCTGCAGGAACTCTTTTCTGGGATTAAGTTGTAATTCAATCAAAATTAATTATTAGATGGAATTGGTAGTGTCTTTTGCAACGGCTGCATTTCTGTGTGCTGTAAAGTTGATCCTACACTTGCTGCAATTAATTTCAAGCTGTTTTCATGATTTTCTGAGTAGGAATGCAATTTCTTTGCTCCTCTCCACAAAGTAAATCACTGACATGAAGAATGCAGTGGCAGAACTCTGGTCTTATTAAATAAACATGGAACTCAGAAGGTGTTTCCAAAAAAATGCCATAGAAAAGTGAGAAATTTAATGCACTCAGTAATGTGGAGAGCTGTCATAAAGGAGAGAAGTGCTGCTGAAAAGGGCAGAACGGAAGCAGATTGCAGTGTGTGAAGTAAACCAAAGACTGGGTATAAGCCAGAGAGCTCCTGTTTCTAAAGCATTGTGAGGGTGTCCTCAGGATAAAGAGGGATGACTTAGGGTATCAGCTTCACACACTAAGTGGGATCATTTATTGAATTCCAGAGGATGGGAAGAAAATTACACCATGATTTTGAGGAAGACTGTGCATGGGTTGTTGGTACCAGGTGTTGGCAGTGGGAGGCTAAAGCAATGGCCTCTGTACAGAGAGGTCAGAGCTGCAAACATTCCTCCATGGCCCTGCCCACTAGGGAGCAGAGAGTAGGAGCAGGAGCAGCAGATAGGATCAGCAGTTATGGACTGACCATGTCTGTACCCATCCCCATCACTGTCCCCACTGGAATAGGAGGTAAACTCAGGAGTGAAAGAGTGAAGTTGAGCCTGGAAGAGATGCAGTGAGGGAAAAGGGCCTTCTTTAATTTTTCCTTTTTTTCTTTTTAACCAAGTCTATTTTAATTGGTGACAAATTCATTTTCCCCAAGCCCAGTTTGTTTTTCCATGACAATGACTGGTAAATGATCTCCTTCTCTTAATCTTGCCTTTCTGATTTTCTCTCGTCGTGTGGAGGAGGAGTGAATAAGAAGCTGAGTTGGAGTTTGACCTGTAACTAAGGTTAACAGTACAGGTATTCTTTCTAAGCAAAACATATTCACATCTTTAAAACTCTGCCTGAAAGAGCTTTTCTCCTACACTGAAATAGGAGTTAAATGATTTCTAGAGTCAAACAAGTTTGGAATGTGAGCAGAAGCTGGGAAAAAATACAAATAAAGAGATACTTTGGACCATCAGAAATGTAAATGCAAAAGGATTATAATACAAAAGCTTAGCAATTACACACATAAGAAACAACATGTCAAATTTGCATTGCATTACAAACTCAATAAGGTTTTGCCTAATTTCATTGACATAGTGAAGGTTAAAAAAAAGGTGGTAGCAAAGAGTGACCGCAGAAAATTTGACATTTTTAATGTCTCTAGAAATTAATGGGATCTGATTGTTTCTTGCCCTGGAGCCAATGGCTATCATAACTTTTCACACAATACCTTATGAACAAGCACTGTTTGACATTTAAATGCAGGGACATTACAGTAATATGTTAATTTTACCTGAGTCACAGGAGTGATGTTACTATGGGTGATATCTTCCTTTTAATGAAAATGCACTGACTACAGCCTGAAAACCTGTTTATTGCAGCTGTAATGCACTGGGTGAGTGTGTGTGTGTGTGTCGATTTCAAAAGCAGGATAATACCCTTGTACATTTTATTCTCTTTAACCAATAATAATTTTTTTTTTAGAAAGAGACTGAAGATCACATCTCTACCAAACATAAAATAATTCAGTTGGGCAAAACTTCATAGGACCAAAACCAGGGATACATAGAGGCTTATCAGACTGCTTGAACACAATTTGTGCATACATCCTTAGGATTTGTTAATAATAAGAGTTTAAAAAAAAATCTGCCTCTAGTGTGTGCATTGAATTATTTCTTGCATTGTTCAACATCATCTGTGAAATAAATACATTCACTACATTGGGATAAATTAGAAACATAAATATAGGCAAAAGTGTTATTGGTAAAGTGCTAAGAATTACTCTGCTAAAATACATGTAAGTACACTGAGAAAACCAAAACCAAGCAGACCATAAACTAAAGAGCCTGTATTCCTACAAGTATGCTCTCTTCCTCATGGCAAAGAGTGCACATATGTATATGCAACTCGAAATATCATTCTTTAAAATCTCACTTGCAAATATTTTCCTTTCTAGGAAATGCATAATTTTCCCTTCCTTAACTGGAAACTTCTGAGGTTTTAAAATTTATCTTTTTTTTTGTTTTGCCCTTGTGAAAACATTGAAGTCTGACAGTTGAACACCGATATGCTTCAGACATTCCCTTATGGATTTTTTCTTGAATTATCCTGTTATTCTTGATAAAGATATCACACAAATAAATAAATGCACCTGAGAAATAAGTTTAATTAAGGTAATAAAAGGGTAATCATGGAAAACAAAGTTAAGTGGAAAAGGAAAGAGAGATCTAATCATGATGGAGCACTTCAGTACTTTGCAGGATGGGCCTATAGTTCATTTACAAACTTACTGAACATCTGAAAACAGAGCTTCACTTTAGCCCCAAGATCTCTGGACTATCAATACATCATTATGTAGCTTTTATAATCTAAGAGATTCTTTAGCTCAAGGTTTTTTTGCAACATCTGACTAATCCAAACTTTGCTTTTCTCCTCTTGGGATCTCAAAAGAGTCATTAGGACAAAATTGCAGTAGCTCTACATTGTAAGGTAATCATCAGTCCAGACTCTTCATAATATCTTTTACTAAGCTCATTTGTTTGGGTAATAAACTGAGGAAAGAGGATATTTGACCACATCAATAGAAATTAGTTAAAATGAACTATCTCTGCAATCCCTTGGCTGTCCTTAGGTGAATTGCAATAAATGATGGCATGGCAATTATATTCTGCTACTTTACCAGACATTCTCCATTTCTCTGAAATACTGTTTTGCTCCATTTTATAACCTGTGGGTCTCTAAATAAACGAGGAAGAACCAGTGTGGCTAGTCACTCTTTCTTCATTATTGAAAGAATTATTCCCATGTCACACTTTATATTGGCTACTGTATTTCTTGTGGCAAATTGTTTCTTTTATGCAGTAATGATAATAATTTTATTAAACTGTAAAAGATTTGACCGTAACTGTAAAAATATTATTTGGCACAGTACATATAAAAAAAGCTAGAAAGCAGATGATTTGCAGTAATTGGCGTGCTTCTTCTGCTCCTACTTAGAGAGTCTCTAGATGATGGAAGAGTACTGAGTATCTTTGAACTACAGGCAATATCAGGACTGCCACTGTGACCTGGTCCATGTCATCACTTCAGTCATTTCCCATAAATCTTTAAGTGATACAAGCAGCAGAAACACACTTCCCATTACAGATCAGAGAATGGACCCATTATTCACAAGTCAGAATCAGTGTTAGCAGATGAAATGACACCAGTGTAAAAACATCACACAGGAAAAACTATTTTGAACATTCTTAACATGACATTGTCTGACTTAAGCAAAGAAGCTTTGAAGTAATCAAGAAAGATGGAAGAAGAAAGGCAGTGAAGGGTCCTGTGATGCCTTCGTGTTCCTTTCCCCTGAACCAATGACAATTTTATGTGTTGATTTTGAGAGGCTGTATGTCAAGAATATTCATCCTCATATCATGGCTTTTCAGAATAGACAAAAAAGGAAAGTACTGCAGCACACCCTCCTTTGGATCCCTTCGCTTTCTTCTAATAACTGAGCCATGGCATGGTAATGGAAGTTGTGTGCTGAGATTTCATTCCTGGGGTATGGGTTTTTTTCCTTTTTCTTTTCCTTCCTTCCTTCCTTCCTTCCTTCCTTCCTTCCTTCCTTCCTTCCTTCCTTCCTTCCTTCCTTCCTTCCTTCCTTCCTTCCTTCCTTCCTTCCTTCCTTCCTTCCTTCCTTCCTTCCTTCCTTCCTTCCTTCCTTCCTTCCTTCCTTCCTTTTTTTTTTTTTTTGTTTGTTTGTTTTTGTTTGTTTTATTTTGTTTTGTTTGTTGGTTTGGTTTGGTTTTGTTGTTGTTGTTGGTTGGTTGTTTGGTTTGATTTTTTTTGTTTTCCCTATTCCACTTCCGGGCTTGAAGGTGGTAGCCTGGATAAGATGCATTGGAATTTTCCCCTCCAATGAGGGTTAAGAAACTCTACAGTTGCTTAGCAAAACTTTTGAAAGCAAGCTTTTGCTTAAATAACCAGTAATTAAGTGGTCTCAGAGAAGCCTCAAAAAATTTATTTTGACAAATTAAAGCTTCAGGGGGTAGAGGCCAGATGCTATCTAACTTTTCCATACTATAAGCCTAAAATCATTGTTTCCATGAGGACTTTAAACAGTGAGCAGATATCCAGTTCCTCTGAAATCAGGTGTCAGCTCTTTCAAAGAACTGATTAAGTCTGCTTTATTTTCTATGCTCAGGAAATAGAAGTAACTTCCCCACAACTCTCTTCACACTCATTTCGGGATGGTTGAGTTTGTTCAAACATGCAGCAATTAACCTACATGTTTATAGAAAGAGCATGACAAAAATTATTTCTGCATTTGCCTATACCTATTAACCTTTTGAATATTGTTAGGAAAACACACAGTCTGTTCCCAATAGCACATGGAAATTGCTGCTACTGTTAATACCTCCTACTTGTGTGTTTTAGAATGTCTCCTACAATCAGCATGGAAGTGTAGGGGAATATTTATGTTATAAACCCCCAATGGCTTCCACACTTCACTGCAGCCACAGTGAAATGTCATTTTCTATGGAGTTGAAATTAGTTGCCAGTAAACAGCTAGTTCTTTACATGCCATCTAAATTCTGGACAATCATGTTGATTCTGAGATCAGTAACTTAATTGGTTATTTTCTACAAAATTACTTACAAATAGAAGTTGTGGTTGTATAAAGTGTCTGACCATACAAAAATTGAACCATGCAGGAAGTTTTATGGACATCTCTATTTGAAGAATACAATGTGAAGCCCTAGTCTTAAAAATCCCATTACTTGAACAGATTAAACAAATGTAATTTTCAGGAATGTTATCATTCCATGCCTCAGACTGTACTGGCACACATATTATGGCTTTAGAAAAAGGAAAGGAAAGAAAAGGAAAGAAAAGAAAAAGAAAGGAAAGAAAAGAAAAGAAAAGAAAAGAAAAGAAAAGAAAAGAAAAGAAAAGAAAAGAAAAGAAAAGAAAAGAAAAGAAAAGAAAAGAAAAGAAAAGAAAAGAAAAGAAAAGAAAAGAAAAGAAAAGAAAAGAAAAGAAAGAAAAGAAAAGAAAAGAAAAGAAAAGAAAAGAAAAGAAAAGAAAAGAAAAGAAAAGAAAAGAAAAGAAAAGAAAAGAAAAGAAAAGAAAAGAAAAGAAAAGAAAAGAAAAGAAAAGAAAAGAAAAGAAAAGAAAAAAGTACCCTGACTACTCTAGAGGACTTTCACCATAATGAAAGATGACATAAATTTTCACTGCCTGTGAAAAATAAGCATACAACATAAAACAGCATTTCTTATATATAGCCAAAGTTTTCCAAACACAAAGATCCTGGCCAGTAGAAAAAGATATTACCAGGTTTTTTTTTGGTACAACCTACTTCTGCACCTACTTGATGTGTAAGAAGCAGCTTGTAGTAGCCTTGGAGTCTGTTTTATTAAATTCCATAAACAAAGTGAAAGGTAGTCTGGAACCACAGAATTCTCTGATAGATATTTACATGCTCAACAGATAGATGATGCTAAATCATCCTGGAGGGGTGACTTATCTCTGCAGCTTTAAGCCTTGACATTTGAGAGGACTGAACAAATGGCACATGTACCTCAAGTACACAGGATTTATTGTTTTCATCTACCTCAGTGCCTGTTTTATGTGAGTCCTTATGAAAATATTCCTGCAAATATCTAAAGCTCCACTTCAAATTTTTGTGGTATCATCTAAGGGTTTGAATATTTGCTATATAGACATATCTTTTCTCTAGAGTTTTGCAATTCTAGCCTGTCTATTCTTTGTCTTGTGATGCACTTACCTTCTGTCTCCAGAAAGGGAATGTTGCATAGAAGAGTAAGGCATTATTTTTAATTCAGAGGCAAGGCCCTGTATTGATAACATATTCAGACTCACCAGGCATACCTGAGGGGAATGCAAAACCCACCTGATTGCTTCTGAAATACTGACTGGTGGTATATTTCCCCAATAAGAAGACTGAGTACCAAGTGTACCATTATTCTGGAGCAGAAAGGCAGAAGGATGTCTTTTCCAGGTTAAGCCAAAGGTCTGATCATCCAACAAGGGCTCTACTTTCCAGAGACAGCAAGTGAGCAATGCCCAGCAGCTCTTCGGTCTTTTGTTGAACATTTAGGCTCTATTTTTTTCTGAATTTGTTTAGAAATATTACTCACTTTTCATTATTTTTTTATTAGTTTTCCCCATTTTCTTTGATTCTCAGCTTTAAGGCATTTTCATTCCTTTAAAGACAAGCTTGTCCTTTCCATGACAAGTAGGGAGTAGGGATCAAGGATGTTTGAGGAAGAATAATGACTGAATATGGCACCCAGTGTTGTGGTCTAGGTGGCTGGGCAGTGATCAAAGGCTGGACTTGATCTTAGAGGTTTCATTCAATGACCCTGTCTTGTGACATGAGAGATCAAACCAAGAGTGGTACTACCTCAGAATATTCTCCTCTATCCTCTAACAGAAAAGCTTCCTAGCCCAGAGACAGAAACACTGCATTTAACCCAGGGCAAGTTTTTGTCACCTGGGTGTAGCTTGGGTAGACTCACCATCGGTGGTGCCAGGGGAAAGGGTGGGAAAAGGCAAGGAAAAAGTTAGATATTTTCACCAAACTGAGACAGCTTCAGATCTGCTGTTAGTCACTCCCACTCCCATATTAATGAATCTCATCCAACTTACATTCTAATTACAATTTTTAGCTATAAACCTGAACTTCCAGAGTTTTGAAAGTGACAAGGTGAAGAAAAGGTAATTACTTTTTCTTTCCAGTGATGTATACCAATAAAATGGGATTGAATAGAAGTTCTCTGCTAAAATTGTTTTCTTCATAATTCAGACATACAAGGAGCCAAAACTGGACTTAATTTGAAAAAATAAAAATAAAAACAAGAAAAAAGTACATTATTTGGTAATTAAACTCTCAAACATGAAGCTTTTGCAGAAGAGGAAGTAATTTAAATTCAAGAAAATATATTACCATAGTTTGTTGTACTTAAGCAAGTATCTTGCTTTTTAGGCCTAAAAAAGAGGTGGAAAGGCTTATAATGGTTCACTCTCTTTGTGTTACACCTATAAATGAAATTAGGTCCTTCTTGCTGCACAGTCAGGTGCCATTATATCTTCCATTGCAGTACAGTGAAAAGATCCGCAGAAAACACAAGAACTACACATGTTTTTGTGTGTTCTTCTCTTCCCGAGAAACAAGAACTTTTTCTTGTTGTTGAAGAACATAAAGTAGAAGTGGAGGAAATACTATTACAACTTGATTACATTTGTACTGATGTTCGTGTGAATGGCACACAGGGGACCTGATATGGTGCATAGGATTGGCATTATTAAACTATAAATATCTACACTGCTGTTGGCTACATCTGAGCTTGTCACCCTAAACTTTATTACTAATATAAAGAACTAGAAACACTTGACCTATTTCTGATACCTGCATTGGACTGAGCTGTATTAAGTTTCAGAGGGATTACAAATCTTCTCCAAACTGCAGAAAATGAATTTCTTAAGAGTTAACAGGCCATAAGAGTGTCAGTGATGAGTTTCCTGTTCTTTGAAAGAATATAGGGAAGAAAAAAGCCAAGAACAAAACCAAAAAACAGAATGTGAGAATAGCTGGAAAATATTTTGTCAGAATCAGTGTCTTTATATATAGCAGGTAGATTTCTGAAAAAGAATTTTTTTTAATTAAGAAATATTGGACGAGTTGAACGAAAAATGTCTGTACATAGACAGTAGCATATGGATACATGCATATCCCCAGCACACCTCACTAATACAGTGAAAAAATTTAGGTGTCTATTTTGATGATTCTGAAAAAAAAGAGCAACTGTTAAAACCAGGACCACCCTCTTGCCCTATTAGACACAAATACCCAATACTTCCTATTTTAACTTCTTTGAAACCATTTCAGTTCCTTCCTTTAGGGCTTTGCTGGCACAGAAACACATTCCTGGCTTAATAATTGACTCAAGTATTTTCTTCAGTGTGGATTAAACCCAGTGAGACAATTTCTGTGAAGCAGGCTTGAAACATAGATGTCTTTTTCATGTTCTGTTCATGTTTTGTCTCATTTGAAACTCACATTTCAAATCCAGAGTTATCTTACCAGAAAGCAGTTTTCTGGTATCTCAGATACTTGAGACCATAAGTGTCCTTGTGGGATTTGCTTTTAAACACCCTCTTCTCAATATCAAATTGCCAGTTTTCCTCTGGACCCTTCCTGTGGTGCAACCTTCTTTACAGGATCCTCTGCAAGGAGCTTGATGGGTTGTGTGGAAACAATGCGGGAAAACTGATCCCATAGTTTTGCCTTTTCTTCAGGAAAACCACCCCAAAAAATGCAGGATTCTGAATGGTTTCAGGAGACACTACAGAGAATAAATGCTGTTTCAAGCCATGGGGGCAGAAAAGTTGGGCAATTGAGTATGTGAGGAATAGGTGCCTACCCGGCCTCAGACACCCAGACACTTAATGCTGTGAAAATGCTGCATGCATTAGAGAAACAGCCCCATATCTGTCATTTAATGAGCATTGCCACTGTTTTTTATACTTATATGGAGTTTGTTTATCTTTGCACTAATCCTGTCTTTGCTAAAATCAACAAGAACAGTGGAGGTATTCTAAAAAGTGAAACCAAAATTACCTAAGCTAGACCAAAAAAAAAAAAAAATTCAATGTTTTGCATATCACTTTACCTTTAAATTGATGAAAAGGAGTTCCTGAGACCACTTCTGAGATCAAAACTCAGACTTTAGTCTATCTGTTTGATGTCAGAGCTAGTGTCAAGCCTGGCATCAGTAGCTTCTCATAGAGTGCAAGTTTAAATGTTATAGCATTCAGATGCAGGTTTCCCATCCCACTCTACAAACTGCAATGAGTTCAGTGTTTCAGGAATATCAGGCTGACAGCCTTGGAGGTTGTAGTCTGATCTAAAGTGCAGCAACTGTTCTCAACGAAGTGTTGGAAGATTAAAGTCATTAAAACCTGTGCTTCTGCAGCCTCACAATCTTTACCACACTCTGCCTTCGATGTAGCTCAGCCCTGTGTTGGAGGCAGGCATTGGCCCTTCTGCCAATCCCAGTGTCCACACGGATGGTTCCATGATGTGAACTCCTGTCCCTTTGCAAGCCAGTCTGCAATATCCAATCATTTCACTGAGTGACCTACAGGCACTACTAAACACAGCCGGATGCAAGCAGTGATCCAGAAATTAAAGGTTTGCTATCCTCTTACCAATAGCCTGAGGTGCCCTGCCCTTTCTGGTGATGTTTGTGTGAGTTAAGGTTGTGTATTCAGAACCACAGTTCTTTCACCCTATACCTCAGACCAGTTCACCATGCAAAGTAAATTGCAGAATTTTGCCTCCCACAATGTGACATCACTTTTAAGAAACTTAGGTATGTACCAAATCTACTGTGTACTCCAGTCACCCACAAAGTAAAAGTTTCCTCTGAAATCCAAGCAGATTATAGTCTTTTTTTCTGTTTCATTTTATAGTATGTTTGGGATTGTGTTTTTATTTACAATAAAACCTTGAGAAGACATACAAATCTAAATATAAAGTTTTATAGAATTTTCATACTGTCTAACCACTTATAGATAAAATCTATGGAAAACAGTATATGGTTTATGGGTTTGTTTTTCTTTCTTGCATCCTGGATCACTGCAAATAGAAAAACAGAACACAAACCAGAAATATTTTAATAGCAAAGGGTTTTAACTCTGAAACTTCCTTGGTTATAATTATTCACTGGTAATTTTATATCTGTGAGGTGAAGAATGATACTTCATCTTCCAGAAAAACACATAGCAGAGTGATCAAGAGGCTCTTCCACTTCTGAAGGCACAAAGGTTCCCTCACATGAAACTTCAGGACTCCAAGAAGGCACTGTATAGCAGGGAATACCAGGTGCAGAAAAGCGTTTCTTCAAGATTGTATTTGGTTGGCATCTAACCCTGGGGCTTATTCACAGATTTCTTCCCTAATATTTCAGGATTATTTTGATAAAGCAAGCGCTGCACTGGCTTACAGGGAGGTGCTATAAGAATTCCTGAGATCTGTTCTAGGAATGAATAATTCCAAATGAATTTTTCATTGATTTTCTAGATTAAGTATAGATAGAGCATTTCTATCTATACTTATCATTCATTGCTTTCTCCTGCTTTTCCATGGCATATCACTCTTTATTCAGTGTAGAGAAACATGAAGAATCAGGATTCTGATTTCCTTTAAGCAGAAAGATTCCTCTGAGTGAAGCATTGTAGTCAAATGGCATTTAGAAATTGCTTTCATCTACATCTAGTATTTTACATTTTATAAAGATCCGAGCGTGGAGTTTGCAAAACACAAATAACTGAATTTGTTAATCATAAAAATTAGGTGAATCACAGATACAAGCTGAGCTGAGCAGCAAAATAAGCTAAAATTAGCAACAGCATGCCCCTGGCCTAGGGCAACATCCAGCTGATGAACAGAGACAGTGGGGACTTCATCCTTGCTCTACATTCTGCTACCAAAACAAATTTGTTGTGTCACTCGTATAATAGTAGGGACAACATCCACCTTCTGGAGCACCTGCACAGCAATTTCTATGTGGTTTTGCTTCTTTGTTGCCACAGTCCACCTGCCTGGATGAATTTCCTGGGAGACAATACAAATATTGTGAGAAAGACAGGGGAGGAATAGCTGTTATTACATCTGTCACTGATAATCCACCTAAAGCCCTTACATTTGCTCTTCACAGGATCTATAAAGGCATTTCAAAAGATCTATATAGCCATGTTTTGATTCATCAGCTCCCCATCAGCTTTTCATGCTTTTCTTGCTTGCCACAGATTAACACTCTCCCTCACTTGGCTGCAAATGCTGCAACATAGCTTTTTATAAACTAATCAATATTTAATCATTGTAATACTTTGGAGGTTAAGAGAGGTTCAGACATGAAAATTATATTGCACTTCCCCAATATTGAAAAGATCTCACTTTGAGTCTTTGGGATTAATAAATCATATTATTCCCATTATAACAAGAAATCCAAATTATGCATAGGCTATGTGCATTACCCAAGGTTATACAACACATCAGTGGCAGAGCGAGGAATCAAACTGGTGAAAACCTCTCCTGCAGTGAATTACAGCAGTTCTGTCTGTGTGGATGCTTCAAGAGATATAATATCAGGTGTAAACTCTTACTGTGAGCTGGATATTCCTTTGCATTCACACCATTCATACACGTCCACATTCACACCCATCTGCATTCTTCTCCATTTAATAAGATCTAGTTCATCATATTAATTAAGATAGAGGCCTGAAGCACTCAGAGAAGTATGTTAATCTTGCTGTGCATGAACTAATCAAGTAATGCTGAGCAGCTGGTCAAATGACCAGAATTTGACTGACGCTACTGTCATCAAGTGTCTAATGATGAGGAAGCAGCATGGAGTCCTGAGGAGTAAAAATGAGCATGTCAGTAACAGAAAAACTTACCAGCCTGACCACTGGAAAATTCCTACATTCCATGAAAATTACTGTCTTAGAGCTGATATAGGCAGGTCATCCTCTTGCCTTGGAGTGGTGGTTATAAACTAATATCTTTCAGGTATGTTGGCTACAAAGCACACATGGAGTTTTTACCTCTGCCTTGGCTTTTCCTTGAGTTTCCATAAGGACCTCTATGGTAGCTGAAAATTAGAAGTGTAAACAGATATTGAGTACCTTTCTTTGTGGATCTCAGCCAATAACCAGAAACTGTTCTACTGATTTTATCAATGGCTTGGTTACAGTATCATCAATCACCTGTTGACTTGAATTTCTAGAACAAGAAAAGCCATTTAGTTCCTCCACCAAACCAAATGCCATTACTAACCTAAAAGCTGTATATTAAAAGCTAAGGGAGACGTCATGTATTGTAGTTCGTGTTTTTTAATAAATGAGACATAGATCTAGCTTGCATCTGCTATTCCTCTTCTTTTGAGTTGTTCTAAGTGTAGTTTCACCTTACAAAAGAGATACCAAGAAATTCCTTGAGTCTTTTGGAGACATAAATTTCTTTCTCAAAACTTGTCTGAAAACAAAATAAATAATTACCAGATAAATGGGGAAATCTGTTTATAGTTCTCCTTTTCATCTTGCCAACAGTTCATGAATAAATAGAAAGAATATTTTATAGGAAATGCTTAAAGAAACTGATTTTTAAAATTTATATGCAAATGCTCTAGCTGAAGCAGCAACAAGGTAGGGGCTATACAGCTGTGGAGATTCATTCAGGAAAAAAATCTTTATGAAAGCTTTCCTGAATAGCTGTGAAAAATAAAATACACTTTCAGGAGGAAAAAAAAAAAGAACAAAACGTCAAGACACAAATTCTCTTCAAGAATTTATTTCAGTAGGTTTCTCTGCATCTTCCTCATTAGAAAATGTTGTACTACCTGGAATCTGCTGCTTCCCTCAAGCAACTGAATTTCAAAGTGATTATGCTGCAGGATGAAAGCATGTAACACGCTGATTAGAGCACTCTCTTCCCTGTGTTGATTTGAAATGGTGTATGAATGCTACTACAAAACAGATTACCTGGGGTTATTTAGGATTAAGGGTACACTGTCTCTGAGGACAATAATTAACTAACTAGTCAAAAAAAAACCCAACAAACCACCATTTTTTTTGTCTTTTTTGCTTAGTCTCATATTTTTTTTATAATGAGACTCTTTACCCTCTTTCAACTGTCTGTACACAGTTTGCCATCACTGCATAGGTTTTCTAACACATCCGGCACTTTGCTCATTCTGTTTTCTCTCTAGCTTTTTTAACACTATGGAACTAGTTGAAGGTGGTGAGGAGCCCTTTATGTCCTCTCTTTGGGCTTTTACAAAAGTGCCATCAGCACCCTTCTTAAGCTTTTATTTCTCACAGAAATGTGTTTAATGGCTCAAAAGTAACCAGAACCTACTAATTGGTACCTCCCCTAGTTTACAAACAATTCAGAAAAGTTATTGCATTTTTATGATACCTACACAATGTAGTAACCTTCCTGAATAATTTTCTTTAAATCTTCCCTTAGGGCTTCATTTGAGCATTTTAGAACAGTTTATTTTATATGAAAAGTTCACTGAATAAGAATTAGGAGGAATAGGAAATCCAGTGGAAGACCATGACTGAAAATTAAATATTGTTGATTTCTATTTTGCTCATGATTTTGTAACACAGTTGCAACCATCCCACCATTTTCCAGAATTATTTTGTCCAGAAAAAGGAAAGTGTTCAATGTGCTGCACCATCACTGAAAATGCTCAAACTCAGTGTCAGTTTTGGCCCAACATTAGAAGCTGGACAGGTTGAATGGGACTTTGAGCAACCTGACCTAGTGAAAAATGTCCCTGTCCATGGCAGGGGAGTTGGACTAACTGATCTTTAAAGGTTCCTTCCAACCCAAACCATTCAACGTTTCTATGATTTCATCATCCAAAACAAGAGCTGTAATATCCATACAATAATAATCCTGACAATTCTTTGTTGTCATGTCTGTTTCCAAAAATACAGCTACTAAAAAAAAATTAAAACTGCTAAATGCTTTGCATTTCACGGGCATTTATATTCCCTCTCCTTAGTGTCTTTTATTTTTCCCAAGGCAAGGGGATGACTTTCTTCTGGTGGCAGTGTCAATCTATTTTAAATTTGATAGGGTTGCTCTCAAATCACAGATGCTGAAAATATTCTCTATATTCTTCCCATCTAGGGAAAAAAGAAGAAGAAAAAAAAACAGAATTGTTTCTGAAAAGCTCTAGTGCACATGTAGTGCTTTGCTATCCACATTGCTGTAGTCCATCACAGATAAAAACTTGTTTTGAAAATTACTGAATAATATGTTTGCCCAGGCAGCAGGGACTGGATTGATTGATCTGGCAGATCTTATTCAGTTTAATATCCCCCATTTCTATGAAAAAGGAATACTAGTAAATGAGTGTTGAGGTTTCATTGTTTGAGATTCAGAAATGTTATTGGATCTCAGTAAAGCAAGATAGCAAACAACTTACTGAAGGCTTCCTGACTTATAAAAAATACCGTAGTACATGTTGTTCCTTTAAACCTAGACCAGATGTTTATTAGGCTGAACATCCTAGAGGAAAAAATTAAATGACCCCTGGGAAAATGTGACAAACTGAACTAAATTGATGACTTGCTATTTCCAACTGTTTAGGAGGAGTTAATTAGTTCATGTTATATTAAGTATACCAAGCTCAAAAAGGGGGCTACTCATGCAGAGTAATAAATCCATGAGATTTGTTAAGATATTCACTTTCAAGCAGATATATATTTTCCTCACAGGGGAGAATAAGTGAGAGGACAGGTAGGATCAACTGAAAACTCATCTACACAAGAGCCGTAAGAACAGACGTACCAGAATTTTGCCTTTTCAAAAAGTGTAGGCAGAAGACACGAGAAATATTTATAACATGTTGCAAACATGAATATTCATTCCAGAGAAACATCCTTTTTCGTTATAATTGCAAATTCCTTTATAGCTAATTAGCCAAATCCAAGCTTTCCAGTCTTTCATAGTATGAATGCAAGTTTTCATCACTCAGTTACATTCAGAAGACCAGCAAAAAATTAATACAGCCAAAATGAGGTCATTTGTTTTGAACTAAATAATTTAGACCATGTTTATGGAGTAAAGTAACCTAAACAAAATTGCTCTGAATAAGATGAGAAGATCATAGTTGATTATCAAAATAACAGTGATCCCTTTCACTGATGTATCAGCAAGAACATCAATGAAATAAATCCCTAAAATAATTAAGCATGGTAGCAGTGAAAAGACATTGAACAATAATTTTTTGTCTCCTCTTATCAATACTGACACCATGCTAGGATGTTGTCTAAAGTCACACTCTTTACAAAATGAAAAATTGGAGGGAAAATCTATGAAAATTATTTGAAGGCTAGTGGAAATTAATTACAGAATGAGGTTGTGAACTCCATTAATTCATCTTATCAATAACAATATATCACTGTTTTGAATAATTAATATGAGGATATTTATGGAAATTTCTCATTAGCACAGGACTCATTAGTCTGTATTGTTCATATGATGGTGCAGAACAAGTCAGAATTATATAGAGAGCCAGGTTTATAATTTCACTGTTCTCTGAACATCAGCTTGAATTCCATATTTATTCCTCAGTACAAGTCATAGATTCATGTCACAAGCCTTTCCTTTTAACATGCAATGACATCAAAGATAAGAATGATATTCTACTGATTTAATTTATATAATTTAACAAGGAAATAACTGGAGCTTCGGTCCCTACTCCAGGGATTGTTTATGTATTTTATATTGTAGATTGTCCCTGGATAAAACCAGAAATAAACCTATAACCAGAATTTAAAAAATAAGAAATGTCTCTCACTGCTAAGGGGCCCTCTTTACACCCTTTGGTTTGGTCTTTCTCTCTGATTTTACAGCTCCTGCTTTTCCAGGTTTACAGTAGTCCAGCTTCAACAAGAATCGTAAAGTGCCCTAATAACACCTTTCAGTTCACGGGAGGAAAAGGCTGACGTGTGAGAGCTGTGGTAGTAGAGCCCTCCAGGCTGAAAGAGGTTTTCCACTTCCTAAATGAGTACTCTTCTAATCACTAAACCATCATGTATCCTAAAATCAAGATGTTTCTCAGACACTTTTATTGCTGTTGATGATGTTAAACAGAGCTGTGATTTGTCTCATAACAATCTTTAATTTGCTCCACTGTTTCTTGTTGCATTTAAAGACATTCCTTGTGGCACATAAAGGAAGGCAGCAGCCAATAGAAAAGTTCTGAACTCTCATCAGTTGTATGCAAAAACCAAAATAATGAAGCCAAACCCAGATAAATGGTTGCTTGCATACAGCTATACTCTGCTGAATTCTATCCCTAAAAATAATTACATTGTTTTACAATTGTTTTGCTCAAATTATAGCGTCTTTGTCTCACAAGAAGAAAAAAACACAATATATGTTTGAAATAAGATTGGCTGAACTGAATCTATGCACAGACCCCCCATCTGAAAAATGCTCAAGTCTTCAAATTCTCAAGCTTGGTAGCAAAAGATTTCAAAATGCTCCAGATGCTGGGGCATACTGCAGGATGTACCAACATTGTTATTGGCAAAATATGGAGTCTGAGTTACTTCAGTCATATTTGTCTCTGCCATCATTGATAGAAATCTCATACCAGATATCACAATCTTTTTTTTTTTTTTTTTTTTTTTTTTTTTTTTTTTTTTTTTTTTTTAAATTTTGAGGATAGCTCAAATAAAGAACCTGTCCTGGAAGAGGAAGGTCCATATACAGAGACAATTCCCAGACTAGGTCATTCACGGAACTAATCATAACCTCTGGAGCAAGACTCTAATTACAACAACTGTGAAGTTATGTCTGACATTTTAGGACATTTTATTGACTTTTTAAATAATATTCTCAGCTTTGAAAGAGAAAATAAGAACATTAATAATCCGTTGTCATTTACATACACAAGTTGTACATCATGTCCAGAACTCAGCTTTCACTGTAGAACTTAGTAAGTTAGAAAGTAAAAATAACACAGCTGATAAAACAATTACCAATAAAAAAAATTAAAACAACAACAACAAAAAATTCCATCAAGCTGTCTTGGAAAAGATAACATCGTTCATGCCCTGGTTACACTGTTTTAGGAAAAAGCAATAGTGTTTTCTTTCAGAACCTTGCATATCATTTTAATTTCTGGTAATAAGAGGAAATTTTCCCAAATTCCACCTCTGCAAAGATATTTCATGACTAGCATTTGATTTAGATTTCCTTGAACAAAAATGAATGTTTTTATGAGTTTCAAGTCTTAACTAAACCAGTCTAAAATTGTCATATGAGTTTCAGAGTCTGGGACAATAGATTCTGAATCACTAGTTAGGAAAAAAAAAATCAGATTTACTAAAATTTTGTTCTCCACAGACTGCTCTGTGCTTCACTTCCTTTCTAATAACCTTATGTTGCCAGGAGACTGACAGCACAGTAACTATAAATATTGCCTAGAGGAGTGTTCCAAGGAATAAAATCTTTAATACTTATTGCTCTTACATGTTTGGATTTTTTACTAAGCATTTCCTAATAAACGTGGATAATACAATATGGGCAGACCACATTTTGGTCAAATGCAAATGCCAATAGCAGGTACATCTACATCCCAGCTAAACCCTCATCTCTCTGAAGAGTGATGTTGGTCTTTTGGGGCACAGTTCACAGTGTCTCAAAACAGAAATTTGAAATAGGTCAGCTGTACATTAAGGAGTATCTGCTTCCCTCTTTTGAAAAGTCTAAGGATGACCAGCTGGAAGACAGATGAGAACGTTTTAGAGCTCTAAAATTAGATGAAACAAAGCCTACCCTTGGCATCTAATTTCTACAGGCTATACAAGTCTCTCCATTATATGTGTTATTTTCACATTAGCATTTCCTATGTAATTACTGTGGTTATACTATTATTAAAATTTCAGCATGCAGCTAGTATAACAAAATGCCCTGTATCAAAACAATTCTGGGTTCCAAACCTTCACGTTTCAGCTAAACAAGAAATGACGCCCCTGGTTTCCTACGATTTTTCTGAGCAAGGATGTACTGATAAAATAGTCAATTTTGCCAAGAAGCAAATATCATAATTAATTAGGCTCCTTGGGAGTTTAAATTCTTCTTTGTGGATTTCTGCCAAAATAAAAAATCTCTATATGAGCCATTGACTGAGCTTCATGAGTGTATCTTAGTACACTCTGAGATAAATACCAGAATTTCTCGGGAGGAACAGAATTTCAGGTGTGCTTCGACTTTTATCATAACTATGATATAAGTCATTAAGTCAGAATAGTTATGTTAGTTAGTTTTGTGGTATTTAATTTTTAGTTTTTTTGTTTTGTTTTTTAAAATATAAAGAAGACCATTTAAATTTAGGTTATGCAGTTACTTATTGTGTGCCTTATTGTACTAAGCATCAAAATATTCAAATTCTTTTCTGGAATCTCACTTGTTATCTTACTGTCCCGGGATCAAAATTATTTTCACTTCTTTTTTTTTTTTTTGCGATATTTTGGTGTTAAACATTACAAAGACTGTAAACTGGTAGGCCCAAACTGATACTTTAGAAGATGTAAAGCTCACTAGAAGTAGATGCAGGCATGGCTCAGATGATTGCTGAGAGGTTACTCAGGGTGGAGAGTCCAAAACCTAGCCAAGAGGGAATGATTTCTGTTGTGGTGTTTTGAACTGATAATAAACAATCCCTTTTAATTGTGTTGCTCACAGTGTCAATTTACCTTTGACATTACATGCTGCTTTATGCCTGGGCCACTTTTTGCCCCCTTGAGGCACAGAAAATGAGCTGCAGGCTGTAACGGAGCAAGACAGTTTTTTCTCGTTGTTTGCGATAGCATCGTTCTGTGTGTAAAGGTGGGATCTAATTCATCTTGACAGTGCATTACCAAACATGTCAAGCAATATTTCCAAAATCTATAATGACATTAGATTTGTTCCTAAACAAGCATTTGCTACATATCAAATTTTATATTCATGAATATACCTATGGTATTTACTCCACTGTTGTCACAACAGAACCTCTTATATCAACACTAATGGCTGAGTTTATGTGTAATTTGCTGCACTTCATGGCTCTGAAAAACAAGATTTTGAAGTAAAAATGATAGATAATGCATCCCTCTTTTTCCCATGCTGTCCTTTGGAAAAACGCTTTCCTCTCTGCCCTTTCAATCCTACACACCTTGAACTACACTGATGTGGTATCATTTTTTTGTTAAATTCTCTCAGAGTTGCTTAAGCATGAAAGATGCTATATAAAATCAAGCATCACATCCAAAAATGCTGAAAGAAATGAAGGTAAGGATATTCCATCAGTCAGTCTAAGAGAATAAGATTCCATTTCTTTATTAGCTACACTTTTCACTGTAAATTTGGGACAATTAGTAAAAAATCAACGTAAAACGTTATAACAATTAGGTCAACAACAATGGCTAGATATTTAACATTAACTTAGTATATAGCAAAAGAAGGTAAGATTTAAGTTCTTTCTGTTATTTTTAAGTGTATTACAGAATCATCCCAGGAAAAGCCAGACCTGAGTTATCCTGCATTTGGGACAAACTTTGCATATGCCTATAGAGAATTGGCACATTTATGATGAATGGCTTTTTTACAAGCCTGAGCTCACAATGTATTGATGCTTAATGTGTTGCCTATAAAGCCAGTACAGTGACATTTTCCAATTCATCAGGGCATTACAGGGATAAATCCATATAAGATTGTGATCCCCAGTTAACAGTATGGATATGAAGTGCTCAAAATGAAAAATACAAGTGAAGGTACAGGCATGGAAATGGTGAACTGAGATGGATACCTTCTTCTATCAATAAATAAAAAGAAGTCTCCAGAGATGAATATTCTCTGTCACTGTCTACTGGAAAGAGCAGAAAGAAGAATTTTCCATTCATGGGCACTTTTTTTTCCCCAACAGCGATCAAATTACACTCTGAGAGGTCTTTAGAGGATATATAAAGTATAAACCAGCAGAGTGGAGGATAAAAATTAAAAAAAAAAAACCAAAAAACAAAGATGGGAGAACTGTTCTGGTTGAAGTACATGCTTAACAAAGCCTCCTCAATGACTATCTATACTGAGAACTTTGCAACCAACAGCACCAGAGATGACCTTGTAGTATAATGTTCTTTACTGATATTGCAGAGCACAGGAGGAAAAGTGAGTGGCCCTGAGAAGAGAAGCGATATGTCCAAGAGAGCTGGAGTCATTGTAGTCATGTGAAATGATGGGAACTTATGGCTGGGACTATCAATGTTTCACCTTAGGGCCTGAGATGACCCCGCCTTTGTATTGCCATGTAAACACAGATGTTGCCTGCTTGTGTGTACCTGGGAGCAGAGCACAGTGGGAAGAAAATAGAAATGTTAAGTGATGTTTATTGGGCTGAGACAGAGGAATCCAGGGAACTGACTTAAAGATCGCACCAAGCAAGGAGTATGAGCTGTAGGGGTTTATTAGTTCTCATTTCTGTAGGCAATAAATGTGTTTTACACATCTCCTGACTCACGGCATATTCCCTTCTTGTTTTGAGTGCAGCCTTATTGCCAATAATCAAGGAGGTTTTCGATTCAAATTGTGTCTTCAGGATAGATAAAGTTTTTACATATGCCTGGATAGTGCCTCAGGCTAATGCTTTATTTTAATTGGCAATAATTCATTTGATCTATACAACACATGGAAAATGCCTATGGCAGTAACTGCCTATGGCAGTATATCAGTGTTAAGATGGTCTGTACAGTGTTTTTTAACTCATATTTACTTCTCAGCTTTATCATTCTCTCTCCTTCTTCTTTCTGGGTTTTCTCTATCCTTCCTCATACATGATGCTAAAAGTCTCTAGCATGCAGAGGATCTATAGATGTTTTCTGGCTTTCACAGATGGTGTTTGTGTGCTAACTTTATTACTGCCACCTTTCTTTCCTACCAGAAATTTCAAAGCATACACTCATCTCTCAGGGAAATATGGTAGAAACATCCATCTTCCTGTAATCATTGGGGGTGTACTAAGCTACCTTTAATTGCAAGATACCACTGATAAGTTCAGTTCTCCTATGTGCATATCTGTCTGCTCTCTATTTGACATCCCTTTCCCAGCATGCCAACCAGAGCCAGCGATGCAGTGCTATGGCAGAAGACAGCTGGTGTGAGAAGAGTCTTCCAAAAAGCAGATTTTTAGTGTACAGTGTAAAAGACAAAAACTGACTCAACTGAATTTTTTGAGAAATCATGAAATCTGAGACCTGAAAGCTGTGTTACTGAAATAACTTCATCTTCTTGCTGTCAGAAATGAGATCTGCTTTCAAGTGACAATGTTGGTTTTTTTCTGTGTCTGTTAAGTACAACAGGTATATTTTGTGCCTGCAACACAGCACAAACCACGATAAATGACCTTGTGCATCACGTCTGCAAAGACTGGCTCACAGAGGAACTTAGCAGAACCTGACATGATGTTGAAAGCATGCCATAACCTGAGTTTTACTCAACTGGAGAGAAGTATCTAGCGCTGGTAGCATCCAGCTTTCACTGGAATCTATGCTCTTTTGAGAACTTTGCATGTATGCCTTTGTCTCCGAGGAGCTAAAAGAGGCTTTACTCTTCCTGGAGTTGCATGGGAAACAGTCAACCAGCTCTTCTTTGCTTTATCCTTTCACTTCTTGCAGTATGGTGGTGCCACCCTGAATCTGAAATAGAAGGTAATAGAGAAATCAGAGCTCACAGGTAATGGACAGATAATTGCAGATGCACAAAAATCAAGTGTTGGTATAGACATATGTAGCCAGGTAAGTAATAACCATAAGATTTAGACTGCACAATGGGAAAATTCTATTTACTTCAACTATTCTAAAAACAACGTTTGAAATATTTATGTAAGAAATAAATTAAATTAAAATGAGAAATATGAACATTATATTGGACTCATATAATCTGTCCATTTTATTTCAATGTTAAATATATCCTTCAGATGCCATGCATCAGCAATTTGAAGCTTTGGTTATTTGGGCACATTAATATTTGAGCCTTCAGGCAAAAAATATTGGTTGTTTAGAGTTTATTATATGTACCAGTCTTGCTCCCATAAAGCTAATATTTCCTTGGGTATACAGCACCTGTATTTTTAATTCAAAAATTCTTTTTTGGTTAAACAAAAAATATAAATCAAAATCAAAAAAAGATTATGGAAATGGGAGATATACTAGGATATAACTCCATCAATGTTGAAAGACAACAGAAGGGCCACTGAGATAATGCAAAAAATTATTAGTGCCACCTATTGGTGGGCAATGCAAACTTTGCAAGCTATAAAGAAGAAAAATAATACAAAAATAATATGCTAATTGGTTTCCAAAAGTGAAACTGCCTTTAAAAATTGTGGTTTTCTTTTTTTTTTTCCTGGCAATCTTGTATGTTTTATCTTCCTCCATGCAATTTGAAAAGTATTTATAGGAGCAGCGCCTTTTAAGTAGATAATGAAGATGGAAGTGAAAAACAACGTTTCAAATTATGAATGCTACTAATTAAAGTGAGATATATTATTCTAAAGATTTTCACTTTATTCTAAAGATTTTTGCATCTTCATTCAGGAAGGAAAATGAACAATATTATTCACACATCTAGCCAAATGGAATAGAGAAGAATGAAAAATAACCTATTCATAGTCTTTTTGAGAATAACACTGTATTTTTGGTACTTTTCAAAAATATTCAAATTATTACAGCTTATTTAATTTTTTTATTATGTGTTATGACAATTTTTTATAAACAACTTTTTTTAAAAACCTAATTTATTATGAAAGGTATGACAGATAGGAAAGTAACAAACATTTTACAGGAAACACAATATAGTTTTGTGACCTTGTGCATTTAATACAGACTAAGTGTGAGCATACTTATTTCTATGCTTAATATAGAGAAGAAAATGTTGCTTTGAAGTCAAGATAAATGAGGAGTACAAATGCCACAGATCTGGCAAGGTCAACCAAGCTGTTGAACCCTATGATTCTTCCTGTAGCTTTAGTAAGCATCATGTCAATTACTTCTCCCCAGTCTTGAAGGAAAGTAAAAGAGCCCAAACTGCACACTACTTCACAGAATCTTTCCAACTTGACAATGATCTATTGGCAAGTGATTTATCAGTAAAGTGATTCAAGTCTTTCTGTGCCCATTTTTTATGGTTTTGTTTGGAACAGACTTCCTTGGCTTAATTATGAGAATATTATGAGGCAGTGTTAAAAGCTATGTATGACATCTGCTGCTTCTTTTCTATCCACAGTTGCTCTCTCACAGAAGGAAATTAGATTATTCTGATACAATTTTGTGTTGAAAAATCCACGTTGACAGTGACTAATTTCCTTGGGATTTTTAGATGCTTACAAATAGTTTGATTATTTGTCCTAGCATTCTTCTAGGAGCTGAAGTTTATCTAATTTCCTAAAACTGTTTTACATTCCTTTCATTCTTGACCACTACCTATTGTCTTCGACTTTTTAGAGATACTTCTATTATCTTTGATATTTCACCACCTTATTCTTCAAGTATCAAAACATCACAGTTAATTAAAAGCATCTAACTTAGTAATAGGTATTTAACCTGTTCCTCCCACTTAGAGCCTTGGTCTTAAATTTTCTCCATTGCTACTTATTACTGTAGTATTGAAATGCCTATCACCCTTATAAATAAGAGTGATTCAGAAAAAGAATTTAAAAGCATGTCAAACATTTCTAGAGTGGTTTTCTTTTTCTTTTTTTTTTTTTTAACTGCTATTTAATTTGTTTTTTCCTTTTTTTATGTAATGAAAGAATGATTTTTATCATCATCGTGGTCTTTGGGACTGGAATCTATTGTGTGTCTTCATAATTTTTAATTCTGCAGCATCACATTTATGCAATGCTTCACTACCCTAAGGAAGTGACCCAGCTTCACCTTTTCAGATGCTGCCTGAAAAGGTCAAAATTTAACAAATATTGTACTATCAGTTCTGGGTTAGTTTGGATTTATACCCTTAATATTGCTCTCTTAAGTAACTCCTAGATTTCATGAATTCCTTTTTTTTTTTTTTACAAGACAATTCTTGTTTACTGAAGCCTATTTTCCTGAAATCTGCTGCCTTTATTTTGCTGTTCTTTCCCTTGCCTTTCATATGTCTCCTGAACTATTATTGCATGGCTTTTCTCACTCACTCATGCCTTTTACCCTTATATTCTTGAGCAATTCTTCCCTAGTCATTACATCAAGGAAAAAAGTCTCTCTTTCAGTTGAGCTGTTTGCATCTACATTTGTGACTGTCACCAGGTCATTGCAAGGACTTTGTGGCCAGTTCACATCTTTTCCCCAAGTACACAAAGCTAAAATGCCTTGCTATCCTCAAATCCTGACATCAGTGTAATTTTGCCATTTGGTCATTTGTTTGAATTTTTATGATGATAATATGTTGTTTACCTGTCTCTTTTGACAGTGCTCTTTTTAAAGTGGCGTTTAAAATTATTTTAAAGAGTCATGTAAGTATAGCAAAAAGACAGATAGAATTCATAACACACACAGCATCCCCCAGCAATCAGACTAGGCCCAGCCAGCACTGGGATAACTTGCTGAGAGCTTTGAAGATAGACATAGCTCTCTAAACTGAGTCAGAAACACTTGCCAAAAGACTCTTACCAAGCACTGCTCATTGCAAAATACTAGGTAGGATTTTTCAGTTTGCTGCAGTAAAAGTTGAGTTACTTACCTGATTATTTGTAAGCAGATTATCTTTTTGTTCTTAAAATCACCTTTTCTAAAGCACGATTAAAAAAAAAATCTTAGTTATTGCCAGAAAATAAAAAAGGACGCTCAAAGACTCTTCATATCAGTAAATATAACAAATTAGGTAAAAATCAATAGAATCTCTTCCCTAGTTATGTTTGTGAGATAGATATAGATTTCCATTTAATCAAAATTAATTTCTTACCTTTTAGCTGTTCTGCAGCTTAATAACTGTCTTGAAAGGGTTTTATTTCTTGCTGTCTGAAGTCAGAGGGAATTTTGCTGCTAACTTCAATGGAGAAAAATTTCACCTGAAGCTGTTCAGTCTAATGATTTCTTAATAAAATACTGGAGATTAGTTTGAGCTTTATTACGTCAGACATCTGCATTCACATCTCTCTGTTCCAAGGATCTTCTATTTATAAAGTGGATACTACTGAAAGACTGCTGATTATCAAGGTGATGAAATCTATACTAGAGCAGACCTCTTCCGTTTAAAGTATTTATGACTAGAGTTCCACAGGCTTTGTGGTTTTGTGAGGGAGAATTTTCAGCTGTGCATCTTTCACTGCTGCTGGCAGATGTAATGTAGGGGACTGAAGTTCAGCAATCAGCTAATTGATTACAGCCTCTGGCTCAGTGCTTGCCACAATCTCCTTTTTGCTTCTCTGATTTTCACAGTATCACAAGCTTCTTTATTCTTTCCCTTCGGTATAGCTATATTGTGCTAGAACTAAACAAATACTATAAACTACAGAATGCAGGTCCTTCACTTCTTTGTTTTCTTTTTTGGCATTTCAATAGAAAAGGAGACCCTTAGGTGCTGTTGAGTAGCAGCATTATTTTGTTAGGGAACTAACAGCCAGCCCAGGAGGACTTTCCAGAAGTCATTGCAATGTCATATGGCTCCCCAGTGACACTGGACTGCATCACTTAGCTCACACACAGCCGTCTGATGCTACTGAATCTGAGAAACAGCCATAAACATTGCAGTTATGGTGACCATTATCTTTCTCCTGAGGGATTTCACTCTTCCTTGAGAATCTCCAGAGTGATAGTGCACCAGCACTGCAGTACCCCAGATAATGATCTCAGACACAGAGGCAGACAGGTAGGATGGGGGTGGTTAAAAATAATTCTCAACCACTTTTTTGCGGTGTGGCATTTTATTTGGGTTGATAGAAGCACAATTCTCTGTGCTCATCTGATCAGTGCAAACTAAACAGTCTTCTTTGATAAAAAAAATTAAAAGCCTCCTGTCAAGTGGAGCAGCACTGTGTTTCAGGGCAAGCCACACCTCAGGACTCAACATCTTAAAGAACAAATGTATCACCCTACTATCTTTGTCTCTCTTATGATTTTGGTTCTCTTTAAAAGACAATATAAAAAAAATAATTTTTTTGTTTCCAAAACTGATAAAGCTTTTGAGTACTACAAGCTGGAGAAAATGTCACTGTGCCTGCTCTCTTAATATAAACTTTCCTTTCACTTCCTGTGTGGGATGGTTTCACACAGGAGACTGGATTTGAGCTGACCTGGTGTGGAAGATCATACATTTTTATCTTGCTCCAAGTTATTGACCAAAATATTGAATTTTGTTCGGCATGACATGTGCAGTGAGGCAGACTTAGTGCAATTTTTTAAAAAGATAACTCCAACGGGTAAACATTTTTTCTGAAAACCTTGAGCAGTTTGCTGAAAATATTGTAGATTAAAGTATTATCAGGATTTTCTCAGACTACTGCAGTGAAGTGTCATTTCAGTTTTGAGGAATGACGCATTAATGAATTAATCAGAAAATGTGTTAAAGTAATAGCCACAGCAAACCCAACTCTCTCCCGCTTTAGTATATACTTCTCTTTCCAAATGCTGAAATAACTTCTGCAGACATCTACAGAAGAAATCTCTAAGAGCACTCCATAAACTGTTAGTTTAGCCTTAATACCTTAGCACTAAGACTGAATGTGGGGAACATTATTTAAGAATATATCTTTCAGAATTGATCTTGATTCAGAATACAAGAATAATTTCTTTGTCATTGCAACACACAAAAACCTCGTGAGCATGCAAATCCATGCATCTATTTCTACTGCCTAAACAAGAAAAAAATCTGGCATATTTGTTTTCTTGAACATGATATCCATGGTGGTGATATAGATACTATTTATAAGCAGAAGAGTTTGCAGGCAGTTTTTTTTCATGGTTAAACGCTGCTCACCAAAATAAAATAGAAGTTTCATAAAAAGATACCATCCTAGGAGCTTTATTTTAGTAATAATCAAAACTCTCTATTGTGGTAAACACTGTATTATGAACACATTTAAGGAAAACTAAGGATGAGATTGACTTCATGACATAGAGAGATGTGCTATGAAGGCAAGTAGCAACTCACAAAAGTCTTATAAAGGATGTCTCAAGGGGTTTTTTGGAAGCTTTTCTCTATTTAATAGAAAGCAAATACTAAACCAGCTTCAGGACGGAAGGTCAGCTCTAGTATGCAATACCCAATTCAGTGCAGGTTACAAGCAAATAAATATGCTCTCTCAGTTCCAGGAATTCTCTCAAAAGAATGGAGAGGGTTTATTGCTTCACAGAGCATTGTGTTATTATTTGAACTCCTCGGTGTGTTGAGAATTGTGTAGTACAGCTCTAGCATAGCATCCCCTCAAAGCTTCCTCTAAACAGGGCTTTGTTGAGCTTTGCATTTATTTTCTAAGGAAGAACTAGATGGAGATTGCTGGAGATTCTTCATTTTAACCCTAGGCCACAGACGAGTCTGCTAATGCATACTCCTGTGTGATGGAGGTCCAAGGGGAGCTTTGCAAAGCCAGTGGGTAAGTGATGGTTTAGATGCACAGCAGCTCGTGGCCCGCAGAGTGCCTGAGCTCCACAGAGCTGGCGCTAAGCTGCTGCAGTGCTCGGCATCCCCATAGGAACAGAGTTAAGCAGCAGATTAGCTCCAGCCCTGCACAGCTACAGAGCACCACAGGACTGGTGCCTGAAGATAAGCTCGGCAGTGATGGAGCTTCCCTCATAGCAAATCCAGGAGATGTCACCAATGGGATGATGATAAAGGTGTAATATTCATGAATATCAACAAAACTTGATGTTTGTTTTCTTGCCAATTGTCTGACACAGGACAGAGCTGTGAAAAGCTAATCAGAGAACTACTCAGGAAATTGGAATTTCACTCATGGACACTTTTGTGAGGAAACAGAAAAATCTTTTAAGTTTTCCCTGGTGGATACTTCACACCATTAAATGTACAACAAATTACTTCCTCACATCCCTTGACTGCCTTCCAGCTTAACCGTGTTAAAACAGTAGAGTGCTAAAATCGTTCTTTGGAGATGAAGTAGCATGGTCATGCTTTGAAGTGAATAAACATGTAATAGCAAAAGTGCTGCTTACCAACGTGAAACAAATTAGTTTTAAAAGGTAAGACATTACTTCCTCCTTTCTTGTTTTTAAATTTAAATTTCCCAAAGACCAACAAAAAAGGAAGTAGAGAAGTAGTCTATTTTTCTATATCCACTTCAAAACCTGAAATTACATTTTAGTGAAATCTTCTTTCTTAAAGTAATATTATTAATTAAAATTAATTATTATTAATTATTAATTATTATTAATTATTAATTAAAATTAGATTTTTTTTTGGTACCAAAGCATATTTTTGAAAGAAGAACAAATTGTTGCTTCTTGTGTTTTGACTGGATGGACACTATCTGTAGTTAAGGACATTGCTACTATTGACTGACTATAATTACTGACCAAAAGAGAGGCAGCAGAGAGAAGGAACCTTTTGAAGCCTTAGACAAGGAGTGTGCTTTACTTAAATTATAATGAGCAGAATAGAAGGGTAATTGTCAAATAGTACGATGTGGAAAATCTACCTTTGGTTTGCAAGCTACAGACTTGAGTTCTTTTACAGCCTTGTCATGGTCTACAGAAGGACCAGAGTATACTGGATTTATGAGAGCAATTCCTCAGTACTTTTCTAGTTCTCTAAAGATTAAGGAGAAACTACTAGTACTTATAAAAGATACAATTTCATAGTCAATCACATCTCTGACAATGACATCAATGACAAATCTTGGCAGAAATGCAGCATTGCAAGTTCCTGTTCAGAAAAATTACAAAATTATTAAGGCAAAAAAAATTCGGAAAAAATTTTGTCTGGTTAGTCAAAACTTGTCACTGTAATTGGTAAGTTAAAAAGCCACGAAAAATGTGATAGAATTTAAAATAGAACAAAATACTATTAGTTTAGAGATATTTGGAAACGTTAGTGAGGTATATATATAAATCTTGATATTTTTCTCTGTTTTGTGGCTTGCACTCAGAAGAGTATTTTCCTGAACTGCTTTCAGACCAATGCAGCCAAAAGTTCAGTTGAATGACAAATTTTAATTTCCATCTGGTCACTGGTGCCTCACAAGAAATAAATCTATGCTGCTTGGCATATTTTAAAATCAGGTTTGCCAAAAGCAAGGATCAAATTGGGTGTATGAACAGTTGCCTGAGTATACCTGTGGGATGGAGGTTGCAATGGAAGCACATTGATAAGTTGCGTGTAAGAGAGGAGATCACACTGCTGCTGCACACACTCATCCTCTCTGCCTCACAAGCATGCAGATAATTTCTAAGCACAGAAATGTTAGTTTCAGAAGCTCTGAAAAGCTTCAATTACCTTCATAAGCTCTGCAGGCAACATTTAGAAAAAACAAAGGAATTTGTCGGTTTTATAGCCCAGCTGACTCCCCAGAACAAGCTCTACACTATCAGATGGCCTTCTTTCCTTCTGCTGGCATTTCATTTAGGAGACAATGACAGAAGAGCACCTGAAGGAACTATAGTCCAAGGCCTGAAACAGTGCTCTGAGAGGGAACAGTAGTGGACACCAGATGCTTAAGGAAATTATATAAGAACAAGACTAATTCAAATGCTAAAAGTATCTGATATTAACTGGTTTAAGGATTTCTTAAATCAGGCGTGACTTCAGATATTTGTATTTAACAGCACCTGAGGGAGTTTTTATTCTTCCTGTTAATTTTTCTGAATCCTTTTTTACCACTGTTCTTCACAATATCCTGTGGCAATGACTTCCACATTTTAATTGCAATCATGCTAAAAAAGTTCTGCATTTGTTTTAAACCTGGTGTTTGAAAAATATTGCTTGACAACTTCTTGCTCTCTTTGAGAGCTAATGAATGATCATCAGTCCTGATTTTATAAACTTTTACCATATCACAGCTTTTCCAAATTGGAAGTCTTATTCTGTTTAATCACCCTTAAAACCAGAGCTATTCTGCACTGTTGCTCATCCTTGTCACATTCCTTCCTGCTTTTCTATTTCTGCCTAACACTTTTCAGATGAGACTATTAGAATGCACTATATTACTAAAAAATATAAATGTCCTCATGATTTATATGCTTCCTAAATGATGTTTTCTGTTTCACTCTACCTTCCTTCCCTAACAACTTCTAATATGACATTTTTGCCTTTCTGGGCTTACCAGGCGTTAAGCTCTCTTCAAAGGACCATCATAGCAATTTTGTCATTCCTTCGATCGTAACAAATTTTGCAATCATATTTGTATCTGCAAAGATATGATTACTTTTCCCATTGCGCAGTATTTTGCATTTCATTGACCATTTTATTGTCAGTCAATTACCAAGTAACACTATTATTCCCAGAATTCCTCTGTGCCTCTTCAGAGGCAGGCTCCACTGACTTTTTAGAGGGCAGGGAGGATTATTCCTTAATACCCCAATCCTGAGGATGCAATACCAGTTATGTGAAAGGGACAAACAAGCTAAAATGTGAGGTCCTAAGATTGCCTAGAAAACAGTGTCAGTTGTAGGCATGGGCAAAGGGACAGCTAGTAATGGTAATAAAATGTTCAGATATTTTTGCTGTTTCTTCCCATTTTTTTTCTCCTCTTTCCCAGCAAGTTCCAACAGGAAGCACAGTTCAGTTTCATTCCTTCATCCTAGAACTAAAAACATGTGCTTTATCTACTATGACAAGGAGCCATTGATGTAAAATAGCTATATGTAACTAGTTTACCATCAGTGACCAGAGCAGCTTCTGTTTTTCCGAAGTCAGTCACAATAAATCCTCTGAGAATGCAGCCTTGAGCTTTCAAAGAAGGGAGGAGGCAACTCAATATTAGCTTGCTAGTTTGCCATACTGCATAAATCAATATTTTCTACTCCATTCATACCACTCCTTGCAAAACATTTAAGAGGTGTACAAGGTCAGAAATAGAGACCTAGCTGTAATCTACAGTTAGAGTGTAGTACGAATCCCTATAGTTGGTAAAGAATTTGTGAGAAGTAGTTAGGGAAGTACCATGCACAACAAACAAGAGTATCCTGAGGGGGAACAACCCTGTATTGACAAGCCTAGCAGATGACCTCATTGTTTCCTATGCCAAATTTCTATTTCCATAGCATTTATAATTGGTTGTCAGTCTCTCAGAAGCCTACATGGCATCTGAAAGTGTAATCTGTTTGAACCATGATCATATGCTGATTAATGCTGAGGGAAATTTCAAAATGTGTTTCTCTATATACTTCTCTGTGGTGAAACACAATGTTAATATATACAGCATCTCATGAAAGTTTTGATTTTTCTCTCCATACATATATATATATATATATACACACACACATACTTATCCCAATTTTGTGATGCAAATTATTTAAACAAATACACATTCAAATGCATGTGACTCCTATGTTATCACAAGACTCCTTTGGTTTTGGCTGGAAAATTCTTCTGACGAATAGTTTATAGCTTAGGTGGCATTTGTTTTACTCTTCCTTGTGGAATTATAAGTCTGTGTAAATAGAAGTTGTACTAACAGTTCTGAAGGAAATCAAGCAGAAAACATTCACTTAAAATGATCAAAGAAATTTGTGTAAATTGAAAAAAAAAATGGAGGGGGGAAACACATACATAAAATAGTTTTTAAAACAGCAGTAAGTCAATAGGTTTCCTTTATGATTATCAATCACAAAGTGGCCTTGGTTCTGTACATTTTCAAATAAAGAATTTTTAGTGTGAACAGTGCACTTCCTGAAGAAGATGCTGTCTTGGTTTGAAACCAAGTGCCACCTCACCCACAAAGCATTTGCAAAAAAGTAGATTTCTCCAAAGTATGGCCAATTGTATTGCACATTAGTGCCAGAAAAAAAAAAAAAAAGTATAAATTCAGGTAAATTCGGTACTGTGGAAAATAATGGTCCAGAAATAACAAGAATCCATGCCTTTCCCCCTAAACAGTGTCAATTCAGGACAGAATTGACCATAATGACATAATGAAATAAGTTTCTTCACTAATTGTGTGTGTGTATTTGTAATTTATTATAGGAGATGAATCCTGTGAAATTTAATTATGATAGCACTTCTAAAGTACTAAAGTATTTCTAATGGAAAGACACCATTTTGCAGCTAACAGTGATACTCTATTTTGTAAGTTATTTATAAATGTCATTTTTACTTATTTTCAGTGCTAATTTGTTCCACTAAATGCTGTATTAATTATCCAGAAAAAAAATGTATTCATCTCCATTGACAATACAGGAGACCTAGAGCTATTAGTAGCCTAATTAGGGCTGCTACTTTTGCCCTGTAGCCATAGCTAGTTTGAAAAAAGTAAAGCTTAAAAAAATAAGCATATCTTTCTCTACTATGAGTCTGCACGACCTTTGTTGGCTCATGACACAAAGATCTGATTTTGGATTGAACGTGCTAAGGGATGGATGCTTGATGCGGCCACTAGAGTGACAAAGAGGACTCCAAAGGTAGATAAACTGCTGCAAGGTTGATTATAATCTTTCTCTCCACATAGGAATATGCTTTGGGAGGATGCCAGCCATTGATGCTCATTACCTTCTGGGCTAGAACCATCCTTCCCACAGGCTCTCTAAACCCATGTCACCTCTGCATGGCCACGGTCTGCGAGCAGAAACCTCCACTTAGAGGTCTGGGACACAAGGCTGTGCTGTGGATGGAAAGGAAGTATGTCAGAGAAGCTGACAGGGCTCCTCAAAACACTAATAAAAATACAAAAATGCAGATTATTTTGAGGAGCAAACTGGAAATTCTCTATTCAAAAGTGTAGCTAAGTGATGGAAATTAATTCAAAGAAGCTTTACTATGAAAAAAAGCTCTGTGGTTTCAGGCTCACTTCACAAAATATATACGGTTTTGATATCTTTGCACTAGAAATGTTGCTCTTTAGCTAGCATGAATCAACACAGTCTTCAGCAGAGTCACACTGATTTACATGAGCTGCAGACATGACCCTTTGTATTTAATTTTAGGCAGCTTATTAGAAGGATATTCACATATTGGAGGAAGATCTGAAGAAAGCTGCAAAAAATGATTAGACTTCTGGAGTGATTGATGTATGAGGATTGATTGCAAGTGCTAAATATGCATAGTTTGTCTAAGAAATGACTAAAGGGGGACATGGTAACAATCTATAAATACTTGAAGAGTCTAAATGTCAAGGAGGGAAAGGCATTTTCAGGATACAGAAGAGATGCAGCAGGACAAAATTAGCAAAAGAAAAAAAAGAGAATGAATTTCAAAAGAGCCCCCGAAGGAAGACCTTAGAGAGTGGAAAGGTGTTGTCTTTCCAAAAGAAAAATATATATAGATAAATAGATACATTTACAAATGCATGTAAGATTCCAGATCATTCCAAATGGCCTTGAAATAGAAATTTTAAGGCCAGTTTTCTGCAAGTGATCACATCTCTAGTCACGTTGAAGCATGGGCTATTTCTTTAAAAGTTTAGAAAAATATGATTTTAGGGTTCTACAAGGAACACCAAAAATTGGAAAAAATTGTGACTAAGTCAACTGCAACTGATTTAAATTTAGAATACTACTTTCAGCCAAGCAGTACCACATGCATTTTGATGAAAATAAAGAGAGACAAAAGATCTGTATTTTCCCTGGTTTTATTGTCTCTAGAGCCAATGGTATGATTTAGGAACAAAAAAGGAAAAGATTGCTTCTGGACATGTCTTCCATATTTTCCTGTTCAACACAGAATATTTTCAGAAATGAGTGGTGACTTTTGAAGCTATCTGTATATAGCACTGACATGATCATTACAGTTATAGATTTATGTCTGACTATGAATTTCATTAAGACCTAATTTCAGGATTCCAAGAAGTGACAAAAATCAAATACCTGCAATATGCTGACAACAAGAAAGGAGAAGAAGGAGAGAAGTGAGCCTGAAACTCTTAGAATAAATTAATGTTCATCAAGAGAGAGTGCTATGTTCCCAGTTCCAAATGTGAGCATGAAGATGAGAAAACATGTTTTGGGATTAGAAACAGATGACAAAAGAACTGAGCACAGAGAACAACAGCTCCAAATTCAAAACAGGAATTCCCGAGACATTAATTGTCTAAAGTTGTAAGTTATGCCCAAAAGTTAAAAAATATAGATTGAATTTAGAAATAAAATAGAAGTGGTTATCTGAGTATATTTAATTACCTCATAGATTTTACAGGTATTAAAACCCAAAGAAATCCCAATATCCCTCTTTTATATCTGCGGCATAACACAGGTTAGAAAAAATCGTTCATCAATTTTTGTCAAGTTGAACTAAAAAGTATCTTTCAGAAAGATTTTCAGCCTAGATTTAAAGGCTCTAAATGATGGAGAATTCATATCATCCTTTTGTAATTCATTTTAGTGTATGACACTCTTCTCCTAAAATAAATGTGTTTTATTTCAACCTTAGGAGTTACTGATTTCATTTTCTAGCCACTGGCACTCTCTGAAGAATTCCTACAATATTTATTTGTCAGAAATCCATTTATGACCCTGACAAATGCTATTTTCATCTTTGGTTGAAGTTTACCCAGAATTTTTCCTGGACATCACATTTTAGAGACTTGTTATATATGTCTTTAAATAAATAGTTTTCTTATATTCATAATTTAATATCTTGATATAGGTTCACAATTATTGACTGACATAATATGTATATCTTTAATGACCTATGAGACCACAGTGGCATGCAAAAGATTTTGCAGAAGCTTAACATAGACTGAATTGTTCTGGCAGGAAAGAACCTCAGCTCGCCACCACTCATCATTGCAAATTACTTCTAGGTAAACATCAACATCTGCTTCCTGTGCAAACAGAGTCTGTCATCACAGGAGCTATTATATTATAATGAGTAGATGAGATGGTTTAATATTCATTACAGATATACAAGGTGTAAGAAACTGCTTCATACACGAGCTAATGAGCAGTAAATGTATGAAATGAATTGTACCAGTCTCCACAGGTAACTACAGCTTTGAAACTTTAACTCATTGAATGTGAAGAATTCAAGTAACATCAAAGCCAGGTTCAGTAGTATTAGGTGTGCTTAGTGAAAATATGTTGTAAAAACTCAGAACGACTAGCCCATAAGGGAAAACTAGTGGGTGTGCTCTAGAGTACCAACAATACCTAGGTTACTACTTCTTTTTCCATTTTGTAATAATTTGTGTTACACTTTTTTTGAAAAAAAAAAAAAATACAATTCAGCTATGAATACTAACACAGTGAGATGGTTAAAGCCAAAAATCCTATATTGTGAAATTCCTGTGCACTTTTGCTGGATTTTTAGATTAGGGACAGGGGAAAGAATAGTGGCATTACTGTTTTGCCTAGTCTACACTTTTCTTGCATGTAAAAATTCATCAAGGAAGTGGCAGAACAGATAGTAAGTAGGGCTTGTTGTCACTTCTTACCCACAGAGCTAAATCACCACGCAAATTAAGAAAAAAAAAATCATAAAAATATAACAACTCCTTTAATTGTCACCTTGTGGAATTCACTGAATTTCACCATTCTCCTTTGGATTTGGCTTACTATCTTCCTGTCTAAAGGAGTCTGGTTCTGAACTATAGCCTTAGCTTTGATCAGGTAATGCTTTTCCAATGGAAATAATCTGTGACTGTCAAAATGTTTTCTGTTACCTATTCAAGTGACATTATAAAGGTACCAATGTGGTGTAAAAGCAGCTTCTGCATCTCATTTGCTTACTTTATACAGAAGGAATTTTGCTGGATAAGCTATATAACGGACCTATAAAGAAGATAAAATTTGTGGTGTTTATATTCTTATGAGGTTCTTAAATCCAGGTTTGAAGGATTAACAGGGGAGTCTGTAAAAATCATGTTGCAGAATTAGAGCAGTATCTAGATAAGAACAAACCTAAGGAGAAATTTTGTCCCATCATGTCATAACTTTACAAAAAGACTTCTAGAATATGTAAGAAAATATGAGTGGTTATGCTTAGTCAAATAAGTTTCACCTAGTCCAGGAGTCTGTGTGATATGTGCTAAGAAAAACCCAGATAAATAAAATAAGCATGCAACAAACATAAGAGATAGTTCTCAGATAAACTCCCAGTCTGTGAATTAGGTCATTCCAGACTCAGAAGTACTTTTTAAAATAGGTTTTAATAGGATTTTATTTTCTGAATTTCTTTTATTACTTTTTGAATGCATCAATGCCTCTGGCATTGCTAGTATCATGTGGAGGTAGGTTGGACAACTAAATTATGAATATCACACAAAATTAACTTATTGTGTTTGTTTGAAGCCTGCTACGCCATAATTTAATTTTGTGTCTGCTAGTTCCTGTGCTGTGAGAAAAAAGTGAATAGTTGTTTCCTATTCTCCATTACAGTGTCAATCATGGGACTGCTTCTCTGGATTTTCCAAAACTATAAGAAAGTACCTGAAGAGTCTGCCCCAGGAAAGGAAAACTGCTGGTTGACTTTCTCTGAAAGTGAAGCATGTAGAAATCATGAATAAGTGCTTATATTTAAATAGCAATTAACTATGTTCACTATTTCTACCACTACCCCTTACTCCAACCATAGACTCATAGAACTTCTGAGGGCTATAATATACTGTAAAGGAGTTCTTTTCTTTATCTTGCAATCTACTTTTTTGAGCAAGCTCTTATGAGCATCATACCTTTAGATCATCTCCAATAATTGTGACTTCATAAAGAGCAGCTGCATTTTCTTTAATATGCAATTTCTTATTTCTTTCTTTTTCTGCTCAGAATGGCATAAAACTCATTCTACACATCAGTCTAGTGCTTAGCAACCAACTTCAAGATCCTAAAACAGTATAGATTTCCTACCCCCTCACTCTTACCTGCTTCTCTCCACTATTGTAACAATGCCATTGATTCATTATTGATACCATCAACAGTGGCCAATTAAGTGACACTTCTAGGAGCTGGTATCAACGCATATGAAACAAAATGCTCTCATTTCAGTTCTGGCCTTCACTCTGTTTAGCAGCAATCTATTGTCCAAGTCTGAAGGCAAGTGTAATAGTCTTATTTCATCAAGAGTATTTCTCATTCGTGGCATATTAGAAAATGGTCTCCTGTATTTCAATCTAGCACAAAGAAAATACATAATGTGATGGTTTAGGAGATTCAGAAACCTTTGCAATTTCAATTTCTATAGTAAATATAGCATATACCTTCTATAGGGTTATTTTAAAAACATTTCTTCTGTGAGCTATATTATAATGTTATTTTGCAGAAAAAGATTGCAGTTATATCAGGTAGCAATGAGAATGTGTGATGATCTGAAACAAGAGGAAGCTTTATTTGTTTTCTGTCTTTTTAGTGGTTTAAAATGCTAGAAAGGCCCTCAGTCACCTCAATATAATTTAACAATTTTGTAGTATCTTCATTCAGACCTAAAAAACAGTAGCATGATTCAAAGTTATGTATTCCTAAACTCAAAGAATCTAAACCACCCATTTGTTCTGCAGCAGCTGAGCATGCACTCTCACACATGCACAAATACACACCAACTGTTTAGACAGAAAACACACCCTAGTCAGATGTTTCAGTCAAGTGTTGGTATAGCAAATTCCAAAGCCAGAGACCCTTCTTCGAGGAGACAAAATTCTTCGTTTTACAATAGGCCAACTTTTGCCAAGGTTGGTGGCTTCCCAACTGATCTAAAGCAAGGTGATGCCTTGGAATGAAAATGAGTTAAGTTCTCATCACTCATAGCTCAAAGCTCAAAAGATCAGGCCCTGAGTTAGACCATGGACAGATTCCAGTGGGGCAAAACTTACAATGTGCATGGATTTCACTCTGAAGCTAATACATATTCAACACAGAATATGCAATCTTGTCCCACCTTGTATACTAAACCTAGAGGGGGAAAGCTGTGGATTTTCTACATGTACAGATTTCAATAACTTTGAAACCTTGTAAAATGCTGAGTTTTTAGCAATTTTTCTTGTAGGGTAAGGGGGTTGCAGCATTACTGCCTCTGTTTTTTGTGGCTGAGAAATTCTGTAAGTATCGGCAGTACTTGGAGTAAAACATTCATGTGCTATGAAGAACCTTTATTCTCAAAATGGGACAAAATGGGAGCTAATTTTCTGTGGAAGCAACCATCCAGAAGCTCCATCCATACCATGAAAAATAATGTTTTGATACTCCAAAAGCAGATTCTGGTCAGTCATTCCTGTTTGAAATTAGAAATAGCTGGTTTGTTACCACAAAGATGTAAGCAGAGGATAAAGAAGTTTTCTGATTCTTTCCAAGCCATTTAACAGATCTAATTAATATTTAATAAAAACCTCAAACCATTGCAAATTTTATAATGCACAACTTGTTAAGTTCATGCACAAAAAAACCTGTTTACAAACAATATTAAGCTATCAGCAAATTCAAGTGTCTTGTTTTTAGCTGAACATAAAAATTCCTTTTTTTAATTGAAACTGACTTGACAGCAGTTTGAGGGCATATTTCTGTAACATATTTTGATATGCTATTTTTAAATGGATGATTAAAGAACCTAAGGAAGATAGAAAACAGAAGAACACTATGCATTAAGACAGAAATTGATACATAATTGCATCTATCCTGTGTGCTTATAGGTAAAAAAATTGCATACGTGTCCTCTTAAGCACATTCATTACCATATGCTTGTTTCACTTGGCTACCTTGAGACTACTTGATGGGATTGAGACCAGGCACATGTTTAAGTGCTTTGCTGAAACAAAGCCTAGAAAAGTGAGCAGAAAAAGACTCAGAACAAATTTTAATTAAAAGATATATCCAATATTTTAAAAATCATTTGGCATGTCATTCAAATCTGAGTAGCTGTCTGAGAAGACAAACTTTAATAACAAACCAACTCATTTATAATTTTGTCCAAATTTTGCTAGCCTCATACAGACCAAATTTTCAAAATAGAAACGGAATAGCTCTGTGAATATGAACAAGTTCAAGTTTCTTTGTGTGTTTTCCTCTTCCAAGAAACTAACTGATTTGTGTTTATAGTATATTGCAGAAATGACTCACTCAGGGAGCATCTGTGCTAAGTACTGAGTGGGACAACATTTTATATCAAGTAAGATGACACATTTTGCTCTTTTTTGTTTGCAAATTTAGACCAGATTTCTAGTCTCTACCCAGTCTGAATATTTTTCTCGGACTTCGGACCAGCTTTGACCTAGCTCTCACTGAGGCAGAAGCTAATGAGTGTCTCCCAAGATAAAAGGAATGAGGTGACTGAAGGTGAGGATTCTTCTCAAGTCTGGCGTGTGTTTGTGTCAGTGAAAAAACATCAGCTGTAATAATTTGCCTGACTTTCTTCTATGAAGAAGATGCTTGTCAAAGCATGGCCAATAGCAGAGACCACAGAAAGGTGTTGCAATCTGCATTCTCATGCATACACACGGAATCAATTGTTAACTTTTTCATTCTTTAGATCTATCAGGGTTTTGTTGCACATCAGACACTGGGCACTGTCAAATTGAAAAAAAAAACAAAACTACTCTGTAGAAGTTATATTCTTGTACGAAATCATCATTGTAAGAACAGTAAGCTGAGTTGGCTTTCAATAGTGATCAGCAATCTTGACCAAAAATCTGTTTTTTCCAATAATTCTTAATTAAATAATTCAAATGAGTATTTCCAACAGTCCTGTTCTGTAATGGCAAAGAGGAGGCTCCATTTTAAAAGTCAGTTTTTTACATGGAAAATATTGCTGGAACAGCTGGACTAACTACATCTTCCTGCAAGCATAAATTCTTAAAATGCCTTAGAATATTTTTTCACAGTATTTTTTTGTAGTAATATGCAAAACTAAAATATGGACTTAGGTGAAATTTAGTGCAAAATTCAAGCAACTAAGTCTGTGCAAATGTTGGACACTGAAGACATACAGAAATACTGATTTCCCCCAAGTTTTCTGGCTACACCTTCCCAAGCTGAGTTTAGTTTAGAATGGATTTGGATATTTGTTGTGCCTGGCTGGTATCTCCTTATTCCAGTATGCTTTTAATGAATGCTAAAGTCCATCTCTTGTCTGATGAGCAAGAATATATTGAAACCTTTTATTTCAAAATATTGTTCTAAGTGCCATGCTAGGCCTTATACTACCAAATATAAGAAGGAAATGGGGCAACATTACTTCACAATGTCCATTGTAACCAGTTTTCCTATAAATTCAGTTTGGTAAGTCATAAAAGGAACTTGAAATTTTTCTATATTTTCAGGTATAAACTCAGAATACCAAAGCAAACAAATGGCTGGGGGCACTGTAGAGAATTCTCTGACAAATTTTCATCACACAGGCTGAAATGAGATAAATTAAGCTGTTACCATGACAAAACCCAGGAGGTTTGGAAAGTCTGTGGGAGACAATTAGAAATGCAGAAGATGTATGAACAAATAAGTCTTTTAAATACTGGTATACTGCATTGGAGACTGACTATATGACCAGTATCTTAAATCATATATGCATTTCTTGCTTGGATCCTTCCAGTAATACAGCAGCAGTATTTTCATGTCTAATCATAACTCATGCAAAAATCAATTTGACAAATCCAAAGTACTTATTTTTCTTCATGTTCATAAAGAATAATTTATAATATTAATCACTAAGTGGTGGTTTATAAACACAGAAACTGTGAAAGATATTCAAATACATGTCAAGTGTAGGATAAAAGCTCTTACCAGTTGTCAGTACTTGTCTTCTTTCTCCTTTTTGTTTTCTTTATATGTCTAAAATATTTGCTAAGGCTGTTTACACAGTTTAATTTTCTAGCATTTAAATATGAATCAGCATCTCATTTCATATCTTAAATTTGTAAACTGCATTTAAAAATGGCACAATACCTTGTGTAAACTACTCAACAAGCAGCTACATGTGATTTTTAAGAGAGTCATTTCAGGGTAACACAGAGCTACAATAATAAATTGACACATCATATACAGGACTCAGAAAAGCAAATTCTGGCTTTGGATTCCATATGTTTTGGTGAAAAGGACAGTGCTTTGTCTGCTTCGTGGTCAACACAGCCTCTAGCACTGCCTGTTGTGACCCAGGTGCAGCACCCAGCACTTCCCTCCCCGTGGCAGATTGACACTCCTAGTGCTGTCTGAACATTTGCTGAGGGTGCATTTGATCCAAGCCGTCAATAAATGTATTTAACAGGTCTGGACCCAAAACTGAGCCCTGGGGAATCCCACTTGTGACCCAGCTGGATGTAACTCCATTCAGCACCACTCTCTGGCCTTGGCAATCCAGCCAGTTTTTTACCCAGCAAATAGTGCAGCCGTCCAAGCCATGAGTTTCTCCAGGAGAATGCTGTGGGAAAAGGCGCCAAGGGCTTTACTAAACTCCAGGCAGAAAACATCTTTTCTTTGTCTACTAAGTGGGCCAACTTGTCATAAAAAGAGATAGAGTTGTTTAAACAGGGCCTGCCTTTCACCAGCCCATGCTGGCTGGGCCTGATCCCCTGGCTGTCCTGCACATACCATAAGAGGTCACTCCTTGCTCTATGACATTCCTCAGTCCCGAGGCCAGGCTGACAGGATCCACTGGATCCACTCTCCAGCCCTGCTTGAGGATGGGCATCACATTTATTAACTTTCAATTGCCTGGGGTCCCTCTGGTCAGTCAGGACCACTGACAGATGACGGAAAGTGTCAAGTGAACACTTCTGCCAGTTCTCTCAGTACCCTCGGGTGGATCCAGTGTCAAACTACAGAATGCAGCAAAACACCGAAAAGCATTAAGTTTTTGCATCGAGGAGAAAGGAAAGGAGTTCATGAATGTTGCCGAGGCGCTTACTCCAGCTATGTGGGAGACATCAGGGCACTATGAAGGCCTCCCATGAATGTGCACCAGGATAAGGCCTGGTGAGAGGAATCAGTGTCGGGCAGCCTCAGGATGTTCATGGGCACGGGGATGGGACATCAGCTTGGATCAGCAGGGCTGTGGCCAGGCCAGGCAGGGCTGCCTTGCAGCAGAACCATCATCACAGGTGTAGGTTGGACCTGGCCGTATCTTCCACAAAGTATAGTCAGGAGCACCTCCTTGCCTTCTGTGGGACACAGGTTCTGGCCCTCCTGGGTGAGGGGACCATGCAGGAATGAAGAATTAGGGCTTGCTATATGTCTTTATAACTGGGAAAAATAATTTTCTTCAGAACAAGAGAGAAGTGTACATGGACACCCGTTAGCCCCTTCTGGGAGCTGTTAGAGCTGGCTGAAATAGTGGATGGAAATCTGGTAATTAGCATTTGGGCTCCATGTCTCTCACCTGGGAAGGGCTGGCCACTCAGCTGTGTGCATGGGGGCTGTCAAATCCCACCTCCAGCTGCACAGCAAGCACAATTATCTTGTCCAGTGCCTAGCTGTACATAAAGCTCAGGGACTCAGAAACAGCTTGTGCACATCTGAGCCCGCTGCTCTTCACTTTGGACTTCATTACACACACCTTCACACATCCCAGGTGGGTCCATTCATCTCCTGTTCACTGGGCTCACCCCTGAAGCTTATGATGTTATAAACCATCGGGACCTTGATAACATTTCATGTCAAAATTCAGCAGCAAAGTGCTTTCAAATATTATTTCAAGGGTTTGGTTTATTATAGATACACAGAAAAATCTGGTAGTGAACTTTTTTTTTAAACAGGAAAATGCCATTTCTGCAAATAACTTTTCCAAGAAAACTGTTTTTCCTGTTAGGAAAAAAAATATGGTCAGATCAACCAGAATGAGAAAAGTTTTGAGTCTTTTGAAATGAATGGAATTATTTTATTTTTCAGTCTGCATTAACTTCAATCTGGGCTTTGCTGTTGCAGGATCTCAGAGGGGTAATAACTCAAGCACGTCCCTTCCTCATTCTCTCAAATAGAAATAGATTTGTGAATGGATTACATTTTCCATGACATATCACTGCTTTTTCATGTTTGAAATTGCAACTTATGATGAAAATAATATGATTATATCTTGAAAGCAGATAATATGCAACAAAACTTAACCAGGAAGAGTCATATGTCATCAGAATGCTATTATAGGGCCTTGGAGACCTCTATCAATCTCAGCCCAAACTGCTCTAATTTTCAAATATCCAAGTATTTTACCCTTTTTCTGAATTTTCTGTTTTATGTTAATGTAATTAAAAAAAAAAAGTAAAATAAAAACTTCTGCAAAAAAGAAGTGTCAGACCTGTCAGAATTTTTTCAGTTGCTTTTATAGTAACAATTTAGCTCAAGAGACTTGGGGACTACTGTACTAAATCTGGAGCAGCTACAGATTAGAAGGAGGTAGATCCTCTTCATTTTCATAGATAGAATTACTAAATTGGAAAACACATCAAGACAAACACATTAAAATTTTTATATTATGTGTGTTTGTGTATATATATATATATATATATATATATATATATATATATGTATTATACCAGAACCAAGTCAATTGTGAGTTGAAATTCAAGATGAAATAGTGGTTCTCATTGGGAATTCACCAGCTAATTTGTGCCTGTGTTAGACAATTTGCAAAAATCATAGAAGACATCAAGTCTGATTACATGTCCTAAACTGCACTAATACTGAATATTTTTATATGTCGTTTCAGGAAATGCAAACTGATTTCATAGCAGTGGCAAAAGACACATTTCTTAATATCTGGAAAATACTTGGCAGTGTGATATGATCCGTGTTTTCAAGGACAGATCTTAAACTACATTTTCAACAGGCAGAGACATAAATCAATTGCAAGATGTTCTTGTAAACTGGATACAACAGGTTTTCTGTCTCTTCCTTCTCTTCTAATTTTATATGCTTTTCAAGTACCAAATGGAAATGTTGATTTGGGTGAAGTTTTCTAAAGCATAACTTTCAAGGCAATAGAAAGAATAATAGCACACCTGACTGACTTTCTATTAACATATTGATGAAACTATAAACCATCGAAAATGTTTCTTCAACAAACTTTTATTTAATGCAAATACAGTTGCATTCCTATCAAACTATTCTTTCATAATCCAAATTCATTGCTAATGAGCTAATAAGGAAACACTACATGTTTTCAATTTCATTGCTGTTTTACCAATATAGAAAAAGTTTCTGTCATTCCAGAGAGTTCTGATCTTTGTTAACACCAGGCCTTCTGCCTGTATATGTGGGCATGTTGTTCAGAAAGTTGTCTGAGGGTTTGAGAGGTTCTCACTAAAGAGAGCAAAGGGAAGTTTTTTTAGAGAACAGACTTGAACAGAGTAAAAAATCTTTTTTTAAAGTTATCCTCCCCTCCTTTTGCCCTTCCCTAATCTCATCTCCATTGTATCATCCAGCATATGGGAAATTTTATGCAGAGTATGAGTATAGCTAATTTGTATCCTATTTTTCATACCACTTTAGGAAAATCATCAGATAAAAAACCCCTATACTTCGTTTCTGACCATGACCATGTTTTGTGCACTGTTTCTGGTATCACATCAGAAATTCAACTCAGCAGATAACACTACCCAAGTAATACAGTAAAGTATCCACCATTTGGCCATAGGCATAGTTTTTAAAACGGATTTACAGTCTTGCAATTGGAAATTATCATCTAGCCCTGGGTTTGGGTGTAAATGCAGGAGACAGAAATGGATATTTAAGTATGATCTACCTTCTATATTCCTTTGCAGAAATTTACAGATTCATACTGAACAGGTTTTTGCACTCTCAAGAATTTTTTATTCCATTTATCTCATCTAGATATGTAACTGCCTGATTACACTTTAAAAGTAAATATTGAGTCTGCAACACCATGTTACACTGAGATAGTAATAGAATAATTCTCTGGTGAATCAGCAAATCCATAACTCTACATAAATTTTCTCCAAAATTACATGTTCCTATATTACTGCAGGTGTAAAATAGAAGTCTAGATAAGGTCATGAAAGCTAGTTAGTTTCTATTCTATAAAAAACCTCAGACTTTTATTTCACAAGTCTATATCTTCCTATTTCTAATTACCAAAATATTACTATATATTCAAAACCTCTATTTTGTGATTTGGTTTATTGGAGTTCAGATTTTTGTTTGGGTATTTGGGTTTTTGTTTTGTTTTGCTGGGATTTTTTAAATAAAAAGATTCCTAGTAAAGTTAAAATTTCTAAATTGCATATGTAACATTTACCTAGGAAAACATTTAGATATCAAAGACCTCGCAACTTATTTTAGCAATCAGGTCCACTGATGCAACAGTAATAGAATCAAACAAAATGTCTGACCACTTGTAAATATCTCTTATTTGTAATAATTTTCAGCTGTGTCATCTTATTTGTGCATATAGATGAGGAATTAATCAATTTCAAAATTTAGTTCATAGTGATTGTAGAAATATTATATTTTTTACTATTGTGGCTTGCAGACTAATTATATCCACCATGAGATATGAGTACTGCTTCTGTAATTTCAGAAAAAAATGCTATAAAATAGTCATAAGGTATTAGTATTTCCACTTTTTTCTAACATACTTCTTGTTGCATGACACAGTCATTTCACCCCAGGTCAGTCGGCTCAGTGTCAAAACTTGGAGCGAGTATAAAAGCCAGAAAGGATTACATGCTTGTCTTGGAAATAAGTGAGGAGATTCAGATCAGGGACGTCCTAATTCTCATGCCTGTCTGATCTCCAATGGCAATGGTGAAGAGGTACAAACTATTGTTTCACTCTAATTCCATTTGAATCTCTGCAGTTTTACACTAGAGTGAGTGTTAAACTGAAGACAGAACTATCTAATATTGGAAATAAACATGACATGAGATAATAATGTGGATGCCTGGGTTATCATGGTTGCACATAACTGATTTGAATGGACTGTCTGTGTCCATTGGTCTTTGTTTGCAGAGAAGTAATAACAGCTCATACTGCAGATTGGTTTAATGCAACTGACAATTAATTTGGAGACATCATGTCCGCTTATTTATTTTTTAAGCTTTATAAATTCCACAGTATTAAATTTTAATTTATTACACTCTAATAATTATTGTGTGTATTTTGTGTGTACATTAATTATCGGGAATGTGCAGATTGCAATACAAAGCACAGTATGAGACACATTGCTCTATATTGGCAAAGATAGAGCTTCCTGGAAGGGCAGTAGAGGAACTAACAAGTTCAGAGGGAGATTTGGCTTTGCATAAAGAAATGCAAATCAGGTTTTTGCAGCCATAATCAGTTACTTTGTTTTATTCGAAGAGAGTACATTAACTCTGTGTTCAGTTAAAATATAAAAAATGTAGTCGTTGGGATCATTCCAAACAAATCATGACTGTAGGTAGCGTTTCAGACTGATGAAGTTTTTTTTTTTGTTAATGACATTTTGATTCTTTATAAAAGGCACTGAAAGCATCAAAGCAGTTAAACAAAGCCAGGAACTTTGAATTTCTCTGGGGATTTGATCAGAAAGGTTTTTCTTTCTCAAAGGCAAATAACAAGTTCATTCTTAAGCAAAGATAATAGCTGCACTATCTGTAAAAATATTTTATACATACAAATGAATACATGTACATCTTTCTGAAATGAGAAAATATTGCAGTCTTTACGGACTGGTGGGCTCACTAAAATATGAAATGGTAATGGTTTGCACAGAACTGTAGAGGTAATTCAGTATGAGAGAATGTTGAAGCATCTGACTTTAATTCTCATGCTTCGACAGAATGCACTGCCTTTTTCCTCTCACAGTTTCATTTCTCAAATGGCAACTGCAGGGGGTACATATTTGCAGTATGGAGCAGATAACAATGAAATAGGAACTGGAAAACTCTATGAATATCAGCTTGCTCGTACCTGAATTGCATTCCCGGAATGTTAAGGCATTACCGCCCTTTCCAGCTCCTTGTTGATCCTTGTAAACAAATGGAGCACTGAGATGCTTACCAGTCCCCACAATTACTTTAACATGTGCCATCTTTCGATTTTCTCTATTAGTTTAGCTTATATTTTGCTCAGTATTTTAATCTCATAATAAAACTGCACATCATGTTCAGAGACCATCTCAGTCATTAATGAAAAGATATCAGATTACCAATACAAATTTGCTTGGGATACATGATCAGCTCCTTTTCATTTCTATAACCTCACCTATCCATAGTGCTCATTCCCACCACACTTGGCATCCATTTTAGTTGTTCATTATGAGAAAACAGTATAATTTCATTGTCAGAGAGGAATGACGCCACAAAATTAAAGAGATGTGAAAAATACCTGTCCTGGAAGTGTTGCCTGATAAAGCATAATTTTCCCTGATACAAACATAAATGCTACAACATCATTTTCTCTGATTCATAATTTCTGCATAAATACTTTAAGGTATTATAGGTGACATAATACTGTGTTTGACTTGGTGTTAATATGTATTGAGTTGAGAGGTTATTAAGAAATGTGCTGTGAACCTAGATCTGTTTTTGTAGAACAAACTGTTCAAACAAAAAAAGGCAGACATGTTCCAAGAGGAAGCCTGTATGTTGCTAGCAGTGAGAGCTTCAAAGAATTAAAAAGAAATAATCACCACTTTGTACTCATTTTTTTTCTTTCAGTGCCTACATGACAGACACTCATATTTATAAGGAGCTTCTCTATCTGTAGTGAAGACAGAGATGGATGATTTTTAAATTCTTTTAAAATCATCTTTTCCTCTAAATTCTAAAATTGCATCTGACAAAAAGATGAATTTAAACAGGTTTGTAATGTATTCAAGCATCCATGCAGCTATTCAATTAAAAAGGAGTGAAAGCAAACACTAACAATATTGAGACATTCCATATCAAAAGCAACTGACACCTTCTCTCATTTTGATCACTGTAAATAAGATTTTGGAATCAGTGAATTTATATAGATGTAAAAACTACAAAGAGTAAAAGCAAGAAGAAGCCACATTGAGGAGTTATATTCCTGCTTTCTGCAGCAGTATAGCCTCTCTTCATTCTGCAGCAATATGTAATAAATAACTTAGGCCTTTTTAACTCATACATAAAAGTGCACATTTCATTGAGCAGCCTTACCTGAGGCACTAGCAACCTGGAAGCCTAGATTCAGAATATAAGAGCATTTCTTAACTATAGAAGACCTATGTGCAAATTCTGTAAATGACCATGCATTGTGTGCAACATATATGTGCCCAAAATGGTAAAGCATGCGCATGGAAAGAGTGTCTTTAAAATGTCATATTTTTTTAATTATTTAGCCACCTTGATTCTCCCATTCTAACCTTGTGACATTGCTCTGCACTGGCAAACAGTTAGGACTGCTCAGACATGGGGTCATTCAGCATCACTGAACCTTGAATGCCCTGCAACAGGAAGAAACTGTTATCAGTAGATATCCATCAGAACACTGCTTAGGCAGTGAATGAAAACGGACCATGCAAATGCTTTATGGATGCTCCCAAAAAGTAAGGCTGGTTTATCTAAACTGAAGTTAATCATAGGAGCATTGTGATTTCAGATAGTTTTTGGTCAAGTTTTTGACAGCCACACTATAATACTGTTGTACATGCTTTTTCAGTACTTTTGAATGTTTTTTTTCCTTAGAAGCACATTCTCATCCTGATGAGATCAAAATCACAGTAAAAATAAAAAGTTAAAAATGAAGGTAAAGGTTTACATTAAAACATGTCCCTTTATGAAAATCTCTGGTGGAATATTGCTTCTAGAGACACTGTGAGAAGAAAAGAATGACATCCCAAAAAGATTATGAAACAAGAAAAATACTAGGCTTTGACCAATGCCCTTAGCATTGCTTTAGCTGTTTATTTTTTTGCCTTGCTGCATATTGAAAATGGAGACATTCAAATCTCTTCACTTTGGTGCCTGGCGACCTTGTACATGGGACATCCACACAGGGTCAGAAATCATGCCCCAAGACTACAAAATCCTGTTAGCTTTTCATGGTGTGTTTGGAGAGTGGTTAAGCTACATAAGCATAGGTGTCTTTTGATACTGTAGATGTCCTAGGGTATTGTCCAGCCCCAAGATGTGTGTACTGGCCAGCAGTGGCTGAATATGAGCCAGCAGTGTGCCTGTGTAGCCATCTGAGCTTATATCAGCAATGGTGTGGCCAGCAGGAGCAGGGCGGTGACCGTCCCCCTGTACTGGGCACTGCTGAGGCCACAGCTCCAATCCTGTGTTCAGTTCTGGGCCCCTCCCTGCAAGAAAGACATGGAGGGGCTGGAGCGTGTCCAGAGAAGGGAACGGAGCTGGGGAAGGGTCTGGAGCACAAGTGCTGTGAGGAGCAGCTGAGGGAGCTGGGGGTGTTTGGTCTGGAGAAAAGGAGGCTCAGGGGAGACCTCATCACTCTACAGCTGCCTGAAAGGAGGGGGTAGCCTGGTGGGGTCAGCCTCTTCTCCCAGGTAACAAGGGACAGGACAAGAGGAAATGGCCTCAAATCGCACCTGGGCAGGTTTAGTTTGGATGTTAGGAAAAATTTCTTCATAGAAAGAATTGTCAGGTATTGGAACAGGCTGTCCAGGGGGTGATTGTGTCACCATCCCTGGAGATATTTAAAAGTATATGGTTTAACGTGGACTTGGCGGTGCTGGGTTAGTGGTTGGACTTGGTAATCTTAAATCTAAATAATTCTTTGACTATAAGATATTTAACAGTTTCCTGCTATATGAAGAACTGACTCAAAATCCCATGCTTTAATCTGAAAGAGGAGCATTTCCTGTTTCTAATTTTATGGCATTTATTATTGGCATACACAAACTGCCAATCTGTTTATACCTTTTTGTTACTGGTTGCATTTGTCTGAAATCCATATATTTACATATATATATATATATATAGTCTGATCCTGTACTATTTTGAATGAACTCTGTCCTTTTGAAGTGTTTAGAAATATACAGCTTTTCAGAAAAGGCAAATATTCTGTAATAACATTAAGGAGATCTGGCATCTGCCCCAGAGAGTTTGTGACCTCTTTTCACAGATGTTGGTTCTAAAGGGAATCACTGTTAATAGCATAAGTGGAATTCAGATGTATATAAATAAATGCAGTAGATAACTGAGCAGCATCTAGAGGACAGCATCCCATTGAAAAAGAGAAGAGCATGAACAAAGACTCTATTCACCTGCCTACCAGCTATCTAAGGATCTACAAACCAGTGGATAAAGATGTGTTTTAGAGTCTGTTGGTTGACTGTAGAATAAGTGGCACAAGAAGGATGCAATAGATTCCTTAAAATAAAAGATGATCTGCCCCCTGGAAAGATAGACCACATCTGTGAAGTGCTGAGCATGAACAGAACTGAAGACCCTTCAATGAACTTAAATATTTAATGACACATTTTATCTGCAACACAAAAATATTAGATTAAACTCTGCTTGCCTTTGATGAATTAATAGTTTACTTACTTAGATCTGCTTGATGATAGTAAAGTTTTGCAAATTAGTATCAGTTACAAAGCTGGTGTAAGAAGTCAAATTATTCTTTTTGTAGAAAATTAAGAACTGTACAGAACATGTGTATGCCTTCATTTGAGAGGTGTTTTCAACTTCATTGTTTTGCAGGGTGATACACTTTTTGCTAATATTATTACAAATCTGTGTTAAAATTTTTTATTCCAGTTTATAAATTTTTCCTTTTGCATTTTTTAGGCATCTATTTCCCTCCTTCTGAATGGGAGATGTGAATTTGGATTATCAGCTCTTTTCTGAATATTGCAAATTTTAATTTGAATTTCATTATAAAAGCAATTGAGTTCAGTGCCACAGAGGGTAATGAAGGAAATCCAATACAACAGTTTTATGATGTTTTATTTTTACCTCAGGGTTTTTAGGCTCTCCTACTACACTGTTCTTAGATCATCTTCTAGCTGCCTAAAAACTCTTCTAAATGTTAAGCATATGTAAATAAAATAACCTATTCATAATCTATGCAAGTGGGTTTAGTCACTAGCATGGAACATGTTAGTTTGTGTACTCAGCCATTGTTCTAAAAAGATATAAATAACTGTTTTAAATAAAGGCAATCATCCCTTCTTTTGAGAAGCCTCTGATTTATGTACTATAGATCTGTGTTTTCTCACTTGTTAGCATGGGAGAGAAGACTCACTGACTTTTGGCATCAGTCATAATGTATAAGGACAAGGATATATATAAAGAAAAGCAAGTAGTCGTTAAGAAACATTTAATATAATGAGTGCAAAAAAGCCATATGGATTTCACAATTACCAGCATCACAGCCAGCAATTATCTGAAAATTGTAGCAATAAGTTTAGGGTACTTTGCATTGTTTATTCACTTTTAGTGAATACAACTGTCAGCAAAGTAGATGACGAACCTGCTTTATTGATATTACAGCAGCGTGTAAAAGTTCAAATGAGAATCGGGAGACTCCACAGAAGAAGAATAGTACTGGATACTGTTGCCTGTTCCACAGAAAATGTCTTAACCTTAGTCTGAAAGAGGATTCATGAGTCAATGTGACATGCATAAGAAAGGATAAAGGAGACTACAGAGTCAGATATGGCTCCTTTGATTCTTGCCTTAGAAATCTTGCTACTCACACTCTTAAAGTTTAATATTGTTCTCTAGAATCCTTACCTTAGGAATCCTTGGTTTTGTTTTTTCCCTTTCTAGGCTCCCAGTAAATTAGCTCCAACTCCTTTGCTCACTTCATAAAGCTTCAAATCTCTGAAAGTGATACAAATTTGATGTTTTGGTTTCTAACCATGCATACACACAAAGACAGGGTAAACTCTTTACTCTCCAGACAAGAAGCAAGGCCGAGACTGAGAGCATATTTACTGCGTGTAACTACTGTTTCTTTATCTTTTCCCTCTCTGTGTCTAATGCTTAGACGCTTGTTGCTTACATGTTAACTTTCCTTGCTAGTAAAATGTGTTTTATGAGGTTGACTCAGAACATACAAAATGACACTGTTAAAATCCTTTCATTGGGATTTCTTTGGTTCTGGGCTTATCTATGAGATTAGAAAGTCCACACTGAAAACTAAACATGAACATTTAAGAGAAAACCATCATCTTATTTCAAGATGGACTGCTTTCATAGAAAGGTACTTATTTAGCTAATTAGTAATATACCCTATTCAAATTCTACTGGGGGAAGAAAAGCTCAATGTCTCATTATGTAAAAATGGCTAATTATTTTCTTTAAGTACATTCACCAGAGCTGAAGAAATTATCTCAGCATTAGGTCATTTCCCTCACATTTTGACACTGGAGAGAAAAAACGCATAAAAACTTGACCAGTATGACTTTGTCAAGTATGTAATAAGGGCAGAAGGACAGCAGAACTGCAACTTTCTTTTCAACAAGAGAAGTCTGTATTTCAAGTGTCACACATATTGAGGTTTCAAGGACTGTGCCTTGCAAAATTGAAAGTGAAAACTGTTCTGATGGCCAGTTTCCCAAACAAGCTCTGCTTTGCACCACCAACCTTCACTGAAGTAAGGACTTACTGACAGACATGGATTCCAGACCCTATACTACCAAGAGCATTGCTGACTTTTCAGAAACATGAGGTATTGTGGCCTCTAGAGCCATTCTCATAATACCAAGAGAGAAAAGGAATCACCATGACAACACAATCAGCAATAAGGTACATATTTCTAGATGTGCGACTTGAACATTCTGTGAATCCCAAGGGACATTTGGGTTGGAAGACTCACAGCATTTTATTTGCATGGAGCAACTTTGTTTTCTCTCAGGGAACAACATGATACTATAAGAGGTTATTTTCAAATGATGCCTTTGTTTCATTGGTCTTCACTGACAAAAGCAACTCTCAGTAATCTCTTACCCAGAAGAGGAGGGTAAAGAACATTGGAAGGAAGACTTTTGCTTGTCATGGAGTATTGGGTCAGAGACTTAACATCAGCAAGTCCATGGGCCCTGACACAATGCATCCATGAATGCTGAGAGAGCTGATAGATACCATAAATAGGGAACTCACAATCATCTTTGAGAGGTCCTGGTGATCAGGAGAGCTGTCTGAGAACTGGAAGAAAGCAAATATCATCCCAGACTTCCAAAAGAGCAGGAATATCCTCATAGACGAACGCAGGAGGTGTGGACTGGATAGGCAGGCATTGAGCTGGCTGAACAGCAGATCCCAGAGGTTTATAGTCAGAGGCACAGGGTCTCTATTTGGAGACCTGTCACCGGTAGTGTCCCTCAAAGTTCAGTACTTGGCCAGTATTGTTTAACTGAAATTATTTTGCATCAGGCAATGGTTTTCATTAGGGCAACCTGTAGTTCAATATAAAACAGGCAAAGCATTTGTCTGAACCACAAGAGAAGCACGGATAGAATAACTGAAGATGACATAAATAAGTGTGACATAGGGTCCTTTATATTACTTGTAGTCTGCTGGGAAGATTTGCATGTCACTGAACTTCCCTCCTCGATGTTTATTGCTGAGCTACACTCAAGACTCATTTCATAGTAACTAGAAAAATAACAACCACCTTGTAAGATATAAAGCCATTTGATCCTAAATCTGTGTCTAAAGCAGGTCAAATGCCTAATCCCTAAAAGCACCTCTTTAGTTTTCTCTCTAGTGGCTAAAAGGAAGCAGACTTCAGAAGGTGAGAAATTTGCATCATATGTAGCAAAAAGAGATCAGCTGATTCTCCCCTCTAATAAGTTTTGTCCACTTTGTTCTGGTTAACCAATAGATGTAAAATGCAATAAATTTAAGTTCACTAGCACAGACCACAGAAATGAGCATTTGTTCTATGCGACAGTATGAGGTCCACTGAAATGTTTTGTAAAAGAAAACTGTCTTCAGAATTTATAATTTGATTGTCAATGGCCTGTGAAGACCTACAGATCTCTTCAGGTATTTAGTATAACTACGGTTGTAAAACACGTGAACGCTGATTGGCATTAAAGAAAAAAAATATTCAGATGTCATACAAGAACTGCAAAATCCCAGCTTGGTACCACTGAAATACAAGATATCAATTTTGCAGACCATACAGGATGATTAAAACAGAGTGATAAGGCATTTTTTATGTGATTAAGAGACCTGATTTATTGGGATTTAAGAAGTCATTGATTTGAGTCAAATAAAAGTTGTTTTGGTACCTTATGCATCAGAGGTCTGTAAATCATCATGCATGAGAGGTACCTTAACAATGAATGGCATGGGCTTTGAATTAGAGTTCAGCTTTGGGAAAGACTTTGTTTCAATGTAAATTCAGAACACTTTTGCACTCTTGTCCTTGAGTGACACAGTGGGGCAAGGCAATTTTCCACTTAGCATAGACCAGTCTAATCCACTGAGCCTTGCACTTCACCTGTCCTAGAGTTACTTCAATACCTCCAAGTGATGTTACAACATAATTAATCTTTCTCATGACAAATCTTTTTAGTTTTTATTGCATTCCTTCTATGTTACACCAGTATCTTTTCTTAACACTTTGAGCACTGTGAGGATGCCATATTTGGTGTCAAACGGGACTTTTATGCAATTCCTTTCTATGCATTGACATTTCTCAGAGAGGGGTGGCTTAAAGAATCAGAACAGATAGCACCACAGGTGAACACCACAGATGTTAAATCCTAAATGAACGTAGTTTCCTTTAGACATTAGCCTCTTCCTATACATTAGTTTCTTCATATTACTTGGTTAGGAATCTCAGTGACTCAAATAATTATAAAAAGAATTGTATATAAGCAGCAATCCATTAGACACCAACAAACAGGAATTAAAAGTCCTGTGACTGCTCTCGTGACATACTCTAATGTGGAGACATCTGAATAATTGAAACTTGGCTAAGCTGAGATTCTAACATGATTTGGAGAAGGTACCAAGATATAATTAAGATAGCAGTATTGTCTTATTATCATTGATTTATATTTATGGATTTCTGAGAATTTGAGGATTTTTTAATAAAATCCTTATAATGAAATATTGGAAAAACTCTTTAGTAATGTCTTTCCCGGATTTGATGCATAATGTAAAAATATTTCAATCAATAAACAATTCATAGGAAAAATATTTGTCTTTATGTGAATCCATAGAGAACTTGACGGCTAATGGATATTTTCTAGGAGAAAATAGAAAAAAAGGTGAAATATTTTCCTTTGATGGTGAAAATTCTTAGCTGAGTGCAGAACATCCCAGCTATGCTCTTCAAAACTAATTACTCCATCCTGAGGACTTCATGGAGCCCATGTGCCACAGGCTGAACTCTGCCTCCTGCCTAATCTGACTGATCTGAAGTCATGGCTATTGGCTCACACCACACATTTTCATTCTGCTCTGTAATGGGCTGGATTTTGTGATTTGAACGTGTCACACCCAGAAGATCTGAAAGCAGCCTCTAATTTCCTCTCCATTTCCTTTCCATAAAGAAGATAAGATATGCATACATATATATGTATGTATATATATGAATATCTACAGATATCTATATTTTTACCTGAAGATATACATAAAGATCATCAGTGCAGTGAGGACAATAAGGAAAAGGCTCAGGGTATTTCCCCATAAGACCACACAAAACAAAAGAACCAGCCACTTGTTCACAAATCAGGAAATTTAATTTCCAGGTCAGTTTTAGACAGATGAGGCAGGTGATGGAGAGCTCCCCTTGTCCATAGCTGCAAGAAGCCTCCAGCTGCTCGTGGGAAAATGGCACAGTACAGATGGGGCTGCGTGTGCTTCCTCATCCTTATATCAGTGGCGTTGATGAAGGTCGATGCAGTATCTCAGGTGCACAGAATGGTCTCAGCACTCTCAGCTCTCCCAAAACGGAAATACTAATTTGTTATAAAATACACTGATTCAGCCCCTAATACTCACATTTTAGTACACACAAGCAGCAGAATGCATGTAAGTAGTCTGGCAAGTATCCAGGGAGTCTGTCCAGGATGCCTTGCAATGACAAGGACCACCAGTTTTCCAATCTATCCCCCCACTTGCAGGGTTCTTATTAGGAGGGTATCAGTTGTGGATGAGTGTCAGGGATCTATCAGGAGCCAACCATCCCTTCTCTGTGAATCCTCAGGATTTACTCACTGTCTCTGATCCTGCTGATCCTGGGGAACTGGAGGCAGGTATGTGGTGGCTCTTGATGGCCTGCTCCTGCAAGGGTTCAGCCATTTTTTAGCTCTCATCCTCTTGCTATTCAGTACACTTGTGTTTATATTTCCTATAAATTGATACTGGTACAAATATTTTTATTGCAATTTTCCACGTCACTAGGAGATTCCTGGACATATGTTTTCTAATATATTGCAGACATTTTTGTAAGGGCTAGTTTAAAAAACAACAACAACAAAAAAAAAAAGAATGAAAAATGTCAAAAAAGAAGCCGGATGCATTTTTGGTTCAGAAGTTCTGTTCTCAAACAGTCTTCTAGGCTTCTAGTGTTGCCCCTTAGTCAATGATCAACTTTAATGATATCCTAATTATCATAAAATATTTCACTTTCCAGCCCTAGAATTAGAAATGAAGATTACCATTTACTTTTTTCTATGCAATCATTTAATCCAGGAATTCTAATCTGATCCAATCTTTACATTATGTTTATTCTACAAGATAAGGATGAGCTGATGCGCTTTTTCAATTTCTTACTCTCTGTTACTCCCTTTACGTAATCTTTTCTCAATCAAAGCGAACTCTTCAACCAAACTGGAAAAAGGTGTGATAGAAAGGAAAAGAGAGACTTGCCACTGACAGGACAGAGAGATAGAACTCTGCCAAGTAATGGATAAAGTATTTCTTTTACTTTTACATAATTTTTAAAATGCTGTTCTGGGGATTGTCATGCAGCATTTATGCTTCAGAGTGGCAGCTGCATCTCTCCTGAGAGGAGTGAGAATTAGGGAGAAGTTTGGCTCCACATATCTTCTTTATGAGAAAATCAGGTTGTTTAATGTAACACTGAGCTGTGCAAAAATAAGGCAGGCATTTTTACAGAGTTCATATTAATAGGAAGACACATTTTCTGCACAATTACATTAGACAGCATTTTTCATACAATGTTAAACAATGAAATGTACAAAAAACCAGACAAGAGTTATTTTCAGTTTTACCTTTTTACCGAGAGCAGAAGAAAAAATATTGCATGACAGGAAGAAAAAAATCCTATTAAAATACTTTATTTTTAGATCATTAAAATATTCTGAAAAGTTGTTTCCGAACAATAGCAACAATCATGAAAATCTGCCAATACATATAAGAACGTTAGCATTCAGAGATGGAATAAATCATGAGGCACCTCTTCAAGACTTTCTGTTGGTTTGATTATTATCTTCTGCAGAAGCCCTAGCATGACATCCAGTTCCAATTCCTATGATTCACACAAAAGAAAAGAATATTATCGTAACAAGCATTATTAATGATGCCGCAATAAAGTGCCTGTCAGAAGAATTATCCATAATAAGGATTCAGCTGGCCTAAACTGGCATATTTCAAATGCACCACCCCATCCTGCTCTAACAGCATGTACATTAACCAGATAACATCTCCCTCTGAAATAAAGACTTGAAAGAATTTTAAAAAGCCATATAATAGATCAACTTGTATTTTTGTATGGAACAAACCTATTTAGCTGGCAATACCAGCAGGTATAAATCTTCAGACAATGAACCGAATTACTCCCTGGAGACCTCCTTCCTCCTCACATTCTGTTTGCAAATGACCTGTCACCCAAACTGCTGATTCTGTTCCCATACCCAGTTCTCTGCATTTGTAAGCATTATAATATCGTTCTGCAGCTTCCATAGCATAACCTCTTTACAGCAGGATCTCAGCATATTTTGCAGTTGTTAAGTAATTTAGCTTTGCAAAAGTGAATTACTGCAAAGTGGAGAAGCCTTAAGAGTCTTCATTTTTTAAAGGTGAAACCTGAGGTGCAAACAGGCTAATCATAGCCTTTTCATGGAAAAGCTGAACATCTGCACCTTTGAAAACAACAACAATCTAAGCTCAGCAAATTCTATGGTCTGGGCAATGACAAGGGAATGAAGAAAAGAGACAGCCATTGTTAGAAGATTTGGAGAATGTTGGGTGGGTATTTTTTAAAGTATTAATTCCCATATTACTCTAGAACTATGATGCTTAACAGTAGTTAGTTATGTAGTATGTACCAAAAGATGTTCAAAGTGAAATCTGAAATATGTAAATAAGTCTGCTCTGATATGGACTTAGACTTGTTAAGAAACAAAGAAAATACTACTCAGGTAATAACTTATATTTTGCAACTTATGCTTAAGATGCTCATTACCAGACTAATCAAGTGCATACCTGTTCTTTTCCTGTTTGAGCTAAGTGTGACAAGTGTGTGAAGTTTTGTGGGTAGCATCATACCTTAGTATTCTAAAGAGAGAAATTCAGACTGGACAAGTGATTTGTAGAAGACTAAATTTTTCACAAACAGAAGAACATATTGTCCCATTGAAGACTTTTTCGAGTGAAACTTTTCTAGTGACCTTTTTAGCAAAGTAGGATTTCTCCAGAAGTGGTTTTGATGATTTACTGAGAATGTTAACGAACAAAGCACCTGTGTGGATACACACAGAGAAAGCAGAATGCAACTTCAGGACAAGCAGTGGGGCATGGAAAGATGTATCCTTGCTCTTAAGGAAAGAAGCAAAACAATTTTATTAATAAGAGAACAAATGGAGGTAAAGGGCATAATGAAAAGCAGGAACAAGTAGTATTTCAAGCAGAGAAGACCTATTCTCATGTTAGAATGAGGAATAGTTAAGTACATCAAGGACTGCAATTAAAAAAGAAAAATGGGATGATAAAATAAGCTTCTCCCATTTTTTTGAAGTGCAGAGTTGTGTTTTATCCAGAATAATTATGTTAATAATAACATGCTTATGTGTTAGTCTTGTAATGAACTGTGGGTGTTTGTGAAAATGGAGCTACTATAATGATTGTATCTATTATTATATGGAAATGAAGAATGAGATTAATTTCATTTAGCTTTATAAGAGTTGGGCATCAAGTCTAAGTTCATTATCTGGATACCCTTTGGAGTCAGAGAAGCATTTCCCCATGTAAAGTGTCTAATGCAGTCAAGACTAATAGCCCTAGGACTTACCTGTCCATTGCCACTGCTTACAGAAAAAAACAGAAGACCAACTTACTAGACACAGAACACTGACATAACTGAAGTTAGGTTATAGTAATTTTACTTTAATAATATTTTCTCATATAAAATCTTCTTGAGATTAGGTCTTTTAAGTCTCTAACCACTATTACATTTACTTATAAATACACACTTAAATGTTTTACAAGACCTCAACTAAGCATTTACCCAGAAGAAAATTTGAGCAGATAGCTACCATTTCCTTGCTTCCATCAAGAATGATTATGTGTAAATAGTTCATTTTGTTTAAGTAGCAATTAGCAAAGCATTTTAACTACCTATGATTGCCAGAGTAGACCTTTAGTTAAACTGGATAAAGAGATTTTGTCAGCCAAGTGGAGTTTTCCTAGACAAGAGTAATGGATACTACCAGCATATAGAACAAATGTTGCATTCCTGACTGGTGTACCACATGGTAAAACTTTTATGAAATAACTGAATGTCATCTGCATAGCATTTACAGAAAATAGAAATTTAATCAACAAGCTTCCCTTTTCAACAATACAGCTAGATCCTGTCAGCTCTGGTGGTCCTTAAATTTATGTCAGTCCCAGAGTGCAAGGTCGCATAGATTCATTGTTCTGTGACAAGATCTTCCTTTAAGTGTGTAATACTAGCTGCTGCAGCACCCTGAGTGTGAACAGAATTGTCTGTAGAAACAGAGATGATAAATTGTGTTAAATACACCACAACTTTGCTGCAGTTGAGGTTGCCTTTGGTCGATGCTGAAGAGCAAACATGATGCACCAGATCCGTTCGTGAATCTTTGGAAATAAAAATAAATGCCAAGAGTATCCAGCTGCTGGGCATCTTACATCCACTAGGAAAAGGTTCATAATTTTGTTATAATTTGTATTTCCACTCTAATCAATTCTGGTTATGCTACCTTTTGTCAAGACAGTCATATGCCCATGTTCTTCATCACTTCTGACTTTTTTACCTCCACCATCACTCTGGGAGAAGCAGTTTGGGTGCTTATATCTTTTGTTGAGGTGCAGAACTGAAATGGTCCTGACTTTCAGAAATTTCACATAAAGGCTGTCAGAAACTTAGCTTCACCTCTGGTCAGCCCACCCCCTCTCCCTTTTTTGTCTCCTGATGTCTATTTATGGTGAAGGAAAAATGCAATAAAAAGGGGACTTTAAGGAAAAAAGTAAAAATGTATCATCTTCTTAGGAGGTGAGGACCAGGACCTGTCTGTAATGTTTCTCTGATTCTTAGAAATGGATGTGAAGCTAGCATTACTTACTTATTTGGGTTTGAGTAAGGTGTAAGGCTAGCTGTGAGGACTAGATTTTACATTTTGTCTTCACTGCTATTAGACATGTCACTGTCAAAGAGACTGCTATTCCAACAGAAGAGCCAGCGGCCAACACATTGCTGTAAGAAATAGATGATAACTTTAGATAAAGGGGATTTTTTTTGTTGTGACCTGTTTCTAAGGAATGTGTGCCAGAGAGAATGTTTCAGCTGTTTGAACAGGAGCAAAGACAAGGAAGAGACTGCCTGCCTGGGCTAGCACTTGCTCTAAGAAGGAAGTACAATAAAAATAATTGACAATTTTGCTTGGATAATATAATCCAACAACAGTGAAAAAAAAAATCCTCATTTTTCCCCATATTCACTTTCTTTCCAGGGGAACAGTACAGCTGACCAGTTACCAATGTGTGCTGGAAGAGTTGCTTGACTCTTCATCACCAGAAAACAGTTTGGCATGTTCTTATGCCATTCTACAGTTTTGTTGGCTCTGCTCCTTCAGGGCACTCTGAGTGCTTTGACACACAGATAATGTGTGCAGGGAAAATACATGGTGTAGGGTTGACTGCCTTTTACTGCCTCTTTTGCCTCCTTTTAAGGCAAATGGTTATCACAGCAGCAGCCACCTCCTCTCCTCAGCTCAGCGTTCAAGGAAGCCATCACCCTGAGAGGGCATAAAGTATGGAAGCGATGATAAGATTGTGTTTGTGGGAAGCTCTGCTGGGTGGATCTGGTCTGCATGATTTCTTTCTACTCGGCTGCTTAGGCTGGTCTCTATTCTAAGAGATGAGCCCCGGTGTTTTTCTCTACTCAGCATGTTCTGCTTTGCAGTAGCCACCTTCATTTTTCTCGATTTTCCTCATTTCCGAAATTATGCACTTGCAATTTTGCTTGTTCTGCTGCTTTGCAGATTTGTACACCTTTTTCCAAATTTAACTCACAGTTTTTAGCACATGGTCGTGTACCTTCCCATTACTTCGGGTCACCTCCAAATGTGTGATCCCATGAATCATAGAAATGAAACTTTTATGCTTCTTCAAGGAAAAAAAATTAAGTTCTCTTCAAACTGCTCCACCAGATTGCAGAATTCATGAATCTGGATTTTTATTTTAAAGTAAGAGAGTGAAATATAAAATCAATATAAAATCTGTAGTCCAGGAAGCTTCTGTACTAATTTGACATGTACAGAAATAAAGGGAAAAGAAGGAACAATGCAGATCTCAAAGGCAATTTAGCTGTTGACCTAAACTTTAATATTCTGTATCATGTGCTCTGCAAAAGATGGTACACGGTGAAGGGAAAACTTTGCTCTGATTCTTTGGCATGGTGCTCTAGGTTACAAAGTTGGGGTCAAACTAGCAGATGTAAGGGTGTAAAAAGTAGGAGGAGTCACTTCTGTCCAAAAGTCTCTAGAACTTGCTTCTTTTAAGCAACAAAAATTAAGAGTAATTATTGTGCTAGGTCTTTTTGCTCTTCATCAAGAAGCCACAGAAGCAGAGTCAGACCCTAAACAGACCAGCTAATTAAAATAGATAAAGAAGCAAATCCTAGGAATACATACATGCTGCTGATGCAGAAGTTTTATGACAGTTATGAAAAGGCGGAAAACACTGAGTCTCTTAATATTAGACTATATTTGGGAATACTGTTTTTTAAACTGAGGAACTCAAAGCCCATTTAATTTCATAGTCAGATTGAACAATGTGATATCTTTGTTTTACTCGTGCTATACTTACCAATGAAATGTCTCCAACAAACAAGTCGGTCTTGATTGCTTAATATTTTGCTATATTTGGCTAATGTTGTAATCATTCTAGTCTACCAATTTTTTGCATAGTATTTTGCTGATTTTGTTACTTTCTTAGTAGAAAATCAATGCAGTAAGTTCTCTAGAGTTATGATTTTTTTTCCTTAGGGAAGCATATAAAGATTAAAATTACTGTTTGAGAGAAGACTGAAGCTAGTAAAATTTTTTTGTTATTTTTTTAATAGCAAAGAAAGAAACAAAGTTGATCTAGAGGCCAGAATAATTCTCATATGTGTGGTACAGTATCTATTTAATGGTAATAGTGGTAGAAAATGTTAGACAATAAAAATATTGTTAGACAATAAAAATAGTGTTAGACAATAAAAATGTTAGACAATAAAAATTCCCATGCATTTTTAAATAGCCGTAAGAAAAAAAAAAAACAGAAAAGCATTCAACTACAGTCTGTTGTTCTAAAATACTGAAATTTTTTAGAAAACTTTGAAGTGTCTTAATTAATTGAAATATTAACACTCAAAAAATGAAACATATAATTGCATAAAAGCCATTTCAGATATTATTAATCTCTTTTTTTAGGACAAGAGTTTGAAATAGTGTTATTAAACCAAAATTATCACAATTTTGTACAGTTTGGGGCTCTCAGTTCTGAAGCTTCAGTTTAAGGAAAGACAATCAGCTGCATGTAAGTTTAAATGTAATTTGACTAGGATTCTTCAGGATGCTTTTTGGGGATTATTATTTATAGGGAAAATCTGTATTTGATTTCGAGGACAGTTCATAGCTCTGAAAAATATTAATATATTTTCTTGGGTTTGCAATTAAAAATTATTTTAGGAAAATTAAGTGGAATAAATTATTTGAAAATTTGAACTACTCCATAGTATCTATAGTGTAAGTGTTTGTAAGCATGCAATGATTAAATCTATACATGAGTAGAGTTATTGAGGAAATGTGAAGTTTTTGTCATAAAAATGTAAATGCAAAACCACATTTCTGATCATAAAGCAATATCAGTTTTTTAGTGGCAAATGTTAAGAGATTACTGAGAGTAATTGTCTATTTCTTTTCTGATAAAGATGATTAGTTCATGTGTAGATATCATCATATGACCAAAGGAATTTTTGGCTTTAATAAAAAATAAATTAGTACAGGAAAAAAATTAAAGTCTTACAAGAATTAATACCTTTACAAAGTTTGAGAATTTCAAAAGAGAAACTGATATGATCAAAATATGTCAGTATAGATTTGGCATTACATGTAACCTTAACAACAATCAGCCGTCACAAATGTTCCATTCATATTTTTGACCAAAACTTTATCATTTACATTTTCATCTTGGAGATATGACTGAAATTCTCTGTCATTAAATAACCACATGACCATTAATAAAGTTAACTGCATCTGAAATAAATGGAATCATGCATATATGTGTATTTCTGTTTATTTATGTGTCCATATATTTTTCAGTGTGCACTACTTGAATGAACTCTCATTTTCAACTCTTTTTTTCTCAAATAAGAGTGACTATACTGCCTCTAACTTTGAAAAACTTTCAAATTCAGCATTGCTTCTGTTAAATGGTTGACTTCTTTTCATATCACGTGTTTGTCATTCCCAATTCATTTTAACACATTTCTGGAAACAAATATGCAACATATTCTTCAACTTGAAAACTTTTATTTTGACAGATAAAATGTCTGTGAATTTTTAAAGATGTTTGCATTTGTTAATGTTTCAGACAACATATTGTCAAAAGAAAATAAAGCACATCTTTATGTGACTAAAAAGGGTGGGTTTTTTTGGTTTTGCTCAAATGTATTATATTTATAACACTGTGCTCAGGGTATTTTTAAGATTATATGCTTGTTACTCAAGGACAAGTTATACATCTTAAAATTGGCAGATAAATCGGTATGCCCCAGAGAATGTCTTCTAAAATTAATTAGAAAATTAGGATACAATTAAAGCTGAGAAAAACATAATAAATTAGATATTGAATAACTTCTTAGACATATTTGCATTTCTTCTTAAGTAACAGTGCTTTTGAGATGTGTAATTCTTTAATTTGTCATTACAAAACATTTAACCGTGTAGCTTTGCCATCCTTAAATTTCTTGTATCTTTTGCCTACTGAATTCAATTAAGCTACTACTGAATAACAGAACATAAGATTCAATATTTCTATGTGCAAATCAAGATAAATAATGCATCATATGTATTTTATATATCATGCTGTTGTACTCTATCTGTGTATACCCTACACATAAAGCTATTTAAATAAGGCAGAAGTTATTAGGTTTCACATGTATATCTGATTTCAATGGAAAGACCACGGTTTATTGAATATTTCGTTTTATATGATACCATAATCCAATGAGTGGCATCCAGCACCACTGTTTTTTATAGACCTTGGACATGCTCAGCATTTCTTGAGTTTCCCAACTGTCCGCAGGATTGAGCCAGGAGTAAAAAACTCATAAAAGACAAGTAAATAACTGTTGGCAGTTTCACAGACCCAGTTTCTGAAAACAATTCAAGGAGGTCACCATGCATCTAGAGTGCTGGAAATCCCTTTGTGTACCATGAAAGTAAAGAATTAGATTACAAATCCAATAGCAGACCAGCACATGAGAAACCAAACCCAGCTCTAACCTACAGCAAGCTGAAGATACACTTGATAACACTTTCTTCAGCCTTCTGCCAAAATTTAACAAAGCATTTAGCTTCTTAAGTTATGAGAATGAAAGGCTGAAATTGCAAGGCAGCTCATTCAGACAGTGAATTCAGTGGAGTAGTATAGAAAGCTACAATTTTTAAGACAGAACACTTGGCAGTATCTACACTGGCCAAGACACAGACTGAAGGGCCAGATCCCTTTCATCCATATCCTATCACTGCTTGGATTGGTTTTGGATGTTGATACCTTCTGTAAAAACACAGTTCATTTGTACCAAGATATTAATAACTTTGTCTTTACTTAACCAGCCGTGTAATCAACCTATTAGTCCCGTAAAATGACCAATAAAGCATAGAAGGAAATTTGCTTGTTTCTAAAATTAATTGCTATATGTTACAATGTTATATCACATTTCTAAAACCCTGTAAAATTGGTACCTGTCATTAATTGATAGTTGGTTGGTTACACTGACAGGTAAAATCTGACACGACTGTTTTCCCAAACTCTCACCTCATATGCTTATGCATGCTTCGGTAGAGTTTAACACTGTTGAATGTTGGGATTATGCTTTAAAAAATACAAAAGTGATCTTCAGCTCTTACTGACTTTTAACATTTAAGAATCAGCATTTGTACTCATCAAAATGAGTGGGTTTTTTTAATGAATAAGAATAAATTGCCAAAATACAGCAAACCTAGGATACCTTATGAAAGTAGGTTCATTTATACAATATCTGAGGCATTGACATACGACTTTAATGCATGGAGTAAGGTGTTAGGTTTAGAAATCTTTTCACTAGTTTCCCACATTCATGATGAAAATTCATCTCTCGAGTAATATCCAAAAAGATAAATGATATTATTATACTAAATGTCACATTCATCATAAGCAGGAAGGAGGGTACTGAAAAAAGGTCAATTTGTCTGCAGGGTTCCACCTTTTACTGTATATACCCAATTGTCATAATTGCATTTTTTACAAATTGTCAAACAACTTTTGTTCCCATCGCACATTTAATATGAACTATGTTCAGGATGGGCTTCATACAAAACACTGTTTTCAGTGTTGAGATGTGATTAAGAAGGTACAAAACCTCTCAGCCTTATCAAAACGCTCAAAATTGCATGCATACTGCTTTTCCAATTCTTCTATTCTATAATAACATGACTGCATACAATCATATGAAAGAGAGGAGTGTACCTTTTTAGTTATATTAGCACTAGTAATATCCTTTACCAAAATATTTTATCCTGAGTGAAATTTCTGTTAGCCCAGCCATAGAAGAATTGTTTCTGAAGCTCTTTACTCTGAAAAAAATTACTTTCTGAATTCATTCAACCATGTGGGTTTCTTTCATGAAGACTGTTTAAAATATGCTACTAACTAGTTGATACTTATGGTATATGCATATTCAGCATGGCTATACAATTCTATTTTGGCTCACTGATTGGATGATAGAATTTTTATAAATAAAAGATGGGGAAATCAGAGAGTTCTGAAGATAGCACATAGAATGGCATTTGTGAAATCACAAATATAGACATCAGCAGTACAGATATTTTCATGTTAGCTAGTTGTCAAGACTTTTTCACAGTGAGTGGAGTAAAATTGGCACTTTCAAAGCATGAGTCATCTCATCCTAAAATAGATGATTAAAATAGGTCAGATGAATCACTATATATTGCTCTCTATTGACCTTGAAGAGTGCATTGGGTTACTAGCTAGTGTGTACACATATAAACTGCAGAACACATGAAGCTGGGTGAGAGGGAAACAACCCAAGATATCTCTGGAAACAATATTTTCACTGTCAGATTTATGAGCAGGTATTAGAGTAGCAGACTAATATTTCTTAAGGAAAAGAGGAGAAAAAAAAAAAAGAGAAAGGTTGTTTACATCTTCATGGTAAATAAGCTAAAAGAGAGTATATTTGATTTAAAGGGATACCCTATATCTCTGTGCTAAGCATTTGGATATGAAAGTATTTTCCTGGCTCTAGAAGGTACATAAATTCTTTGAAATATTATCATAGTGTTTCAGTATATCATAACCATACATATTGAAATCAAATGTCTTTTGAGCTTCAGGACTAAGATATAGTATAATAAATTGTTCATTTGAGAAAATGCAGCTACGAGATTTGAAATACACTTAATTTTGAAAATTCTGATTAGGTGATAAATGTCTTTGCAGTAATCTACAAATTCTTCCAATGGAATTAAAATGTAAGCTGTATATATGTACAGAGGTTTTGACTGAGGAAAGTCATAACAGACCTTTAAATTGCAACTACAAAATTCTTACATAGAATGTTTTAGACTTTTCAAGCATCTCCTTCCATTAATTTACTCTTGTGCAGACTCCCACAAGGGCACTTTCTTGAAATCAAAATCCAAAAATCATTCATCCTGACATATCTCTGCACTGCTTTATCCCCAAACTATCAGAATAGAAACAGAAAGAGTAAAGGCAGCATTATATGTCTGTGCTATGCCTTTTTTCATCTTATCTCTGTATGACCTTCAGGTGGACTTGAAGTCTGCATTCAATATGGATTGAGCTTTTTCTGGCTTTATTTCACCTTCAATTTACTTGTCATGATGTACTACATTGTTAGCAACGTTTGCTGCTTTGCTACAAATGAAGACCAAACTATTTCAAATCTGCCTGACTATAATAGATCTCTTCAACTCAGATTTAAATAAAACTCTACTAAATCTGATTTTCCTAAGACAAACAATCTGCTGCCAGTTTTTTTAAGTCAAAAGGTGTTACATACACTCATTACCTTTGAAACATATCCCTAAGTCTAAAATGGATTGAGGCAAGCAGTGTTATAAATTGTTCAGTGGCTCTTTCAGGAATTGCATAACTATGGCAAATTCTACAAGTTTTCTGAGCTTGTGTATACATTAAAGAGATAAGTAGTGTAACTTTGTAACTACTCCGGAAAAACACTTATCAGAAAATGGAATTTCTAGGTGTTCTGGTTTTGTCTGTGGTAAAGTAAATTTTTCTTTCTAGTACCTGGTACAGGGCTGTGGGAGTGGGATTTAGTGCTATAATGATGCTGATAACACAGTTACGTTTTAGCTGTTGCTATGTAGTGCTTACTCTAAGTGAGAACTTCTCAGTTTCCCATGCTCTGCCAGTGAGGAGGGACAAGAGGAGCTGGGAGGTGGCATGACCAGGACAGCTGACCCAAACTGGCCAGAGGGATATTCCATACCACAGACCATCCTGCTCGGTGTACACACTGGGGCACAGGCTGGGCATCAGTCAGTGGGCGGTGAACAACTGCATTGTGCATCTCTGGCTTCTCTTGGGTTTTGCTCCTCCCTCTCTTTTTGTTGTCTCTCTTTTCATCATCATCATAACCATACTATCATTATTGCTTTATTTTATTTCAACTGCTAAACTGTTCTTATTTCAATCCATGAGATTCACCTTTTTTTTTTCTTTTTTTTTTTTCCCAGATTCTTCTCACCATCCCACTATTAAGAGGGGAGTGGGCAAGCAGCTGAGTGGTACTTAGATTCCAGCTGGGTTTAAACCATGAGACGAGGTTTCAAAAGTGTTTACAAAATGGAATGAAATTTGCCAAATAGTGAAGTTAAAAGAGTGAAAACATTTTATCTCCACATTTTTAGCTATTTTCTGGCTGAAAAGAAAAAGAAAGAAAGGAATATGTCATCAGAACTGGTATTTCAGTTCTTAGAATTTCTGAAATCAGTATTTTTAAAAAGGAGTTAAAAAACTATTTTAAAAAACCCTCTTCTTATAGGAATTATTGTCCTTGTTCTGTCTTAGTTAGCTGTTTTGGGAATACAGACCTAAAAAACCAAGCATAAGAGCCAGTTTTAGGAATCCAAATCTATATTTCATCATAAGAACAATACTGTCTTTCTCCTCTTCATACCATTGTACCTTTTGTTCTCCATATCTACATCTTTTCTTGTACTGCAAAGTGTACTTTGTGGTCATTGCAAGGATCAAAGTCAGAACCATGAGGACATGACTCTTGTATTGTCTTTAAAGTGTACCTGTAATGTATATAGTTGGATTTATCCACATTGTTCTAAGCTGACTTTTAACACTTCAAGCTCACAAATTTTCAGTGTATTCATGCTAAGACTACCATGATTATTTGACCAAGACACAACCTATGTATGTTTTATTCTTATAAGAAACTTTAGGGTTATATTGCAGTTAGTTCCAGAAACCTTCCCTTTCTCCATTACTTGTGTAAGCATGAGTTTTATTAATTGTTCTCTTTCATTCAAACTAATGTCAATACCATTTATTTTATTCTTCAGCTCAGTGAAATACCAAACCACATATTCTTCAAAACATGACAAACATGTGAGTTCCAATAAAACAAAGGATGATAAACTAATGGAAAGGAAACTCATTGAAGGCTACACTCTGGGAATAGCTGATTGCAGATAGTGGCACTTCTTTTCCTTTGAAAGAACAAAACAAAAAGAAGGCTTTGTTGACAAAAGTAAACTTCACAAATGAGATCTGTTGCTTTTACTTCCTGAAAACGCTAACTATTCATAAAAGAAAAAAAAAAGAAAATAATAAAAATAAAAGCCAAACAAATGTTTTAAAATAAAAGGAAAAAAAAAAGGGTTGTTACAAATGATACTTTTAATAATGATGACTGTCCAGCTTTTTCACCAGAACATGTCCTTTTAATAACAGGTATTTGGAGAAGTACTTTATTCAAATAATAGCTTTTTGTAAGTTTTTTTTTGTTTATTTGTTTCATTAAAATAATATTCAATAATTTAAAATTTATTTATCCCCATCTTTTACTTCATCCTTTATTTTTAACAAGGATAAGTAAAATAGTGGAGAATTTGTGGATGAAAGCAATTTGCTTACATTTTATGTTTAAAAAAGGTTTATGTATCCTTGTTGAAACTAAAACAGTGGGATGTTTCTGTTTAGTCCATTCTACAATATTTTTTCTTTTTTTTTAGTTTTACTTTAAAAAGAGGTTGTACCACAGAAAGAACTAGCTATCAAAAAGTAGGACAAGTAAGCCACTATTTATTTTTCTCACAAGAGGTATTTGTCTTTAAGAGATCTCTGGTAGCCATGGGCTAGATACCATGAAATATTATTTATATCTCTGCTGTATCAGTCAATAAATTAAAATAATTAATTCACATAATTCTACTAGCTTTTGAGAATAATTGTCGTTATAAATTTTTAACAATCACCTGTTGTGGTGAACACAAGGCAGTACACATGTATCAGAAGAAAAGTTGTCTGTAGAAACTGGAAGTAAGCACTTTTCTCCCATTATCTCGACTAATCAGCCTTTCACTGTATTTCCTATCCTTGTCTAGCTGTGGATAAGAGTGACAGAGTGATTTTGGTGGGCACCTGGCATCCAGCCAGGGTCAACACATCACAGTATATTTTAAGGACTATGCCACTGAAGCACCTTTGTACATAAAAAAACCCAAATAACCAGAGTCTGTCCTCACACAAGGATAAAATGTTCTCCAAAGTACATAACTGCTTTCCTGTAATTTTTCTTCCTCGGAAATTTTTGGGACCACTATTATTAATAATGCATAATTAAAATTAGTTCTCATAGGAGCAGCTGCAGGCATCAGAAAAAAAAAAAAAAGCCTAAGATGTTTCTTACAAGGTGTACTCCTTTATCTGTCCTTTCAGGTTAGCCACATACACACCCTTAGTGAACTGAAGGTAAGACATCATTTTAGAAAGTGCATTTGGATGTCTTCAGCTGGGGAACTGAACATTAGCTGTCCAGTTTGAAAGCCATATCTAAAACTGTGGCCACGTGCTTATACACACACAATAATGAAAGAAAATATTGCTCCATTAATTATTTTCATGTGCAACTGACATCCTCGTACAGGTTTGAATTTGGGTTTTCTTCGGTGTAAGTAGAAATTGAAAGGTGGGAAGGACTTGGGGATTTCTCCTGTATTTGCACTCTCCCAAGGAATTTAACTCATCTGGTTTTAAAAATGAGGATGAGAAAATTGATCTGAGCATTTTCCACAATCACCTGAGCTGTTCTATCCATTTTCTACTCAAGCAGTATAAATAGTATATATTCATTACACTGTCTGCATGTATCACTTGACTATTAATCAGTAAAATTAACTACTAGAATTCTAACATATTATTATCATTATATATAAATTTCTGTGTACATTCGTGTACACAGCATGTCTGACAGTATATAACAGAGAAGAAGATTTTTTTTATACTATTGGAGGTTTTACTACCATTTGATTATTAGGTCCTTTTTACAGAGTGCTTTTTAAGTGGAGGGTTGAAGTCTTACATGGTTTAGTTACTGAGAGACATCCACTAGGATAGGATATCACTTCTTTCTTATTCTTACAGCATTAAAATATTTAGCAAAAGTAATTTTTCACAGTAATACCTGAGATAAAGCTTTACCATATATCCATCATATGATCTTTCCCATGCAGAACTTAAGTGCAGTTTGAACAGTATTGCTGGATGCTGAAAGTTTCTAGACCATAGTGTATCAAATACTAATTCCTTATGTTAAGCCATGCTGTTTGCTGATAGTTTTAGAATCAACTGTTAGGAAGAAATTAAATGTGTCAAAACAAGGGAGTATTCTGTAAAGAGGAAAATGAAGAATTTTCATGTAATTTGTTTTTGACAACCAAACTGAGAAAAATATCTTTCTAGGTTCTGGGTATCTTAGAAATTCAGAGTCTACTAAAATCCAAGGCAGTTTTTCCACAAGCTCACCAAGCTTTTCATTGAAATGTTGGTGTGCCTTTCTATGGCATTTTGATAACAGGGGGGATTAGAACAAACTAGAAATGAAATAAAAGAAAGAATGAAAATAAAGATTTATCTAAAGAAACAACCTATATTTTCTATCTTTGACAGAAGAAGTCCTGACATACCCTGAAAGAATTATATATGCGTGGGAAAAGTGTGTGATTTGAAATTGAAGAGACAAATATAATTTTTTTGTCAAAAAACTGCAAGGAGTACATGAAATAAATAATCTTACACACTATACCTGACAATTAAAAATAACAACAGCATATTCTATTGCAGAAATACTTCACAGCAAAAGAAATTCAAAGCTGAATAGTTCCATGTATCCTTCTTAACTAACTGCTATGTTAACAATAGCAATTAATTTATTTTCTTTTTTTTTTTCCAAAACAAAGTAGCTAGTGCTTTGAAAGGAAGGCAAAAAAATTAGAACCAACTCTGGAGGATTCAGAGAGTAATATTTAAAAAACAGCTGTGCTTTAGTATCCACCTGGACCAAGCAGCAGTCACTGAAAATTAGGTTAAATGTCTAAGAAAATTACAAGGTGGCATAAACTTCATAATAGTTTCTGCTTTTAGTGTTTTAAACAGCAGCTCATTTGGACCTTATTAGTTTATCTATGTTTATCTATGCATATTTCATTATAGAAGGAATGCAAAACACAAAAGCCTCACTTTTGACCTTGTGCAAAATCGTGTCAGAGCTCAGTGGAAACGCTGGCATTACAATATGGACACCAAGAATGAGGTCAGGAAGGAGTCCCTATACCCCCACAGGTTACATAGTCAGGGAAATGCAAAAAAACGCTAAAGAGAAGAAATAATTGCATACAGTTAGCACTCTGCAAAGCTATCCATTCCTAGAACTAACTTTGCATGATTTGACTCATCGTCACATGTCTGCCACTGAAGGAAGTAATACACTGAACTACAGGATACATTTAGTGATTCAATTGTAATAACAATATTCATGTGCAGTCTCCAGTTTTTAAAGCCATGCAAGAGTGTTTTCTTTGTGGGAGTTTTTTAGTTCCTTCCACCAAAGCAATTAAGTCTGACATCAAAGCAATTTTTTTCAGAAATACACACTATTAGCCAGAGGAGCAAGTAGATTCAGCCACAGCCCTGCTCTGTCTGGATAAGTAGATGTTTTTCTCTATAACAACAAAGTCTATTCGAGAAAAATATATTCTCGTGCTGGAAATAAATTCTCCCTCTCTGGCCTCTTGTTACCTGCTCTCTCACTAAATCTCTCCTTCTCTCTGTAGCTCACCAACTCCCTAATTTACTTCTCATTGTGCCATAGTTGATTGAGAAAAACACTTAAACTAATGCATTTCAACTACAGTCCTGCTTCTACACCCATCAGGAAGCTCAGTAAATCAGTCAGCCCTGCCCTCATCTTTTGGAACCACCTCAGTTCAGCTCCATACAAAATAGTTATCCCTCAGCTCCCACCACTTTCCCCTGCAGTCTCTTCAGAGAACCCTTTTATGTAATAAATCCAGAGAATAAACAAACAAATCACTTCATGGCATCAAATAATTTTCACCCTTTCTACCTAGGTAAGCAATTCACACCTCAGAAGATTTCCCCCCTCTATTTCTAGGATCTATTTCTACCTTTGGATCCACAGTGCTTGACAAAGACAGCAGACAGAGCTTTCCCAGGTGGAGTACAAATTGGTTTTATAGGCAATACCTATAAGTGAGTTTTTGCTCTTTGGAGCACATAGACTTAAGATCTCTACTGTCATCTTTCTAAGATAATAATATCCTGGTTTTGGCCTGTCAGATATACACACTGGAGGAAGGGAATAATTAAGTTATCATTGTGCATTTCATGCTGTCTTAATACAAAAAACTTCCAAATTATTTGGCCAGAACAATTCCTAGCCAATTACTATGACTGTTTTAATCCCAGCTCAATGGAAAAATATTTCTAAGAGAATTTCACTTTGCAGTAATTTAATCATCCAAAACACAGCTTTTCCAAGGACCTTGATGTAGTGTTGTGTAAATATATGATAATATTGATCCTGCTCCAGGCAGGGAAATGCACAGTGGGAAAGGAAAGCTTAGAACCAGGTGTTGTGGATTCCCCTCACATCCTGTCTTCTCACTCTCTATACAAATGCACTCATCTGTGAGAGTGGCAGCAAGCCTTCCCCAAAAAGGGATATATCAATTTTTTTTATATGCTTGGCTGGTGAGTAGAGTGTGTTAATAAGGAAGATTGCATGCAGCTTTAAATATAGCAAAAATTAGGAAGAAACTGAGGTTAAGATCATTTTAGAGATTATAATGACATGATAAACTTGATATTTACAGTACTACAAGGAAGTATTTCGGCTGGCTGCTGTGTAGTTCAACTGCAGCTTGTGTATCCAGACAAATTCTGGATATTCCAAGCAATGGTCATTTACTTGGTTTATACAGCCCAAGATCTTACCATGGAGGCTTCCTCCCACTCATGATCAGTGAAGTTGCTTTGCTGTTTTTCATGCATTTCACATGTGGAGAAGGAAAAGAGAAAAAGGTATGAGGAGTCATCCAGAGTAACTGTTTAGGAAACAGAGATAAATAGAGCCTCTTCGAGGTGATGCAGGAGCAGGTGTTGATTGTTGCACATGCATTCAGCATCAAAAGTGGCTGCTGAAGACTTTATATAAAAGAATTGGTTTAGGTCTGAGAATACTGATTTCCATAAGCTAGTTCAAGACTGGTCTCTGATTTGTTTCCTACAGAGGTTTCAACTTCTTTATTATATATAGAAAAATGAGAAAAATGATCATATAATGTGTAAATGTTTACAAAATCAGGCTCTAAAAATGTCCGTCTAGCTCTTTTGTCATAAATGCTCTACTGAAAAAGAAGATATAACAATTTTATAAATAATAGAAACATTAGATTCAAAACTTCTACAATGTGATCTGTATATTGGTCTTGTTGAAATTGCAGAAAATTCTGTCACTAATTTCAGTTTCCAAACAACTGCATGCTGAAAATATCAAATATATGCTCTGAGAGCAGAGAAGAGTGAAGGAACACAAAAATACTGAAATTCATATTTTTAAAAAAATCAGTTGGCAAAGACGAGAGTACAAAATACCTGTCTTAACACACTGAAGAAGGAAAGGAGAATCCATTCACAACTTTAAATCAACGCTCAGGTTTTTTTATATCATTAATTCTAGAGAAGTTCATAGAATTTCTTTGATTCTAATTTGTCTTTTGGTATGTGCTGATTTAGCAGTTATTATCTGATTTCAAAGGCTGATACTGTTTTCTCTTCCTAGGGAAATCATATTTTTTTCCTTATACCAGAAAAGCATATTTCAAATAAATTTCTTCCATGTTGACATCTTTTTAAATGATTGCACCATAGGTGTCCTATATGACCCATCATTAACTCAGACCTTGCAAGAGTAATCATTTCTTCTACACTCAACCAGAGACTTTTAATTATTTTGACTGTATAACATCATGTGATTAAGATGTATAAAATGTAAATGTTGCAAAAAATATCTGAAAGAAGAGATAGCTTTAATGTCTGTATCCAAACTATGTTATGCTAAGAAGGATCACACATATTTTTATGAATCAATATTTTTGCTAAAGCTAAGATATTTATCATCATTACCTTTTAAATATAGAAGTTTGCACTAAATTTTTTAAATTTAATTAAAATGTTAATTCAATTAAAATTTAAATTTGAAGATATAAGTAAAATTTAGGAGTTATAGAGATTCTATTATTCCCTTTAAAAAAAAAAAAGGAAAATTGCCATTGAAAAATGGCAAAGGTCATAAAAGAACATTTGCACTATGTGATATCGGATGTTAGCTTGTCCTGAATCAAACTATACCACATGAACCACCCCACTTGTTCTCTGTCATTATCTTGTACTGAAGTCACCTGCAATCCAAGAATCATTTTGAAAGAAAAGATGAGATTTGTCTCTCCTATTTTTATACACCTACAAGTCAGATGTTGGAGTGAGTCACTCCAAGATGAATAAAGCAAAAGGGTGAAAAGGTAAAATATATACATATGTTAAGGAGAGGTTCATCTGACCTATTTTAGACCTCTGCATATTTCTCCTTCCAGGCTCCTTGCTGTTAGTAAGCAGGCAGGAGAGGTGCAAAGAGTCTAGGAACTTAGCCACTGCAGCTAGGAATATAAAAATGGTGAGTCTCTGAGCCCCAAATCTGGGGAAGTTTCAAACATTTCCAAATTTCAGGGGAGTTTCAAAGTGGGAAGAGTGTATCTCTCACGTGAATGGAAGCCCCCGAGACAAGGGAAGGTCTGAGCTAAGCTGGTTGGTGAGCAGAGGTACCATGAGCTGTAACACCTGTCTGTTCCCAACCTTATCCAAGGACCTCCGGGGCAGAAATCCACCTCACTCTGCACTTCTTGCTGGTTTAAAAACACCAAATACAGTCCATGACCAGTTTGAAAACAATTATTATAAATAACCCTAATTTTAATCTTCCTAGAGTAATTTTGGAATGTTTATATTTTTAACACAATTTTGGTTATAACAGAGGACTACAGTAATACTGTCATTATTCCACTGATGTATATATATGCTGCATTGGATATCTCCCTCAGATGTTAAGAAACTGGGAAAAGTGTTGAGGTGAGAGCCCAACACTAGAGTAAAATCTCATGTTATTTGCATGAGAGAAGGACATTTTAGGCTTAAAATTTTAAACATAACTATAAAATAAAAGCTGTGAACTCAGCATCTTTCATACTCTCTAAGGTTAAAATTACTTGACTTTCCAAAAATGATATAAAGAAACTTGGAAGACTCAGAACAGTTTTAAGGACGTGATGAGTTTGATGTTCTTCCTGCAGCCTTGACATTCGAATTGGCTGGTTGCATACTTTGTAACATTTGTTAGTGTTGCACACCTTATGACATTACAATTATATTTTCTAGGTCTTCATTAAATTTCTTTGTGAATAAAAAAAACTTCTAATTTTCTATTCTTCAGAATCCTCCATCCAGAAAAGCAGAACACTATTAACTCTACTTTTTGCATTTTTAGAGAAATTTTTAAAAATTTAATTACTTCATTTTAATTTATCTCATAAAAAGGTCTTTTCTAAATTCTGAGAATTGCATAGCTTAAAAATGCAATTCAACTGTTTACTTTTTTGCTCCTTGTTTAGCACTACCTCATGGATGGCATGGAATGAAAACAATGAAACAGGAAAAATAACAACATGTCAAGTTGCCTGTAGCCAAGCCAACTATCATCTGCTTTCAGGTACAGAAGCCTTCTTTTTAGTAGTAACCATTGAAATACCAGCTATAAGTGTTCTTCTACTCTTCTCAGTAAGGTCAAACATCAACTACATTCTCGAATTTACTAGCAAAAATAAATCATCTATTCTGGGAAAGACTATCCATATAATTATGCATTTCTACGCTGTCACAATATTGTGTATTGACCACGATTGTTCATTTAGCAGATTTTTCATTCACTGAATTGCTTTTTTGGCCATCTCACAGCTCTGTGTTTCTGAGTTGACACAGTACTCAAACTGGTAAATGTCAGTAATATTCTTCTGAGTAAATATGTCCATCAGATTAGACCCGGTCATTAACAGTCAGTAACTTTGGCAGCCTGCAAACTAGTTTCATAGCAGTAATTACTGTTTCTAATTTGTGTCTGGTAGAGTTTCCAGACTGTAAATGAACTCGTCAGATTCAAATAATTCCCTAATCTTTGTGACTGTTTCTGATACACATTGAGAAATTGTTTCTATATCTGCTCTCTTCTGACAGCGAGTTTAAGCAAGTCCTCTTTCCAAGCATATGTCCCTTTTTTTCACACATTTCTTGCAACAGTTAATTTACTGCTGTAGATTTCACTGAGCATGAAAATATAAAAATGCTTTCTGTGATCCTATTTTGGCAAGATCAAGTTTTCAGGAATGGTGGTCTCCTGGAGGTTTCTATGACTTCAAGCTCACCTGCATACAAATGAAATGCAGCCGTCCTTCCCTCACCTTCATTATTATTTTTTGACCTTTTCTCCCCACCCCAGTGTAGGTAGGAGATGTATGTACCTATTAATACTTTAAAAATATAAGCACTCTTGGTTTCTGAGTGCCAGATTTATGCCAAGCTTGAGACCCCAAAATTTATGTTGCATTTTAAAATTTTGGCCCAAATATAAGAGGCATAAAAAGCTAAAAGCATCAGAATAACCAATCCATATTGTAAGCATTGCCAGAGTTACTTCTTGCTTTGCAACATCACAAGTGGACTGTGAAAACAAAGTCAGAGACTCAGCCATTGATTACACAGAGCTCTTTGCCAGCATCACAGAAGCAAAGATGGATTGAGGTAAAGAAATAGAGAAGGCTTAACTTAGCTTTTTTCACAGTATAGAAGAGTGTTTTACCATGTGGTGCTTGGTGTGATGCAGGGTGCAGTCAGACAAGACAGATTTAACCAGTCTAATAGCTTGCTGCTTCTGAAAGGCAACTCCTCTGAGCCAGCTCTGGTGCTCATGCTGCCCCTCAGTGAGAAAATTCCATCCCCTAACCCAGCAGAAAAAGGAAACAAGGCAGAGATTTCTCTTGTGTTGGTGAGTTGTATTTTCTCACAGGAAAAAAAATATGATCAAGACTATCCAGGTATGCTGGGAGAGTGACAGCATAAATGGATCAGGGATGGATGGGGGAGGTGGGAAAAAAAATCTTTCCCTTCTTTTATCTGAGAACTGTTATGTCAGTTCACCAGTTTCCCTTGCATGCCCTTTCAAAGGATGCTGACAGACCACATTTGTATTATCTGTGCTGAGATCATATATGAAACACCCAGGAACTCTGGATGGAATACAACGATGGCATAAATTAGATGAGACAGATTCATTATCTTAATCCCTAAATTACATTTTTGGAATTCATGGGAGTTATGACCCCAGTTAAAATAACACAATGCATAGGTGAGTCCAAATGTTGGGAAAATTGATTTTATTTATTTATTGCAAGTTTAATCTCAGCATCAATGGTATTTTTTTACCTCCTTGGCAAGTTTGCCTCCTTTTTATGCAAAAGATAAAGGTTCATGACTACCAAGAACAGGGCAATGTTCTCCATTCTGTTATATGCTATTCCCTACCCTGAATAGTACCCAATGGTACAGCTGCTTCTGGAGCACGTGGAGCTTATCCCCAGCACTGAAGAGACTGTCCAGGGAAAGCACACACTTATGGACTCCCAGGAGTCACACAGGAGAGCTGTTAACAGTCCAAGTACACCGTATATAAAACAGGGGAGACTCAGCCTGATGAAATGTGTATTCTGATTCATCTCATCCAAAAGCAGACAACTAAATTAGGTCACAGCCCTTAAAGCACTTGTTTCTCTCCAGTACTAGAAGGGAGCAAAAGTTGCCAAGTTTAGATGCATCCTAAACATCTAAACTGTAGAAATCTAGAAGCAGCTGAAATGAATCCCACCTTGGACAATAGCCTGGTGAAAGAACTGCAGCAAAAATTGAACATAAAGAAGTTTATGTAGTTTCCTATTAAATAGTCAGACTGTTGTTTAGAGGAGAATACAACTTCCCATTTCTCTTCACAAAGAATTTTTTCTGACAAATCAGTGTCAAAAAGAGCAATCATTGTTCTGTAACTTCTTCAGGCAGTGCAGTGGCCAGAAAAGTCCAGAAACAGGCCTGAAAAAGAGTAAAGCAATGGGAGTTCTGCTCAATAAACCAGAAGGGGGAAAAAACCCTTTAGAAAAAGGTATGCTTCATATGATTTTTTGGGGTTTTCTGAGTGCTTTACAACTTCCAGAGACATTAACACTGTATTAATTTTCCCACATGGAATTCTACCTTCTACATTCATGTTAATTTAAACCCAATGAATTTTGTCAAGTTAATGAGGCCCTTAATGTATTGTACAAATGCATATTAACTATTGTGTGTAAGAAATAATTCAGAAAAGAAAAAGAAAATTAAGAAAATGTTCTGTGATTATATGAGTTAAATAAAAACTTATCCAGCCGCAAAACTATTTTTTCCCGGCTATATTATGATGGTTAGGACATTTCAGAGATTAAATAAAAACTGTTATGAACAGACATCTAAATATGTGGTCCATAAAAACATTGTTTCAGTACAATTTCTTCAGTCAAGTTCAGATTGAATTCAGCTACTGCCATGACAATTTCTCCTGCTCTGCTCATATCTTTCTAATTCAAGATAATACAATACTGGGTGAGAAGGAATTGGGACATCCTGTTCCCTTTAGAATCAGAGGAGGCAATGAGACATGGGGAGTTTCTTAATTCCATGCAAATTAGATGCCACAGAGAGAAGTAGGTAACCCAGACAGAGTTCCTGTATGGAACAGGTCCTTACCTCTCCCTTCAGAGATTCAAATTAAGCTACTGTTGAGAACAATCACTATCTCTGCCACCCATGCCTGGAAGATTTCTTTGATCATGAAGAAATGATAGGGAAGAAAGACTTGCAATTCTGAAAATAAACCACCTTATTTCAGTTTCAAAATAATTTCACAAGTGGTACCTGCACTTGGTCCTTATGGCACACCTCATAATAGCAGATCAGCTTTGCAGCTCAGCAGCAGTGAAATATTCAGTCAATTCAGTACTGAAAGGGTGCTTGGAAATTTCTCATTTGCCATCCCATTGAAGCTCACACCTTCCCTACTTTTAATATAAACTATTGGCAGACTCATATAAGAAAATTACCACACTGATTCAAATTCAACTTGTAGTTTGAGAATTATTTCACTTTCACTTAGGAGTTTTCTCAGGAAGAAAGGAATGCAAGACCAATGACATTGAACCCACACTGTGTTAGACACATTAAAAGCAAACAAGATAAAACCATACAGCTAAACCCAAAAATGTGATCGTTTTCTTTTAACATGAATTTATTAATGAAACTTGCAAAATAAGACTGCTAGAATTCTATTCTGACCCTCAGCAAAATGATGATGATAGCATGAACTACAGCAGGTTGGCACAAGGTAAAAATCCCAGCTGTATCTCCACTGAAGTGGCCATTTCCCATCCCTTCTTCTCACTGGCATACATTTACAAATTCAAGTAACAGAAAAGGTAAAACTAAGGCTTGATTGAGGAGCTCTTTAAGATGGTCTTGTCTGGTTGCCAATAAATGCACATAAAAAATGTCTCTACTCATATCCATGCAAAAGTTTTGCAGTAAATGGTAAATAGGCCAATATCACTTTAAACAAATAGAACACCATGACCTGTCCTAATTCTTTTTTCTAAGAACCATCATTGTACCTTTTCCATTCATTACAGATAGTAGCTTTGGCAGCCTGAGCGCAATCAAACAATGTTAAAGAAAATACTCATAAAATGACACTATCTCAGAAAATGGTAAATTTCATCTGCCTTTTGCAGAAAGAAGTTAAGTATTTTATGTGGCAAAAGTCAATGATGTTAAAAACTGGCAGCAAAGTAAACTATTCTTGTTTAAAATTGTAAGCTACGATATGCTCATTTTGAAAATACAAATTAATATACTGTTTGAATATAAAAAAAATCAGTGAGGAATGGAGACATAATAAACAACAGGAGACCAAAAGCCAATTCAAGGGCAGAGAAAGAAGAGCACAAACAAAGATCTGCATTTCTGCTGTGTCTCTGAGCAACAGCACTCCAGAAAAGCAGGTCAGCTCACCAGGTGGTAGACTGTGCAACTGTTTGATGCTGAACCCTCCTGAGGATGCTCTTTCTGTGTAACACACATGTCCAAGGAACAGTAGTGTGTCGAAGCAGCTAAAGCATCACAAAAATTTTTTTCTTTAATGGGAGGACAAAATTAGCCAATCTTTCTGGGACATTTTCTCAAAAAAATCGACTCCTGTTACATTACAAAACACCAAAAACTGATCCATCTTTGAACACACATTCCTGTGAATTTCACTGCTTTCTCATTGGAAATGTGAAAAAATTTCCCTCAATATTTCACCTTCACTTAAACCTTTTCAAATAGCATATACAAAACCAGCATCTAAGCCTCTGAAATATTTCCAGATGTTTTTCTTCCATCACTTAATTTTTTTGCTCTACTTTCTAAGGTTTCTACTTCTATGTTCAGGTCCCATAATTCACACTCTTCTCATCTCAATTTCATACTCTGGGTATTCTTTTGAGAGTGCTTAATATCATGACACAATTTTTTTAGGTATTTCTCCCCCAAAACTGATCATGTACTCTCGCACATTGTCTTCTGGTTGTGTAATTTCTAAACCAGAATAACAGATTCCTCTACCATCTTCCCACTCAAATCCATTTACTCATAAAAAATTAATCCTATGGAGGGAAAAAAAAAAAAACAAAAACAACTAAAAATAAACCACAAAACAAGAAAACCAAGCCAAACCCCAAATGATGACAGTTTAGTGACAGAGAGGTTTTTTCTTTTCCTCATAGAATAAAAACCAAAAATATGGTATCAAAAAGGTATATTTCTAGACTTTCTTGTTATCAGATTTAATATATCTTTCTGTGCTTTGGCTAAATCAACAAAATTGGTTTAAGCATAGGAACAGAACTTGCACAATTTAATCCACAACTTTATGTAACTATTATAGGTATAATAGTTAGATATACTTTTTCTAAAGCCCCCTTTTACCTTATTTCAGGGTAGTAAGTGCATCTACCCATTAAAATTCCCGACTCCAGCTATTGTGTAAATGCACAGAGTTGGCCTGCCTTTTGCATCTCTGTTTAAATAATCCCAGATGACCTCCAGTTTTACTGTAAGTTAAATATTTATTTGTGCAGGCATTTACACATTCACACAAAATAAGAAACAGAGAACAAGGCAATCTTATCATGCTCTGCTGTGCTATGCTATGCTGTAAAATAATAAATGTAAAAAACATAATATAAACAATTTCCAAAAGTTGTTTTATTGAAAATCAGAGCATTTTGCCCTCATTTCCTTTCCAGCTTAAATTTATTCATGGATAGTTTGTTCCCACTTGTTCCTGAGCCAATACTATTCTTTAACCTAAACACTTCCTTCCTGTCTCCGGCTTTACCATCCTGATGTATATAAAGACAGCAATCTTACCCCTGCTCTGCTTTTGTTCTGCTAAAATTCTAAGCTCTTTCAGCATCCTTTCATGAAATAGACTCTTCCTTCCCCTGAGCATCATAACAGCCCGTTTCTTGCACTTTTTAAAATTCATCTCTCCTGACTATGAATGAGAAATTCAACAATATTCCAGATCAGGTCTCACCCAAGCCTGCCACAGTCACATTAATATTCTCCCTTCCTCTGCTGGAAATGTCTCCCCTGACATATCCCAGTCTTTTACTAGCTTTTTTTCACCATCACTTCACAATGGCAGCACACAAATTATCCTGTGATTGATGAATGAACTCAGATACACTTCCTTCCCATGGCATCCCATTGATAAGCTCTAAGATTATTACAAGAGCTTTGTTTGATTTCGTTTATTAGGCTTTAATAATTAAAATCCTTTGTACTTCATAATTTTATATGCTATTCTATTTACATTACATCAATCCTAATGCCAATTATGTCTGAGTAACATCCTTTTAATTCTCCACATTAACAGTACCTGCCATTTTCAAATATTCAACACACCTTATCAGAACATTTCTAATTTTTGAGTAAAGTTTATTAATCACAACAAGAAAAGATGTGCATCTTGAAAATGATTCTTTAATACTTTCACTCTTAACACTTAAGCTGAAGACTTCTTGATTCAGCTTTACCCATTTCTTTATTTATTGTTAGCTGTACTCACTTAAAGTCTTTTATATTGATTTCAATTTTTCCTAGCCAATCGCCATATGGAATTACTGTGAGCTTTATTAAAAGCTGAATTTTGTAATGATCCTGATCAATTAGATCTTTTAAGATCGTTCTGTTACAAAACCCAATTATCGTTTGAAAAATAAATAGGTATCATTTCAGTCTAGCCTAATCTCCTTTTTCTCTGAAACCTGTTCTTTATTATCCCATTTCATGTTTTTCTCATTTTCTTCCTTCAAAGCTTCCAGCTGCCCAAATCAGTCCATTACCTCTTCCACAATCCTGGCATGTATTCACTTACCATACAATATCTTTCTCCTGCACCCTTCAGCTCGCCCTCTCCCTCTATCTTTCTGATTTTACTAATGCCCCAAATCCTTACCACCAGATTTGTGACTTAGAATCACTTATTTAAAAATTATCTGTCCCCAAAATAATTTTATCTTGAATTCAGTTAAATATTATTGTATTTCTGCTCTCTTATTTCCTACAGCATGCAGGCAGAATAACCCCTGCAACAAAAAATTTTGACCAGCCATTCACTTTATATTGAGATTTATTAGATAGGCTCTGTCCCCTCCCTGTCCTTATCACACATCAAAACCGTACTTCTACCTTCATTCTCCTCCTCTTTATTTGTTTTTTCTTCTGTAGAACATTATCACAGCTCTTAGCTGGTATATTTTGCTATTAAAATATTAAGAACTTTTGCAACAGAATAAATTTGCAGCCAAATGAAATTTCTCTTTCTACATGAAATTTCCAGTCCTTGCTGCTGACTCTGAGTGCAAGGGATAAACTGAGCACTCAGATGTATTTATTGTTTGTAAACTAAATTCATACTCTGTGTAAGATGTGAAGAATGCTAGTATCACATACATCTGTAATCGCTAAATAGTGGAACAGGATTTTCAAGGTGATTTTCACATAAGAGCTTTTCAGACCAAGTTGTTCCCTACTCCCTACCTAAAGGAGCAGTGGAGTCAGCGCAGGAATGCAGTCAAAAGGACTTTTTATCCATAATGCACCATAGTACGAAAAAACACTTGCTGGTTTCCATCCTGCAACAACATTCAGGTAGTTTGTTTCAATTAACTCCTTATTGTTCAGCTTAAGAAACATAAAAATACTTGTTAACTCTCTCCTCTCCTTTGTGGACAGAAGGTGAGGGGATGAAGCTGGGTGGAGAAGCCAAAAGTGCCTAGATATAATTTTATATAATATACATTTCAGATATAACTCCATCCAGTCATCCTCCGTGTGACAGATGGCAAATGTTAGGCTTGCTTCTGGATTTCTTATGGAAGGTGTGAGCAGATACTGAATACCCCCAAGCCCCACAAATTAACAGAAAGTTCTTTTGTGCTGTTCCAATGGAGAACAGTGTTCAAACACTGCAGTCCTCTGAGATGGGCTGTATTTACAGAAGTCTGCACAACTGCTCAGAGTGCCACTGTTTAAAAATTTACACCAGCCTCCACTCGTACCTCAGCAAACCCACATTTTAGAAATTAATGAAAAAAATAATAAAAGCTCCAGTTTTCCTATGCTAGCCTTGAGGGCCACATATATTAATAGCTGCTACAACCTTTTTTTTTTTTTTTTTGTGAGATGTTGAATTATTTGGACATGCTGTAAAGTTATCTGGCACTCTGTGACCTAATAGAAAAGCAAACCTGAAGAATTTACTATTATACAACAGTAACCTGGAGAGATAAATACTCTGCTGAGAGGGAAATGTAAGCTGCAGAAAATTAATAATAGCCATTTCTCTATGAAAGAAGTGACCTACTCCCAGCTAAAATTTCTTTCTCTCTTGTCTAGCATTTCACAGTCTCCCTTATCTCCTTCCAGCATGGAGCTACATATTTCTGCTTTCTCAGCTTGTATGCAGAGGCCTTTAACCCTTTAAATGTGGCATACCAAAACAGACCAGAAAGGGGTCTTTTGGAAAAGATGACATCTCACAAGTCAATAGATTGAATGGTGCATTTCTTTTTTTCCTATTCTGTTACTCTCTTGACCCAAAAATTGATGTGTTATATATCTGTAGGGAAGATAGTAAAACAACTATGGGACATAATTACGTGTATAGGAAGAAATATGGCATAGACATGTGGAATACCACAAAAGATGGGAGAAGAAAAGCAAAGAATGAGAAAGTACTTCACTGCATTTAGAGCCTTTGGTGTACAAACAATTTGTTTCGGGATGTCACAATTTTGTGTCTGGCCTAGATAGGTCAGATCAAGGTGTAAACTAGTTCTTTATGGCTATGAACACCTCTTTTTATTTATTTATATTTTTTTCGGCAGAAATATTTAAATCTGTATCAGCATTCACAGATAGATTTCTAGAAAATCACAGAAGTGCTGAATGTGTATCAGGAAAACCAAAAGCAAGATATTTTCAGAAAGATTGCTATGCCTAACACCATTATCTCTTAAAAAGAAAATAAAAATTAATTTTTAAAATTGTAGTGTCAATCCACCTTTCTTCCTTTCTCGTTTCTCCTGCTGATTGTTTCCTTTCACTATCTCACCACTTCATCTTGGGTCATGTGTATTACCACTCTCATCCAAATGCTGTGCAAAGCCAGAGGCAATACAAGGGAAGTGGCAGAGGTCCATCTTTTAATTTTTTGTTTTTGCCTTTATGGAACATCATCATCTTGATAAAGCCTGCAGTATGGAGATCAGCAGTGAACTTAGAACCCACTTGGGTCCTCCCTTCCTTTTGTTAGTGTCCCACTGGCTGGGGACTGGCATCTGTCTTGGCTTGCAAAGCAGGATGTAACCAGAAGTATGTATTCTATCACCATCTGTTAAAACCAAGTAGGGCAGTGCTATTTATCTTCTCCACTACCCATCCTTCCTCCAGGAAGATATAATCTGTTAATGGGCCATTGAGTCCCACTGCATGACTGATAAAATCACATCATCCCATTGCGAGATGCTCCAGCCAGGGGGAGGAGCCAAACATTTCCTACCTATATAAAATCTAAGATTTGGAACATCAGGGCAGCCTTTTCCTACTGAATTACAGAGGAAAACCAGACCTTCTCATATCGTCACTGGACCTTTGGAGGAAAGGTCCCTTCTACAGGGATCAAAAAGTCACCCTTCCACAGGATCATTGCTTCAACAGAACCACATCTGTCACTCCAGGAGGACTGCAGCCACCATTTAATCAGACTGCTACCAACACCCTGACCAATAGGGTGTCAGGTTGTATTCTGACTCTGCCAGCGTTTTGGTTCTTTTTTTTCCCCTTTTATATTACTGTACTTTTAATTTTTCCTAGTAAAGAACTGTTATTCCTATTCCCATATCTTTGCCTGAGAGGCCTTTAGTTTCAAAATTGTAATACTTTGGAGGGAGAGGGTTTACATTTTCCATTTCAAGAGAGGTTCCTGCCTTTCTTAGCAGACACCTATCTTTCAAACCAAAACAGCATCTCAGGAGTCAGTTACTGAGAATGGTTTCCCACCACTGAAAAGTATGATGTCTTGAATGAAATGTGATATGATCAGCTTGGGATAAAGCAGTCACGAATACAAAGAGAGATAGAACTGCATGAAAATGTTTTTCATTATCTTGTAAGTGAGCACATTATTTAGGCATTCCCTAAGATCAGTAATCTTGAGCAGCAGTTTGCCTGCAGCTTTAGTGATCATCCTGTGATCCTGATAAGTCACAGATTAGTGAGAACTGAGTTCTTGCTCTTCCTAGGTGGCAGGTTCATGTGATATTATCTTGCAAAACATACTTATATTTTGTACTTCTTATTCACCTTTCTACCAAAATGAATATAATTTTTAGTTCATCACTGTAGCATTGTGAGACTAGGATTTTTGCTTTGAAGATCTGAAGTGTTCGGGTATATCTACATATGAAAGAATGAGATATTACACTAAAAAATATATCTAGTCATTAAAAATGAAAAAAAAAAAGGAGAAGTTTCTGTTTCAGTAGAAGCGCACATGAAAATGGAGGATGTGTCCACATTCAGAAAGACAAAAGTACAGTCAGAGGTTATGGCAGTCTATCCTCAGCCACACTTTCTGGGAGATATGGGAAAAGGTTATAGATATCTGGATATTTCATTAAAGACATATTTATGAAGAAATTTTAGAAGGCTTTATGTTGTCCTTTAAAACAAGGTGAAATCTCATCTTTACAGACAAAAATCAAAGTATTTTTCATGATTTAAAAAGAGCAGGAACAAAATCTTCTGGAGTAAATTGTGAGGTTAAAAGGCATTATCTCCATGAAGACACACACTTCTGTAATTCTGTACTTTCAGGGTCAAATCTGATGTTTGAAAGATATGCAGAAGACATAATAATGTTATCTATTTCAAGTCTAAGCAGGAAGAATTTAATTTCTAAGAAGCCTGAAGAATGCTTTGGAGGATCGGGTGAAAGGTCACAGTTATCTTACGTTTTCCTACGCTTACTATGGATAAGACAGAGATTTAAAAATAATCATAATGTCCATCTACACTTTCTCTCTAGTGTTAATGGGGCCATTGATCCTTAAAATAATTGAACTGGACTTCACAGAAATCAGAAATATTGTCATTTGGGTCAGTAGCAGTACTCTTACCTTTTATTCTGAATGTCACAGTGTTTATAAATCAGCATCTTGCCTCACATGGAAATGTGAGGTAATGCAGTTATTTGAAAATGGATAAAAAACTGGAAAATCAGTCTCTTTATATGGGATAGTCATAGCTTTATGCTAGCAAGCAGAGATTTCTGGCATTACAAAAAGATTGTTTATTTCATCTGACATGCCCTAGTGAGGATTTAGCAATATGCAGGGTTGACAAACATCCCAGATATTTTGGAAGCCATGGTGGAAGGCAAGATCCATGGGAGATCAGAGCACATATTTGCTCACTGAATGGCAGGTGTGTCCCCAATCAAACTGAATTTACAAAGGCACCCCCTTGGAAAGAAAATTTGCTTCAGACATATGTTTTTAGTTCCTTGTGGATAGCATGCAGAACATGAGAATAGCTGTGAATGGATCTTCACTGTGTGATTTTGTTTTGAATTAATACTGCTTTTCTCTCTGTATTCAGCCAGCCACAGCAGGCAGGGAAGTTGGTTTCCTTTATTCAGTTCAGAACTGAAAAACGAGATTTAATTTTTATTTCTGAGAAGTGTTGCTGCAGAGAAGACTTAGGTTAAGGATAAAACATCAAGAGGGAGGGCAGAATGCCATTGTGTAAGATCTATAAATGCACATTGCGTTTATATATATATCACAAATGCAATTAGACTAGGAAGTGCTGTGCTACTGTTATCTTCATGGAACAAATGTTACTAAAAATTTCTCTGATGTATCCCCTATCAGATGCCACAGCAGCTATTTTTCCAAAGTACAAAACTGGCTTTAAAAGCTGTTACAATAATTTTAAATTTTCTGGTGAAGATCCTTCACTATAACTACAGCTTGCAGTGGCTCCTATCAAAAATGAAATTAATCCTTCCAGGGAGGGTGGATGAGTTGTTAGTGATGTGAAAAGGTGTGAAAAACCTGTTTTGAGGAAATTCGTTTAACAAAATCTACAGTGAGTTTGATAGGCTCCCAGTGGCATTTGGCTTCCAATGATCTTCAGAGGTCCCCTGTGCCAGTACAGCTCCTGTTCCTGTTTCGTTCTGGGAGGAATCAGTTGCCAATAACCTGCTTTTGAAAAACAGCCATCACATCATGTGATGTGTTAGACACCAGGTACTGACCTACTACTCACTTCATCTGTAAGGATCCACCCCAACCACCTCTGTGTATGACCTGCCTTATCACAACAGCAATAGTCTAACATGACTCACTGAATTAAACAATGTTTAATTCACTGAATTAAACAATCCCTAAGAATACATCAGACATAATATACCAAGGCATTTTACGTGTGTTAAGAACACACTGAGCCTTTAGTGTTATAAATTAAATTAACTGAATTGAATTATTATGAATGGGGAATAAAATCTTAACTTGCTAAACCTAAAATGGATGCAGCAGGATCAAACAATTAGAGCAATTGATGGCAATACCATGTAAATAGGGCATCAAAGATAGACTGCTGAAACAGTCCATGGAGCTCAGCATTCAAGTACAGCAGGATTGTTTTATTTTATTCCAATCCAGGGAATCAAAAAGGCAAGGAAAAATAAACCAAAATACAATATCCAGACAAAAAATAGGCTGCTAAAGAGAAAAATGCTATGAGAAAAAACAAAACAAAACAAACAAACAAAAAAAAAACCCACCAAAGTTTCTCTTGCAAAGCAGCACTACACTGCTTTTTCCCAAGGATTTAACCTGTAACAAGAATATATTTGTGCACTCTAATAAAATATAATTCTTTGTGAAGATATTTTTTTAACTCATAACTTCCATCTCTGAGGAATGTTACAGACACCAGTGAATATTTTTGACTGTTTATTTCCTGATTTGCTGCATATTCCCTAAAAATGTATGTCTTTCTTGATCTGGGTAGGAATCGGTTGTAGTGTCCATAACCTAGGATTTTCAGAGTCTTAAACTGTTACTAAACCTGACTCCTTTGAACTGAGTGGCAGAACTGTCTCTATTGTTAGCAAAAACATAATTAAAACAATATTGTGTGGAAGTTTTCTTTAATATTTTTTTCTTTTGATTTGCCTATTTCTTGTTTGTCTGAGATTCTACCATTTTTGGCTTAGAAACATTTTGAATAATAATAACAGAGTCATCTGAGTATAGACAAGTATTCATTTCATGAAAATACAGTAAAATAGAACTTCCACATAATGAAGTGTTTCTCTTATTTAAGGCTGTTTACTATGCAGTCAAATATGAATTTGTATGACATGTCATAAAGAAAATCTTTTTTTTAACTAATGCATGGCATTCTGCTTCTATATGAAGTCCAGTTTAGAATAAGTAAAATGAAAATTCTTGTCTGTAGTAGGTGTTTTAGTCACTTGAATTGAAAGATTGAAACTTCACTTTCAGAGGGACAATGTAGAGTACTTATAGGTAACTTTTTTCTGTTTCTGCTTAAAAATTAATTTATACAAATTTCAAAGTTATCCAAAGCTCCCTCTTTGGGAACTGGGCTTGCAGTAGGATTGGTTCAAACCACAAATGTACAGTAAGTGAACAAACCTCTGCTGCAGTGAAATTTGTGCAGTTAAAGGAGAGCCTGAAAGCACCATCTCAAAGTGACCAACAGGGCCAAGACGAAGGGTTTAGACTACCCTGGTAAAACAATTGCAAGATCTATCTGGATTTTGTACACTCAAGGCAAATATATCCTCCAAATTCTTCTATCATATCTGCTATCTTGGAATTATTATTATTTATAAAAGGTCTTGTGTTTATCCCTTTGCTGTAGTGGGATATTTGTGAAATATCTTTTATTTCTTCTTGCAGAGGAAAAAGAAAAGTATTTCATGCCACTTCTGCACTAGAACATGTCTCTTTCATTTTTCAATTATTTTTTCATCAGCTTTTTCCTGAGACTTGCTTCCCTATTAAAGAGAGTTGAATTCTCTTCTGCTAGAGACATTCTGCTCTATGCTTGTGTTTATTTAGCCTAGAGCACCACAATCAATACTTTCACCTATGTGATGTAGATGGCAGACAACCACTTATGTGATGAACCAAGGAAACAAGAAGTTCCTAGGAAGACAACTGCAGGATTTGTCTGGACTGTTTTGATGATCCTTTTGCAGCTGCTTAGTTTCTTTGAGCTAAAGTTTTCCGTTAGTAGGTTTATTTGACAAATGAGAAATAAATTTAGTAACATGATATTATATCATGATAGTCTTTCTGGAGCCTGTGAAGGAGCATATACCTTTTAGTGACCTTTCTATAATAAAATATTTTCTGTTGGTGTAGTGAGATTTCATTGGGCTGGGCTTGACTTACCCTTAAGGTTTGAACACTGCAATTTCTGCATGTGACAGCACATAAAATTTAACCTGGGCAGGCTTAAGAGTTGAGCAGAGGGAAAGCTAATGCAGTTCAATAAAGGTAAATGAGTGGTCCTCTACCTGGAGAAGAATAACCCCAGGCACCAGCACAGGCTGGGGGTGACCTGCTGGAAAGCAGCTCTGCAGAGAAGGACCTGAAGGTGCTGGTGGACACCAGGCTGTCCTTGAGCCAGCAGAGTCCTCCTGGTGGCCAAGAAGGCCAGTGGTGTCCTGGGGTGCATTAGGAAGAGCAGTGCCAGCAGGTCAAGGGAGGTGATCCTGCCCCTCTGCCCAGCCCTGGTGAGGCACATCTGGACTGCTGTGTCCAGGTCTGGGCTCCCCAGTACATGGAATTCCTAGAGCAGGTCTTGTGGACAGTGAAAAAGATGATGAGGGGTCTGGAGCATCTCCCTTACAAGGACAGGCTGAGGATGCTGGGCCTGTTCAGCCTCAAGAAGAGACACTTGTATACCAATGTATACAAGTATCTGAAGGGAAGCTGCCAAGAGGATGGATCAGGCTCCTTTCAGTGGTGCCAAGCAATTGGGACAAGAGGGAATGAGCAGAAAGTGATGCACAGAAGTTCCACCTGAACTTGAGGAAAAACCTTTTTACTCTGTGGGTGACGAGCACTGGAATAGATTGCCCGGAGAGGTTGTGGAGTCTCCCTCACTGGATATAATCAATAATCATCTGGACTCAATCCCGTGCCACGTGCTCAAGGATAGCCCTGCTTGAGCAGGGAGGTTGGACCAGATGACCCACTGTGGTCCCTTCCAACCTGACCCATCCTGTGATTCTGTGAGCTTGCTTGTCCAATACCTGTATTGATCAGGAGAGCCAACATGTCCTAAATTGTAACCACCAACAGATTCTTTACTCTCTGACAGCATTTTTTTTGTTCAAGCTGGAGACAAAATTAAATTGAAAAGGCTGAAGGTAACCTAGCAAGGAAAACAAACAAAATGGAACATTTATTTTATAAGAACATATGCAAGCACTTTTTAAGTCTTCTGTTATCAAAAATATTACTATAAATAGAAACAGACACCCCTTGTAATACAGGTTTCACAGACAGGACAGATGTATCTTCTGGTCCCTGCACTTGAAAAAGGAAATACATATCCAACATCCATTAGCACTTTTCTGCAGGCTATCCATATCATTTTAGCAGGAAAAAAAACCACCAAAAAGAACAAAACCCCCAAACAAACAAACAAAACCACCCAAAACCAACCAAATAACCCCAACAACAAAACAAAAACACCACCAGCACCAAAAAACTGGGCTAGAATAATATCCTGTGGTTTTTTATGGCAAATTTCACTAGCCTCACTCAAAAGAGTAAAGCATGGTAGAAAGTATTTTCAAAGACTAGGATCTTTTCTCTTGCAGAGAGTATTTAGAAGAAGTGATAGAGATCTAACAGTGACAAAATTTGCCATCAATGGAGAATATTTCTTCTCAGGCACCTCTGATCCTTGTTTCTGTCTGACTGACTGCTCTGCACTCCCAAAAATCATTTTCTATGATCATTACTCAAAAGCAAGCAAATTCATATCAAACATTAGGACTAAATATATCTCTCACAATGCATCAAACTACATTGTCTCTCCCACTTGGAGCGATTTTTAACACTGTGCCTGCAATTTAAAAAATATAGACTGGGTATGCCCCATAAACCTGCAAGTACTATTCTCTTCATCAGAAAGCTATAAAGTATTTCATCTAAAAGCTCCTATCAAAACAATAAGCATTAATTTATTCACCTTTAAAAATTCTATCTTCCTTCATTGCTAATAATGCATTATTATTGGTGGTGGTCACCTTAGTTGGAGATATTTTGCAGCCTTCTTTTGTAACGTTTCATCCACCATATGGAGAGATTGCTTCTTGATTCTGAGATGTTTCCCTTAAAATGCTAGCAGCAGCAATCCATCCCTCTAGAGATTCTGGGAAACTTTTGACATCACTTTCCCCTATTCCTGTTTCTGCAAACTCTGAAAATCCTGTGTCTGAATAAAATGCTGAAGTAATATTTGTGATGCTGCAACCACATACTCTGCTACCCTTTTATAAATGTGACAGCTAAATTATTCCATTTATTATAAACATATCTCACACTTGGTTCAAAATTTTCACAAAGCAGTTTTCATTCTCAAAAAAATGGGCAGACCTACTCACTAGTATCTGGCAAATAACAGAGGAAGAAATTCAAGCAGGCGTGGAATAGTGTGTAAAAGTAATATGTCTTGCTCCTAATTAAGCTATGGCTATTTTCAATCATTTACTTAATAGTAGTATATGCATTCATTTGTAATTTGCCTGCTTTCAAGAGAGATAATATCTGCACACACTGACTTTCTAGTTTGCCAGTTCCACTGCAGACCCACATGTCTGATCTCAACAGATACAATACCTACACAGCAGATGTTTCAGCATTTTTGACATTTCAAGGAAAAATATTTTGTTTCTGTAATGCACACCACCTTTTTCCAAAGTTGTGTTAGGTAAAATCAAACCCTTCTTTGAGAGGAAAGGCTCAGAGCTCTTGTGGTGGGTTGACCCTCGCTGGCTGTCAGGTGCCCACCAAACCACTCCCTTACACCCCTTCCTCAACAGAACAAGGGGAGAAAATTGAATTAAAAGAACTTATGGGCTGAGATAAGAACAGAAGCATCACCCACTAATTATCATCAAAGGCAAAAAAAGCATATTCTTCCTTCTTCCTCTTTTTCCCAGGCTCAACTTCACTCCTTCATTTCTGACACTTCTGGCTCTTCCCCACCCCTGCAGCTTCCTTCAGGCACCTCCACCTGTTCTGGTGTTTTCTGGGGAGCAGATTATCATCTCTAATTCAATTTTTTATTAATATATGCAATTTTGGAATTTTCTTCCAGAAAAGCATTTGATTCCACACAAAAAAGAAATTTTTTGTCTGTACAAAATAGTACTTTTGTGTTTTTAAGTACTTGCACTTTGAATTCAATATAATAGAATAGGGGATGTAACTATAACTATATATACAATATATGTTTTCTTAATTCCCCTCTTTATGTTTAATTTTTCTGCAGTTCTGACACAGATATTTTTCATTTATTTTTCTCACAGTTCCATCTTCATTATCATTTCAATAACTGCTTTCAACCCAATGTGTGTTCGTATACCTGTTTAACCAAGCTCTTTTCAGAATTTGAATTACAAGCAGTTATTTTCTTCCTGCTTTTTTCACCATGTAAGTATTTCAAGCGTATTAACCAATTTAACTTCACAGAATGCCTGTGAGTTTAGATTGTAGGATCAACTTCATTTCATAGCCGAAGAGCAAAACTGCTAAAATTACTCTTTTCATCTATTGTGAACGCTTTGATTTTGAAAGTAGATATCAGGGATCCTCTTTTTCAGCTATTTGACCAATTCACTTAGTTTAACAGAAAAGTAAGTGCACTATACCCTTGGAATTCAGAGCAGCGTCTGTAAGCAACCTCAGAAGAGATCACACAAAGCAAAGCCTTTCCCATCCTGAACTCCGTGTGCTTAGCGCCTCAAGCATCCAGACACATCTCTGCAGACTATGGCTCAGTATATTTCAGTCAACATCTTCTTTTCCAGACTCTGAGCTCTACAAGCCCATCTTTGAAGCTGTGTTATCTCCAGAATGACAGTATTTCCTTCTATATATTCATCTGCTGTTTCCTTGCAACACCTTGTCTTCAGATCTCTGCTTTCCTCCTCATCAGTCTTGCCCTATGGTATTAGGATATTCAGTACAGCTAAGCCCTGGTGTATTTATAAAAGTTTTAGGAAAAGGTTTGGACAGGAATCATTATGAGTTTGGGAATAAAGAGGTTGCAAGGTGAAACTGAAATATGCAATTACAACATATTTAAGGACATGCTAGGCAAAACGTACTTCCTGGGATACTTTCAAGTCAAAAAGCTTTTGACCACATATTTCCATGTCATGTTCACTTCACAGCATCAGAGCTGGAATTCTTCCTTTATTCTGCTTCCTCCCAGCTCAGGTACAGATGGAGTTCCTGCTTTATTTCAACTTGGATGACTTTTCTGTGACATTAATACCTCTGCTATTCATTATCCTTTCCAAGTTTCACTTACTGTCCCTATTCAGAAAGGGAATATTGCTATTTCAGTATAAGTTTCCTCTTCTATGTGAAAATCAATACACAATCTTAAAATCTTGTAAGGTCCCACATATCATGAAAAGAATGTGAAAAAAATTGTGCATCAGCTAATTTAAATCTAAAATCTCCAATATATCACATGTTTCCTATCAAAACCAATTTCAGACATAGAAATAAAACTTTATCCAGACAAGCCACTGAAAACTTTGTCCTCTCTGATCTCTTCCCCTCATTCTTCAGACACATATTTTTGAACATGATAAATGGAACCTCTATTCAGTCCTGGTGATAAAATATCTTTATCAAAGAACTGAGAGAGATGGTGTGTTTTGTCTTACATTTCACAGTTTTGAATGCTATATGAAACCTGGTCATATTCTCTTTCATGCTTTACTCTCCATGGCTCCAAGGAGAAACTCCTGCAGAAATTCCTTCAAGTATTCAATTTCATGCTGGAAGGAAAAAAATATTACTCAGTGTAAACTAGTTTCAGGGACCTCTTGCAATATTTAAAGAAATATCTATTTCCATCTATCCCAGAAGGGACTTTTGAAAAAATTTCTGCTTTTTTAGTCTTAAATCTTTCTTATGCTGGTAATCTACCCAGAGTAATCCTCAGCCAAATAAGGCTCCATATAATATAACAGATTCCAAGTTTTAGCTGCAAAACTGCAGTAGATCTTAAAAATAGTGGTTCTGATTTTTTAAAACATAATTTTAAAAGTACGGCTTCTTTTCTCCCACTTGTTTTTATTTAAAGAAACTCTCCAGTGGTGTTACCTGACATTTAAGGAAGATACAAATCTATATGGCCTAAAGCTACTGTCATGGTGCAGAAAATTCCATCCCAAGTGATTAAAGTTTCAACACAAATGATAAAAGATAATGGGAAGTGTCTGGTAACCTAGCTAAATATATGTCCAATTACAGACAGTGATGATGACTTTTCTTGTAATATGCCTACATTTTTCACTAAAAGAGTACACTTTTTTTGCTTCATTCCTCTTCAGCTATTGCTATGTCTTATCACATCTACTTTTTTGTAAGCTTTTTTTTTCATCATCTTCATTTCCCCAGTCTTTGATGATCATATGGCAGGACCTGAGTTTCCTGTATGGTGAATTCCTGATAGTGGAGTGGTCATGAAATGAAACTAAGATGATTGATCACTCTCAAGAAACATTGATCCTTGACTTTAACATTATATCCTTAATGTTTTCCTGAATATATTAAATAATTTTAGTTTATAACTTAGCTGTTTAAAGTGTTATAAGTATAAAGTGCCTAATCTCATTGATGTTCATTTGGAAAACTTCTGAATCACATACTTTATGGTGACTGATAACCTACCCTTGGCTCTACATTAATCCCAAGGAAGGAAGCAGCCAGACCATTTCACTGACAGCCAGCATGTCCCTTGAATATCTACTGAGCTCTGAGCTAACTAGCACAATACTCACTATTTCATATGCCTTGGACTTAGGATTCTGAAATTTCTTTCATTCGTTGGTGATATACATGTTTTATGGTTACTGTTATATTTAACAGTATAGATATTTAACAGTATAGAGAAGCTGTTGACAATGATTACAGAAAAATTCTCATGGATTTTTCAAACACAATTTTCTCTCATTTCAATGAAGTTACAGCATCAATCTTAGGAAGAACTGAAAGCAGTTGTGTTTTCACAACTTTATCTCTGATTCCATAGTTTTATATCTCTCTGGACATTTATTCCTACTTGCTGCAATGCAATGCAAATGTAATGAACCAATTTTAACCTCCTTTGCTAGCAAATTTTCTCTTTCCACGTTATATTATCAAACTATACTCTCCATCCTATCTTGAATCTTCAGAGTTTTGAAAGCTGCATTCACAGACAACACCCATTCAACTTTCTTTTCTTCTTTCCAGTAAGTTCATACTGAACAGGATTTTTTATAAAGCCTGTCTTGTACAAAGAATTATGTTTGCTATTTCCAAACATTTTGGCCAGCTATGTTATCTAGCCTCTCTTTCTGTCTAGTTCTTTTTTTGTCTGGCTGAGCTGAATTCTATTAGATTCAGTTAACGTGCACTATCAAAGAAAAAGTTCTCTATGACTCAATATCACACTCTTGACTCTAAAAGTTAAACATTTCTTCAACTCTCAGAAATATTTTCCCCATTTTCACTCAAAATCCCTATCACCAAATATTCCTTAAGTCAACAGTGTGTCTTAGCACATAGGCTTTTGTTCCGAGGGGTCACATAATTGTCATTCTCTGAATCTTTGCCTTTCAGAGAAACTGGGATTCTGTAACTGGCTTCAGGAATGCATATTAGAGTGGTCAGCTTTCGAAGCCACTTAAGGTAGTCCACATGCTGAAATTCTATGCAGAAGTTTTTAAAACTTTTTACTTATAAAAGAATGTGTTGAGATGCTTGTGAATCTGCTCACCATGAATGAGACTTATTAGAGTAATTTAGCAACACTGGAAAATGTTGCACCTATTTTCTATAAACTGATGAGAAACAAATGAGAAACAAGGATGAAGAAACAGTTTGCAGAGAAATTTGCTGCAGTGCCAGAAAATGGAATACACCTTCTACCACAGAAAAAATTTTGTCTTCTAAGAGACATGTAAAAATTCAACACATATATAATACTTAACTCTATATGTGCTATTATGTCTAGAATAGCTAAAGCCCCTAAGCTCATGCAAAGCCGTATGTGTCTTGACAGTATTATGTTTGAGAAAAAATTTAAGATTCCTTCACATATGATGAGTTGATCATATCATTATTTCATCACAAATAAAACTTATCTAACAGACAACTCAAATTGCATTTTTTCAGAGTGCTAGGAAACTTTGCATTCACACTCCCTATATGAATGTGCATTGTTTGAATTTTCAAAAATCAGAACAGGGAAAGAATACCACTTCAGTGCTTATTGAAATGCTTTATGGTTTGATTTTGTTTTTACTGGAGGCAAATTTAAGAATACTTGTAATAAATAAAAGGTAATGATACCACAGTTCCAGAGAAGTGTTCAGTTCCTCTGAGGTGGATTCTGCTATCAAGTTCAGGAGCTGCCACACAGTACAGCTAAGACACAGTCATGTAAAAGTAGCCAAAATTGGAATGATTAGAAGAAAATCCCTATATGTTCTGACAACTCAAAAAAACCTCTGATCAAATATTTTTCCAATCAGACTCTACTCTGTATACATAGTACCACAGCCACTATTTCTCTCACAATTTCTCTTTCCCCAGGTTCAGAAGTACTGCATAAGAATTTCATTAACATCATTAATGGAAGGCATCAAATAGCATGTTGAGAAGAAGGAGAGAAGAAGAACTCTTTGAGAGCAGCCCTGCAGAGAACTTGGTGGTGCTGGTGGGTGAGAGGCTGCACATGAGCTGCCAGTGTGCACTCCCAGCCCAGAAAGCCAAAGGTGTCCTGGGCTGCATCCAAAGCAGCGTGGGCAGCAGGGCCAGGGAGGGGATTCTGCCCCTCTGCTCTGCTCTGCTGAGACCCCACCTGCAGTGCTGCATCAGCTCTGGGGTAACAGCACAGGGAGCACAGGGACCTGCTGGAGTCTCCTATGAGTCCTCTCCCATGAAGACAGGTTGAGACAGCTGGGATTGTACAACACAGAGGAAAGAATCTCCCAGGAACATTTGATTGTGGCTTTCCAGTACCTGAAGGGGGCTAACAAAATTGAGGGAGAGTGACATTTTACATAGGCTGATAGTGACAAGACAATGGGTAATGGTTATAAACACAGAGAGACTTAGGTGTTAGGCATAATTTACTCAGAGGGTTTTGAGACACTGGCACAGGATGCCCAGAGAAGCTCTGGATGTCTCATCCCTGGCACAGTTCAAGTCCAGGCTGGCTGAGTTTTTGAGCAACCTGGTCTAGTGGGAGGTGTCCCTGCCCATAGTAGGGGGTTTGGCACACATTATTTTAGGTCACTTCCAACCCAGACCTTCTTTGAGCAACCCTGTGCAGTCAGCAATGCTCAGTTCTTCAGCCTTGCAATGGGAAGAACAGGATTCATATCAGATGGACTCCAGCCTTGATCTTCCCTGCGTTTAGTTCCCTTAAAATGAGGTCCCTGCTCTGCTAGGGTTAGGATAGTGTAAGGTTCGAGAAACAATGGTGATTTAAATGTCAAATGTAGCAATAGATTTTGAGACTTATTTCTTTTCAAGTTGTACATAACATATAAGTAAACTAAGAAATACTTTATGCAAGTTACAATCATTAAATCACACAGCTATGGTTGTATAAAATGAAATGCATGCATTTATATGTCTCAGTCTTTAATCATCGTGAATTTAAAGTCATAAAAACACACTTTATATACAATAAAAGTCTGCTTTATTACATCAGAAAATGTAGTAAGATTCTGACTTTCTTCTCACTCTCTGTTTTCCTTTTTGTATACTGTCACAGTCTATACAGCTTATATAACAATATTAACACTTTTCTTCATGAGTCATTGCATAAATTAAATTATATTTGGTCTAATAAATATGTCGCCATCCAAATATCAGCTTCATTAGAATTTATTGTGAATATTATTTTTTTATTACAGCCAATGGCATCCTGGCCTGGCTCAGCAATGGTGTGGCCAGCAGGAGCAGGGCAGTGACCGTCCCCCTGTACTGGGCACTGCTGAGGCCACAGCTCCAATCCTGTGTTCAGTTCTGGGCCCCTCCCTGCAAGAAAGACATGGAGGGGCTGGAGCGTGTCCAGAGAAGGGAACGGAGCTGGGGAAGGGTCTGGAGCACAAGTGCTGTGAGGAGCAGCTGAGGGAGCTGGGGGTGTTTGGTCTGGAGAAACAGAGATGAAAGGAGGACTTTATGCTTGTGCAAGTACCTGAAAGGAGGCCATAGACATGTGGGGGTCAGTCTTTTGTCACAGGTAACAAGTAATAGGATGAGAGGAAATGGCCTCAAAATGCACTGGAGAGATTTAAATTAGATAGGAGGAAAAAAATTTTCACACAAAGAGTTGTCAAGCATTGGAACAGACTGTACAGGATAGTGGTGGCTTCACCACTCCTGGAAGTGTTCAAAAAACATGGATATGAGGACATGGTTTAGTGGTGCAATGGTTGTACTGCTCAGTTGATGGTTGAACTTCATGACCTTAAAAGACTTTTCTTACCTAAATGATTCGACAGTTCTACAATTCTATTTCTAATGTACTATAAAGCTGACTACTGTTTACACGGTTCCTATAAAAAATCTGTACACTTTATTATGTGGAGAGTAACCTTCACAGTTACATTGCAACAAGATTTAAATTCGCAACAGTAAGATTTGTAAACTGTTTTGTATTTCCTGAAGGGTAGCCACAGCAGAGAAGTAAAAATACTAAAATGAACACATGCAAAAAGAAGCAAGCCCACTCAAAATAAAGAGAGAAATGAGGAAAGCAAGGATTAATAAAAGATATCACCAACATTCTCAAGTAATGAGAGAGGCATTTCATTGATACTGCTAATAAAACTTGTTATTAAACTTTAAAGTAGGGCCTAAGCACCTACTGAACTGGAGACAACACAAATGGTGGCAAAAGACAGATGTTATAATCTCTTTCACCCAGGAGATATCAGTCAATAATAAAAAAAAATGGTACAGTGGTAGACTGTATCAATAGAAGTATTTGCAGTGGCTCAGGAAATATTAATGCCGTTGTATAATGTACTCATGAGATTTCATCTGGAAACTCCATAAAGTTCTAGCTACCCTCACACAAAAAGGAGTTAAAACGGCAAATGCAAGAGAAAAAATTTCCTAGCATGAGCAGGTAAATGAGAAAGGTTGTCTTCACAGACAGCACTCAAAGAACATGACTTGCTCATTTTACCAAAATGAAGGCTGTGATGTGGAAAGGAATTACAAGTGATTTTTTTTACAGAACGAAGGAATGAAGGAAAGTGTAGGAAGATGAAGTAGGATGGTGTCAGATGGAAAGAGAACCAGTGTGGAGGTAGAAGAATCACATAAACTGCAAGAGAGACTAACAAAAAAATATGTAAACTAGTACAGAAATAAATTCAGGCTAAAAATTAGGATTCTGTTATGAGAGTAATGAGCTTCTGGAATCAGCTTTTGGTTTACATGGTGGATAGAGGGGTGCCCATATCTTAATTTTATATTGCCCTGATCAGGTCAGCTCACTGACAGCAGGGAGCTAGAATTTAAAGGCCAGGGCTTTCCTGCAGCTGTCACACTACACATTGGTTCAAGGAGTTCATTGAGTTTCATAGCAATGAATTTTGATAAAATGAAAGATAAGACACATCGAAAAAGTTAGCCCCACTCCCCAGCACTGCATTATAAACCTCCCAGAAATGAGCATAATTTGTTAGAGATTCTGTTCAGCTCTTGGTCTCTACTGTCAAACTCCAGCCACACTCAAAACAGCTAACATGGTAGATTGAGTTCAGACATGTGAAGAAAATCACAGTTCTTATGTGCTGTAGTCTTTTTTTTCCTACTAATGATTTTTCCCAAGGTATACTGCAGAGTGTGTTTGCGCTTAATCCCTGAAATTTGACAGAGTATAGATTTTTATAGATACAATCACCATGGTATCCCAACACCTTCTATATTGGGACACTTCAGCACTTGACTTATCAGAAACACTCTTTTAATGGATTTCCAGAAGAGTGTCAATACTTTTATGCTAATTTTACTGTCTAAATTGGATTTTAAAAAAACTTAGCTAGAAAAACATAATATTATCATAATTCAAGTGACACATCTTCTACACTTTCTCTGTTCCTGGAATTGAAAGAATTGATCCAGACAAGACACTCAGCTGTATATTCCAGAACATCTGCTAAATTTTTAAATACAAGCTCAGAAGAAAATACAGTCAGCAGCTTCCACTTGCTTTTCAATCTTGTTATTATCAAGTGAAAGTAATCTAAGGTCAAAAATTATTCCCCATAAAATGCAAAAGGTGTGGAAGATAAATCTAAACTGAAGAAAATTATCTAATTAACTATCTAAATATGTTAGTTGTGCTCCTTAATCTTGAAGAAAAAGTCATCTGCTAGATTTTGTTCTGTTAATAGCTGCAGGATGACTCAGAATAAACTGGAAAAAAATAAAGCAGAGAGTGTAGTAGGTCTAGGAGCTGTGTGTATAGATATGTTCATAGGGAGAGACTTGCACTGCACAATACAAATATAGAGGGTGCACCCACTTCTTGAGTGCTGCAACATCTCACAGCACTGCAGACACCAAGGAGCACTGGAGAAATACAGCTGAGTGTCAGACCAGGGACCAGACCCACCTGCACTGGCACTGCCTCCTGTGATAAGGGAAAAATCTTTTCAAACTACTCATTTTCCTCCCCTTGGAGATGCTGATGAAGTCAAGGCTTTGTGGACAGTGAGGAATACACTGAAATAAATTGAAACATATCCCATGACACCTAAAAAGGCCATTTCAAACTATTGAAATGTATAGACCTTGCTAAATGGGACAATTTTTCTTTACAAGACATAGACCAACTGTTCATTTCCTGGAGGTTTCTGAGGAGCCTCAGTAAATTTAGGTCAGGGAAAAAAACATCAGAAAAAAATCCTGCCAATCTCTTAATTATTTTTATTGTCTTTCCCCATGAAAAAAATCTCTGCTACAAAAAGAAATATCCATGCAAGTCTTTGTTGCATGTCGAGCCTAATTCAACAAATATTTTATTGAAAGGTCAGGAGTGCTAGGCAAACCTCTATTTCACATAACATGATGCTTCTACAAAAGTATAAGATATATTCTTAAATCTCTTTCTTCGAGCCTTGCTCCAGCAGTGTAGTAACTTATTTCATAAATACCCTATGTTTGCATGCCATTTGCATTTTTTGTGAAGACAAGACATAATTCTTATATTGAATGCAGTAGTCCAGAAAGTACTGCGTGGTTTGCATGTTGCAATGACTGGCTTAATGTGCTGGCTGAAATGGAAAATAATAACTACTATCTGTATTAATCATGCACCTAACTTCCCTCTTTCCTTCCCAAAATAACAGCAACCTTAGATTACACGTTTAGGAGCTCTGAGTGTTATATAAAGGCATAATTGATACATTGGGAAGCTGATGCTGAGAGAAGTCCTATAAGTTTTTAAAAAATGAAATTTTTAAAAAAGGAAATTTCAGAACTGAAAAAATCTTTAATTGCTGCAAGAACAGGAGAATCTTTTCAAAACTTCTACTTCAGCATTTCACTGATAGACACAGTAAATGCTTTTAGGGTAAAAGAAACAGTAGTATTTGTATATTTACAGATAAACCAGAATTTTCAGAGATGCAAATTTTATTTTAATCTTGTAATTCATCATAAGATAAATCTGAAGTGTGTGACAGAGGATCAGTGAGAGATGAAAAGGGGAGATAGACCCCTTGTGCACCCCCGGCCTCCTCACTGGTGGGGTGGGGTGAGGAGCAGAAAAGCCTTGTCTCTGTGTAAACCCTGCTCAGCAGTGACTAAAACATCCCTGGGTTATCAACAGTTTCCAGCACAAATTCAAAACCATAGCCCTTTAAAATGTACTGTGATTTAAATCTACCCCTACAAAACAAGTATTCCAGGAAAAACACCAGTTATTTCATTCAGTAGTATTTTCTATCCCCAAATCCACTTTTTCTAGGTTTCTTAGGAGTATCTTCTATGCATTAGATTATTGGAGAAAAGAAAAATTACCTTTTTGCCAGTCTAATGCAGCTATAACTCAAAAATATGTTCATTTTATTATGGAACACTCAATTTGACTTGATTATTTTATTTTTAGGTTTTAAGCATGTAATTTAAATATTTCCATATTCTTCACTGGACACTCGGATAATGTCAGCTCTTTATAATCTCTTCCTATAGATCTACTTTTTGAAACTGGGGAGTTCATTCTGCTGTTCCTCATGCTGAATGCTTGAAATGTCCAGAAAAATTTAAATGGAAACAGCTTTTAATGCAGAATGTAATTCTAGCAAGGTTAATACTTTGTGAAAACATTTTCACTGGGATTTTTTTTAAGTGTGTGGGGGGTTATTAATGAAAAGAGGAAAATGTGACAGAACAAGTGCATGAATTAAACCTTCTTTAAAATTAATTAAACCTTTATTCCTTCCTCATTGTTTGATTTCTTTAATCCGTCTGTAGACTAATGCAGTGGTTAGATTCAAATACAAGCCCTGTTTTCCTGCTATTTCAGGTAAGCAATCAGAATTTTTAAGAGCCCCTTACTGCCCTGATAAGTCAGGACCCACAGATTTGCGCAAAGAGACAAGGTTACATCGACATTTAAGGACCCACCCCTGAAAACTGCTGTGAAAAACTTTTAGCATTTGCTTTTCCAAGGGTTCTTGTAGATGTCTGTGGATATTTTTGTAGCAGTGTGATTATTCCTGGCAAGGACACCTCAAAACACTTCTCCAAAACTTGTTTGTTCCTACGACAGCTGCTGACCTAGTGACAGTTTCTGACAATGGCTTAAGCACAAAAGTGTCACTGCAAGGTAAGAATCACTTGAAAAGTCATTGTTTGATGGCCATTTTTCCCCAGATATAATAAATAACCTTTTTGTTGTTGGTATTGTTATATTCTGTTTAGCAAACCTCAGCAACCAAGTGATAAAATGGCTTTTGAAATTCAACAACAAAGTAAGAAAAAATGCAAGAAGGAAAAATACTTTTATTGATGGATGCTGAGGACTCCATGTCAACCATCTCCACTAAGAAAAAACTATGAGAGCTTCTGTGGATAGTTCTCTGAAAATGTCAAGAAAAACACTCAACCAGGAATTCAAGTAGCAACTGGATGTTGAGGATCATTCCAGAACAAATTAAGAACAACCTGCGAGAAATCATTGCATCCCTTTTTGAAGCCACAATTTACATTGGAAAATGTCATAAAAGTCTGGACAAACCATTGCAAAAAAATATCCTAGAAGATGAACACAATTATAGAATATTTTGCATATTACAGGAAATTGTAAAGATTTCATCAAGGAAAAGAAATAGAATGATTTCACAGGAAATACCTACTGAAATAAAAAAGGAAGAAATATATGTCTTCATGTATCATAGCAAGATAACTGGAGAACATGCTAAGAAATAATCAGGCAGTAAGTGTAGCTCAAACATGAAATTAAAACAAAATAAAATAATATAAAATAAAATAAAACCCTGAAATTGACTGCAGGATGCCATGAAAAGTTACAATATAGGGAGGGATCCAAATAGGTTAGATATACTCATGAGGTGTGCTAGTTCTGCTGTTTAGAGGTTTAATTTTTTTGCTAACTGGCCCAAACTAGCTCTTGATAATCATGATTCCATCTTCCAGATTATTATTATTTGAACTGTCATACTAGGAAATAACTCAACTGGATTCATGTCTTTGACCTACAAAATAATCAATTATTTACACAGTGGTGCACTGCCATCAGGATACATCAGTGTTTCCCACATTGGAGCACCCAGCAGGTATTAGGCAATTTTCTATGTTATGAAAAGTACAGAAATAAATCCCATCAGTTTGCAGGAAAGAATCCTGCCTACTGCCCACAATGAGCAGGAAGGGACAGGATTTTCTAATCTTCAACACAGGCTTTAGGCACCTAAAGTACTCTGACCCGTTCTATTGAAAAGAAACTGCTTGGTGAGTTCAGTAATGCTTCTGAAGCTTCAGGTCCTTTCCTCTGCCTTCAAATCTCTCTGTGATTGAGCAACATGACTTCTGCAGATTAGCAAGTGTCAATTAAATGGAGGTTGGGATAATCACAAGCGCCGGAGCAGCAATACATTTTCTGTGCTACTATAAGCAGCAGGACTTGAAAACACGCAAAATCCACGTGCTTGCAGAGGATCTTGTGTAGGAATCTCTCTTAGACAGGTTTTCAAAATACTGCACAGAGTGAGAAGTTGCCTGCTTGTCACAAGCCACACATTGCTAATGCCACGTGTGAAGGGTTGAGCAACAGCAGTGTCTGAAGCAGGTTCTGGGTGGTTTCTGCATCCTCCCCTCGCCCCAAAGCTCTGCAGCCTTGCTGTACACACACGCAGCTACTCCAAAAGCTCTGGCAACACCAAACACTTATTTAATGGGATGGATGCTGCTCATCACAAGAGTGCAGCAAGGTCAGGGGTAGCTCCAGGTGAGGCAAGCCAGGGGCCACAGTCCTACACCTGAAGGGTGCAGTGCCACTGACACCGGGGAGGGCAGGGCAGGGCAGGGCAGGGCAGGGCAGGGCAGGGGGGTGACAGCACAGGGTCTGAACAGCCCAGTGGTCATCAGACAATGGCAAGGCAGCAAGTCAGCAGAAAGGTCAAGCCAGGCAATCCACAATTTTCTAGGAATGAGAGCAGAGGAGACACCCCTACAACAGGGCTCAGACAGGGACTCGGTAATCCTGGACTAGGCTTAACTGGAGCCCTGACTCAGAGATGTGGAGAGGTCCTAGGCCAGCCTTGTTAAGGCCATCAAGGACTATCCATGACCTCTGGATCCCTGCGTCTGTATGTAAGGTAAACTCTACTGCACCTAACAATCCTGTGCAAAAATACTTGCCATTCGAGCTGAGATGCACATCTCAAAATGGAAAATGGAAAGTACTGGGCTGTAAAATCATAGCATACTGCCCTTTGCAAGCTTAGCTCACTGTAAAAGAATTATTTTCACATTTCCAGTGAAACTCTATGACATAGCTAAATTGATTTACAAAAGCATTTAAAATAGGAATGTGTGGGATTTTAAAAAACCTGCTGATTTTATAGTACTCTCGCAAAACAAAGGTTTTATGTACCTTTATTACAACAATAAGTAATTCATCAAAACAATGGTGCTGCTATAATGTGAGCTGTTGGTAGTACTGTGCAGAAAACACAGAGCAGAACCAGGTGCCTGAGCCTTAAGGAATAACCAGCAATAATGCTTCCATCCTGTTCTGCATCTGCAGAATACATTACTTCATTAACTACTGCTAGCTGCAGTGGCAGCACAGGTGAGACAGTGATGATGTCTCTATAATTCTCACCCACCAGCAAGTCTGTACTGGGAATTTACATCAGCATCCACCATCTTTCCTTCTTGTCTCACTGGTTGTTGCTTTCAATACCCAGTTATTTCGTTTTTCTGCAGTAGGGCTCAATAAATTCATTTCCCTAAGATAAGACTAAGGAGTCCTGGCATTTTAGCAGCACACATCATCACAGTGTGACGTTTTCAAACACTGTTGTTGAGGGTGAATGCATGATCCAGCTTCAAATAAAGACTGACACTTGCCACAGAATTTGCCTGGGTTACTAACAGCTTATCATGTCTTGTTCTTGTTACTTTGCTTATGAATCAGTATATATGTAAAATCAACATGTATGGAAACCTTTCTATTCCCCACCAGTCACTGAAAAGGTTTCTCTTTATTTTTAAAATTATTGGGGACCATTTTGAATCAGTCAATTTTAGCATCCTGGAATAATCAAAACCTCTTTAAAAAATAATAAGCTTATTTGAAAATTTATCTGTTTACTAATGGAATTTGCTGATAATGATTACCTGTTCAAAGCTTTTATTACTTTCCAGTCCATTTTCTAATAAAATTTACATCTGCAATATATCAATAGGCACATGATCAAGTTTGTTTATGAAAAGAGCATGCACTAGATGGAAAAAAATCAATACACTAACTTTGTATGCTAACAGCTAATTTACAGTAGCATTTGACATTAATTTCAAATAGTTGCCTTCATCATTTTGGGGCAGTGTTTAGGAGACGGGAAAAAATTCCAGTGTTCAGGCAACAGGAATTATACAGAAAAGCTTCTGTAACTGATATTCCTTGACGAAAAATAAAAGTCTACTAACCTCTGCTGTACTGGGTTTGTGCAGCCAGGTTTTGGTAGCAGCAGGGATACAGGGGGCCCTGCTTTGAGAAGCAGCCTGAGGCTTCCCCCATGTCTGACAGAAACAATTCCAGGTGGATACACCACTGGTAAAAGCTGATCCCATCAGTGACAGTGATGGTATCTGGGATAAAATAGTTAAGAAGAAGAAAAGAAATTAGTGTGCAGAAATAGTTGTGTCCAGAGGAGTAAGGAGTGAGAATCTGTAAGACCAACCAAAGAAGGAGGGGCAGGAGGTGCTCCAGGTGCCAGAGCTGAGATTCCCCTGCAGCCCCTGGTGCAGCCCATGGGGAGGCAGCTGTGCCCTGCAGCCCATGGGGTCCATGGGGATGCAGAGATCCACATCCCACGCCAGAGCAGAGGGATGCCCAGAGAAGGCTGTGACCCGGTGGGAAGCCCATGATGGAGCAGGCTCCTGGCAGGAACTGCGGTTTCTTGGAGTGAGGAGCCCTCGCTGGAATAGGTTTGCTAGCAGGACTTGTGATCCTGTGGTCACAAAAATAAGTTCTCAGGCCCAAAGACAAAGTAATATACAGGAAATAATTAGCTTTTTTAAAAGTACCATTCAGCAGTCATTTTGCAGTATCATTCTAGAAACCAGCTTATCTTTTTCTCTCATAAAGGTGATTTTTCATTACTTAGATTCATATGCCTCACTTTCTAAGAGATTTTCAAATTACAGTAGCTCTGTGCATCACAATCTTCTTCTGACCCAGCAACAAAATATGTGTTAATGACTAAAAGAAATCCCTAATCTACATTTCTGAAATTCTGGTAACCCTACAAAGCGTCATGGTTGTTAACTAAAATGTTTTAACTTTGAAACTATCTACATGAGTAGATTACTTTAAGCTAGAAGAAAAAATCCAGCAGCATGGAAAAAAAAAAAAAGGAGAAACAAGCAATGAAAGGACATGCCAGATTATGTGATGCTTTTGTTTCAGTTGGAGACCCACATATCAGCATACTTCTGCTTCCATTTCAATTTTGTTGTGTTATCAAGCATAACACCATTTCACAGGAACAATACCATCAACACTAAATCTACCATATGTGGCAAGCCTGCATTTATAAATAATTATAACATATCCATATTTACCTGGGAATATCTAGGTATAAATCATAATTCTGATTGTTTAATTTTCTATCTGTATGTCCTCAACAAGATTTTATAGGTAAAAAACCACATTTATATTTGAAGAAAGTCAAATTATGCCTGAATGTTTTGCAGTACAAGAAGAAAAAGAAGACAGTGATTTTTGCAGATATATCTCTTTCTTAAAAAGTCTGCTCACTTTTTGAGAATCCTCTCCATGTCAAAGAATCTGCGTGCTGAAGATCTGAAAAACTGGTGGCAAGGCAGTAAATATTCACTGGAGAATTTCATACTCATAACTTTCTGAAAACAATGCTTTTGAGCAGAATGCTGGTATTCCTTTTCTACAAATCTAAGTTACAATCCTGAACTGAAACAAGAGCCCGGTTCCCAAGACAGAAGTTAGAATGAGAGACTGTGTTGTGTGTCATGAAAAGAGGATTTAAAATAATAGATAATAGACAATAAATAGAAATGTAGTCTTCTTTCAAAGCCTAGTTCTGCATCTGTGCTCAAAAAACATGAACCATGAGCCACATGATGAATGTCTGTAAATGTTCACTGAGACTCAGAGTAAAGGTCAAAGTATATAATATCAGTCAGTCAATCAGCCCAGCATCTGTTTGCACTGATTTTCACAGGCCGTTTTTTGCATGCACATGTGTGGCATTTAAACCATTTGCTGCTGCAAGTTATGAAGCATCACAATGGTCCTTCCCCATACTTCAGACCTCTACCTCACTTGTCATCTTAGAATCTCATCCTTACAACATGGTAAGTCATTCTGCATTGCATCAACTTTTAATAATTCCTCAGAGGTAGCAGAATTATTTCATTGTTAACTTATGTATGTAAATAATTTCACAGGATCAAGACCACACTGTGTAAATACTTGGGTCATGTACTATATCTAAGGTATATTTGAATTGTATGGTTGAACACAGTCTATTTTTGAACATAATACACAAACTGTCAAACTTTTGAAGTTTACATATTATAATCTCTTAAACTCCTATTAACATTAATTTATAGGTTTTTTTAGATGTGCTGACACATTGAGATTCATCTTTTGTTGAAGAGAAAACTCTAAAGCCACTGCAATATGCCTTGACCACTTGGAAATAATTTGATTATGTCTTAACCTCTCTCAGCTGCTTTTATTATTCCCTGACATCCTTCTGAGCCAGCTCCCCCTTCTCTATTTGGCTGGGGTTTGCTCCTATTAAGAACTTTTCTGGTGGGCCATCTGAAGCAGTACACTTTACTTCTTCATGTACATAGTACCTGAAGGTTTCTCAGAACACTTTAGCACAAACAACAAGAGCAACTTCAAATATCTTGGAATATATACCACTAGATTTCTACAAGACATTTTCCTCCTCTGCCAGAGAAAATAGGCCTAAACTCTTGAAAAGCATTTTTACTAAAAAGTTCACCAGCTCAGTGTAAATCTAGGAGCAAAAGATTAACTATGAAAATTGGTACTGTTTGAGAGAAAACGTTAGAACTAATTTCCAGAAATGTTACCAGAAAACCAGTCTGGTTTTCAATTTTCTATAATTTTCAGTAGTTCTGAATATATGAAGATAGCTATACATTAACAGTCCTTTCCCCTCCACAATTACTGAACCTGTCTAGAGCTACCAAGGGAGAAACACAGCAATTTTCATTTCATGCAAAACAGCTGATACCCTTCCAGATCATCTTCTATTGTTTTTATTGTATGTTTGGCACATTGTAAGACTTTTTATTTTGCAATTTGACAATGCCTTTAGATTCAGAATTAATTTGATATATTTGTTTCTTCACTGTAACCACAATATATGACAATATTTTCACTTGCATGGATCAAGTGCTCTCAAACTGTGAGATGAGCTTTCCTGGTGCTATCTGTGAGATGATGCTTTCCTGTTAGATCTCTTCCAGAGCAAGATGTACCAAGTCCAGGGAAAAAAAAACCTCAAAATCAGCATTCATTTTCTCTTATTTTTCTCCATTTTGGATAATGCAAATCTAACTAATCATAACTGAACTAATCATAACCTAACTTATGATTAATAGTATAGGTGCTTCTGTTTTTTGATGACTTACAAGCAGAAGTGAGCTGGCAAAGCAAGAAGTAACACCAGGACTGTACATCCAGATGTTGTTAACTTTCACAACTATGTGATATTTCAAGAGGTCTATTAGAATGAAGTTAATCCACAAGGTTTCCAATTTTTGTTTATCTCAGCAGTGGAAACATATTAGGTTATTTTATTTTGCAAGTTTTTGATTTTTTTTTCCTGAATCTAATGGCACTTTATCAATAAGCCTCTAAGTCAACTTTCCAAAGGTATGATTTGCTTATCTATTAGGGAAGAAACAATGAGGAAGAAAGTTGGCTGATACAGTGTTTCTGGGAGAGCTAGATTCTCTCCAAATTTGAAATCCCACACTTTGAACTGGACATTCAAGCCAGGTGTGCAGATTCAGATACGGGGTGACAATTTGGTGTTAAGAACTGAAGCTTGGAAATAAATCATGCAATATGGTTTCTTCCTCATAGTGGTAGGCCACACATTAAGGATGAAACAAGATTAGGAAGAGAAGAGATTACAATAATGTATCAGCCTGCCTGTTAACTGTGATTTGTCCTTTATTATGCAATATCTACTGCTTGATCTGATCTTCAAATTAAGAACATATTTGTTCCCTTAGGTCAAGATCCCCAGCTCCCAATTCCCACGTCAATGACATCTTCAGCTAGTGCCAATGGCAAATCTTGAATTACAGACAACAGATATTTTACTAAAAAAGAGCTAAATATGCCTAATATTTGCCCATTTACTAAATCTTATCTGTATTTATTAATGAACACTTTGTAAAAATATTCTGCATTTAGGTGGAATAGCTGTATACTTAGATCTGGATAAACTAGCTCAGTATTACCAGTTTTCAGATTTTTTTACTATTCCTTCCTCTTCTGCTCTACAGAAATTCCCTTAATTTCTTACAGTAAGTGATACTGCTTCCTTATTTAGACTTCGTCCTGAAAAATCTCATTCATTAGTTAAGTCAGGCCTCTCCTGTCCTATAAAAACAGAGTTGCTGATCATTTGCATAAGTTCCTGTTAGCAGAGTAAATTCCACCTTCAGTTAAAAGCTCCCACATTTTTTGGGGGGAGAACCTATTAATTTGTAAGCATGGTCTTACTAGAGACTGAGAGCTTTCAAGAAATTTTCTGTTGAAGCCCACTTGTTCATGCCAAAAAGAGAAAGACTATTATTATATCAGCTCTCATGCTTCAAGATAAGCCTGCTAAAAATTTAGAAGTTCATAAATTTCCCCGCTCCATTAGAGTTCAAGATTTTAAAATTTATTTATTTATTTTAATTTTGGTATAAGGTTGATCATTTTACTGGGTTTTCATAATAGTGAAAGATCTATTTTTCCATATAGGCAGATACAAATCTATTCAGAAGATATTGAACATTAAGAGGAAAATCTAAGAAAAAACAAGCACAGTGTCCAATATAATTTTGAAGAATGCAACAATGAAGCTTGAGAAATTTTTCTCACTTTTACATTCAATAGCTACCCTGTTGGAGCAGCTTTTTTACTGCCTTCTTAAAGTTATCCTACAGAAGAAGAAAAGCTCTACAAGATATGCAGCTAAAATAGTAAAAGCAAGCAGTTAGAACTGTGAAAATCAAGGGGTTGGAGCTGCATTTGTGATTTTAAATTTGTTCATTTTAAGACATAATTTAAGCTGTCATTACTATAAACTGTCATTACACAATTACTTTGAATATTTTCCACATAATTCTGACTCGGTATGTAGTCATTATTCAAGTGAGTAAATATTTAGTGGAAAAACTCAACCTATCTTTATCTACAATCACAGAATCATAGAATGGTTTAGGTTGGAAAAGACCCACAAGAGCATTCATGGGTAGATCTGCTGAATGTGCTACAATGATGCACTGGCCAATAACATTAGCAAACACTAAATTTGACATATTTTCCCTCATTAAACTCCCTTGAATATATATAATATTCATTGACAAGACTGAATTAACGTCATTTTTCTAAGGCTGCCATTTCTTCTTCTGGGACTATACTGTATCCTAAATAATAAAAATGTCAAAAAATGTGGAATGTACAAATCCCCACTGCTTGTTGCTCCTGGTAGACAGCAGTACTGCAAAGTAGTCTATAAAAGACAGAAATGAGAAGACCTCTATAAGAACATTTTCTTTCTATTAGGTGTGCCAAATAAGTCTGAATTTTCTTCCATGCAACCTGTTAGACACCACAGGCAAAGAATTCCTTCAAATATTAAATACATGTAAAGTTTGTCATGCATCATCAGAAATCATTAATAATTAATTAATAAAGTTTAATTAAATCTTTCTAGAAACATTTGATCATAGATCAAATCATGACTTGTGGAAGTAAAAAGGAAATCTCCAAATTCTCAGCTCTTGAATAGCAGATAATTGCCATTGAAACCTAAGAAAATATTTATCCTAATTATTCTAAAATATTAGCACCGTCCAGGTGTTTCTTGAGTAACTCTTAATATGTAATTACTAAGAAAGCCATACATGTTTTGATTTGTCTACACTTCTATCCTAGAAACTTCTGATCTGCTACAGTGAATGACTCTTGGCAGCTTTGGCTTAGGAAGTCCTGCTTTTCCTAAGCTATGAGATGGATTTTCAGAGTCCTCCCTGGACTTCATGCTTCAGCACAACTATCTGGCTACTTATATGTGAAGTCCATATATTAAAACTCACTTTACCTCTCCAACCTACACTAGCATCACAGAAGCAACTGCAACCTAGACCTATTCACAGATGATTTGGCTGCATATGACTTGACAGCTGCTGCTGATTCCATCTTAATACCATTAACCTATGAAAATACATTCAATATAACTGCAGCCTTCCACGCTGAACTTCATAAAGTAGTTCAAATCATTGTTTGCTGCAGGTCATTAAGAAACTAGTAAACAGACTACTTAACAATGATGCTAATGTAAATTTTCCATGACAGCAGTCACTGGTATCCTGCTGACAAATGATAATGTCCTCACAACGTGTCCTTAGAGCTCAGTAATTACTTCTGTATTCATGAGTGTATTTGGCTGGAAGTTTACCTGATCTGAATGTAAAATCTCTCTGCAAAGTTTATATGTGTTAAATGCATCAGGTACGTATACAACATGAATATGCTCAAAATACCTCTAAAAGAAAGAATCTCTTCACCTCAGGCATGACACAATCTTTTTCCCACCACTCAAGATTCTTCCTGAAATACTGTTTTATTCATCTATTGCTTTAGCTCCTCACCTTACAAGATAATATAATAAGAAAACATTTCAAGGAACAAAAAGTGAAATGCTCCACAAGAAATGCAGAAGAAAAGCTTTATAAGTGTCTTGGCTACTTGTGTGAAACAGGCTTTTGATATTTCAAATGCCACTAGCATAGTTTGAAGCACAGTTTTATGATGATGATTCTTTCAAGGTGCTTTTAAACCTTCTAAACTGCTTGAAGGACAAAACTTGAATTTCAGTAGTTAAGACAGAATAGCTAATATTTTTAAATGAGTATTTTATTTTAAAGTGTCCACTATTTGATTAAATGTACTTCCAGGTGCATAAAGAAATAAAAAACACTGTATTTGAAGCATCAATGATTACATGTGAGAAGTCCTATTAGAGAGTCTCAGAAAATAAGGAAATGTGTATTTTTAAGAGAGGATAATGGGGAATCCAAAGAAAACAGGACACTTAACTACTGCATTAAAACGGAATAGATGTGTACATGGAAAACTTAGAAACACCTAAAGAATAATAAAATCAAACTATGTGTATTTTTCAAAAATTAACTGAGCCAAGCCAAGCTAGACTCCTGGGCTAGGATAACTATATTACTGGGTGAGCTGATTTTGGCTGGTGTAATTTCCTTCATAGTAGTTGGTTTGGGGCTCTGGTCTGCATTTATGCTGAAAACAGTGTTGGTAACACAGTTTTAGTCACTGCTGAGCAGCACTTACACAGAGTTAAGACCTTTCCTGCCTCTCACCTCACATTACAAGCAAGTAGGCTCAGTGTGCACAAGGAGCTGGGAGGGGACACAGCTGGGACAGCTGACCCCAGCTGACTAAAGCGACATTCCAGACCATACAGCACTGTGCTCAGCATATAAAGCTGAGGGGAAAAGAAGGGAGGATGTTCAGAGTTTGTTTGTGTTTGTCTTCCCAAGCAACCATTGTGTGTGATGGAGCCCAGCTTTCTTGAAGATGGCTGAAAACTGGGCTGACCATGGGAAGTGGTGAAGAAATGCTTTGCTTTGCTTGTGTGCATGTCTTTTTGTTTCCTTATCAAATTGTCTTTATCTCAACCATGAGTTTTTAATTTTTACCATTCCAATTCCCTGATCACGCTGCAGGGGGAGAGACCAAGTGGCTGTGTGGTGCTGAGTTGCCAGCTGGGGTTAAACCATGACACAGGAAAGAAGAATAAATTTGCAGTATCTTGAGTACAGTAAGAAATTTAATATTTTTTCATATTAAACTCTCGTAGGAAAATAAGGGAAATGTCATCTAGAGGAAAAAAAATATATAAAGACTGTGTGTGACTTCTTGGAAAGCTCTTCTCAAAGAATAACTATCAATATCAAATGGGGATTTTCTTTCAGACTGTATCCCTCAGAGATTTCAAGCCCAACTCTGTTCAGTGCTTTCATTAAAAGTATGGATTAAAAAGTTTGTAGATGAAACAGGTTATGTGAGGGTTACAGAATTCTGGAGAACAGTCTGAAAATCTGTCCTAATAAATACATAATTTAGAATTAAAAATAAAGTAGTAAAATAGAAATAAAGTTCAGAGCAAAATAACTAATAAGGAGAAATTAATACTGAAAATGCTAAGTGAGGAAAGAAGGACCAGGAGGTTTAAGAGTTTTAGAAAAGACCTGTAAGTTAATACTGCAGTATTACTGCAAAAGAAGGAAAGGAAAAAGCTGTTGTCAAGCATTTTGCAGGTAAGATATGGGTCAGAATCATTTCCTTCTATTTGTTTACAGGGAGAATGCAGCTGAAAGAATACCAGTGGCTTTCAGTGCCATACTCCAAAACACACATAGTCACTCTGGAAAGAATACAGAAGAAAACAGCAGGAAAGAGAAGAGGGCTCAGGAAGTATTAGTAGTGAAGGAAGACTGCAAAAATAAGGATTTCTTTAAGTCTGGGAAGATAAAGGCTTGATAGATCTTTTAGGATATGGCAGATTGTTAATAGGAAATCGACAACAACCAATTGTTCATGTGAAGGAAAGCAAAAAGAATCCAGTACAACTTGCAGTAAAGACTATATAGGTCATATATTAATAAAAAATTGAGAAGAGAAAGCTTGAACAGGACACCCTTGGAGAGTCTTTTAGCAGAAATTCTAAAAAAAAAATAGCAGATAAAAATCTCTGTAGGAAGCTCTGGTGTATTTGTTCCTTCCCCAGAGCCAGAGGACTGGACGATATAACCTTTGGAATCTATTCCATCCCTGTATTTCTAATTCAATGACCACATGATGTGCTTTAGTGAGGACCACTTATGGGTTTTTTAAAAGAGTGCTCTAAGTGACATAAGGTTAGATAATTTCACCCTTTTGCAAAGTAGCATTTTCTTCCCCTAAAGGCACCCCCTCTTGCCTTGCACTTACTTACAGATTACAGTGCTATTTAGCACAGCAAAAGACTGAAAAGTTTAACATAAAATATATTTAGAGTAATTTTTATAAGTATGTATACATCAATGATCATGACAAAATCTGACCTCTTTTAAAAGATTCTCAATGAAAAACTTTCTACCAATAATCTCTAGTCCTTAGAGTATGAATTATTGTGTATCAACTATTAAATAAACCAACAGCTTATAAATTAATTTATTTTCAGGGACATTAGTGCTAGATGGGATCATTACAGCACTAAATTGCTTCATAAACTTTGCTTAATAATGCAACAGATAAACCCACCTAATATCTTCATATTTCTGAAGAACAAAAAACTGGATAAAAACTGACATGTCTTGACTATCAGCGTACTAATAAGAACTGATACTTACAGCATTTAAGGCATCAAAGACTGATTTTCTAGGGAAACAGATTCTAGTTCTGCAAGCACAGCACATGGCTATAGCTGAATGACAGCAATTATCTAGTCTGCAGCTTTTGCAGTGTGGGGGACGGGGGCTGGAAGCCAGCTAGAGCTGAGCCAAGGAGACAGATTTATTTGAGATAAACTTTAACCCTACCATGCAGAGAATAATACAATTTTGCATACAGAAAGGCCAAAACTGCGGGCTGAAAATGCTTCTTCAAATCCAGGCAATATTTTATGCGCTCTAATTAATGTGAAAATTCAGCAGAAAATAGAGAATGTGTGTGTGTGTGTGTGATTTGAGAAAAGCACTGCATCACTTCATTGTATGTTTTGTTTCTGAAGCTGAGAAATAGCTTCATGTAAGTAAACAATGCTTTGGTACAAAAGCATAGATGGTATGACAGCGGGATATTTATCTCTCAGACATGCAGATGCAGGTCTGTTAGGAGCTAGGAAATGCAAGACAAGATCACTGGATGTAGGTGAAAAGTATCATTTTTATTGGCAATAAAGCTCACTAAAACTAATTTTTATGAGCAATTTAGTGTATCAAATGGCAGTTATAGTCTATAAGTATGATTTTGCAGAAACAGCATTGAAGGTTTCTTGGTTATCATGCTTGAAATATTTTTTATCAAATTTGTTTCACTTCACGAGTTAAAAAGACAGGGCAGAGGTTTCTTCTCAGCAATTTCACCATTTCCTTTCCCCCCCTGGATCTGGAATCGTCCTTTTTGCTCATCTAGCATCATCAATACTGAGACATCTGCAGCTGGATCTGTTGAGGTGATTCTCTGGTAGTGGTGGCACAAGCCACACAGAAATCAGCTCACTCCTTCTTGGGGATGACAGCACTCAGGAGGTGAACAAGAGAAATGAGCTAAAAACTACTGACTTCAAACAAAGGTGAACTTTTGGGTGTTTTTTCACAAGAAGTGACAATTAGGTCAATACAGCAAAATGCTTGAGTAGTGAACAGAGGCTATTCTTCATACAGGTCTGACATCTTCCTCACTCTGCTGAGTAGATTATATCACAGAGGTTATGGCAAAACATTTTAATGAAAACTGGCTAGAAAATGAAAAATATTTTCCATCAACTTTTGGCAAAGAAAACACCCTAAAGTACATAAATGTTTAGGGGGAAAATATATTTTATGGAATTAGGGTGATGTTTTAATATGTTTTTGTGGTTTGTTTTTTTTCTAAATGTAACCCAAAAAACAATCTTTTTTTATTTAGGAAAACAAAATTTTTATACATAAGAATTCACATTCCAAACATCTGTAATTACCTAAAACGAGTTTCTGTCCCCTGATTTTCTTCTGGTTTCTTCCCATCTCATTCCACACTGAATTGAGTTTCACTACAAAGCATTCACCTGCAGGGAGTTGTCTTTGTTACTGTGACTGTTCTTTGCTTAGGAGCTGTAGAACCAATGTCCTGATCCCAGATAAAAAAGGGAATTTTTAAGTACTGCATGATTCGGAAGAGCCATATGCATATCTCCTGTCCATAGCAGAAGGACATGTGGGTGAATGACCTTTCTCAACTTGTACCCTCCCTTTCAGGTAGCAACCTGACTTTTTGGTTTGGTTGACACTCCTCAGATATACCCAGGCGAATTCTTCCTTTGCTACTTTAGAATGCTACTCAAATGAATAAGTATAGAAAATGAGAATGAAATGCATTTATTTTAAACCCTATTTCATATAAGTTTACAGACAGTTGTTCTAACTTAACCCAGTACCTAGAAGACTAGCAATAACTCATTTTGAATTCAGGAATTATGATGAGCTGAAACCAGCATTAGCAAAAGTTGATCTTTTATCCCTGTATAAACAAGACCAGATGGGCTCAGGTGGAATGCTTTTAAGTTGCTGCATTTTCCTCACAAGCACACCTCTAATTGATGAGGAAATTGCCCCATCCTTCAGAATTGCCTGGCATTTACTACTGCAATAAGCTGTATTTAGGAAAGAAACATTGCTTCAAACTTTTGTATTTTCTCAGGTACATGCCATGATGCAGCCCAGGTTATAAATATGGACAGAAAAAAAACCTATTAAGCCATTATAAATGTAATGCGTATGAGATCAAATTTAAAGGGAATAGATTCTGATTTTGTTATTTTATCAAATTTCCAGGGACTGAAACGGTCTGGGAAGTATTGCAGAAGAATTTCAAAACACTAATTCATTGAGAAATAAAATGGCAAATTAAATTCTGTATTAAAAAAAAAAATACAAAGCAGTGTACATGAGAAAAACAACCTTAACTATGTATACACAATGATAGGCTCTAAATTAGCTCTTACCACCCAGGAAAGAGATATGGAAGTCTTTGTGGATAGTTTCCTGAAAACTGCATGGTCAGAGGAAAATTATGTTTTAGGAATGATTAGGAAAAAAAGTAGTTAATCAGAAACCAGTTTTACAGTTGAAAAAAACTGTCTTATTTAATGTGCCCTATCTTTTAGAAAGACATATGAGGTAGCAGAGAGAATAATGGCAAGGAGGATTGATATATATAGCACAGACTATAGGATATGAGAAGACAGCAAGAGGTGACTGAAAGGTGACATTATAACAGTATATAAAGCTATGGATGGCAAAGTAAACAATTTCTTTTCTTATGACTTTTGGGAATTTCCAGGAAATGATCAATACAAAATAAGGTTTAAATCAAACGAAATAAACTATTTTCTTAGTATGGGGTTATAGAGTGCATTTGCATTTGATGCTGCTGGACATGGAAGTAAATATAAGGCAACAACACTGTAGGCAACTCTTCAACCGAGGACCTCTAGGAAATCTTTAGCTGAGAAGCCTCAAAGCCCTGACTGTCAGGAGGTCAGAGGACTCTGCAAGAAATAACCTCTCCAAAGTCCTCTAAAATTTAAAGGAAAAGTTGCTCAGCTCTCATACTCTTCCCTAATAAACCTCTATTAGTTAATGTTACACATAAGATACCATTAAAAATGGACATTGTGTCTAACTTAATAAGGCAGTTCTTAATTATATCAGTGTTACCACATTTTTCTCAGACTGAATAAACTCCCTGACTGGTATCAGCACAATTAAAATTATGATCAGGATTTTTCACTTTCCACAACTACTTCTCCTTTCATGGTCGTGGTGTCTCATAGTATCCCTTTAATTTCTTCAGGTCATTAGGTTTGCAAAGAACGATGTTAATATGCATCACAGTAGGAAGGAGTAGGACTGGTGGATGAACACGTTCAAAGCCAGATGCATTGTACTACAGTTGCTCCAGTATCAAAATAAAACTCTTAATGAGAAGTATTATTAAAAATAATTAACTGCTCTCTCTCACCCCAGAATTCAGATGAATGAAAAATAGTAAGAATGAAATTGGGAGGAAAAAATCTCCCCAAACGAAAGAAATTGCTGTAAAATGATCACCTGCAAAAGAGTTCTGCTACTGAAAGAAACTGTATCTTCTTCTGTGCGCTGTTCATCTCTTCAGTTCTGCTGGTATGACTAAAAAAGGTCAGGTGAGACCATACCGTGGTGAAGGGCAAAGAATCCTACATAGAGGATTCTTATTTTATTTACTTTTTATTGTTTAGAAGCACTAAGTGCTTCACAAAAGACATAGCCTTCTCCCAGAGTTTACAGTCTAAGGGATCTGTTTGACAGATGTGTGAGCTACAGCATTTCATAAGGCAAGAAAGGACTCAGAAAGCAAAGATTCAATTGGTTTTGCCATCATTTATTTATTGCTGAAGCATTTCAAGTGGCCACGCAGTGAAAGCTGCAATGAAAATTGAAGCAAGACTAATCTAAATGAAGGAGTTCCTGTTTGGGATGGATCTCTGTGCACAGATGGTGGTGCCAAAGGGAGCCACTGTGGTGCAGACATTTGCCTACTCTGAAAGGACTCATTGGGAGCCCTGGCAAACAGGCCAGGGGCATGGTGTTGCCTGTTTTAAAGCTGTCACTGCCTCTGCACACCTGGAACCTGCTAGGAAAGGGTGATGGTGGATCTTTATTTTTGTGTCTTTTGATAGTGAATTTGTTATTCTTTCCTCCTCTCTGTGTTCCTAGTTGTCACAACCTGTCTTCGACAATTGGCACAGGCTTTACTTTCCCCCCTCTCTCACTCAAGACCTCCCTCATAAAGTTAAATGTCTCCAGACACATAATGACATACCTTTTCAATAGATGGTGTAGCTGGAATTTGCATTTTGGATGCAAGAAAATATAAATAGGAGTCAAAGCTGCTACTTCAGCACGTCGCTATTTATTTACTACATGTGCAACACAAGCTCTGTCCATGGTGCTAAGCGTCTGTCTCCCCCATATCCTGCTTTTCCTCTGCGATTCTCACAAGATGAATGCCTCGGGTATCTTCTCTGCAGTTGTATTCCTCCCAGCTAACATACAGCCTTCATCTCTTCTTTATAATAAATCTTCTCATATTATTCAAGTTCCTGCAGGATTTTTTCATGCAGGCATTTTGTTGAAGCACAAGACTATCTGATCAAGAAAATAGCCACGGGTTTCCAAACCTTGCCAGAGGGGGAAGAAAATCCCATTCAGGCACCTTCTGCAGCAGGAGTCATTCATGTGCTGCAGCAGACAGTCAGCCTCAGCTGATTCTCCACAGAGTGAGTCTTCTCCCTAGTGGTGGCCTCCAGCCAAGGCCAACATGAGCTGTTTGTGCCCTAAGGCAGAGCAAGCCTTCAGCACCCACAGTCAGCACTGCCTAGACAGACCTCCTCTAGTCTACCACTTCCATACAACTGATGCATTCAACAAAACTTCTCCCAATAATTTCTAAATGTCTCTGCTATTTCATTGTGGAACTCCCAGATCTGTCCCTTGTTCACTTAATCACCAACCACAACCTTCCCTGTCTGCCTGAGGGAATGCTGAGACCTCAGTTCAGAAATGGCTTTAGTGCAGCACCTCCCCAGCTGCCACGAAGAAAACACACAGGCTCTTCCTTCTGGTCTCCTCTTGCTTGGCAGGATACAGATATACTGGACTGTGTGGCAAGGCTGGGCTGGGAGTGTGTGCTGCAGGGTTGGTCTCTATCACAAGACACCACAAGCTCCCAACTTTCCTCTAGCTCCAAAACAGACCCATCACTGCCCAAATCTGAGGTCATCAGTGATGCTTGGCGGCACCTCTTGGATAACATATTTAAGAAAGTGGCAAAAAACACTGCACAGCAGCTGCATGAGAAAAGAGTGAGAAAAATGGGGAAGAAACAGCCCGCAGACACCAAAGTCAGGGAAGAAGGAGGGGGAGGAGATGCCCCAAGCACTGCAGCAGCCCATGGTCAAGACCACGATGGAGCAGGTAGCAGCACTGCAGCCATCCTTGGAATACCCTATGCTGGAGCAGGTGGAGGTGGAGGTGCCTCAAAAGCTGCATCCCTCTGAGAGCTCATGCTGGAGAAGGTTTTCTGTCAGGAACTGCAGCCCATGGAGAGCCTCCACTGGAACAGACTGTTCCTGAAGAACTGTTCCCAGTGGGAAAGATGTACCCTGAAGCAGAGAAAAACAATGAGAAGAAAGGAGCAGCAAAGTTTTATGGACTAACCAGAACCCCCATTCCTCATCCCTCTGTACTGCTCAGGAGGAGGAGGGAGAAAAGGCATGAAAGGAGTGAAGTTGAGCCCCGTAAGAGGTGTGTGTGAGGAGTGTTTATAGTTTTGTCCTTGTTTCTTACCATCCTATTCTATCCCTCACTGGCAATAAATTAAATTACCTTTACCCAATTTGAGTCTTTTTTGCCTATGATAGTAACTGATGAGTGATCTCCCCGTCTTTGCCATGACCCATCAGCTTTTTCACCTTATTTTTCACTCCCTCCCTTTTGGGAATGGGAGAGCAGCTCCATGAGCACTTGGCAATCAGACAAAGTTAACCCACCAGAGCAGCAGAGTCTAAAACCTTATCTCACCTTTCCTCCCGTCCAACCTTAATCCTGATTACATCTCTATTACCTTTCCTGTTCCAGTTCTTCTGTAAGATAAACATTGTGATCAATTACTTGATCATCTGCCATTCACTTCTCAAAACTTACTGAAATGGGATTTTACCCCTTTGATGCTGCAGTTCTTTATTTTTTTTCCTCTTGTATCTTTTTTTAAAAATTGCTATAGTATGGCCTCATCCCCTTTCTTTCCTCTGCTTTCTACAGCTGCCAAAATGATCCTGAGATGTCTGAGCAAGGGAGTGTCAAGTGGAGGACAGGATTATTTCCAGGAATAGCACTGAGTGATACCATTACAGGAATACTGGGTTCATCTCTGACAGTAGACATTAGAAACCAAAGCTAGAAAAATGCAGGTTTTAACAAATGAGAGTAGATATCAACTTGAGCAACTTACCCTGGGAAGTGATGGATTTCCTGTCTCTTGAAGTCTTTAAATCAAGATTGGATGCTTCTCTAAAACACATTGTCCATTTCCAAGAGAAATTACAGATTTGATGTAGGAACTGCTGGATGAGACTCTTGGTCAGACCAGCTTGGACCACTATATGCTCCTTGTGCACTCACAAATTAAATTTAAATTAACGTGCTACCATTGTGCTTGAAAAAGTCTAAAGCATATTCCTCAGCTCAGTTAGCAGGCAGTAACTTGCTGATCCACTATAATGGATATATGTCTAAAATCCTAATATTTAATACCTATTTTGCATGAATTCATGTGCATATGTGTCAGAAAATTAACTAAATACTTTTCCAAGTTCACTTGCTCCTAGTGGTGAAGAAACAGCCAACCATGGAAGTATTATCTCATTTTCATTGCTTTTTATTTGGGTTTAAAATGTCAAAAAGTTAAATGATGAAGAATGGAGGAAAAGAGGAACCAAATTTTGGGGAGAATTTAGGGAGACAAAGGAGGCAAATGAAGGAAGAAGAAAAGAAAATCAAGCAAGAACCAAAGCAGAGGTCACAAAAAGAGATGGGTAAATAATGTGAAGAGCAAGCCTGCCGTTTCAGAGAGAAGACTGGAAAACGTGAAGGGAAAGTAAACAGAAGATTCACTGAAACATAAAGGAATGAGTACTCTGAAACGCAGGTTAAGTTTGTTTGCCATGGATCTGCAAAGAAATCTTTCAAAAAGTAATTCATTTACACTCTCCCAAACACACGCACACACAGAGTCATGCACACAGCTGGACACGTCCATGCTGGTAAATCTGTCTGTCTATACATCTCTGATTTCAGAGTTCTCTGCTTACTCTCCCATGTGGTAGGAGCCCACAATCATTCTTCACAAATCACTGTCACCCTCTGCAGCAAATAGAAGGGTTGTCTTCACCCTGCAACAGGAGATTTTGAGGACACAAGGTGCAGTAAAAAACTAAGAATGTAAATTTGAGTGAAAGGAGGCAAAACTCTGATATTGGAGCAAATGTGTGTGTTTCAAAGCAAAGCCATAAAGTTCACCTTAAAAACAAACAAACAAACAAACAATATTCTTTCATCTTGCCAATTAACATTTTAAAATTATGCTATTGCAACTCCAGTCATTCCCTGCGACTGATAGAAATATCTTGTAAAGCCACATGTGAAGCTAGAAGCTCCCTCCTCTGACACACAGCTATTGTTGGATGATTTCATTACCTATCATTTATTATATATATCTTTTAATTATTAACTGCAATAGACCCAGACTTCTGGCAGCTCCTCTGGGAAACTTCCAGGGCTTGAAGAGAAAAAAATTCAAAGGCACCAAAAAAAGAGTAGAGCTCAATTTTCTTTTTTCTTTTTTTTTTTTTTTTTTATTTTCCCCCCACTTAGAAATATTAAGAAAAAAAAAAAAAAAGAAGAAAAAAAAAGAGACAGCGAAGAGGCGGCGGCATAGGAGCATGAAGTTTTCCTTTCCGTTCGCTCTCCCTCCCTTTGGCACGAGTGCCACGGTGCCGAGCGCTGCCCTGCTCTCGTCGCGGCGCTCCCTGCTGTGCCGCAAAGCCGGGCAGCGCGGACGGGTCCCGCTGCTCCCGCGCGGAGCGGAGCGCTCCGGGAACGGGGGGACACCCCCGTACACCGCGCTCCGCAGCCGCGCAGCACACGCACATCCTCCCCGCCACCTCCAGTCATGATAAGTGCCCCTGACAGCAGCAGCCCCAGGGATGGGCTGCAGCGGCCGAGCCTCCCGCGCCCAGCCCGGGGCGCTGACCTTGCCTGGCCCTCCCGCCCGACGCCCGCAGCGCTAAGTTACAAGGGGCTGCGCGCCCGCGGATGGAAAAAGGCGGGGGGGGGGGGGTGGGGGGAAGACAAAAAAAATCCCAAACAAACCCCAAAACCCAAACCAACCAGAAAGCAAACCCCCCCAAAAAATGTTAAATAAAGGCGAACGCCGCGCGGGCGGCGCGGGGCGGAGCGGGGCGCGCACGGCGGCGGCGGCGGCGGCGGCTCCCGCCCGCGGCGGTGCGGGCGGCGGGGGGGGCGCACGGCGCATGTCCGCCCGCGCCCGCCGCGCCTCCGCCAGACGCTGCCCCCCGCCGCCAAACTCACCACCATCTTCTGCATGTGCAACATTCGCAGCCGGACACACTCCTCCGCTCCCCGGCGATGGAGACTGCGGGAAAAATCCGCCGCGGCGGCGTGGCTTGCTGAAGCGGCAGCCGGGAGAGAGGCAGGGAGCGAGCGGGAGAGGATAGCGGACAAATTCTAAAACAAAACCACCAGAAAAAAAAAAAAAAGAAAGAGAGGAAAAAAAAAAAAGAAAAGGAGGAATCCTCTCTTTTTCTCCCACCTCCCCCTTTTTTTTTTTTTTTTTTTTTTTTTTTTTTTTTTTTTTTATTCCTGGTTTTGTGTGCATCCTCCTCGCCCTCGATGCCTCTTTGAGCAGCATCCAGCGAGCGAGCGGGAGAAGGGGAGACAGAGAGGCAGAAGAGAAGATGAGGATAATTTGCAGACAGCTTGTCTTGTTGTTTTCTGGCTTTTGGGGACTAGCAATGGGAGCTTTTCCTAGCAGCGTGCAAATAGGTAAGCGCTGCATTGGGCTGCGTGCGTGTGTCCAGGGGTTCAATCCTTCGCGAAGTGAGTTGGAAAGGAGGCTCTGAAGGCAGTTTTTGCCGATTTCTCCTCCAGCACCATCCCATTTCCATGCCTCCACGAATCATCCTCGTGTTTCTGTATATGTGTCTCCGTGTGTGCGTGCGTGTGTGTAAATATTTCTGTGTGCGTTAGAGTGCGAGAGGGAGGATGCTTATCTTGTGCAGAACTCCTTCCAGCCCCGGGCGTGCGATATAGGCTGGGCAGGAAGGGGCTCGGGGCTGATGCCCCTTGGCTGCTTCAGCCCCCTCCGACTCCCCTTGCTTTTGCCTGACTATCGAAGGAATGGCGAGTCCTGGGCACCGGGGGTTGCGGTAGCCGGCGGGGATGGGGGGGTAAAAGGCTACACCGTCCTTCGTTCGTCTCTGTAGTTGGAAAGTTTAGGGTTTTGTAGATGTCTCCCTGTAGTCCTGTACCCCATCCTCATCCCTTGCCCATCGCCTCCTGCTTCCCTCCTTTCGGACGTGTTTAGGATGGGACGCAGCTATCTGAATTCTTTCCAGCTCAGCTCCATCACTGCATCATTTCTTGTGGACTTGTAAAGATGCTGCTAATACGGCTGAGCTGCTCCCTGCCTGCACATGGCTGCAGAGGAGCAAAGTTCATTATATTCCTCTTCAGTGCGGATTATCCTACGCCGAGTTGGTATTCCCTTTTTTTAATCCAGAAAGCATCGTTCCGCTTAATCAGCCCGCCACTTAATGTGAGAGGCTGTTGAGCAGCTGATTTACCAGTGTGCTCGGTATCAGGGAGATGGAGGCTAAACACTTTAAAAGGTCACTGTAATCATGACAAATCTGGGTATTTATGTATGAAAGGCTGAAAACCGAGAAGTCAGGAAAGAAGCATGAATGCATCAGGGAGGTTAAAATCGATTGAGGATGTTGATTTAAAGGCAGTGGTTGTGATTATGAATACGATTAGTTCCTTATCCATTAAAGTCTTAGGACTTGCCTTACTGTGCAGCTTTGGGAGAGACAGTTGCTCGGTCTTACAAGACAGTGAGTAGCTTGCAAATAATTTACCCGGCTTCTTTTGCTTTTTGCTTTTTTTTTTTTTTTCTTCTGTTTTTTGTAGGTGGTCTCTTCATCAGGAACACAGATCAGGAATACACTGCTTTTCGATTAGCAATCTTTCTTCATAACACCAGCCCCAATGCATCCGAAGCACCTTTTAATTTGGTTCCTCATGTAGACAACATTGAAACAGCTAACAGCTTCGCTGTAACAAATGCCTGTAAGTAAACATGCCATTGATCTGACCACCTTAGGCATAAATTGCAATGGGAAGAACAGGAAACTGCATTGTTATCTTGCATTATAAATACGTCAAGAAGTCTGTCTTTGGTACAGATACGCTTTGCAGAAGAGCAGAAGGGGCAGCAGTCCTTGTTAGTTCCGTAGTGGAGCAAAATCCCCTCTCCTGCCTTCTGCTGACTAACCTGATGTGACATTTGCTTTAGTGTTATTATTGTAGTTTCTTGCTTCCTGGTTTCTATGGAGATGAATTTTATTGTTGTAAAGAAAAATTATTAATGTCTCAGTAAGTGCATAAACCCCACACTTACTCTTCTTTGCTTCTGTGCATGCTGTGCATGTATTTGAAAATATATGATAATGTTTGTGCTCCCAAATGCTTTTCTAATGGCTGGAAAGGAGACAGGGAAGCAGTGGTGTGCAGGATAATATATCTGAGTAGCTTGACGCTGCAGTTGATCTGGTGATGTCACTTGAGGCAGCCCTGCTCTTATATTCTAGGTTGTAAATGTCTCTTACCATTTCGTAATGCATACATCCTGTGGATATGTCTCTGTGCATCCATACATTGGTGCCAAATCAAGTTAGTATCTGATCTACTTGATTTCACAGACCACCTCAACTGGAACAAATATTCTCATCCTACTATATATTTTATAAACACACACACCCACATACATACAGAATCACATACACAATGAGAGGAAGACAGAGCAAGAAATACCCTTAACAAATGAGGTAACATTTAATTTCTTTATTTTTTATTTAAAAAGTAGTGACACGTAATTAGCTGAACTTGCTACATTTCAGTTACCTCAGGGTCTTTACCAGTGGCTAAAACACGGGCTAGATACGCCTGATCTCTGAGAGGGGCAAAGCATTATTTCTATTTAATTTCGTGTATATCTGTCTCCCTTCTTAAAAGGAGTTCATGTTATTATGTAAGAGTGTGGTATACAGTGGGGCAAAGCTGAAGACCGTAGTAGCGTTCCTACTTTGATGTTCATATTTCAGGACTCTATAGGTTTTCCTCTGTAGCTCTTAAGTTTTCAAATCCCTCCTCTTCATTGAGGAGTGAATTGCCTCTGGAAGTAGATGCACTAAGCAACATTGCTGAGCAAGTTTAAAATAGAAACATACTGGAGAATGTCTTAGTGTTCATCGTGCTTTTAAAATACGTGCTGTGTTTCTCTTCACTTTCTCACTGCCATCTCTGTGGCACTTTTTAGTATGTAAACATACAATATGCTGTGCAGTTCTCATGAATAATTTATTGCGTGATTTCTAAATTTATTTATACAAGTCTTTGCTACTTCAAGTTTCAGATGACCTTGCCACCCTGTTTAAGAGGAAAAGCTTCTGAGCTGCCAAAATGGCTCCATTCATTTTGTGCAGGAAAGACTGATGTCCCATAAAGAGTGAATTCTGTATTAAGCAATGTATTCATTGTGTTTAGCATGGAAATCAGTGTCAGATTCCATAAGGTAAAAACATTTCAAAAGATGCTTTGAAACCACAAGGAATCACGTCTGTGCAGGTGTAGTTCATTGAGAAAATATTACAGTTCATGTCAACTTTTGCAATCACTGATAATATTTATTCAATGGAGACCAGTTACAACGTACCTTTTTTAACTTAAATTTTTAGTAAAAGAGGACAGGATTAAAATTTCTGTATGCTAAAACCAGTTATTGCTAAAAAAGTCAGTTATTCTAGATTCTGCCTATGCATCTAGTTCTGACAATTTCTTAGGCTGTTGTTAATTTTTGGATTAAGGATATTGCTTAGTCTTTCCATTTGACTGTTGATTTGATTTGTGAGTTGATTCTGATTTGCACAAATTTAAAAATGTCTATAACTGGACCACTTTTCTGTGTAAAACCAAACAACTTAAATTCAAAAAGTGTTTGCCCAAAACTTTTCTCATTTACACTATTTGCAGCAGATTCTTCTCTCACTCCAACCACCTTACGTTATTTTTGCCTTATATTTAACTGAGGAACACCTCTCCCATTATGTTTGCTGTCATTTATAGAAATAGTGATTCATAACCTGATCCTTTTTTTTCCTCTTTAAGCTGAACCCAGTTTCAGTTCCAAAGTGTTTGATGGCTTTAGAAATGATGAATCCTTGTAGTATGGGGGGAGGCAGAGAAGAAAGGGAAAATTAAATGTATATGCTTATCTGTGTGTATGCTCATGTAATTGGGTACCTCTGTATTAAATAGAAATAATCCTAAGGGCCTTATTTATGTTTCTTCTTGCCACCTAAACCCACACATATTTTTGCACTAGTCCAAGTTTGCACTTATTTCATGTTTTGCATTCTCGTGCCAATAATCTGACTACTTCTTTTTTTAAAAAAAATTTATTACTGAAGAATATTTTTTAAAAAACAGATATTCTCCTAATGACATGTAGGCAAACTGACTGACAACTGAATGAACATATCTCATGTTCCTTAAGCTAAATGTGAGCAGAATCCTGCAAAAATCAATTGTCTGATAGCTGGAGGACACTGGCTTCCATGTGATTGAATTTGCTGGCTTGACAGAGGCTTCTAAAACACAGATGTGTGAGCTTTTCTAACCTAATTAAAGAAACCCCCACCATCAGCTCTGAATTAAGTGATTTCATGGTAATCTGAAATGAAAACTCTTTGCTGAACCACTGTGAAAGGGTGGGAGCATGTGTCCCCAAATATACAGTACAAAAGCCTTAGAGCTGCTGGACCGAGATGAATATTCATGTGAGTTCAAGCATAAAGCTCTGAGACATTACCAGCTTCCTCTTTTTCTGTTTCCATTTGCTGCAGAGGTTACTTGGGAAGATTCAGGGCCTGACCCTTTGCATGTGTCAGGGACAGTAGACAGATTATTCCAGAGGATTATGGATGGCATGCTAGCAGGTAACTCACTGCAACACAGGCAAAACTTCAATGTTTTCACTAGGTAAAAAACATACATCAAAATGGTCACCCAGGAGTACTTTTGGAACTGGATTAATTTTGTGTATTCAATGTCATAGCTAATTTCCAATGGGTATTTTATGCATTTTTGTTTTCTTCAAACAGGCCTAGAACATTAGTATTTTTATTTTAAATCTTGAATGCGTATGAAACAGGTTGCCTTAGCAGATAGAATCTGTTATGAGTTATCAAAATTGATCTGATCTATATCACTTTGGAGATTTCAGTCCTTTTTCTTTTCCCTTCACCTTTGCGTGTTTTATTTAAACTCTGTTCATTTCTTCTGCACTACATACATTATTCAGAGAATCCCTCTTACTGACAGAGCTGAAATTATTCCAAAACATGAATAGTACAAGATTCTTACTCATCAGAACACAATACACCAGAGCTGAAACATTTGTCTATTGGCATACATTGGTTTGCAACTTATAAGCAGGAAATTCTGCTCATGATTAGAAATCTACCTGCAGTCAGTTTGACTTCAGATGTTGGAACAATACATTGATTGTGTTGTATATATTTATTCTTATATATTTATATATTCTTATATATGTATTCTTTAGCTGAATGCAAAATAATTTCCTTCTTTCCATGCACCATCTATATAGTACATTAGTATATCTTAGCAATGCAGTCAACAGTAAACACGTTTGAATACTTATGAGAGGTAGTGTTATAATTTTGCAAAGAACTATTTGCCTTTCAGCCCATCCTGTGGTTGAGAATTTTTCTGTTGAAGTTTGAAAAAATCCTTAATCTGTAGCAGTTTGCAGTTCTTGCACAGAATTGGGCTAAAGGGGATGAAGAGAGATTGATTCAAGTCTTTCATTAGTGTTTTATACTACAAGTAAAACTTTTCTCTTTGAGTCCGTTTGATTTCATGTGTATTCTGAGATGAATATATACCTAATAAGTGTAATTTAGGGAAAATGAGACACTTTCTTCCTCTTTTGCACAGTTCTGTTCTTACTAGATTTTAATCCCAGGAGAAGCAAACCCCTCAAAACATAACCTTGTTTATCATGTGCCGCATGGATGAGAAGAAAAACTTACTGGAATTAAAAATTTTGCATCTTGGAATAACTTTCCTCTTTCTCCAAGAGTTAGTGTCTTTGACTCTTGTGCCCTCTAGATTTATGTGGGGTTGGTGACCTGAAGCTGGAGGGCCTGATTCTGCCTAACTAGTGGGAATGCAGGTTCTGGGGAAGATCTGCTGAGGTCAGAGGCAGCCCTGAGGACAGACAGGAGCCTCCCTTGTCACCCTCACTTCTCTGTGTGTTTGTCTCTGGGCTTGTGCATGGTACTGAGGGGAGAGGCAATGTCATTTTGGAGTTAACTTTCTGCTGAGAACTCCAGAAAGCTGAGGAAATAGACTCACACATAGTATTGCCCTTATATTGTGACTATCTTTCATTTTACCTACAGGAGTTTCAACTTTGATTTACTCAGCTGCATCATAATGGGATTTTCATTAAATTTGGTTATTAATTCTGCTTTATAATTACAACTCAATTTAGCAGTAGAAGCGTAACCTTGGTTGAATAATCAGTGTCATTTAAACCCATGGTGTTCTTTATTTAGAAAGTGAGGTTTCATACATCTGAATGATGTTTTATTATCAAGAGCAGTGCAGTATTCCCAAGGATGCAGCTCGGAGTGTGTTGGGAGTTAACATACAGTCAGGTTTTAACTGCAAAAGCAAATAGTGTACCAGTTAGCTAGAAAGATGGAACTGGATTAAATGGTACCCTTCTAAGATAGGATTGATTACAAAACTAATTTTGAAGTGAGTGTTTTGCTTTGATATGTGGAATTTATCTCAAGCTAGACTCCAAGTACTGAAAACAATTTCTCTTAACATTTTTATTAGTAGTATTTGCTGATGGAATCAAAGAATATGTGTGCACTTGGGTGTCATCTACCATAAGAAAGATTCTGTATATTTTTAAGAGATAAGAACATCCATATTCAAAGAGTTTCATAGCTCTAAATGTGATATTTGTAAGTAAGCCATACAAGAGAGAGAAGATCAACTGACAGTATCTCCAATCCATCAGAGTCTGGTTTTAATTTTCAAGGTTATTGTTGGGAAAATAAATTATGGGCCTTCGCTGACATACAGTCAGATTTCTACCCTGGAAATCCAGAACATTCATTTCCCTGGCCTTAAACACGACTTTTGTCCTAGCATGTTACTGGACTGACTAAAACTTTAAACTCAAAAGCTTTATGGTAGCCTGTGGAAATAATTTAATGTTCATTTCAGAGGATTAATAATAAAGATTGTGTTCCTTCATTCCTTTTGCAGAAGGAAATGCAGTGCAGTACTTCTTGTGTAGGACAAAGCACTTTAACAAGTAAATTAAATTGATTAATTTCAGCTTTATCATTGTGATCTAAGTTTGTATGCTAGTCAAAATAACTCATGCATTTCATTTTTAGGTCTTGATTGTTTTGAGACTTGCTTGTTCATGAGAGGGGAAGACGTCTGCTTTGATTTCTTAACGGTTTTAGATCCTACAATGAATTGTGCAATTTCAGATTGTGACATGTTTAAATCCAAATCTTTGGAGTTAAACATGTTGGACCAAATAATCATTTCTCATAGTTCCTATCCCTTAATATATGACTGATTTAAGGGTATGAAATTTGTGCTAGTGCAAAAGTGAGGGTGCTCCTATGATTGCATCAGTGTAATTACAGGGAAAAATTGGCCTCTTCTCTGGATTTCTATTCCTCTGGGTACTTAGCTTGAGGCAAAGGTTTTGGACTAGTAGAGCATCAAGTCTGCTTCTGCAGCTGAGGTGGGCATACCAAAGTTATGTGGTAGGACACAAAGTCAAATTAGATAATTTATTCCTGTATAAATCAAGAATTGTTCAGAATTTTGGAAAATAAATTTACTCAAAAGTATCTGATCACAGTGTCTTGTTTTGAAATTTTGGTGTTGCTTTACTTTTAATAATTTTCTCGGACGTTTTAACAACTTCCTTTATCTAGTTCAGATTTTTACATAGGTTTTGGTTTTTATTATGGTTTATCGAGACCTTACTGGCTTTTATCAATGTTGATGTGGATTCAGTCGTTTGCCAATGCAGTTACATCTTGAATAATCTCAAAAATTCTATATTAGTGATGTCTGCTTTCAGGCAGACAAGTTCAAATAGAAAGGCTACTTTGGCTATTTTGGCACTCGGAGACATTCTAGTATTTTCCAGAGTCCTTAGCAGCACCTTCTTTCCTGTTGGGAACTGCTTACTGCTGAGCACTTGGGAAAATCTGTCCTTCCTCTGTGCAATAACTCATGGGGCAGGGCTGCTTCCTTGTGAGGGCTGGGTTTCTTCCCTGCTCTTTTTCCTGTGGTCCAGATGAAGTCTGCCTGACTTGTACAAATAATTGCAGGGTCCATATGGTGAGAAGATGGACCCAGAGTGACACATACCTGTCACCCTTGTCCTGGCAATGCATTGGAAAGACCCAGCTCGCCCTTCCTCTTCACCAGTTTCTCCAGAGCTGATAGCTAAGTTTTATGTTGGACTCAAGAGGGAATATCAGGATAATTATGACAAAGCTACTGTAATGGCTGGATTTTGACCAGCTATGCTAACATTAACAAATTCCAATGCAAACACTGGCCTTTGTCCTGCAGGTTTTTTTCCCTCTAGACAGAGCTGTTTGTGATTTAAATACGGGCTCTAACTGAGCAGTGATTGCATATTGGAACCTCTTAAAAAGAAGGAGTAGTAGGAATCCACTTTATTTGCAAGGGGGATTTGTTCTCATTTTTCATCTCATAGCTCAAATTTTAAAACAAATTGCTTAACTCCTATTATTTTTAAAAACCAACATGTTTAGCAGTTGAACCTCTGGTACATAATTGCCTGTTTACAAAGAAAGTCAGTTGGGCTACTGTTTTCTTGTGTGCCACAGGCTATTTCAATGTTGTATTTGTATGCAGCAATTGCTCCTGAAGCATGCAGGCTCGTGCAGTACCTCTCACTATATTCATGGCCAACACTCAGTTGTTTTTTCCTGTAAATACAAATACAACCCAAGAGAAAGAAAAAGCACTTACACTTTTTGCTAGATTATTTATTAGACTATTTGTGGGGAAAGGCTTTAAACATGTTTTGAAGACATATTAAAATACATAATTATTTAAATACTCATCACAGCTCTCTGTTCCTCACTTTCAGACCCTCTGTGGGGTAGATCCTGTGTCATTTCTGCATGCACACTCTTCCAGTTGCTTCTTGTGGTGTATTTTCATAGAGAACTTTTAAACCCATAAAATTGCAACTTCATTTTTATTTGCACATGTTCTTGACGTAAACTTCACATATGCCTAATGAGTATCCATCAAATTTTAGGAAAGTTCACAGGTAGAGAGTTAATTGCTAAAAAGAATTGAGACCTTTATGCTTTGCTTACCACAGCTTTCAAGGATACAGAATTTGCATCTTCATATTGTTGTGCAAAAGGCAATGCATATGTTAGTATTAGAAATTATTATGCAAAATGGTTAGGAATTATTACAAAAAAATATTCTGGTTGTGTTAATTTCTTTCTCAGATATGCATTATGCTTCATTTTTTATTATATTCAAGGTCCCCTTCCAACCCAAACCGTTCCATTATTTCTTTTTGTTAGAGATTTCTCTGATGTCAGGGTCAGATCTGTTTTCCCAGTGGGTAAAGGGATTCAAGTATTACATATTTAAGGTAAAAACAGGAAAAAGAGAGGAAATTCTTGTAGAAAAGAAAGTGCAAAATGTAGTGTATTATTTTCCCCCAAAAGCTTCCTGTTCTACTTTAATATTCGTGATGTTTAGTAGAGATGTTTCACGCTACTAGTTAAGGTAAGATATGGATCTGGATGATCCTGTGTTGAGGTCTGGAAATCACTGAGTATAAAGGAGAAAGATTTTATCAACCTCAGGTACATTTGTGTAAAATTCAGGAGAAAAAGCTATAATAATTTTTGAATAGCATGTGCCTATCAATAAACTGAACTCTCTCACCTAAGTTGATGGGGGTAAAAGGGAAGATTTTACAGACCCTCAGTCTCATCAGAGTAGTGTAGGGTCTTCTTTCAATGATTTCCTCCAGGTTTTCTGTGTGGATGTTTCCTGGAGAGGTTTGCTAATAAAGGCCTTCAGCCTTTGTTATTTCTGTTTGTTTAAACCTGAGAAGAGTGTTTAAGAGTGGACTTTTCAAAAATACTGCAGCTGAGAGGATAATTTCCTTTAAAAATCAATAGTCATGGGCTCTTGGCTGACTCAGGAGTTTTTCTCACTTCTCCTTCAAGTAGAAAGCAGAAGCCAAGTAAAAAGCTGGCTTTTGGGGCTGTTTGTTTTAACACAACCTGTTAACACTGTCTCTGTATCTAGCTCTTTGTGTGGCCTCCAGTTGAGAGCTGGTCAGGGGTTTTTCTTTCTCAGATCCTTTGTTTAAAAATTAGTATCTTTTGTCTGTGCTTCTCTCGAGTGGTAAAAGCAGCATAGTCATACTGTATGATATGTTGTTATTAGATAGATTAATTAATAATTAGAGTTGCTATCTGGAGGCACAAACAAAAGTCCAAGAAAGAGAGCATAAGAGATGTATTAGCAGGACCTTCTTTGGCATCTGCTGCAGGATTACATGTATCTCATGAAAGTGTGTGTCTGGAAGGTCAGGTGTAGTGTTGAATGGAAGTGATCCAAGTTACAAGTCCTTTCCAGATGATGTAGGAATGATGTGAAAGCAGTCTGGGGGAGGAAATGTTAACTGATGGCTATGAGCATCCGTGCTCCAACAAAGAAAAAGTAAAGGTCACTAATAAGAGGGAGTATGGATAGCATGCAATAATGTTCACCGATTAAGGCTAGGTGGGACCATTTTGGTCACCTGGCAGGACCATCAAGATCCTTGTCAGATAGCCTCAATACCTTTATCTAACCTGTATTTTTTTTTCCCAAATAAATCCAGTGTTGACTTGAAGAGTGAAAAAAATCACAGGTAAATTGTCATCAACACTTCATTGGGTTATATCACCCAGTGTCTTTATATGTGTTGAATGTAGGAGCCATAAAGAGTAGGCAAGGAAAAAAAGTCTACTGGGTTAATTGTTGGCTTTTACTTTAGAGGGATACCATGATCAGCATGACTTGTGCAGCTCCCAGAGCCCCTGAGGCTTGTTCTAGATGTTTGGAACTGTGTCTTGCCAGCACAGAAAAGTGACTTGGGACACCCTTAGCAGCATGGCTTAGGTATGGAAAGACAAGTAAGGACTTACTGGGGCCTTTTTCAAGTTCCCTTGAAAAATACTTAGGGTGGATACAAATGGTAGGACTTTTTCCCTCTCGTAAGAAAAAAAATATCTCCTAGTCCCAACAGGGACTGTGGCTTGAAGCAGCAGTAATATAAGCTTGGTAAATGTGTTCCAAGACCATTAAGTATATTTTTGCTAACAAATGTGTGGTAATCCCCATTATTTGTATTCACAGACTCATCTACCTACAAATACAACTTAATGGTCATATATGTTATACATATTTCACTTTCTATGAGCCACAGAGGATGTGAATCTATTACTGCTTTCACCTGGAGGCTTTGGACTGTTAGCTTAAGATATCAAGAGTTATGAATTTAGCTTTGGAAATCCCTAGTTTCATCTGCTTTGTGTGTTGGACGAGATTGCAGCCTGAACACAAACATGATGATGAATGAGATTTAAAACACTAGAATATTTGCAGAAAGCAAAAGACTGAATAAAGGAATACAAGAAATGCTCCCGTAGCTGTCTTCAATGATCTGTTGCACTGTTCTGAAGAGCAAATGTTTATGGAAAGAATGAAAAAGGACAAACCTTTTCTTTCCTGATACTGTAAAGTCACTAAAACAGGGACAAATAGTACAGAAGACCTCAACAATTAATTACTGTTATAGTAATAGCTGTATTTACAACGTTCTCTTTACAACTACTCCATCCACTAAATGCTTTACTTAAATTATTTATTATTCAGTTATTATTGAAATCAGCTGAAAAATGTAAAGTTGTTTTCAGAGAACTCAGAAAAAGAAGAGGCACAGTTAATGCAAATGCATGTGTGCAGCAGATAATTGATACGGTTCCAGCAGGTGCTGTGTGAGGTGATTTGGAGCTCAGGTGGGAGGTGGGTCTTCAGGCACCTTTGCAGACTGAGAAATGAGAGGTTATCCTGAGTAAGGACTGTAATTTAGAATTTGAGATCTTGCCCCTGAAGTTTCTCTTTGCCCTACATTGACCCCCATCTGGGAGGGAGAAGGAGTTCAAGACACATGAGTAGCTGTGTATTAAGGAAACACCAGTTTTTGGTGTTGGGGAAAGACATTTCAGAGCAGAGAACAGACTGACATGGAGCACTATTTACTACGTGGGGAATTTTCTTCTTCTGACAAACAGCTGGAAGGTGTGGCTGGTGCTTGTGAACCAGGGATTATAGTTGGTGTGTAGCTGACATGACTTCAAAAAGCTTTAAGGTGAACATGTGGTTGTGCCAAGCTGAAAACTTTGTACAGAGGGGGAAGTAACACCTAGACCAGACGTCCAGTGAAGCACAGGAGGAGTTACAAAATAGCACAAGATTGAAAAATACTGCTTCGAGAGACACAGAGAAAATTGTGTTCTCTTCCATCAGCTATCTTCTTCTCCCTGGTTTTTATTGTTACATGTACCAGCTTTACCTGAGAAAATGGGAACAGTGTTCAAGGAGCACCCCAGTGGAACCAGTTTACATGGTGCTTCCTATGCTCTGCACCCCCAAAGATGATCTTGGCATCCAAGAAGTGAAGTCATAATGTCCCAATCCTACCCCACATCTAGGGACAGGCTGTTGTGGCTTCTGGGTTCAGCACCAGAAGCCACAGCAGCATATTAGCTCCTGTAATGTATTGATTGCAGATAACTGTCAGCTTAACTACTGCAGGGAAAGGAAGGAAAGGGAAAGAGCATAAAACCTTTGCTTCTTGGTTACAAACAAAAAAGAAATTGCATCCTTATATGACCTCAGAAAAACTCTGCCTGTTTCCTGCTCTTTTTACTCCCCCAAGTCAGACTTGGACTTCAAAATGGCCAACACTTCGAGGGAGTAGTGGTGCTGTACCATAAAAAACAGTTCACACAGATGAACTGGATTGCTTCCCTCCATTCTTTTCTGGGTCTCTAACAGATGTTGAAGGACTACTGTTTTTTTATTTCCTCATGAAAGGACCAGAAAACCCATCATTTGTTCAGTTACTGTTTATGATGGGAATCTCTTGCTCTTCAGAGCAGCTGGCAGGCACCAGAGCTTCACACCTTAATCACATTTTCTTTGTCAGCCTTTCACATACTATGCTAAATGGGAGACTAGCAGAAAATCCTTCGAGCAATTACAATAATAGGATAATAATAATTATTGCAGTTCCTTGCACTTATATAGTGTCTGAGAGATTAAAATGAGATCCAGCCTAATGTTACCCCTTTGAAAAGGTGCGGATATCCTCTGCCAGCAGCATCACCTTGAGAAACTGCTCTCCAGGGCCTCACCTTCCTGCTCCCTTGTGTTTGATATGGTAAAGCAGATCTGTACTGCCACCTTCCTATTCACGTCTGTGAGCAATTGACTGTACAAATGAAGTCATGAAAGAGAAGGTGAATGAGAGGAATCGGCACCATGAAGAAGGTTTTTTCCTATTGTGCCTATAAAAGACAGGGAACATTAAAGGGTAGTCTCTCCAGTTCAGAGGGAGCATGCTTACATAAGATAGTTTCCTTTTTTGACTGCACATCATGTAGGTCTTAGAAGTACTAGTTAAGAGAGTGAAGTGTGTGTCACCAAAAATGTAACACACAGGTACAGCTTTAAGCCTGTTGATTTCTTAAAAGATGTGCATTTCAATAACATACTGCCTTCCTGTGTGGGAAAGTATTGTCTGCAAACTGTTGGATTATTGGCACGGTAAGTTAGCAGTTTCTATCTACTGAAATAAAATCCCTTGAGACCTTTTATTGGCCTCAATAAAAGTGTTTCACATTTAACTAAAATTATACGGTTCAATGTCAAGCTTTCAAAAGTTTGTACCTGTTGTTAGTGCTGTGATGATGATAAGTTCGATGATGATAAAGTCGTGCTATGTTTTTTCCACTGAGACAAAAACAGAAAAGTCATTAAAAATCCTAGGTTTTTTGTTTGATTGTTTTTTCTTGTTGATACAGACTGTAACTTCCCACACTGACAATAAGAATAATTCCAGATTTTAGTGGGAACCTGCCCCTTTTTCTCACCTCTCTCAGCAGACAGAGATGGAAGCATTCAAAACCTGTCAGAAGACAGGAGCAAAGCATCTGCAGCATGGGTGATTGAAAGTCTTGTTTGTCACTTCCATTAATGCGTCTATCCTGATGTTTGACTTCAAGAGAGAAAATAAGGGCTCAGACTTCCTAAAACCCAGGATGTATCACAGTTCTGCTCCCTGTATAGCCAGTTGTTACCCATAGTAGACCTCCACTGAGGGCAGCTTGGATGTGGCCATTCCCTGCGCTGCACTGAATGAAGTGCTTTTACCACTGGTCATCATCATTGCATGAGAAGGCAATGTCAGAGGTTATAGTGTAATACTTCTCACTCTCTTCATCCTCACCAAACAGATGTTTTGGTCCCTGGTGTCTGTTCGGCTGTAATCCCTGGAAATTGTAACATCACAGTGGTCCCAAAGGGTTGCAGCAGAGGCTTGCTGTAGTATCTTGTTTCTGCCACTCATGTGTTTACCCAGATAATTCTATCCATTTGGCTTTGTGAAGGACATGAGGAGAGCAGAAGATGGCTGGCAACCCTGCCCTTACTGGGGCCTTTTACTTTTGCATCTACATTTCATCCAGACCAGCCTCTACCCAGATTAATTTTTGGAGCTCAGACTGCTTTCTTAGGATTGTTACTTGTGTTTCAAGTTATACACTTGGTTGACAGTGTTTTACTCAAGAAAGGAGGTTTGGGTTAATAGGAACAGGTCACTGAGGCTACACTACAGCATTTTGGGATGGTGTCTTACATTCAGCTGCAGATACATGCGAAAACATCTTACTTGGTTTCTTCCATCTGTATGTAGAGAAAGCTCTATAAAACATTTAAATACCTTTAAAATGCTGTATTTTGGCTTCATGTGGAGAACTGTAAAGCTTTAGGAGATGCTTTTCAGGAAGCGACTTTAAGGTACTTTAAGCACATCCTTGCAGGGCAAATTCCAATACTCTGTTGGATGCCTGGATGGGAGTTATTTTACTTAGACCGAGTTGTTAATTTCTGATTGAAACTGTTGCCCAGAAGTCTGTGTAAATGTGTATAGCTGACAGAGAGCTGTCCTTCTGTGCGTGTATTTCTGTACTACTTTCAGCCACTTCAATGATCGAAATACTAAATGTAGCACTCAGACAGCTTTTGGATTTATGACAGTCCCTGAAGGACTTTGGCTTACAGTTATTCATATAGGTAGTTTTGAAAATTTATGACAGAAATAATAACTCTGTGGTAATATTCATCCAATTGCTTATTTAGAGCACACAGTGTGAGAACAAAAAAAAAAAAAAAGAGCAGCTAGAAATTCCTGGGGCAAAGCTTTGGCTCAGTGCTCTGCTGTCCCTCACAGGATGGGGACGCCAGAGACATTTCAGAGACTTAAGGCAGTTTTCAGAATTTGCAGAGATATAAAACCAAAGTGAAATTCGTCCCTGAGCAGCAGCTAGTATATTTAACTGTATTTCAGGTACCGTCCTTATCTATTTCAACTTAATTATTGTTTTTTAATATTCAGGGATATAGTGCACATGCATTGTAGAAGCATTTAGTGAGTCACCTCTGTTCCACTGCACATGCTGCTCACAGGATGATAGTGATTTTCAGCAGCTTGTTCTGCCCCCCTTGCTCCTCTGTCATTGTCCATGGTGTTGCCCAGAGCACACTCTGGATCTCAGGAGGCTTCAGCAGATCTCTCAGGTCTAGGTAACAAGGGCACCCTGGAAAAACAAGAACAGGCTGCAGGAGATGAGTGAAGTACCAGTGACCTGCCTGATGTGGTGTTGCCCTTGCTTTGTGAAGACCTGTCAACTATCAGGGACGAGTTTTATATATATATATAAAATTATTATTTTTATACCTACCATCAATGTTTTCTGCATTCTTTAGTCGAAAGGACTAACTGTGACCTGAAGGAAAGTCCTTCTGCAGAGGGGGCAAAACATGTTCTTCTAACATGTTTGTAAGAAGAGGGTTGGTGATATGATCAAACGTGAGCCAGAGATGTGAGCATTCAGGTGTGATCTCTCAGATATATTTGAGATGATAGTTTTGCTTTGATGTTTGTTTTTTTGTTTGGTTTTTTTGTAGGTTGTTTTGTTTTATCTCAAATTCCAAACTAATAACCAAGAATCGCCCACATAAATCTTATAAATCTGAAAAAAACCACCAAAAATAAAAGCAAGGAGACAGGCAGGGCTGGTTATCAGATGGGGCTGAGATTTAGCTGGTAAAATTGTACAGAAGACGGAGGGGGCTGCAGCTCTTTGAGAGTAATGGAACAAACCTGCCCTGAGCTCCAGCTCTGTGGAGCAGTGCCCACCTCTGTGGCTGCCTGCCAGGTGCTGGGCTCCAGACATGGAGCTGCACACCTACATCCCTACTGGGGAGGTGGCCAGGCAGCAGGACTGGAGAGAAATCAGCATTTCTTCCATAGGGGTAAGAATCTAAAAATGCTGATTATCAGCTTCAGGCTTACTGCAGGGAGAGTTCTGCTGTTAAAAGCTCAGTTGCAGCTACTAAGATAAGTGACTCCAAAAATCGGTGATTTCAGAGGGAAACTTTCAGACATTTTAATAAGCAAAATAACTGGTGCTTATTTGTATGCTTTGAAATTATGTGGTTTTTCTTCTTGCTCTTCAGGGTTAATACACTGTGGCCATGTCATAAGAGCATGTCTGCTAAGTGTTTCTAGCAAGACATCTTGAAATGCTGCCAGAGTCCTGGAGATCTGCATGCCTTGCTTTTAACACAGAGTGACAGCTTTGAATCACACATTGTGCCACTGCACAGCCAGGATTGTAAATACCAAATTTTAATTATCAAGTATATTCATAATTCATTAATAGGAGGTAGACAAATAGACTGAGCTGGCTTTGCAGTGCAAGAAAGATAAATGGAAGATGGTGCATAGGTAATAGATGCTGGAGTAGAACATGTAGATTTTTTCTTTGCTCCATTTTGTCTTGCTGCAGCTATTTTTCTTGAACTTTCAAAGTCATTCCAGGAAGAGGGGCTGGAAATAGGACAAATGTACATTCATCACAAATGTTCAGAATTCCGAAACTGAGCTTTAAGTACAATGTGAGCTGTTGAATGCAAAAACTACGGGATCTGCCATGATGTTATGTGTGTTCTGCAGCAAATATTTCTCTAGTTAGTTGATAGCAACTATTGAAAATTGGGATGTATTAGATAAAATAATTCTTAACCACGTCCATTTTGTGATTGAATATATCAATTTAACTGACTTAATGATAAATATCCCAGGAATTGCTTATCAACTTGGGTAATATGATAGATGATATGTCATTGATTTAATGACATAGAACCATGTTTAGGTAATGAACTTTTCATGGTCTTTCTCTTGTTAACATACAATCACCACCTTCCACAGGTTGTTTGGTTTTTTTTAAGCTAAATTAAAAGTGGCATGTGAGAAGTGTAATATATATTCAGTATATCACATATTCAGCTGTAACTTGAGGCTAGATAGCAGAGCACACGATTGCCTAACCATCAAGCTAGCTTTGGAGAAGTAATCAGCTATAAGAAAATGATGAGCACATAATTTTAGATCATTAGAGGTAATTATTGTAACTAGGAATGCTTTTAACCTAAAGGTGAATAAATGGCACCTCTGCAGTGTATATGCCCATGGCTTGAAATACCACCTTAAATCTAAGATGTAGTGGAAGATAGAAAATGGAAATTCTTTGTTCATAATATCCTTTTTTTTTTTTTGTGGAGGTGTCTTGGGACACTTAGGATGGAAATGAAATTTAATAGAATGCACTATTTGTGTGGAGTCTTAGTGTCAGATGTATGTTAGCTTGCACCTAAATGGGGTGGTTCTTTGAATGTCTGGATCAGGGCTTGGCTGGGAGCTCCATGACCTCTACTAGTCCCCATACCTGGGGGTTTGGAGAGTCTGAGGGAGCACAAAATTTCAGGACCACTAACTTGTTTTACTGCCAGATACCCCATTACCTACTGTGAAAACACCTGCTTATAAAATGATATTCAGAAGCATACTTAAGAAGTCATGGCAGGCAGGTGAAATGAAAAAGAGGAAACATAGCCTCCATTTTTAATAAGGGGGAAAAAGGAACACATGGGGAGCTAGAGACGAGTGAGTCTCACCTTGGTGGCTGGCAAAGTCACAGAACAGGTCCTCCTGGAAGGTATGCTAAGATTTAGATTAGATATTAGGAAGACATTCTTTCCTGTGAGGGTGGTGAGGCACTGGAACAGGTTGCCAAAAGAAGCTGTGGATGCCCCATCCCTGGCAGTGTTCAAGGCCAGTTTGGATGGGGCTTTGAGCAGCCTGGTCTAGTGGAAGATGTCCCTGCCCATGGCATGGGGTTGGAATAAGACAGTCTTTCAATCTCCTTCCAATTCCATCCAGTCTATAATTCTTTCACTTTGTACTGATCAGGCATTTGGTGTCTTATTTCCAGGAGTGGTGTGCTGATGTCACACACTATTCCATCAGCCAGAAAGCTAATGGGAGATGTTGTTCTCACTTTTCTGAAGAATAGGGCTGAATTTTTCTCCCAATTGAATCACCAAATGTCAAAGGCAGTTTATTTTGTCTGGGAAAAAAAAGGTCAGTAGGGTTTCTGTTGAAGCACATAAATGGTTTCACGCAGTTCCAAGGTTGGTAGTTTGTGACTTCAGCTATCAACTTCTGGTTCCATTTTTGGTTGTAAAATAGGTAAAATCAGCCAAAACCAACTTATTTTATGATTTCCAGGAGAGCTGCAAATTTCAGACAGGTTCAATGCTCAGGTATGTATGCTGTATGTGCAATAGCATCTCCTAGGGAAATACCATTGCAAAATGACTCAAGGTACAATATCCAACAGTTTATTCATGTATGTACCAAACACAGAAATTTCATTTTATCTGGATGTTCTCACCAGCAGTGATCTGTTATTTAAAGACTGAAAACACAGAAAAAAGTTTAAGAGAAGGAAATCAATGGCATAATCATGTCAATTATATTCCCTGTATCTGAGATTTTAAGGGGTCACTTTTATACTTCAGGAAGACATTAAACCCTATCAGTTGCAAGTTACTTGTAGCCAAGCTACGAGGGAAAATACGCATTACTTTATGATCCATCCAGTATGCTTTTAGCATTTCCACTTTAAAACACAAGTTAGAGATGTTCTTCAAGGCTCATCTCAGAAAAAAATTTCTTTTTGTGCTTTTTCAAGAAAACTTATTAGGTCAACGTCATTGCAAGTATGTGTATGTGTAAAGTTAAGCATACGTACTTCAAAATTCTTAGCTGAACAAGGCATTCAGAACGTTTCATTGTTCTTCAGGCCAAAACACAAGTATTTTACAAATGGGGAAAACAAAGTGAAATACTTGCTTGAGGCTAAGAAACCAGTTGCCAGCAGGCTTGGAAAGGACTAAATTCCCTCACTAGCTTCTTGACTGATGGAGCACAGTCTAAAAGCTACTTACTTATTTAGATATAGGTGTAAGAAACTTCATGATGAGTGTGTTTTATGGTTTTCTTCATTCTCTGTAAATACTCTGTCTGAAAAATAGTACTTTTTAAAGTGCAAATGAGCTATTACATGGCAATCTATTATTATGAAAATAAATTAAAAATAATGCATACTTCCTTGTTTTTATCTTATAGTGTTGTCATAAATAAGTTTATAGCCTTAGTAGTATGTTTTATTTTCCCTTGAAACATAAAAGCTGTAATTTAATTTTAGTAGGATATACCATTGCTGGTTGGTTTATCATCCAATTTAAAGGGTATATTCCTGGAGCATGGAGCACAGTATTTCCCAGGAAAATTAATTCCCTGATTTTAAATGTCAAGAACAGTTGCTGAACTATTGTTTTATTATTCTGCTTTTAAATTTTGTTTTGATAATATATTAAATATGTAGTGTAAGCTGACACAATAATCTTTGCCTGAAAAAAAATCTGAAAATAGTCTTCTGTTTATTGTTGGGCTGTTTAAAGGGAAATTTTATGTCTGTGCTGACTTTTTAACAATTGAAGTATGGAAACAATTGTTTCCAGAGAGTGGAATGAACTTTTGGAGTTTAAGTAATAATGGTGTGACTTAAAGTTTTTATTTCATATATTTTTTCTGCATTTCTTCAACAAAGCTTTTAAGCAGCAGATTCAAAACGAACAAACTAATAATGAAACAACAAACAGATGTGGTTTTGCATGACAAGTGGTAGTCCTGTGGGACCTTTTTCTGAAGAAAAATGGGGATGCCAACAGTTTGCATGGCTTCAAGTTCAAATTAGCTGTGCACTGGCAGAGATCCATGAGTCCAAACCACTCAGAAGCTGCTATCAGAAGTTGTAAATGCAAATAGTTGAGTACTGGGAGAATATTCAGGGGAATTACTGACTTTTGGGCACTAGTGGAGATAGGTGGATCCTTTACCTGAGACAAAATTGTCATTCTTACTCTGGGGTATGTTCCCAGTCCTGCTAGAATTACAGGCTCTTCTGTGCACCACTGTGCTAGTGTAAGGATGGGCTAGGCATGATGGCAAACCAACATCTTTGGACTGCTGTGACTGATCTGAGGTGTCTTTGGACGCCTGAGTGTTGTTTCTAGGAAGCCAGGACCACCCAGGAGTGCCACTCATGCTGTGAGCATCAGCCTCTTGTGGCTGTAGGTAATGGCACGGGATGGAAGCCTGGGAGAGGCTCAGAACCAGGGAAGCAATTCTGTGTCCGATGCAAACACCAGCACTAATGAAAGCCTCACAGGTATTTTCAGAGGAGAATGTACCCTTTCCATGCATAAACATCAAAAGATTCGTAGGGTTACTGATTAGGAACTGCAGCTTCTTTTAGTTAAAGAAGGCATGGTTAATTAATGATTTTGCGTTCTGATTAGAAAATTAACATTGCTAATGCTGTTATTAGATAACTGAGTTTCGGTGTTATAAAAGCCTTTTGAAATGCAATTTGACAGAGCATATATCAGATTAAATTGGATTGATTATGGGAGTTTTGAAGTTGTTGATTTCTTTGAGAGCTCTGTTAACGAAGCATTATATTGTAACAGAATCCATTAATAGCTCTGTTCTCCTTAGCTAACGGCCTATTACCCTTGGTAGGTAATAAAGTGCAGATGTGAGACATCCTAGCAGGCAGGGTAGGACAGAGTTACTCCACTGTGACCACTGCAGATCTTCATGCACAGTTCTAATTTTGAGGAGCTGGAGGGTGTCCTGTTCTCACTGTCAGCTTGGGTTGGTAACACCGAGTCCCACAGAGCACTGTCATGAAGCAAATCCAGGGTTTGGCATTGTCTCTTAGCATCTGAGGGCTGGTGTGATAACACCACGTGGCAGGATGGTGCAGTGACAATGTTCTGTCTATTCCAGGAACTGGTGAAAAGAATTGAAACACTGGGACATGTGGCCCTTCCAAAATGGCAAATACTACCTGCATATCCTCACCTCCCCAAGCCCTCTGTTCTGCACTCTACATATGCCAAGGCACTTTCCACAGACCTGCTGATGTGCTAGATAACTAAGTGGACAAGATAGTATTATGGATTTCCCCCTCCCAGGCGGGGGTAGGAGTCTTAGGTCCCAGAACTAGTGAATTGATTTATTTACCTGATATCTCTATGTAAAACAGACCTTTCTGAAACGTGTAAGAGTACATAAAGACATTTACTGCACATTTAGGGACATCATTGAATTGCTAGGGTAGCATTGCCTTAAGAGTACTGGTGTTTTTTTCTTTTTGTTTAGTTGTTTGGCATATTCTTTTTTTTTTCCTTATAAAGACAAACTGGTCAATAGCTGAACTTACTGATCTTAAAGGTCCCCTCCAACTTAAAAAAATTCTGTGATTTTAGGATTCTATGTTGTTTTGCTAAGTTTCTTCCAAGTGTGGTACTTTTCTCCCTGGAGGCCAAAGCAACTGTGTTGTACTCTGGGGTATAATTCAAGAAATGAAAAATATGCATTATTAAAAGAAGGAAGACAGCCTCAGAACTAACAGCAACTAAAAGCTTTGGCTGAATACGAGAAACTCTTTTCAATTCTTTTACAAACTTCCCTGCACCGGATCTTGGCCGAAACCTTATCTTGGCCAAACCCTATATATTCAAATCTTTGGAGAGAAAAAGCCTTGGTGTCTCATCTCTGAATGTTAGTGCTGCATCTTTGCTATTTTCTCATCCATTACTGTAATGGTCCCATTGAAGGCAGTGGGCAATACCACGATACAACTGAAGAGTATAATCCAAAGTCATGTGGTGCACAGATACACCAAAAAGTTATTTTTCATCTTCTGAGTTTTTTATTACAGCGCTGATGCAGGAAAATATATTTTCACAGCTCGCAGTTGAAAACTGGACTTTTTGAGGTCAGGAATATAAGAGGTCAAAAAATAAAATCCATGGTGCTATCTATTGTTACTTTTTGCAGTAAAATTGCCTTTAACGTAGGTGTTGCCAAGTCCACAGTTGCATACCGTGGTTGTCTGGGACCCCTGAAAAAGAAGCCTGCAAAGGAAACCTATAGAGAAATACATTATACAGCAGTTCTGTTGCCATCCTGGCATGCAATGTCTGCTTTTTTATGCTTGGGAGATAAAGCAAAACTTTTATTTTATTCTGTTACTATGAGGAGATTTTTGAGGGTGGAAGAAAAACTGGGGATGTGAGAAACTATGTACTTTCTGGTGGTTTCTATTAAATTACATGCCCCAACTATCCCTGCATGATCTTGACTGTAAAAGGCAAAATCTGGGCTCAGTAGAGGTTAATAGGTCCTAGAGCAATAACCCAAGAATACCTAAATGCACCTGTCAAAGGCTGATAAGAGCTGAGGTCTGTCAGCTGCATTTCTGTAGTTCCGGAATTGTGTCAGCCCAATTTCCTCTCTATTTTATTACTTTTCAATGACACAAAATTCTTAGGAGTGTCTGGTGCCTTGCAACCCCTGAAACATAATTCAAATTATTTGCCACCAGAAATACACTCACAGACCTGGAATCCTAAAATTCTGCCTGCATTGCATAGTGGAAGTGGTAGCTAATTTATTTTTTTTTAAAGCCTCAACAAAACAAAAACAAACAAAACCAAAAACAGATGAAAGACATGACACTGTTGGCCTTTGATGTTAGATTCCTCTTTGTCAGACTTTTTTTTAACAAAAATGACTTTATAAAGTTAACTATATTGAGTTAATTGACATTTATCTGAATTTCCATTGGCTGTTAATTCTTTTATCAAATTTTCATTTTCAGTAGTTTGGGTTGTATTTTGAAAAGTATTCTCCACACTCAGAGTTGGAGACTTGTGAAGCAGTCTTGTTAACGTGGTCTCTTTCAATCAAGATAACAAAAGGGAGCAAAAAGCAGATGGAAAAAAATTACTGCTATGAGAAAAATAGGAAAGTAAAAAAAGCAAGAGCAGGGCACTAGAACATGAGAATAGTTGCACTGTGACCTGTGCCATTTCTACCAGGATGCAGAGATTTCTGGATTTCTGTGTTTATCCATGCTATGGTGACTTATTCAATCAGTTTATCTATCCTTCAGGAATTTGCATAATCCCTTTCTGAATTTGTGTATCCTCCTGAAATTCTCAACATCCTGGTGTGGGAAGGGAGCTGAAGACACATCATATCCATCACCTACAGCATCTTTCCTGTTTTAAATTATGAAATGAATGGGAAGGAGTAAAATCTTCAGCTACTGGCAGTTGCTTTTCTGGAGTTTATGCAGAAAGCTGCATTAAGCTTTGATTAAGCCAGACAAAATGTTTCCTCCAAAATATCATTTAGCCAAACACACAGATCTGTTGCTATTGATATATTTCATTAATCCATGTAGATTTTGTATGTCTGACAGCATGTTCTCTCCCGGTCTCTTTCATCTCCTTCACATTAGATACAGTTAAATACCAATTTCTATGTTTAATATTTGACATGTCAGTTTTGAAAACTACTTTAAATTCAGTGTAAAACAATGAAATTACAAAATTATTTAAATACAGAAGATTTTTTTTTATTTTCAGATATGTTTCTGAAAAAAGAAGAAAAAAAAAAGTATCTCCAAAAGATGTTGTTTTCATTTGCAGTATTTCAAACAAACTGAAAAAATAAGTTATTCGGACAGTTTTCCTCGTGCATCTTTGGAAAACTCACGTTTATTTTAGAAGCCTCAGATGACAATAATTTGTATTGTAGTACTCACTGGTGTACGCTAATCTTGCAGATAATAAAAGAACATGTATGGCATTGGTACATTGCATGGAGTATCACAGGCAGTAATACTACAATGTACTGGATTCCCAAAATAAATGGTTAACTGTAAAAATTAGTCCCTTTATGCAGCTATGAAGTTGCTACACAGCTCCCTGTCCTCAAGATTCTTGTGACTGCTCTGTCAATCAAAATCCAAGTGGAACAACTAGCTCCTCCTGACACTGGATTTGTCAAAGTCCTTTGAAGAGGTGGCATTTGATTAAAAAGATCAAAATGACAGTAAAATTTTCTGTAATATCTGTGACTTCTTTTCCTGAAACCACTGCACTAAAATTTTTAAATATAGAAAGTGTTTGAAGACTTCATTTTGGAAATTGTACTTTTATGATAAGTAAGCGCAAAACAATTTTAAAGGATATTACAATGCCTGTATGAATGATCAAAAATTTCAAATTATTCAATAAGTGGGAACAATTTTTTATGTCATGCCAGTGAAGAACAGTGAGCAGGGACAGAGCTGAGATGTCTAATTCCATAATGTTACAGGTAGCTGTTCTCTACCAGAGTTATTAGAACTCTGTGTCCCTTGAGAAAGAGTAGAAATTCATTTGCTCGCTTGATTCTCAACTTTTTACACTACTTAATAGAGAACAAGAAATAATCTTTATGACAAATAACTGTAACTAGATCATTTAGATTTTATTTTCACTATATTTTTTCCCTCTCTGTATTTTGTCACACTGCCTAATTAGAAAGATACCCATGATAGGTGAGAAAATTGCTTGAATATTGGTGGCCTTTTCTTGGTTTATTTTGAAGCAGCAGAAAGCAACTAGAATCACCAAAAGTGTTCATATTCGGTGCTAAATATTGACTTAATAAATTCTTAACAGGAATTTATTTTGTAAGAGCCATTTTTAAAAAAAACCTTTTTAATGCAAGCTAAAATATAAGTTGGGGAGAGGATTTATGTTATTTATGTATTGTGAGTGGTATCAGAAAATCTGGTAGGATATGCATTTTTCTTCTCTCCTTTTTTCCCCTTATTTTTTTCCTATATAAAACCAGCACATGCCCCTTTGTGGAATTTTAGTTTTCAGCATTACATGTGGTAATCTCTGAAATAAAGGTGCTGGATAACTATTGCAGATACAAACACAGCACAATAGGCTACACGCACCTTCTCCTCATTTCCACCTAGGATGTTTCATAAGAAGTACAAGACTTTTTAATATTTTTTTCTCCAATTGGACAGGCTTCTGGTTGTACAGACAGTGAACTAGACCGATTTAACATCAATATTCTCAGTAAAATTAGACAGATGTATTAGTAATCTTGCTCCAGTCTGTGTACTGACAAGCAGTGCATGAGTAATGAAGAGGTCTTTCCAATGTGACCCTACTGCAGAGCACTAATGAACAGGGGTGTGTGTTATTAGTTGACAGTACATACCAGAATTAGAACAAAGAAATGCAGTTTAGGGTGCTGCTTACGTATCTAATGTTCTAGCTGCTTTACCTTAGGGAACAGAAAAGAAGTGGCACTTCTGTGCTGGACCTGGACAACTAAAGTTTTTTCTTGTTTTTTTAAGGAATTAATGTTTTTTCAAGAAGATTGTAGAAAGCTTCAAGAAATTATCGTTCCTGTCTACAGTCAAAAAAGCAGACCATCTGACCTGTAAAAATATTTCCATTTAAATTGCAGTATGGATGAACAGATAAATGCTTTTAAAATGACGGTCATGTTCAGTTAAAGGTAAAGAACACTTTACTTAAAAATAGAAATACTTTTTTTAGGTTTTGACATCCACTCTTACCTCAGAACTTACAGTCAAACAAACTGTTTTCTGGTTTTTTTTCTAGCATATGCTAACAGACCTTATATTTTGTTTCCTGTATGCTGATTTGGTGATAATGGACAACAAAACTTAGGCAAAATCAATTTTTGTATACTTTAGACTGCAATTAACTCTCCACATGTTTTGAAATTGCAATCAGTTTCATAGCAGGAGAAAAGGTAAGATTATGGAATAAAATTTCATCTCAGAAACACTGCAATCCATAGGTGCTCATTCAAATGAGGAGATAGTCAAGGGGAGCTGTCAGAGGTCCAAGGATTCAAGCAACAATAGCACATTGCTCCAGTTTGGCATTACTGACACATGGGCACTGCTGAAACCCACAGCACAGTCATGCACTGGACCAAGGTGGATGATACTCGCCACCCAACACAGACACGATCTTTTGGTGCACTGGTGTGGCTGTTGAGAGGATTTTTCTGCTCCTTCAGACTCGCAGCTGTGCGTACAGGGGTAGTAGAAAGGAGATGTGTGATGAGTTGCTGGTTGGAAGCAGAGTGTGGAAGGAAAATAGCAACTGGTGCTGAGTTCAGTCAAGGAGTTGTTGGTCCTTGGAGGAAAGATGCTCAGAGACACCACCAAAGACATCAAAAGAGATTGCAAAATATTTAATAAACCATTCTACTGTGGAAAAAGGTTCATCTGTCTCAACTTTTAAATTATAGATAAATGGGACTCATAGCATAAAGGATGTTTTTCATTGTTATTGAATAATGGGTATATGTTTAGAATAAGGAACACCTAATTATTATCAGAGCATAAAATCATCAATCCATTTCAGCTGACCAGCTAATTTGAGGAAACATCTGATCTGTACTCTGCATGTCCCCCAGATGACTGAGGAAGTCAAGAAAAAGTGCTTGGAAGCCAATCACTCTTCCAAGTCCAGTACAGTGCAAAGTGATTTGGTTCATTCCATTGGAAGTGGTAAAGGCTGCTTGGTTTACCAGACCACCTTGGAAGGGTTCATGTTCAGGTTACACAGCTGTATGAGGAAGCTCAAGGCTTGCTTTTAACTGGAAGCAAAGTGAATGTGATTCTAACCCTCATGTAAAAAGTAGTCTTTCAAAATGTTTTGGCTTTCTTAAACCTAAAAGTTAGCCCCTAATCTGTTTTCTGAATCCTGTAAAGCTGTGGAAATAGTGGAGGAAGGTTAGTAATTCTTTTTGTAAGTAATTCTTCTGGTAATGTTGCTTAAATGGGTTTCAATGGGAATTTGCTTAATCATTTGTATGTACAATAGGTGAAAAAGCAGCTAGCCCAGCCAAACTATAACGTTTTTTACCAGTTTGGCAGTGGATCTTCCAGATAAAGTCCCTCTCCATGTATTGGAGATCTGCTGAATTATTGTCCTTTGTGGTGCACCTTTGTTTGCAAAAGGAATGTCATTTTAGTGCTTCTATGTACTAAAGGATTTTACAAAGTGAGTATGTAAATTTTAGAGCAGGGAAATGCAAGAGACTTCATTTTGTTTCTTTTTTTGTTTGTTTGTTTGTTTATTAGATATTTTAGAATATGTATTTTTTTGTTTCTGTTTACCTATTTTACTTACTTATTTTTACCCATTTTCCTCTAGAAAATAAATTCTTATAAATTACAGCAACATATATATATTATGTGTATCTGTACAGATGCAGGCATGCATGTGTGTATGTTAGACTTACCCTAAGACTATTTGTTGGTTCTGATGCATGTTTGACACCTCTAGTGAAGTAACTGTAAATACCTCAGGAAAATAAGATCATTGGGTTAATAAAGGCTTGTGAAAGTTGTGCTCCTTCTGTTTTTGCTGGCAAAGATCGGCATGTTTCTGGGATTGTTTACAACAACCAAACTAGCCAGGCATGAGATTTCTCTGCCTTTAAACCATTTGCTGGCTGCCATGCAGGTTCTTTAGGATTGGCATGGAGTTCTGTGGAACTGTAGGTCCAGTTGTGGGCACTGGAGGAAATAATCCACGATTTGAACCCAACTGCAAAGATAGAACAGAGGAAAGAACAAAGTATCCCCATTTCTCTGAATAGTTTCTCCCCTTCAGATACACACTTACCCCACATGAAGTTATTTTCCTTTCCAGAAGTGTGAATGGAGATTAAAGCATTTTATCCCCAAACGCCCCATCTTGTAGAGAGTCCAGTGCAAGGGAGCCTGTGGGAAGCAGAAGCCCTTGGCTAAAATTAAGATAGCTACAAAGAGCAGCGGAAGTTTTTCTCTCTGGCAAATTGGCTTTTGACCAAGTATAACCTTAAGGCTTTCCCACTGGGAAATTTAGCATACCTGTTACTGTGACCCTGCCCTAGTAACCATTTGCACCTGTAGCAGCTCAGTGAGTTGGCAGTCCTGCTGTTTTTACAAGAAGTATTCATGAGCATAAAGCAATTCAGAGTCATGAAATAAGTTTGTAAACCTTACATTTTCACAATAGAAAATTAATGCAAATATATTTTGCTTTCTAAACAGTTCTTTGTTCTAGTGTAACAGGCAATTTGTATTTTTTTTATTGTGGGATGTAGTATGTGATTTAACCATATCAATATTTTTACAATAATCTGAACAAGTGATCTCTTTAATTAGTGAGCACTGCTTTAAAAGAACAACTAAAATATTAAATGAAACTGTAGTATCTTATATTTTCATTTTACTGACTGATAAACATAGATCTTTTAGATTGTTAAGGACGCTTTCCTGTCGACCATTCAGGGAGCACTCTGGCATTCACACTCCTACCATCAAAAACTTTTCACTGCTGGGGTTGAAGCCCCTTTGCAGCAAGGCTCACACAATCAGACAAGGTTTCCTTACTGGCTCAACCCAGGCTTCCCATAGCAGTGTCTCAGAGATCTCAATCCTTTAAGCAATTTAGTGAAGGTGCAAAACACAAAGCCAGCTTGAGCTGGGTGTCTCCAGGGAGGGACCCTGAACAACTGAATCCCTGAGCTTTTATACCCTTGCAGTCTAAGTGTGCCATAGTCTGGGGTCCTCCTGCTGAGTCCTTGGCTCCTGCAGTGTCTCTGAGGGTCTGCTCTCCTGGCTGGCCCCAAAGGTGTCTCTGTTATGCAAAGGGGCAGCACCAGTTCAGGACCTTTTTTGCCTGGAGTGCCCATCATTTCCCAACAGCCAGAGCCCAACCTGCAGCTCACGCTGCAGCTGCACACTGAGATAGCTGCACTAAATGTATTCCTCAACTGGATCACTGAACTTTGTGTTTATTGACTGTTCACAAGTTCCAGAGTGCTCCACTATCCCACATGCTGAGTTTCATGGAGTTTACCATAATGTATTATGAATGTTGTAGAATGGGAATTATAAAGCTCTACCTGATGTTTTGTTAGAGTCACAGTGGTTGTACACTGAGGATTTGTCATGCCTGACAAATCAAATAATAGACTCTCATGCACTGGGACGGGTGCCCATCAGTACACTCCAAATTAAGCCATGAGGGGCATACTTAATCATATTGATTAGACGAGGAGAGTTAGAGATGTTGAGGAAGAATTTCAAGTTGAGTAAAACTCAGAGGAAAAAAAATGAACCCAAGAAACACAGGGCTGAACTGAAAATATCATACCTGGTAAATCCCCGTGCCAAGCTATTATTCCCTGCTTGCAGAAGAGGCAGGGGAAGGAGACACAGTGAAGCCACGTGTCTGCCTTTGTCCCTGCCAGCACAGCCCAGCTTCATGGCAGTGAGCCTTGTGGGTGCAGTGACAGTGGCTGCTGTGGCTCCTGTCGGTGTACTAGAGTCAGTGCTAAGCAGGACTGGAAATTAAGAGAATTGCCCTATAACTCACAGAGGGCTTTTCTAGAAGGCAGTTGTCATATGCTAATTAAAGATTGCATCTCTTTGTGCTCTATTGACTAAAAATTATAATTTAAACCTTTAAAACCACAGTGTCTGTATACTATAACATTTACCAGCTTGTACTGGTTATGACAAGATAATATATGACTGACAAGATAATGTATATTTAAATTAAAAAAATACAGTAAGGCTCCTTACTTTTTTCCCTGGGATTCAAGCAGCAATTAAACATTACTCAGTCTTCTTTGTACTACAAATTAATGAAGAGCTAGAACAATGAGGGGGGAAGCTTACAGCCAGAAAATGCCATTTAAAGTGATCATGAGTAGGAGGTCAATATTTACTGCACTGCAAATACACAGTCTTTCCTTTAGTAAAAAAAAATTAACCATAGGCCCACGGTACTTGTCTTTTCTCTACAGAGATGACTAGTGTAGCTGCAAACAACTATCAAGTAAATACGCTGCCAAATGCTATTACCACTTGTTCTTGCCATAGAAATAAGAAAAGCTTACATCCAGTTCTTAAATGAGGGCAGTATAAGTAGCTCTGGGCAGTAATTCACAATGTCCAGTTGTGTCACTTTTAGAAGACGATTGTGACTAACAATAGCTCTCTAGTACCAGGAATAGTGTGATCAGCTTGGGATGGGATACTGGATGTGGAAATTCGGGTTATGGGTTATCCAAGTGCTGTTAACTCAGGCTCAGACCTTGTGGGCTTTTTAAAAGGAATCTGTTACTTGGAGATGTTGGGTTAGATGTGCAATAAGAGGTAAAAACACAGCAGTGTTAACCATCAGAGCTGACAGTAGGTGTGGTATTACCACAGAATAACAGCAGGAATTCACTGCTGAAGAGAAGTCATACCTCAAAATTAAAATTGATTAGGGACTTAAAAACCATAAAATCAGTTAGAGTGAACAAAACAATACCTTAACTGACAATATTAAAACAAAAAAACAAACCAACTTGCTTGTTTCTATCAATGCACTGAAACAGGGACAATATCTCACTAACATGAACTGTAACAACATTTATTCAGTTTCAGGGTGGAACTGCTTGGCAGCATGTTTCCTCAGCTCAGTAAAAGATGTGGTGAGCTTGACAAGGGATAATCGAAATAAATCAGTGTCTAACCCTAAATTCATTATAGTATTGCAGTGATAACCTGTACTTAAGGATGCACTGCCAAATTTAGTCTCATAAAATATTGTTATAGCTGGGTAATAATACTGAAATGTCAGTCATGTTTTTATTCAGGCAATGTTCAAATAATTAATAGACAGATTCATAGCTATTAATATTATAATTTATAATTAAATGTTTTATTACTTCAAATGTCCTAGCATTTGCCTTAACTGGAGGTGACTTCTTTTTGAGGGTAAAATAAACTCTCAACAACCTTGAGGTTTTCAAGTGCCTGAACAGTGAAGTTTCTTCACTTAGGATAATGGATGGAAATGTATTTTTACACATGTGTAAGAGAGTATAGTTTTCAGTCCTTATATTTAAGATGCATAGTATATTCTTGAATGATGAAATATGTTCTCTGTCTTGCTTGAAGATTATTTCTATTAGTACAAGTACTGTGTAAATCAGATGGAAGTCAAAATGTGATCTGTGAATTTAGGACTACAGTAAGGGTTCTAGTGTTGCTGCTGAATAGCAGTAAGAAGTGTGTGTGTTTCAAATTGAAAAAAAATGTACATTTACATAATTAGCTTTGAGATAGAGGTTTTAAAGTAGCATAGTACATATGTGCCAATCATAGTAAGGATTTGGGTACTACAGGTTTCTAGGAAAGGGAGGTACTTTTCCAGCTATATTATTTTTTACAATAGACTTGGAAAAAATACATTTTTTCCAAAGAATTTCTGTAGATTTTTAAAAAATGAGCAAAATTAAAATCTTCAAATAAAACTGATGATTTTTTTACTTTGGATTAAGAAATGTTTATGCTTTTATTTTCATCCTTTGGAGAGAGTAATTGAGATTTTTACTTTATCCTGCTTTAAAGTACTACTTCAAAGGCAAAAGGGAAATGAAATTATTGTTTCTCCACTGAACAAAGCAAAACTTTCTTCCAAAAAATTTAGCAAAAATACCTGCCATTTCTAAACATGCTTTATGGTGTATGGTTCTTAGTATTGAGAAGCACATTAAGACATCACAGCTATATTCTTTAACAGCTTTCTGAGTATAAGGATGAATATTTTCTTATGCCAAAGAAAGGCAGTCATATTTGCAACAAAAAAAAAGCGTTATCAAAGAAAATGCCTTTGAGTTATATAAAACCAAGTTACTATTAAATTTACCTTGCCTTTTGAAATTTCTATTATACATTCTCCCTTAAAAGATAATCTTATATACCTGTGCTTGCTATTCAACTATATGCCTTGGCTTTTCTGTGTCTTTTGTGCTCTTTTGTATTTGAATAAATGTGATGTATTATTTAGTGTCAGGAAGCCACCACTATTTAGTTACAGAAACTCTCTTTATAATACTAAGAATGGAATATTATCTCCTCATAAGAATTTATTATAAAAGTTAGACTAGGCTGTAGTTTTGGAGGAAGGATACAGAACAGATGACCTTTGTGTCCAGTATTGATTTGATTTAATCTAATTAAAAGCCACATGAAATGGTCTCTGATGAAATGCTGCTAAGCAAGAACTCAATATTTCGGCTTTACATTTCTATGTCAGCAGTGGCTCACTCAGCAGTTAGGAGCATTATGAAATATTTTTAATACCTGAGGTGCTCCCAGGTTTCCTGGTAGGAGCCACTTATAACATGGTTGCAGGCACCAGCCCTGAGCCTTGCCAGGGTGGGCTGTCTGGCTGCAGTGCGAGCCAGAAATGTACTTTCCCAGCTGAAGACCTAAAATATCCTGATGTGCCGTCTTGGCTTGTCACCTCACATCCCCATCAGGCTGTACTGCTTTTCAGTGCTGAACAGAGACATGGAGGACGAGCTTCTGCCCTACTTTGTGCAAGGTGGCTGTAAAGCACACTCAGAGCCACATCAGTGGTACACAGCTCTTTCTAATATCATTTTGGGAAGTTTTTTTTGCCAAATGTGACTGCCTGTAGGAAGTGCAATGCAGGGGAGTATCAGGGACTATGATGGGAGCAGGGTTCTTTCTGTTTTGGTAGAGAAAAATATGAGCTGGCTGTGGTAGAATGAGTTCATGTGGTTCAGATTGTTAGATAATAATTTCTAGGATGATTAGTTATCTTTATTACAATAGTAGCTACATGCTATTAACACTTCCTTACTTTGTATGCAGCAAGTGAGACTGTGTTGTGGGGGCTTGGTTGGCATAGGGAAACTGATGCTTTCTTTTTGTTTGCTGGTATTTTTCTCTTTGTTGTTTTGTTTGGGGTTTTTTTGCTAGATCCAAATAGATTCTTGGGAGCTAAAGGATTAATACAAACTAGGACTACATGCTTTATACTGAAATTTCTGTTTTGTTTATACCATGGTTTTGAGCATGGCTGAGGCAATACCTGGTAGTCCTTGGTTTGTAGGTGCTTTGGAGTTTGGGTAGTGTGGGTACACTGTGTAAATTTTACTAAAAAAAATAGTAACGTATGTAAGAGACTTTGCTTCTCCATAATCTGGCTGCCTTGTGTATTTTTCTCTTTGGACACTAAGGTACTGAAACCATCACATAGATTTATTACTTTCTTGGGGAACTTACAGCAGCTCAACAAGTTTTTTATGTGCCCATCTGTCGTCTATTTTAAGTGGACTTGGTGGATATTTTTTATACCTGAATCAGTGTATGAACCCCTGAATATTATTCATGCATAAATTTTCTTTTGAAAGCATAACATTTTTCGTGCATTTAACTTTTCAGTGCAACAGAAGTGTAATGGTAAGTGTTGATTTAGTAAAAAAATATTGAATGTTGAGTATATGAAATGCTGAATTTAGAAATGTGAAGTATACAGAAAAGTGTATAGCTGAGAGCTGCCTATATGAATGTTCAATGAAGGTTTGGACTGCAAGGTGTCATATTAGTAATGTGTCCCACTCTGTCTAGTTCAATTGTTCACTACCAAAACCCAGTCTAATGGAAGCATTTAATTTCAAGAAGTCACAGACTGTGGTTGCCTTGTAAACTGTATATTAGTATTGTCTGTGGTTATAATTTGAAAGTAGTAAAATCTAAAATAATGCTGTGCTGGGCACTAGAGCCACATAAGGAATCAGTCCCTGCCCAAGGGGCAGGAGATGATCAGTGCAGAGGGCAGGAGTCCCTTCCCTCCCAAAAAGTATCAGCAGTGCTCATATGGGCAGGTGTTGATAAGGTTGTAGTGGTACCATATCTACCATCTACAATATTTATGGATGAATCATGTTGATATGAGAAAGGAAGAATACAGATATTTTAGCCTAAATTTTCTACTATGGATGTCTGATACCAAGTACTTAGGAGCTTGAGAGGAGTGAGAAGGTTGTACTATTCCCACTGAAATTAACTGATGGAGAGGCCTGAGGGCAGCTCTCTCAATCAAGCCTGAATCTATGAATATTGAAGTGTTGGCCTTTATATCCCCCTCATGTGTAAGTGTGCTTCTTCATGGTTTGCATCCTTTACTTTTCTTGTAAAAGATTGTTTGTTTAGTACATAATTAGAATTCTAGCAATTTCTCTAGTTTCTAAGAGAGAAAGGCAGAACCAGAGTAATAAAATCACACAGGAAAGTCCTGCCTGTGTCCACAAACAGAAGTTAAACAGTGCAATTTTTTCAGGATCATGGATATGCAAACCCTACACAAAGATCTGCAACATATTCTGTTATTCTCTTCCTATTTAAGGGCTTCTAGGAAATGAACTCAAGGGTTTTCTAGTATATCTGGTGTTGCAGTCTTCAGGACTTGATGCTCACAAGAATGAAATCTTGGAGGCTGTCCATTTTCCTGAGAGGTGCACTGGGAATTGCCCTTTAGCACCTATGGAGAAAAGAAATTATGACAGACATAAGTATTCTTCAATGGAAATTGTTTTCAGTAAGTTAGAAAAGCTGCACCGTTTTCATTTCTGTGTGTCCCTTTCTGCCTCTCCATAAGCTTTCTTTCCTGCATTTATTAAATATTTATTATATGGTAATATATTTTATTAAATTACAGCAAAAACATTCATGTGATTCTGTGCTTTCAGTTTTGCAAACTCAGTAAGGAAATACATTAAAACATTAGTAGAGATGTAGTGTGGTCACATTCACTTCTGCCATATAAGTCTGTACTGAATTTGTCTCACTGGCATAAAACCTCTAGAAAATAGATGTTTTTACAAAAATGTCATAAGAATAAACTCATAAGAAAATGAAAGCACTTATTCTTTCTGCGTTCTTACTTAAGTCACCTTTAGAGAGTGTAAAGTACCTCAATAATTGAAAGGTAAATATAAACAATAATATTAATAAGCAATGTTTCAAGGTCAAGGATATGTTTGCAGGTGTAATCTAGCCACCTTACACACCTCATGAGTGCCTGCAGGGTCTGAAAAGGGTGCTCCATGCCCATGCTGAATTAGGGAAAGGCAGAAAGTGACAGAGAGCTCCAATTTGCAGTAGTTGTTCTACCCTGAGTTTTGTCATCAGCCTCCTGAAAATAAGGTTTTGGCAAGTTGTCTTCACTGGAACTTGCTGAAAAACAGCCAAAGAAGCTTTATAGCTTATGTGTGCTGATGCTGAGTATGTGGTAGCATTGTTCCAGAATCTCCTTAGGAGGCTTCTTATGCTGTGGCTGCAGTCTGTGCCACCTGCAGTGACTGTGCCGGGGTTGTTGGACCTGGAGGTGCTTCTTGGTTCTGAGGTCTGTCTGTGTGTCCTGTATCCAGTATCTCCTGTGCCTCAAATTCATGCTCCAACTCAGACTTGTTCGTGAAATTGTATGCTTACCGTTCTTGAATCCATTAAATTTCGAACCCTAATTGCAGATAACGTACAAGACAGTTAAATAGATAAAACTCACTCTGAATAAACAGTACGATACTGAATGGTGTAAACATATTGGGAATTTTGCACATTCTGTATAAAATTTTTGCTAACAACAGCATGTTACCAGGTACATCAGCTGTTGAGAGTGGGATTCAATAGAGGATTCTTCCAGAGTGTTTTCTGTGCACCATATCCTTTCCCATTTCAGTGCCCTGAGATCCTCTCAACTTCCTGTCTTGTTTGGATATGTGCTTCCTTAGGTCATTCTCCAGTCCTTCCTACCGTGTCTCCTTTGCAGTTTGAAAATTTTCAGTTTGTAAAGGTCCTTCATTTCTTACAGCTACTATATCTTTATGCCTTCCTCTGATCTCTCCTATCCTCTTCACCTGCATCACTAGACCTTCACCATCACAAGCAACATTATACAGCACTATGACATAAAGAGATTCTAGCAGATCTTGCCAGCCTTGCAGGGTTGGCATCCTGTCACTTGCATGTCAGGAGAAGATATTTCTATGAAGGCAGCTGCAAGAATGTATCCCATATTCAGACAGTTCACAACTTATATAGGAAAGAGCCCTTACAGAATAAAAACACCTACTATTTTCATTTGTTATGGAACTGTTTGCTGTTTTATTCATTGTTAATTTAGACAATGATTGCCATAAAACCTATGCTTGTTTGAACCGTAAGAGCCTGTAATTTGTTTGCCCTGCTGCAGTATCCCTTCCCATCATATATACCAGTATATACCAGTAAAAATGTTAGTTCCATTTTAAATTACTTACTCTTGGTGCAACTGCTGAAGGAAAAGCTTTGTCATAATCCTTTCTACACAAGTAATTGTCATGGAAGAGGACTAGTAACAAGTATCATTAGGATGAGAAACAAAAATTAAGTGTCAATTTTGGACTGTGTTAATTATAAATTCTAAAGCCTAAATATGGACCCCACTTCCTGAACTCAATTAAATAGCCTTACATAAAGATACTTTCTGTCTTATACAGCTTTTTTTTCTCCTTATTTTTAGTATGTGCAATCTAAAACAACAAATGACATTCTGCACTCATAAGATGAACCTGCTACCAAACCAGGGAGCAGTGGTTCTGCAGTAGAGAGAAGTACTATCCAATTGCATTGTATCCTATGTGGAATTAGTGAGCATGTGAATCGATCTGATGTTTTCTCTCAGTTGTCACCATATGGGTCACCAGATTCATATAGTAACAGTCACTGTCTTACCTCTATTTTGTATTATCCACTATGAAGTAAAAAGCTCTAGGTAAGCAGCAGAATGGTTCAGCACCCTGTGCTGATTTATGAACACGTGCAATACAGCTATGAAATCAGAAGCAATTGCAGTGTAGAAGAAAGAAATGTAATTTTTGGGCAGACCAGGAAAGCTGAAATTGTATTACCAGTTTGTAGTAAATGTGCAATGAAGCCCTTTCCTACAAGAGGATTTTAGTGTCTAATTAATGGCTCTGTGTCTTGCTCGGAATTGAACTCCTCACATGAGCAATATAGTGTGCTGCAGACTTGCTTGAGGGAGCAAAGTGTGGTCTAATCAGCAGTTCACCTGCATGACCTTTACATTTCTCTGAAGGATTGTGCAGAGTCTGTTTCCTCTCTTGCCTTCTGTAGGGGGGGAGGTGTCGAGTATCTCCTGCATACCATGCACGAACTTAACTCCTCTTAATCCTTTTGGGAATGACGCTGTGGTATCAAAGCAGGTATATACTTTTAATCTCTAAAGCAGCCTCTAAGAGGTAACTGGAATTTGCAGGTCTTATCAATTTGCAGCAGTGCAGGTGAATAAAGAGAGTCTTTAAAATAAAGCAATTGCTGACTCAGCTTACATAGAGGCTTGGGGTGTAAAACTGAAAATTCAGCAGTGCCAGTCCCTCCTCAGCTATCAGCTGATTGAAAGTATTATCCTTTTTATGCTAGTCCTCTGAGACTGGTGTAATGTAAAGTACTGGAGATATGAGTATCTAAATAACAGTAGATCACTGGTGTTTGGAGACCCTCTAAAGGGTAGCTCCTCAGGGTATCCTTCCACAGCAGGCAGAGAGAAACTCAAAATATTAAGGTTTGGTTTACGTCTGAAAGCTAACAAAACCGTTCAAGTAAATTCAGGGAATTTGCTAACATGGAGAGTTCTGATAGATTTCCTTTGCTATGAAAAGGTGGTAGGAGCATCTGCTTTTGGTCACTTTTGTGTTTTAATCACCTGAGAGAAGTAAGGTTCGATAGTCATCCTAACTCGAGTAACAGCTGTCCAAATAGCTCAGTGCCAATACATGTTGAATAACAGTATCATTGTGTAATGTCAGATTTATGTAATATGCTATTTGTCAGATCACAGATAATAGAAATGCAAGTTTGTTTTATGGTGCTGGGATGAGTGCATTTGGGATCCACTTCTGTGAGCCAGCCTCAATTAAATAAAAGATCACTTCAACCCCTAATTAACTGTGTTATCCTTCCAATCTAGTCCTAATGGCTAAAATGTCTGTTTAATGTTTGAAGATATGTTGAAAAATTGAGCTGAAAAAATAGTTTACAAATAAAGAGCAGTCAGAGATGCTGTTTCTGCTGCTAATTTTAAATCAACATACTTTCAGACAGTTTTGTTTATCTCCTTAGATACTGCTGATATGATGAGTAATAGGAAAAAGTATAGTGGAATAAGAAGACTAGTACATAGATAATAAATATTATGTACCACAGTTAATAAAAATGAGCAGTGGTGTCTTGAAAAGCTTAAAAATTTCGGTGGTAGTTCTGATATTCCTCTTAGTTAATTTCTAATATCTGTTGTTTGATGAATAATTTCTTTAAAATAATGGCCTCATATTTGTGTCACTTTTTTCTTCTTTCTGACTATATAGAACTATTGTGCATGGTAGTCATTGCCCATAGCACTTGAAGAGCCACAATCTTGTTATTAGTTGTCAGAAAAGGGTTTTTTAAGTACTATTCACAGGTGTTACTTCCTGCAAGAAACTACATTCAATTTCATATGACCATATTGCAGCCAACTTCTGAGTTTTAGAATGATAAAAAACAGTGAATAATATCTTTTAAGGATGCAGAAATTGCAGATTTTCTGAGTTTTATTCTCATTACCCATTGCACATTGATTTTGAATAAAATGTTCACCCACCTACTAAATGCCTCCTTCACAATGCACAATATAAGAAACAAGTACTGTGAACAGAATTCCATAAAGTAAATACTGCTTATACTTGTAGAAATGGAGTCATTTTGAAATTTCAAATGCAATGAAGAAAAATGCAAATAAAAAAAACCACTGTGCTTGCAGATACTTATGGAGAAATTTCCTGGATCATTAAATGCCTCTTTTCATTCATAATATGGAAGCATAGCAAGATGCATCTGGTATTTCTGTTGAAAGAAATCACATTCAATTTTTTCAACTTCCTGAAGCTTAAGACATTCATGATCTGAATAAGAGATTTTGCAAGAAAAGATTTACCGGTTAATTCTAAAGTCTGATAACATGAGACAAAATATCAGAACACTAAATTGTATGCATAAATCCAGATAATGAGGGTGTGGGGCAAGTCTGAAAAAACTTTACGAACCTGGGACATGTTTAGTTACTGTTCTATATACAGAAAATAGTTTTCTAAGAACTCATGGTATCTGCAGTTAAATTACAAAGAAGATAGCATTATACAAAATGAAGAAACATAAATTTGGAGTTTACATTCATGACTTCAAAGTCTAGGGATCTGCATATCATCTCAGAAATGAAACAAAAGCTGAACCATAAATCAGCTGGTGTTCATTATAATTTACATACATGTATGTAATTAGAAGTGAATGGAACAGTAGAAAAATACCATCATTTACTATCTTTTCTTTAGAATTGTCTGTAAACATTTTGTGTCTTAACTGTAAGCTAAGTGGCAGCTGTAAGTTGGTGTCTTTCAAAGACAAGAAAGTGAAAGCAGGTCCCATCATGGATCTGGAGACTCCACTAGAACATTGCTCATTGGGATATTTTGGCCTGAGATTGCTGTGAAGTGAATTCCTTGCCAATGGCAGCTGTTCTTTGCTGGAGCAGGCTGCTGATGCTTTTAATGCTGGTAACCCAACTCCTGTAACTCCATGTTACTGCTGTTGTAAAACTCGGTGTGTGTGTGACTGCTGCCTTCCCTATTCCCTTGACCTTTTCGTTGTTTGAGTGTGGAGTCAAGCATGTTAGATTGAAATACCTTCACTGTTGATTTAGGATTAAAAAAAAAAAAAAAAAAGAATTTTCACTGGGGCATTGAGTCTAGGAAGCACTCATGGGCTCCATTTAGTTTGCTTTGCTGTTGTCATGGTGAACTCCAACATGGAAGTGGAAAAAAATGGCCTGAGGTACTAACATTTGCAACTCTTCCAGCTGCCTGCAAAGTAAATATGTGTCTATGACCTTAAATTCTAGGATGTAGCTTTATAGTATGTGGTGAATTTCTGTCCCTAAAATAAATGTAAATTTTAAAAATATACTTATTTAAGTCTATAAGATCACATTTCAATAGTTAATAGTATGAATTGTAACTGCATGTTGTTGCTTTGAGCGTGTATATCTCAGAGCTTGGCTTTCCCGAGGCAGACTCTAAGATCCTGTAATCCTCCCTGGTCCAACAGTAGAGATAGTCTTGTCAACATGAGAGTTTTCTCCATAAAGCTGTCCTTGCAAAATATATCTGTGCAATTAGCCCTCTGTCACTCTGCTTGGCACTTGCTCCTGCAAATATAATGTTTCACTATTCAATGGGTCTAATTTAGAATAAGTATTCAGATCAGGGTTGTAATTACTCTGTCTGCTTACATCTGTAGTGCTATTTAAAGATGTCATATTGTTGACCAAAATCATAACTTAACAGACATATTTTTATCCAATAATGTCTGGTGAGGCTATCTGGTTACAAGGTGAATGGGGAGAAAAAAGTGCATTGCTAGAGGGACTGGAGAGCTTTTTTCAGTTTTTGCATTTTCTGAGGTGCTTTGTGAGGGAATTGTGAATGGGGAGAAAAAAGTGCATTGCTGGAGGGGCTGGAGGACTTTTTTCAGTCTTTGCATTTTCTGAGGTGCTATGGGAGGGAGCTGTGAAGGATAAAGGAATTGTGTAGAGTCCAAGGCCTCCAGTTTCTTTTGCAACAACTCAAAGGAGTAGGAAGAAAATGAAACATTTCCCAAGATTTCTTCTGTTTGAAAGCCATGCTCTAAGGCTCAGTGAAGAATGTTCTATTGCTACCCGGGTACCAAGACAAGAGGGGACTCTTCCAGTAGTCCCAGTTTTCCTTTGGGCCCGCTTACATTGCTACTTTGGGCACGTGAAATGACCTGAGAATGGGCACAGCTAACGAGATGACTTGTGGCAATGTCCATTGGGATCTGGGATCACATCTGTCACTGCACATTGCACTGCCTTATCTCTCTGCAGCTCAGAAAAGTCTCCTCTTGCAGCTCAGAATAATCCTTCCTTTAGGTGATGTTTCTGTCTTTATCTAGCTCTTCTTACATGACTTCACTTTTCTTAAACCATGAAATATATTCCTTCAGCACTGGAAGAAGACCTGCAAATATATCTGTCATTGGCCTCAATTCAGGCTGTGGGGATGCAGCAGGCTGGCTGCTGCAGAGCTGTCCCAGTAGTTAAATCTGTATCTGTCAAAGCTGATGTTTCATTTCTCTATACATCTCTCTACTCACATCCCCAAAGTTAGAAGCTGGGTCTTACAATTTTGTACCCTCTGTGTACACAACTTTGTACTTGCACCTGAAAGCTTAGGACAATTCTGGACTATTCAGGGCTTTTCAAGCCAAGCTGTATCCCATCCCAGCCCACGTGGCTGGTGTGTGTCCTGTCTGCAACACCTGCACGCTGAACAAGTCCTAGCTAGTGATCACTGAGGAGAACATTTGTGTACCCCTCCTGGTGCACAGGCAAGATCTAGTGGGTGTTAGCTGTATTCGTGCATGTACGTGAGTGGTCTGATATTTTAGCACTTGATGTGCAAACTGAGCCAACTTAGATCACTGACAGAGGAGTGATGCCATAAAGGAGGATACAACCAAGCTGCTGTCTTTGGATTTGAGTGTAAGATGGAGGTGCTCCGTGTGCACAGTGTTTGCATGGGAAGGATGGAGGTTTAACGAGTGCAGTGTGTAAGATTTCATGCCAGGAGATGTTCCCAGGGTTCTCCTGAAAGGTTTCCCATAGGGCATGTGAGTGTGGAACTGGCCAAATATTCTATGAAGCAGTGTCAGTACACATAGCTCAAGGAGATAAAAAGTTAATGGAAGTGCTTTGGGATAATGCAAAAGGAAACAGGTTTAATTAAGGCATATAGCTTCGAGTACCTTACAAGCGTGTAAATTCGTTCCTGAAAACTGCCCTGAGCAGTTTTGGAATTTTTTTCATTTGATTGAGAAAACCATGAAGTGTCTGTGGACTTCTATGACTTGAACTCACACAGGAGGACTAGAGGGTAGGGTCAGATGGATGCTTGGTATGCATTTACAAGCTCAGTTTCAGTTTGATCTTAAAGTTGTAGCTAGGTGCTTGACCATACATCAGTGCCTCTGTGGGTAGTAGATGGAATGGCAGAGGTCTGTAATTTAACAATTATTTTTTTTCTTCAAACCCTGCTTGGGCAAAGCATTGTATTTGAATTACCTGCTGACAATATATTTTTGCTATGAAAAATGTGAAAGGGGAGGAGAGAAAGGCTTTATTTCCACATGTCCCGAATAAAACTGAATCATTAATCAATTTTAGTGTTTATTTCATTATTATAATTGATGCAAACATATAAGAAGGGGAGGGTGTGTGTGTTCCACTATTTTTTAATTACTGTTTTGCTTTTCACTATTTTTTATTACTTAGTAGTTATGAAACAAGTATTAATTGATGATGGCTTTAAATCTGGAATGTATAGTAGTTATTTAGCATCCTTGCTTTTTCTTTAAGATGCCTTAAGCTACTGGAAAAATCATTTACTATATCACAAAATTTCCTGCCTTATTAGTTAACAGAAAATATTTCCCTACAGATATTTTCACATGTAATGCTATTTCCCATATTTCACAAGCTGTTTGCAGTTTAAACTTAATCATATTTGCCTCTCTGCCACTGAGGCTCTTTAGATTTACCTTAGAGATCTAGATATTATTTGGATATTTATAGCATAATTAGATTTGACGTATCGTACTTTGTTTATCTCAGTTAATGCCTAAAGGCTTGATTCTGATCTGAGATCTGCAGAGGCATAGCACCAAATTTGGAATAAATTCTGTATTGGAAATGCTAATAGCAGTTTCTGTCCAAAACAGTTACCCTGCTCTCCTCCTGTCTCCTAAAATGTGTTAGATTGGAAGGATGCATTTGTACTTTTTTTTTTTTTAAAGCATGAGGTAATGGTAGGAAGTGGAGCCAGTCTGCAGTATTTTAGTCTTCTCTCCTGGTGGTACACTCTGTAGATATTATTGTGTGGCTAACTTAAGAGTACGTTTTATTTTCTCAAATCAATATGTCTTTGATCCTTCAAATATACCCTCACACAAAGAGACACAATCACCTGTACTTTCTGTACTTTTTATTTGCATTTTTTCTCTCAATTTTTAGTAAAACAGAGATCCAGACATATAATTTAGCATCCCTGGAAAGTCAGTCTGGACTGGTGATGTTCCCCAGAGATCTTTATTCTCATGAATCAATGAATTAATCATCGCCCAGAATTTGTAGCTTACCCTCAGTAAATGAAAAATATTTTTGGTTGTCTTCCTTCATATGCATTTGCCAAGGATAACTGTTGGCTTCTGACTGCTGTGAATTCCATGCTTTAAAGAAGTTCTGTGTGGTCCTACCACGCTAGGGATACTCCCCATAAAGCTACAGCTAATGCTGCCCTGCTAGAAACAGTTGCAGTGTGTTTTGGCTGGTGATGCAACAATTCTTGGGGCTGAGAACTTGTGTTTGGAGCACACTGAAATGCGACACAGAAATTCATATCCTTCCTTGTCTTGCATGCGTTGGCAAATGGTGTCAGCATCCTTCCCACAGACACATATTTTCATCGTACATCTGATATGATAATCTTTAACTAAGCTGGTTCATCGTGTCGATCTTGAAGGCTGGAGATGTTTGAAAGCAGGAACACTTGTCAGGCCTGTGGTGGTTTGCCCACATTGAAAATATGGGGAACCCCCCTGTGTAGGGCAGGAAAACCCTGGTGTAAACTGCTTCACGTCCACACTGCTTTTGGTTGAATCTTTCAGATGTATGAGCCAAAAAAGCAGAGCTGGTACTGCTTAGCTCATCCCTGATTTAGGTGTTGGATAATGCAGCCCATGGGCTCCGATTGATAGGAAATCTTTCTGTTTCATAACTGTCTCTTTTTGTCATTTGAACTCTGACTCAGGGTCAATTAAATTCAATGGCCATAGTCATGCTTTGTGGCTGCTATCCCTCTTGTGAAAGGAGCCCTTTTAAGAACAGGTAAGATTCCCAAAATGGTTATGTATCAGCAGTCTCTTTCAAGACATGGAATGCATTTGTGGATTTCCTGAATGAGATAAAGTAGGGGAGAGGTGTCTTTGAGCTTGTTTTAACAGACTGAAAATACAGGATTGTGTCTTGAAGGTTACTTATAGCATTATGTTTTTATGGAAAAACAATATGCAAAATTAAAGTTTGCTGACATGCAGTACAGGTTTAACTACACTTAAAAAGAACAACATACATAAAATGCTCTGCAATTCTCATAAAAATACAGGCAGGGAGACTGATTTTTTTTTCTGGTTTAACCTTTAGATGAAGAATGCTATTTAGTATTCATAAGGCAGAGGGTAAAGTATTGCTTTTTGAATTCTGGTGCGCTGTTGAAAAAATGACTAGTGCTGAAAATCACTGTTTCTTTAGAATTTAATTTCTTGTTGGACTGTTTGTGTCATTTTAGAGAAATATGGCTTTATTAAAGAAAAGACAAATTAATATCCTTTACTCATTAGTAAGAGGTTCTGCATACACTAATTAGCACTATGTTATTTCTCAGATATTCAAATTACAGTGTACAAATAAATTTTAATTGCTAATGATTTTTACAAAAGTCATCAATTTCATTATTACAGAATTTTGATACTGTGGAAAATTATTCATACATTAAGTATTTTAGACAAGACCAGGGCCCTAATTATTGCTAGTATTAGTATTCTAGTCTTTTCCAGAATTTACTGAATGCTTAAGAAAGCCAGAAGACAGCATAGCCTACATCTAAAAAAAAGCATAAAACAGCGAGAACAGATGTAATATGCAGAGAGTCAGACTGATGGTAGGCAAACGTCTCATTATTTACAGGTTTGCTCCTGTCTGAGTCTAAATTTAACACACGTGTGGTATGTAAGCCGTTGCTGTCGACACTGATCCATCTCAGTCAGGAGTGGCCAGGCTGTGGCTCCGGAGCAGGCGACAGGGAGCCCTGCCAGGGCTGTGTGCAGAGCCACGGCGGGGCTGCTCATCACGGGCATCACTGGAGCAGTGAACCCCGCAGCCACGGAAGCTGCAGGATGCTGCCGAGGCCAGAGAGGCTCTGCGGGGCCTCATGGCTGGGCTGGGCTGGGAAATGCTCCCGTGTCATCCTTTTTGTATGAAATGCTTCAGAGCTTTGGATTTGCTTGCCTGCTCCGCTGCCTCCCAGCCCCATTCCGGGAGGACTGTCTCTTACTTTCATTGCCCTGAAGTGTGATGACACAGGACGTAGTAGCAGCTGGAATTTGGGCTGCTTCTAGCCTTTTTCCTGCAACACTTCTGGCTAGCTGAATGTAGGCTCTGTACCTCTGGGTCCTATAATGCCCCATTTGTACCTACAGGCCCTATAATATCTGAGAACTTGCATAGGGAAGAAGGGTGACTCAAGGAGACGCCTGGCAGGGAGTGGAAAGCTTTTCCAAACATTTCAGAGCAGGTGATCCCATTGGAGTTGAACCATGGAAGGAAGTGAGGGCATATCTGTGAGAAATGTAATAAATGAGGTGTGAATAATGCCTTCATGACTATTTGCTTTCAATTTGCTGCAGCTGGAGATCTCAGAAGTAGCACTGGTGAGAGCTGAGAGGTGATGCTGTGATGAGGAGCATCAAGGGAGACCCTGTCAGAGATGACTCTTACATGGACCAGAAAGCAAGGAGTGTGATTTCTGTCAGGCCAGTGTGCAGGCATCACTGTGAGTTGAGCTGCTGAAGGTGCAATAGGAGAACAAAGAAGATGTCTAATATGCAGTGTGAGAACAAAAGTATTAGACGTGACTTGTGGGAGGGAGGAAGATGAGGAAAAGGGGTCAGCATTGTGTTGGGCTATATCAGAACTACATGGGGAAGCAATTCCTGGAGGAAAGAGAAGAGCTCTGCGAGTTGGGCAGATACTGTGAAATCATGAGTTAGCTTGATTTATAGAACTGAATAAATTGAGACAGGCCATCACTGAAGAAGCAGCTTTGCTGTGAGTCACCTATACAAGAATATTACCTAACAGTGTGTGAGCATGCAAAATTGGGGGGAAAAAAGAGAGAAAAAAGGCAGCTTCAAAAGAAATCAGAGAATATGAGTAGACAACTGCATTTGACTGAGCCAAAAAAATATAATGACTGTTCTCACTGTTTTCCAGTTTCTCAGCTCATGGTAAATTAACATGTCAATCGGTTTGAATTTACAACTGAAAATCAGACCTTCAATACTGAAACAAAGTAGCATACATAAAACTGGCAGAAAGACCCAATAAATAACTTATTTGACCTTTATATATTATTTATAAAGGGCTATGCATGCAAAGCAATAAGCATCTTCCATTTTCAATAACCAGCCTGCAGCAGATCCCATAAAAGCATTGCTTCAGTCTCACATGGAAGGAAGCCAGATTTATCAGGGGGTTAACCGCAGGCAGTGGGATATGATGACTTCTGTTGCCTTATTGACATGAACCAGCTGTGTAGTGATACCTAAAAGAAGATTTTAAATAAATAAATGCAAAAAATAAGTGTGCCTGCATGGCACTGGTGACAAATAATGACAAAACTCCTCAAAGTCCTCTGACCCAAGTTAATTTAAATATAGTTTATGTTTAAGACTTTCTAAGATTAAAGAAAAAAACTCATAAGCTTAAGGCAGATGAACTTGAAGTTACGGTTTATGCAGCGTACTAGCAGAGAATGGACCATCTAGGAAAATGATTGTAAGTAGAACAATTATTTATGTAATGTGTGAGCAAGAGCAAGTGGAAGCTGCTGCAGATGTGAAGTTCCTCACACGAAAAGGGTTTACAGTCACAGTCAGGATTTGCAGGATTCTACATTGTGTTATTTAGGTACAGATTCCCCATTGCTTAATGGGATGAGATCTCCAGACTGGATCAATCACAAGTCTGGTATCAGAGGCTATGACTCTAGCACATGTAATTTTAATTGCAGGTGTGGAAACAAGAAAGAACTTCATTGTTTTGTGGCCCATTCCTTTTCTCAATTTACAAATATACCTGCTTGCCTTTCTCAGATCTGATCAGACTTTTTGTTACAATTAAAAACGAACAGACAAACAAACAAAAGAGCACCAAAAAATTTAACTTTCAAAAATCTGTGAAAGAATCATCAAAGCTTTAATTAATCAATTCAATTAGGGCAAATAAACTACTTAGTTTATATCATGAGGGTGCCTAGACAAGATTTTAGTATGTTGTCTTCTGAACTAAATATCTGTGTGTCCAGGGTGTTGTGGTAGATTGGTTGATAGCAAAGGCTCTTATTTGTAAATATTGGCTGGGTTAACAGCAGCTCATCTCTTAGATGGGATGATAGAGATTTCTACTGGTGGAAGAAGCTATAGGATGTATTTGGCCTTCTTGAGATTGGCAGAGCATTAATTGCTCATCCTTTAAGCTTTACTAATGCAGAAGATTGTGTACGTTGGGATTAGTTGGATTTCCTACAGAACTGTGTTTCTTGTACAAATGACTTAAAGGTGTGCCTTTTTTCTTTCAAATCTTGAAAGTCTTTTGTCTTCATGAATTCTACATCTGCTGCAATAGCTCTATTTAGCTGCTCTGAGAAATCAGAATGTTTTACAGTGCATAGGTTGGATCTTCCAGTGTATTTTGGAAGGTTGAACTTGATGATCTTGAAGGTCTTTTCCAGCCCTAATGATTCTATAATGTCCCATTGGTGTTGGCTTTCCCCCACCTCATGAAACTTTCTGAGTGTTCAGCTTGCAGTTCAATGTGTCTGAGGGAGCAGAGCTTCTACCTCTTATGGGGCAGTTGATCTACACATTGGAATGGCTGGATTGATTCTTCATACTTGTCTTAAGTCATGCATTACATTCATTTTGTCCTGCCTGAGCGTGTAATTTGTGCAAGCCAAAGTATCTTTTCTATCCTCTTCATTTAAGTGTTTGCAGACTATTACTTTTTCTATCCTTTAGAAATGTTTCTTCTGATCTCTTTGAGGAAGCAAATTTTAAGTTATTTTTTCTTTGGAAACTTCTTTCTCCCTTTTGCTTCTCACTTTTGTATGTTTACATTGTTTGGGGTTTTTTTAAAGAATAAAAAGAATCTCATAAAGAGTGTCATTGGCTGACCTTGGCTAAGGGCTGCCTTACCAATTACTGCCATGGACAACATAGACATGATTTTGGGAAAACTAATTAAGCAGCTTTTCCCAGGGTCAGCTGCAGTCCTTCTCTCCTGAGTCCTTCACCTTGGCTGCAGGCTCAGCCATGCCCAGTGGCAGCCCTGGCCTCCCTCACTGTGGTCCCTGCAGCCCTCCTGGCCAGTGCCTGGGTCCTGGCACTCATGCAAAGAGACAAAATTCAGTGAGAACATCCAAAGAAAAGTTCTTCCCAAGCCCGAGGGCATTTTCTCCATTCTGTTTTCTAGAACTTTTGGGCTAAAGCTTTTTTCCGGTGTGGGTATGTGTATGAAAGCTTACTGTCTTGTTTTATATATATAAACCTTATATTTTTCAAATTATTTAATTCCTAAGATGCTGCTACTTCTTGCATAAATTTGTCTACCTCACTCTGCTGGTGGTTACCTCCATTTTTTTCCCCCTTCTCACAATCAACTGTTAATTAGGGTTTGTTGCTCTGTATTTATCAGAATTATTCTGCCTTTTGGTGGCCTGCTAGAGCTTCCCTATAGCTGCTGTTTAGTATCAGAGGGCACTGGGCCCATGCACTTCTTCCTCTTCCAGTGTGCTTTGGGCATGAACCTGGTTGATGCCCAAATCCTTGCCCAAACCTTACCTCTTTTACCCTTTTGGACAGCATTACCAATTCCAGCTTGCTTCTTACTGTCCTTGTTCACTGCTTTCAGGAGTAAATGTGCTTTTCTACTTGGACTTTATTGTTTTCATAAGCCTCAGACATTTGATTGCCCACTGGCACAGCCATACTACCTTTTACCTTAACCTACTTTGCATTTTACCCTTCTGTTAAGTTTATATTCATATCTCAGAGTTTTTTTCCATATATGTAACATTTATTACATGTATTTTGTACATCACTATATATTTCCTCTCCTTAAACTTTAGCCACCGTTATAAATGGTTTAGTATCTTTCCCAGACTCTCACTGTATTCTTGGTTGAAAATTATGTTTTTCTTACTATGTTAGCTATTCTTTATCATGATGGTTTCCAGCTTCTCCTCTTTCACAGCTACAGATGACTTAATTACTGGAGTCTTCTGTTGATAGGATAACTGAGATTGAACATGGGAATATTTAGACTCCGAAGCTGAGTTTTTGGGGGGAAGCTAGTTAAACATTCCTGATCTGAGGAAAGCTTAACCGTGTAAAAGATGCTAAAATATCGTTGTCAAATCCATCTCTGGACAGCTTGTAAGCTAAACACATGAGCTGTGTACATGTGATTTTAGCTTAGTGAAATGTTATCTTCTGAAGTATAAAAATATAATCACTACAGGGCTCTGTTTAACAAGTTCAAAATCTGAGTCACCGAAGCTTAATTGCAGTCTTTTGTGAAATCCAAGTCAACTATTTTGTCTTACAAAATTATGACTTCCTGTCCTCATAAAATTGCTATCTATTTTGATGCTCTTGTTTCAACTCTTGGCAGTGATGAAGGTGTATGTATTATTCATGATCCTTGAATGTCAGGTGTATTTCCATTGCATGGCTCTCAAAGTTAGACTGCTCATTTCATGACAGGGCTTTTTGCGTAGCATTACTGTCACGTATGACCAAGCCACGTGTTAAAAAAATCATCTTTCTGCTTTGGTCTTAGACATTTTTAGAAATAATGGAGATCAGATAGTTGTATTATATGGCACATACTTACACATCTAGAATAAATGAAGGTGGAAAATCAAAAACACTATTCCTCCACTGCTCCTTCTTCCCTCTACCCTAGCAGCAGCTCTTGTAATCATCCTGTTCAGGAGACCAGGGGAAATTGTGGTCTAACCAAAGAGCTCTGTTTCAAGTGAGAATGAAAAATTGTCTGAAAAAAGAAATTAATAAGGGATAGACAGTTCTGAAACAAAATTTTCTGAGTCAGTTTATAAAATGAAGTATTTTAATTTTATTTGAAATATAATTATTTGTTTAGATTTTACTGGTGCAACATGGGAGTCTTCAGGTAGTTGTGAGTAGATATCAGAGACCTATGTTTATATGTTTATAGAAATTTTTTTTTCCTGATAATATTCCCATTTAGATGTCAGAAAAAGAGAATTTTTTTGATCTCACTCTACACTGTGATATTACCCTTGTGACTCGTTTACTGAAATTAGAATCATTAGTTCTCATCAGAAATTTTTTATTGTTTTGAAATGATTTGGTAGTCCTTGGTTTTAGACATGTGGAATCTCAACAGATGAACAGATGAAAATTTGAGAGAGGTCAGTAAGTAATCGTCTATGCAATTGAAAATACTTCATGTTGTTTATGACACCCAGGCCAGACAAATGTCACAACTTCTAATAACTTTTCTCTTGTGTTAAATACAAAACCCAAAAGTAATTATGGCAAAAAATAATTTGCCTGGGTGCATATACACGTAACTACCTTTTTATCTCAGTGTTTGTGTACTGTATCATCTGTTTTGTCCCTATTATAAATCTAAAAAACGTTCATCATGTAGTAGACGATAGCCTTGCAAAAAGAAGATATTTTGTCATTGCCTATGTGATGCAGTACAGCAAGGAGAAAAATGCAGCATTTTGCATAAGAGAGAGTCCTCTATCAGAGACCGCTTAAGGCATATCTCACTAGCTGCTTGATTTCCTGATTGCTCAGCATTTTGCAGAAGATTGGAGTTACACTAAAAGCAAAGTTGTGTGGTTTTGACAAATTATTCACTATTTCTTTGCTGCAAGGCCAGTGCAGCAAACAACTTGCTCTTTGCTAGTTTGGCACAGAGGAGCTTTTAGGTGAAGCAAGGCGATAACCTCGCTTCACCCGGCCAGACGAGTGTACACCAAAATGCTGCTCAGTGCTGAAGTGTCACAGCACTCCGTGTCAGGCAAAATGAAGGCATCAGGAGAGGCTGGAGTGCTGGTGTTTCCCTCAGTACCCATCAGCTGGCTGCTTTATCTCCGAGGAGAAGCATCCCTACTCAGTGCTGTGACCACCTCCCCTTCCCAGGGAGGCGTAATGGGAGTGAGGCTGTGCAAGTGGGATGGAAGCTTGGGGGTGGCACCAAGGTTAACCCATCCTGCACCCTGCATCAAAACCACTTCCATAAGGAAAAAAAAAGATGTGTCTTTGCCATAGCAGATGGCTTCCTGCAGGGAACACGAGGCCTAATATGCAGACTGGACCCATTCCTTAGGGAAGCCTGCTGCCTCCCTGGGAATCTGGTTAAAGGTATGAAGAGAAAGCCTCCTACCCTGGATATGGGCCTCAGATTCTCAGATCATTATTGATTTATCAGGTAGGCAGTGTTGAAGTTGCACCAAGTCCAAGGGCAATCCAGAGACTTTGTGGCCTTGGGATGACCGGTCAAAGAATGAGGAGCACAAGTCATATTCTCTATCCATCCAGTTGCAGGGAATGATGAGGGAAAAAATGGGAAGAGCCAGCAGATTATCTTAAATGTATGTACACCTGTGTGATATTCCTTAAATGCTAAATTGAAATATATTTCAAAGACCTATATCTATTTTTTTTTCAAAATCTTTCCACTAACTTCAGGGTATAGATCATTTATAATGGGTGTCCTCTGTCTACATAGCCTCCTAATTTTGTTAATAAGTAGAATCTGCTATGCCTGTGTAGGAACTGATTTCCACAGGTGATCTCTTATATCTCTGTTCTGCCACTTACTTCCTTGAGGTAATGCACAAAGATATGACAGTAAATAGAGAATAGTACAGCAGGATGAAATATGACCTCTAAAGAGCAAGGCCTTTGCACTATTCTGACATGTCTAGACCTATGCCTTAGGCTGTGTACAGTGTCAAATAATCAAATTGTGTTGTTTAAAATACTCATTGATATATGGTGTTTTATTTTCTGATGCTGTGGGATGACTTCAGGCTAGATTTTGCCCTTGTGTGTGCAGAAGCAGTTTTTACTGACTTTGAGGCAAGGTGACTCCACACAGTAGTGGGATGTTGTCTCTCAGTCTTTATGGCAATGCAATTATCTAATCAATTGGAGCTGTGTTTTTGCGACACCTCATAGTGCACCAAATCCATAATAAATGATCAGTCTGGATTTCTGGAGTTAGTAAGTGATTTGGAATAAAACCTGTTCCTTGGTATGTTAATAACATTTTCTCATGGACTTGTCCATGCATAAGTGGGTGTGACTTTCTTTATGTTCCTACAGTTTCCTTATGCTGGTCCAGATTAGTGTTGGGATAGAATAATATGATTATCAAGTGCAAATATGGTTGTGTTTTAAGTCTGTATTTTCAGACACATACCTACATTTGTGTTCATTGATAAGCTTTGGTTGTTAAGGTTTTGGGGTGGTTTATTTTTCTAGTAGCTGTGCTGACTTTGATCATAGTTACTGCTTGCAATGTGCAGTGAAAACTGTGACGTTTTCAGGTAACACTTATAAGAGGGCTTATTAACCAATATCAGTATCCTGAGCTGTATGAAAAGGGACAGAGACAGTAAATCAGAGTATTACTCACCCTGAGCACCAGCCATGTGAGGAGAGGCTGGGGGCCCTGGTCTTGTTCAGCCTGGAGCAGGGATGACTTTGGGGGGATCTGGCAGCAGCCCCCAGTGCCCATGGGAGATCATCTAGGAGATGGAACTGGACTCAGTGGAGGGAGGCTGGGTGAGAAGATAGTGAAAGTAAAGTGAATCAAGAGAGGTTCAGACTGATTTTTTTTTTTTTTAAATGTCCCTGTGAAGACAGGCAGTGGCACAGAATGATACTTGAATAAGATCATTGTGCCATTTCTGTCCTTAGAGATTTTCAACCTTGGCCAGGTGAAGCCCTGAAAATATGCTCTGACCTCAGAGCTGACCTTCTGTGAGCAGGAGGTTGGACCAGAGGCCTCCTGAGGTCACTTCCAATCTGAAGTATCCTGTGATCCTGCTCCTGCCCTCCAGACAGGTTACTTGAAACCTCTATCTCTATTTGCTTTTTCTGAATTTTGATCTCAGTTAAACTCAAGGATAAAAATGGTAAGGAAATCCTGTGAGATTGTGCTGAGTTTGTCAGCACTGAGATCAGAACAGAAAGACAAGGAACATGATGCTGGAGGAGATTCCTTTGAGTCTCCAATATAGTCCTCTCTGTTCTCACAGGTCACCAGCTGGCAAGCCATTCTTCAGTCTAGAATAAAGGAGAGAAGAAAATTGGGCAGCTGGTTTGGTTAAACTCTCTCTTGATCATATCATACTTGTACTTAAAGTAAGAGTTACTCAGCAAGTGAAGTAGAAGTAGATGTGGCTGAGAAGTAGATGATCCAGGCATTGAAAACCAAGAAAGTAAAAGGACTGGATTTTTTTTTTAATCTCCTCAGTGTGATTTCAACAAGACATACCTTAAACCCAGATGAACCTGGAAGGAAGTTAAATGACCCTACCTAGATTATGTTTTATCTTAGGCAAAAGAGTAACTAGTGCATCTATTTCTTTTGTGAGTAGATGTAGAAGCATAACTACTGCAGAAATGCTAAAGAATAGGCTAAGAAAGAGACTGTAGAGAAAAGCAAATTTTAAAAAAACAAGTTTTCGTGCTTCTGTGTATTATGCCTTTTTCACAACAACCCTTTTACTTCAGATCAAGCTGTGAAAAATATTCTCTATTTTTCTTCTGAAGCTCAAGTAGCATCTATGTTTCCTATAAGCAAAACAAATTAATCAGGCAAAGAGTAGTTATATTTTGCATAACTGTGTAGGAGTAAAAAATGCTTTGCTCTGTACATTTTTCCTGACTGATTGAGTTTAGTTATATGTCAGCATTTCTTTTAAATTTTGGTTGATTGAAAAGTCATAATCAGCATCATCAGCATTTTCTAGACTTGAAGAAGTTGATTTTGGCCAGTAATTGTATATCTGTGTAACAAAATCATTGTAGTACCTAACTACTGAGTTTTCTGTATGTTAGAAATGTAAAGATCATAAAACTTTTTCAAGACAAATATAATGGGACTTCAAAAAAAAAACCAAACAACAAAACATGCTATGGCAGCTTTGAGCTACCAGAAATTAATAGTTTTTAATGACAGAGGTACTTATATATGTTAGAGTATATGCATAAAGGAATGTGTTACAATCCTTGTTCAGGAAAAACTTCCATTTCTGTTAATGAAATTTTGCCTGAAACAGAAGAGTAAGCAAGATAAGTCTCAGAGTGCAAGGAAAAACTTGCTTTATTGGAACTGTTTTGAGTACATCTTTCTGGGGCCAATAAAACTGTGGAAAACCTTTCATTGCCATTTTTTTTTTTAAACCTAATTTTATAACTAAGATAAAAAAAGATTGAACCTGGTTTTCTTAAATACTCTACTTATATTGGTTTCTTTTCCCCCAATATGCCTGTAGGCAGTACCAATCCATTATCCTAAGGCAGCAGTTTGATCCTGCAGAGCACTGTGGAGAAAAGCAGCGTGTACAGAAGCATTTCTGCACTCGCTGTTTCGTGTGATTGGTTTGGTTCCACATTACCACAGTCACATTTCATCCACCAACTCTTTGGCCACTGTTAATATTTTTTTCTCATTTCTCTTTGCTGTATATAGCAACAGATTGACTGGGAATTATGAATGAATATATGCTAATTAAGACAATAAAGTAGTTTAAAGATACACAAATGTTAATAGGATTTGAAATAAGAGGTAGCTTGAGGCCACTGCTGTAACAAACAGGCCATTTAAAAATTATTAGCATCAGGCCCAGTGGATCAGTAGTAAAGTACAGCTGCCTTTTTAGTAGAATATCAGAGCTAGCAGCCCCTAGACCCTGAGCTTTACTCCAGTGATCACAGCTGTGAACTGTGCTGAACTAATTTTGCTTATTCCTGCAAATGCCAGCATAGAAGCTACTTGCCTTACATAATGCCTAAGGTGATAGATACAATATTTTATTATTCTTAAAGCAGTCTTTACAGCAAATTAATTTCAATACATCAACAAAGACATGTTCTTGCATATCAAGTTGTTAAATATTTTATTAGATCTCAGTAGTCTGTTTTCATGTACAAAATAACAGTGTATAATGCTCATTTTGTTGACCAAACAGCTCAGTGAAGTGATGCACTCTGCTTTGATCAGCCTAAAGTCCAAAAATAAATAGAAAAAAAAAAAAAGGTTTCAATTGAGAAGGCTGCTGTTGGAACAGCAAAAGAAGTTTACATAAGGTAACTACTATTTTAAATCTCTTGTGATAAACATGATTTAAAAAAAAAATTTGTAATGGCAAAGCCTGTTTAACAATTTGCCTCCTTTTCCCCCAGACCCCACAGTACATGCTCCTTTGGTCCATTCACAGAGATAACAGAGTGCCAGCCAAACAATCTAACCTCCCTTCTTATCTGACTTCTTTTCTAAAACTAACACCAGCACATTTGCTAGCTCTGTAGAAATCCCAATCATAGATAGTCCATTTCAAAATGCCTTATGGATGAAGCCCCATTCCTGCAAAGGACAAGAGAACAAAATGAAAGGGCTCATGCTTCAGTTTTAAATTAGTGAAATTGTGGAAATACTTAAGATGGTGCCTGAAAACCATGCATAGAGAAGACAAAATTGGCTGAAAACTCAGGGAGAAATGGAGAGAACTGGAAACATATTTTTGTCACTGCCTTTTTTTTTGTTAAGCATTTTCCAACTACAAAAGTCATGGACTCTGCCTTCAGAAGGTATATTTTTTGTGAAATGAAGAAAACTCATTGCATTTAGAAAGATGTGAATCGGTGCATAAAACTGAATATTGACACCCGCTTTAGGCTTGGACCAGCAATGCCCTCTCACTTAAATGGTTTTGAATACATTTTGCCATCTTTGTGTTGTGCTTTACAGACTATTGTTCTCATTTATAACCTCAAAATCTGGCAAAGTCATAGGTAGAGAGATGGAAACAGCATTTTTGATTGTTATGCCACATGCAGGATGGGAGCCAAAATACCTGCATCACAGCATGCCTAAGGAGAGCAATGGGGAGATAGTTTTTGAGAAGCACTTTGATTTCTTGGTATTTATGGTTTTAAGTCAGTAGGTTGTACTGACATCTTTTTGTGTGGTTGCAAGAAAGATTCTGATATTACTGTAGTCAAAAGTGCAATAATTAAATTTAGTAACACCAATTGATTTTAATACAAGTTAGCAGTTTTGCTCTTAGAGGAGAATACAAGGTGTGCTAGGCAATTTCTGCCTGTGAAAGTGGTGTTGGGTTTCAGAATGGCTGCTTGAGGCAAGGGGAGATAGGCCATGCCAAGCATTCAAAACTTTTACCTGTTCTACAGTCTGCTTTTAGTTTGGAAGCCCTTAAGAGCTTCAGTTTTGGGAAAGACACCATTTTGTTTAATGTTTTACAAGTAGAGAGTTAAAAAAGAGGTGTTCATTCATAATGGAAGTTAATTATTTAATGTAGAAGTTAATTATTTCATGTGAAAAATTGTTTTGTGTGTGATAACAATGCTTTATGAGACAGCATAAACATTCTCCTCTCATCAACTGCTAGGCCCTCAGACAGTCATTCATTTCCATAAGTATCTCCTGTCCCAGAATTGAAATGAAATAAACTCTCCTTGTTAAACTAAACATGGAGAAATATGTAAGTAAGACAAATATTTTAGACACAAAGTGATGTCCTTTATTAGGCTTATCTGCATACTTCTTTTAGAGACATCTAAGCTAACATTTATCTTTTGATAGTAGAGATTTATGTGTTTAAAACAAGCAACTGTACAGAACAGAAAAAATTGTGATCACAGAAACAGATTATGATTATTATTATTATGATATGTAGACAGGTATTCTTAGGCATGTATTAAACTTCTTAAGTCTTGTTTTAGCTGAAAATAGTTATTTAGAAAGCATACCCCGTTCATGGCATTTGACACTGGAAACTGCCTTTCATATCAAACAGTGGGAGCTTGAAGTCATTAAACACAGGGCACGGCCAGAATATATTTTGCACTCGGGTCTGATGAGGCTGGTCTTCCATTTAGAAGGTGAATGGTTTTCACTGTAAATAACCTTGGTCAAATGGTTCATCCATATTTTATTTTTAGAAAAGTAATTCATTCTTCTCATTACTTGAGTTAATATGTAAGACCTATAGCTATTGAAAAATGTCTTTTATACATAAAAGAAGTTGAAAGATTAATTTTTTAGAGAAAGAAAAAACAGCTTGGTGGAAAAAATTGAAGACAGTGGAACATGCATTTTCAATCATCCATGCCAAGCATTTGATTTTGAAATCACCCATTTGTGCTGTGGCTGATTTCCTCTGGCATAATCATGACAGGCTAAGAAACCCTCATGAAATGAATAGAAGAGAAATTGCAAGGCACACTGGGTGAAAATGGGCAGAGGGTAGGGGACTAGCTTGGGGTTTCTGAAATTTTGAACTTCTGGCCCTCCACAGACGTTAATTCCCTAATGTCATTTTGATGAGACATGTCCACAGTAGGCAGAGTCTACATCTGAAAAAAATTCCTTAGCTATGATTAGTGCATTATCTGAGGAAATCAGGCAATCTACAAGATGCTGGGAAAACCTCAGTGCAGTGAGATGGTTGGAACAACAAGGCAACATAAAGGACCAAGTACAAGTACAGAAGACAGAATCTGTTTGAGTGTTCAGCATGAGATGTCTGAAGTAACCATGATTCCCAGATGTGTATAGTCATCCAAGCAGGCTAAGGGCCAAATTTCTGGAGAGAAAATCTCTTGGTATGGTTTTGGTTCTGTGTAGTTAAGACTAATAATGCCTAGGATTTTCAAGGGAGGGCTGCAGTATGAAGTACAGAATGATGAAAGAAATCTCAGAGAATCCTTGCTGAACAGGCCAGTGATGGATAATAAGGGTATTTACAGTCATCTTACTGATTCTTTGAAAATACTTTATTCTTTACTCCAATTATATGAAGAACTTAAGTGTTAGCATTTTGACTTTCAGAAAACTGGTTCTTGGAAAACTCAGAAGAGCTAATTGACATGTCTATTGGAAATGAAAATAGGAGTTTGAAAATTTGCAAACTCCTTGGCTTTCACTTCTCTATCCTTCCAGGTACCATTAAGGCAGTTTATTAGATGAACGCTAGGAAAACCAGTGAAAACAGAAGGATGAGGTAATTCTGGGCTGTTGGAAGCACATAAAATCTGAAAAAGCTATCATTACCAACCCTCGTGTGGAAGAAGAAACAATCCAAATAATCATGCAGTACATTTTAGATGTACATGGCAAAGTAAATTTCACATTATTTTTAAAATTTATTTACTCTTCAGAACACACTTGCACCATCACAGAATAAAACTCATGGGAGCCTGAAAATCTCTTATCCACTGTAAGTAAAAGGTCTTCAAATGTGGGTAGACTAATAGAACAGTTGGCACTTGATACATCCCTGAAATAACAGCTCAGAAGATCCTTCTTGATTGGGGAATAACTTCAGAAGAGCCTCGTGCACTTTGTCAACAACTGCTGTCCTACCAATACCTAGCCACAGGCTGCAGAAGGCAGCAGCAGAATTTTTCTAGATGCTCTGAAGTTTTGTCTCTCTGACCAAGTTGTATACAGCCTCACGATGCAATAGCATGTTCCATTTATCTGACAGTAACACTGATTTCAAGCTGTGCTTCCTACCATCAGGACGAAGGAAGCAAGGGAAAGACAAACAGATCTTTTCAAAAGTATTCAGAAACTTTTTGTATGTAAATTCTAGGTATGGGGATTAAAAAAATTACTGAAAATGGGTTTTTTCAAGTTAAAGTATGTGTAATTAGATAATAGTGGTTATTAACCCCTGGGATATTGGGGAAAAAAATAGATAAGATTTTCATCACTCATATCCTCTTAACAGGAAAATGTTTTCAGAATTAGAAACCGTGCTTTCTGGATCTTTAAAAGATACTCAGATATAAGAGTGGCCAAGGAAGCAATGTTTTATTTAATCAACATCATGTGATGAATGTCTGTTAATCTTATTGAGGCCAAAAGGAATCCATGGCTTCACTCATTATTAATAGTAAAGAGCAAAGTAGGAGAAATTATTTAAGATTATATCCTTGCATGAATCGAAGTCAGCAATGATTTAAGTTGCTGGTGAGGGAACTCCTGATTGATGTGAAATCACTTCCTGAGGAGAGAAAGTAGAACCTCAGCCCTACCCTGGGCCAACACATTCAAAAGCCTGGACAGAGATTATTGCACTTCAAGGGACAACCTGGAAGCATTGGCTGGAAGATTAAGGTGGAAGAATAAGAATTTGAAAAACAGACTCATTAACAAAAAACAATAGAGTTCTAGTGATGGATCAAATGACATCACTCCCCTAAGGACAGACTATAATTCTAAATATAAAACTACAAACCAGACAGAAAATAACATCTTTGGTCAAATTTGAATGAAAACCAAATGAATCCTCATGCTGGACCCAGTTAGTTACATCTTTCATGATTACCTGCCTTCTATATCTTCCTTTGCCAATTTTTTCAGTGATCTGGGGAGATATTTCCTAAGCCAGAGGGAGCAGTTAAATGACTAGTCTCCTTTTACAGTCACATGGAAGTGTTGTACCAAGCTTCCCCAGTACTTCAAAAAATGCTGTACTTGAGCTTCCTTAAATTAAAGCAACATTCATGGGGTTTTTTCAGTTCAGTAAAATTAGAACACAACATTTGTCATAAAGAAGCAACGTTGGTTCAATTGGTTGTTGAGTTAGAGAATCACAGAATCATTAAAGCTGGAAAAGATCTATAAGACCAGAAGTTTAACCTTCTCTGAAGAAATATGAAAACCAGTACATTAGGAAAATGTGCTTTCAAGAGAAAATGCAGGCTATGATGTAGGATGCTTTGGCATGTGCTCTCTTTAGAAGATGATGGATAACATTGGAGCCCCCTCCCCCTCAGCTGCCCCCCCAGTTTAATAGAATTATAGAATCATTTTGGTTGGAAAAAGACCTCTAAAGTCATGGAGTCCAGACATAAACATGCCATATAAACCATATCACAAAAGTGCCACATCTGCATGTTTTCTGAACACTTTCAGGTATGGTAATTTAACCACATTGTGGGCAGGCTGTTCCAACGCTTGATTCCCTTTCCAGTGAAGAAATTTTTATACTCTCCAATCTAAACCTCCCCTGGCACAACTTCCCATGTCCTCTTGTCCTGTCACTTGTCACCTGGGAGAAGAGGCTGACCCCACCAGGCTGCCCCCTCCTTTCAGGCAGCTGCAGAGTGATGAGGTCTCCCCTGAGCCTCCTTTTCTCCAGACCAAACACCCCCAGCTCCCTCAGCTGCTCCTCACAGCACTTGTGCTCCAGACCCTTCCCCAGCTCCGTTCCCTTCTCTGGACACGCTCCAGCCCCTCCATGTCTTTCTTGCAGGGAGGGGCCCCAAAGTGAAAAGAGTATTTGAGGTACAAATTATGATAAAGCCTTCATCAAAACAATTTCGGTTCAGAGCCATATTGTATGGCTTCACCTCACATCTCAAATGAAATTCAGTTAATTCCTGTCAATGACAGTTTTGCTGGTGGGAGTACTGCAAAATTAACGTGTATTTCTCCAAAATGAAAAAAAAAATTGTTGCTACTTTTTCTGTAATCGAATAATTCTATGTGTAAGAAAAACCTGTGATTGCATAGCTATGTATAAAAAGTTATTTTTATGTAAATAACTGCACATTTCATAAGATACCCTCTGATTTAAAACTGATGGAACTGATTTTTTCTTCAGCTCTTTTTCTTCTGGAAAGAAAAACTTCTCTTTAAATATGGCTGTTTTTTCCCTTTTCAAGATAAACAATAAAAAAAAAAAAAAGAGGCTAGTGTTGTAGAGAAGTGGCCATCAAAGTATTACTTCTTAAAACAAAATGCGTATTTTTCTTTGCTCTGTTTCATTAAAATAGGATATGGTGGCAGGTTTTATAAAATCTTAGATTTTGACTGAAGAAACAAGCTGTAAAGTAATTTGTTTTCTCTTCAAATAAATGCTTGGATTAAGTTCAAATTTGAGCTGAAAGAAGTAATATGTCTTGTAAGAAAATGAATCAATCCGAGAATGAGAGAAAATGTTTAATCAGAGAAGCAAAAAATGTTTAATCACATAGGAAATCTAGATAAGTTATCAAACATGATTTCTCTAGATATTAATTTAATGAGGATGAGTTTTCCCTCAGCTGGCAAACTGAAAAGGTGATAGGATTTTGCAAGAAGATCTCTAACCACCAGGAGTATCAGAGGTGAAATGTTCACATCAGTTAAGCAACTGGGAATTGATTCCATAAACCAGTTTTTTACTGTAGTCCAGTCTAATTTCCATGCAATTTGTTAAGCCTCTCTAAGCTTTTATCCTGAAGCAGAAAAAAATTTCAAAGATGGCTGTAGAGACTTTGTCCTTGGGAAAACCTGCCAGTGTCATAGGAACTTCCTACCATGTTTAACTTTTTATAAAACTTCTATAGTTCTGAAAAGCTTGGAACTCTCACGTTACTGATATTTTTATCAGCCTTTAAAAAAAGCCAAAAAAGAACTGCTGTACCAACGTGGATTCTCATTCATGTGACTATGAAAGGTAAATGCTGCATGTGGATTCTCTATGGGAAAGCTTTCAAAAAGAAAGTTTTGGCAGAGTTAGGGATATGCACGTGTACGTGCATTGCCAGACAGCTATAAATATCAGATCCATGGAGTGCACAGGACTGGAGGACAAAGACACAAAGACTGGATGATTTATTGTAGTCAGAGCTGTAAAGTGCTTTTAAAAATGAGAAAAAATTGTAAGTGTTCAGCAAATGTGAAATTCATGACAGGTGTTCTAGCAAAGAAATTTGCCAAGGCACAGAGGAAAAAGAAATTTTGTAAATAAACCCAGTGGAAATTTTTTTCTTGCTCTGTAAAAACGTTCCATTGGATTTAAATTATGCGTAATCATATATTAATGAAAGTAAAATACTTTAGCGGTGCCCAAGTTTTCAAATGGCGAGCATTTAAAGATGAAAGCAGTTTCTCTCACTGAAATTTATAAATGGCCTGGCTACTTTGTGTTCTTTATCAAGAAATGAGAGTTGTGAGCGCTTTTAAGGAGAATAGAGATACATGATCTCTGTGCGAGAAACACCTGGAGCTCCTGGCTGCAAGGGATATGTGTCAGTCATATGAGACAGCCTCAGTGAAGGGCAGCTCCAAATCACATAGAATCGAGGGATGGAATGGGAATTAAAAATACAGAGGTATTTTTCCTAAAGTGAGATTGTGTGAACAATTTTTAACCTATCTATTTAAATGTAGGTGCCAAGCCTTTCATAATTGTGTAGTTTCATTTTGCAGTTTAAGAGAAAAGTACCTCTAGAGGATAAATCAGTACAAGCAAATTATCACCCATTTTAAGATCTGTCTTCAGAATATACCTTTTTTCTATTTTAGAGACACAAAAAAACCACCATAAATTAAACCCTTGACTTTTGAGTGGTAAGAGCTATGTGAGACAGACTCCTCCACTCTCCCTGTGTGCCCCTATACATACAAAAAACACAGATGCTTGTTTCACAACTTCTTTTGCAATTGGCTTGTAAGAAACTTTAATCAATGTATTAATTTGTGGAGATAAAATTTTGTCTTCGTATGAAGCACGGAGAAGCATGGATCCAGCCAGTCTTTCCTGGTCTCAATAGTCTTTTATTTTGGGCGTCTCTCAGGGTAACCTTGTAAAGTTAATGTTCTGTAGGTTAGTGGTCTGTTATAAGACATTGTACACGAAATACTATATTACAAAGTTTAAATTTATTTTAAAAGAAGAAAATGCATGTTAGTTAAGCTCATTCAATTCCATTTTCCATTCAATAGGCAAGAAACGCACTATCACCTTCTGATATTGTTTCAGGAATTGTCTTTGAGTAGAAATAGCCTTTTAGAGACAATTCACAAAAATTACTTCTGGAAATGTAACAATTTAAAAATGTAGTAAGTTTTTATCTTGTTTTGCAATATGTTCTCACATCTGCAGCTGAACAAACAGAGCTGCACTCCCCAATTTACCATTTGATCTAGCACATTACACCAAGGCTTTCATTGTACTTAGGAGAGTATTTTTAAATGAGCTGGTAAGTCTCTTAGAAGAGAGTACTAAAAGGAGCCCACTGCTGTGAGTAAAAAACACTCATGAATTTTCTGTGTTCAGTGGATCTGTCTGTTGAACTCTAGTTAAATACTCCTGCACAGTTTTTAGTATGTGCTTAATCTTATGCATACAGCCAAATACAATGACCTTTAGGACAAAGGCTTATGTGGTTTTATGGAAATGCAAGACACAGGCCCACTAGGTATAACATTCATACATATTGGGGTAGCATTCAGAATCATTGTGCTACACTTTTTACAGATATCTAATAGGAATCTGGCCTTCCTGTCAAATGCTTATAGTCCTCAATAGAACAGACTGTTTAAACCTTGAAAACTGAGACATGGGAATGCAAAGTGACTTGCTCTAGGGAATGAATTTGGTTTGAAAGATTCAGTACCCAACATGCCAGACTTCTCATTATGCAATATCTTATTATAGGAGGACAAATGTTTGAGAGGAATAAATACTCAAGAGGGTATTATTTATGATTCATGTGGTATCTTTTTGTTCACCTCAACCACTAATACAGTGTTAAATTTCAGAGTAATAAGGTGGTTTTGGTTAAAGTAATTCTGTGATATTATTTTTGATATATTGCTACCTGACATGTGATATATGCCTCCTAAATGCAAGATAATTAATTTTCTTGAAGGAGTTTGTGATCAAAAGACAAAGGAATATAATGATTTAGAGGCTGCAAGGTCTATAAATAGATCATGAATAGGGTTTTGTTGGATGTTGTTGGATGTATTAACTATATAATTTGTAAAAAATTCCTTGTTTCCCTTTTGTCCTATTTTGGATAACCGTATTTAGAGGTATCTTATTGTACTCCTGTCAATTATTAAGATAGTAGCAAACTGGTCCTAATACATCTATAATGTATTTCATCTACCCACTTTATGTAACACTGTTTCTCTTTTATAATCCTGTCTGTCATCTTATATCAGTGATTTAGCTCAGCTCATTAAGTTCTTCTCAGTGTTGGGAATTTTTCTTAATGCAACAGCATAATTTAGTATTAAATCAACAGTCTCAAACACAAATGAGGAAGAGCGTATGTATTTCAAATCTGTACTGGATTTGGGTGCAAGATAGTTTAAAACTACATAGGGATGAATTTAGATAATCTGGTTTTAGTTCCAGAGCTCTAACACTCTTCCAGGAGTGGAGTGATCAGGAGAGGTAGATCAGAGAGCTCAGCGGAGAAAGAGAGTGTTGGGATGATCTAGATCTGTGCAAAATGAACAGAAAGACCTTTGGACATTTTACCAGGAAAGGTCATTCTCAAAGCTATTTTAAAAATACTGCCTAATCTCATCTCCAATGTCCGAGTTCTCACGGACATAAGTTGATAAATCATTTGACCTTGGTAGGTGGGTTCATATTTGGATTAAATGATTCTCCCTTTATCTCACATGTAGAGCTTGCATCTACACATGGGTAGATTGTTCCTCGTGGAAGCAATTCTTCAGGTTGGGAAAATTTGCACACTGTTTTTTACATTAGTGCTGGCAGGTGCACAGCAGCTGAACAAAATAGTGTTTTTGGCTGTGGCCCATGAAGACATGGACCACTGATGGCATTGCAGATACATCTCAAATTAAAATTTTCGTGTGCTATTATGGTGGCACAAGGAAATGTGACTCCCTAAATGCACTTTTTAAATTTGTTTCTCTGTGGAGTTTGCCAGATCAAAGAAGCATAGAATAAGCTAAGTTGGGAGGGACCCTCAAGGATAATCAAGTCCAGCTCTGCACAGCACCATCCCCAAGAGTCACACCATGTGCCCAAGAGTGCTGTCCAAATGCTCTTTGAACTCTTCAGGCTTAGTTGCTGTGACCACTGCCCTGGGGAGCCTGTTCCATTGCCCAAACACCCTCTGGGTGAAGGACCTTTCTCTAATACCCACCTAAACCTCCCCTGACACAGCTTCAAGCCATTCCCTCAGGTCCTGTCACTGGTCACCACAGAGAAGAGATCAGTGCCTGCCCTTCTTTGACTGAGGGAAGGGAAACAGAGAGACAGCCTCTGTGAGAAGATGCCAGGGGCCACTCCCATGTCAGACAGAGTTTTCAGCCAGCCCAAAAACAGATCTGCTGGTGCTGAAAGCTGAGCTTGTCCATGATGCTGTGGTACCTCTGTGATAACACATTTAGTAAAGGTTAAAAAACACTGCATAGGAGCAGTGAGAACATGTGACAAACACAGCCCTGCAGACCCCAAGGTCAGTGCAGAAGGAGGGGCAGGAGGTGCTCCAGGTGAATCTCCAGATCTGAGATTCCCCTGCAGCCCCTGCTGCAGCCCATGGTGGGGCAGCTGTGCCCCTGCAGCCCATGGAGGTCCATGGGGATGCCGAAATCCACCTGCAGCCTGTGGAGGATCCCACACCAGGGCTCCTGGTAGGAGCTCTCAATGGAGAGAGGAGCCCACACTGGAGCAGGTTTTCTGACAGGAATTGTGGCCCGTGGGGACTCATGCCAAAGCAGGCTTTTCCTGAAAGACTGCTTCTTGGAGAGTGCCTACAGTGCAGCAGCTCTTGAAGATCTGCAGCCCATGGCAAGGGCCCATGCTGGAGAAGTTTGCAAAGGATGGTATTTCCTGGGTGGACCCAATGCTGGATTGGGCAAGCAGTCTGAGGAGGAAGGAGAGTCAATCACAAGTTTTCATTGACCTATCACAATCCCTAATTCCCATTTGGATCTCCAAAGCATAGGAGGAAGGGAAGAGACAGCAATGACAGCCTATCCTCATATCTGAAAACTTCCACAATGCAAACCATTCTTGAGTCTTTCAGTTTTGGCACTTCCATGGTTTGTGTTTTTATGATAGACCAGTGTGTCTGTCAACATCTCTGTAATAGTTTTCAAAGTATGCTAATAAAAGTCTATTTGTCACTGCTTTGTATTTATGAGGTAAAAAGTTTTGAACAAAATTTTCTTACAATGTTAGTATGCAACTCTTTTGCCAAGCATAATTCAGTGAATTTTTAATAAGTGAAATGCCTTTAGAAGTGTAATAGAAATGGAAAAAGAATTGGCAAATTCAGGTAGCCATGTTTGCTGGGAGGCATTTTCTGAGAACTGTAGTGAGTTGGAATGCAAATCCTCATGGCTTTGCTGATTTTGTGGTCGCTGCTGATTACTGTAAAATTGATTCAGGAGTGTTGCAGCATCTCTGCATATGTTTAAGCTTCATCTCCATAGTGTCACAGGCATTTTTCCTCTCTGTGGGTTTTGTACTGAGTAAGAAAAAAGTCTCATAACCCTCATCTTTGCATTTTTTCTTGTCAAGGAGCAAAGAAGGACACTCTTTAGCTATTTCCCAGTCTTGATCTCAAGTATAATAGCACAAGTTTTCTTGGATCGGCTATTTCAGGACTTTAATGGTATTCAGATAATGTTTTATCACATTTGGATTTAGACTGGAGCAAGGGTAGTTTGCTTTGAACATGAAGAATTATTATTCTGTTACTCTAAGTTATAAGTACTTCAGGGTCATATTATGTTATTTAATGATATTTCAAGTTTGACTTTTTTCTCCATCCTGAGAATGAATTCGAGCTTTAACTCCACTAAGTGTACAATTTCACAGCTTGGCATTGATTTCTTGAATTTTTCATCATGTGGATTCCTACTGTAAGGACCATGTATTATGAAAAGTACTCTGTGCCCCTTTAAAACTGCAAAGAAGTACAACAGCAAGGAGCCTTAGGAAGGATTTTGTCTAAACAAGAAACACATTAAGTAATTACCACTTACATGAGGTTTGTGTTCAATTATTTCAGTTGTCAGAGTTAATTGAACTGTGTTTAAAAATAGAGAAGGCCTGCCATATCCTCACAGAAATATTGCAAAACACAGAGAAATCCCTTTGCAGGGGAAAGTAACGTACAGGATGTGACTGAATGAATGATTATAGAAGGAAGATACAAGAAATAAGTGTTGAAGAATAATTAATAAGAAAGATTGTGCTTAAAAAAAAGGAGATATAAAGGATATTTGCTGCAGAAATGAAAGCCGAAGTTAGGGCTTCCACTGAAAAATGAAATTTTTAAAGGGCATTAAAACAACAGCAGAAGGTCATTTAGATATTTAAATAAAATACAGGAAATAGGAAAATAATTGAAGTTGTTCTGTATTGATGATGAGACAGAAAAGCAGGAAAGTCTGGTCAGAGATTTAAAACTAATAGATGTTTCACATTGATTTTCACTCAAGGAAAATGTTGATCTTAAAAGAGGTGTGATGACTAATGGGAGGAGAGAAGTCACATCATTCTTCCCTGGTTCTTCAAGAACTGGTTTACTGAAGGGCAGATGCAATAACAAATGCCTCTTACTACAGCTGTTAAGTAAGTTGTGATATGTGTGGTCAGGGAAGTTATAGAACGGATTTTGAAGGAAAGAAAGCTTTATAATATGGATATAGACTGAAAATTGCATAAAGTGCTACCAGAATTTACTAAGGTAGACAGTGTAGGATTGATCTCTATCTTCCAGTTGCCAAGAGAATGCAATAAAATAGACATACTAAGATAAGTGAATTATGGAAATGAAGATAAACAGAGTCAAAAGACAAGCATAAAACTGTGGAGAAGATGGCAACAAATATTGGTAGAAGAGGAGGTTCCAGGCTGGAGAAGCACAGTTAGAGGAGACAGATCATAAGGGTCTAATTTTACAGTAGACACAGAGATAAAAAGTCAGGGTACCATGATGGAATTTGCTGGAGAGGCAGATAAGTACATCAAGCAGAGCAGACTAAGACTCTAAGCATAGAAGTATACAATTTTAAAGGAGTGCAAAAATATGTGTGGCATGAGGGAATACACATAATAATGACTAATGAAAATACTCTGCTATAAGCAGAAACTCATCATTTGCAAATGGCCCAGAAGGAAGAAAGGAGCAGACTTTTGATCCCAACATGATCATCAGGCATCACTGAGGTTCAGATTTTAGAAAAAAACAGTGTCTTCTTAGGATATGTCAGAAAAATTATTTTATGGTTGAGATGGGGAAATAATGTAAAAACAGGAAATCTTTATGTGAAATTCTCAACATGTCGGTCATCTGTGTTCAAGCAAGATGAGATGGAGCTGTGAAAGCAGAGAGCAATGTTCCCTGTGATGATCAGTGGAATGACAAGGCAATTAGTGGAATCATTTGAGGGGTCTGTGGGAATCTTTATTGTGTGGTCCAGCAAAGAAAATACTTAGAGGTTTGTAAGAGATGTGTATATTGAAGGTGAACTTAGGTAAAGGAAGAAAGCTTTTGAGAAAGTTTTATTGATATAAAATCTGACTATAAAAATCATTAGGATAGAAGCCATAACAGTGGAGGAGAGCATAAAATCATAAAACTGCCCTCAAGCTACTTACTCCAGTTCTGGCATCAGAACTGGGTAAATCACCCAAGCCTTAGGAGAAAAATGCACAATTTGTTATTTTCAGCTCTTTATGCAGTAAATATAATATGAAAAAATTAAAGTTGAAGTGATTTGAATTTGTTAAGGGTGTACATTGTTTCCTGAGTGTGCTGCACATGCAGAATGACTTTGAACTCCAGGCTAGTGGAGGGTGTCTTAAGTTTTCCCATGTTTAGGCAACATGTAAGAATGGACTGTGAGAAGAGAGGATCTGGAACAGGAGAGCATAGGAAATACTGAGAGGAAAGCATAGGAAATATGATGATCCCCAGAATGTTCCTTTCTCCATGTTCTGTAATTCTGGGAGAGGTACCACTGGTAATGATCACACAGTTTCTAATAACTTGGGTTGGGATTTTTTTGTTAGAGCGTTTGTGAATTGATAGAAATGCAGTAGTTGCTAAAGAAAATACCCACATATCTACTTTTATGTGCAGAGATCAGTAAAGTCCTTACCCAGTCTGATGAAATCAATGGAAGTCTTTCCCTATGTTTTATGTGAGTCCAAGGGCAAATCAAAACTCAGAATATATACTCAGGTTATTTGTTTTCTGGTTTTCAGTTAGCACGGAGTAGAAAAAAAAAGGGTTGGGGCAAAAGTCAGATCACATTGACTTACTACATTTTACTTAAACTGCCTCCTTAAAGTCAAGGAAATTTTTCCTGAAGTAGGTTTTTAGTCAATGTCTCTAGAAGTGTTTAATGTACCACGAGGGCGTTCTGCTTAAAAGGGAGCAAAGGTTCTACATTTTTACAATTCAAAATGTCCAAATTTCTCTTACAAGGTCAGTAACATATTTTTGATAATTTTCATATTTTAGAATGTGAACATTTTTCAGTTCAAGGTAATGGAGATGCTCAATGCCTGATACTATGCAGAGCTATGATTTTTTTTCCACTGGTATGCAAAAACACTTTATTTATTTTGCATTTTATTTTAGAACACAATCACTATCGATGCTTTAGTAGTGTACTATGAATAGGATCAGAAGGTAATGAAATGTTATTTAGCTATTTATTGTTTTCCAGAATAAAACACGTTTAAAAATTCGGAGATGTTGGAATGTGAAAGTTCGTGTTTACAGATTTTGTCACTGCTTAAACTCTGTTTGTTTGTTTGTTTGTTCCAGTTTGCTCCCAGTATTCTAGAGGAGTTTTTGCCATTTTTGGACTGTATGACAAGAGATCAGTGCATACCTTGACCTCATTCTGCAGCGCCTTGCACATCTCGCTCATCACGCCGAGTTTCCCCACGGAGGGCGAGAGTCAGTTCGTGCTGCAGCTGCGGCCGTCGCTGCGGGGAGCCCTGCTCAGCTTGCTGGATCACTATGAATGGAACCGCTTCGTTTTCCTCTACGACACAGATCGAGGTAAGCTGTGACCCAGCTTCCCTGTCTTCACCTCTCTAATGTCTTCTGCAAGAGCTGTGAACTTTTATGTCCTGTTGAGAGCTTGGGGAGCCAAATTTTAGAGGGCCTTTGAGGTGAAATGCCTCTGACTGAGTAGCTGTGCGGCTGGAGGAAGAACTTAGTCTGCAAAAATTGGGTATTGGATTCACATAGTATGTAATCGACCAGCCAAAGCCTGTGCTTTAAGTCTAGAATACTAAAATCTTTACAGTAATGGTAGTGAAATAAAAACACAGTTCAATAAGCAGGATGTTACAGCTCTGTTCTCTCTTCAATTCACTTCGTAAGTGACAGCAGTGCAAAGTAGAGAGGAACAGCCACTTCTCTGCATCTGCACTGCTGTAAGCTGGGATGACAGTGAGCCTGTGGGACTTCCAAGCTTTGGAAGGTCAAGGCAGAGAAAGGCTCTGCCCTCAGGCTGTGCCAGAGCAGTGGAGGTCAGAGGCAATACCTGCCAGGCACCAGGTATCCACGGGCCAAAGAGGGAGGGAGTGCTGCCACAGCCCATCTTATACTCCTTTCAGCTGGAGTTATCTCTGTGATGGACTACACTCTTACAAAATATAGAGTTAATTACAGAAAAGGGTGTATTTTCTATCCAAGGTCTCCAATCCACATCCCAATGCATCTCAGAACTGTTTAAGTGGTAAAAAACTGTAAGTGCATCACTGTACGTCACCAGTCAGTGAGGAATTGAGAAGTAAAAGCTGTTCTCTGAGTTGTGTGTTCATTCTGCTGGCAAAGTCTTTGTTTGTGGAATTGGACTGAGCCAACTTAGATGAGCTTCTGCAAAAGAGGCAAGATTTTTATGTTGGTGGCTTGCATTTGGAGGGAAGCAAACAGCATAGCTGTAGTCAAATAATTATTTTACTACAGCTGTTTCAATATAGTTCCCCATGTGGACAGTCTATTCCAGAATTAAAGTGGCTTTATTCCAGTATAATTACTCTACAGAAGAAATAGGGAATTACACAGACCTAACTAAATCTGTTTAATTATTTGATTATGGCTATAGGAGTTAGTTTTCTCATATATACAAGCACTACATTTTCGTAAGTTTTTACCTTGATATGCTGCCTAAATACCTGAATTTGAATCAAAATGAATAATGGAAGAAAATTAAAGAGTTTGTATTGTTTCATAATTGCTTGTTTGTTGTTTTTAATTAAATATTTTTTTAATGCTTGCTGAATCCGTAAAGGAAGTTCTGGGAAGCATTATAGAATGTATTAGGTGACTGGAAAGAGAAAAATATAGCAGAATTTTAAAGTATTTCTACACAAGATATAGGTAACAAGAAAACAAGTAGAGAATTACAGATGTGGTCTTACAAGTTCAACAGATTGTCAAGTAAAGAAGTGCACAACCTGCAGTTACCTTTCTCATCTAAATTCACACACTTAATTAGATTGAGACATCATTTTTGAGCAGGTGACATCACACCAAGGACAGTTGCAGAACAGAGTCTATAACAGCATGGTTAATTATTATGGCACTGAACTTGGCCACTCTGAACTCATCAGCACGTCTTTGATAAAGACATGACATTTTCCAGCTTGGATTCAGGGGGTGCTGCATTGAGTAGCCTTTCAAATTCAGAATTGGTCTTGTGATGCAGTTTTATGCAAGAGAAAATAAGATTCGATGTATCTTTTGGTATTAAGAGTACTGTAAAGACACATAATTGTTGAGTAAATTTTCACCATCTTTGCACAAGACAGAATTTCAATGTGGACCTGAGATAGGCTTTAAAAAAAGTAAGCATCACCTTACTGTCAGGGTAACTGTAAAAAGAAAAAAACCAATTAATACTGAGTCATGGAATCTCTGTCAGTGAGGCCAGAAACTAAGCTTGTCCAGATTCTTGTTGGAGATCATTCCTTTACATGCCAGATGTCTCCCTGTTTCTCTGAGCAGCCCCATAAAAGCAACTTGAAGGAAGGTGAATCCCCTCAGCATTTTGCTGCCGGGCTTGCATGTTGATCTTTGCAGCTTAAGTGGGAAGCTATGAATAAGCTCTTATGAGGGAAGGTAAGCAAGAAGCCTAAATTCCAACCTGACACAGTAGCTGTCTGTGAAGAAGGCAGTATTTAGCAGCTATTGTAAAAGGCAGAAGTCCTTCACAAAAGGTACAATGACAAAATACACTTAGGCAAACCTTCAGCAGTGCTGGACAAATGAATGTTGTTTTCGGACCTGCTTTCAGACCTTTCTGTCCTGCTTGCTTCTTGGTTCTGTTGCATGTGACTCAGTTACTGCTCACTCTTGGGGACTGAACAGTTAAATCCTATTATCGGGGTAGGTTTCTCTGTTGTGTCACTCCATTCATCTCTTTGACAGCCCCTGAGCTCCCTGCAGAACCCCAGTCTTTAATGCTGGAGCCACCTATGTTACCATTTCAGTTCAGGACAGGAATGTACTTTTGTTTTGTAGTCTGCAAGTCATTCCCACTATCACACTTGGGGTTACACCCTGTAGCAGTCTTGGACCACACAAACTCTGATGAGATGGTGGCTTCAGCTAATATGTTAAATCTGATGTTCTGATGTTCTGCCGAACTCACAGTCTGAAAAATCGTTGTCCTGTGGCAGAATGAAGATACTAGGAAGAATGGCAAAAATACAAAATTAATTGGATCTAGCAGGGGACATTATGGAAAAGGAGAGCAGGTTTTGCAGGAGGCATTAGACCTAAGAGAAAGATGAAGGAAAATTCAGCTCATTATTTAACAGGGAAAAGTGAGCAAGTAAAGAGTGACACGAAAGGCTAAAGCCTGAAGCGTCCTTTTGTTTCAATACATTCCTCTTTCTTTTATCCTCCTTCCAGGTTTAAAAAGTTTAATACTGACCTGATGCTTAATACAATTAGTATTAACAGCAAAGTGCCAGGAACACAGACAGGACAGGGAAGAAGCAGTCTGAAGAACATTTTTTAGAGTTATGTAAAACACAGTAGGAAAGGGCTGAAACAAAAACCATGCCTCCTTGAGATACCCAGAGAAAAGGGAATTCCAGCAGGGAAAAAGAGGTAATATTTGATGTCATCTCTGAAGGGAATTGAGCAAAAAAACACAAATGAGTAGAGCAGAAGAACATTCAGTTTATATATGGTGTTTTATTGTGACTGAGAGGTATTTCATTTAAAAAGAGGCATATAATCAAGTGGAGCTGTGTATCTGTAAATCCATGGGATTTTTGTCCTAGCACAAGCATGCCTGTAGTGTGATTTCACTAGTTGGAGACAACATTTTCTGGCACCAGAAAGAAAAATTTGGACCCTGAAACCACAGAAGAAGGCTGGAGGAGTTTGTGTGACATGTGAGAAGCTGCTTAATAATTAAATCATAGAACAATTTAGGTGGAAAAAGACCCTTAAGGTAAAGTCCAACCATTCACTTAGCACTGCCAATATCCAATATAGACCTGAGCAGTTCAGGAATTGAGCCTACAAGAGGTCAGCCTTAGTTTTCCACTCCGTGTGCAGCCTGACTGAGAGCAGGAATGGCTGAAGGTAAATGGTAGTTAATGGCTAATTAAACTGCAGGGATTACCCAGAGCTGAGGGGTCCCAGGATGGAGAGTGGCAGAGGGGCTGTCCAGCTGCATGGGGACACATAGGACACCAGGGAGAATGGCAGCCAGCAAACTGGAAACTGCTTTCACAAAATGTCAGCATCCATTTGAATTCAGTTGTGTTTCCCAGCCAGAGTTTTCAGTCCCTGGCTGTGACTAAAGTGGGGAGCACAAAGGGTAGAGCTACCAGCTGGCCTAGCAGTTGGTTCACCAGAGGCAAGGACTGTAAAATAGTTATATTCAATAGAAATTAGAACATAATGTGTGAGCCTGCTTATGTACCTATGTTAATGCTTTTTTTCTTGCCTTCCACTCCTTTTAATTACATGTTCATAAAGCCAACTCAGTCATGGCTGCAGATGAGGAAAAATAGCTCACTCTGCACAAGGTAAATTTAATTTTCCCCAATTTCTGGATAGTGTTTTAATAGTAACTCCTTTAAAGTTGAAAGTGTTCTATGAAAATCTAAACCTTGCAGAAATTTTATACAAGTACTGGTGGCCTGTTAGAATTAATCCTACAGTACACAGAGTAGCAATCTCTAGGCTTTTGTCTCTAAGAACTTGCAGTGGATAAGTGAGTCCCAGAAGAGAACAGAAGATATCTCAAGTAGGCAAATAATGGTGCAGGAAATTTAAAGCTTTCCCTCTTATTTTGAAGGAGATTATGGATTTTATTTACAATCAGTTTATCAGGCTAATCTAATTTCCAGCTTTGGCAGAGCATCTGGCTCAGCAGTAACCATTAGCTTTGGTGTATCCATGATTAGTACCTCCAGTGATACTGCCTCAGGCCTGGCTTTCTCACAGGAAAAAAATAGAAAATAGAGAAATAGAGGTTCAACTATAGCAAGGCAATTTGAAAACTAGAAACCAAAATTTTTGCTAATAACATATCTTAAAAGTAAAAGCAGGTATCAGGTGGGGTACAAGGGATTTGTCTTTGAATTTGCGTGACAGCACAGAGAAAGACTTTGGTGGGTTCCTGAGCCTGGCCAAGGTGTGAGTGGTACAAAAAGCGTTCAGGGTTCAAAGTGATCTACCCAACAGAGAGTTCAAGAAGGTGAATGTGATAAGGTGGTATAAAGGCTAAACATAGCAGGGAAGAATCATAGCTACAAAGTGCAGAGTAACTGTCTCAGAATTAATAGCATGGGATGTATATCAGGAGTTGTGGTGAGCCATAAGTACAATGTAAGTACAGAACACCACATACAGATATAAGTTTCAAGTGTCCACTGAAGAGAAAGAATATTAAAAAAAATATTGTGTAGGCAGATTTAAAGTGTAGCTAGGAAAAAAATGTTTCAATCAGGTTGGAAGAAGCTGATGAGGTTCTTACCACTAGGGTAAGATTGTTACCTCTTCAGGGGTTTTGAAGAGTTTAGTCCTGCACCATCAGCAGTGGTGATGGCTTTGCTGTATCCACCTCAGGTGATCTCTTATGTCCCCTCAGGACTTTTTATGTAGTTGTCATGATTTCTCTAGGAAACTAGGAATGGCTTTTTCACAGTACTTGGAACACTGAAAAGATAATTTTCTCAATTTTCTATTATGGAGCAACTTTCAATAATATATTATTTCTACTCAATTATATATATATAGCCTTTGTAAAACATTTAGTACATTTTATTATTCAAAAATCAGATCAAAAGCATTCTAAGTGAACTAGATAAAAATACTGTAAAATGAGGTTGAAGGAATATCATTATAATATGGTACTCAATAAGTTATCATTAGCTGGGCCTGTAGGTGTTGAAAGAATTGGCCCTACATCAAGCTTTACTCAATATTTTTACTGCACTTCTGAACAAATTTTTTGATGTCTCACTAGTGAAAGTAGTGGCAATATAGTAGCAAGTTTTAAAGTTATTTCAATACCTCAATTGAAAGAGCTAAACTTACTAAAGTCAGTAGTGATATAAACACGTAACTTACACTTTTATGTGCATAAAAATACTGAGTCGAGGTTCTTATTTATTAAATAAGTTAAAAGGACCAAGTGTTGCTAGTAAAAAGCAAATTGCAGGTGACCTTACAACACAATACTGAAAAAAAAAGATTTTGACACCAAGTGCTCTTTATTTATTAATTGTTTTCTGCATAGCACTGTTAAGTCCAAACCTACATCACTCTTCTAGAATAATATCACAGGTAAGCCTGAAAAAGCAAGTTTTGTCTTTGATTGTAAAGATCATTATGCTGGGAATCTGACTTTGTTGAACTGCAGTCATTCACATGCTCTTGGGCCCTTTTTTCATTACGACCACCAGGAAGAATTTGGTCGGATTCCCACAATGTGAATTTTCATCCTACTGATCTTTGGCAAAATGCTGGACAATAAAAAAGAAACATAAGATCATGATTGGGTCCACTAAAAATGGAAGGTTCTTACTTGCATCATGCAGTTTTGTCCCAAACTTTTGTGAAATAAAAATCAGTGTTGTCATGGCATTGTAGAAATATTGGTAAAAGAAACAGCATCCAAAACCTGCTCTCATAGTCTTTAGACTGTTCTAACATCATGGTCTGCAGGTTTGAACTTTTCCACATTCCTCACTAGATCTGATAAAAAGCTGTGTGTCTTCAGCAACCACTTTTCCATGGGCAGTGAATCATGTCACACATATTGAGACCCAGCTATCACCGTGGTTTTTACAAAGTTATATTGTAATTTAATAATGCAGGCGATTCTGAACTGATACACAAAACATAGAAAAAAAAAAGTTTTGTCAAATATCGATGAATTTAGAGAACTGCAGTAAGTTTGTCATAAGATACACTGTTGTCTGTACTCAGTAACAGTAAATTCCATGTTTTTAGTGAAATAGGGCAGCATACTTTATCCATAAGTAGTTGGCTTCCAGAAAATTTTGTTTTGCCAGTGTTAGCTCATTAATAATTATACCAGCAAAATGCCAGCTCATCCTCATCTTCACAGCAGGTGGTAGCAGCTTGAAAATACAGGTAATAAATGCACACGTGGAACTGAAACGCAGCTGGATCCTAAAATCAGAATTAGTAATGATACTGTGACTTTCCATCTTTCCCTTGTCTTTCCACTAAAGAGATGCAAAACTGGTAAATCAGCAGGGTAATCATTTAATTTACTACATGTGGAAAATCTTCCAAGAGCTTTCAGAATGCTTCATTTAACAAAAGTGCTCCTCTTGCTGACTGAAATGATTGAACATTAGATCAAGGTAGAAATTAACAGAAAATGTAGGTATTGGAATCAAAAGCTGATCATCAAGTGTACAAATGAGTCCCCTGACTTTGGTATTCCATGTAAGATGTGGCTCTAATTATGCTGCACTAGAACTTTTCTGTGTGTTTGGTCATCTGGCTAAACAGTCAGAACTTGGAGCGCAGCCTAATATGCAAATGCCATAGAAATATATAAATCCTAAAACGTGAAATAAAATGCTTCTTATTATATTCCTAATCTGAAGAATTTGCTTTCCTTTATTCTGACTTAGTGGGTGCCATGGAGAAGACAAGAGACTCATGATAATTTTAAATATTGCTTTTTAAGTTGCCATGCCAGTGAATCATCTCTGCCCTTTCTAATGATTTGTTTGTGACAGTGTTGTAGAATCCTTAGAGCTAAGTTCTTTTCTCAGTAGCATTTATCTCAGTTTTGCACATGTGTAATACAAGATTATGCCTGTAACTTCTATATGCTTTTATATTCCAACATCCAAATGTAAATAACATTGCAACTTCCAATGGCTTGTTCTAATGATATCAGAGAATTAGAGAATAGTTAATTTGTTGTTACCTGCATATGTAATACATTCCTTCAAATGAAAACATGTCATTTTTATCTGGTTTTTGCACAGACTCTGTATTTACTTGAGAGCAGGGACAGTATGGTCTGTAATTCTGAATGTCTGTTTCCATTTGCTTAAGAGCTTTTCCAAAGAAGGATGTTATGCTGCAGTTAAGGAAAAAAGTGTCTTCATACCATTTTTTCCTCAAAAAAGCCCTCATATATTGGCATTTTTGTTCTAGATTTTCTGAATAGAAGAATTAAGTTCAGCTGCTCTTATGAATTTCAAATAGCAACTCTGAGCAGATTTCTGGTTTTATTATTATTCGATCTCAAATAGGAGGAGGTGTTTTATATATGTAATGATTGGATTGTGTTCATCTTCTCTGTGGATCAAACAAATTGCTGTCATGGAGGAAAGCGTTAAGCAGAAATTTGTGTTATGGTTCACTGGTATTTAGCTTTCATATTAATATTTAGGGTAGACTTTGCCCTTCTTTACATATATCTATATCAGTGGTATCACTATTGACAAACCCTGCAGAAAGCTACCTTCAGTGAAGGCAGCCTTCCATCAGCATAACCCAGAGCATCTTTTCTAAGCCTGAGGCTGTGCCCTGTCACCACTACCCTGGTCAGTGGTGGCACTGCAGACAGTTGATAGATGCAGCACCCAGCAGCGTGGACCGCCAAAGAAAGCCTTGAAAAGACTCAGACGAGGAAGCCAGCCACACATCCAAATGCTTGTGCTTTAGAATTTCCTTTCAGTATGGACATCCGAGTCCTGCAGCTGCTGAACGTAGCCTTTTGTATGGCCACAGGTGTTGGCTTCAGTGCTGGAGCAAGGGGTGGTAGCAAACAAAGGGGAGCATAGTCAGTGCTGCCAGAGACCAGACGTGGTGCCAGCTTAATACTGAATGTAAAACAAATACTTGTGCCAAGTTGTTTCTAAATGCATTTTTAGTCAGAAAAATTAGCTTGTCTTTTGAGCGTATTATCTATGTGTAGATGAATGTTCCAAGTTTTAATAGAGAATAAAGCAGGCTTTTAAAAAATGAAAATAAATAAACAAGATATGGACTCACAAATATCAAGTCATACTATTTCATTTTTTATGCACCTATTGTTTAAAAAAGAAACAAAAAGTATAAGGCTAATTTAATTCTTCACAATCCCCCCTTGCCATATCTGTGAGACATTTATCCCTCACGTAGTGTGAGTTACTTCTCCAGAGCTGGAGCAGGAAGTAAAGGTAATTCTGCTTTAGAGCAACTCTGTGTTTGTATATAAGGGTATTTCTGGAGCTGCACATTCTTAATCCAGCTGATTGACCTGTCATTCTATCGTCTATGCAATCTGTGATTTTAGGGCTACATTTTCTGCTTCTGTAAAGAAGCATATTCCAGTGTATTTAGATGTTCACTATTCTGAGATGCATTTTCCCTGTAAATGGAATATATTTTAGGTGGTTCCCTCATAAATTACAGCTGAATCCTATTTGCATACATATTTATACAAATAATTTGTCTTTGGTCAATTCCAGAAGGGATGGTTGAAGTGTAGACATCCTTTTAAAATGATTGACTGCTTATCACAGTGCTACAGATGCTATTTCTGCCTCTGTACAGGGAATTTCCTGCACTAGTATTTACAGATAACAGCATTAGCAGCTGCTTCTGTTACCAAAATTGCAATGCATGTTTGAGGTATTTCACATTTTGCAATTGGAAAGAGAGTTACCAAAAGGTCCTTTAATCCTGGAGTCTCAAAATCCCTTTTTTGTCCTACTACCTTGGTGGGTTTTAATATTAATGCACACCTGGATGCTGCAGGACATTTTCCTTTGGACAAGGGGCAAACATTTTGTTCCAATGTGACGTAGTCTGCAAATGGGAAGCAGAACATTTAATGTGGTTTTGAAATCTGGGCATAATAAATGGTGGAAGTGTCACCAAAGAGAAGGGTTGTGAATACAAAACTGGTTTCTAGTGTAGGTCCCTGGAACAAATACACATGTTATGTTAACCTCTCACTGGGAAAAAAAAAAAAAGAAAATAACTGTCCTGGGAGTAAGGACTTGTATCCTAGATCATCCCTCTCCTAAAGGTGAGTCCAGTCAGCATGGGACAGTGAGCTTGGAAAGGTCCTAAATACTGGCTTTTATTTAATAAAAAGTCTTGGATCCAAATTTCTACTGAGTTCAGAATAAGAAAATTACATAAAAATGTCAAGTGTATATAACATAATAAACAAGTAAACACAGAAAAATAATAAGCAACATTTTTTTAAGTGTGCTATTCAAAGAAGTCTCTCATACCATATAAATGTGTTTGCAGATGCCTCTTATAAAATGATTTGATACGTATGAATAAATCAAGTGGAAAGAAATCAGTTTACTATGTTAGTAAACTTGATAAAAGTAAGGCTTTGTGATATCTCTATCTACTATTACATACTTCCTGTAAAAAACAAAGTACACTCCTTTATATAATGGGATTATGAGGGTTTCAAATAGACATAAATTATTCAAAATTCTTTTTAAGGATCTTTAATGGTAGTAAAAATAAGGCAGCTTTGCTAAATTTATGTTATAAAGAGTTTACATTTAGAGTACAAAACAGGTCATGAACCTAACCCTTAAATGCAAGTGACTATCCCAATCACAGACCTATCAATTATTTTTTTTTATGGAATCTACTTTTGAGGGTGTGGATGAATTTCTATCTTTATATATATATATATATATATATATATATATGTGTGTGTGTGTGTGTGTGTGTGTGTGTGTGTATGCCTAATAATAATTGTATCTCCTAGCTTTGTCTGGATGCAGAACAGCTGAAGACATTTAAATATCAAAAATCTTCGTATCTTACAAACTCAAATCATGCTACTGAAAAATATTCTAGCAGTAATTTTAGATTATATTTTCTTTTTAATTTGTATTTGCAGTCTCCTTAAGAAATACATTAAAACCAAACTGTTTTCACAACCTTCAACTGGTATTTCTCAAGATCTCCATTACTTTGTTTTAAATATTCAAAATGAGAAACTCATCTAAAATAGCCTTTTCCCGTGAAAAGTATTTCGATATTTGTTTTTCAAGGAGAGAGTCAGGGAAAAAGTGTCCCAGCTAATTCTATCAAGTAATTGTTTTACTGAGAAAATAATATCCTTCTTCTGAAGTGTTTAACAAATGTGTTTTAAAAGACCAATAAGTAATTGTATATATCTTATCATTTGTGCCTTTTGCTAGATTGATTTCACATCCAATTTCTCCTCAAATAAGCAAAGCATTCTGCCAGGTATTTCCTAATGCAGCTACATGCTCTTGATCTTGAGGCAGAATGAAAATCTCTGTTCTGAAGCCAAGGGTGACGTTCACTGTGTGCCTTTCTGCACAGGACTTCTATTATTCTGCGAATCTTCCCCCAAACCCCCCCACTTGATACATCCTTCTCTCTCGTGATCTCTTCATCATCCCTTGTGAGAAAAGGAACTTCCTTTCTCCTCCGTAGCAGAAAATCCCCTTGTGAGTTCTGAATCTCTGGACCATGGCTAAAACTGCAGCAACTTTATCTTCTGTCCCTTCAGAAACTCTGTTTGGTAGGGCCTCCCAAAACTCAGCTATTTTGTTGCTCACATTTCCACTGCTTCAGGGAGGTTTAATTATTTTCAATTGCATTATCTTCTGAATCACCTCAGGATCTACCGCTGCATTCCTGCTTTCACATATTTAATCAGATTTATTAGCTTGATTCTGCTTTTCTTTTCCACTTTAATAACTTACATTGGCTTTCCTTACACACCTTCTTCTACTCCTTTTGCCACCTTTTCTTGTTCTATCAGTACATTCCAGTAAGCTTGGTCTGTTTTCAGTTCTTATATGTTATTTCAGAGTCTGGGAGCATCCCACTGCCACCTATTTTTATTTCTGCTATTTACAATTATCACAGATCACAGGTTTTAGCTTGAAAAATTAGAAAAACCAAACACGTAATAAGACTTAAATTTAGTCTGTGGCTGTCACAGTGAAAAGAAAATGCAGTTTTGTCTCAGGGTGAACAAATACTTATCAATATATTTTAATGCATCAACATTCCAATTTGAGTGAAACAAAAGACATAAAAAACAAAAACCCAAAACAAAACCCAAAACCAGATATCAATTATTTTTGGTTTTAGTCTAAATTATTTTAGAATAAGAAAGAATTCCAGTTTTGTTTTGTTTTTTTACTTACTTTATTTCTGCTAAAAATGTCTATGGTTTTCATGGACATGAATCACCAAACGGCAAAAGGAGATGTTCACCAAGTGCATTATCTTGTAATCTCAACTGCACTTCCAAGCTTCCAGACAAGAGATGATAGGAAATGCATAGAGGTGCAGTATTTAATCTGTACCAAAAGATGAATTCACAAGTGGTCTAAACACAAAATTACATAATTTCTCCTCCTGCAAGTCAGGCACGTTGCGGTGGCCACTGCACAGCTGCTGGCCTGGGCGACATCCAGGCAGACACAGTCACAATTGTCTCTTTTCATCTGGGTCATTCTGAATTCCTTCAACAGGAAATGGAGCACAAGCAGAAAGTTTTAAAAACATCCCAGACATGAATCAACAAAAACCCCAAACATCTGCTCATCAAAGCTCATCAGAAAACAGTGTATTTTATTTACACTACTCTTCTGGGTGTACTGAGAATGCCTAATGAGGCTGGAGATCACTGGAAAATATTGCTGGTATGAAGTGTCCACTTCACTTGCAGAATAACTGGCCTAGTCTACCCAAAATACGTGAAATATAGTGCATTTCTCTGCCATTTTGTTATTTATTTTAACATAAAGTGATACAGTTTTATTAAAAAACACAGCTTACTTCAAATCAAAGCTGGCTAAAAGAAAGTACAACAATATTTTAATTTGTTTTGAACATAGAATTGTTCTAGCAAATGCAGAAACTGGTACAATAGAAAACACAATTCGTGTAAATTCATTCATCAGAGATGTGAGAAACATTTTCACATGTAAGGAATTGTAAGGTCAGATCCTCAGAGCAGCTCAGCACAACCTACTGACTGCATCCTGTACTGAGTAGGAATTGGGCCAGTGGGTTTAAACACCTAACGTTATATAGCTTTCCTGTTTCACAGGACAGATCCTATACTCTGTGCTCATGCAGGATTTATGAATCCATGTGTCCTTACAAGAGGTCTCGTTACTGGGGCAGGTCTAATGCTGGCTTTGTCCGTAGTAGGAGCTCAGATACCCTTTTCTTCAGCAGTTGGTGTTTTTGTAGAGCTGCATTCAAGCTATTATGGGAAGAAGTGGTTAACTAAAAGGTGGTTACTGACCTGAGCTACTTCAGTTATTTCAGCAAGGGGTTCACCTCAGCTACAGTGAGAAAACAGTGTGTTTGAATTTGTCCTTGCAAATATCCTCACATCTCTGTGCATATCAGAAGGGGAAGAACATTTTCTTTTGTCAGAATAAAATTTGCTAGGGAGCAAAGGGATTGTTTTAATTTTACTTGTACACTGATCCTTATCTTATGTGGGATCGTTAAAAGGTTCTTAGCATCTTAGCATCAAAACAGCACAAAGTATTTCTTCTGAGGATTTTCTGTTTGTGTTCATAGGGAAGCAGCTTCCTTAGCTTTTAAAGGAAGCCAATAGAATTGCTTGGTCACTCTCTTATGGACAAAACTTGGAGATTATGTTTTTCTTAGTAAATTCCAGAAGCAGCAATATTTTCATAGTGTTTGTTTGAAGAAGAAGGACATCAGCTATGAATGACTGGAGCAGCTGTAAATCACATAAGGGGAAATTATTCTTTGCAAGTGTGGAAAGGAATCTTATTCTGCATATCTGCTGTGTAGCTACAAAATATTGCTGTCGATGCCAAAAAGGATAAACACCTGCTGAAAGAACTGTGAAGAAGATTATCTCTCTTTCTTACACATGCACTTATGAAATGTGTACTACACACTGGACCATCTCCAGGTTTTTTCTCTTTCTCTCAGCATTTTTCTAGCCATTGAATCAGTTGTTCACCCTCTCTGACTGACCTGTGGAAAAGACATCTGCTATGGAGAGAGGCCAAATATCAACATATGACATGCTTCAGTTTTGTGGTGCCAACCTTGTAGGATAGAACACTTGTCTGTTTTTTATTCGACCTGCTTTTGGGTTTTGTTACGTGATTTTTTCATTGGTATATGGGGCCACTACTCTTTTCTGCTTTTATCCCTTTTCACCAGGCTGGAAAGAGCTTCTTGCTGACTTCTCTCTACCTGTGCAGCTGCAAGAATGCTCTGCCCGCAATGCTAATGCTCCCTTGCCAGTTTTTAAACATTCTGCCAAGTAGAGAGAATTAATAACAAGATCTGAATCATCTCTAAAGTAACCCCTGTGTCCTATTCCTCCAGTATGATGTCATTTTCCAGCTTCTGTCCAGGATAATAAGAAGAATCTCTTATACTCCCAGAACTGAGAAGTGTGTCAGGGCAGGCCACACCATTATTTCAGCCTACCCTTTTGCCTTTGCAGCTCTAAATGTTTAAAAACCTTTAGGCCAGATTTTACAGTCCCTGTCATGCTGCTCAGCTGGTGCAAAGTGGATGGACTCCAGCCAGAGCTGGCGAGTGGCCACAGCCTTGCCCTGGTGCCTGTGAGGACAGCTGGGACAGGGCAGGGCTGTCCGTGTCCCCGTGGTTCTCTGGGGTGTCACAGGCGAGGCAGCCCAGCCCAGAGCCCCACCCTTGGTGGGGAGCCCCCACCTGTGCATTGGCCATGGCTGACACTGGCCCCTCTGAGCACATCCATGTTTTAGAGCATGGCTTTTGGTTTTTAGACTAAAAACCAGTAGAGTTGAAACAATTGAAGGGTTTGAGTGGGGGTTAAACTAATAGGGAAAACTACTAAGGCTGAACCGTAGCTGATAATACCTGCAATATACATGCCTACTGTGTCTCCAGCAGCAACTTTCTACTGCTATGTGGGCTTAGCTTGTTTCTCTTATTTTCATCTGTTTCATCCTTTTTGCTCTGTTTGGAAGCAAAAGCAAATATCTTAAAGAGTCAAGATGAACTGTCAAAAATGAATAGCATAAGATGCTTTGGGATGGCCATGCCCAGTTAGTGCCACATCTTCAAGAAGTGCTACAAATCACTCCTTCTAGGTTTAAAAGTGTTTAATTTTTTTGTGTCAAGAGGAAGAATTGGCCTTTAGTCTTCAGAGACTTCTACAAACTGTATGAATGTGTGCAGAGCAGGAGCAAAGGAGTGGATCATGCTCCAGTGAATTGTAGCACCTGTTTCTTCTCCTGGCACCTTTCATTCCTGTTGTAACTACCAATGGCTTGCTTTGGCTGGGTGTCGAGTTTTCCTTCCCAAGGGATGTGGAGAACATCCCTGCTGCTACACTCTGAGTTTCTCCCCTCTCTTCTCTCCTGTCTCTCTTCTATCACATGTCAGTCATGAACTTTTTTTCATATTTGCATGTTATCCTTTGCTTGTTTCCAGTGCTCTGCAGTGCTTTTGGTTTATTGTTGGGTGAAGACTTTGAGGCAGCAGTTCTGCAGCTCATTGTTTCTATTTCTGCAGCCTATATCTTCTGTCTACTGTTTGGAAAAAAAGGCAGCTCTGACTGCTGGAAATGGCATCCCTAAATACCAGTGTGGCAGTTCTGAGGCTGTAGTGTGGCAAAAGGCAAACCCTTTTGTAGAAATGCAAACAGGCTCCCAATACCTTGGCATTCACCTCTCAGTGGCTGTGCCCTGGCCTTGTCCTGCCCTAAGTGTGTGAGTTGCATATAAATGCCACATCACATCCCCTTTGGCCACTGCTCTTACTTGTAAGGGTTATACCACATTGGCTGTGATAATAACAGAGTACCTTAATTGATATGTCTGAAAGAGCCTTCTGGTACAAGACACTAAATTCTTTCTGGTTCTCTGCTCCATTTGTAGTAAAGAGACAGTTTCTGAAGGCCTAAAAAGTTATCTGGCTTGTAAAGAAAAATCCACTCTCTGGCAGAGACTGAAGTTATAAAATTTGATCTACTTAACTAAAAATCCTATTAGTTGGATTTACACATGGCTCTCTGACATCAGGCTGTCCAGTATGAAGAATAGGACCTGAGGCCTTTTAATGGAACCTGAAGTCTTAAAGCTGTATAATGCTGTCAGGATTTTTTTCCTGGTTCCTTTGGATTCTGATGCTAAAAACAATGCAAACTAGTGTCTAATCCATACAGACCTTGGAGTTTGGATTATCATTGTGTCAAATGACTAAATCTATTACATTAGAATTTGATAAACAGCTTTCCTGTAATCAAGAATATATTTTTTTTTTGCCACAACTAGCTGCACAGCATGGCAAGATGCATCTCCTTTGAGGCTGATTCGAGCTCTTAAACAGTCAATTCTCATTTTAGCTTGCTGTTTTTAAATCCATTTTTTCTTGACTTCATAGCGCTTCCTCTCACCCCATTCTGCAGAACCATGTGACTTAATTTCAAAGCTAGCAGTGTTTAGTGTTTTCTTCCTTGAGTCTCTTTCTTGGAGAGCCAGGCAGTTTAAGCTCTCAGCACTCCTTTCTGCCCAAAAACAAAATATGAAAAAGGAAATATCTGACCTTCTCCATTGTGTAAAAGAGTTTGTGACCCCAGACACTGCACTGGCTCAGAAATCAGGCAACAAAACATTTATCTTCAAATCCCTTTTTTTTATTAGTCTTGTAATTTTTTTAAATTATTTTTTTTTTAGTATCAAGCAAATGCTTTGGAAGCTTCTTTTACTTCGTTAAACTTTAGTTAACATGATCCTACCTAAAAAAACACCCCAACAAATGAACCCCCAAAGTCAACACACTGCTAAAGATCCTATTAAATCCACAATCATTAACAGTTTAGTTAATTGGGATTATCCCCTACTTCCTTATTCTCTTTGATTTCTTCTTATCTTTTAGATAACAATGTTTAGATAACAATAAGTGAGGGAGATGTCTGCCAGCATCTTGATACCATCTTTGTCATAGCTGTCAGAATTTTCATAACTGGAGAAGAAAATGCATATACCGGCCTGGAATAACTAGAGAATTTGCTTTCTGCATTTCCAGGAGCTCAGGGTACTCAGAGTCACCCTTGGCAAAATTTGGTGAGATGTTTTTTCCCCAAAGTGTTTGGGATGGTGTTTCTGGCCCTGAGCAAACACCTTTTCCTCCAACATCCTACAATCTAATCACAAGAAGAGGACATTGCTGTACTGGGCACATTGAGCTCTTACTGGTTGTGAGCAATATTGGTACAGGTGTTTTGCAAGAAGGAGTAGTTTACATCCTAGATAAAATAGTATTATCTTTAGGTAAAATATTATTTGTCTGAATTAAAACACACTACACTGGGTTTGCATTTAGTTACCATAAATGATCAGGAAAATGCAAGGCCTAATATATTGATTCCTCACTGTTCAGATCATCGAAGTTTACAGTACATTTGGCTAAAACATTTAAATCCTAGTCTCATCGAAATAGAAGTGTATATCTCCTTACTACCTCTCCTTTTTCCACATGGATTATTGTATTATAAATGACAATCTATTAATTTAGCCTGGCCTTACTTTGAATCATACATATGCTTGAATGTTCAAATAGGGTGTTTGAAATTAATGTATTAAAAAACTCTGGTGAGACATAGTGGATTTGTAAAAATAGAAAACTGCAAGTAAAAACACATAAATATTTATGGTGAATTTCTTATTCCTGTTTGTATTTTATGTCACATAATCTTTCTGTCATAGTATTAGGTTTGGTTTGCCACTGGTTTGTGTGACAAGTAATTTAGAACAGCTCACATCAATCAAAATAAATCATAGTATGCAAAGAGTTAATATCAGCTCTACGGGTGAGAAAGCTTTTTAATGCATGACTAATGTATGTGCATGTCTTGTCCTTCTGAGTTAAAAGGACCATTTGGGGCTGAAAATGAAATCCTAGATGAACTGTTCTTCAATTAATAAAACAGGGGATACAGAGCTTTTAAAATACTTTGTGATTCATAGATACACTTCATAGAATGCACATGGCAGTGGCTTTTTCTTCAGCCTGATTCAGCCTCCACTGACAGTGGTGAAAATCAGGAGTAACTTCAGCAAAGGCAGTGGAGCTACCTGAGATAAGATGAGAACAAAATGAGGAATTTATTGTCACAGCTGTAAAGAAAATATACTGCAGTGATGGATTATTTCTTTATGGACTATGACACAGCTTGAAGGAAGGAAAAATAGTAGTGGCCTATGAGCAATTGATTTTTTTTCTCCTCCAATGCTGAATGAAAGTAGAGCCAATGTTTAGCAATGTTTCTCTTATACAGAGAAACAACTGAAGAAGTACAAAGAAGTTGTACTGGATGGGAAGAGCTTTTGCAAAGATATTTTCACTACAATAATTGGAACACAGTATTTTGCCTTTTTATAAAGGAAAATGTATGTCCCTGAAAATGGTGACAAAGTCTGCCTGGTAGCAGACAACTTGGAGAAATGTATGCTAGAGACTGCCTGAAATATTCTTTATTTGCAGATTGGAATATTTTAATGTATGTAGTTTTGAACTATTGCAATCTTTATGACTGTTTAATTCTTTAGTTAATAAATTATGGATGACTTTGGGTTAAGCAGATCAATGAAGACTTTAATTTCCAGAATGTTTTTCAAACTGCTTTAACTCCTCTCAACTTTCCATGTATTCAGGTTAGTATAATGCTTATATTTGGTTGACAGTGAACACTGCAAGTCACTACCTGGTGCTACTAAAATTCAATATGCTATTTAATTTATCTTTTTCTTGCTATCCCTTGTATTTTTCAAATTAGATCTAACAGCTGGTTTTGATCTTTAGCAAAAAAGTGCCACTATATTCTTCTTCTAATGAATCAAAGTGCAAACTGACACCTAAGTCTAACTGCTTAAAATGCAGAGGGCAGAAGATTCACTCAGTGATAGAATTTTAATAGCCAACAAGAGCTCAATAAATTTAGTGAAAGGAAAGCAAAAGAAGGATACTCTTATTTTTGCTTGGTAAGAATGAAAAAGAGCTACTAAGATGAGGGATTTAAGCATCAAAAAACTTACATGGAAAATTACTTGGAACACTATTTTAAAGTAGCCAAAGAAAATCTTTAAGGAGCGGAGTCCTAGGCTCAGAAAATGCCTAGTGGGATGATTCCAGATGCTGGGAAATGAAAAATATTGTAACTACAGGACTATCACTAAAGGGGAAGGAAGCCACCAATTGAATACCAGGGACAGATAACAGTAGATTTTATTCATTGCCTTTGAAATTAATCAGAGGAAATACAGGAGCTATCTAATAAAGAGAATAAAGCTGTTCTTACAATATACCAGTTCTCTCTCTCCGTTTGAGTGCATATGAACAAAGATATGGTAGATTTATAGATCTATACCTATTCTAGATTGAAACAGCCATGGAAAGGTGGCCATTTCAAAACTCTTGAAGAATTTTGTATACCGTTTTGAATTATACCATGAAAGTGACCCAGGATATTGCTGAAGGTATAAATGTAGCATACCTCAGTTATCACTTGCAGATTGTGATGAGTAACAATATCTTGAGTTATACTCTTGAGTAGAACTGAAGAAGAACCATTACAAGGAAGACAACTCATGGTAGATTTTAAGCCAGTGTCTGGCTTAAAGGGAGCATGACAAAAGTGATAGAGAGTATAAAACATAGCAACTGCCTTTTGGCCTTCTTGTGAAGCAGCTGGTGTTGCATAGTGTAAGAGGTAGGATTCTGGATGGATTTGGCTTTGTTCAGTGTCAAAAACTATAACCTGCAAAGTAAAAAAGATGGCAATGACTCTCAAATACAGTGATATAAAACCTGTCTATAAAAATTATCTGGCCCAAGTTTCTCCTGGATAGTTTGCCCGATTGCATTCAGTGTGGTAGGATTGTGGTAATTTATCCTAGGTGACAGTAGGTCTTAGAGTTTTAAGATAAGCTACATAAAAGAAGAGACTTCAGCAAAAAAAAACCCATGGAGAGGTAATCAATCTTTTAACTACTGATTGAAAAACTACCACAAAGCTAACAAATTGTTTTCAAAACTAATGACAACATAAAGTGAAAATCTAGTTTTTGTGGGGAAGAAGCATTTCATTCTGATTTCCAAGCCAAATCACATGGTTTCCTCACAGGAAGCAGCTGCCATGTTTTCTGTTGTTAACTGGTAAAATTCACCTTCAGATGATGCCATTGAGGTAGTACAGCTGGCTAATGTTTGTGTGGGAAATAGGAACATTCAAATGCTAATATTAAGCTAATTTTTGAACAGCTAACATTATTGGGCTTGGGAAAAATAAAATTATAAATGTAGATGATGAAATAATAGAAAAAAGATCTGTGTGTTTCTGTATCATTTGGTATTGTGTTGCCTAAGCAGTGTGAAAAATACTCATATATCTGGTGCCATGACAGTCAAAATTACTGCAAACTCTTTAAGCATAGAATGAAAAACTTATTTAAATATATATAACAAGAAAAAAAAAAAGGAGAACCCATATGCTAGAAAATGTTGTGGCTTCTTCCATAATCAGTCTTTAGGATGGCCATCAACCCACAAAAAAATAGACTCTTATTTTCTGAACTAGAATAGTAAAAGTTCTGTGAATACTGTAGCAATAATTAAAGAGCCTAATGAGAATAAAACACAAAACAGACGGACAAATTCCTGTATTTTCTGGTAGTTCAAAAATCCCATGCTTCAAATGTAACAAGGTACACATATATGTAAGGAGGGAAATGAGTCTAAAAATCTAAAACCACCTCCAGTGAAGTTTTAAACCAAGTTTTTTCATAGATCTCTGATGTCATTACCAGGTCTTACACATCTACATTGCTTTGCAAAGAGTATTTGTGTATCTTCTTAACACTTATCAAAAAGGATACTTGTGATAAACTGGCAATTAGCTAATTACCAAGCTACTTTGAGAAAGAATGTGTCACTTGGTCCTTCTTCACTGCTTTCCAATTCTGTCTTACCTATTTTTTCTGTTCCCTTTGTTATACTTGATGGTCACTTCAACTGACTAAGGGATCAGCCATTGGCCACTGTGATTTGTGATTACAGCATCAGGCACCTGCACTTCACCTCCATCTGTTCTGTTCTACATTACACTTTTATTCTAACTCATGGACGGCTCACCCTAAGGTTAATAACTATTTTATCACTATCTACTAATTAGGAATAGGTGCTGTTCCATATCACTAGGCACAGCTGAACTCCAGCTGAATTATTTAGACAACAGTCAACTGACTGCCAGATGTCTGATACAAGCTAAAACTTTTGTACATGGTGTGGTAGGTTGTTGGATGTTTCTTCTTGGGTTATGGGGACTTCACTCTTCTCCCCATCTCTGCTTTCCAGCTCGGGGAATGGATGGTAACTGATCTTACTAATAAAACTGAGGCAAAGAGGTACTTAATACTGAGTACCTCAGCCTTTTCCTCAGCCTTTGTCACCGTGTTTTCCCCTGCATCTTGCAGAGGATGCAGCTTCTCCTTAGTCCTCCTTTTGTTGCTAATGCATTTATAGAAATATCTTTTAGTCTTTTCCAGCAGTAGCCAGATGAAGTTTTAGTTGGGCACTGGCCCTTCCAATTTTCTCCTTTCATAACCACACAACATCCTTGTAGCCCCTCTGAGTTGCCTCACCCTTCTTAAAGTCTCCTTTTTACCCTGAGTTCTGCTCAGCCAGGTGGGTCTTCCCTGCCAGCTCATCTTTCAGCACATTTGGATGACCTGCTCTTGTGTCTTTAAGATTTCCTTCTTGAAATATGTGCAACCTCCCTGGACTCCTTTGCCCTTCAGGACTGCCTCCCAAGGGATTCTCTCAAGTGAACTGCTAAACAGGCCAAAGTCTGCCCTCTGGAACTTTTTTTATTCATAGTATATATGTATTTGCAGATTTTCAATGTCACAACAAAGTGCTTTATAGTAACATCCTAATAATGAATAATGCAATTATAAATAATCAGAACAGCCTGAGCACTAGTTCACATTGAGAGCCTGCAAAAATAAAAAAGCTATTTATTGTTAATGAGTGAAAGAATATTAACTAGAAAGCTGATGCTCTAAAATATTCCTAGTAATTTTTTACTAGAAACAGACATTCATTTGAAAACATGCTCATGTACAAATTACATCGCAAGAGTTAATCAAAGAACATACAGTTAAATCAAAGGAAATAAAATTTTCCTTTTCTCTGATTCTTAATTTAATAGGGGTCTGCCTCAGTTGCAGTTTTAAACTGAGAAACTGGGGAATCCCCTTTAAAGGATTAATCTGGCTACTAAAATGAAAAAAATTGCAAAATGAATGATAGTCGTTAGAGAGATGTTTAGATGTTTAGTTGCTATTAGAATTCATTTTAAGCCTTGAGTTAGTATACAAGAAAAAATTCTGTACTTTTCATTGAGAAAATACTACATCTATTACAGTTTTGATCAACACTCCTACTATGTCTTGGATTACATTTATGTATTCTGTCTTTATATAGGTTTCTTACTTTGTTAGACTTGATGCAGTGTTAAAAATGAGAGCACAGATGAAAAGAGGGTGAGAGATTGTCTTGTTAGACACGGGCAGAGTTTCTAACATTACATTCCGTCTGTCTAGTTTCTTCTTTCTTTTCTTTGAATAATAGACCATCATGTTTCTGATGGACACCACATAAATGATGAAGAAATGCAGCACCTCCTACTGTTCCCATCAATCTGACTCAGTGAGAACTGAGGGGTTCTAAAGATGAGTTATCGGACTGTATTCGGTACCTGGGCATTTTGCCATACATGGGGCAACAGTTCTCAGCAAACTGCTGCCCTGTGAGTCCATCCCACAGGCGAGAGTGTTCCGTGGGCCACCCTTCCACAGGGTCAGTCCTTCAAGGACAGGCTGCTCCAGTGTAATTTGTCTTGGAAGGGACCTATGAATGTCATATGAATATTTTCCCACCCAAATATATGGGCAAATATATTCAGCCCTATAAAGGTTGCTCAAAACCTTCTCTGATCAGTTTATAATATCTCCAATGATAATGATCACAGATCTCTGAGAAATCTCCCCTTTTGATTACCTTCATTATGAGAATTTAAAATTTTGGATCTGGAGCTTGCATCTATTTGGCTCTGTCTTTCTTTTACTGTCCATAGCTACTTAAAATTAATAAAGAAACTTACTTGGAGTCACTTACACCAGTAAGTAGCCTTTTTCTTAGTTATGATGTCAGTAGTATAATTTTATAATAGGAAGATTTTTTTTCTCTGCCTTGAGATGAACTAACTGCAGAGACAGAAACTGCACATTGTGTTAGACTTTGCTTCCCTGTTAGCAGGGGGAAAAACAAGTGACACTGCCCCATTCTGTACTGTGTAGATTATCATCTCCACTCCACCTCTGCTCATCCTTTCCTGACAGTCAGATGCAGTAGCAGCTCTTGAAAAACCAGTGAGTGTCAGGATTGAAATCATACCTGGCTTCAGTGAGTGGTGCATGAGGAATTGGTCACACGAGGAATAGGAATAATCTAATAGCATGGAAATGTCCCACTTGTTAGATAGACAAACACACAATTCTAAGGGCTGAATTTTGTTTGCTCCAGTGCCTTTGTTGATGGGGACTGTTTCCCCAGTGTTCTGCACCTCTGTGAGCTAATGGAGGAAGTGTAAAGGAGGCAGAAATGAGAGGTTTGCTGTGTCTCTGACCCCCAGCACTCTCCTCACAGCAGCTGGGCTGTCAGGAGGGCATCTCAGTACACCTGGTGCATGCCTGGCTCCGGCTGCTCCCACTGCAAGGAGGAAGCAGGGGACTGAAATGTGACTTTCTGGGTCACTGTGCACACCCGAATCTGCCCCTGAGCTATGCAATTACACCTTTTCCTTATTCAGGGATCATGCTGACTATGTGATCTAAATAAATTTCGGAGCTTCTTTTCATGTAGCTGTTGGCACAATGGCTGTTTCGTAGAACTGCGGTGCACTCTGTCTGTGTAGAGAGTATAGAGAAACACTGAAAAGAAAAATTCTAAAATAATTATTTCTTCAACAGAAATTTGGTTTTCAAGTTATAAATGAAGGGTATTTTTGAAGAGAGTTTATCTGGATATTTTTCTCTCCTGGGAGATGTGTGCAAAAGCTCTCTGCCCTGTAGATAAGGCAATGACAAAGCTAAATTTGATGCACTAAATGTCACGTTTCTACATTTTCTGGTGGGCATACATTGGAATGATGTTTACAACATGAATCAGCATAATTGCTCCTGATAGACTGCTTGTATCAATTTAACTTTCCTCCAACAAAGACAGCTCTTTGTTTCTTTTCTTTGAAAAGCTGAGCTCTTCTTATACAGCATAAGGCTTCATAACTGAATTTTATGCTTTTATGAACATCAGCAGAAATACCTTTTATTGCATTTGTTCCTGATGGAATTACTATGCAGAATGAAAATTTTTGATCTTAGTATAGCTCCTCCAAACCATAAATATACTAATGCAGAACATCCAATATCATATAATTATAAGTGTCCGTATGCCAGAAAATTTGAACTATTGTTCTCACAGATTGTAACTTCTTTCTGCTAGGTATATGCAGAACTTAGCATTTCTCAGTACTGCTTTATTGTACTTAATTTTCATTTCATAGCTACCTTACATGTGATTTATTATTACTGAAAGTTGCTCATTCTGATTTTCATTGTTCATGTTCACACAGTACATTTTTACAATGTTGTATACGGAAAGGTTTGTAGGTTCTGATTTGGGGGTGAAAGGAGGATCAAAGTCAGGAAAGGAGGGGGCATAATTAGTCAGATAACAGTGCATGTTGCTGAATGGTACTGTGTAATTTTGCCAGAAGCCTGTCCCTCAGCTGATGCTTCTTTCAGGCCTTGTAGTGTAACTGAGACAGCATCTGATCTGGATGCATTTGTATTGTGACTTCGCAAAAATGCAGAATATGATGAGATAGTATAATGAGATGCAGAACCACTTGTAGCCACTGAAGCCTCTCCTTGTCACTGCTTGTGTGCAGCTGTTGTATGTAAAGACTGAAAATTCTGTGAACTCAGGATGAAAGCACTAGAGGGAAGGAAAAAACAACTGCATTTTTTCAATACTACATTGTCAACAACAGCCAGGCTGCAATTTTAAAATGGATGTATTTGTTCTAGATCTGATTTTGAGTCATTGTTCCAGGACAAAGTTAAAAACTGAAAGTGAGGGAGATTGAGAAGTAATAGTATCATCCTCCTTTATGGAAACAGGCTATCTCACATGCATACTGAAATATGTCAGTCTGGTATAGAACAATGACACACATACTTTGGAAATGCAAACAGCAATGCTGCACCATCAGAATGGAATCAATATTTTTAAAGTACTAAAAATAACAAAATTAATGAGGATCTTGATGAGGAAAATGAAAAAAAAAAGAGCAAGAAGTTTTGCATGGGTTTGAGAAAAAGGAAGTAACAAAGTATGGAAAGAAAAATTAATTATGTTTATGAAGTGGTTTATACAAAATTTTTCTTCCGTGTTTTTTACCAGTGGTCAAATTATACTTATTCCATAAAGGGGGGACATATTTGTGAACAGTCATTGGAACCCTTCATAGTCTTCACAGAATCACAGTAATATAATTTGTCCCATATAGTTCAATAATGAGGCAGCAGAGTTTATTTATCATTTTTTAGTCATTTCTCCTCTTTTGAAAAACAGAATTATGTTACCTTATAAAATACAAGTGTTCTCCAAGTGGCTACATTATACCTACCCTGGGATCACTGAATACATCCTCTCTAGGTACCTTTCAAGGACCAGGCCTTGGCATACAGCTACATATTAAGAATGTTAATATTACATGAAGTGAATAGGGGCTGTCCAAGTTCTTTGTCTGTAAAATGGGGTTAATACCTGGTCTCCGTTGCAAAATATACACAATAAAGTACAGTTTTTGAGATACAGGAATACTAGAAGATATTGAAGTCTATGAAAAAGGAATCTGAAGATTATAAAAGAAGTGATAATTACTATAAAACAGAGGGGGTTTTCCTCATTTCCTCTATTTTGTGATTTGGCAAATCAAATGGCAAATTATTCTGTTTGTGGAGAGAATAAAGTCTATATGTCTTCTGTCACATCCTTTGAGCAGGCAAGAAGCCAGTTTATGACATAAACTGATGCCCTTTTTTTGCTTTTTTGAACTATTCATTATGCTACAAGAGTTCACGTTTTTATTTAAACTGCTCCCCCCGAATTAATAAAGTGATGTCAGCTACATGTAGAAGGCCAAAACAACCAACTGTGGATGATTCCCCTTCAATATCTGTCAGATACAATTTTCCAAAGTATGAAAAAGCAACTTACTCAATAACACTCTACCTTCTCTTATGAAATATATGTCATAGATTGATTACATGCAGAAACACAGATAGAGGAGCACACTGAGGCATCCTACTTTGTTTCTTCTTGCAGTTGTAATTAGACTTTCTGGCTTCTCTTACATTTACAAGAAGTATACAACTACTGATCATACTGATTTATCACTGTTACCTGGTAAACCCTGCCATGAGTGTTGTGCATTAGCAAATGAACAGCAGTAGGTTTATTTCTTATTTCCTTTCCTTTTTCACTCTTTCTTTCTGATTCTCAGTGTACTCTGGCATACAATTTTATCTTCATATGGCTGCAAAGATGTTTGAGGGAGTCTTGGCAAAATTGGAGAAGGTGGCAGCAACAAGGCCCAGTTACAAAATGGCTGAGGACCACTGCAGAGTGCTCTGATTTTTCTGCTCTTTAGAAGAGCATTCAGTCCCCAAGATGGTGTTCACTTACAGATGGCAGAGTTGATGAAAGGAATTAATGTGGGAGTGTGGCATAGTCATGACTATTTTTTGCCTCCGGTAGGATGGAATAGCTGCTAACAAAATATCTAGGTAATTGTTTCATCTAGTATTTTTCAAAGCCTTTGGTTTTAAGATTCCAGCTTTTCAGATGTAGAGTTCTTGGTTCACATAGATAGCTGACAAGCGATTCATTAAACATAATAAGACATGAGTCAAGACAGTGTGGGCTGTGCCTACACTTCATGTTATGCTTTGATTGGGAGCTTACTTTTTTGACCATTTTTGTCATATTGCATGGAGGTTTCCTGACTGCTCAAGAAACACTCCAAAAATGGGTCTTCCTCAGCAACCTTAATGGATTGATAGCATGACAATTTTAGAATGGAATTAACTGCAGAACTACCTAAAGGCAAATTACCAAGAAAATGGAAGTAGTATGTTCATATGAGTATTATTTCTTGGTATCGTCATAGTACTTGAGAATTGTAGTCACACATAGAAGTAGAAAAGAAAGACATCACCACTGCTTAAAGTGATTACATTTAGGCATTAAACAGGACAATGAGAGCACAAGATGGGAGAATTCAGTCATATAGGGAGGCATGAAAAGTATGCTTAGCATCATGGCAGTCTGCTCATTATCAAGCTTTCTTACAGGTGGTATGGAAAAGCAGTTTTTGAGGGAGGGTAACAAGGTGACTAAGGAAATGCTCACAGGGATTCTGCTCAGCCTTCACAGATTCTGCAGAGCCACAAAAGAGAAAGCTGAGTTGAAAGCTGGAAGATTTAGTAAGTGGATGTGAGGTTAACATCACTGATCATCATCTGTAAAATAAATGATAATATGGTGGAGCTTGTCAGAAAGGGCTTGAAAGTGGAGAGAAATATTTAAATTTAATACCATAAGGAAAGAAGAACAGCGTAACAGGAATACAAAGAAAGAGGTATTATCACCATAACAGTAAGCTAAGAGACATTGAGTAACATTATGGATGGATATGAGTGAGGAAAAATTGTGTCTGTCAGAAATTAATAAATAATGTTGAAATAGATGAGAAAAAGGATGGAAGCTATGGTGAATTTGGACTGCAGGCTGGATACAATATGCAAATATTAAGGAATATAAACTGCAAAGATAGTTTGTACCGTTAGCGTGTTTAATGCGATAAATTATTAGAGTTCTGATGTGTAGGTTCAGAACCTGCCTTATAAATAAGATGTGCTGCTTATGTTATCACACTATATAAGTCAATAGGCACGTCAAAAAGGAAAATTATTCATGTTGATTCTGAGCTCCTGAGGAAAGAGTAGAAAGGCAGAGGAAAATTTTCATCTGTCAAAAACACAGGCTAGTCTCACAAATGCACAGGTTATACATTGACAATGGCTAAATATCTAGGAAAGTAGGGACAGAATACAGATTTAAATGCTTAAGCAGAAACTTTAGCTGATACAGACAGGTAGGTGGGAAAGCAGATGAGATGATCTGAGAGGGACCTGGCAGACAAATATGCTTAAAGGAATTGTAAGAAGTGGATTCAGAAAGCTTAGAAAGAAAGGAGATTAAAGTAGTAATTGTAAAGGCAAATGGATGTTGGATTGGTACAAATTCAAGTTCTGATTGGGAGGAAGGGATAACTAACGTGTATGAAGAGTATATACCTGCTTATTCATATTTATAAGCTTGTAAAATAAATACTCCAAAGGCAAATGCAATTACCTTTTTTTTTACTGTAGCCTCATTGCCACGTTATTTTTTTATGAAGTATGTGGGTTGGTTTTAGAATTCAGCAATTCTTTGAGAGTAAAAAGGGCATAACACTGGCTTAATGTGAAGGGTCTGTATTAAATTGTTCTATTAAGAGCTTTGTTCCACTAATTATATAGGTAAGTGCTAATATAACTGGTTTATATTACATTTAGAGTACAATATGCAAGAGAAGGGATGTTGCTTTTCTAAACCTCCTTTGCTGCAGAAAAAGATAATGAGAGCTATATAAAGTCCTGAAATCATAGCCAATTTATCAGGCCTGCTATGTGAGCTAATGCAAGGCTAGAGACGTACTGCATCGACTGCTGATCATTTTATACCACTTTTAATGCCTAGAAATGAAAAGAAAGAAATTAATGGGGAAATAAAGAGAGAAAATGGAATATATGTAATGTATTTTTGACACTTTGAATCTCACCCTATTATTAGTCTTTTTATATGGAAAAAAAATCCAATGAAATCAGACAAGTATTCAGATTTTCAGCTTTATCCCATATAAAGGGATTTTAGGGGATACTCCAAGCAGTGTTGCAAAATAACATATTTCTGATAAGGATCAAAAGCGAACAATGAATGGGAGCTAACACAAATATGGTTCCCTTAGCAATGGTGCTTCATGATACTATAATTATTTGTTTATACTACAGCAGTAAATATTCTTTTATAATATTATTACTAGAAGTCTACAACTTGCTTTTCAGGCCTTGCTTTAGTCTAAGTATTGACTTTAAAATGCAAACTAAATCAGCTCATTTAAATAAAGGAAGGAGGAGAAAGAAAATAAGGAGCAATAGTAATAATTTGAGGCTTTGTAATAGCCTCAAATAGTAATAATTTGTTCTGAGAGCATAAAAATTAATTTGATTCCCAGTCTGGACTGTTGCATTTAGGCCTAAAAATCAAAATTATCTGCATATCTGTTTATTTAGGAATGTATTAGAGGGCTTGATGTAGTGGGGATTGGGAGGCCATGAGAAAGCAGCAGGGGAAACAGAGTAGTGGGAGAGCCTCTCATGTTCTCACCTGGTGAAAAAAATGTGGCTGTAATCCCATCCCAGTTGTCTGTGCCTGAATTCAGAGAGCACATGGAACAAACAAGTGGGATTAGGTGTAACACACCACATTGGTGGGTTACAGAAAGCAGTGCTGTGACTGCAAGGATGGGAACATTGCAGAGCATGGAGGAGATGGACAGGATCCAGTGCTGGGCTCTGTGCAAAGGGGTGACTGCACTGTCCAGGAAATTCCCTATGGGGCAAACTGGCCTGGAACGTGGGGGGTCAGGAGCAGAGGACAGATAAGCACGTGTGATTGTACCCCTGCTAAATGAGTCAAGAGGTGGAAGTGAAGGAAACCTTTAGGCAGCTGTAGGAACCTTTGCTAAGTGGTCAAAATGCAGTAAGCATTAATTATTTACTGCAGTAAGCAGTAAGTAAGGGTGCAAGCAATGCAGGAGATTTATGAAGCATATCCAGATGATTTCTTGAAACTGGCAGTGGAGGTGATAGCCAGGGTAGACCTGTTGAACCTGCAGCTACAAGCAAGGAAGAGTGAAGCTGAGGATGGGCAAGGCAATGGCAGCCTTATAAGCAGCAGCTCTATGATTATGAAGTTAATACAGAAAGGTAACAGAAGAGTCAGAGCCCTGGCTTTAAGGAGAGCAGCTCATTTCAGGATCTTCTTGGCATGGTCCAACAGACTTCTACCCTGTAGAGGAAGGGGTCCAGGAAGCCAGTAGATCCACCAGAACACTTTCCTCAAAGCACTTAGATTATCCTTTTTGATGGGCAGCAAGTCAAGCAAGCATGGCAAATGCTTGAATGGGGAACTCCTGACAGAGCTCAAATTCAAAAAGTAGGTTCACTGAAGGTGGAAGCAGGGAAAGGCTCTCTGAAGGACTACAAAACATGGCTCAAACATGAACCTGTGGAGTAGAACGAGCATCAAACTTGCGTCTGAACGTGTATTGGCAGAAGAAGGAGGAAAAATCCTCAGTGAGTCCACTGAGCAGTGGAAGAGTGGACAAGTATATAAAAAAATTTCAAAAAATCTTGACACTTTCTTATCTTGATTTTTACTGGGAAGATCTGCCTTCAGACCCAGTAAATCAATGAGTTAAGTTGCAGAATTGGAATGAAGAAGAACTGTGTCAGAGACCTTTTAAGAAAATTGGTTTTATTCAGACCCATGCTACTAGATGGTTTCTGTCCTAGGGTATTGAAGAAACCAGCTGACATAATTTAAAGACTGTACTCTATGGTCTTTGAAAGATCTTGCTGTTCAAGAGGAGGTTTGTTATGACATGGGAAAGGAAAACTTTATAACCATTTTTAAGCAGGGAAAGAAAGAGGGTTTGGGGAAATAGAGGCTTGTCATTGGCTCAGTCTGCCAAATAGTTATGGAGTAAATTCATTTCTGCATGTATGAAAGACAAGGAGGTGATTTGGAATAGCCAGCATGGATTTGCCAGACTAAGACTGTTCCTGAATGATTTGATTGCTTTTTATGATCAAAATATTGACTCCACGGACAAGGGTAAAGCCAGTAGAGTTGTGCATAGATGTGTTCAGTTGGGCTTGGCTTTTGACATTATCTTCTATGCTGTCAACAACTGGGATAGAGTTTGGGTGCATGAGTGCTAAGGTGGGTGTACTGTGGGTGGCATTAATTTTGCAGAAAGGGTTGTGATTTTCTGTACAAACTTCAGTTTGCAGCCAAGTATTGGTGGTTGGTGGTGTGCCTTAGGGTCTCTGGGGGTTTTTACTCCAGAAAATACCTACCATGCAGCTGCTCAGTCACTGCCCACCACCTCACCTCCCAGTGGGGAGGAAAATCAGAAGGAAAAAGTAAATCTTGTCTGTTGAGATAATAAGATTTTAATACTTGAAACAAAACAAAATATAATAATACTGTTGATATTAACAATAATGATAGTAATGAAACGAGAGAGGGAGAATAAAACCCAAGAGAAACAAGTGATCCACAATACAATTGCTCCCCACCTGCTGGTCAATGCCCAGCCCATCCCCCAGCAACATGGTCAACATGAAAGACTAAGTCTGCAAAAGCACTTGAACACAATTCTCACTGTTTTCTGAAGGATTTTTTTCTATTTTGTGGTGCTGATCTTTACATTCTAGGAGATCCTTTTGAGAAATAAATATTATTTCTTTCTCTAGTGGGTCTTGTTGCCTATAATTTAAATGCTTCTATTTTCATAAAATCATAGCGTGGCTGAGGTTGAATTGAAAAAGACTAATAAAGATCATCTAGTCCAACCTCTCTGCCATGAGCAGGAACATCTTTCACTACATCAGGTTGCTCAGAGTCCCATCCAACCTGGCCTTTGAACAGTTGCCACGATGGGACATCCAGAGTTTCTTTGAGCAACCTCTTCCAGTGCCTCACCAGCCTAACTGGAAAGGATTTCTTCACTGTAAAGAATTCTCTTCTTGTATTCAACCTAAAACTACCATATTTCATTTTAAAACCACTGTCCTTTTTCCTGCCATTACAGGCCCTGAGAAAAAGTCTCTCTCCATATTTCTTAAAAGCCCACTTTATATATTGAAAGGATGCAATGATGTCTCCCCAGTTTTCTCTTGTCTACATGTGGCAACCCCAACTTTCTCCATCTCTGACTGTTGCAGCCCTCTGACCATTTTTGAGGCAATCCTCTGGATTTGTTCTGACTTATCCATTCTTTCTTGTACTGGGTCCCAGAGCAGGACATCTACTCCAGATGAGATCTCAGGAGAACAGAGAGTAGATGGGGAAAATCATCTCCCTCGACCTGCTGGCCACACTGCTTTTAGTACAGCTCAGGATGTGGTTGGCTTTCTGGGCTGCAGGAACACACTTCCAGATCATATCCAATTTTTCCTCTGCCAGTACTTCCAAGCCCTTCTCATCAGGGCTGCCCTCAATCCATTCATTCCCCAGTTTGTATTGATACTGAGAGTGCCCTGACCCAGGTGCAGGACCATGCACTTGGCCTTGACAAACTTCTTGAGTTTTTCATGGGTTCATGTCTCAAGTCTTTAAAGCTCCTCTGGATGGCATCGTATCCATCTACCAAATCAGCTGGACCACTGAGCTGGGTGTGATGTGCAAACTTGCTGAGCTTGCACTCAGTCCTATTGCCTTCATCATTAGTGAAGGTATCAAATATTATCGGTCCCAACATGAACCTTGAGGAACACCGCCCATTACTGGTGTCCATTTGGGCATTGAACCATTGACAATAAATCTTTGTCCAATGCAGGCAGCCAGACTTTTCCTTATTTACCCTTCTAACAGTTCAGGCAGCAAATGTGTACCTCTCAAATTTAGAGATGAGAATGTTGGGGAGGATGGTAACAAAGGATTTGGAGATTTTAATGTAATTTTTACTTTTTTTAGCATTTAGAATTTGGGAGACAGAGAAAGGGACACATTAAGTGTTGGTAATGAGATTGTGTACTATAAGTATTATGGTTTTTATTCCTCTTCTGCCTCAGAGAACTGTGTTAGAAAGACAGGGATGGTTTATTTTAAGGCACTTAAAATATTTTCCTGTGTTTTAATCAACCTCTAAATTTACATACCTGTGAATTTTTCTCTTTAAGTCGCTAAGAATTGCTTTTACACTTTACTCTCCTTTTCATGCCTTTTGGTTTTTTTTTCCTCAAGACATGAATGAACGAGTAATTTTTTGGCAATTATAGGTTCATTTTATGCCTGTATAAAATCTTACCATGTCTGTATACATTACTAAGAGGAGGAAAAAAGTTCAATTTCTTCATACTTAATGTTTACAATATATATCATAATGGTTTCTTTAAAAGCAATATTGAAGTCCTGACAGGAGTCTGAAAGTATTTCTCATGCATGAGTTGTGCCTTTCCCTACTCTCACCAAAAATGCTGCCTAAATGGATTTTTTTAACCATTCATCTTTATTAGTACACGTTCCAAAGAGTATCGGATTACGGCGCGTAACTCCCCATGTTCATTGATTCATTGGAAACCACTGTTCTGCTCTCTGAGCTCCATATTTCATCTGCCTTCTTCTTAAGTATCAGGGGTTTTTTTGCATATTAAGGATTTTTCAAACAGCCTTGAGACAAGTGTCAGGGAAATTAGATTATCATACCTCTGGAGAACTGAATTTACTTGGATACCACTCTTCAAGGTGCTGTAGTACTCAATTATCTCCTGAGACTTCACGCTCAGTTATGTTAATCTACATGCTTCCTAACACTTCTTAATGTTTTTTTTATTTCTTTCCAAACTTACAACAAATAAATGGTTTGTGCTTTGAAAGGATGATGGTTAGTGTTCATAATTCTGATCAGGATGAACAATTTTTTTTATTATTATTTGATGCTGAAGACTTTTAGCCATGTTAATTCTTGTGGCTTCTCTTTGAAAAAGAATGATTCAGAGAAGAGCTGCTAGGATGATCATCTGTAAATGAAAAATTACTGAGTTTCATATATTATTAGGAGAATAAAAGTAATGGAAGAAATAAAACTTCTTAAACTAAAGAACAGTGTTGAGTCAAACAAAGTAGTTTAGAAATGGCCAAAAATGCTAATCTATATTGGAAATAAGATTATTTAGTAAAAATGGAATGAGGGTGTGGAATAAGCACAACATGAGCTTTATAGAGAAAAGATTGTGAAGTACTTCTAAAAGGTAAAGGGGTGATTCTTAGGGTTAGGTTTTGCCCAGGTGTTTTGTCACAGAATGACTTTTGCTTTTAATCTCTAAAAAAAGAAGTGTGTGTTTTTCTAATATCATGTTCTTCTACTATAGTGTTTCTGTATCAACTTTTGAAAATGGCATACATACACTTTTGGGGAAGATACCATATTCAGCAGTGTACAGATAAGGAACAAAGATATTTGGTAACTTCTGAGTAATAATGGTAGTTTTGTAGGGATAAAACTCACTTTTCAGATTCAAACATGCAGTATTGATAAATATCGCAGACGACTTTGAAAAGACTGTATGTAATATAAATCACCCATTATCAATAACCAATCAATGAATTTATAGTACAAAATAGAACTTCTGCTGTTTTACTTTTTGTAAAATTGTTTTCCCCAGTCCAAGGCTTTGTATTGTCTTACTTTTGCAAATGTCATTGCCATTAGGAAAAATCAACATTATCTGAATAATCCAAGAAGAGCCTGAAATAAATAGAAAGTGATCCTGTTCAAATTCTCCATGAAATCTAGGATTTAGTTTTGTAAACTAAGGGTCAGAAATACTGTGTCTAGAAGGACCAATATGGTAAAAGAAAGATCAGATTTCTAAGAAGATAAAAAGCCAAGAACTGTCAGGATTTTATTTACTTGTCAAGAAAAAGTACGTTTCTGAGCAGGAGATGCCTGACCCTTTCATAGAGTTTGCCTCTCTGTTTCTTATTGTGTCTCACTCTCTGGAGGAGAGTTCTTCTTCTGACTGTTCAGGTCAAGTAAGTCCTCTCTTTTATTAGATACACTGGTCTTTGGCAGGGCTTTTAGGAAATTAATTCACTTCCTTTTGGATTTCATCCCATGCACAATACCTAACCGATATTTTCATGAAGACCTTTTCTCCTCTTGCTGTTCGCTGGAGTGTTATGTCTACTTGTCAGATTTTTAAAAACCCTCAGATTTTGACCAGTCAAATGAAACAGCCTCTGAAGAAAAGAAAAGAAAAGAAAAGAAAAGAAAAGAAAAGAAAAGAAAAGAAAAGAAAAGAAAAGAAAAGAAAAGAAAAGAAAAGAAAAGAAAAGAAAAGAAAAGAAAAGAAAAGAAAAGAAAAGAAAAGAAAAGAAAAGAAAAGAAAAGAAAAGAAAAGAAAAGAAAAGGAGAGAAGAAACCACCACCAAAACAAGAAAAAACAAAAACCTAGAAAATAACCCCCCAAAACAAACAAATAAAAAAAAATGGTTAATTGGTAAAAGTCCCTTTGAAAAACATTTTCTGTCTTGCTGACTGCATTTTGCCTGTGTTGACATATAATTAATAATAATAATGAATTGACAATAATGAATTCCCTCCACAGTTACTGGAAGGACTTTGGGTTTCCCTGGACATACACACACAAACACAATCTGGTTTTAGGTTGATTTTTTTCTTCCATAGTGTGCAGAAGATAGATACATCCTGTTGGAATTGTGAATTGGTACAAAGACCTGCTTGTGGGGAAAGAAAAGGATTCAGCAGGCATCCAGGATTGGGCCCAGGTGCTTCCTGGTACCAGGAACAAGCCCTCTGTGTTTATCAGATTGCAAGCAAAAGCACCACATGAAATTCTCTATTGAACTGTTAGAGGTGAGGTGGGACTAAATAGCATAGGAAAGGTAAATTCCCTCTTCCTGATTCAGCATATTTGAGTGTGGGCAAGACTAACAATAATGAACGCTCCAGAGAATTGGAGGAGGTTTTAACTCAAGGTAATATACCCATGCTACATAACGAGGAACAGTCATGAGTTTCATATGATTATCACAAGTGTCTTTGAACTTGGTTGCTTCAGTCTTTGACTAATCCTTAATTTCAGCCCCGGAGTGAATAGCTTGGCACTCTGCTTTCTAAAAGATGAGGAATAAGTTACTGGGTGTGAATTTATTGCACTAAAATAGAATGTAGGGTTGTTTCCCAGGCTGTTGGGTACTTTCCACAGACTTTTTGCCTTTTTCAGGTGAATACATTGCATTTGTGGATTAAGTTTTTGTATTTATTGAAAAGGAGCATTTATATAAAAAAGCACTATAAAACAGATACTCAGATCCAACATAAAGTCTGTGGATCTGGATTTCTGTAAATTTATTGAGGTGCCTATAAATCCCTTTAAATGCAATGAAGTACTCTAATGAAGCATGGATTTAATCTTCAGGGAGAGTCCAGCATGAAGATAGCTCACAAATCCTGAAAAGACCAAATGAGCAATATCAAGAAAAGAAAATCCCTGGGTGCTAATTTATCAGATGTGCCCATTGTATTGTCTGCTCTTTTGGATGCCTGGTTTCCTGCTAAATTTTCTCCTTCCACTTTGTTGGAAAATCAAGACATTTTGCAAACTCACAAGAGCTGATCTAGTATAAAATTTTATTTTTAAATGTATTTTGCAATCCCAAGTGGCTGACAGTACCTTCTATGTTCATTCTTTCTTAAATAACTGTTTATAAGTTTATCCCGTACAGGTAGTTTGTAGTGCAAGTTGTATTACTTTGAGATTTAGCCTGTGACATTTATGAGAACTCTTTGTTTGGACATATCTGCTGTTATTAGGGTTACTGTATAAAAGCAGATTCTAATGTGTCTTTCCAGAACACAGATGGAAGTTCCCAAGGATAAGGTTAGGCATTGGCACAGGCCTTCCTAATATAGGAAAGTTAGGTATTTTGCCATGCTTTTATTATGTATCTTAAAAGCATCAAGTCAGAATATATGCGTAGCTGACTTTTTAAAACCTGAATTGTAATAAACCTGCAAGATAGAAAACCCTTGGAGTGCCAGAGTGTAATGTAGAAGTGTGGCTTTTAGGTGAGAATGTGCAAGAAGATACGATGAGGTACTTACAACAATGTAGCTTTCAGATTTGATTATCACTGTGTTGCAGCATAAAGACCTTTTCTGGTACCGGTTTTCAGTGGCATGAGACCACAGGTTCAGTTCCTCACGGGTTTGAGTTGACATGAAGCCTGGAGCATGCCTGGAGCAAGTTCCTGTGCCAACAATGGAAGTTGCTTTTCAAACTGAGTGGTGAAACACCAGTTTGCTGCAAGTCACCTCCCTGGCAAACGCTCTGCAGCATTTGCTAGCGTGGGAGGCTGGGTTTTTTTTAAAGTTTCTTTTTTAGCCAGCTATTAACTATCCGGGATATTGACTGAGTACATTCCAGAGTAGAAGATTGCTTTTGCAATTGCAATCCATTGAATATGTCATACACTTCACCTGCATAGTTCTCCTCAGCCAGGAACCAGCTAATATTGACATACTGGCATGCTGACAATGAACTGTCAAAAATGTCATGAATTCTAAAGAAGACTATGCTTCTCTATGGTAGACATGTTTGACCTTGTTTTAATTGTTCAGCTTCCAAATAAGGCATGTCACTTAAAAATCAGAATCTGTCACTTCGTATCTTTTTGAAATGATCATAAAACTAATGCAGCAGCTTTTAAAACCATGTGCCAAAATTGTGCCACATACATTGTGACCACCCTGAAGTTGTGAAACTGCATATATATGGAGGATACATTACAGAAAGTTGAACAGAACAAGCGAGCACTCTGTCTAAAAAGTGAATAATCTATTTCTTGGGAAAAGTATATCAAAATAATAGCGTAAGACTAAAACATCAGTTCCAGTCCAGACGATGATTTGTCATGTTTACTATGCAAATTCACCTATAAAATTTAACATGCTTTGTGACAAGACAGCAGTTTTAGTGTCTAGTCCTAGTCCTACAAAGGAGGGTCCCCTTCCTGCCTCCCTTCCCTCTAGCTGTAGAGTCTTGTCAGCATACTGGGATTTCATTTTCATATCTGGTTCTTTGTTAGCTTTAACTTCCTTTTGTCAATTGCATTTTCACCTGGCACAGAATTAGTTGTTATACAGTTAAAACTCAGTGAATATATTAAATGGGTTTTGGAATTAAATGCTCTCAAATTTTAATTATATCAGATTTCAAATATTGAACCAGCTTCTTCTCCCGTGAGTAGTTCCAGCTAAAGTCAATACGAATATTTTATGAGTTATGCAACGGGATTTGTCCTGCCTTTTATAAGTAATCCTAACACCCACACATAGAGTATTTCTCTAGTTCTTATTCTGTGAAAATGCAAGTTAGAATGTGGACTGTGTAGTGACTTATCTGTTATGCTGAAAAAGAATGATAGAAAGGAAAATGCAAAGCAAATTATTTAAATTATATGCTCCAAAGAATATTTCAAAAGAAAAAAATGAATAAAAATAAGAATATATGTGTATTTAATGTATGTCTCATTTGTATTGTGTACTTTTGATCATCCTACTTTTAAATGAATTACTGAATATCCTTTTATAAGCAAGTTGTTTTATTTTCGGACTGATAAATATGAAAAATGCCTCTGAAATATCTTGTTGACCTAATTAAAAATACAAGTAGGAATAAACAACTTGTCCTATCTCTGAGTCTATTTGGTTTCCAAAGTCATCTTTTTTGAGACCTTTTTCTGCACATGTACTTGGTACAGCAACTGGAAAAAGGAGGACTTTTAGCACAACATTACTTATGTAAATACAATTATTCCTATCAACATTCCTAAAATTGTATCCACATTCTCTACTATGGGCTGGATTGTACAGGCCTATATATCAGATAATTGTCTCAGGATTGGAATAACCTTTTTAATCGTAAAAATGCGTTAACACCAGGAAAAGGACTTGTTCATTTTAACTACCACAGAGATGAAAGCTAAATAGTGAATATTAACATTCTCAGACAGAGATAAAACCTTAAAGAAATATCTATTAAGTAGTTTTATCTCTTTTTCTTGCACAAATGCATTCCCAAATGAAGACATTAAAGGTTTTTTTAAGTCCCCGTTTAGTGATACACAACTCAAGATGACGTCATCAGTAGAATGCTAAATGTATGCTGAAACTGGTGTTTTGTAGTCCTCTGTGAATAGATGTTTCATGTTTCCTCCGTTATATTAAGGAGAAATCTCTCCTTTGTGTCTGTCATGAGCAACCCCAGAGGACACAAGATGATGCCTCAGACTAGCTCCAGGCCATGGAAGCAGCCTGGCTCTGGGACAGAGGTCCTTGGAGGGGGCGTGGGGAGCAGCACCGCACAGGAGGACTTTGCAAATTTACACCGTCCCCCCAGCTGCAGCAAGGTTGTTTGGTGTAAACGTCCTGCAGTGTGTCAATATTGAGATTTTTGTCCTCCTATCATCTCCAGTGTTAACAGCTCAGCAGGGAAGTGCCTGCTGCTGCTGCTTATATCTGTGCAAATTGTCTCTTATGAAACCATCTCATAAGGGACGTAGGCAAATGTCCAGTTTCTGTAATGGTGATGTTTGTTTATTTGCAATTAATTAGCTTGAGATTTGGCTCAATGATTTGGAACCTGAGTTAGCAGGTAACCTTAGCAGGAGGAATGAGGTCACCCTGTCTTTTGTACTTTGGGACCTTGTACCACGTACATCCCAGCCTGGAGTCACGGCACAAAGCTGCCATGTGAGTGCTCCTTCAGGTTGCCACGGGGCATAGTTCAAGATCACAAGCAAAACACAATGTGCTTAAGGAATTCTCTGCAATTTTACAGCTGTAGCCTGGTCTCCTGGAGACACTTTAGGATCCCCAGCAAGGGAGCCAGGGGTGATGCCCGCTTCTTTCCACTCTGCTTTCAGAGAAAATGCCCTCAAGTAATAATTGTGGCCCACTGCTCTTTTTGGAATAATGCATCAGGGCTCAGGTTGAAAAGGTTGGACGTCACTGCTTTAAGCAAACTGGAAAACTCAAATCTGTATCTCTTTAGGAAAATAATACATTTGAGGTAATTTATAGCATTTAAGGTACTGTATTGTGAAATAATATCTTATCAATCACATTGAAAAGGGCAATGGAAGCACAAGCCAAAATACATAAAGAAATATTAGTGGGCAGCAGATTTTTTCACAGTGGTTTTTGAGCAATAAGCACAGACAGTGTTGTTCTTGGCAGCAGAAAATTCAATAATATTGTTTATTTAGAAGAATTATCATCTGCTGTAGATTTTTAGAAATAGATTTTAATTTCCAAGTACAGAACTGGAGACATCAAAAAAAAAGTGGTGAAAGTAGGATTTTTCTGGGTTGTACTTGTACAACTGAAATTTGACCTTATTTACTATTTTATTTCGACATAAAGTCTAAAATGCCAAATACATGTTCTAGGACTTAAAAATTATCTTATATCTATTGAACAGTTCCTGCCTTCTCACTTCTCATTTCTCTCAGATACAGAAATTCCCTCTGTAATGTCTTGGTTTTTACCTGCTTAAGTTTTTGCAACCAATTCCCACATCCTCTGCAGCTTTTTCAGATCTTCTTTTATAAACTCATTAGCCACTGAAGACAAGACTGCATTAAAAGTTTCCCACCTTTTTATAAATATTCTTTGTACCATGCTGCAGAGTAATTTTCTCTGTTTTCTGCCTTGGCAACTATTTTAGCATTGTTTTCATACTGTGGGCTTGCTGGAGAGGTTTAGACTAAACCACCCAGGACATGCTCAGTCCTAATGATCATGACACAGTGTACTCAGGGGCATTTCAGTGAAATTTGCAGAATTCCATGCTTTCTTGACCAGGAATACTGAGTGGGTATATTGCTGCCACTGCTCACTTGGGTATTCAGATACCAATTTGTGCCTATTGTTTTTATTCACAGACATGCCCTAAATGGAAACATTTAAGCAATATAATATTTTTATTAAAGAGATGTTTCCACTGTTTTGAAACCTTAGTCATTTTTTCTCCTGGCAAGTCCGAGGCAGAAATGCTCACTTCTACTCATTAAGACTTGGGATTACACCAGAGTGTACTTTTCTGTGAATAAACAGCTGTTCAGGGGAAGAAAAATGCCCAGCTCTAAAATGAACAAAGTTCTTAAGATCATTTGCTTTCAAAATGGTCAATGCAAGCGCCATTGTATAATGAAACGTCACAGGCACTTAACTTTTATGGAGCAGTTATTGACTGGTCACTGTGTTCATTTTCAGACATTAATGCCAAGGTCAGTTAAAACTAACCAAGTCCAGATCAACATATATTTCATACTAGAAACTTGCCGGGATTTTATTCACAATTTTCTTTCCTGGTCTGTTTTCAGACAGGCCAGTCACAGCCTTCAAGGTCTGTATTCTTTTACCTGTTATCTTTTCATTATACTTTGCCCATTTCCATGTTTCCCACTAAATGTCACTTCCTACAGCTGAAATTTAATTTAAATTGTTAAATATATTCATTCTACCAGAGATTTGAACATGCGTTTATGATTACTTCTTGCCATATAGCGTGCCTCAGTGGGATGTAATAAATTAGTCTAATCATATGGTGAGTACTTACTTCACTCTGTGTTTGTTCCTGCTAGGAGCTGAAATTGTCTCTGTAATTGTATGCAAATCCCTTCACCAGAATAATCAAAGGAAACCCTATGTGTAGCTGCCCATCCTCCACAAGAGGTGCATAAAAGTTACCTAACTTTTAATTCTACTTAAATGAAATGTTGTACCTTCATATGTGAGATGTAGATACAAAATAGAAGAATAAAATTTAAAGTGTGTGAATAGCAGATACTGTGATAATATTACTTTTAGTACTGTCCTTTACATATGCATAACATTATGTTAATAGCGTTCATGCCATTGAACCTGAGAAATAATAATAATGGGATTTTTGTTTTAAACATGGAGGAGTGTCTTCTCCTCCAAAAAGCACATGAGGCATATGATGGAGGATTTTGTGAGTTGCCTTCAAGAAGGGGTCTGTTCCCTTCTACTGCCTGAAAAAGGATACTGGATGAACTAGCTCAGAATTAGCCAAATTCAAATTAGTCAAAATTTCAGTTAAGATAAATTCTGTATATTAAGATAATTCTGTAATTCTCTTACTCTAAGGCATGTTTTATATATTGGTCTCAAATCATCTTGATTTGCTTCCTGACCTCTGTCAAGTATTTCAGCATTACTTTTTTAGATGTGGACCCCAAAAGGAGATTCAGCCATGTAGGAGTAGTCCAGTGTTCTCTGTGAAGATCACATCATTCTCTTCCCTGTTTCTCTGTAGAAGTATCTAGATGTTACATTGGCTATCTTACAGCATTAGTGGAAAAGATCAGCTCTGTATATCAATGACCATGATAGCAGTGTTTGTGAGGCAAGGTTACTGAGTGCCTTTTGCTCTGCCAGTTCTTCCCAGAGGAGTACTGAAAAGAGTGAGAAGAGAGTAGAGGAAGCCAAAACAATAAACAATCTCTGTCCATTTCTCTTCCTTGAAATTTCTGTCATTTCCTTGCCTGCTGTTTTGCACGGGTTCATATAAAGTAGTTACAGATATGCATATGTATAGATGTATTTACTTGTTATGTGCATATTTATGTACACTTGTAATGTCTTGGAACATTTAAAAGAACTCACAAAAATGTTTTCTTTTTTTTCTCTGTTTTTTTTTGTTTGTTTGTTTGTTTGTTTATTTGTTTCGTTTGTTTGGGATTTTTTTTGTTCTTTGGGGGTTTTTTTGGTAGGGTTTTTTTGTTGTTGTTTTTGGTTTTTTGGTTTGTTTAGTTTTTGGTTTTTTTAATGTAGAATTTGGGGGTATTTTTAAGAAACTCAGATTCTGAGCCTTTTTCAGGGTTTAGTTGAGAGTGATATTTGCAGTTCCTCAGATGAAATGCCTGGCAGGTGCGTTATTCAACGTCATAGGATCATAGAATCATTTAGGTTGGAAAGTTAAGATCGAGTCCAAACATTAACCCAGCACTGCTGTGCTCACCCCTAAGCCATGTATCTCACTGCTACTCCACATGTCTTTTAAATGCCTCCCAGCATAGTGACTCAATTCCTTCCCTGGGCAGCCTGTTCCAGGGCTTGACAACCCTTTTCATGAAGAAATGTTTCCTAATATCCAATCTAAACTTCCCCTGGAGCAATTTGAGGCCATTTACTCTCATCCTGTCACTTGTTACCTATGAGGAGAGACTGACCCCACCAGGCTGCCCCCTCCTTTCAGGCAGCTGTAGAGTGATGAGGTCTCCCCTGAGCCTCCTTTTCTCCAGACCAAACACCCCCAGCTCCCTCAGCTGCTCCTCACAGCACTTGTGCTCCAGACCCTTCCCCAGCTCCGTTCCCTTCTCTGGACACGCTCCAGCCCCTCCATGTCTTTCTTGCAGGGAGGGACCCAGAACTGAATCTGAAGCCAGGTGAGGGGAATGATCATTGTCATTACATTTCAATGAAAGCTACTATACAAAATCTTCAGATGTTTCACAAGTCGCTGCTCCAGTTCAAAAAGAAGGCTCATCTTAATGCTAGTCTACATAAGAAAAGCACTGAATTAATTTTAGGAACTGGAAGAAAATCATAGATCTTTAGGATTATCCCCAAACTGTTAGTTGTTTGGGGAGCAATTAACTTCTAATAAATTTGTGGTCCATGTGTCAGTTTAAAAGATACAGTAAGATTTATTTCAAACTCACTTCAAACAAGTGGTAACCATAACTGCAGCATTCCGATTTTAAGTCCTGTTTTCCCAGGGCTTGTTGCATTTTTCTGAGAATCTTTTCTTCAAAATGTAGATTTTTAAAATATCTTAAATGAAATTTAAAATCAGATATAATGTGCCTGGGATCTACAACTAGAATTTATGGAAGACCTAAGGTCCTAAATATTATCTGCTGTGTAGCCACTGATAAATATAGACATGGCCACAAGTGCATAGAGATAGAATTAAGGTTGTGAATTCCTTCAAAAAATGCTTGTTAATGCGAATGCCTGTTGTTTCAGTGTGAAGACTGAAACTTTCTCTTTTCTCTCAGGCAGGTATTAGAAATGATACAGCCAATAGGCAGAGACTGACAGATATTTTATAGTAAAACACTACTTTTCTAACAAATCCCTGTAGAAAGGAGGCAGAAGACCTGACATCAAGATCTTCATTTAGTACCCACAGTCAGTTCTGTCCTAGGGCACAGGAATCTTATTGAGGCAGATGCCTTATAGGGAAAAGTAGTACGTGACAATATAAAGACAGCACTACAATACATTAACCAGAATACACTAAGGTACTGCTAATTTGAAGAGATACCAGCTCTTGAGAGCTTTAGCTCGCAGTGCTAATATCCTTTGACATGGTTTTTTAGGATGTTATTTACACAAATTTCTGTGTATATTTGTATACCATCACAGGGCAAAGTCAATCCTGTCAAATTGAGAGGTAAATTGTTGGCAAGGTAGAGCTTTCTGGAAAATAGCTATGTCTGAGTGAAGATATTGTGCAAGAAGGATAATTTATTAGTATCAGTCTTACAAACTATAGGTTTTAGTGAAATTACAAATTTTGACAAAAGATAATAGGTAAATATTTGAACTTATTTTTGTCAAGAGTAGATTCATTTTTTTCCTCTTTTCTCCCCTTTCATTAAAAATACATCAGTATTTTTACACATTAGCCCTAATGATTGTCCCAAGATGACATATCAGATAACTTGTTATTTGTAGAGACTACATAGATGATCTGACAGAGGGTAAGCATAACACATGCTTCTTTTTTTCCCCCCCTCTCTGTTGTTCCACTTGTTAGTTCAGTTCCTGGGGCATTTTAGGTAATAGTTTGTAAAGTTTTGATAACACTGTAGTTACATGCAGTTTCTAATTTAGCATTTAAATGTAGTAAGAATTTGCTAAAATTTGCTAAGAAAGCATGTCCTTGCTGCTTGTAAACTACAGAGGAGCCAATGACCTCTCACCTGAGCCAGGTGTAGCTGAAGCCTATGGCATAACTAAAAATAGACAAATAAAAGCGAATAATACATAAAATATTTGGTTTGGAGTGTGTCTGTAAGTACCTTTGGATATTTTCATCTGCATGCATGCTTGTCATAAGGAAGATTATGGGACTGCAGTGTTATTTTGAAGGCATTTAGTGAAATGTGAAGAATAATGGTATCTGAATGCTGTGAAAGGCCGACCAAAACTATTAGTCTGGCTTCAAAACCAGGGCTTTTCTTCAATCCTTCTCAAGTTCCAGTTATCTCTATCAGTCAGAACTTTGATGAGACACCTTTGCAGTGTTTTTCATATGAAGGCTGCAGGCTCTGAAATGCAAAGAAGGGGGAAAATCTTGCTGCTGAGTGGGTGTAGCATAAATGGAACCTGACATAGCTTGAATCTTTGATCATGAATTCCCATTGTGGTGTAAGCCACACATCCTCCCATATGCTCTCTGAAAGGACATTTCTTAGAGTATGTTGTTCCACTTAAGACTTTTAAAAAAAAAAAAGTCATGGTTGTAATACATCGGCAGCATTTTCTTGTAGATTTGTGTTGTCCTCAGGAAAGAAGGATTATTAAATATTGCAGATGAAGCTGCACAGGTACCAGTCTCAAAAGGATTAAGGGAGAGGGAATGGCAGAAAGTCTGACCATATACAATTGCAGGATCTTGTTTTGAAGGTGTTTCTCAAACACTGAGATAATATTCAAGGTCATAATTGTCAGGGAGGCAAGAAACATGAAATCAAAAGTAGTTTCCTTTATCATCAAATATTCCAAAATATTTGAAACAAAAATACAAGAGATGGCTAAACTGGATCCATTATTCCCCTCTGTTTTGTTTCAGAACCATTTGTAGTAACATTGTCTTGATCATTGATGATCTAGGTGGCTTTATTCACAATCTACATCATAGCAGATATTTGAAAGTAGACAGGACTTGGAAAACTAGGTAAACCCAAACATGGATTTCTCAAAAACAGATTATGTGAGATAAAGCAATTTTCATTCTATTACAAAATTATTTGTTTTCTAGATATTGGGAAAAACAATGTGTCTCATTCTAGTGCAAGTTTTTACACTTCCATGAAATTTTGCTGAATGAGTTCATTGGGTTTGCAGGCAGGGGTAGTGGGGGTCTACAGGAGTGACTTCTGTAAGAAGCTGCCAGAAGCTTGCCCCATGTCTGAGAGAGCCAGCTGGCTCCAAGATGGACCTGCCACAGGCCAAAGCCAAGCCCATCAGCAATGGTGGTAGCATCTCTAGGACAATGGATTTAAGAAGGGGGAAAGGCTGTGCAACAGAGATAGAAGTGAGACTATGAGAAAGAAACAGCTGTGTAGACACCAGTGTCAGTGCAGAAGAAGGGGTAGGATGCTCTCTAGAGTTGAGGCTCCCCTGCAGCCTGTGGTGCAGACTCTGGCAAGGCAGCTCTGCCCCTGCAGCCCATGGAGATCCACAGTGGAGCAGATTATAGAATTATAGATGGGTTGTGTTGGAAGAGATCTAAATTATCACCTAGTTCAAACACCTCTGCCACAGGCAGTGAACCTTCCACTAGACCAGGTTGCTCAGAGCCCTGTGCAGCCTGGCCTTGACTGTCTCCAGGGATGGGGCAGCCACAGCTGCTTTGGGCCAGAACGACCTTCTACAGCCATGTGCATGGTTTAAGAAGGGGGAGGTGAAGGGAAGGCATTTAAAGATTGTTTTTCTTCCACATTATTCTGCTCTGATTTGATTGGCAATAAATTAATTTTCCCAAGTTGAGACTGCTTTGCCCACAACAATAATTGATGATTGATCTTTCCCTTTCTTTGTCTTGACCCACGTTTTCCCTCATCCCATCCAGCTGAGGAGTGAGAGGGATAGAGGGCTTGGTGAGCACCCAGCATCCAGACAAGGTCAACCCATGGCAGTGAGCTGAAGAAATTTTTTCTTGATAATCTATTAAACACTGATCACACTCAAACTCAGAAAGAAGTATATAAGATTCACTGTCAAATAAAGAGGTATTAAGTATTCATCCATTCTGGTTGAAGGTTTTTTTTCTGGTATCTTTGTTAATGATTTGTATGAGGAAATATAAAATACATTTGTTAAGCCTGCAGAGGATAAAAATTTAAGAGGACTGTGTGTACTCTGGAATTCATTTTTAAAATACATCACATTTTCACCAATGTACTTCAGGAAAAACTTGGATCAATTGCAACGTATCCAGAGGAAAGCAAGGAAAATTGTCAGAATCGAGACTAAAACATTTTCTATAAGAAAAAACTGAGAGAATCATGTTTCAGAAGCAGAAGTGCAGAAAAAAAAAGAAATGTAACAACAGTCTTCAGTTACATAAAGGATTGCTTTAAGGAAGAAGGGAACAAACTGTTCTCCAGGCCTGCTAGAGATAGGACAAGAATGAGTGGCTTTAAATTGTGCCAGGGAAGACTTAGGTTAGACTTTAGAAAACATCTCCTAATGATAAGGATAATTAAGCAATGAATATATTACCTAGGATGTGACCAAATCCTCTTTTGAGATTTTTGAGGACAAAGAAAGATATCTGTCTAGAATTTTTAAAATATAATTTATATGTCTTGGGGGATGAAGGGTTAGAGAGGAACAGATGGAACTATTTCTTGACTTCCCTGTCTTACTTTCCAATCTCTGTATCACTTCTGTGAATCAGACCCAAGAAAGACTCAGAACACACCTGTATTTCTAGTTTCCACTCTGTCACCTGAATTGGCCAGTTTCTATGTACTTTTTGTTAAATGTTCCAGTTCCAGCTCACACTGTAGAAAAAATCAGGGGTGCAAGTGATTTTGTTTAAGTTCTGGAAGTCCTATGCTGACCAAAATTTGAAACAAAACTGTATGTTAATGAAAAGGTAATAAACACAACAAGGAAAAATGAAATATACATGAGTTTGAGTGCTTGGAGTTATTGGTGGAATGTATAGTCATGCATCATACATACTGTAAATTTCTTGTAAGCTTTTCATCACTGTATCTTCTGAATTCATCTCGATAAGATTTGGCCAGATAAAATAAATGGTAGATATTTTCACTTAGCCACATGTCCAAACTCCTTCAGTATTCATTAAAAAAAAAATCTTTGAGATAGATATCTAAGACCAAAAATGGGGTATTTTATGGGTCACATGTCTCCTTTGAAAGCTTGAATGATTAACTTAGACAACTAAACAGCTAGAATCAAGCTACATGAATCCAGCCCTGAATTTTAAATATATTGGCTTATCCTTATCAAATTATTTATTGTTTATCCTTCACTTCTGCTGTGTGTTGGATTCATTAAAAAAAAACTCACCCTAACATTAATTCCCATAGTTGGAATTACATTTCATAAAGTAGCTCCACCAGTGTATGGGGCTTTTGGAATCATAGAAAATCTTGGGACTGAGATTTATTCCTATTTTAAAACTGGCCCTGAAAGACAAGCAAATGAATTTGCATTTCAGTAACATGCAGTATATGAGCCCATATAAGCCCATCTTTGGAAAAGACCCATGTTCATCAGAGATGTTTTCTATGCCTGGGGTCATTAAAAATACATTGCATATGCTGTTTCTAAGTTTATTAACCTCTTTACTTGCTGATTCAGTATTGCTAGTCTGCTAGCCATAGTAAAATACAGTCATTATATGTAAATATTGCATCCTCTGCATTGTAGAAAATCAATAATAGGTTACTGCACAAAAGCTCCAAAATAAGAATTATTACTGGGGGTGCTGCTGTTTGGAGCAAGCAGCCACTTCGCTGTCTGTCTCCTGGCAAGCCCATCAGGAATGATTGCTTGTGCTTAGAGGGTTGGGGAAATGGTTTCCCAGAATGAAAAGGCTGCTGGAAGATGAAAGTTATTGAAATTTAATTATATCACTGTAATTGATCACTGAACTATTTTCTGGTGAAAGCAAGCAAGCAAGCAAGAAAAAAAAAAAGAAACAAAAAGAAGAAACAAAAAGAAGAAACAAAAAAGGAGAAAAAGGAAAAATGTTCATTTTTCTTCTCTGCTTTTCAGTTTATGCTGAAGAGATTTAGATATCAGATTTTACTTCTAATTTAAATTGAAATAAATTAAATCAAATCATTGCCTGCTGAAATGGAATTGGTTAGGGGAAAGCCTGGCTGAAGACAAATAAAGAAGCCTGAAAGGTAACTTAAATTTTAAAATCAAAAAGATTTCTCATGATTTCAACTGCTTTGGTGGAGGAAGGTTGTGTATAGGCTCCAATTACAGAAATGTTGCAGTGAGTAGGAGGAATCCTGGACTACAAACTGACCATTTTACATGCTTCAGCCCCCAGAAGATATCTGACCCTGAAGAAGTACTAATATCTCTACAGCACCAGGTGCACATATGCTATTATTTTTCTATAGATGATGCATTTTTTGATGAAAAAATGCCAGTGGATTGTGGAATGAGGGAAGAAGGCTTAAAAAATTTGAGATTTTGTTTATAATGTATTTAACTGTAGTATCAACCCCAATACATAGATTTTTTGCAGCAGGCATCTCCAGATTTGATTTTACATGAAACAAATAGAGTAACTTTTCATTTTCATGGTTGGGTGGGCGTGGGGGCAGGATGTGGTATTTATGGTATTTTCCCCCAACATTATGACTGTGTGTTAATTTTTGGGACAAAAAAAATAAATTTGCAGTGTGGTAGATCATCACAATTCCACCTGACCAGAGACTAGAAAAGCAAGGAGAGAAGGGATCAAGAAAACAAAAATTTTGAAGACTTTTCCTGTTTTGGTTCCATGATATTGAGGTGGAATTGGCATTACTGGTCCTTAAGCAGTTGTCTAATAGTATCTACATTTAAGCAATGACCTATAAAAATCAGTTGGCAGATTTTTTATCACAGGTCTTTTGAGGAAAATTCCCCAGAATATAGTCCCATAAAGAGGAAAAAGAAGTCCTTCTTGCATATAATGTTCTTGCGTTTGGGAAGGACTTCACTTGAGCTTTCAGGAAGTTCTGTTCATGTTTTATCTTGTTCATAGATTTGATAATTGAAAAAGAAAAAAAAAGAAAAAAAAAGGCAAGCTCTGTGAAGGACCAGGAATTTCTTGATACACATTTCCAGGCTTCAAAGTTATGCTTGGGCACAACCCATTGTCTTTTTAAATAAATTAGTTATCTGCATTTCAAGGTTGAATTAGTTGATGAGGAAGGGTTACTATGAAAATTAATAAGACAGCTTACTTTTATATAATGACATAGTCCTAAACATTTTCTTAAATAATATTGTTTAGAAAAACATAGATTGTGCAGCTCAGCTGATATGAGCTAGCCTAGGGATTTTTTGTTTACTTTTATGTAACAAATAGTATTTCACAAAAAATGGGAAGGAGTGTATTCCATAAAATGAATCATTCATCTTTCTGTGGAATAACTGAGGATAAACAGCAGGTAAACAGAAAATAAATACCTTTTTTAGATGACAGCTATAATATTCATGTCTGCTGTCTTTACTTAGGCAAACATCTTTCTAAAGATTAGGAATGTTGCTTGAATAGAAATGCAGCATTCAGTTTCTGAGAATTATCCCAGGTTAGTTTCAGAGGTTTTGCCTTATAAAATGTGTGCAGAAACCAATTTTTTTCCTTGGCAGCTCTAGCCAATTATTTTGGAAAAATAAGCGTTCTCCACAGCATGTCTAATTTTTATCCAACTGAGCCTGTGAATGCCTTTATTCATTCTGTGTAAACTTCATCGTTGTCAGTCTGTTATATTAAAAATTGTTCCTGCACACTGAATAGATGACCATGCCACTGATGACTTGCACAGGGATTCTGAACTCTTCTGCTGGAGGATATTGCACCATACCCACTTGGTGCTGTTTAGCTGTGTTGTGCCTACATGTGAAAACCCTCATCTAAGTGCCAGCTACCAACAAGAAGCTACAGAAGCTTCAAATACCTAAATGAAGGCAGTTGCTAATGAAATGTGGCAAGTGAAACCTTGATCCAAGATAGAAGAAAAGGTTTTCTGTGTATTTGTCTGATATTTGTCATGCTTTGTGCTGGGATAAATTACCAGTTTGATCAAAACACATCTTAGTGAAGTTGTCCAAATGAAATAAGAAAGGAAGGAGGGAATGTCAATTGCTGTTTCAAACACCATTCATTCTGAATCAAAGAAAATGTTAATTAGTGTCAGGAAGCTGAATTAAGTAAATGTTGACTGCCTTGGTTGCAAAGATCAAGTCAAAGTTACAGTGTAAGTGAAGCAGGAACCCCTGTAACATTGGAGTGGTTTTAATATATGTCTATATATGGAAATGAATAGGAAACGAAGCAAGAAATACAATGCTTGGGAAAGAATCTTGCCCTGATTTGCAGAGATAATTGCAGGCAAAAAGGAGATTGAATATAGCAACAGGAAAAGCAGAATAATTATGCAGCAATTAACAGGAAAGCTGATGGTTCTTTGAAAAAAAATAACAGTCGTCGGGTTAAAAATATATGCTGAGTACAGAAATGTTTTAATACTCAATACATCAAGTATTTGAATTCATTTCCTGCAATAAAATACTGTTTCATAAAATAAATGTCTCATTTATGTTATGAAATACGTTCTACATTTTATGTATTTATTATAATTGTTAGTATTTTTATCTAAAATATGACATCTGAATTGGAGGAAAAATAACTAATAAATGCTCATTTTGGAGTGCTGGTGCATAATGTCATCAAGATAAGAAAAGTTATATTTTAAATTAATATTTCAAAGACTGCAAATGGTATAGGAGCCGGTAGAAAAATGACTACTCCTAGATTTGCAAGATTAGTTTCTCATGTGTTAAAAAAACTTCATATTATACTAACATTATCATCTAGTTTTATTTGACTGAAGGCAAACTCAGGTTTTGGTTGTGTTGCAGGTTTTCTGCTAATTAGTTAGTTAGCAATCACACACTAAAAAATGTTCTTTCTGAAATGTAACTTACAAAAATTCCTCTTGAAATCTGTGGGAATATCTCATAATTCTACAGGGAATCTGTCATGCAGTGGCATCCTTATGTACACTAAAATGACACCTGGGGGTCACTGCACTCAGGCATGGGACACTTGGTGAAGAGGGAAAGAGGCTGCCACTGGGTAGCCAACATCACTAAGGAAAATTTTTAAGAGGTGAAATCTTTCATTTAAAGCTAGTGAGGAAAATTCTGCCAGCTAATGAGTTAAAAGCCACAATCCTGTCATGGTTCTAGACAGGAGAATTCTCTGAATTGTGTCATTTTTATTAACGTGTTATTGAGAAACATATCTGTCCTTTTGTTATTTTTCTATTTTCTAAACATTAAGTCTGGGTGTGAGGTGTACAATCTTCATTGCTTTAAACAAATTCTCCGCTTATTCTGGATGAAAAATAGAATAATACATGCCTCCTGCTTCAGGGGTTGGTTGAGCAAGTCAAGACGAGGTTTTCAAGCTGTCCCAAGTCATGTCATCAGCTCCCCTGCTGCCTCTGTACTGCACATCCCCAGTGAAAAAAACAAAAGAACAAAACAGAGCAGGAAGAAGGTGAAGGGCTGGTGGTCCAGGGCAGCCTGAGACTGTCCTGCAGGTTCAGGGGGAGACCTCTGACAGGACACTGCCTTTCCCGTCTGTAGATGGCCTCAAAGACAGCACGGGGGCATCAAATACTGGTACTGATAAAAAGCACTAATCCTGCCCGTAGTAACAGTTAATGCTTCTCTGGTGCCCTTTATTCATTGACCTCTAATCTCTTTGCATACATTGATTCAAGCCATATGGAAGCTCTGAAACAGTTCAATATAATTTCTATTCATACATCTATACTGGCATACAAATGCATAAGTATCATTAAGTTAAACAAAGAATTCTTGCTAGGAAGCATTAAAAGCTGCTTGGATTAAGTGTTGTTATTAAAAAAACCAACCCAAACCGAAGCATTTGAATGCTTTTGTGGTATGCAAATACTTCTGCTGAATGAGTAGGCTCAGATTTTTTCTTTGCTGTACCATTAAATGCCCAGATACAGAAACTGTACAAAACTAATCTGAGAAGCTGAATGCTTGAGTGGAAGAGTTTGCGTGTATGGATCATATGAAGATTATCCATAATGCTCACTCCCAGCATTCTGATCACAGCGATTTTAAATTTTGTTAATTGCATTCTGTACGCTGATCATGGCAAGCAGCATGGGTAGGGATTCAAATATTCTCTTATTCCCTTCCCTGCAGGAGCATACGTTAAGAGACATAATATTGATTAAGGACAATTCCTATTCAAAAAACGCAATGATTGTGTTACTAGTGTATCGTTTCCTTCTCTTTTAGGTTATTCAATACTTCAAGCAATTATGGAAAAAGCAGGACAAAATAGCTGGCAAGTCAGTGCCATCTGTGTGGAGAATTTTAACGATGCCAGCTACAGGCGGCTTTTAGAAGATCTGGACCGAAGGCAAGAAAAGAAATTTGTAATAGACTGTGAAATAGAGAGGCTTCAGAATCTCTTAGAACAGGTAACACCTGCTTTTAATGTTACTATAAGCACATTACTGAAACTCCAGATGAGATTGCATTTTGTTTATTTTGTCAATGGAAATGAAATTAATTATTTTAATTTTTTTTTTTAACTTCGTGGCTTAGATTTGTATGTCCCCTTACCTGTTCCATTCTCTTTTCATGTACAATACTTGTCTTAGCAGCTGGCATGTCAGGGCAGGGAGCCTCTCCTTTCCCCCTCAGGACGTTGGTGGCAAAAGGTGCCAGCAGCCAGGGCAACTGCACATTTAGTCTGACTTCCCAGCACCTCCCTGCCTGATGCCTCCTGCATCAGGGGCAGAAGGCTGCTGGAACAACATGGTGTTGTTGAATTGCATGTGTGTTCTTAGTTTGTACCTTCATGGGTGTAAAGCTCTGCTTTGTTTGAAAGGGGAAATAAAAATCTATTTTAAATCCATTATTCTTTCTGTTTGCCAAATAGCATAGGTCATGTATTTCTAGCCATAAAAAGCTTTAAAAGTATTGTTGCAAATATTTAGACTGATAGTTTTATCACCTAGCAGGGTATTTAGGAACACAAATAAAAATGCTATTGAATAGTGAAGAGAGGTCTGGTTCTTCCATCAGTTATTCGTGGAAACATGTTGCTGGGGAAAGAAAATACTGGGTCAGACAGACTGGCTTGCACTGGGTATTATCTATACCAGTGTGCAAAGTGAGTATCAAACTCTGCTGGTCTGATGTGGCAAATCTATCTCTATATAGTGTTTATGTGTAGCTCTTTCCTAAATGACGGAAAAAAATTTAATTATGCTTAGAAAGAAAAATTTTGCCAAATGACAGGAAAGTAACCTATGGTTAACTATCTGCACATCCTATGATCCCACATAATACATTGCTGTAGTGCAAGTCCACTGTTCAGTGCCTCCTGCTGCTGCAGGAATTGCAGGGAATGAATGCCATCTGCTGGTGCTGGACCCTCTGCCACCACTCTGCTTTTCTGGGTTAATGTGCTAGAGAATTTTGAAGATTGTCTTGCAAAACCATTCATAGTGCATCTGCCTCTGAAGTCACTGAAAAATTAAATGTCATTTTTGATACAGAAATTCATAAAATAGTACTCATAAATGCATAAAATAGTACTCAATGTCATATAAGCATCAATTTTGCTTTCACTGGCAGAAGGTAAAGAGAGAAACTGAGAATGTATAGTGTGGCTGACATAACAAGGACTTTTTCTGTGACTATTGCCAAGAAAAGGACAGACAGCCTTATTGCTACAGATACTCATTTGGCCATTATATCCTTCTTTAAACGCCATTATGTTTTAATACATACTTCTACAGCATATAATGAAATCCTCCCCCAGTTCAGCCTACATTGTGTTAAAACAGAACACCCATGTGAGGGTCTTCTAAATTACATTCAGAAAAACAATTTCTCCCTCACTTCTTCGTGTGCACATGACGTTACCTGATTTCTTTTACATGGCATGCAAATGTGATATAAAACAAGTGTGTTCTGTTACCACAAGCCTTGGAGTACACCCACCATCCTGCATAGGTGTTCCTACTGACTATCCTCACAGTTTCAAAGGAAAATGAAGTCAGTGAGTACATGTTTGGATCTCACTGGTCTAGCATGTACATTTCATTTTCAACCAGGAGCTGCTGCTTATTCTCCTTCTAGATCGGCAGCTTCATAGTCAGTTCATGCAGGTCTGGATTTTGCATGCCTAAAATAGGTAGCATATGCAGGCATGCTAAGAAATAAAAATGGAGTGCATGGCCACAACAGGCTGAATCAGACATGGTGAGTTTGTCTCACACCTCTACAGGACAAGCCTTAAAGCTAATTGAGCTGCTTTTTCAATAACTGCACAGGGAGAGTTGAGGGTAGGAGTTAACACCTTACATGCAGCATACTTCTCTCACTTTTAGTAAGTGATTTATCTAGCTACTGTCTAATTTTGGGTGGGATAAATTTTACCTAGGAGATGAGGTTTTTTTACTTTTGCTTATGTTTATTTGCTCCTAAGTGTAAAGTCTTTGCCCTAAATCTATGCTAGTCAAGTGAAAGAAACTGGCTTGATGGCTTACAGATTTAGTTCTCTCAGTAGTCACTGTCTATACATATCTAACATATACATATCTATATTTGCATGACCTAATTAAATTGGAAGTCATGTATCATGTGAATTCCCTTCTTCCCCCCATATGCCTGAAGATTCTCTCCATCCTTCTAAAGGACCATCACTGTAAAAGCAGGAATGGCATTACAGCCAGGCTAGGGAAAGAATGCAGAAGAGCTGCAGCTTAACTCTCCCCTGTGAAGGTCCTGGTCTTCCTACACAGGCTAACCTACAAATGAGCCTGGGGTGCTGGTTTGGGGTTCCAATATGACCCTCAAAGACCAAATGCTACTTTGAGAATGGGCAGCCAGAAGCAGTCTCAGACACAAAACATTTAGTTTTCAAAAAATAGAAATTAAAAAATTACCACAAATAAATTAGCCCATGTAGAAAATGCCAAATAACAACCATTTTCAAATATCAGCCATTGACTTTTTCCCTTTGCTTGAGGGCTTTAATAACCTGTAGCAGACAGGTAAGGTGGCTTCACAGCTTCACAGATGGACTAAAATTTGGCATATTCTTCTCTACATACACGGAGGAATTGATTAAGCTTCAGTGAGTCTAATTAACTCAACTTCTTTCCTGCCTAGTTCTCCTGTAATTGAGAGCCTAAGTTGTGACTATACTGTAATACTTTGCAATGTACAAGTAAATGTTCTGCAGAACATTTAGGAAAAGTAATTAAATCTCAGTAATGAGACCATAACTCAAAGCGCTTTGCCCTTAAATCTACGCTAATGAAGGGAGGGAAACTGGCTTGTGGGCTTGTGGGTTTCTTCTCAACTGACTGCCCATGTACATACACATTCACACTTCTCATGACTATATCTCAAGCAGTGAAGACTGGAGGCTTTTTCACTGTCTGTGTTGTAGAAGTGAGATAATGTGCTCCTCCCCGGCCCTGCTGTCCACTTATCTCACCTGGTGTTTTCTGCTCGCTGTCCTCTTCACCTGCCAGCAGAGACAAACAGCACCTTGCTGTTTCCTCACTTCTTGTACAACTTTTTTGTCACTATTTCCTATTTCCTTTTGTCCCCTGTATTTCTTAGTTTTATTAGTTTTTCTCATTTATTTTCTCCTCTCTATGTATGTTGGTGTTTGTGTATAGAAGCTATTCCCCATACTCTATATCTGGGACTTGTCTTCAAAGAAAAGTTCTCTCCTGGAACCCTGTGATGTATCTGAATTCCAGACTCCCCCCATGCACAAACTAGGATATGCATTTTTTATCATGAGATCTTCCTTTTAGGTTTTATGTAGCTATGATGTTTTGGGCACGGCCAAGTCTGTGTTGATTTTTATGGTGAAATACAGAGAAACAGGGTTTGATTTTCATATTTCCATTCTAGAAAGGGACAGTAGGGCTGCCATTACATTAAATCCAGAAGACGGATTCAGCCTGCACTCTAGTGTTTGTATCTCGTTTGCTTGGATTTCTCCCTCTTGTCTTCATCTCAACAAAGGTTTCAGATCTTACCTCTCAAGGATATGCCAAGATTGTGATGGTTTTAATAAAGCTCCCCTTCTTTGGTCATGTTCACCCATACAAGACTGACTTGGAGGTATTTGGGGATTACTGGAAACATTTTGCTTGGTTTAGGTGTTAGTGCCCGTTGGTATGGCTCAGCTCAAAGCCCTGTTTAAACATAACATTGAAACAAGGCAGCCATTTCTGTACACGTGAAAGAGTTGTCTCTATGATCAGTAAGAAAGACAGTGTCTTCAGCCTGAGTCAGCAGATCCCCACCTACACATAATAATCTGCTGTAACTTAAGCCTGCCGAGATAATTTTAGCTCCTTTTCATCCTTTATTCTCAGGACAGTGAAAGAAGCCTTTACCTTCTTAACAGCTTTCAACTACCATAGCCAGGAAAACCTTTTTGTTCCCTGGAAGTGAAACTCATCCTTTATACTCCACTGGCAGACCTTATCATCCTGCATCCCGGGCTCTGGAAGTCACCATACAAACACCAAGACTATTCCCAGAAGTATTTTCTTTGCTTGCCCACTTTAAGTGAGGCACATGGTTTGCCTTTGGGAATGGGAAACAGGCTTGCACCCATTTTATTGAGCTGTAGTCCCGCTGTGTGGCTGGGGGCGGTGTGGCTCTAGGCATGGACTGCTCCCTCCCTGTGGCCTCTCAGGGCAGCCTTGGCAGTGCTGGTGCTTGGGGCAGACCCACAGTCTGTAACACAAGGGGACTCAGTGCTTGACATGACCACTGCTGCTGGCCTGCAGAAATAACCCAGAACCAGTGTGTTTCACTGCTGAGCAGGAGCCCACTGAGCAGTGAAAATAAGATGAAAAGTGTCTCTGTCCATGGCAGGGGGATTGGAACTCAATAATCTTTAAGGTCCCTTCCAATTCAAACCATTCTAGGATTCTGTGATATTACAAAGATCTATTCCACGTCAGCTTTCCACACAGCTTTCAGAAAATGTGTTTCCATTTTGGAGAAAGCATGTGCGCTTAATGATTATAGAAAACTGTTCATGCTTAACAGAATGCATTCTAGAACCTTGTAAGTGATGTCACTAAATCTGATTCCCAGTTAATTTACCCAGCCCTTTGTTTCATCTGTTCATACACAGCCATAAAAAAAAAAATGTGCAATGAGTTTTTAATTCAAAGCATAAACCAGGATAGCCCTTTATTTGTGTTGCATAAGTGACTGGAGACAGAGGCAAAGCATCATTTTCCTACAGGCATGAAATTAGAGAATTTTTTTTACCATTACCTTTACAGATTACAGAAAGGGAACTAAAACAAAGACACAGAAAGATAAAATGATAGCTCCACAGTTTTATGTAACAGCTATAGCTTATATAGCAGAATGCATTTCTAGTGATTCATTTTCTGTCAAGGACCGTTGTGTCCTTGTTTACCAACATCCTTTTTTCCACAGCACTTTCAGCAGGTGGTCTTTTAAAAGCACAAAAATATTCTGTTTGAATGAAAGGATGAAAGTCAGTGAAAGGAATGGAAAATTCTTTGCTTCTGTGTCTCTTCTTTACAAGCTGTGTTTCTAAAGTGCTCCCATGAATTTAATACAAGGAACTTTCTGCTTAAGATGAAACTAATGCTTGAAGCCCATTGTAACATGATTTCCAGTTCCTTCCATCTAATCCACTAACACTGGCAGCAAGCTGTATAGCATCTGAGCAATCCAGGCCAAAGGAGTCATTTGCCACATACAGCACAGCAAGAAACACACAACTGTTCATTGAGAGTTTTGCTTCTTTTCTTACCCCTTCTTTTCATTTTATTTTTCTTCCTGCCTTTTAAAAATAGTGTGTCTGTTTGCATTTTTTCTGCTCATTCAGTGAAAATCAGAAGTCAAGGCAGCCTAGGGCTGAAGTTATATCTACTAAAATAAGAAAATTATTACTCTAAGCTTTATTGAATTTACTGAGTTTCTATCTGAAATGTAGAACCCATGTTTTCCAAAATAAGTATGCCAACAAAAGTAATGTGGGGTTTTTTATTACTGAGAAAGCTCAAACAAAACTAATACCACATACCTATTTAAGCTGAAGCTATGAAACCCTAAGTCAGGCTTCCCAGTCTAACAGAAGCATTATTTTTTAATTTTATTTTTCCCCCAGAATTTTATTCACATTAGTACTTACTCCTTGCTTAATTTGTATAAGTACAATCTGAAACAATCCAGAAACTACGTACAACAAATGGGAGTGGTATTTAGAAGTACTAAAACAAGTGATATCCTTCTGGTTTTTCGTGGATTTTGTTTTTCTCCTAGACCAACTCTCCCACAAGCACCATAAAATTTTTCTTCCCAGAAGAGTACTGAGCAAGCGAGAAAAGACAATTCCTATGGCTAATCCAGAAATGTGTGGAAGGTGTCAGTACCTGTGTGCTGACTGGTAGCTGTCAGACAGGAGGTGTATTGTCCAGGTGCTTCCTGTCCTTTTGGTGGCTAAAACAGCTGGGTCTCTGCTCTCCACTCAGCAGCCAGTATTAGTAAGAACTATACAGACTTAATGCCTGAGATGCCTTAGACAGTGTCTTAAAGGTATTGTCTTCTTTTCAAATATAGCTGAAATTGCCATGTGTGTTAAATAATATTTTACTAGAATATTGATAAATAGACACAGAGACAGCTCAGTAGCAGAAAAGAGATTTCCTTTGGAAAGATGGTTGAAAATATACAACTAAAAACACACATTTAATGAAATGTCATGGTGCTTTCTCCTTGGTTGTACTTGTATTTAATTAGCTGGGATACTTTACCTTCAGTAAATACACATCATAGATTTCTTCCATTATTTCTTTGTTGCTGTTTCACAAGCAATGCTGAAATGTAAAAAAATAGTGTGGTCAGATTTGAAGACTATCACAGAAAATAATTTTGAAGATTACAGTGAAAACATATTTTATTTGTTCAACCCTGTATTTGTTCTTTTTACTTCTTCAGATGCTAAAAACCCTTATTACTGGAGAAGCAGACTGTCATTTGCTCAGCCATAGCTGATCTCACAGCTATTTCTTATACTTTGTTCAGTTCAGAAATGTGTTCAGGTATACAATGCAGTTAATACTCCAAACAGATTTGATAATTACACTGAAAAGTGTAAGCTAAGAGTCATTTATATCATGAGGAACAGTGTTATTATTTTAGCCCTTTTCTTCTGGTCTTTCAATATTTTTTTTTCTTTTTGCTGTTAATCTGTACCAAAAGGACATGCAAAATGATGTAAGGAAGCTTTCAGAAGCATGAAGTGTTGGAATTGGAAGTTAACAGTTTTCTTCCCCTGTCCCTTTTTCTGACAGAATTCTCATTGTCATCACATATCAAGCATTGCAGAGCAAGTAAGACACCAGAAGAAAAAAAAAGACTGGACCCTTAGAGTGGTGGGATTTGTTTCCAGACAGATTTTGGAGCTAGTTTTGAAATTCAGACTGTGAAGTACTGACATGAATAGTTCTATTTCACAAACTAAGAAAATAATTGAGATTGAAAGTCATCTTTGAAGATCACTCCTGGTGCTCAAGGGGGCAATCTAAAATCAGGTTACTCATTAGGACTAATTTTGAATGCTTCCAAGGATGGTGATCACATAACACTTTTATTTCCTGTTTCTCTACTTGACTACCTCATGGAAAAAAATAAATTCCTCAGATCTAGCCGTAATTTCTTGTGTTGCAACCTATGTCCCTTGCCTTTTGTCCTATTGTTGTACAGCTCAAGGGAGAGTCAGGTACCCTATTACCTCCACCATCCCATTTGGTTTTTATAGATAATTGCTAAGATTTGCCTGAGCTATTTCTTCTCCAAGCTGCTCCAGTCACAGCTGTCTCAGCTTCTCCTCATATGACAGATGCTTCAATACCCTTTTTGGTGTTTCTGGACTGTTTCAGTATGTGCATGTCTCTTTCGAACTGGGGAGCCCAGCAGGTGCACACCATTGCAGATGTGCCTCAGCAGGGCTGAGCAGAGGGGCAGGATCACCTCCCCCGACCTGATGGCAATGCAGTCCAGAGGCTGTTGGGTTTCTCTGCCATGAGGGTGCATGACTGGTCCATGGGAAACTCAAACCAGAAGCCCAGGAGCTTTCTGGCAAGGTCTCTTCTTATCCAGTGTGTACTCAGCCTGTCCGGCTGCACTTGGTGAGTCAGGCTGAGAGTCAGGGCAGGAAATAAAGCACAGATGCACACAGCAGAGCTCCTCTGATTCACAGTACTCTTTTTACACACCTATAGGCAGCTCTTGAGATAGAAAACCCTTGTGAGTGAGTGAACAAACTGTGTATCATCTTGTATTGAATCTTGCAAACCCGTGATGTGCTTGCATCAGAAAGAGCCAGAAGGAATAAAAGGGTGATCGGATCAACCTCTGTGCTACATTGTGTGACTGCATCTAAAAAGTCCTTCACTGAGCCAGGCAGATGCTTCTCCAGTATTTTGGTTCTTCCCTCTCTGCTACTTCATTGTTTCAGATAGCCCTCTCAGGCAGATTTTTACCAGAAATTCGATTTAATTGTGTCTCCATAATGACCTTCATGCAAAGCTCAGCAAAGTCAGCTGAAAACATAAGCTAACTGTAATTGTATTTGCCTAGGACCTTTATGTTTACTTCTTTCTGAAAGAGAATGTTGCTACTCCTAATTTCTGTTTCCTAGTGCTTTTCATATGCAGTAATATGACAATGTTTGTTTCTATATTTATACAAACAGGTATGTCCATAAACATGTCCACGTGATGAGGACTATATTCAGAAATGTTTCTCCTTTCTGTGTGAATGGCAATGGATTTCCTTTCTTCTTCCATCTGTAGCAGCTCCATCCTCTCCCACCATCTCCAACAAAGTTGAAACCTAAGCATTTAGTATTCAAAGCCTTCCAATGTCCACTGTGAACAGCATTTTCTTCTGAATTTTGCATAGTGAATCAGTTTTGCTGTCATAGATCATCAGTCTAGCTCCTGGTGTACCAAACGGGCTGATTCCAGTGGTTTTTTCCTGCACCCCGCTCTCCCCAGCCCATAAGAATTAAATAGCATGTTTCTCAGTAAATGAGCACTTTTCTTAGCTCTCTCAGTGCTCTGTATCATCAAGATCAAGCTTCATTGCTCAACCAGGGCTTATTTGCCTTTAAACACAGAGGTGAAAACTGTTATGGAGCAGCTGACACAGATTTAATGCTTCAGTGTACACAGCTGAACTGATACATAATAATAAAAAGAATTACATTGTCCTGTGTAATATTACAATTTACACATGAATGTAAAGTTGTCACAAAGTACTAGTATCATTAATCTTGTAAAAACTGCATGCCAATAAGTTCTAATTAATAACAGTCAACAATTGCTATTAACAAGCATAATAGGGAAGAAGCTGCCCAGTGTCTTGAATGCTGTTCACAGCTGTCTAACTCAGTTGTTCAATGTGCTGTTTGACATCACTGATTCCTCAGCCTTATAGAGCCTTGAGATATGTTGCTGAGAAATATTCTGTATGTGTTTGCACTGAAAAATCTCTCTACTAGGTAAAATGGAGCGGGTTGTCACAGCAAGAATTAGTAGTAGTAGTAGAATTAGTAGCAGTACTAGTAGTAACAGTAGTCGTAGTAGTATTGCCATCGAAATGAAAGCAAGTGTATGTGTGTGTGGAGAAAAGTACAGAAGACAACATAGTCCCCTCCTTCTTCATCTCATCTCATTTTGTCTCAGAAGTGATAAACTTGAAAAAGTAATGTTTCTCTCAATTTCTCTAAATTGATTGAGTTGTTAATTTGGCTGGTTTTAAATATTGTGTTTTTCTCATCTTAGTTTCCAGTGTGTCTACTAACTGAAGGTAGCACTTGGCACTTTTGCAAACCATATTTAGATTACTAGCATATTTATTTCAAGATAATAATAAATTAAAACATGATACTTTGCCATAAATTGCAACATAATACAGGAAGGCAAAAATTAACCAGACACGTGAGTTACACAAAGTACAGCTCCAACATTCCTTCTTCCTTGTTTTTCATGGGCACAGAGATGTCTTGGCACAAAGAACCACTAGCACAACACAGATGAGTATTTATCAAGAGATGCATGGCTTTTACATGTAGTTTAGCACATAATGTAGATTTCTTTATCTCTTGTTTCAGAAGCAGCATGGACTGTCTGCAGTTTTCCCCTGCAGGTTTAGTTCTGCTGTCACAAAACCAGAGGAGCAAATCATTAGCCCAAGCATTTGGTACGTGCACAGCACACTGACCGTAGTGTGAGCAGTAGCAGCATTGTTGGATTTCCTACCACTTCAGGGACACAGGAGCAGCTCTCTGCGTATGTCAGTCCCAGAGGGAATGGGAGATTCATAAAATGCCTTTTCTTCATCATTCTTTACTCTCCATGCTTTTTTTCCCTAGAGGTCTATGGAGCTGCTTCTAAGCAACATGTCAGTGAAAACTGATAGTTCTTCTCCTTGAAGGAGCCAGCTGCCAGCACTGCCACCAGCAGTTTCCTCACCCTGCAGAGCCTCTGCATAGGCTAATTTCTGTGAAGCAGCTGGGATTTTGCACACATTCCCACACTGCACAATAATAAGAATGCATTTTGTTACTGCAGCACACAACTGATGAGGTTTGGACATGAGAAATCAGTTATTTCAGTCACTGAAAGAGCAAATAGGCAGTAAGAGACAAAGAATGAATATGAATGATTCAAAGGATTTGTGAAGCGACCTTCTTCTTACACCCTTCATCTCTTTTCTTGCTTCCTTCTTCCTTACAGGTCTGCATATCCTATTTAGGATAGGAGTAGGCTTTGAATGCAAACAACTCTAGCAGCAGAAGGAAGCAACTAGCCATGCTCAGGGCACTGGTTAATGACCTTTGAGTCACCTCTCCATGTTTTCTTCCCCAGCAGCTTCCTGTGCTGCACAGGGCTCTCTGCTTTGCCAGCTGGTGGTAAGCATGGGGTCTGTGGGGGAAGCTCTCTGCCCAGATGTGGGGGGGGCAGATGTGCACACTCCTGTTCCAGCTCAGCACCTGCCTTCACAAGAGAGACAGAGACACATCTGCTTTGTTTTCTGCTTTCTTTAGCATCCTCTCTAGTGCCTGTCCACCCTTTCCCCAATACGAATGCCCTTTTCTGAGGGCCCTTTTCTAGCTGTTAAAATTGGGTTTGTTTCTCAATTGCTTTTTTTATGGCTTTGTGAAAGATTTATCCTGGCTTCAGATATTGTATAAAATCCCACTTCAGTTGTGGTTTATATCATCACCATTTCTGCTGCAATATTTCAGGTCAGGTCTCAATCTTCTGTCTTTAACAAGTGTCCTCTCTTTTCATATTGCGTTAGACAGACTTCATTTTATTGCAGGTGTTCTTTTTCTTAAGGCAGTGGATTGTGACACAATAGCAGAGGAAAACCTTTGTTAAAGTCCAATTGGTAATGCACAGCCATCACCCTTTGAAGAGATTTAACTGAAAATAAGTCCTTTTCACTCCAGCTGTGCTGACCTCCATCTTCTGTAAATCATAATGAGGGACATTTCATGCTACAGAAGTTAGGCATTATTTTAAAATGAGTTATGTGCAATATCCATTTCACAGTAGTAGAGAACAGAGGATGACTTGGGGCCAGATTCTCTGTTCAGATGCTGATGCAAGTTTGCAAATGGTTTTATCAAAGTCAGTGACCTTGCCACACACAGGGAAAAAAACCAGAAAATAATCAAAGCAGACACTGGTAGCCCTTCTTTTACGATAGTAGAACAGTTTCTGAATTTCCTAGACCAGGCTGTTGTTCAGCTAAATTGAAAGAACAGTATTGTGTGATAAAGTCACAGAATAGTGTCAAAAGCCTGAGTTGGATCTCACCGGCCCTGATTTTACTAAATTTTAAAGTCAATATAATTCTAGTTACTTTTGATTATCACTGAAATTCTGAAATCAGAATAAGACATTTTCATAGTTGTGTTGTAGTATAGCAACTAAAAATTCTCACAATGCACTGTTCTTTTTAGTTTCTTTTACATATGCACTTTATAATATCATTAAAGCCTAATGCTGATTTGGACTTTTTTGAAGCTCACCTTTCTGCAGACACTTACATAAACAGTAATATTTGAAAAAAAACTCAACCAAACAAAATTGTCTTAGATTCTGAAATATACTTGATAGCCTAATGGCCTTAATATCTGACCTTTTTTTATTCTTTTCTGTTTTATTTACAGAAATTTGCTATTCACTAATAGTGTGACTACAGGGCAACACATGGAATGACTGTTGTCTTCCCTGTTAATAGCAATTTGGGAAGCAGATTTTATTTTCTTACTAATTCTTCTTAATACTGATGATTATTTAATAATTTCTTCAATTTTACAAATAAAAGTATTAAAAAGCTCCAATTCTACTTGCTAGTCACCTTGGTCATTGAACTAAAAACTGCAAGTCAACGTGCAAAAAGCCACTGCAGCATCCTGCTTACACTTTCTCTCAGCCTTCCCCAAAAAACCAAAGTTTACCCTTCCCAGCAGTTTCTTCCTAAAATCTCCCTGAGCAAGTTGAGGTCACCCTAAACTCCCACTGTGGCAAAAGGCAGGTACATTATGTTTGTGTGGCATTTAAGGAGACAGAGTAGGACTACGGAGCAAAGCCAAATGTTTGGAATTAAGTACTCCATAGCACATAAGTATTAGTGTGCATAGTGTGTAAATAGTGAATACTGCCCTGGATTGCTGGCACTAGCACAGTTCAGAGCATCTTGAAGCAGTGAAGAGCACAGTGACACATACAGGGGGTTATTCCTTCTGTATGAGCAGTTTCCTGGTGTTTCACTGCTGGTGTGACTGGCACAGCCCAGCTTTTATGCCTTAGCCCTGCTAGGTTTCACAACTGGCCACAGTGAATGATGTGTGAAGCTCCCCGACAGAGCCACTAAAGGTCCCTGTGACAGCACTGCCCTCTCTTCCAGGACCTTGCTTTGGAAATGAAGGGAGTTCTGACAGCTCAGCCTTGTGTTGCATGAATCAGCCATCTGCCTCATGGGTGCTCAGGGCATGTCTAAGAAAGTGCAGCTCACAGGAATACAGAGTATTTAGCTGAAAAATGCTTTTTTTGCAGTCAATCTCCTGGCTCCTGAGTTTCACATCAAGGCTGGACTCAAAATACATGAACTGTTTTTTGTTTGGATGATGATAAACAAGATGTGTGCTGAAGTGTAGTATGTGTTCAGTCTAGTGACCAGGCTAGAGAGAGTCCATTGCAAATCTCTGAAATGTATGCTATGGATGCCAGCTCCTTAGCACCAACACTTTTGCTGTATAGTTCTTATCCCACAGCTGCCCTATTTGCTAATGTGGATGTTAGACAGTGCCACTCTACCTTCCCTCTAGGCTATAATTGAACTTGGCCTTTTGGTCTGAATTGAGGGGTGCACAAGGAAGTACCTGGGTTTTTTAAGTTTCCCCAGACTTAATGAACTTCTGTAGCAAAGGCTTTCTGGAACATTCTCTCTTATCTGCCAAAATCTCCCGCCTGTTTTGGGTTTTGGCTGATATCTACTCTTACATGAACGGAATGATTGAGGTCTCATCTCTCAAAACTTTAGTCAGTTAAGGCACAAAGAAGGAAACTGAGAGACTTCACATTCCAGGCTGAGTAGATGTCAAGCTCCTTCCTCTGTTACAAGGAGACTTATGTTCATTGCCTCAATGTCTCTCAGGGCAGAAGTACAGTGAAGCAAAAGGAGATGGTTCAGGTAACAAAAATTCATATCCTGTTTTGTAGATCATCATCTGCAGCTTTGAGTATTTGAGAAAGAAAGGTGGCTGCATGTGTATTTTGGATATTCAAAACTATGACATGTTCACAGAAAGCTATTTCACTAAATAGGCAGATTTTCCCTAAACTATAACCAATTCCCAGTTTTCAAAGTTTGTGTAATCAATAGCTGTAATACTTTCCAAATTCAAAATCAGAATTGTACCCAATCTTGGTTGAAAATAGAAGCTATTACTTCTCTTTTCTGGCTACACAAACAACAGTTTTAGCGTGAAATTCATCTCACTTAACATTAGGGATATAAAATGTAGGTGTCTACAGCAGAGCTAATCCCCATCAACTCTTTTTCTACTCAATGCAGAAAAATAGGCACTTTCAGGGCACAAGCTGTCTAATTAGTTTTACACATGTGCTTTAGAATAAGATGAATAATTTCCTCAAGGTGTCTGCTCTTTCCACTGACTATAAGGGAAGTTAAGACAACTATGTGATATATAACTGTGTACTTGTGTCTCTCACCTGAAGAAACAAGTTTTGAGAGAATACAATGAAAACGTCAAATTTCAGGTTTTTCAAAAATATTATATATTATTCACATCAAATCCAGGAATTCTGAAGTAGTATCTACTTCATTTCAGTAGCATTTCCTAGGAACAAGCACAGAAATAAATCTCAAAAGGAGATTTGCCCAAACTGAGGGTGAATAGATTAAGAACAGTTCTGAGGAGAAAGACTTGGGAGTGTTGAAACTAGATGATCTTTAAGGTCTCTTCCAATTCAAACCATTCTATGATTCTATGATCTTAAATTATGTCAGTCCACTTAATAACTTTCAGGTTGAGATGCTGTATTTATTTTAAAATATTTTTTTTAACCTATATCAGTTTCCCTGTAATGGGGAGGCAAATATTTTCATTACCGTGCCCTGCTGAATGAGTACAGATGTATAAGCTTTATTGGGATTAGGGATCATAATCGTTTTGAAGCCATTAACCCAGCCAGGATTTGAAACTTTGTATTATATGAAAAATTAATTACTTGACAGTATCCTCCTCACGAGTGTTGAGCTTATAGTAGGGAAAGTTGTGACTTCTCTCTCTCTGCCACCCCAACAAAGTGGTAGCAATCACTGATCTGGGAGTTTTATTAAGTCTAAAATTAATTTATATGAAGGGTAACAATCTGGTCATGGCTTGGGTGTTTAGTGTCTTCTGGGATTTTTTGGGTTTATGTTTTCGTTTTTAAATATAAGCACTTTAGCTGTAGATTAATTTAGGGTAAATTTACAGAGGAAATCTCTGAAGGGGTCCCTCTAGAAAGTAAATTCAAACAGCCCCTCTATCCACCAGTTCAGGAGGCATAAACCTCCTGTGAGAGAAGCGGAAAACATTGTTTATTTAGCAAGCAAAGTAATCACAAACGTGGAAAATGAATAATATTAAACAATGGAGCCTCTTGCTGTTCTGAAGAGATGGCAAATTCAGAGAGAGAGAGTCCTTGCCGTGGGTCGCAGCTCAGCTAGCTCAGTCTCTTATCAGTCCCTCCTGTGCTAGAAAATGTCACATCCTGGCCCTGGTGGGCCACAGGTGTGAGCTCCCAGTGTCCTTCTGGGTTTTCAGTCCAGACCAGGGCTGACCAGTTCCAGAAAAAAGACACAGTCTTGGGAAAACTTTCCTTGCCGTAGTTAAGGAGGAAAACCAGGGAGAAAGCCAAGAAAAGCTCCCTGTCTCTCTCGCCCTCTGTCTGTGCTGGAGACAACACAGTCTCACAAACTCTGAGCTTCTTCTCTCCCCCTTCGCTCAGAACCAGTCTTAAAGCTGCAGAACTCAATATCCAGCATAAACAGAAGAGATGATTGGCAATACAAGCATCATAAAGTCCTTCCAGGACACCTATACATATGAAGCAAAGTTTGGGAGAGAGCAAAAGTATAAAAGACAAATTACTTATTTAGATTATTGCTTTGAAGTAATGAAATTACAACAATTCTGACCACATACTTATGCCACATCCCTTGGATTTTCCCATCCATTCTGCTGCAAAAGGGAACTGATTTACTGGAACAGTGGGGTCCAGAATCAAGTATTTCCAAGTCTTAATCTAGATTTAGATAATGGACTCCTGGATGTCTTTGGTCAAAATATTTAGCCTTTCATCAGATTTTCCTAATTTCTAAAATGTGTTTTTATTCACTTTTTACAGCACTGGAAAAAAAGTCTGCAAGGCTTAGTGAATGTTTGTTTTGTCTTTTGAACATGAGATGTGATCCCTAAAGGCAGGAAGTTGTCAATTCTTCAGGCATAGAATTAGAGTTAAGATTTCCAAGTGGGAAAGGAAACAGATCCATAAGCTTCCCGTTACTGAGTAACCTGCACTTCATGGAAAACCTTTGCTTGTGTCTTAGTTATTCTTTTGGAGGGAAACTAAAATGCTTTCTGGAGAGGTAAAAATTTGAGCTGCATGCTGATTTTTTTCTAAATGAGTGGTAGACTATCAAAAATAAAAGTTCAAAGGACTGTGCTGTTAACTGCAAGCTGCATGTTACTGGTAGTAATTTAGTTACTAGTTACTGGTTATTAGTACTGGTTAGTTTCTTTAGTAAAAGTAGCTTTAATCTGCAATGCATCTATTATCACAATTTTCTACTGACAAAATATTACCTCACTTTCTTTTTTTAGCACATTAAATGAGAGTAATTCCATCATAGAAATTGCAATAATATTGATGCAACGTGCAGGTGGACTTAGTTTTTGTCTAAACCCTCTGGTTGATCTTGCCATATCATGATTGTTGCCTTTTCTGCATTGCTTGATGCTATATTTTGGTTAAACACTCAGACAACCTTGCTCTGTCCTTCCCCATGCCCATTCCCAAAGCCTTTAGCATTTTGCTAAGAGCTGAATAACACTCTTAGCATCTGACCACGTCAAGAGCAAACAGCTTTGATCCCAAGAGATGAACCACCAGTTCCATTCATAAATTCTGCACTTATTTTAAATGAAAAAATAAATCACTGGGTAGGCTTTCTAGCTAATGTGAGATCTCCTCCTGAATTTGTACCCATAAATAATTGCTCTATTTGGTCAAATAGTGTATACTACAGTCACATTTTCAATACCGAAGGCTCTCAGATTACCAGTTCATTACTTTACTCACTGTAATTTTAACTTTTCTCCCATTATTAAGCCCCTGGAACGTTATAGCTATATTATTGCAAAAAGACTCCCAACATTATATGACCAGTGCTATATATTTTGGTGAATATCTGGCTTTCTATGAAAACACCTTTATAGAGAAAACAGTATGACATTATTTTCCTTTTTTTGTCTTATTTCTCTCCCACAGATTGTGAGCGTGGGAAAGCATGTTAAAGGATACCATTATATTGTTGCCAACCTGGTAAGATACTTTTCTAGAATTATACCCCTGCTCGGTAAGTGAAACACTCAGTTTTACTTTGAAGTTATAGCACTTCACACAGCATTTCCCATTGTCTCTAATATGTGGTTGTACATAATACATTCTTTATGATGTGTAAAAGAACTTGGATTTCTTACTGCAGCTATCTAGATATGAAGGGCACAGTAATATAATAAGTAATACTCCTAAATTTTATCAAAATCAAGGTAGGAGAAAGAACTGATACGTGCATCTTGAAGCCGAATTAGAATTTACAGAACTACAGTGATTTTTGATTCATCTTTTTAATATTAGTAACATTATTTCTAGAGGTAACTTTCTTACATTCCCCAGGGAGCATTTATTTTCCGGTAAGATCAGCTACTTCCAGTCAAATTACTAGTTCAGTATTTTTACTTTAAGGCTAAACTGGACATTCACACGGCTAATGTTCAGAAGAGGGAAAAGAAAGATCAAATGCAGTATTTTATTATTTAAATGACTCATTCTTTAAGCCAAAATACCTGCCTGGCAAAGCACAGTGAATGTAGGACAGAGTCTAATGCATGCTTTAAACTGTTTTCTTTCTACTCTCCCTCAAGGAATTTTAGTTGACGTGAAATATTTTACTGTGCTTTGCTGCACTTGAACCTTAACTTAGTACCACTTCAGATTATTTTTAAAGCCTCAGGTGTTCCAAATCAGATGTCTGTGCTCTTAGGTCTTATAAATTAGATTTTTTTTTTAGTTCTCCAAGTAATTTTTCTCATGCAAAATAGTCGCTGTAAACAAGGAACTGGATGTTGCAGTAATCTGCTAGTGAGGTATTCAGTGGAGACAGGCACATCTGATCTACTTCAGCAAGGGCACACTTCATTATCTACTGTCTGTTCAATTATGTGGATAATATGATTTCCTGATGTGTCACCTTTTATATTTACTGCCAATATCCCTTAGGACATGAATCAAATCTTAACAAGTGTTTTTCCCCTGGGATACTGGGTCAGTACCCAAGTACCCCACAACTTTTTTCCTAAATATTTCTAGATTTGCGTTTTCAATTGTGTTTTCATTGATAAATACCAACCAGAGGAATTTAAGAAAATTAAAATAAGATACCTCTGAGCTAGCCTTAGACATAGCAGCTAGGAAAGGAGGAGAAAGATTTATGCTTGCTTCTAATTGCTTTAGCAGTTTGTGTTATGCAGTTTATTGAACTTCAGTTCTGTCTCTAAAGGCAAATTCTAGTAAAGAATTGTGCTAAATAGATTAGTCAGAGAAACCAATAGGTCTGGAGATATATGTGCTTTATCTTCTCTTTCAGTGTGTAGGTTCACTCTAGGTTTTCAATATATAACAGATCTAAGAGCTACCACAATCCTATTTAACAGAAGTGTTATTCTGATGTTGTTTTCCTTGTGCAAACAATGAGATCCTCATGTGCTGTCTCTGCCTTCTAATGTCTATTATATTACCTCATTTTCAGCCTAAACAATGAATCCTGGAGTAAATGTATTTACAGAATAGTGTTGTTCATTTTTTAAACATGCAAATAGAGGGATGCGTTTTTTTAAAGCACTAGTACAGGGCTTATTCCAATCTGACAATTTTGATGGAAATTGGATTAAGCCTTTAATATTCTGCAGGCATTTTTCAGTTGACTTGCCAAAGGCATTTCTTTAAAAACTGTCTGCCATTCCCAACAATGTGTTTCTTAGCTGTCAAAACCACCCTAGCAATAATGTGGCAAATTTATTTCTTGGCCTTTTTTTTATTACACAAATGGAATTTATGAATGAAGGTTCAACATTATTCTCTGTTTTTAAATTTTGCCTTCTAATGGAATCCTGCTGTTGTGCATCTTTATTCTGCCATGCTGACCTAGAACAAATTGGACCTGCAGTGGTGTAGGAGGGCAAACAAAATCTTAAATTGATTTTCTAGGGATTCAAAGATATTTCTCTGGAGAGATTTATGCATGGAGGAGCCAATGTGACTGGATTTCAGCTAGTGGATTTCAGTACCCCAATGGTAACTAAGCTGATGCAGCGCTGGAAGAAACTGGACCAGAGAGAATACCCAGGATCTGAGACCCCACCAAAGGTACTCCCTGATGCGAAGCACTACCAAAGATATCACTCCAGTGTTCTAATTTCTGATTGACATTGTTGAATACATGAATGAAGCCTTTTATATTAGGCAGAGGAGAAGGCAGTTGATCTTACTGGCCATGAATCTTGCCTATCCTTACATTTGTATGGTGGAAACAAAAACTGCAACACATTTTGCTGATGTACTTAAATGTCTGTTGTCACTTATTCTCCAATGTCACCCCTTTACCGACAGTGGTTAAAGGTCAAATGCTTAACTGACAATTTAATTTCAGTAAAATTTACATTAATTAGTCTAATTATCTTGATTTCTTTGGAGTGCAGATCTTTGCTGACAGATTAATTCTTCTGGATGAGATATTACTGTAACTGTAAATTTGCTACCTTTAAATTTTCATATGGAGTTTCCTCTGGAAATTTTCCACCTCAAAACCTCATGTAGAAATCACATTCAGGCATGATTTTAAATCTCATTCCAGTGTTTCTCTATCCTAATCCTTCACAGATTGATAAGAAAATATTTCTTAGACATATAATTTTCCTGGCAGGCAAATCATATCACAGCTGTAAATATGACTTCATCAAAGTACTTCTGTTATTATTTGCACTAATGCATACGAGAAGTGCTTGAAAATTGACCACTTTGTGCTGGGCACTGTGCAAAGATATGCAACCAGCCTCCCTGGGACATTGGTAGCTTGGCAAAGCCTAGAGAAAGCGTCAACCTGGGTATTACAAGACCTAGCTATTACAAGACATGGCTACAGAATTCAGTAAAACTCCAAAAATTTATGTTAAAAAAACCAACCAAACAAACAAACCAAAACCAAGGGTTTGGAATGCAGACATCCTCAGTTACTAGTGACAGGAAAAATTCTACCTGTAGGACTACTTGTCACAAAAATAAGATTATTCCATCTGCTTCTGAGAAGTCAGCATGATTAATTGGAATCACACATAATTCATCTAGGGATAACCAAAATTTGAGGTAATAAAGATAAATCATGTCTCAAAGACCTTATAATCTGCAAGACAAAGGAAAGGAAGGAAATTAGATTTGAATAATGAAATTTGAATTTTGGAAGTTAGAGAGCATATCAGTAGCAGCCCTGGGCATGTGAACAACTTTTCCTGATGCATTGTTTTTCATCAGAGGACCATAGTGAGAAAACACCCCTTTGTTTATGTGGCTCCAGGCTAACATCTGCCAAAGACTTGTTCTAAACATTTAATTTGGCGTGTTATCAAGCTAAAGCAGTGTCTGTAGTTAGTGTAGAAACACAGACTGCTCCCAGTATTTATCAGGCAGAGAGCCAACACAGGTTTTCCAATAGGAAGAACCTACTCTTGATCATTCTTACCAGTTCCAGTAGCCTGGATGTCTGCTCATTAGCTGTGCATTTTTTCAGTTATATTTTCGCAGTGAGTTACTGTTTCTTTCTTTTCTTTTGAGTAAGTTGGGTGGATGGGGATATTCTCCATTGTATAAGTCAAATGGAGAAAAAAAAAGAAAAAAACTTGAATATTTCAAGTTTTATTTGGTTGGTTTTTAATTCATTCTTAAGATACAGATTTTTCTATGCTTAGGAAATACAATTTTAAAGCTGCACCTACTGAAATATCCTGCATTTGTCCCTTAGAAAATGCTTTTGATTTTGAGGAGAGCTGTTTTCTAAACAAAGGTATAGAAACTGCTGCATAATGAATCAAACTAGAATTACCTTGAAACAGCAGATTTTTTTTCTGAAGGGCTGTGTTTGTCCATCTATTTAGTATACATCTGCATTGACATATGATGGAGTACTTGTGATGGCTGAAACTTTCCGTAATCTTAGAAGACAGAAAATTGATATTTCAAGGAGAGGAAATGCTGGTGATTGTCTTGCAAACCCTGCAGCCCCATGGGGTCAAGGAATTGATATGGAGAGAACATTAAAACAGGTAAGGGGAGGCTTTAGTCTAGGGATCTTTTAGAATTTTGGGTACCAGTTGCACACCATATGCACAAGGGTAGTAACAGGAGAGGTAAAATTATTTTTTACTTGGAAATTGGAAGCAGCTTGAGCTATTCAGGTTGTTCTGATTTGTAAGCTGGAATGAAGGCAGAAAGGAACTACTATTTGAAGCTACTGTTAGATCTTTTGAGATAGCTGGAACTTCTTCCGCTGAACTGCTGAATTCATTTGTTACTATTGCAAATAACCTGGCTGTACAGATATTGTCATTTAAGGAAAAAGGTATAACCACATAATATAACCTTTCAAATGTTTCTGTCGTCTTCAATAAAAGTAGACTTCTCCCAGGGAAATCACATAGGTAGTTTTGGGTTTGGTTTTTTTCTTTAAAAAGAAATAACCCAGAGCTATGGATTATTTCAGGATTTTGAATTCCTGATGAATATGGATGCCTAGAAAGTTCCAGATCTCTGTCAAGATGATTTAGCCTTTCCTTTGAATGGGACAGTAGAGAAAATAAGAATCCTGCAGTAGAATTTAAATCATTGCAAATGAGCAGACTCCACTCAGGAGAAGCTGCTGAGGAGAAGTGACTGCTGACAGAGCTGGCAGCTCTGTGCCTGGAAGCCAAGGTTTCAGTCCTGGAGAAAAATCAGCAGATAGAAATGGACATAGGGAAAGAGTAAGTGGTTTCAAGCCACATCCTGACTCTTAGGGAGAGAAATAAAGCATTTTGTATGCTTCACATATTCTGTGCAGATGAACATATCTGTAACAATTGAGGCAAACATTGTCAGGCTTCTGTGTTCAGGCAGACAGCATGAGACTTCAAATTCTGCCAAAGAGGTTTTCATGGCCAGATCCTGATAAAATCAAAGCCAGCAGCAATATGGCCATGACTTCTCTGGGACAAGCACCACAGCTTGGGTATCCTTCAGTGACACAGAGAAAAAGTGTTCTAGTTTCAGCTGAGGCATGGGTGGTGGGAAACTGCCACAGCCAATAGTAAGGCTTCACGTCTAGCCCTCTTCATTCTAATGCTTTGAAAACACCCTTTTCAAACCCTGTCCACATCAGCCCTGTATCATCTTCCATGATAGTAAACTGCTTTGCTGGGGCTAAGGTTGTTGTCAAGTTGACCTTGATGAGCCATATATACTCAATTTGTACATTTAATCCACCAGAGTGGGAGCTAAAAAGACATGTGAGCTCAGGCCAGACTTCCTTTAGGTTTTTTCATATGACTCCAGGAGCAATAAGAATAGTTCTCTTTAGAACCTGCAGCTGGAAAGTGTTGAGTTGCAGAGCATGAATGAAGAGAAGGTCCACTGTGTGTCTTTGTTAGCAGTTAAATACTGACATAGTTAAGCCTGTTTTCAGCACGGTTTGATGGGAAAAAGAATATAAAGAAAGTAGCCAACTTTATTTCTTTGAACTGTTCTATAGTAGTGTTTCTATGGTAATCTGAGGATGTAGCCAGGATAACTTGCACTGCTCTGTGACATTTGAAATAAAGAGCATGAGACTGTATCCTCACAGTGGTTTTTCTTCCATTTGTAGGTTCGAATACAAGGTTTGACTGGAAATGTTCAGTTTGACCACTATGGTCGCAGAGTCAACTACACCATGGATGTCTTTGAGCTGAAAAACACTGGTCCTCGGAAGGTATGTGCTGACATTGTCATATAAATGACTTGTGTATGATGAAATGGTTATGCAAACTTATATTAAAGTGGACTCTGCAGTTTTGAAAAGGTATAATACATTGAGTCCATGGGTATTTCGGTGAGAGCAGTTTTTAGCTGCGTTTTCTACTAGATTCTATTATTCAGTGCCTCAAATTGGGGAACACAAAAACAAGTGTGCATCTTGGAGTGGTGGGATGTTAGTCAGTCAAGCATACTAATGAAAACCAGCTGGATGATATGTTGCTAGGCTGCTGGGTGATGGAAAATGGTCAGAATAGTCAGAATAGTTGGTATTTCTTGTATCTTATCCCAAAATTTCTTTCTTGAAAATTGCTTGCATTTTTAAGCAAGTTGATTTGTACATTCTGTGTAAACATGAACCATAGGCTGTAACTAACACAAGGCTTTTAAGGATGAAAGGACAGAAGAAGAGAGGAGAGGAAGAGAGAATGGCCTGAATACTTACATTTTCTGAATTTTATTGCAGTATCTAATCCTGTGTTCTTGATTGCTTGTAAGCAAATTCACATTAATACATGTCTAAGCAGATCCTTCATATCTGAATGCTCATTATCACTCAGCCTAATCACTTTGAAAAGATAAGCCTGGGTACTTTGTTGATCCTTTCTCTTCTCTGCTGAAGTTTGTCCATTTATCATAGTATAAAACATTTAAAAACAGAAAATGTACTCAGGCTCAAGGATTTTCTTCTTTTTTTTTTTTGTCATTGGGGCCTATTTTGTTTGTGAGGTTGTCAGAACAAGAAAAGGGGGCAGGTGATGGTGAATAGGATACTCATGGCTGCTTGAGTAGGGCCAAAACAATCAAGATTGAGTTAAACAGTCCTCTGCTGTTGGCCAGAAGTGACAAGCACAGTAAATAGTACCACAGGTGAACTGTGGGTCCCTGGAGACAGTTACCTGCCACAGTGCTGAGGAGGCAGAGTGTTAAACTGCAGACCCAGGGCAGAATTACACACTTGGATGAAAAAATTGCCACTATATCACAGTATGGAGCCCTAGACCAAAGCAAAGCATGTGCCTGCATATAAGGCCTATTGGTGCAGTTGTCTTTTGAAAGTGTGACAGATGGCTGAAGAATAAATTGGGAAAGGTGAGTTTGTCTTTCCTCTCATGGGAAGTCCACTGTCTTGTGCCAGAAAATGTGTCTGGTCTTGCTACCAGCCCTGCTTCCTTCCTGTTCCTGCGCTGCATCATTGGCAGCCAGGAGGATATATGGGTGGCTGGGGTGCACTAAGGAAACTGTGAATTATGCCCTTTCCATCCCCTATTCCCAGTTGTAAAGGAGGGAAGGAAAGGTGCAAAGAGATGTGTTTAATTAGGTCACAACTTCAGTAAATCTTTAGGGAGTTTGCTTGCCAGCAAACTTTAGAAAAAAGTTGTTGTTTCAACCTTTGTCATCTTTTACGGGAGAGGTGTCTGTCTGGCACCACTGCAGGGATGTCCACATGCTCTCTTCCTGCCTGCAGTTTAAGGGGAGGGTGATTGCAAACAGAGGAGCTATGTCTGTGCTGTGCTAGAGGCCCAAGGTGCTTTTCTTACCTTTCAGTCATGCCTTTCTGCTACTCCTAACTCATTACCTTTATTTGATATGATAAGTCATAACAGCTTTGACAGACTGGTACTTACAAGAATTTATTTCTCATGTATTAGATAGTGCTTTATATATGATCATTGGATCAGTTCTGTGGTCTAGCCTGACAAATCTTGTATAATATGTGAGAAATTACTCTACTTAATTGAACTGAGGCCTTCAGTATTAATGTCTTCTTCTCATGTCCAACATAACATGACTTATGAGTCACCTAGCACTATCCTTTCAAAACTGCCTCTCCAGTCAGAGTAATGCATGGCTCTAATCTTTAGAAAAGTGATTTTTGTTGCCCACAGCTTTAAATATGTGAAGAGATCATTTAAAAACTGCACAACTACACAGAGGCAGACTTCCACATAATTTCATAAAATGGGAAATATTACCCTATACTCATGTTAGTTTCATTCATGCAGAACTTGTTACTTGGTTCTTCTCTGCAAAGCAGAACCAAAACCTGCTGGTAAGGAGAAAGGGTAGGAGGAAAAGGATCACAGAGATGTAATGGAATGGCTTCTATGTCTGGAGGGTTGTGACCAAGTGACACAGGCTTTTTTCACTGCTGCACAGGGACTGGACCAGAGGCAATGAGAACAAACTGAAACACAGGAGGCTCCTTCTGAACATTAGGAAATACTTTTTTATGCTCCAAGAGTGACCAATCATTGCCACAGCTTGTGCAGGGAGGTTGTGAAGTCTTCATCCTTAGAAACATTCAGAAGCCACCTAGACACAGTCCTGACCAAATGACTTTCAGAGGTCTTTTCCCAGCTCAATAACTTAATTGTGTCATTCACCATGCATCCTATCACCAAAATTAAAAAAAAAAAAATGAAAATATAAAGTAAACACAGCATTTACATTACATTACATGCACAAGGCAGTTGAAGATTTGGCTTCTGAATTTCAACCCGGCAAAATGAAAATTAAATATCAAAATGTTTGAGTTCTTTCTTGCCCTCAGTGGCTTGTGAGCTTCCACAGTATCACTTCAGTGGTTACTAAAAGGTGCACAGGCCTTCAGAAAGGATACTATTCATTCAAATGCCAAACTGTTATGTCAAATTTACTTTGAAGCAAATATTTTTGCATTTTTTTTCCTAAAAGATAAATTCAGCTCCTGTGTAAGTGGATGCAACTGCTATGAAGTTCAATTGCAACCCAAATAGAATTGGAGGTACTTTTATAGCTAAATTCAATCCTAGCTTTTGAGGAGTTTTTTTCCTTGGGGAGTTGAGGTATTTATGGGAAAGCATACTGTTATTTCGAGCTCTCAAAGTGACTGTGTATCTCTACACTTTTATGCAAGTGTCATGACATATCTTTCATCTAGTTCCAAAGTTACTTTAGTGCAGGTTTGCACCTAACACATACTAGCTCACACCAATGCACAAAAGCTAAAATTCCTTTAAAAGATACTTGTCATTTCTCAAATAATGCCTTTATCTCTGTCTGAATTTCATATGGTACTTATTTCTGTAGCACAGTACATCATTCATTTTCTGCTTTCCTTCTGAACTTTATAGAGGTGAAGGATTGCACAATGAAAAATCATTATTCACTATCATAATAGTTCCCCAAACTGCCAGATTTTGGTGTACATGTGTTGCCTTTAGCTGGTCACAGTTTTTTGACAAGAACTCCACATTTTCAATAATCAGTTGTATCTGTGGCTGTATGGCTGTCTGGCTGAAAGAGAATATTTGTTAGCAGTGCATACTACTAGGAAGAAAACCTTCCTCTCCACTATATCAACACTGCTGACACTTCCTGTTAGCTGCAGACACCTAAATCAAGGCTCCAGTGCTGCAAGAGCAATCACAAAAATAAAAGGAATATTTCAACTAAATATACCAGAACTTGTGCATGGACAGTTTGTGCTTGTTTGCTTCACTAATAGAAAAAAAAAAAATCACCCATGTTCAGTCAAACTGCTCTAGGGACTGTTAAAATTACTTGCCTCCATACATTTTTTTCCAAGAAGGAAATTAATGAAATAGTAAACATAAAAAATCAAGAGGAAGGTTGACTATTTTAATAAAATGCAGAATATATATATATATATAATGCATATGAGACAGGAACCAGAAGCACTCCCCTGCTCTTTTAGACTCTCATATCACATCACTGCATTGAGCTGAACATGTCATGGAGACAGAATCCTATGTGATGGTGAATTTAATCAGGGTTCTACAGTAGTGTTGGAAATAATATTGACTACATAACTGATTTGATCATTTAGCCGGTTTCCATCATACTGAAATTTTTCATCCAAGGCACAGAGTGTCCTTTGGTCCTGATAATTACATTGAAGCTTTGCCTGGAGCCCACTTTCCACTATCTTCTAGTAAGATAGACAAGGCATTCCTCTCTCCCCGTTCTCGGTCTCATGAACTCCTAATTAATCAAGGAAGGGGGCAAGGGGCAGTTGCTGCTGACTCGTCCCCAGGTGCTGCCGGAAACTGAGCTGTGTCTGGTTGAATTGCATCTCTCTGAAAGAAACATTTAAAATCATGTGTCTGTTAAATCATGCTGGGAAGAAAGATCAGTCTCCCAATTCATTAGGCTCTCAGCAAGGGAGCCCCCTGAGGTGGGATTAGAACACTCCTCTACTGACACGTTTGTGCTCATGTTGTCCACTTGACATGGAGCTGAGCGCTGTCACTGCTAGGTCAGAGGAAGAAGCCCCAGCAGCCTTGTCAGAAGATGCACAGACAGCCACAATTTATCTGCAGAAAAGAGAATGGGAAAGAAGTGGGAAAAATAGGTTTGGGGGTTTTCCTCCATGGGATTACGAGAATGACTGATTCAAATCTGCCTCTAGAGAAGTCCATTGCCAACAGTGAACAAAGGCAGCTGTTTTAACTTAAAGCTGCTCAGGAGAGGGTTATGGCAGCCTAAATGCAGCCAAGAAGAGAAAAACCTGATTTGTTCCACTTCCTTGTAGGCACTTCCCAGAGATATATTTAGGAAGAATTCAGTCTCACCGTGCTTTACAGTCAGCGGGAAAAGCAAGCACCTTTCTTGGAAGGATGCTTATCCTGCATGAGCTGAGTCACTGTCTGCTGGTACTGTCTGTCCTGTGAGTGTAAAGAAAGCGTAAATAACAGGGCTTCTAATGTAGGTACTAAAAGGTCAGTGATAGCAGTTAAGTGGAACAAGCCTGGTATAAATCCCGGAGCTGGGCTCTCCTGGGAAGCCCATGATGGAGCAAGAAATTGAGATCAGCCATGGGATTGCAAAACTGTCATCCAAATGTCTTTCATTCCGCTGTCGAAGACCAAAAGATCTGGAAGACTAACAAATGAAAATATTCTTGTGAGGAGAAAAAATTCTTTTATTTATGCCCAAGGAAGCCTTCAAGCTAATGAAAATAGGATTTACCTTGTGTCTCTGATTGAAGTAGGCAGCCCAGATCATGCAGGAACAGTGAAGTGGAGGGTGACACCAGATCTGTCTCTGTGCAGCAGGGCTGCAAGGTGTTACACCCAAAGTGATAGATGCATACTCCTGTATCTAACGTGACAGCACTTCCTTTGGACAAAACCATCTTTGGATCATGCTGCTGTTCTTAGTTGTTTATATTTGTAGATCTGCAGAATCTAGACCTTACTGCAAATTATATACATTTTATTTTGCAGGTTGGTTATTGGAATGACATGGATAAATTAGTTTTGATTCAGCATGAACCTACACTTGGAAACGACACTGCAGCCATTGAGAATAGAACAGTAGTTGTCACTACAATTTTGGTAAGGTGTTTCTTTTTTTAATACTTATACTGGTGTGTGACACAATCTGATTTCTAGTTATGATCTAATTTAGTCTGCCAGTTCCTAGGTTAGTGGGAGGATGAGAACCATAAATCTTAATTATATTGACTGTCATGTCTGCACAAATTTTTTTTTAGTATGTATTTAATATAATGATTCACTTGGAATCAGGTTTTAAAAATTGAGTTGTGATAATTTTTTTCTTTTATTCAGACTTTTCCATTTTTTACTAAAATAAGTCTCAGAGATATGAATTCTTACAATCTCTAATTGATAAATCTTGACTCACAAGGAACCAGAAGAAAAGAAAAACGCAAAACCTTTAAAAGACAGAATAGAGCAGAGGGTATAAAATGAGATTATTGTAATGCCATTTTCTCTTTTTGTTGGTAAATTATAAACTCAATAATTGACTTTAGCAAGAGGTAAAATTCTAAGTAGTATGGTTCAGTGAGCCAGTCAAAACTGGATTATCTGCTGTTAATTGTGAATGAAAACATGAATTTAATAGGTGCATTCTTAATGTGTTTATTCAGAATTGCAGTAAAATTTCCATTTTAATAAAAACTACATAGATTTGGACTTTGATTTTCCAGGATTATTGTGTTTTTAGAGTTGTTGCAAAGGAGAATGAGTTGCTTCATTCATTTACATTTTTAATTCACAGTTTTTCAAAGTGATTGTTTCTTACAAATCTATATTTTAAGCAAAATATTTAACATTTTTCTCTCTGAAGTCAGACATGCCCTTTAAAGCTGATGTTTATCAAAGCCAACTGGCAAAGGGTGACCTTTACATGACCGCTTTTAAGATTTTACATCTCAGTTCACTGCCCTTTTCACCTGCTTCATTTAGACAAGACATGTTAACCCAATAATTTGTGTCTCAAATGGGAAGGAATATTCTGTAGGTGTTATGAAGAAATAATTTTTCTAACTGAATACAGAGTTTAAAGTAATCCAAAGGAAAGCTTCAAGACATTTTCTAACTAAAAATGCAGTTAATTGCCAGATTTTCAGCACTGTGTATCAGTATTTATGCTTTAAGTATGTCTTAAACAAATCTCCTGTTAAAGGTTATCACTCCAGGATACAAAACAAGCAAACTACTATAGAGGAAATCAGAATGTAACTCCTAACCAAATTGTGTAACTTTTAATTTTATTTTTGCATGGGAAATTTTAAATATATGTATCTTTTTCCTAAAAAAAAAAATAAAAAAAAAAATAAATAAAAGACTCGGTAATGGAAAAAATATACTTCAGTACAGTCCTCCTCTTTTCAGCCTCTGATGAAGAATCCTATTTTAAGAAATTGATCAAGGAAGAAAAGAGTCCCAAGATGCTGCGAACATTCCTAACTAAGGCTCAAGTATTAACCACCAGTCTAGTAACATTGAGCTAATTTTTCCATATGGATTACTGTTCCTCTGACTGGATGACCAGGCACTGAACCACCAAGAAAAGTTCTGTGACTAATCTGAAATGTCTAGAACAGATGATGTTAACCTTCAACTTTGCCAAGCTGAGAAGAGAACGATGTGAATTACAAGCTTTCAGTCGAAATTTTCCTCTCAAACCAATCCTGATACCTTTGACTGAAGCTCTCACACATGAATACTGCAATTTCCATAAATAGCTCCAAGCTTAGGAGAAGCGAGTAAAATATAATAATGAAAAGTAATAGAAAAGGTTTCTGTTCACCAGAAAGGGAAAAAAATGAAAACAAGAAAGCTTTTAAAATGTGTTATCTTGCCTGTCCTGTTTTCATTGAAGCATTTTGATGTACATAATAAATGCTTTCTTCAAAAGAACTTTTCCAGCCCCTGTATTGAAGGGACTGGTGGGATCATTTGCAAAACCAAAAAGCTGAATTAATATTCCAAAGCATGCCCTGTGTTTATGCAGCATGTCATTTTTTGATAAATGCAATTAATTGAAAGCAGCATAGCTTCTTGACTAGAACTGTCCCCTTTCCATGTTTCAAAATCACAGTGCAAGAGAAATATATTGGAATTTGGTTTGAATAAGAATATATGGTGAATTCTGCCTTATCATGCCCACCTCCAATGTACTCCTCTGGGAGCTGCACACGTGATGCTGAAGGCAGAATAGAACCATGATTCTTAATATTGGCCTGCTAGGACAATGTGTTTAGCATCTGCAAGCATATGATCACACACACAAAGAAAAGAAATGTTTAACTAGAATAACTTTCAGAGTCCTGTTACTTTTCTCTTCTTTGTTATGTTGCAAATGCCACAGAGACTTTTTTCACCTCTTCACTGCCCTCTTCATGTTGAAGGGAGGTTGAACCATTGTAGATGACACATTTAATTTTAGTTGCATGCATATTTTCCAACATTAAACTGAAAAGCTTCTGCAAGCAGTGCTGTCAGACTTTTGAGTCTTCAAGGACAGATGTCATGGCAGCATAGGAAAAGCTTACAGGTTTTCAGCATGGCTCACTTTAATTTTTGCCTAAAGCCAAATAGCAGAAGTTGATTTGTCCTCTGTTTCTTCAGCTTTTATGTGTCTATGTTTAAGTTTGCTGTAGTGTGGCTGTATGGCTGTTGCACAGAAACTGCAGTATAATGACTTAGCTCTGCACTCAAAGAACTTAGTACAGCGTTTTCTACTAGGCAAAATGTTTTCCTCATTTGTGACACAGTGAGAGCATGTAGAAGTTATTTTACATTTTTGGTTTAGGCTCTCAGCCTATCCCCAGTTAGCTGTGTGGTGCAGTAGCAGCCCAGAGAGAAGAGGCAGCAGGGGCAGTTGTTGTTCTTTACCAACTGCCATTTATAGTTCCTATTCTGCACCTCGTGATGCACAGCCTCCTGCACTCTGGGAAGGACAGATTTCCTACTTGTGCAGAAGCGTTCCCTTTGGGGTGGGATGGTAACACCTCCAAATGCACAGTAGGCTCATTGCATGACTGGAGAAGGGATGCTCTTTGCAGCCTTGCTCTAACACTAAGGTAAACACCTTGTATAGTTAGGGAGAATGATCATCTCTAATTTAGCAGGTTCAGAAATATGATCACAAGTTGTTGAGGTAGAATTTAGGGAAGCAGGCTTAGAAGACTAATCCAAACTCTCCAATACCTTTCATGATACAGCCAACTCTGTACTTAACTCTGAGACTGCAAAACGTAAAAATCACAAAATTCCTTTAAAACCAAAGCTTGATGATAAGCTGCATCTGCATTGTGGCTTACAGTTCAATATCTTAATGAGATATCCTTGGTCTTGGCAGATTATGTTTCAAGGGCAGGGTCCAGTTCACAAGCAAGTCACCTAGATGTGGATGACTTTACAAAGGGTATCAATTCAGTTGCATTCAGTGACATTTAAGATGCTCTAGGATATACAGTCTGTCCCCCATTTCTTACACTGGCAGAGTGTCTCATGCTGTATATGTGACCTCTCACTCTGAATGTTTTAGCCGGTGTATATACTTTTTCAGGCATGTGGAGAAAGTTTTGCCCCAAGTGTATAAGTCCACAAAGATTTAGAAATTGGTTCAGTGGCCCATAGGTGGCCTTATACTGAGGTTATCAGACCTATCTGTAAAGGGCAAGCACAAAGCACCTGCAGAACAGCACCTTGGGGTCAAGCTGGTCACCTTAGGGCATCTAAGATGATAGGCAACTTTCATGAGGTGACTGAGAATCATCATCACTGTTTTGACTGATGTACTCTTGATGGAGTCTTACCTCAGAAATTCTAATTATAGCCTTTTTTCACATAATAGAAAAATATTTTTTAATTAGAAACTTTATTAATTAAATTCTTCAATAGACTGGAGAAAAAAATGTAGTTTGTTGCATGAAAATAATAAAGACTTCAAACCGAATCCTGGACACTTTATTCAGAAGAAGAAAAAAAAAAGTCACCAAAAAAAACTTCCATTGACATTTACAAAAGTTTCTTTCAGAATAAAGTGTGATAATGTGTCCCACTTCTGTTCTAAAAATCAGAAATTTCCTTGCACAGATATTTGTCACTTCTACAAATTATTTTTGCAATGATGAATGTTTTGAAATCCACTTTAGAATAGGAAAACCAAGTTTAGATCTGTTTGTTATCTGGGTTAGTTACTTTGTCCGACTTCCCTTATAGTATAAATCATCAGTTGTGAGCATTAAACTGTACACATGGACTTGTGGCAATGTGGTGGAATGATTGTTTACATCTATAAAGGTAATTGTTGCAGACATCAACTTGTATTTGCAAATGTTAAGTATTGTTATGGAATTGTGAATTATATAAGTAAAGCTTGCACCATTTCAAATATCTGTTCTGTGCTAGTCATTGGTCATTTCAATGTGGACTTTTCCTTGATTCACTACCCCATAGTGTACTCTTAAGCAGCTGAAATCTTGCAAATATTGCAGTATTAAACCTCATTCTAAGTCAGATGTGTGTTTTATATCAGTAGGTTAAAAACGCATAATCCAAAAATACAATAAGCACAAAGATGGTGGGGAGAGATAATCTTTCTGTTAGACAAGATGTTATAACTGGAAACAATGAAAATGTAGGCTATACTTTTATGTTTTCAGCTATTTCAGCTGATTTAATAGAAGATATTACCTCTCCACAGGCGACTTGCATCTCTTGAATTTTTAGATTACCATGATTACACTAACATTACTACTAACTTCGTAAATGCTATTGCAATGGATTGTACAGAATAGAAAGCTATTTTTAGTGCCACACATAGAAAAGACCACCAAGATATGGCTAAGTACATGATCAGTTCAGATATTTCATGACTTCACAGTGTGACCTTGAAAGTTCATCTGTGTAAGTTACTTGTTAGCAAACCAGTAAAACTTGCATTTCAGTGTCTTTGTATTATAACAACTGAAAACCTCATCAATTTGAAACACCCTCAAAGTCTGAAATGGACAGGATTTAAAACTAGGGCTACTATTTGATTTCTTTTTTTTAGAAACAGTCTTTATCAGAAACTCACATGTAATCCCACCCACATTCCCCCATCAAATTCTACCTTGAAAATATATATTTGATTAATTGGCAGGTAAAATAGGCACAATAATTGAAGAGATATAAAATAGGTTAGAAGGGAAAGATCAACATAGTAAGCAAATGGTAGGAGGTGTTGCTGTTATCTTTAATTGTACCATTTCACACTGGCAGATCATACTCAGTTGCTGCTTCTTTGAAAGCAGTCACAGCAAGGCATGCTACCTTACTCTATAAGATAATTGCATTACAAAAAATGCTCCCTGCTGTATTTTGCTCTAAATCGGTGAAATCAGTGTAAGAAGGGGAGGTGGATGGGGAAGAGAACCAATGTGGTTCCTCCAAGTACCCAACAGATCCCTGTCAGATCTTGGTGGTCACTCCACTGGATGGGATGGCCTCTGCTTGTACCTACCAAGGGCACTATTGGGCCACCCCACTTCCCTTCTCAGTGTTCCCTCACAGAACTCCTGGGTAGGGGAGCTGAAGTTCACTCAACTTTTAACAGAAAAAATGAGACATCTGTCACTTGGCTTTGCTGTGCAGAAACTGTTAAAATGCTTTTTTTGCAGCAGCTCTGCCAGTGGTGAGGTGCAGGCAGAAGCACAGCGTCTGGGTTTTGGAAGAAGGAGCAAGCTGATGTGGCATACTCTGTGCCTGTCTCCTTCGAGTCCACAGCCAGAATTATCTCCTGGTGTGACTCTAATTGCATGCCTTTGGCTGGGGATTTATGGCCAAATCAGAAGAGCTAGAAATCACTATCTCTGGTCTTTGGAAAACAAAATTGCTTTTGAGGTGCAGCAAGCAATGTAGCTGAAGCTTGTAAGGAGAGTTCACAAGTGTAGGACAGTGGACAGACTTGGTTGCCCTTCTCACAACCACTTGGCTGAATCACAGACAGGAAGGAGTTCTTTTCACCTCTGTTTATTTAAAACCTTTTTGTCTGCAATAACATACATGGAAAGACACAAATTTTGACTTCTCTCACATGAGCAAAAAGCCTTTGTGAGGGCGGAACATTTTATACACATGGCCAAAATACTTCAGAACATCAAGAACTACTGCACAGATCAAGATCTCCCTGCTTTTCTCCCTCTCTCTCTCTCTAGAAGACCAGTGGTTGAGATCAAGGTGATTTAAGTAGAGAAAGTTGCAGGCTGCTGGTAAAAACCAGCAGATTTCCTTTGAAGATGCAAACTCTCTATACAGGCAAAGGCATTGCACTGCATTCATGTAATACCACCTAATAGAGGTTACAAAATTGTTGCTTACAGATGATGTTCTTGTTTCAGTGAAGCAGACATTGTTGCACTACATGTTTAAATTTATTTTTATTTTTGTACTAATATTTGTAAGAAAAATGTGAATAGGGCAGAGTACCATGAAGGTTAGTGTCAAAAGACCAATATTTGCCAGGGATAGCACAGAGAAAACTTAAGTTGCCAGTATTTTGTGATGTAAATTCAAACAAAGGGCGACATAAGTCACCCTTTATATTAGACAAATATTTCATGTGGAACTGGCTTTGCATATGAATTATGTGAAGTGATTTAAAACACCATCAGAAAATATCGTTTTACTTAATAATTTCTAAAGTCTGAATTCACACAGAGCTAAAAAGAAAAATTACCTTGGTTTCCCAGTTGTGTAATGTTCACTATTGTGATAGTATGGTTTATACAGGGAATGCAAGATTCACTCTTCAAGACAGGTTTTACTCGTTTTCAATGGCACTCACTGTTCCAAAATATCTGGTACTTCTTTTTCATACAACATGTAAAGTCACTGTCAACTTAATACCATTCTTGTCCATGCATATCACTGAAGTTCATCCTAAACAACCTTGCAGAATCTGTACTGTTTATTTTAAAAGGAAGATGCATATTTCTTTGGGAATGTATTTCTATATTCTCACTAAAATGTATGTAGCCTCTTAGGAACTTTTCACTCTAAACCTCAAGAAAGGAAGTCTCTGCATCTCAAATTACATAGGCACTGTGTTAGAGGATATGCTTACTCACTGAAGTCAGAAGTCTACACTGTACCTTCATGATCTCACAGTCCTTTGCACTGTATAGGCCCAACCTCTATTCATGCTTTAAATTTAGCATATTCTGCATTAAGGTCTTCCATTTAAAAGAAAATAAGGTTGATAATTCTTGTGAAATGTATAATCCAAATTAATGTAAAGAGTATACCTTGCCAGAAGGATTTCTGTTAATACATTTTAATTTAAATGTGCTAATACTGTCCATGAACTTTTTATAAAGTGTGTGTTGTTCAGTCAGTTCATGACGTTTGTTTTTTTCAGACTATATTCGGTACACTTCTCCTTTACAGTTCTACTTCTTTCATTATAGGAAGCCCCATATGTTATGTTCAAGAAAAACCATGATACGTTTGAAGGGAATGACAAGTTTGAAGGATACTGTGTAGATCTGGCATCAGAAATTGCAAAACATATTGGTATCAAGTACAAAATTGCCATTGTTCCTGATGGAAAATATGGAGCAAGGGATCCAGAGACAAAAATCTGGAATGGGATGGTGGGAGAACTTGTTTATGGGGTAAGCATACCAATTTTTGAAGCAGGATTTAATTTATCATATTATAAGTCATAAAATAGGAACTATATGTGCATTTTATTTAATCTTGGGGTCACAGAAAAGAAACAGAATCTTGTTTCAGATCTGTGTGTTTTCACTTATTTTCAAGATAAAAGTTAATAGCTTCATGCAAATTCTACTATTTATTCAACTAGTACCTTGAAACATTAAAATATCCATAGTTTGTACATCCCTTAAAAATTCATTAATATTAGAGACCATTTATTCCTGACACACTGTAAAATTTGGTTGGGAAGAATTTCACTCATTAATTCATTTTCATGGAATGGTGGACAGATCTTTTTAAAAAGATGGGATTCTTGGTCTAGTTTGAGAAATGAAAAATCCACCATCATACATCGCTACAGATAAGTACATAATTAGGCAATTCACGATGAACACAGACTTTTAAGATGACCATCAATAAAATAAAATTTAGGAGCAAACCCGGTAAGTTTAACAATTGAGAACATTATGTTATAATGTTAGAATGATCTGGAGAAGGATTCTTCAGAATACCATAACATTTAGCAATTCTGTTGACACAAAATTCCAATATTTAAAGAAAATAGCTCCAACGAACCTAAAAAAATATTTGCAATATCTAGTGTTACCAAAAGTAGCAAAACTCAGATCTGAGCTTACTGATGACTGCAGTGGCTGGTATCTGCACTGAAAACAGTTCAGAATTCTTACAGACACTTTTCATTTCAGTGATGGAATAAAAAAAAATATTCCTCAAACTACTCAGATGTGAATATTTCCACCCATGAACTCATAACATGCCTCATCCTCCCCATAAAACAATTCCTGCATACCAGTTGATCCATCCCCAGTTGCATTTTTCACAATTCCATTGATAGTTTGGGCCATATGTTGCAAAGGCCTCGTGGCTTTTGTAGCAGCTCCATTTCAGTTCCCTTCTGTCAGTTTAGCATAGCTGATAAATTCTCTATTAGCATCAGTCCAAGGGTCTCTGCAGAATGAAACAGTCTCTGTGCTGTAGGAGTGTGGGAAATGTTGCCCCAGAATTTTGGTGATCTCCCCTCCCAATTGGAATGGAAAGGTTATATCAGCTTCACAAAACTCTCCATGTTCCTGGAAATTCATGAAGGAACCAACCTAAGTTTTGTCTTTAAAGAGTAGAAACTCTGAATGTCACCAAGCATGTATATCTACTGCAGTGGCTTGAATGCAGGTCAACTCTTAGGGTATTAAAAGATAAAGATTTTTCAGACTTATTTTTTCACATATGGAGGTTACTTCTCTGGATTTTAATTGCAATAGCAATCTCATGGATATCAATGGCCAAGCACTATTTTATAGTAGAATGCTTCTTCAAAAATCCAAGAAGTATTACTATTTATGAGAAAACTCTTTTGCTCAGATGCACAGTTTCAGTGGTCTATCATCTAGTTGAAAATTATAGAGGAAACATGATACTACACTTTCATTTTCTGTTTGTTTGGGGTATTTTTTTTCCTTCTTTTATCTTGAAAAATCTACCTCATCAAACCCAAGCTGCCCTAGGACTAGACTGAAATAAAAAGTGTTGTAAGGATGCTCACACAGATGTGTCATCACCTACAGCTTTTAACAGAGCTGAAAGCAGTAAAGTTCACAGGCGTGTGGAATCTGTTGCAAATTACCTGCATGAAGATGGCCAACCCAGAATATAAGGCCAACACTTCATTTTTTATAATGGAGAAGATTGAGGAGGAGGCTCTTTTCAACTATTTGCTTAGGATGTCTGCAGTCTCTGTGATTCTGGGACTGGGCCCTGGGAATGAGCTGCAGCAAATCTCTTGGAGCAGCTTTTTTACCAAAGTCAGCTGTTGCCCAGTGCGTTTGCCCCACTGTCACAAGGGGCCTTGAGGCTGTATCCATCCTGGTGTATGGGTGGCAATTCAGAATTCACCTAATTAATCTGCTGAATTGCAAGAATGGTCTCTGGTGTGTTTTTGGCCCATAGTTACTGTCGAAAACAGTTCCTGGATACTGGGATAGAGCAGAGACCTTTCCCTAGAAGCAGCTTGAATGTGGCCATGCAGGCTGAGAGGTCGGGTCCAGCGCCGCCAGGCCTTCAGGCCAAGAGCTGCGCCAAATGTGCTCAATGGACTTTGCTTAATGGACTTTTACAGGTGTAGCTTTAGAGGAAATTGCTCTTTCTCTTACTTACAAAGTTTTCTGCTAAAGATTTCCACGGGGAATCCACCAAGAGCATCCTCCCTGCAACTTCTTTGAGACCTTGCCAGACAATTTACAGAGCTTCAGGCTCCCAGGCCTATTCCACATAGAGAAAGCAGAAAAATTAGTCAGCCAGAGACTTTGTTGCAAAACTCTTCTAGAAGAGTGTGTTCATCTTCTCTGATAGATCCCCTAATCATAAACACAAGTAGTCTGAGTAGTTGTCTTTTTATTTGCAGCCAGTACTGGGAGAGAATTTGCAACTGAATTAGCAAGTTGGCCAAATGAATTGTTTGGGAAACATTTTACAGCTTTTAATTCCCAACCACATTAACGGATTAACAGACAGTTTTGCTCTGGCCAGTGAGACTGAACCCCTTCTGTACAACACAAAAGATTCCTCTGCTCTCTTCTCTTACCGTCATACCCCAATGCCCCTTAGCTCTATCCATATTGCTGAGAGTAGACATGTGAAAATTTTATCCCATGTTCCTTTAAGACCTGTGTGCACCAGAGATTGTTCTGGTACCTGGACACTCAGGTGCTGCACAGAGCAGTTTAGTCATTTTCTAAAATCTGTGGTTGATTTTTCCATTGTGTCCCAGAGGAAACATAATATAAAATGCTGTGGGTTGCAATTTTACTAAGATTGAACAGAATGTTATGGTTGCTTATTTTCCTGTTTTGTTTTTAGCACATTATTAAAAACTACCAGGAAATCTTTGTCCCTGGTGTACCCAAATGTTTGCAGTAGTCTATGTGGATTCTATTTGCCTTGATATCTAGCTCACAGAAGAAATGCTGGCTGGGGATGAAATGCCATTAAGCACATGTAACAGGTGTTTCCAAATTCACTAGCAGTCAGCTCCAATTAAATATTCATTCTCCTGACTCAGAATGCTTTTCTTTCACTGCTTAACACAAAAGGTCACAACTCAATTCTGTTTGAAATCTCAGAAGCCATGAGCTTCTGAGATTGAAATCACTTCCTGCATGATTTTTCTCAGATAGCTTTACTACCTTCACTTGTACCAAGCATATATTTTATTCACAAGGATATAATAATTATATATTCTGGAAAAGAAAATGTCTCTCACCATCAGAATCAATCTTGTCTAATATTGGATAATATTGTATAATATTGGAAGGATCCAGAATGAATCTGTACTTGGTAATGGTGGAGCCTTGATTGAAATGCTGTTACAGATGCAGTTGATTTAACTGTGAAGTATCATTAGTCTTTGTCAAAACAGATTTCACTGGCAACAAAATCATTAATTGTTTTTGCACCATAGTTATATTGTTAATCATTTCAATCCGTAATTATATGGTGTACATTAACTGGGCAAAGCACAAATGCTGATAATTATAATGCACAGCTATTTTCATTATTTAGCTTTTGCAATGAACAGTTTATGTAGGCTTTACATGGCACACAATAGATTTGCAAAAATAATAATATGATCAGTCTGGGGACTGTAGTTTCTGCAATTTTTTGGCATTTAATTATGACCTAGCTATATATTTTCCCTTTAGATTTGTTGACATTAAATGGATTTATCTAAATTATGAATTATCTGATACTAGATCACAATTGTAAAAAATGGGTTAAGTTCCTATTTCTCTTCTTTAACTCTTCCAAGTACTGTAGCCAGCTAGTTCTGATGTTGTTCAAGTTCTGCATACCCTATTTGAGCATTTAAATTTGGTAAGATAAATCCTCTCCAGCATTTCACATATAATATGCAATGTGCTAAGTAGGTATTTAAAATCTCCTCAATTCACACTAAAATGGAGATGTCACTTTTCCATCTCACACTGTGAAAACTAACAGCCCCCAGGAATCAGAGTTTTAACCCCAGCAGAAATCTGCAGACACAAAAAACCTGTTAGCCAACATCTTTGAAGACTGGTGACCAGGTCTATCATTTACACTGTGTTAATGAAGATACCACTGTGTGACAAACACAGAGAAGATTGGCAGGAAGAGATCACAGTTGCCATGAGTCTCACTTAATTAAAGGACTCCACATTAGGCATTCTCAGTTATCAAAATTTAGAAATACAAAAGACATTGACTGTAAAGAAAGAAACCATTCTTCTGGAGAAAAGCTGCCTATGAGTGAGTTGAAAAACAAAAATATGCAGGTAGCTCAAACCATCCTACTGTCTTTAGACTACAGAAACTAAGTTTACTTTATAATTTTCAGGCTACTTAAAAATATATTTTAGACATGTTATCCTTCCTCATATAATAGCTGTTTTCATAAAACGTCTATTTCAGGCTAATTTAGGTAGTCACAAGGGATTAAGAAGCCAAATTTTTTTAAAAGTGCCTTGTATGACAAAATATAAATTAAAATTCAGAGAATTAGCAGTGTTATTATAACATTTACCTGAGACAGAGGCAATTTCTGATACTTTTGCAAAATTATGATTTCAGATGCATTGCTTAAAATGTAATATTTTTAGATAAAATTTTGGGAAGTGTTTGCATCACAGCTATTTCAGAATGACATATATAATCTGATGATTAATACACAGCCGTCTTAATACAGATGTGCACTTATGGGCCATTGCACTGCAATGAATAATTTCTTTTGAATTATTTACAATTGCAAAGCTGCCAAAATTTTAACTACACAATATTGGTTTAAAATTAAAATTAAATTAGATTCCGTAAAACATATATGGCTCCATAGGAATTAGCGCATAAAATAAAAAACACAAATTATTTTAAATGCATTTATCTGTTTCAAAGATGTAAGATGACAAAAAAGCTCCATTTCAATATTTTCTTTGGCACACAAGCTATTTACATAACACTTGGATTAAACTGAGCACATCCTTATTTTTCAGCATGTTTTAATCTCATTGAAACAGCAAAGTGTTCACAAAATACTGTTACTCTCTTGAGCCCATAGGCTCTGCTCTTTGACTGTACCTAGACAAAGCACCAACATGATGAACAGGAGAAAGGTTTCAGCAGCTCTTGCATCTGTTCCCCTCTCAGAGGTGCATCCCCAGGTCCCCATATAATTCTCATCTGAAGTGCTGCTCTAATGACAGCTTTAGTGTAAAAGGCAAGGCTAGGCCTAAGGAACAGACCTTAATGTAATGTAGCGTCCCTAATGAGAAAAACGATCCATTAGCTTAGCTCCAATATTTTATAGTGATACAGACATTGTTGTTAGCAGCCATAATCACCTCCATCAATAATGATTCATTCAAGATTGGCATCTTCATCCAAAAAAATGTTAGAAATACGTTTAAAAATGTTCCTGACAGTAGTGGGAATGGATTCAGCACACATTTTATGCTTTTATCACATGATTTTGCATACCTATTTCCTGTATATTTGCCATTTTTTTGCTGTTTAAAACCTAATTTAGTCCTATTGAACTATATTTCCCTTGAGACAACTCTGTGCAGTTTGGGGGAATCACAGCAACAGTTAATCACTTTTGCAGTCTCATGCCACTTGGAGCTTTCTTGAGTCTATGAACTGCTTTTCCTCAAAATATAATTATGTCTTACAAAAATATGACAATTAATTACTCTTTCTGGGATCTCGAAAAAATCTCTATGCATTCAATGACAATAGGGTCATTCTAATTTTCCATTTTCTCTTGAATTCCTCTATTTAAATCTAAATTAATGCCTAAAATAATCTTCCTACACTGCTTCTCACCTCTATAATATTTAAGAGTCTTCTCCTTAGCGGAAAAATTAAGTATTTGCATAACTCTGTAAACTAAAAATCCTGTAATGTGTATGTTTTGCTGAAAGCATATTGAGTAAATGCAGAGTGTGATCGAAAGAAAGAGAAAAATGCTACTAAGAGCATTAAAGCCAGGGTGTCCTGATGTTAATAACATACCTTTGGAATTAGCTGCTTTAGCTGAGTATATAAGCACACATCAATTAATCTATACATCTATATTTCTTTTTTCTTTATAGAAAGCAGAGATTGCTGTTGCGCCTCTGACCATCACTTTGGTACGAGAAGAGGTCATTGATTTTTCTAAGCCTTTTATGAGTTTGGGGATATCCATTATGATCAAAAAGCCCCAGAAATCTAAACCAGGAGTGTTTTCCTTCTTGGACCCTTTGGCGTATGAGATCTGGATGTGCATAGTCTTTGCCTACATTGGTGTCAGTGTGGTCCTGTTCCTAGTTAGCAGGTTTAGTCCATATGAGTGGCACACAGAAGAACCAGAGGATGGGAAAGAAGGACCCAGTGACCAGCCTCCCAATGAGTTTGGCATATTCAACAGCCTCTGGTTTTCCCTGGGTGCCTTTATGCAACAAGGATGTGATATTTCCCCAAGGTTTGTGTCAAATCTTTTTACATTTGCATTTTATCCTCAACACTGAAGCATAAAATCTTCCTTCTTTTTTTGTTTTTTTTTTTTTTTAATAGCCATGATAAGAACAACAGATAATCTGCTTTGAATTTCAGTCATTACTATTATTTTACCAATGTTGGTGTTCATAAATCTCAAACAGCTCTCAGAAACAGCAGGTTCACACAGGGAAATTCCACTGGGCTGACTTCAGAACTGTGTTGTTGCTAGATTAGTTCCATTGTGTTACACCTATGAAATGCACACATTTGTGCTGAATATCAGCCTTGCATCAAGGAATGCCCCACGTCTGTTTCAAGTTCTACAGTGCTGCTTCACAAATGTTGCTGTTTGTGAGAGACAATATTTGACTGTTTCTGAGAAGCCACATTGTGTTGCTCAGGTGTGCCTTACAGAACGCATGCCTCAGATCTACCACAAGTTGGGTCCTATAATACATGATTAGTACTATAATATATGGTTATCTAGTACATGATTAGTCTAATACACGCAGTCCTGAATTTCTCAACCTTTTAAGAAGTTCTGGAACTTCAGTGGGCCGTAAGTAAAAATTTTTAATTAAATATTATGACCCAATCTTTCAAACTGAAAGGCTTCATTTTAGCCATTTGCAGTGAAATTTTGAGTGTTCAGCATTGGCCTAATCCTTCTATTATTGAATTTAGCAATAAAACTTGTACTGATTAAGAGTGGATGTGCATTACTCCTCAACAACCTTCTCATCAAATTGCAGCTATTGAAAAGGAAAACATAATTTTTTACTTAAAAGAAATGTCTTTTTATCACAAAATTCTTTCTTCTTAAAGAAGAAAAATGTGAGTGTTTAATGAATGATTGCAGTAGCTTGTGGAATTTTTGAGAAATTTTGGTAACAAGAATATTTTAATCTTAGAGCCAGCATCATCCATATGCAAAGCCTTTTGCTTTTTTTTTAAGAGGAAACCAAGAAAGCTACTGATTCTCAGCTACTTTTGTCTCCAAAAAGAGATTACCTACCCAGTATTTCTGAAATTTTTTTCCCATTTTTAGGCATGTCCTGAAATAATAGGAACACTGAGATTACTGTTGAAGAGGATTTAAGCTTCTGTATGTGTGTGATACATATTAATACAGTGGACTACACTGTTGACATTAAGTTTTGAGAGTAGAAACATTTATTAATATTTACAACGCAAATGATCTTCCTCCCATTGATTGTTACTTAATGACAACTGTTCAGCAATAACGGTGCCTTCACATTCTCTCTCTCTCTCACTCTTCGTGGCTCAAGAGACAGGAAAATGTGCATTATCTTATTCATGTTTAGATCCCTCTCAGGTCGCATTGTCGGAGGTGTCTGGTGGTTCTTCACGCTCATCATTATTTCATCCTACACTGCTAACCTCGCTGCTTTCTTGACTGTTGAGCGAATGGTCTCACCCATAGAGAGTGCAGAAGACCTTGCCAAACAAACCGAAATTGCTTACGGAACACTGGACTCAGGGTCAACCAAAGAGTTCTTCAGAGTAAGTTGGCATTAGTTGCTCCATTAGAGCAGCTATGCCTACCAACCATTCTTATAAGATTCTTGGAAATGTGAAATAATGTGACTTTGCAATTATATGCAGTATAGTTTTGTAACTCCTGCAATACTTTAGCTACATTTTTACCCCCACAAGATCATTTGTTGAAGTTTTCAGTTTTTTTAATCTATGGAAAGTTTATTGATCCTGTCAAAAAAAAAAAAAGAGATGCAAAAGAGATGCCTGGGGGGATACTGAAGCCAGTGATAATTAAAGCAGCATTGCACTATTGATTCGTGTGAAGCTACAGCACTGAAGTGATGTACAGCATTGAAAGCCTATGATGGTAGTGTGTAGTCTTGCAGGTTTTGTTTCTGCTTATGGATTTGGCTGTGTGCATTTTGCTTTAGGGTCTTGGGTGGTGGGCAGGAAATGCATTTTTTAATTGCTGACTTTCAGATGGATAATAAAGAGAAAATTTAACTCGAGGGGATGTGGTTGGAGCATTAGGAAATAGCCTAAATAGCCATTCATATGCCTGTGCTGTCTCTATTGATTACTTCATTTTCATTTGCTTTCCTGCATTAGTGTGGTTGGTATGTAATCCTCATCATTTGCCAGCTGGAAAGCAGGGAGCTTGGACATCACAAGCAGTACATAATAAACAATCCTTCCTTCTTTATTTCATGTCTCCAGCAGATGAAAGTTAAGCTCAGCTGACCAAAGTGAGTTTAGTGTTTAAACACTGCTCTGAATAAATGCTGTGGACCAGTAACCCTTCCTTGAAAATTACACAGCTAATTAGGTCATTATTTATCTGAAATGTGGAGATTAAGGGATTTTTAGAAGTCAGGAAGATGGAATGAAAATTTCTTCTAATTGCCTAATTGAAAGGAGTTCTGTGCTAGGTACTCACATGCACCTGCACTTTCAATTTGGCCAAACTGAACTCACTAAACCATTAACAAAATTTTCAATGCAATTTGGGAACTATAGACAACATCCATTCAAAGACATTGTCTCAAGTGAAATAACCTTTTTATTGCAACAAATATCCCCACAGAAGAGCTTGCAAATCTGTTCTATTAGCTGCAGAAAGATGATTTATAAGATATGTTTCACTTAACAAACACATAGTGATTGGATCTTCACATTATGAAACTGATTAAGGAGCTCAATTTAACCCAGTTTCCTAGATTTTTTCTGTAGACACTGGGGAAAGAAAGGCAGCCTTGTACATCCTGTGTGGGATATGTGTGTTATGATGAAGTAAAGCACACATTAAAGTATCTGCCTCTTTACTTGAAGTCTAGAGGGATCCAGCTGAAATGGCTTGGGTGCTTGGTATCTCATCTTTAATGGATACTGTTCACTGAAAGGTTTCTAACTACATCTGTCTTACTATTTTTTTTTTAATGAGTGTAGTCCCTCCTACTGATTATTTATATTCACCTATGTTTCATCCATAAACGTGTTTTTAGTTCTTTTTGTGGAAAATTAGATGTTTTATTCTTGGAGCTCCCGTTTCAGTCCATCATAAGTTGAGGTGGTAACCACAACATATGGGTACAAATTGTTCTTTCTACTGGAATGAAACTGTGATGATACTTTAAAACATGATGCTGATGGCCAGGCAGATTTATGTTTCTTTGCATTTATTAACTTGCTGCATTTTCAGGAGTATCTAGTACTTGCAAATTTCACAGGAGATGATATACGAAAATTAATTCCCAAAGCAATAGTAGAGAATGAAGGACTGGAATTGTTTTCTTAAGAGTTTCAAAACACTTGTACAAAGCATTGTATTGAAGTAATGAGATCAGACTTTTGATGCAGAAACAATGTTGGTCACAAAAATTTCGTGGTTCTTTTAAATCATCCTGTAAACACAGGAACTTTTTCAATGTTTTATGCGAGTTCTATTTTAAAGAGAAGACACTATAATGAAGTAAAAATATCTATGGTGGCAGCCCTTCTTTCATTTCTATCTTAAAGTGTTAAGAGAAAATGAAGGAAAATCAACGTTGCTTTTTCTACTTTTTCTTTTCTTTCAAAAGACAGAGGGAAACATTAAAATTAACTATAAATGCTAAATAATATTGCATATGCAAAATTTGAAGCCTAATGAAGATTTGAACTGTGTTGATTACTTTTTTTTAAATGGTGCAATTGAGGCCCTGCTTTCAAATCATTTCTAATCTCTGTCACAGTGTAGTGATTCTTAATGATACTTTATGTGCTATTTCTAAAAATCTTTTTCACAAAACAGGAAGAAAGATAAAATATCATCAGGCAATATTTACACAAAAGCTGTTGTCATAATACGTAAATTAAGAGCTAGCCTGAAACAATAGTACAAGACTTTTGTGCCAAGTCTAACATTTTGTGGGTTTGGAAGCAATTCACTTTTTGGTATTAGAACCATGTCTAACTTTTGTGTCAGTGGTGATTATCTGGCTGAAGATGAGCCTTCAGGACATTTTCTCATCATTTTGTCATTTCTGATCAAAATGTCAGAAACTCTGAACACCTCTTCAGCCTGTTTTAAATCTGGATTGAAAGCAGAAAAGGGAAAATAATTTCTTAAAGCCAACATAAAGAAAAAGAGGAACTCTGGTACTGTTAGCTCTTGTACACTCCTATTTTCTGGTTTAGATGCAGTGAGAGTTGTATTTTCCAGGCAGACTTCTCAAGAGGGAAAGTAGTTAGTTTTAGCAGTTCTACTCAGAAAAGCCCAAAATGAAAATTATCCCAGCTTGGCTCACTGCAGGGAAAGCTGCAATGTTTCCTTGTATGATAGTAAAAATTTTTTTTTAGTTCACTCTTCAATTTTCACTCTGAGTTGACACATAGAAATTGAGTGTAAACAGATGAAAGTTTGGGAGGAGAAAATGTTCTTAGACAGCAGATAACTTGTTAGACTTTCCATATTTTTTTCTGTTTTCATACGCAAAGGACACTAGATTCTGAAAAAAAAAAATTAATGCAATATTTATCATTTTACGGCAGTGTTTCCTGTTACTAATCAAGCTGTTTTATCTGCTGCATAAAGTTTTAAATGAAAGTGACCTATTATATGGTTACTTTATAAAGAATTAGATACAATAGATGTTAAGACAAGAAAAATGTTTGGAAGTGAAGGCCAGAAAAAGCAAAAAAATTCTCTTGGAATTATGACTGATTTATTACTACTCACTTCCATCTTTTTCTTTCTGTAAATTTAAATCCATGAAATTACATCAGTGTAAAGCAAAAAGAATGCATTGGTGGCTTAGTTTATGCTGTGCTTCCAGCCACTATTATGTAAATGTAAAATAGCTGTGACTACAGTGGAAAGAAAGGGTGACAAGTCAGGATGTAATTATGGACATACACAGCTGTTGTTGATTCAAATGTTATTATATTTGACAGAAAGATAAAATTATTCATACAGACAAACTAAAAAAGGAAAGCATAATTTATGATGTTCTGCTATATGGCATTTTTATTGAACATTTTTAGTTAAATGCCACTCATTTTCAGGGTAGACTTATGTCCCTAACAAATTATTTTCTAAGTAATAGTACAGTCATTTAGTAATTGGTAAAATGAAGTGCTTCAGGGAAATTACTCTCACATATAAAAAGGCTCAGTTCCAGGCTTCTTAAAGCCACTTTTAATTTATATAATACTAAGATAATAGGATTTGGTATTTGTTTAAATAATCTAAGGCCCTTTGTTTTGGGGCTTTATAATAATGAATATTTTCCTGGAGTGCTCAGCACAGTGTAGGAAGAGGCTCATAGACCAAATCTTGCTTAGCTAGAAACTCCTCTTGACTCAAATAAAAGCTGACTTGAGCATTAGGTTAAAAAGTCCTTTTTGCAGCACACATAGGGGAAGACTAGTGCCATCTGTTAATGTAAAAACAATGTATAATGTTCAGCTGACACACTGCTGGTTTGCATGTATGTATTCCTAGTGCTGGAGGAAGCAAAGGAGTTGTTGAGTTAATCTAATGAACATGGGATACTACTCAGCCTGACAGTATTTCCTTCCTTTCTTTTAGTGAAAATTTTTATTTGCTTTAATTTTTTTATAAAGAAGCTTTATTTTTGCTGCATTTACCTGTAGTTACTCCATTAATTCCTAGACAGGAAAATTTCCAACTAATGCACCCTAAGCCATGAATTCTTGTGCATTCTTTGAGAAAGTACATTTCTTACTGAGTTATTGGCAGAATAAGAGTCTTTAAAATAAATCCACTGATACTGAAGTTCTAAAATCATACGTAATTCTTTAAGAAAGATGCTTATGGCATTTTACTTCCTTTAATATTTGGTCCAACTTGCTGTTTCCATCCTATATTATGAACTATATCTTCAAATATTGTAAAGTATTTCTGAATATAAATCAGGTCAGTTCTGGACTCTGAATTATGAAAGCAGAAATCTTACTTAAGCTATTGTGGTTTTGATGGTGTAACTAGTGGGTGTTAGAGAAATGCTTTAGGATTCAGCTGAGTATTTATGGGGAGATTATTTTACTGTTTCTCTTAAGAGTACAGGCTTATTGTGGACATCTATTTCATACATCATTCCCTAAACACTTTACCATACATTGACTGTGTGAACTTCCTCTATTTAACAGTAAATTCAGGTTTGCAGGTTTCTTTTTTGACTGCTAGAGGGTAGCCAAACTTAAAAATAGAATCTGCTATTGTAGTATTGATACTTTTATTTCTTGTCCCTTTTAAAATAATGTAATTCAAATAAAACCCTTCTCCAAGATTTTCCCAGCCTCAAATGTCTGAAAAATTAAGTATGATCGATTTTATTTGAGCAGTGCCATTCTGAAACGTTGCAACATTCTTTTGTTCTAACTTGTTTTTTATTATCTCCAGAGATCAAAAATAGCAGTGTATGAAAAGATGTGGACCTACATGAAATCAGCTGAGCCATCAGTGTTCACTAGGACTACTGCAGAGGGAGTAGCTCGTGTCCGCAAATCCAAGGGCAAGTTTGCCTTCCTGCTGGAGTCCACCATGAATGAATACATTGAGCAACGAAAGCCATGTGACACCATGAAAGTGGGAGGAAATCTGGATTCGAAAGGCTATGGCGTAGCCACACCGAAGGGTTCTCCATTAAGGTGGGTGGAATAGTATAACAATATAAAATGTGTTGTTATAGTATTCCACCTTCCCTGATGTCCCTGATATAGCTCTTTTTGTTTTGTGTGTGAACATGGTATGTTATTTTTATTTTCTTCCATTTCATTTTCTTTTTGATCAACAAAGGTAACCATTTATAATTGCAATATGGATTTAGCAGCTATAATTGGCATATGTTTCAAGGCCATATAAAAACCAAACTGGTTGAACACTAGCTACTTGAAGTCAGCGTCAATAGAATTAACATTGGTTATTCTATTTCATTAGCTTTTTTCACAGAATTCAATCCTTTATAGCAGTATTATGTTTACATTATCTACATCAGTATCTGCATCAATAATATGCCTACATTTTATGTTTTGTTTATTGATCTCGGCTACTAATTTCTGAGTAAGAAGCTGCTTGTAACATCTTTTTTCAAATGTCATCACTTGGAGGTAATTAGTCCTTCATTAGAGCAACTTCATTAAACTACTTTTTTATTAAAGCACCTTCTTATTTAGAAAAAATGTTTGTGTTTCTAGCATTATGCATTTCAGTACTGCCTTCAAACTCACCAGTATTTTCTTTATCATGGTATCAGATGCATTCAGTAAAGCAGGAGAGTTTTGTTTCACAGGCAAAATATCATTTACATTTCATTTAAATTGTCAGGGGACACAAGTCAAAGTACCAGCTTTGTGTTAAAATGGACAGTATTTACCATTCTGTTTCTTTAATGTTTAAGGCAAACAAAACTTGCATTTTCCAGCGTAGATTTGCCAATTTTCTTCAAAACAAAAGAGCAACTAGCAGTTGAAGGGAGTATGGCCTGTGGAGTCTGACAGTGATAGTGATAAGGTGCACATGGGTGGGGGAAAGAGTGCTCAGCACCCCATTTCTCACATTTGTGCTCACGATAAGGGATTACAATGTGAAACAAAGGGGAGGAAGTAGGTGTAAGGGAAGAGTTGCAAGTGCAGATGGAGCCATATGTCTGTGGCTGAAATAACTAAGGAGCTACATCTGTTACTGTGGAGGAGACATCATTACCACTATGCAGATAACTAGATTCACTCATAACTCATCAGTTTAACCTGCACACAATGCCATAAACATCAGTAGCTGTAACTGGAATTCAGAGATGGTGAAAGGAGCATCATTAGAATCCATCCACAGCAAAAGAAGATTTGTATGTGCAGGGGGAAAATGAGGCCCACTATTTCAGTGACTGAATGTGAATTTTTGGTCCTTAACATTCAGTACCTCTCGGATTTGAAAATTTCCACCTTCACTGCTGAATAAAGTAGTAAGAGAACATTAAGGAGGCGAGAGAGGGAAAATGACAATAAAAATGTTCATTATATAGAAAAACATGTCCAGAACTCATAGAGTAATTAAAGGTAGAAGGCAGGGCTAATAAGAGAGGCTGATCTGGATATATTCTCAAAACACTTGTTTTTTATTTTACATTTCCAATAGACTGATATCTCCTTCTCAGTGTTTCAGACAACCTTAGAGTGGTAGGCAGCACTGCAGTTTAGGGTAGTAAGGAAATGCCCATTGCTGACAGTCATGCTTTCCTGAGTCAAAGCAAACATTTTAGGAGTACTTTGGCTGCTGTCATATATGTCCTAGCAGTGGGCTCTTTGCTCTAAGTGTGCATTATGGTATTCTTTAGTCCCTTTCTCTTTTTTCTGCAGAGTATTCAATACCAACAAGAGACAGCCTATTATAATGAGCACTGATAGCCTGTGGCAGTTGATTTGTATCAAATTTGGGTTTATTTTAGGTTTGTTCAGTTGGCTAGACAAAAATACCTGGGAGTAATGGGGATGAGACATAAAGCAATTAGAAGTAAGAGGGCCTAATAAGACTAATAAGAGCAGAGAGGAAGAGCATAACCACAATTCTAAGGATCCAGTGTGAACTCCTGGTTCCATCCCAGCTAAAGACCAAGCTCCTAGACATTTCAGTGAGGCCATAGTTTCATCTGACTGGGGGCCAGCAACTATCATTATGGTGATGTGATCAAAAGCATGTAGTTTTTCACATCCTACCTTCAAACATGTTTCAAAAAGCAGAATAGGAGAAATCCTACCGGACTTGAAAATTGGACCAAATCTTCTTTCAAGCTGTCTCGACTGGCTGTCCATGTCCATGCCTTTCCTGAGCCTTTCTTTCACATGTGCTAAGCTGCTTGTTCTCCTGCTGCACCCCATTCCCTCTCCAGCCCCAGTGACAAACCATCAGTGCTGCTTACCTACTAAAAACATTAAGCAACACACTTAATGTTCTGGATAAAAATAAAGAACAAGCAATACCTCACATTCGCACCACCTCTTTCATGTATATCTCTAGAGAGTAGCACTTAGAGAAGAGGGGAAAATCTTCCTCCCCCTGTATTTTTGAACAGAAAAGAGTCAGCCGTAAATTTTAACTGCATGTTTCAGTATTTTCTGTTGTTTTTTTAAGATTTAGAATGTGCTGCTTTTGCTTTTTTGACTGCATCCCACATGGTAGTGTTTCTGTCACTGATCAGATGACTTATGTAACTGCTGTCTGCACAGATAATTGCAAATATTGAACATGCAGTTTGAAATCCATGAAGGGCAGGCTAGCTGAGCTCATTACATAAATTAGTCAAAAGACATAATTTGCTACGGGAGTTGTAAATTCTGTTTTATTTAACAATCCTAGTTTCCTATTTGAGTTATATGTAGACCACAAATTACTTGATGGAGTTTACAAATAATTGCAAGTAGCATATATAAGTTAAGCATTCAAATGCTATCTTTGATCTGTTTAGGACTAGGGAAAAATAACAATTTTTCTAAATTAATTATTAATATCAAATTATTCACCAAACTGTTTGAACACCTATCCTCCTACTACTACAAGGATATAAATCAGGAGTTTTTTCCCAGAAAATATAGTAGCATCTGAATAAAATTGGTGTGAGTTTATGAAGAACCATATTCTCACACATTTAACTGACAGAAAGTGGTTCTTCTTGTAGCATAGGATTAGGGATGGTTCCCTGCCATCCCATCACTGGGCTCACGTTCATTACAGAGCACATACCCATCACTTTGTTCATGCAGATGAAATCCACCTGTCAGAGAGATCCAAGGACTGGTCTCTCTGTTGCTCATGGCCATACACATGAGCAGGGTAGTGGATTTTAATTCAAAACTCTTCCTTGTTGGGTTTCATGCTACACTCCTGCAGTGTTCAACCAGTACCTTTTGGCTAATTTGAATTATTTATTCTCAGTGCTGGTGCAGTATTACAATTAATGCATATCACTGAATGGAGGAGAATGGGAAATGCCTGATGTGTGCTTATTTTATGCCCAACGGGCAGTACCACATCACATATCATGTGTGTCTCCTTCCTTCCTTCCTTTTCAGTGATATTCATTTCTATATGGTGTTGTAAAAGACTGACGTGTTTGAGAAGGAATGTGGGATTGAGGGCAAAGGCTCTCATCACAACAAAGATTGAGTTTCTCTTATGGCACTACCCAACTGTTCTTACTGTTTCCTCCTCCTACAACGGTAGGTATCCTTCCAAAGCCACTGTGTAGTACTCAGTGTGAATTAATGGGTTTTTTCTTCAAAGGTGGTGCTTTCAAAGGTGGTTAAGAGAGTGCTGCTTGTCTGCTTAGCAAGACCTGCCTTTGTAAAAGTGTTGTCATTAGAAAATGTTCTCGTGGCCAGACTTCTGGCTGTTGTGGATCACCCCTGGGTCATCTGCCTTGCCACTTGCAGTAACTGTGTTTCCAGAGGGCAATACCTGGAGATCTTGTACTACTCAAGTCCTATGCCTTGCACACCTCTGCTTTTCTGTTTTAGATATGTAGGCATCATAAACAAGTTTGAATAGTGACGAATATGAAAGAGTTCTCCACTCTAAGAGGTAATGAAAAAGGATTTAAGGGCAATATTTTATGAAAGGTACACTAAAAGCATTTTCAGCTTTTTGTACCTTGAAGCTGTTTTATGTAGAGGTGAAGGACAAGTTGGGCTAAAAATTGAGGAGTTGCTATTTTTTATCTTATTGTGTTAACTAAGGACATTTTCCTGTAGCCAAAAGTGTGCAGCATGGATGAGTGAAACCTACAAGGTCATAACTGTCTGGTGAGACACTTTGAGCCCAGGCAGATGAGAATGGCAAGATTCGATTTAGACAAATAATAGAAAAACTTTGACTAGATGCATCAATGTGTTTTAGAGATTGGTGATATTTGTTCACCAATCTAATGAAATCCAGAGCTCTAACAAGTTCCTGCTGTTGGAATTGCAATTAATGTTTACATATATATGAATCTGGGATTCTATATTCCATTATTCAAGTCTCTATTATTTTTATGTAGTAAAGGATTAACTCAGTTTGCCTTTAGGAAGAATTCTTAATGTTCTGGAGAGGAGGCAAAAGGCTCCACCTGGTGATATCTGCTGGTTTTTTGCAGTGTGACATTTGGTGACATGAACTGACTCTGCGCCTTACCCTTTCTTTGCTGTGTTTAACATAATGTGTGCAGTGTGAGCAGTGCATCAGTGTTGATGCTGGTGTTGCAGACGTAACTTTCCAATCATTCTAGCAACTTAGGTGGAGAGAAATGTGCAACAGAAGTGAAGCTAGATATTTTAGTTTCCATCCCATGGGATGAGGGAGGAGTGCCCTGTAGATTGCTGGGGGTGCAAAAGGCATCCAAACAGTGTACTGTCAACAGTGTATGGATTCTCCTGGTTTATGTAATATAATGTGCAATACCTGAAAGAGATTTACCTTAGAGGTGAGACAACTGTGCAGGAAGGAACTTTTTCTTGAAGAAAAATGAATCTGTGGGAATAAGATAAAGATCTGTTATGAAGGGAGTCTTTATGTGCATGGGCTGTATGATCTACCATCTTGATCTCAGTGACTTCATCTTCTCCTTGTCTTCCTGAGGTGAACCCCTAAGATTGCCATTCTTTCATTGCTTTTTTTTTCAATGTGATACTACAGCTGGCGATGTTACTTTTGCTTTTCACAGATCTATCTAGTATGGTTCCTTAGAAATCCAGCATTGGAAAAAAAAAACTTATTTCAGTAATTCATGTTCATTCATTCAAAATTTTGGCAGACTTTATAGGATGGAATATCCCCCCCCCTTATTTTTTTAATGATATTTCCTTTCCTTTTTTTTCATTGACCTGGAAATAACAATATGATAGTATAGTTTCTTCCAGTGGGACTATTAAATTTTTTATCAAATGTTTTTGGAGACTAGAGCTTATTGTGAAAGGAATTCCCAGCTCATCATTCACTGCCAAAGCTGTTTATTGTGGCTTTAATATATTATTCTGAGATATACCTCAGTTCCCATTTTACCCTGGATTTGTAGGTCAGTGAGCTGGTAATTCACACCCAGTTCTGTAGGAAAACCTTCGGAGTCATGCAATAGTCAGCTGTAGGGACAGATAAAATGTTTCCCCCCAAACTTCTTGCATGCTCTGGTTTATGCTTTCTATAAGATTAGATTTGTGTGTACAAAAGGATAGGTATGATATTCACAGACTTCCTTTGAGTAAGATAAGAACTAGGAAAAATCTTTGAGCTGGCCACCTAAATTTTTTACACTGTCAATATTTGTTTACTACAGAGGACTTCTTCCACCATTGTTTTTCAATGACTTTGTACTGCAGAAATCCATAAATCTTTAGAAAAATAGACTTTTCCCATCAGTGAAGCTTCCTTGTACAAGTTGTGTTGTATCATAAAGGAAGAATTCCCCTGAATCACTCTTCAGTGTACCCTATATTGTTCAGTTTTCAAAGGTCTTTATAGATTTTTTATTTTTTTAACCAATATTGTTGATGTAACTTTTTGGTGTTTCTGTGCATCTGGGCTGCATTCTTCACTCAATGGCATGTTTCTGGAAAGGTACAGAAATAGTCAGAAATAGGTAAAGGTAATGTATGGTTGGGTCATCCTGATAACATCTGTGGCCCATGTGCTTCTGAGCATGTTCTGGCACTTCAGAGAAAAATGGGTATTTCTTTTGCTGGTTAGCTGTCTTCTGGCTGGCAACACTGGCACATAAAGGCCTCCCCAGGTCATTCTGAAGACAAGCAACTGTCACAGTGAGGAGAGCCACAGAGGAAGCAGGTTTGATTTTTTTCACATTTCTCTTCTCCTGCCAGAATGCCTGGTCTTGCCCTTAATCAGTGTATTACTCATAGAGTCATTTTAGCAAAGCACCGTAGAAACTGATGTTATTTATATACAATGTAGAGAAGATATAGAGAGAACTGGTGAATAATTGAGGTTAGATAATTAAAATGAGTGATGTGAAAATACTGAGTTTGACCTCTACGCTTTTGAAGCAAGGGCCACTGGAGAAAGCAAAAACCCCTGCATAGTTATGGGGTGGTCTGTTGAACAGGATTTTAGTCAGTTTACTAGAATTTTCCAAGGTCATTTCTTTGTGTGATACCAAGTTATATGAAAACTAGAATGAGATCTTTAGCATTTTATATATATGTAAACATTATCCTGTTTGACTGATAGTGTAGATCATACTGTATGACTTTGCATAATATTTTTCCCTTCACTGTAGGCATAACAAGGCTTGAAGTACCACCTCATTATCATTCACTGCTAAAGCTTATAGCTGAGATATTTCTCAAGCAGGTCGGATCCTTCAGAGCTTGTTGGGTTTTCTATCTACTGAAAATAACACTTACTAAGGAAAAAGGCAGAGAATGGGCCACTTCTTAGAAAGGAATATAAAAGTCAGGGGTCAAAAGAAGATCAGAGAAGAGAACCTGACAATGAATGTTAGCAAGTTGTTCTTTCAGCTGAGCCTGGGAGACATACTTAATTTTGGTTACCTGGATTATTTCTGTCTAAAAACAGAGTATCTATTTGAAAAGTAAATATAAAGCCTTGGGAACAGAGATTAGAGTTCCAGCTTGCTGGGATCAACAGGCCCACTGATGTCTGTTGGGTTCATTTCTTAATTTTCAATCAAGATAAGGGTCTTCCCTGTGCAAAAATAGTGCAGTAAAAAAGGGGAAACTTCATGATGACTAATAAGATCCATTGCAAGATATACAAGCAAATGTATTGAGGCAAAATTTTCTATTTGAAAGAGTTTTGCTTATTCTTGCAATTTTTACTTATAGAGGAAGGAAATTGTAATAATTCTGATTTGTCACCAAATTGCAGTGAAGAGCATTGCTATTGAGATAATTTCTGATATCTGAGTCTTTGAAAGAAAACAACTCATTAGTGTCCATGATGCTGCACTTGCTGAATTTTCCCTGACCTGGGGGGGAGAGGGGGAGGCAGGAAATCACTATATCTTTCAAGTACTTCAAAGAGCCATCTCTGACCTGCCTTGCCTCACAGAGCCTGTTTCTTCATTGCCACTACCAGGAAGTTTTCACTCTCAGACTTCAGAGATGATTCATAATTGAACAAAGCTCTCTGTGGTTTGGAGGAGAAAGCAAAAGTCACAGGAATTTGTTCTGCTGCCGTTTCTGTTTTACTACACTACAAATGACAGTAGAAGCAACTGATGGAAGGCAAAGCTCTTCCAAGAAGCTTAGCTCCCATTTTGGTCATGCTGTCATATTCTGGTGCCTGTCTGCTAGTATCATCCTGCTCCTAACTTACAGCAGTAAAATTACTGCACAGAAAGGGTTTTGTTTTGTTTTCTTTTTAATCTAAACATCTCAGTGGCAATAGGCATTTTTAAATTAGAAGCATAATCAGTTAAAGGTGAAGCTATCATTCTGTGTCTTCGGCTTTGCTATTGGCTTAAAAGCACAATGAGGCTTTAAAAGAAAAAAATTACAAGCTGTTTATACAAGAGATTTCTCATTCTGATATTTAACGATTACTAAAAATTTCTTTACTGTCCTACAGAAGCGTTGGGCCAGTCTGAGGTAGTCACCACCAGGAAAAGTTCAATAAAAAGCTTGTTTTCTACAATCAGAAAGAAATCAAGGCAGCAAAAAGATCAGAGTTCTTTTCTTGCTTGTCTGTTTCAGAGTTGTTTGAATGCAAACAGGATAGGAGCTTCACAATAATAAATCTGTTCAAATGAAATTTGTCAGACTGTTGAATTCTCTGACAGGTAAAAAGAGGCATATATTTAAGTATAACCAATGAACTTACTTCAGACTATCAGCAAAGGCCATAAGGTCTCAAAAATACTGATACCATTGCTGTGCGCACATCCTACTGATTTTCTGGACTTTTACAAAGCTTTGATAACCATTAATCCCCACTGTATGCCAGCAGGATACAAAAGGTTATGGTTGTTTCCAGTCTATAGATCCCCTGAGAAATAAATGCTGCCTCTTGGCGCTTCAGAAATAATTTTCTCCTGCCCTTTTCCCTGCCATTTCCTCAATCCCTTATAAAGCATCTCAGCAGAGGGCAAGATGCAGCCCTTTATATTTTAACAATGCTGCTCATTATTATTTCTCTCTTTTCTTTTTATTACAACTCTTCTGACTGTTTAGGTGTCAAGTCCCAGGAACTGCCCTTTCAAGTTGATGGTACAGTTCCCAATAACTAAAAGGCCTATCCCACTAAGATAATAATTGTTCAGGTAAATTGTAGGTAGACTAAAGCAAGGGAGCAGGCTGCTGAAAGGCATCTCAGCAGCTTGTAACAATACCTCTCTGTGGAAATGACATTTGGGGAACAAATAGCACCTGAAAAACAGTTTGCAATCAATCTATGTGGTAGTTGCAAAACTGCCCACTTCCAATTGACAGTAAGTACTAGATGGACTCCAAGAGACATAAAATGTCCATTTAGTCTTTGTGCAGCCTTGATTCCTGTGAGAAATCCCCAACCAAAAGTAGGGAGAAAAGTTTACTTTTTTTCTTGTGGTTTCTTTGAACTGAGAACGGTACCTCAGATTGGCACAATGTGTGACAGAGTAGACATTATGGAGTGAACATCCCAGCATAAAAGGTGGAAAGGTGGTGACAGCACAAAACAAGATTCAGAAGTTTTAATGTATAATTTAAGCTACTGTGTGTCTTGACACAACAGCTCTAAAATGCAGCTCTTTCCCATCATCAGAATGATCCCAAGTATCTCAGGTTCCAAATAAAAATGGCCATATGTGTATCTCACTGAACAGTACAAGTTTAAAATATTGGTTTTTAAATGGTGACTTGATCAATAAGTTTTCTCTTAATTGGTCTGCTTGTATGTGGTAGGAGGCAGAATGAAAACTAGTGTTCTTCTTCTCAGCTATCTTTAGCTATTCTTAGCTCAAGTCTTTGTGCTTTTATAACTCAATGCCTTTACTGCCATTTTCTGTTTTCCTTCCTCTGCTTCCTATTCCAACCAAGTCACTGAGTGAGAGCTTAAATCAAGCCTGAAAAAGGATTTAGCTCCTATTTAACTATATCTTTTTAGCAAATAACATTATGCTAAAGAATGCTGTGTGTTCTTTTGTTGTGACTCTCTTTTAACAGTTTTTGGCAGGATTGCCAGTTTTCTGTAGTCAAAGTTTGACTAAAATTTTTCCTGCAGTTTTTTAAAGCCAAAAGTCAACTGGATAAAAGTGATCTAAGCCTGACCTGATACAGAGACCTATTTTATTGTTACACTTCAGGTACTTCTTTCTACTCTAAAAGAACACATGAAAATAATAATCTCCCCCCAGCACACAAAGAAAATAGAGCTTTATTTAGTACTTTTTTTTCTTTCCTCTTGGTCAGGAATAGCATCTCTGTGCAGGAAGATCCAGATCCCTTGCTAGCTTCCAGATCTTCCATTACTAACAGCAGGGATGAATGAGGCCTGCAGGTGAGAGCAGCCCCAACATCTGGCAGCCCATCTGTTACCTCCAGAATATGCACGGCTTTCTCTGTACAATCTGCTGCTGATATGGTTCCATTTAGTGCAGCCCATATTTGCAACTATGTCTTTAAGAGGTTTTTATATGTAGATCTTTGGATTCTTTGGTATGGAAGCAGGCACCTGATTTCGCACATACTATGCTATGTTGTTTGTGTGATTTAGGTCTATTTTGGATCTTAAAACTCGTAAACCCACAGAAAAATTCATGAGATCTAGTCATTTCCTGCAGAAAATCTCAGCTTTTTCTAGAAAACCTAAATTGTCTGTATTTCATGTGCCTAAATGTAAACATTACTAGACAATTCATATTTTTACATTTTCAACCAAAATTTTTAATTCTAAGGTTTCCACAAGTGCCTTTTACTGCTTGCAATACAAAATATGAAGAGACAGGTTTTAGGATGATGCTCATTTCTTTATTAGTTTTAAATATAAAAGAAAATGCCCCCTGTCCAAAGTTAGAGGACCAACCCACATTTAGATGGTCTGCATTTATTAAGATCCAGCTCCTCAGGTTTTAATCAGTATATAATACTATTTTGATTATATTCTATACCTGCTGATAATATCTTTTGGGTTAAAACCACATGAACACTTTACAATTAGTTCTGGCTTTTCAGTTTAAATAATGCATACTCAGTCTTTGTAAGTGTAGTTGAAAGTGAACAGAAAGTCATCACAGTTTCTTGAGGATTTTTTTTTTTCTGTCGCAGTTAAATAAGCAGGTTCCTATTTTTGGCATCTCTTTTAGATAGTGGGCAATTATCCAAAGCAGTTTCCAATTAGAGTGCTTTTAGTTCATCCAATTTGTAGGCCACAAGAGAAGATACTGTTGCATCAGATAAAATAATTGCAAACATTCAGACTGCATCTAGAACATGACATCCTTTTATTTTTGGCCTCCTCATTTAAGAAAAGCATCAATAAATTGAACCTATTTCATGGAAGATGATCAAGATGGAGTTGGATATGGATCTGGAGCTTCTCTGATGAGGAGAGTCTGGGATAGCAGGACTTGTTCAGCCTGGAGCAGAGATGGTTTGGGGGCATTTTAGGAGCAGCCCAGAGTGTCTACAGGGGGATCTTCGAGGAGATGGAGCTGACTCTTCAAGCAGTGTAGGGCAGGAAGGTCAGTGACAATGAACATAAAATGAAATGGGAGAAGTTCAGACTGGATGTAGAGGAAGTATTTCCCCTGACTGCCTGCGGGCAGTCTGACAGCGACACTGCTCAGAGAGGCTGTGCAGGCTTCATCCTTGGAAGTTTACAAAGCATGACTGGTTGAAGCCCTGAGCAACTTGGTCTGACCTCAGGACTGACCCTTGTATGAGCAGGAGTTTGGACCAGACAACTCCTTAGGCGCTTTCAAAACTGCGCTGTGCTACGATACTTTTATTAAAATTATGGCTATGATAAGGATATCTTCAGCCATCACATTGAATCTCCTGGAGCTGCAGGAGTATTTGGAAAGTTGTAGTAGCTTATGGAAAGTGATGTTTATGTTTCCTGCACTGTAGAAGGTCTTCTCCTGACCACTAGGCTTTAGTTATAATTTCTGTGAATCAAATATCAAGCAGATGATTCTCATCTCAATAGAATTTTCTTGGTGGAAAAACAAAATAGAGTGAGAGAATCTAAAGTCTGTGAAGTAATTGACAGTGCTTCATACCTCTTCTTTGCCAGGGAAAGAGGAGCAGTTAACTTCCTGAGCAGCTTTATACAGCTGCTGAGTGATTGAAAGCATGGACTTTTTTGGAATTCCTAAGTGGGTCAAAATATGGAAAAGTTTGTTTCTTATGGGAATCAGGCCACTCAGGTTGGCTGTCTCCCACTTTTGGCAGGAAAAATTAGGACTCTGTTGTGGTTAAAGACTGAATTGAAGAAATACACACAGAAGTTTAAGCTTAGTCTGTCTCTGGGAGATCAGAAGGATAAAATCTCTATGAATGGTTGCCTGAAAAGACCCAGAGATTTCTGAGAAACAATGAAGTTTGATTGCCTGAAGTTGAGTTATACTGGTGAGCTTAGTTAATGACCCTGCCCAGATTTCCTGGGAGTCTTGGAGATCAGTGCACCTTTTTACTTCAGATTCACCTTTGCAAATTGAGGGTAATGACAATTGCCCATCAGCCTCAGAGGAATAGTGAAGATTAATGGCATAATTTATTGTGCTGTGAATATTTGAAGACCATTCCTACTCCAGATGTTTGTATGATTATTTCAAATCCATGGAGGTGTGTGTGTCAGGATAAACATGGTGGCAGATTTCTCAGTGTCTTTGGTCAAAGAGACTGTTCTGGAAAGAAAACGATCGGGAAATTGTAACTTCAACTAATGGTTTCTGAAACAGTCTGTGGTCTGTGACCACGTTTTGTGTTCTATTTAGAAAGCAATGGCAGAAATCTCCATCACCAGTGGACCCTACTGCATATGGCTTTTTAAATTAAAATTGGCATATGGCCATGTGTTCAGGACAACAGTAATTACATCATTTGTATCTCCATATCCACTGTGGAAATCTATGAGTACTTTTAATAGTGTGTTTTTTCTGTAGCCTGGGTCCTTGCATTTGAAACATTACAAGCACGTGTTACCATATGAATGTGATTGTGCTTAGTCCAACTGATCTGAGAGCCACTGTATTTGCATTTCACAGAGTGGTTTGGATTGGAAGAGACCTTCAAGATCATCTCTTTCCAACCCCCCTGCCATGGGCAGGGACACCTACTAGATCAGGTGGTGTAGTGGATGAGAATGAGAGGGACAAAGAAAAGTCCTGGCAGAACCATTGTATTGAGCTGACTGTGACCTTTCCTTCACCACCACCAGTGGCAATATAGGGACACAGAGCTGTGCAAAAGTGAAGGTGCTCCATGCTTAAGTGGAACCTGCTTCCATGCTGGGGGAAGTTGGAGAGTTTGCTGCTGTGTCCATGGCTGTATCAATGGTGACATCATATAGCTGGTTGCCAGAGGGATTGGATTGCCCTTGTGATCATTTCACCTGATCTTGGGCTGATGTCCAGCTGGCTTCAGGGCATTTTAATTATCAGCACACTGGCTATTGGACCAACCATCTCATCTGGTTGCTGGCACTGTTTATGTTTGTCTAAGCATATCAGATATTCCTCATTAACTTCTGCAATAATATTCAGACAGAAAGTCCTAGGAACTCTTCCAGCTAATCCCCATTTTGGCTGCTGACCAAATAAGGCTTTATATGGCACAACTGTAATTGCTTCATTTGTATGGTATTGATCTGCCATTAGGCAAAACACAAGCCAGCATTTCACTAGGGCACAAGTTATGCAGTGTTCTTTATTGTTTGCATTGCAGTTGCAGCTCCAGTTCCCACCTGGGAAATAGCTCCCCTGTTTTTTTCTTTCAGTCTCTGCTTCTAATTAAAGTAATGAACTTCAAAGTACTTACATTATCATTAGACCAAAGCTTAAGAAAACATGTCTTTGCTGGAATCTTTCCATTTATTGCCTTTATGAAAAACATCAGTATGGAGGTACAAAGAAGCATAAATGCAGTGTTACAGAAATCCCTCATGCCTCTAAGTCTAAGTTTAAGTTTAGTCTAAGTTTAGACCTGCCAAAAGTGTATCAACTGTACAAATCTCATGAATTAGTGATCTCTTTCTGGAGCCCATAAAAGTCAGGAATTCATCCTGATTTCTGTGCTTCCGATAGCTTTTGGCATAGCGGCCATGCTTCATTAATAACTTCATGGACACTGATGTCAGTGGATGAATTCCCTCAGAAGCAAACAGCAGTTTTGCCCTACAGCTTTCCCATGTGGAGTAAGCTTTTCTTACTAGGAAAAAGTTATTGAAGAGCTTGCTAGTATTACAGCACATTTTAGTACTGTACAGAATGCTGATGGTATTTGGCTTCACAGTCATTTCACGCTTCATTCTCATTAAGGTGGGACTAGGGCTGAAAGGTCCAACCAGACATACAAAAGGTTAGAAACAGTACCTTAGAAACAGAACAAGCATGGATTTGTTCCTAAAATAAAGATGTAGACATAAATAGAACCACAGAATCATAGAATCACAGAATAGTTTAGGTGTGAAGGGACCTTTAAGGGTCATCTAGTCCAACCCTTTCAGCAATGTGCAGGGACTGAGCAGGTTGCTCAGAGTTCAGTCCAGCCTGACCTGGAATGTTTCCAGGAATTAAACACCTCTCTGGACAATCTATTCCAGTATTTTACCATCCTTTTTCTAAGAAATTTATTCCTTATGCCTAGTTTAAGTTTACCTTCCTTTAGTCTAAGGCAGATTTGCCTTCCTTCAGCTGAAAACCACTGCTCCTTTTTCTAAAAAGCTTTGTTCCCATGCATCTTTCCTATTACCCCCCTTTAATTATTGAAAGGCCTTAATAAGGTTTCCCTGGAGCCTAGTTTTCTTCAAGCTGAACAACTCCAACTCTCTCAGCCAGTTCTGATGGGAGGGCTGCTCTGTGCCTCTGATAATTTTTTGGCCCCTTCTGGACCCACTCTAACAGGTCCCTGTCCTTCCTGTGCTGGGGTCCCCAGACCTGGATTGAGGTAGTCAATGGGAGTGGAGTAGAGGGACAGAATCACCTCCTTTGACCTGGTGGCCATGCTTCTTTTTATGAATTCAACTGGATGTGGCTACTCCATGAGTTCCTGAGAATAGAAGTAGTATTTTTTTTTTCCCAAATGCAGCAGCTGGGAAGATGGCAGAAGTTGGGGTTTTTTTCTTTCACTGTAGCTCTTGCCACAGATACCTATATCTGTCACCCTGAAAGTGATAAATGCAACTCCTTTTGTATGACTCTTCTCTGAGGACATCTCAGAAATATTAGCTAGGATAGAGGACTTTTATCACATTTGATGGAGGATCACATGCTGACAGCAAGGTAGTTTATGAAAAAGGAATGTAGAGATGCTCAGTTGAGCGCTTTTACTTGTAGAAGTCACTCCATCGTTATTCCTGATGTTCTTCTGCCATTTCTGAGTCTTAAAGACATCTTACACTAACCAGGTGTTCTTGTGAGATCCTGATGCTTGCAAGAAGGAAAATACAGAAACATATCATAAGGAGTAGAAAACAGGCAAGGACCGTTTCAGGTGTAGCTCCTCTTACTCATTATTGTATGTTCATAAACGGTGGATTCAGCCTTACATTAATGAAAAATTGGAGAAGTCTGAGAGTGAAATATTTTCAAATATTACCAGATTTACGCCAAATCTGCAAAAATTCCATGTTCAATTCTGCATTTAAATCTTGGCTTTGTTATTATGCCTTGCTACCCACTAAATAGAACATACATTTATATAGCACATTGAGATATGGAGCTGGTTAGGAACCAGAAAAACTAATATTTACAGTTAGCCCAGCAGGATATTTTATTTTCCATGATTTGTAGCAAGATTCAGCAATAAGTTCTGACTCCTTTTGGAAGTCACAGTAACATTTCTTCTAGGATAGGTGATTCAACCTAGGACTGGGTCTTCCTGCAGAGGAAAGCTATGAAATGCTCAGTCAAAGGTACAATATTTCTGCCACTGCTGGGACATGTTGAATGGAGTGAAAAATTAGAAGCTTCTGAAACAGCTGCCACCCGCTTTGTTCTGGAAGATTTTCATGTAGTAAAATCTTCCTCTGCATAAGGTAGCCAGGCTGTCTAGTAATCCATCAGTGATATCAAATAGATTGAGGTGGATGTAAAGAAGGAACAGCTTTCTAAGTTAAAAGGAACCACACCATATTTCTATTCAATAAGCACTGAATTGCATCCAAAAGTGGTATGTTTTCCTAGCCCCATTCTGGGTGAAAATAGTCCCTTTGTGGCATTCAGAGGCATAAATTTAAAACGCCTTACAAATATGGTTAAGATATAGAAAGGAAAATTTAAATATTCTGGCCAAGATCAGTAATGGTGAATAATATTTTCAGTCCTGTTAAATCATCTATTGGAAAAACAATAAGATCAGTTGTGCAGGCAGTAAACTGCAGAATTTGGCTTTTTCTTGAGATGGAGAGATATAAGGAGTTTCAACATATGCCTGGGTAGCAAAACACAATGTTGTTGCAAGAGGCTTGCACTAATGCAGTCTAAGTAGGAGAGGAGAGGAGAGGGACAGCATGAGGCATGATAGATCTTCACTGCTGTGACCCTCACCCCAAGCTGCTGCTCCCTGACTTTCAGCAGTGCTTATCCAACACAGATGGAACCTCTGCCTGGCACTGAAACACATGCTGTGCTTTGCCATGAAACCCCAACCTGTCTGTGCCAATACTGTCATTTTCTTTCAGCTGGGGGACCCTAAACTTAGGAGTCACTGGAGAGGCAGGTGAAAGGGTATCCAAACACCTTGCTGCAACAATCACTGAGTTGATGTCTGCTTCACCTAAGGCAAAAAAAGCAAAAGGCTTTCTGCCAGCCGTGCCAGAGATTAATGTTGCCCTATCTGAAAGCAGGGGGAGTAGAGGGATGTACTTAAACATGCTCACTTTACACATTTCAGTTTTAAAAATATTATTGTAAATTCTTTCAGCAATTTCAACTATATAAAAACCACAAATGGAGCCAGGTTACTAATGTTTCTGAGGTGAAAGAGAGTTTTGAAGCATTTGGCAGTGGGCTTTGCTTATTCTGAGGGTGATTCCTGCAGCATGGACACAGCGTTACAATGGTGCTCAGACACTTTTGAAAAAAATAAGTGAGGGATTTGCTGAGGGTGGTGAGGCTGGCACAGGTTACCCGGCATTGTTGTGGATACCACATCCCTGGAAGTGCTCGAGGCTGGGTTGGATGGAGTTTTGAGTAAGGGGAGTTGGAACTAGATGATCTTTAAGGTCCCTTCCGACCCAAACCATTCTATGACTCTATGATTCTAAGCCTTTAAAACATGTATTCTGACTTGCAGGTGTTGAACTGCAGCATGCTTATGCTGGAACCAGCAAGAAAAATTGTGCTTTAAAAAAAATTCACTCCTCAGAGAGAGCAGGATTAGATAGTTGTTAGCAAAAGTTAAAATAGTTGAGAGTTGGGAGAAACTATCATTTCTGCTGCTGCTGCTAAAGACTGTGTACTGAACCAATATGAACAGTTTCTCTAGGGAAAATTTTATGTGTTTTTTATTTACAGTAAAGCTTTGTATAAAACAGAGAAACAAGCTGAGTTGCAATCCTAGGTCAACTGCTGATGTTTGTACACAGGCAAAATATATATTTAATTGCTTGTGCCAAGAAGTGTTTGCATACTGTAATTGGAATATTTTGCCGCAAAACAGCTTTCAATCTATATAAATATTTTAAACTACAGTCATCAGATCTCTAGCTGGTGTAAATTGTCAGAACCTCTTTGAATTCAAAGTAGTTATGGCAATTTTTAGCAGCAGTGGGTCTCCCATTAATTGGAACTCCTGCTGATCCTCAAGGTGTCAGTTTGGCTCATATTTGTTTACAAAGCTCAGCTTGAGGAACTAAACTGTGTACTATACTTAGGATATACATAGAAGCTGTAAATACTCACTGCCCCTGGAAATTAACCATCTTATTTGGATGGCTAAATGAAGAGTGCTATACTTATTTTAATTAGCCACAATTAAAAAGTATTTGAACACTGCTGTAAATTTCCCATCTCTAAACAGATAGGAATAAACACACATTATTGTAAAAATACTTTATTCTTACTGTTTAACTAATATTTTGATATATTTTTCTGTAAGAGGTGTTGTAAATACAGTTGGACAGGGGATTTTAAAATAATGTTTTTAAAAGGCTTCAGCTTCTAATGCAGCACAGAACCTGCCCAGAGTTTTTGGATTTTTTTGGCTTTCTACATACCAGTCAGTTCTTCAGGGGTATGTGAATTTTTGCAAGATGGAATTCAGGAGGCATTCACTGTTCTGGTGGGTCCTGAGCTGGACCTGAGCATTCTGCTGAGATGGCTGATCATGTCCTTTCTTTGATAAGCATGAATATAGAAATGGAGGAGCTTAGCAGAAAAGCTTGAGACACCACTCACTGCAGAAGAGCTAGTATATAATGAAGACACAACATGAATACTAGCAGTTCTTTATTTAATATAAATGCTGCCCAAGTTATGACAGCAAGTGCCAAGGACTCTATTTTGTCTGAACTAACATGTGAAAATGTTTTGATGACCACTGTGCTTCAGTATTTCAATACAGCTTTTTTCATACAAGTAACATTGTCATGCAAACTTTTATAAATTTATTTTATTTATAAATTTAAAAATATTTCCCCTGTAAGATTTTAAATGTGTATAAAAGGACACATTTTTAAAGCAGAACTTTTGTCCTTAAAGTTTAGGTTATTTTTCTTGTAAAAATGTTCGTGCATTAGCTCTCCTTTTTAATATTTACATTATTGATCCTTCAAGCCTTCTGAGTACACAGTGATGTAAGCTTTGGCTACATCTTCCTAGTTAGCAGAGTGCTTGTTTCATTCCTAATTTATTAAACATATTCAGCCAGTGCCATGCAGCTTTACACTTAATTTCTCTTGATGAATTGTCAAACACCCCTAAACTGCACTGCATTTGTGTCATGTTACAATCTGCCATCAGCGCTTTTCAAAACATGGATAAAATAAACAGTTCAAAACATGTGCAGGTCTTAATTTTTTGCTTGGTAAGGTTGCATTTTAATTTTTCCTGTTAAAATCATTTGAATGGATGATATATACAAGCTATAAAAATGCACCCACTTGTGTTTCGCTAAGCACATTTGAGACAGATCCTCAGCTGCATCCAGGAAGCGCTAGGCTGGGGGGTGAGGAGAGGCTCCTGGCAGCTGTGGCCTCCTCTTCCCAAGCCACCTGGGCTGGATACAGATTAGATCATGAGAGAATAACTGCAATTCACATCACTGAAATAAGGTCACTGACCTTGGCTTCACGGGGCACCCTCTCTGCCTTGTCCTGAGGGAAATAGCCCCCCAGCCTGCACCGAGTGCCCAGGGACAGGTCTGCATGATGGCTGCAGGAGCAGGTAGCTGCAGGAAGGGACATCCAAAGTGCAAGGAAGAAAATGAACTCGGGGTTGCTTGAGACACTTGCCAACACTGGCTGTGATACTGCAGTCTCAGGAAAACTTGTTCCTTTAGTGGTGATGCACCGCCACATCTGTGGTTTTACTTCCCATTGTACAGTAGTTTGCTGAACCCCTTTTCTTTACAGCTACCAGTTCTATAGCAGTATATGTGCAACAAACTTATAGGACAATGTGGTCATATATTTTATCATAACAGAAAGGAAGCCTCTGTATTTTGCCAGTTGGTCCATACCTCACGTATGGCCCACCTATGGAGCTTTGTTCATATAACACTCAGTACTCCTTGCTGAACTTTGTTATATGTTCAAAGAACCTGAGGTTAACCAGAGATGTCATCTCTCCGTACTACATGACTTCTAAGCAACTGAGTGATTTCTGAGACTTGAAATCCCTGTGGGAATGATTTGTGAAAAGCCTTTTGAAGGGCTGGGGCCTCTGCTCTGCTTTTGTCTCAGCAGCTGCAGTGGTGGCCCCAGCATTTCTGGGACGATGGGCTGTACAATATGGCTGCAACTTAAACAAGGCTGGGTTTGTGTATGTAGGGTCTCATTAGTGAGTCACATTATTTTTGCACATCTTGCTCATTCATTATTGCAAGTGAACAACATCCCTAACTCTAGCAGTGAAACAACAGTGCCGCCATCTGTGATGATAACTGCAGAACTGTGCTAAGAATCTGCCCAGGATGCAGGGGAGTATTTTTGCTATCTAACATGCCAGTTACACAGAATTTATGAGACTAAGTTCAGGAAAGAGATTCAGGAAAATGTCAAAGCTGTTTAAATAGCTGAGACATTTAAGTTTTCCTGGCAAAGCTCTACCGCTGCCTAAAATATTGTTATTAAATGCCTACAGCAGAGATCCTGCCTTTGTTGTAATGAGTACTTAGGTACCTGTCTGTGCCTTTATGGCAGTATTCAGTATTTAGTATTCAAAAGAGGATATTCTGAGACCATACTTCATGGAGGCAGTCTCCATGAACCAGGCCAAGGCTGAGTCCTTGGAACTGTATTTTGGGATGATGCTGAATGGTGCGGATTGGTGGTGCTTTCCACCCATCCTATGAACCATGGTGCATCTAGAGATTTTGGGAACTTAATGACTTAAATGAAAAGCAGCTGTGGCTGAGAGTGTGCATATTTGTATACAAATATACATACATCTGGATACATATTCAGCCTAACCAGGCTGGAGAGAGCCTTTTTTTTCTGTTGTGTGTATTCAAGCTCTGAGCATTAGGCTGTGAGAACGGGCCTGATATTACTGAGCAGAATGCATTTCATGTTTAAGTTCCTGATTTCTAAGGAGTGATGAGTTGCTGTGCTGAAATTAATGTTGAAAATGTTACATTAGGCAAAATTTGTGTCCCTTTTCATGATGTTATGCTACTACTGTCTCAGATTTCCAGCAGTGCTTGTGATGTTGGCCCTGGTGGTCCCTAGCCTGGACCTCTATCTCATTCCTTTGTGGTGCAGAGACCTTTGTGTGTCTTTATCAACTGTGGAAATGTCCCTCCTGTGGTTGAGCATGTATATGAGCTGGGTTGCACAGTGTGGTGCACCATGGTGTTCAGGTCATTTGTTGCATGCCTCCCTCACTGCTTCTTACAGACTGAAGTCCAACAGATGAGTCAACTGCTAAGCATTGATGCAATCCAAATTCACTGGAAGTCAAAGCAAACCTCTCTGCTGGCTTCCCTGGGCTTTGGGCAAGCATCCTGCTGCAATTCTTTTGGGTAACAAATGAGGTATCCGTTTGGGATCACTGATGTTATTTTGCAAGGGACTGGGTAGTCCCGTTGTCATCTGTCTGTGCAGTTTTATCTTTTTGATAACTGTGTAAGGTGTATCTACAGCATAGATGGGCTCTTCTAACAAAAAAAAAAAAAAGGAAGGATACTAAATAATGTTTTAAATTGCTTGCTACTGTTTATTTATGGGGAGATGGAAAGTGATTTTAAATGAGAGATAATTATTTAATTCTCATCATTTTCGTTCTCTAATTCTAAAGGCTTGTTAAAAATAGCTGTGATCCATACATTGAAATCACTGTCCATGCACTCAAGTACTCGTGAAGTGAGGGCTGCAGTTTTGTCTGAACTGATTTGACTATTGCACGCGAGGACTCTTCAGAGTTATGGAAAAGGCAGGACCGTGCAGTGACACCAAGGATTAAGAGTCAAATATTAAAACACTTGCCTGCTTTCTGCTGTTAAACCCTGACTCTTGCAAAGACATGAGTTCGTTTTTTGAGGAATACATTGTCATTAGTGGGAGTTTGGACTAAGTGTGGTATTGAGGATATAGTCTTATTTTTTAAGATGAAGGAAAAGTTTCTGCCATGGAGACTCAGGTTTCCAAATGCCTTCCTCTGTGGCAGAAGGAAGCACTGTTTAGGATGAGTGTGGGTGGTCTAGCCTGGCTCTGAGGTCTCGTATACAATTTTCAGTGCAGTCACCAATGCACGTTTTAGGCTCTCAGTTATAGCCTACCTGGGAGGTACAGCAGTGTTGAGCAAAGGTGCTCTGTGTTTTGCTGACCAGAGGGAAATAATTTATTTCCACATGTTGAGATGGACCTGGATAACAAAGCAACAGAGAAAGCAGTGTGAAACTAACCTGGTTTTACATGGCCTACAAGACATGATGAGGACAATAATGTGTTACATTTATAAACAATACAGTTTAATTTCAGAGTGATTATTGCAGCTTAAATCCACATTTACTTCTTCATCCTTTTTATTTTCATTTCTCTATTGTGCTGTGAAACTGTCTATGGATATGGCTAATCACCCAGCTAAATAACCCTCTCATGAATGGGTTTCATTTATTTATTTATTACTCTAGGATTACTATCAACCAGCTGCAGCTTCTCTAAGTGACTTTGGGAAAATTTTCCTTGATAATTTTTAATGCTTTGAAAGATAAATTTAAACATTTGGTAAGTGAGAAAGCTCTTTCCCTAACATGAAAATTAAACATGAATACTTACATTAGTTGTCAAAGACATTACCTAGTTATTTTTAATTAATCTTGGAATATCCAAATGAAAGGTGTAAGTAGACATTAATTTGTAAAAAAAAGTTTTAAATTATCAGGTAACATCTTCACCCAAAATAAGATAAACATTGAAAAGAAAAAACCTTTCTAAGGATTTCAGCATAAGGACTTTGTCTAATTTAGTGAGCTTCAATGTTCACACTTGAGAGAATACAGCTCAGAGGAGATAGTTTGAATATGCTTTTTTCAGATAGACAGATTGATAGGGCTTCCCATCTGCTTTAAAATCAGACTGAGATTAAGTGACTTGTTGAATTGAGAGCTAGTGATATTCCTTGAGATACATTTCATTTTTCGTGGGAGTGATCAATCCTGCCTGCATCTGTGGAACTGTCAAAGCAGCTGCTCATGTTATTGCTGCCCAGTGTGAAAATACAACATAGCACCATTAAATTAGACCTTAGTTTGGATCCTGTTGAAGCAAGAAGGAGTTTTGACATTGACTTTCAGGCAGCAGGCTCCAGATATATATCTAAGCAATTTTCAGAATAAGTAATATTGTTCAGCATCAGAGAAACACTGTTTCCAGGATCATCTTTCATCTATGGCCCAGTCTCAATGTCCTTAAATAGGTAACATTTATGTTTAGTGTACTGGAAATGTGTCTGTTAAGTGGCAAGGCTGGCCACACAGTTACCTTTCTGAATGGGGCAAACAGACTGAAAGCACAGGCCTTTTTTTAATGAAAAGCTGAGTATGAAAAATCTGTTGCCAATACGGTTCAAAAGCAATTGCTTCCATGAACAAAAGGGACAAATGAACAATTTCATTCCAATTTTGCAATTGCTTCTCTCCCTCTGGAGTGTGAACCATAATTAGAGCACTCATACAAAATCACATTTGTCAGCCTGGTTGCTAAATTCCCCTTAAAGATTTATCCACCAAGAGCAGTCTGTTATCACTCCCACTACAGCCTACAGTTCTCATTTTCACTTTTAGGGAACAGACAAGCAATTACTTTATTGAAAATCTCCTGTGAGTCTAACTGCAGTGAAGTTAGGTAACATCAGGTCTACACACAAGTAGTTTCCAAATTTCATGACCATCCAACAAAGACCTGTCTTTCATCCAGGAGAAGCTGTTACCTGAAGACAGAAAAGATTTGTTCTGAAGCTGACATTTGTCTCACAGATGGACCAGTGCAGTAAAGGACTCTCCATAAGCTGTGAAGTATCATTATCTGTGCCTGGTTTCCAGGAAGATAGCTCTCTTAATAAGAGAGAAATTTCCATTCTAAGACCAGAAAGGACCCCAAGAGACGAGAGATCAGCCATCTCTAGAGGCTGAATCACAAACTCCAGTGTCTACTAGTGCCATATAATTTCATAGAGCCCTGCTGCCAGAGGATCTCTTCCCAGCCCTTCTCCAAGTGCTTTGAAGTTGTTGCATCCTCTCGTTGAAATAAGGATGCTATTACAGCCATAATTCTTTTCATATCTCACTCAGTCATGACAGACAGATCTTGAGAGCATTAAAAAAATTCAGAGAGATCTTTCTCAATCCCATATCATCCCCAAAGAGCAGTAGTTAAGCTACTGACACCTCTCAAATACTTTGAAGATTAACTGTGCCACTGTTCCATGTACCTCTGGAGAGCCACACGCAAGTTTGGGCAGATATCCATCAGAGAGAGTGTACATTTCTGATAGGCATGGATGCACTAGGGACCTCTGGACATAAAAATAGTAAGATACAATTTTAGTGATGCTGATGTAGCTGTGTATCATTAGGATATGTGACTGTTTAAGTTCTTAGTAATACAGATAGGAAGTCCTACACTTAAACAAGTCCAAAGTTTCCTTTGGACATGATGAAGGCTGCATAAATACCTTGGAAGATTAGTTATCAACTGATTTTAGAATGTTTTATAGTGGCTATAGTCACTATCATAAATCTAGATGCCTTACATTCAGGTTTGTATGGTGGTCTGTACTGTCTGACCACTGCCATCCAGTCTTGATGCTCTCTGGACACCTAAAGGGAAACCTCTGAGCATGCACAGAAGCAACTGCATCCTAGGACGAGCTGTGTCCTAGTCCTTGGCTGAGTTTCAGTGCAATTCCAGCAGCCTTGATTTCCTACAGAAGCAGTGGTTCTATGCTTTAGCCTTTGTGTTGGCAATGCCCCTCTGCCTGCACAGATCCAAAGTCTCTCCCAGGTGTTTCTCTCATCTGAAAAAAGAGCAATTAAACATGATATGAAGAACATCAGGCTCACAGAACCCCTTTCAGTCTGTTGTGCTCATGCCACTGTGCTGCCAACAAAGAAGGATTTGTCTTTCACCCAGTGGAAGCATAACATGGATAAATTGTCCAGAGAAAAGTCCTCAGGATATCCAAAAAATCTCTTTGTATCTCAGGTCCTCAGGATGTCCAAAAAATCTCTTTATATCTCAGGTCCTCAGTATGTCCAAAAAGCCTTCTTGTCTCTCAGCACTTAGTTAATTGGCTGGCTTTTCTCTTCCAAAAATGCTTGAGCTTCAGTTTGGCTGCACTGTTCCCGGGTTTCCCCAGTGCAGACATCCTTCATCACCACCTTCCTCCTCCATTCCCCAGGTGCTCTTTGGGCTGGGGCATAGGGTGCTCTCCCAGAATAGCACGGTGGTCCCTGGAGTCATGGCACTAAGCTAGACCCCGGGTCTTGCCTTTCAGCTGAACCTCTAACGTGCAAAGAGACTCTAGAGCCTGCATTCCAAATGCACAGATGTGCCAACAGCAGGGCTTCAGACCCCTGGGCACTTTTGTCCTGCACTTTCTATTGACTGGCTCTGGACAGCATCTTATTCAGTGTGTGAGCTGTTAGTCCTCCTCAGTTCTTCCTCCCACAGCCTGTTTCTGGAGCCCTAATCCATAGCTCATGCAGGATCAGTCTGAAGAGCTTCATGTCAGAACTGCAGTGACACAGCGACTGGCAGCGTCTAGCACAGACAGTCTGGATCTTGCCTCTTTCGTACACGGGGATACAATTTCTCAGCTGCCTGAAAAAACAGCCTGGGCCCACATTGAACATACTTTAAATATAGATTCAAATCAATTTGTGTAAATCGTTTTTAATTCCAGGCAGAGTTTTATCACCATTTTGCAAAAATAGTTTGGGTTGGTTGATAGAATTTTTGCATTAAAATCCAAGCTGTTCTGAAAATCGTTTCTAGAACTGGAAACACATTTTTCACATTTGGAAGTTACCACAATTATTTGTGGTGCCAAGGGCTTTGAAATATGGAAATGAGAGGTTTATTTAGTGTGTGGATCAAGCTTATAAACAGCTTAAGTCCTCATTCCTTCTAACATCTTAACAGCTGTGCAGTTTCTTACAAAATATGTTTTATCGTTTCAAGAAATGCTGTTAACCTCGCAGTTTTAAAACTGAATGAACAAGGCCTCTTGGACAAATTGAAAAACAAATGGTGGTACGACAAAGGAGAATGTGGCAGCGGGGGAGGTGACTCCAAGGTTAGCCTCAATGTCACCAAAAGCGGGTAAACAGTATGTGAAGTAATTGGTGCATCTGCTGGGGTCCTACCTGCGACAAAACAGCTTCACCAGTAGCACAGCACTGCTGGTACCTGCAGCTGAAACCGAGGTGTATGCAATTACTGTCAAAGCAAAAATATTTGCATTTGTTTAAGCACCCCAAGGGGAACTCATAAATGGTCTCTGGGGTGAGATCTATCACCAGTTTTCAGAAACATGCCTCTTCTGAAATTGTGGTGAGCCTTTTCCAAGCTTGTTAAATGCCTTCAGAAGCCTGCTCACCAGCTAAGACTTTTTTCCTACTATATGGTACCACTCAAAATATTTTTCAGTGATGTTAGAGGAAAAGGGAAAAAAAAATCAGTGTACTATCCCTGAGGGGTAGTTTAATGTATGGTCCAGGCTCAGGGATCCATTGCTGACACAAACAACAGTGGTACAAATTACAATTTTCACAAGTATCCAGAATAGAAAGACAAATTTCAGATAAAATATCTTCATGCTGACATTTTCTGATATCTTTCCAACAAATTGAAATCCATGGTGGTTCCCTAGGCATAATTTACCAGAATTTATGGGACAGGAATTTTAGGCTGCATGCTAGGCTGAGGTGTTAATAGCTTCATATTCTTTCTGCATTCCCCTATCTTCCATATGGCCAGTACGAGTACTTCCTTCCTTCTTCACAGCTTCGTTTGAGAAACTACTTGGTGCTGAAAAGAAGCAAAATTGTGGAAGATGGTGAAGTGGGGGAGAATTGAGGTATTATAAGTACCCCTTCTGTTCCAGGCAGCATGTAATAATATGTATTTATGTGCTTGTGTGTGAACAGTATATTAGAGAATGCTGCACTGTAGCTGTGCGGGCACAGAGCTAGTCAGATACAGATGACTAAATATGACTAATTTGTCATATACAGTTTATGTAGCTTTCTTTACAGTTGCCTACATATATTTTTTCTTACTATTTTCTCTCCTTTTTTAGTCCTCCTGCTCTTTTGTGCTGTGTCCTGGCCTCAGGGACCATCCCTTGGGCTGTTCTGCACTCACCCAGAAGTGGTCTCCTAATCCTCTTTACTTTGCCTGCAATCCTGCTGCTCTACCTACTTTTCCCCACACCGCTCTGCTCGCCAGCAGTCACAGTTTCAAAAATGGTCTCTATTTTCTCTTCCAAAATATTCAGATATATTAAACCCAATAGCACTTAGCTCTACTCAAGCCTGAGCTTTTGCATTACTGGGGGAGGAGGATTTATTTATTTATTTATTTATTTATTTATTGATTTATTTATTTAATGTCACAGGCAGAGCATAAAGTCATTAAAATACCCCAATTTTCTTAGAATATCTCCCTCATAAGCCTGCAGTGGTTGCAAAGTGAGACAAAAGCTAGATAGCAAACTAAGGATGCTTTTTAACTTACTTTCCTTAATTATCAGCCACAGGTGCTGTGAGCCATGAAGCAGGAAAAAGGGAACAGGTCATGGTAGAGGGACACACAGGGGTTCACCAGGGAAATGTCTGGAAGTGCTGAAGGAGCAAGTCAGGTGTTGTGGAAGTGACAAAAAGGAGTTGGGGGGTAAAAGCAGAAAAGAAAGGTGAGGATTGCAGTTCATGGAGAAACAGAGGACCTGTGAATGCAGGAGGAAGGAAAGAACACATTGCCAGTGGAAATAAACAGTAGGTGACACAGGCAGCTCAGGATACAGTAGGCAATGTGGTGGGCAGGACAATGTTAGCAAAGGATGGAGAACATGCCGGAGCTCAACCCGTGATTCTGGGACAATACACAGCCTGCCATGAGCGTTCATCTGACCTTGGGCCTGTTTCTTGCCACAGTTTTTCCCAGGCACAGCTGAGTGAGTAGGCAGTACCCGTGGTCCTGGGAAGCTCCAGGTCTATCATGTGCCTACACTGCCCACGTTTGGTGGAACCAGGCACATCATGCAGGTGAGCAGGCATTCCCATGCTTCTCAAAATCTGCATTGCAGCAGCATCTGGTCTTGGGTTATAAAACAGAGCCAGGCTGATTCCCCAAAGGGTAATTTAGCCATGTATCATCTGTAATATTCATTTCTTTGTTCAGAAACAATCTTGATCAATTGAAGTCAAGACCCTTTCTACTGAATTAATGGAGTTCTAAGTATTTTATTTATTTTCTGCTAGCAAATTATCATTAGTGGAATAACTGGGACACTACGCATTACTTTTGTGAACCTGATAGCTACAAACAAGTCCTGAACTAAGTTCCTACCTTCTGAAGAAGCTTAAGAATACTTCTTTTCATTGTATGAATTTAAGAAGAGCAAACCCTGAGCTTTTCTAGCAGCTTCAGTTTAAATTTCAGGGCTTTGCACTCTCATAAGTGAGACTAAGAAACTCCTCTTTTCTTGAAAGAAATGCAGCACCTGTGGCTTGACTAATAACTGTGCTGTTACTATTTGAGATTCATTATTCAGAATATGAGAGTGTAGACCCACAATGACCCTTCATGATAGTACAGAGGACTACAGAAATGAGAGAGCTTCCAGAGAGTTCAGCTGTTCTCCAAAGGCTTGTATTGCTCTGTAAAACAAGATGCCTCCTACCTCCGTTCTCTGCTGTTAAAAGATCACCTCTAGCCTCCCCATTTATTGTTCCCTTTAAGGGACAATCTTCCAAAATTCAGAAAGACAGTTCAGAAAGCTGCCCTGTGTGAACCACTTGTGGTTTAGTGATTTGATTAGTTAGTTCATGATTGAAGATAAAAGTGAGTTCCTCAAGTCATTTGAGTGCTTTTGAAAGTATTACCTCAGATCCTAACTGTATGCCATCATTTCATGTGGCGCATGGGAAGGTACTAAAACAGTTTCTGCCACTTTGCTCCATTGTTTTTATAAAGTGGGAGTGGAAAGAAGCTGTTCTGATGGAGATCTTTTCCTCTCTCTGCTGGCAGCCCTCAGGAGAAAACGGTGGCCTCTGTTTTTTTTTTAGTCAGCTGATGAGATTGACCTTACACTTAATTAATGGTTCAGCCATGAGTGGGTAATGAAAATGCTCCTAAAATATACCAAGAATTGCATTTTTTAAATCCTTTGCTACCAGAATTCTGTATTTGTTTCAGAATCACTCAGTATTGTGATTTAAATGTTATAATTGCCCATTTGTTGTCCTTGAACATAGCTAGCTCAGAACTTCATTAATGCCATTTTAAAGTACTCTGATTTTGCTGATGTTGCTGGCTCAAAATCCAGCCTGAGGCTCTAAAAAAATGGCCCTTCCAGCACCAAGTGATTGATGACAGAATAGGAGGAAATGACTAAGAAACCAAGAGAGGAGGCAGAAGGGCTGAGAACGTGATGAAAAGTTAGAAAACCAGTGTCCCTGTGCCCAGGTCAGGCTGTGCCAAACCAACTTCAGCACGTGGGTGAAGAACAGGGTCTCCTGTGCTGTCAAATGGCAGTTTTGCACTATGGCTACATAGATAAATGCTAATTTTAGTTATTATTTCTCGTATATTATCCTTACATGAACTTGAGGCAGTTGGATCCTCTTTATATACAACAACAGAGATTCTCAGCAGCTGTGCACTGGAAAAATACTACACTGATTTTCACAAACGGTGCCAGTTTACTCTAGTTGAAGATTTAGCCCAATATTAGTAATTCAGGAATCACTAAGCAATTGAACAAAACCCAAATCTATAGTCATTTTCCACTGCCATATTAAGTATACAATACTGAACTTAATGGGAAATTTAATTATAAATGTGACTTCTGTACATTGCTCTTGTTCAGATATGGCAAACCATAACAATTTTCTGTTTCTGCCCCCTTAAATATCAGTGGGACTATTTACCAATTGATTGTGTAAGCAGTCTAGTAACAAGCTGCTGTCTCTGAGTTTGTGACTGACATGATCAAAATAAGCGACTTGCCTCAAGAGCCAAGGTGATTTGGACATGCATCTCCCATCAGAGCTGTTGAAAATCTCCTACTGAAAATGAAGCAAACAAACAAAAAGCCTAAAATACATTAAAATTCACTACATGTGCAATCACTTACTGTGTGATTCAGAAAAATATAAGCGAAACATCTTCCTTTTCCACTCTGCATTCCCTTAGTCTGGGCTTCCTATATTGGACCATGTGCATTTCCCATCACAGCTGACTGATTTAAATTAGGACAGAAATCCAGTTTTGAAGGTGTAAAATATTTTAAAATATTTTAAAATATTGTAATATATAATTTTAAGTTTTTCTCAGAATGTTTCTCCCTCATCACACTGGGAACTGTCATGACAGAGCCTTGATAAGGCAGGCAAGAAAGAAAGGGGCAGAGGACAGGCTTTCTTGAGCTTCAGAAGGGCCTTCAATCAGAAGGTTTTCCACCAAAATTCGTGCAGAGGAAAAACAAGGGCCCAGCATCATTCACATCAGTGCTGCATCTCAGTGAAAAATGGGAACTTTCTCTGCTGACCATTGCCATTGAGATCACTTAGAAACTGAGGATAGTGTGGCAATTTAGTGTGAAATTGGTTGTTTTTCCCAAAGGAAAACCTGAGAGATTCCTTGCAGAGACAATGCAAAAAGGATGACATTAAAGGAACTACAGTTGCAAAAAAGAAAAAATCCCCTGCCTTTTCAGGCTTTATATGCCTAAAGTGTTAGTGCTGAAAACAAAAAACAAACAAACAAACCAAAAAAAAGGAAGCAAAGGATATGGTGTTTCCTACTTGTTCACACCTTGCTGCTGGCCTTGATAGTTCATATCTATTCCTAGTTACCACTTTAATCAGTTTAATCTGCAACAACTCCATAGGCTTCTGATTTTCCAAGTGAGAGCAACACCTGTATGCCCCTTTACCTCTGTCATAACCAGTCTTGTTACACTGATGGGATTTAGGAGCATGGGAATGTGGCTCAGTGCCAGTGCATGACAATTTACAGATGATGGCTATTCAAATAATATTAATTATTTTGCACTTGTACTAGAAGCCAGCAGAGGATCATGTTGACAGGCAACTTGCCAGCACCCCAAGCCCACTCATTTCACAGCTGTGGGACTCTCATGTTCCACTGTCAACCTGCACAGCCTGCTGCCAAAAGCCTTAAGGCAAAATGTAAGTTTGAATACTGGAAAAGAGCAAAATATGGGCATTTTTGTTTCTAGAAGCAGAGTATTGCATATGAATTAAATGTGTGGGATTTGGAAAGTGGATGAAGCTTTTCCTTTACTTAGAGTGATCACTTGAGAGTTCCTGGGAAATCCTCTCACCCAACTGTGGCTGTCAAAAATTTCTCCAAGGCACCAAGGCTTCCTCGGCAGTAAATGAAGAGACAGGTATCTCAACATCATCCTTTGTTAATATTGATATCAAAGCCCACTATTTGGAGGTACTTACCTCTTCCCATTAACTTCAGGGAAGTCTGGACAGACAGACAAAGCATAATTTAGGGGTGAAAATATTAAGGTGAGGTGAATCCCCCACTTTAGGTACATAAAGAAAGAGTAATCAGAATATTTGAAGAGGCAGGGTCCCTAGAGCTAAGAATAGCATTCAAGGCTCAGAAGCTGTTACTTGTGTAGTAAATAGCTATATTTACAAGCCTGCACAAATATATTAATACATAAACATTTGGGGATTTCCAGTTAAACCAGTTATAGAGTGCAACAAGCCCCTTTCCTCTTCGATGTAAACTATTTTAGTAGGTTCAGTTACACTACACTAATTAATGTTTGCACTGGTTATTTATTTATTAAGCTTTGAATCCATAAGTTAATGTTTAAGTAATACATGGATTATGGCATATTATTGGAGATAAATTTTCCCATAGGAATCTGCTGGCACACATGGGATCATGTCATTTAACATTCCCAGAAGGCTATCTATCACATGCCATTTCTGTTTAGCTCCCTGCTTCTCTGATATACACTGTATTTGCATGCACACCTGCACATAAATAGATATCCATATAAGACATATAGATATCCATTAAGAATTGCACAATGATTTGAAGTGGAACGTACATAAAACAAGTCTGTTAATAATTTAATATGTTTTTAAAACATACAGTGATAGATCTGCATAAAGTGGGTCATTGCCATAATACTCTGAAATTATTCAACGAGTTTAAGCTACTTCACTGTAAACCTATAGCATTTCAGGATTTTGAGGCATTGGATTAGGTTTCATTTCAATATTAAACTCTGTTACGTCACCCACAGCAAATGCCACCAGAAAAAAAAAACTATTCCCAAGTAGAAATTTATCACCAGCCTGGACCCCTGAAATATTGACATGAATAAGTGAGATTTAAGGAAAAATTTGAATTTTAAGATAATGTTGAAACAGGAAATGAAAATGGAAGGCTCACTGTCCTTCTTAGCTGGGGATAAGGGGATCTTCACAGCTCTCTCCCCAAGTTCTTTGCATGCAGACCTATTACAGGGCTGTGCCAAATGGTTATGGGCAGCACACTGCAGGAAGCATCTTCTTTTCTTGCCAGGATAATTTTGAGGGCAGTAAATGAAATACCTATGGCCAAATCATATTATTAGTTTGTATGCATACAAACTAAAAATAGATTGAAAGCAAGGAACACAAATTAATGTTTCTTAAGTCGCATATGCAGCTATTTTACATCTATCTCTGAAGGGTGTGGTTGTTAATATGTGTAAGCCAATAGTTTTGGGTTCACAGTAATTGCATACTATTTATTTACAAATCTTCCCCAGCAGTATGTGCCTGTTACCTAAAGCGATGGAGCAGGTCCCGGTCATATGTCTGTCTCTAAACCTGGGCCAACAGTACATGACATAGCACCCACTGTGGCCTCTGCTCTGTCACTTTGCAATGCGATTCTATGTAGTTTTACTTGAATAACATAAAATAACATATATAATGTTATTTATGTTATTTTCCACGTGAAGAACTCCTGTAAACCTTGCCGTTTTGAAACTCAGTGAGGCAGGCGTCTTAGACAAGCTGAAAAACAAATGGTGGTACGATAAAGGTGAATGTGGACCCAAGGACTCTGGAAGTAAGGTCAGTCGCTACAGTTCGGGACCTAACTATCGTGTTCACAAAGCAGTAGAGGAAGTAATAAGCAAAATGACTTAGAAATAAAATAAGCAGCTGTAGACACAGAATGAATCAGCTTCGGCCCATCTTGATGGGGGTCACACTTTAATTTAAGGAAGCACTATTGCATTTTAAAGTCTTCAGTGGTATAAATCACCAAAGACCGTCCCACATATTCAGAGAATGACTTGAAGAAATACAAAGCAGATTTTTGGGTTTGGAAGAGGCAGGCTGGATTAGTTGCTTTCTTCTTTGCCTGAAGGGTATGGACTTTTCCCGTTGACTACTTGGGAAATGCCCCTTTACACCTTCTTGTGGAGCTGGCCTACCTCAGCAGTTTTCTGAAAATGAGAAATGCTAGCAGGAAGGATTGCCTTTCATTGCTGGCCATGAAGGTGGTGTCTTGCTGTCTTTGGGCTCTCTCTCCTTGAGAGCCAAGGAAAAAACTTAACTTGAGCTTCAAAGTGAAAAGCTTCAGTTATTAATATTTTCTACAGCTTCCAGTGTTTATCCTAGTCCATACCCAAACAGTAATCCTAGCAGCTCAAGAGAGCTGACAGCTCCTTCTCTAACTGGGGACAGACCCAGAACCGGGTGTTTTCTGATGGCTGGGAAACACCACAGTCAGTGCCAGCCCTGTATTTGAGGAGTCTGACATTTCTTCACAGTACCTGACTCCATGCCAACCTCTGCAGCCACAGCTAAAAGGAAAGAATGACAGGCACTGACTGCTTGCTGCTTTTATTTCCCAAGAATTACCTTGATAAAATTAGCATGGGAAGCAAGCTTTCAACACATTTTGCTTTTTCTGGCAAGTGCTTTGAAAAAAATGAGTGAAAACCATTTAAGAGGATGGCAAAGTACCTGTAAACAACAGCTGAGAAAGCCTCAACCCACCACCTACATTAGGGCAGGTCTTTGTCAGTCCTGCCTCCTGCTTGTTTGCAAGCACCATGTTAGCAATTGCCCCCAGAGGAACAGTCATCTCCAAGATACTTAGACTCCTCCTAGCCAACTAAAAAGACAGCCAAAGCTGAACCCAGCTATAAGCCCCAGTCACCTCTGTACATCCATGGGAACCTTTACTGTGCTAATCTACTCATTACACAATGAATAGTGCCTCTTTAAATTAAACATCCAATTTTTTTTCAGTCTTCGTAAGTTAAAATTTCATAGAGATTACAATTAGAAGTACTCTCCTAACTTTAGCTAAAGATTATATAGTCTGCATAAGTATAAAGCTTTATAAGTATTTTAAGTCACATGATACAGCATATGAAGTCAATCCTGAGAGAGTTCCTTGAGAACTATGCTGAAAAAGCACATGGATTTCAAGTCAAAAAAATGTGCTTCATAACTAAGCAGTGGAGTATAGAGAAATGTAGAATAGTTATTTACTACAATACACCCAAGAAGGTGGTTGTTTTTAAAATTATGTATATTTAATAATTTGTTAAAGAAAATCTTCACTTTTATCTAAATTATGAGAATATGAAAATATAAATTGCATAAATTGATATTTAGAAGTATACTGTTACTGAGCATAGTAGTCCGTGGGCATGTTCCAGAACTGTATCTGTAGTAAAATAAAACCAAAATGTAATAATAGGTAAGAGGCAAATATATCACAATGTGTATGGTACAGTGTGCACTTTCAAAGGAACTGTTTGTTCAAAGAAAGAACTTGAGCCTCGCATGTTATTTTCGCCTGTCATTTAAGTGTTGAAAGCTCAGTCTGGATCTTTTAAATTAACAGCAGCCTATCACAAGTACAATTACTAGTTTTTATAAAGATCAAGCTGAGTATTGTCTGATATGTAAATGGATTTCTGGATTCCAAGGCTTCTGAAGAGCTTTACGTAAATGCAGTTTTGTATCAGTGCTGAAATGTCCCCTAAAGAGAGCTAGACATGTCATTGTTTCATTCCCCATGTAATGGAAGTAATGCTTTGCAATAAGCAAGCAATGACATCCTGATATGTTGGCAGTATACTTGGAATATTTTTTTTATGCCAACCAGGAGAACTAGTTGCTTAAAATATATCTTATAGATCCAGATAGGTCAAAGTTTGCTAAAGTATGTAAACAACTGTCATTAAATTTCAGCTAAACATTATTATTTGTCTATTTTTGATGTTTTAAGGTGTGGTTTGTGCTTCTCGGGATCCATTTTCCAGGGTTAACTGTGTCACTTCTGTTTTCCCAGGACAAGACGAGTGCCTTGAGTCTCAGCAACGTTGCTGGAGTCTTCTACATTCTGGTTGGAGGCTTGGGCTTGGCAATGCTGGTGGCTTTGATAGAGTTCTGTTACAAGTCCAGGGCAGAGGCGAAACGAATGAAGGTGGCAAAGAGTGCACAGACTTTTAACCCAACTTCCTCGCAGAATACCCAGAATTTAGCAACTTATAGAGAAGGTTACAACGTATATGGAACCGAAAGTATTAAAATTTAGGGGTAGGATTTAGGGCCTACTACAGCGAGTGGGTGATGCATCTTGTAACGCAGTGTTGTGACATGTCTGTCTAGTGGTGCTTGCTTCTGAACAGAGCTTTATATTTTGGAAAACTTCAGTGCAAAGTGGTTCAGTTCTTTTGGCTGCAGATGTACAGTATATTATTCTATGTTGCTAATAGACATCTGCATTGCAAGAAATTTTTAACATGAAAAGTACGTTTTGAACAACTCAAAGTTGTCAAATCAGTTGAGAGATGACAACTATTTTAAATAAGAAACTATATATATCCAGAGGGCCAGTTTTTAAATACTTGATTGGAAAGTCTGTTTTCCAAAAGGCTTGCACTCTACTAGTGACAAAATGCTGCAAGCCTGAATTTTTCAACGTTGGCCCTATCTGTAACCAAGATTTAGGATAGGCAACATCACTGAACCATAGTTAACCTAATGGAAGAAAAGGCACTGTTACAAGAAGTCTAAATGTTGTTTTACCTTCTCCCCCTCCTTCCCTCCCTGTTCTTTCACCTTCCCTTCGATACGTGTTTTATGCTAATTGTGTGGCTTTTTTTTTTCTCCCCACAATATCCTGCTTCAGGTCAACTTTTCCCCACTATAATAGTCACAAAGAGTCACTAACCAGTGAATAGACCTTGATTATCATCCTCAGCTTTCAGCAACAAACCCCCTTACCTAGGTCATGACTAGTGTATTTTAGACATTCGTGCAGTGATTTTGGGAGCTGAAGTGCTGATGCTGCCGAGCTGCATCCTGCATAGCTCCCCTGAGTAGGTGTGCAGGGGTGGTTTACTAATGTACTTGCTCTCATCCAAGTGAGTATCTTGCCAACTAATCATTAGACAAATCAACTCTATGACCTTTGGAAATGGCATGCAGCAGCAAATTGAGCTTCTAAATATAACTTTTACGTAGCTCCCAAGCTATGCTGGCTGCTTTTCAAGTGAATGTGCAGCTAGCACCCTACCCTGTCATGCTAGAGCTCCCTTGCCCTTGCAAATAGCAAGCTACATGTCTCCTCTGTTAACAACTACCTTCAGCTACATTTTCCTGAGCCATCCCTATAGTGGAAGGAGAAAACACATATTTAGGGAAATTAGATTAATAATTTAATACTTATATTGCCACCTAGAAGAAAGAAAAAAAAAAAGTTTGTAGGAAACAACTGGAGATGCACTTATGATTTTTTATTTATTATTTATGTAGCGCTGGAGTAGACGGCGCTGTACAGTAGGTGAAGTGTGCCAGACACATAACAGGTCCCTGTCCCGAGGAGCTTACAGCCTAAAGGCACAGCCCGTACAGTACCGAACCATTCAGTACAGAGCAAACACAGAGTGAGCAGAGAATGGTGTGTGAGCATGCTAGCTGGAGCGCTGCGAGGAATAGGTGGGTTCTCGGGGCGCGAGGGAGGGGGCTGGCTGGGAAACTGTCCCCTACACACTGCTCTGGGGGGTTTGCTTTTCTTCCTTGTGCTGCAAAGAGTCACGACCCTGGGTATATTCTAATTGTAACAAAGCTGCCAATTTCCCCATGTAAAAAACCCAAAAACCCAAAAAAACCCAGTGTTAGCTGTGCACGTTGCTCACTAGTGAAAATGTGAGGCACACTATGTGTCAAGGGGACTCCAAGAGAAGAGACCAGTGCTCTGTGAACTGGGACACAGGACTTCCAGATGCTAATATTAATGTCCCAAGTCCACTCCCTACTGTCAGTAATAAGGGTCTTAAAAAGAAGTAACCCTGTGCAAGTCATTGTGCAAAATGCAAGTGAAGGGCACTTTTTTCCTTTAAATTTTTTAGTGATATGCTCACAACTGAGTGTCCCCAGGCTGGTACATAAGTAAGAATCCAAGGAAACATATTCCTTATCAATTCTACAGAGTGCAATGCATTCAAATATAGTCTTAAAAAAAGCAAACAAAAAAAATTTAAGCTTTCATTCAAATACCGACCTGACCCAAATTGGTTGAGCATGCTAAACATGACTTGAGAATCCCCACAGTTGTCACCCAGCTCTGTTAATCCAGTGCAACAGACACTGATTATACTTGCAGAATTTTTTTTAGTTTTAGTGTTTTCTTATAATAAAAAAAAAGAGTTAACTGAGTTTTGTATTTGAAGGAAAGATCATAAGTACCTTACTCTAAAGTTTGGATTTCTGTGGGACTTGTTGTAACACAGATGAATTCCTAGTGGAAAAATATACTTTAAACAATACCAAAATAAGATACAGAAATGTTGCATTTTGTTTTACTGGAAATTCATTTTGGGGTCATTCAAAGCCTTTGATAATTAAAATTTTAGGGTACAGACTTTTAAAATTCACAAAAAAATCACTAGGATTTTGAACAAATATGTACAGACTTATGAAATTCTTCTTTCTGCTTATTTGGTGTAATATTTAGGTGAAATTGAGAAATTTCAAATGAACTTCTTATAAAAATGCTTATGCCCATATGTGGAAGACTGGCAAGGCCCAGTCATCCTCTCCTAGCCACACTGGCAGCCAGAGGTGCCTGTGTGCCACACTGCACAGAGGGACTATGCCATCTGTTCATACACGTGCTAGCCATAAACCCCTGTTTAGCTGGCAGCATTACAGAGCCCATGATGATGGCTGCACATATTTCTGTAGAAATATGTCTGTCTTAAGCATTTTGAAACCTTTGATATGTTTTTTTTTAATATTTTTATCCAAGGAGTAAAGAGATTGAATTGGAACTAAAATTTGCTAATACGGAAAGATGCCTGGTGGTTCTAACTTGCATGAATAACCAACATATCTGACTTTTTAAGCTAACATCAAATAGTTTTAATAGTATATGTGTTAAACTAATATAAAATAACTTAAATAACCCTCTTAGCAATTAATATTCATTACTATGATTTTTATTTTAGTTTCATACAGTCAAACATGAGTTACCTCAGGGAAATTCACCTTGCCTGCAAAGGAGCTGAAAATGAAGATGAAGGACTGGTCTGTCTGTGTGGACTGGTCTATATGATAATGGACCACTCTATATGTGTGGCATACAGACATTCAGAAGCACTGGGAGGCAGTTGCATCTGCTGAAGGGAAGAAAGTTAGTTTTAAGGAGGGAATAATTCTTTCCTCTTCCTCTGGGCAGCAGTTTTTTTCCATTAGTATTAAGCCCTTAGTGTACAAGTAGAGCTGATACCGAGAGCAGTGAGGAGCTTAACATCCTTCTGTCCAGCTGCTCTAAGGCAAAGCCCTGCTGAGTTCCTCCCCCCAAACCCACAGGCTTTTGAAAGGGTTGTCCCAGTATCCAGCCAGCCTCCACCACCACCTCTCCATGGCCTTCTCAGTGGGCCATGAAGCTCAGGAACCAGCTTCCAGCTCAGCTCCCTTCTCGTGCTCTCACATCCCATGCTGCTGTTTATAACTAATGAATGAAATTAATTTCCAAACTAGAAAAAGGAATGAAAAACATCATTATTAAATTAACTACAAAAAAAGGTGAAGTGCTACAGGATGGCTCAGTAAGTGTGTAATGTACTTATTTTGACTTGTATACTTTCAATTTCATAGTCAAGAGAGAAAAATACATTAAAAGTTCATCTTAGATATTTGGGCCAAAGCCACTCCCATGTGACCCAAGTACCAGAGGAGCTTGAACAACAAAAGAACCCACAAAGGCTAGGATATTTGTATTACACAGACTGAGGATATCAGTTTCTGAAATTCCCATTTCCCATTAGGAACAGGGCAGTCAGTGTTTCAAGTGATTAATTTCACAACTAATCTAATAAAAACTAACGAAAAATTTGAAAATACATTATCACTATTAACCACATACACTTACCAAAAGGAGACTTTCACAGTTTGGGTAATATTCACAGAAAATACCAAGACTTTTCCCTCTTATCCCAGCTCTCCTGAAACTCTTTCTGCATTCAGGCCATAAATCTGAAGTTGTAGCAGCACAGTTAAGCAGAGTATCAGCCTGACTTGTTACCTATAGCTTAGTTTAAAACACAGAGCAGACACCTCCCTGGTTACTTGCCTTATGGCAATGTTCCGAGTACAAGTTTGACCTGCTCCTCCTGGCTTTGTAAGTGTCTGAGCTGTCCTGTGGTGTGTTGCTGAGCTGTTGTTAGTCTTGCACTGAGGACAAGAGTTATTTCCTTGCAGCTTTTCTGTTTTTCTGTGGAAGGCTGCTGAGAAAGTGTTGTTCCCTTTTCTTTTTTTCCTTTTTCATTTTTTTCTTTTTTTTTTTTTCCTGGATCTCTTTTATTGTCTTTCTGTCCTGAGTGTGTTGTCAATGGCCAGAAAGTTATTTAGACTGAGCTACTAAAGCACAGTTACGTACAACTTGTATAGCCCATGCAAATCTGGGTGCTCTCAGTCTCTCACTCAGATTTCCCGGTGGGAAGCTCTGAATGGCCATGAACAGATAGCTGATCAGTGTGCTGGAGAGACTGGTACACAAAGATGACTTTCTGGGAAACTTGACACATCTGGACTAAGCTGTCCCTTTTCCACCCAAGTTTGCTTTCTAATCTGGTTTGGACTCTCATCCCTCTCCCACTCTAAAGCACCTTTAGTTTTTTTCTTGCCACTGGCCAGAACATGTTCTCTGCACTTCTGCAGTCACCAGTATCCATTTGCAGTGGGACTCAGGACATGCACCATGTGCATCTATACCACACTGCATTGTGTCTGTGCTTTTCGAATGCAGAGATTTTTGTTTGCTGTTGGGAATGTGATAAAGTTTTTGGTAATGTACAGACCCAGGTCTCCACTTTCTCATAACCTCTGCTATACTTTTTGTATCTGGGTGTTGTTTTAGATCAAGATATGTTTGGTAACAGTCCCTGTCACAGGGCAGGGACTGTTTTCAAAGGATGTCCTTTACCAAAGCCAAGATTGTCAGTGTAAGGGGAATGCCATAATACCCTCTGTAAGCTGAGGCCTTTTCCTGAATTTGGGTGCTTTTGAGGGCTGAAGTTTTTTGGGTAATTGGTTTGGAAAGCTGCTTTTAAATCCAAGCCTTGACTATGCCACATCAGCTGCTGTGTTTTTGACACGTTTTTGAAGGAGCTACTGATAACAATGCAATATTAGACTGGTACATTTCCACAGAAGTGCACTAGAAGCAGTGGAAATGTTTGGGAGTTTTAAGGACTCTCCTCATCCCTATATACTCATATATACAATTAACTCCCCATATCAAACACCAGCTCAGGATTTCACTGCTACCTCAGAAGGAGAAACTGGGCTCAGAGGGATAAAGTTCAAAATGTAGAGATTAGTAATGAAGCAAACAAAATGACTTTAGGATGTTTGTCATCCTTTTGCTCCTATGTGAATGCACCCTCCTATCTCCCTTTTTTCCCAACTGGTATTTCAGACTGCATCCCTGCATACCATTTACATAGCTTCTCCTGACTAGAAATCAGACTTCCCCACTAATTAATATCTTAACATGGTTATCTCTGAAATCTCTTTTAATGTAGTATAGTTTGGGTGCCTTGCTGCATTTTTTGACCTTAGACACTTACCCTAATTTTAGTCATCTGGAAATCATTTACTTTAAACTAGTCATCTTGGCTTTTTTTATGACATGAGAGAGCCCTATTAGATTTGGCTACTGATATTTGGATGACTAAAGTTATATGGCATAACTATTAACCTTTTAACAAATCCAGATATTTTGCTTGAGTAATTTAGTCCCTAAACAAGATATTTTGTTCTGATTTACCTGAAACTGAAGATTTTCAAGTAACAAAAATTTAAACCTTCCTATGGGAAATTTAGTCATAATGTATAAAACTGTATAAAACTGTATTTTCTCTCAATAAATTACATTTTCTTTGAAAGTTATCACCTTCTCTAATTGTAGGAAAAAAAATATATATGAAAGAGATTTGAGGACAGTTCTCAGATTTCCTGATATTAAATATTTGCATTGTAAAAATAAGTAATTTGAATGACAGAATTGCCAGAGAGATAGCTGTACAGTTATTGCAATTTATAAACAATTTTCAGTAGTTACATTTAATCCTGGCATTCCTAGTTTAAGGTCAAAGCCTATAAACACCTGTGCATGACTTTATTCACAGATGCTAATGCTTTCAGGTTCCAAAAGGTCTTCTCAATGTATATAAATTTAATTTGAAGCAGTTTAGATAAAGGTATTACCTCTCCAGTTAATTTCATTATCAAATTCAGATCTTATATTTAAATCAGTAACGATTTATTGTAATAAAATTTACCCTCAGAATTGCTAGTCTTTTTTCCCCAGTATACTTAAGTGCTATGTATTATATTTATGATGATTACTATATTTATATTTAACGTTAACATGAAAAAATGCAGATGTCTAAAATTTAATATTTTGGTGTTTGCTGTGTCCGGGTTTGTTGGAGGACAGAAACATTATAACACTTTCCTCTCTTCTGCTTTTTCTTCAAACCTAGCTTACCTTTTCTGAAGCCATAAGAAACAAAGCCAGATTATCCATCACAGGGAGCGTGGGAGAGAACGGACGCGTGTTGACTCCCGACTGCCCGAAGGCCGTGCACACTGGAACTGCAATTAGACAAAGTTCAGGATTGGCTGTAATTGCATCGGACCTACCATAAAAACCAAAAAAATAATTGAGTGCCTTAATCAAACTGTGTTGGTGACTGATGGGAACACAGCACAGACTGTAACGACATGGGAGTGTCATTGATGAACTAATAATTTGGCTGAGAAAGGGAAGTACGTCCAAATGCGCCAGACATCATCAGCAACAATGTGTGCATGAGCTCAGCTCGGAAACCCAAACTCAGATTTTATATCAGGAAAATTCATAATTTAGTTTTGTTGGGGGGAGGGGGCTGGGAAGGGTGTATTAACAGCAACAAATTTCACTTGAGTGGACTTAAAACTAATAAGACTTGCCAATTTAGCGCATTAAACTGTGAAGAACATGCTCAGAAAGGACACCATTTTTGGTCTTTGTCTTGACAGAGAGAGAAAAATAGCTATAGAAGTCAATGAACATGCTAACCTGTGTCTCCAGAACATCAATATATACAATGGAAGAATACTCAGCTGTTCAGCTGTAGAAATGAATCACTAAACTGTGATAAAAAAATAATAAATATGTAAATCCTGTGAAAAAAATAAAGAAATTATTTACATTTTCTTTGGAAAAAGAGGAATATTGAAACATGCTTGCTTTTTAACTGATGTAAATTCAGTAGAGGACAACACAATTCTTTTTTCTAACCATCTTAGGGAAAAATCATTGCAATAATTGATATAAAATGCCATCACTGTAATAAAATTCAGAGAATTTTTTTTTATAAAAGTTGTTGGTCATCCTCTTGTTTACTGTTACCTTCATTCTGTTCCATCATTCTGTGTTCCACAGATTTGCATCTGTCTAATACAGGAAACAAAATGATAAAATGTTTAGAGTACTTCATCAGTCTGCAGTGTAGAATCAAAAGAGACTACGGGTCACTCATGTTACAGATATTATTTATAATCTTGTTCTGTGTAAGAAACTGTGGTTTTTGTACCCACCAAAAAGAATAAAACAACAATTGTTCTTATAATATTGACAGAGCTTGAGTTGTTTTCTGATCATTAGGGATGCCACCTGGAAAATAGAAAAGGGCTGTTCATTTCTTACAACAGGATTCAGAATCTTGTCTGAATCAGAGTCAGTCTGAGTCCCTGCACATTTCTGAAGTGCTTTTAAGTCCATAGGGAGGAGGGACTCTGAGCAGCTAAGGAACTGCTGTGATTATTCACGAGGTATTTTAGTTCTAGTCACTGAAAGCCTTTCTGAGGTGTTAGGGAACCATTTAGTGATAGCGTTTGTGCTCTGGGTAGGGATGAGACGCCAGGGAGCAAGGCAGTACAAATGACAGTCCTTGAGACTAATGTGATAGATGATTGATAGATGCAGCCTGCTTGGTATCCAGGAGCCTCAGTTTTCATCCTATCAGTGGTGTGCCTGGGAAAGACTAGCAGCCACCATTTGAATAAAAGCCAGATATCAACAGGAGCAGGCATGTCTGTAGGTGCAAAGCTGCAGCAAGTCTGTTCTGTGATGGTCATTCTCCCTGGCCTCACAAGATCTGGCATTGGTGTCCAAATCCAGGGTATTGCCAGCAGTGTAACAGCCACATGCCAGAGCCCAGACTGCAAGGGAATTCAGACTTGGAGTAATCATAGCTCGTGAATTCCCCAGGCCCATGAGGGGCCATGTTCCAATGGCTTGCATTTCCCCAGAGCTGGTGCTGGTGCTTCTCTCAGCCCCCAGGGCTCTCATCTGGGTGGAGCCCAAGGCTGCCCAGCAAGGGCCAACCCCAGCCACTGCCAAAAACAGCAACCAGACACTGCTGAGCTGATGCTCCCTCTGCCTGGCACAGACAGCTAGAGTTGCACAGCAGGGGTTAGTTTCAGTCCAGATATCAGCAATATAAATACAAGTTTCTTGCCTCAAATACTCTATAGAGACCCTTTATAGCTACTGGGGAGAAATAAAGAACAAGAGTGAGTGACTTCATCTTAAAGTAGACCTTAAAATATCAGCTGAAGCACAGCAGCAAGAGCCTAAATCCTTCCACTAACCTTAATATAGGCTGACAGACACCAATTCTTATACAGAGCTTGACATTGCAGGCAAATATGAAAATAAGGTGATGCTTACCCCTCAGGCATAATAACTACAGTGTGTGCAGGGGTCTTAGAGAAAAAGACAGATAACACTACTATGAGTCACTGTGACTAAACTTTCTTTGTATCCATGTTTTACTGGCATGTTTAGCACATTCATGAGTTACTGTGAATTGTTCTGTATTTCTTTGGCTAGGTTAAGTGAGTTGTCCGGTTTTTCTCTTTTTGGAGTAAACCTGGAAGCTTCTTTTAAATTTAAAAAACAACTGCGTGGGCTGGTTCTGAGTTGTCTTTTTTTTTTTTTTTTTTTTTTAAGAACTAAGTGTCTGCCTCCATTTTTCACAAAGCAACATATTAGAGGCTGAACAGATTGAGAGACTGATTGAGTATGAAGAATGCTGTCTATTTTGTTTTACTGTGTCTGTCTGTTTTTCCAGAAGCTTGTCTTCATCCTTTCCTTGTCCATGACTATGAGCAGTATCAGGGCTGTCTTGAGATATTTACTGTCTTCCAGTGTTACTCCTCTTATACAATCCTATGTCTCTTTAACACATTATATTTATTTTTCACTTTCAGTAAACAGCCCATCACTGCTGTTAGGAATGTTGCTCCATGGAGCTCATTATTAATTCCTTAAGTCAGGTTTCCACTGGGCAATGAGGCACTCAAGTCCTTTGAGGAGTCCATGTCAGTAACTGTGCACCAAGAAGGATTCAGAATTGAGCAGCATGAGCAGTGCAGCCACCAGACTGGTGTGACCCACCAAGGCCATGTGGCCAGCAGCCATGGTGGGGAATCACCACATACTCTTACCATTTCCAAGCCTTGTCCTTGCCAAGGGAATGCTTTACTGAAAGAAAACTTGGTCAATTGAGGTAAAGAGGATATTCCTACTTTGGTGATGCCTGTCATAAGCAGATAAAATATTTGAAAGGAGAAAGAAAAGAAAAAATCTAGATAGGAAAATGCTAAAGCAGAGAGAGTTGCACTACAGTTCAGGTGGCTGAGAAAGCAATCTTAGGGTATTGGTCTGCTGTCTCCACAGTAACTTACTCTTTTGTCTATTGCATGACTGCTGTAACCATAGAGAGCCCTGCTGACAAGGACTTGGTGGTGCTGGTGGGTGAGAGGCTGGCCATGAGCTGTCAGTGTGCACTCCCAGCCCAGAAAGCCAAAGGTGTCCTGGGCTGCATCCAAAGCAGCGTGGGCAGCAGGGCCAGGGAGGGGATTCTGCCCCTCTGCTCTGCTCTGCTGAGACCCCACCTGCAGTGCTGCATCAGCTCTGGGGGCCCAGCACAGGGAGCACAGGGACCTGCTGGAGTTGAGGGACACAGGTCCGGAACCACTCCTGTCTAGACTGAGAGAGTTGGGATTCAGCCTGGAGAAGAGAAGAAACCCCCGTGAAGATGTCTCATATGGCCTGAGGCATCTCAAATAGTGCCTGTGGGAGAGTAAAGGAATTGTATCCCAGTCTCTTCAGATGAGTTCCTTTCAAGCCTCCATTGACTAGATCTCCATGGAGTATGAAAAGACTTCAGACACATAATTTTCCTATAGATTTCTAAATTTAGCTGTCTTAATGATGAACTGAATTATGTTAGCATTTATCTGCTTCTAAATTAATTTCAGTTTCAATGTAATCAAGAGCAATTATAAACACTCACAACAATATTATACTCATCTGCAAAATAAGTTTTCTGAGCTGGTGTGAATCATAATGTAGGACCAGCCTGCTTTAGCATTCACTGTTATATTAGCAGCTTTTTGTCCTACACATTAAACCCTCCCACACTGGTTGTGTATTCTATTAAACACCTATTAAATTTAAAATCAGTGCAGACTTGTTGGGTTGTCTGAGAACCTCACATGCAGAATTAGTTTTATGCAACCACTTGTTATTGCTGAATTTCACCTGGGGACTATTCTGGGAACTGAAAGTACATGTTCTGAATTGAATTTACCTCAGTGCAATTGAGAGCAGAGCCTGGGGAGAGGAATACAGCTTTATACAACTGGTTGTAATCATTCCATGTGGTAAAGCAGGGCAGAGGCACCTGTTCATCTCTGTTGCTTAATAATTCTGTAATAGCTTATGCCCTGATAGGATGTCACAATGAAGAACAAATATTCTTTAATATACAAAGTGTAAGTATACTTTCATCCATGATTAGAAAATTACAGCAGAAGGGGCCTCCTAAAGCTCTCAACCTGTAGAATTTACCTATCACAATAATGCCAAAAACAAGAAAAGAAAGGAAGCCTGCAAGGAGCTGCAGAGATTTGTAGTAGGCATGGATTAATTAACAGTGTTACCACAAAATGTGTATTTGGTATTCAACAGCAAGTTTAGCTTCAGCTAAAATGTCTAAGGGTAAGAAGTCACCAGTGGAATTATAAATAGAAATTTAGAGCCACTTCCTTTTCTAAGTGAGAAGAGTGCCACAGATTCCAAATAACTTACTGATTTCATAACGGTTGCGTTAAATGTAAGGTCAGGCAAGCTGAAGCTAGGAAATAAGAAACATGAAATCATTTAGACTGGAAGGGATTTCTGGAGGTCAGCTCCTTCAAACTTCCATTTAAAGTAGGTTCAGCTTTGAAGTTAGATCCAATTTCAAAGCTTAAGAGGTTTCTCAGTGTTATTCTATCATAATTTTAGCATCTCCAGGGTTGACAATACATGACATCTCTGGGCAACCTCTACAAAAGTTCTGACTACTCTCAATATTTTCCTAAGGCAAAAATTTTCTTAAATTTTTTGTTGTTATTCTGCATTGAGAGTAGATTCAAAAAGCAGCAACACATATCCCAAGCTGCTTACCTAAATGAAGATGTGCATTATAATTTGTGTTGCTGAGCTCAGAATCTGAATCTATCTGTTGGGGGATGTTGTCATCATGCTTCAGAGCCCTACTGTCAGTCTTTCCTTATGGCTAAAGCAAGGATTCACAACCCTAGCTCACCAATCTATCATCTTCTATTAGCACCAAATACTAAAAATTTCTAAAGGCCAGACCCTGATTGTCTTTTAGAATTTTTTATCTCAAAGAGCTTCAAAGAGCCCTTCAACAAGGCTAAACTGCTGGAGTAGACTTTCAAGTGCTTTAAGATAAGTTACCCATTTTCCTAAGTCCTGGAAAAACGATTATATTACTTTTCAAGGTTTACTTGTACTTTAGCTGTTCCCTTAAGGATTCCAGAGCTAAGGGCCTGATTGTACCTAACCTTTTGCCTGATACTAATTGTTCAAATCCATGCATAATGGTGTAAAGATGCAACCACTAGTGTGGATAGAAAGATCTGATCTGGTGAGACCTTTAATGTATTTTGGTGTAACTGTATAGAAGATATGGAGAATTTAGAAGTCAGAAGACTGCAGCAGTTTAAATCAGTAATTCTATTAAAAGAGTCTTTCTACACACTACTATAGTCGTGAAGTCCATGAATACATAACAGAGGTGGTGTCTTCACTTTTTCCCTTTTATACTCTGGCTACCTGCAGTACTGTCAACTGCTGGAAGTTACCTGAGATCTTTCTTTTGAGAAAAAAAGTATTTTTGGCTTAAGGACAGAATCAATATTCTAAAAAAAAAAAAAATCTATTAAAAGCTCCATCACAAGGATTAAGAAATAACTGCTGGAAGGCCTATAGAAAATGCAATGGCATTGTGAGAGCACCTGATATTCGGGTGACACTCACTGACTTCAAACATCTCCAGTTTAACTATCTAGTAACCTGTAGGATGCAGTATAAATAACTGTTTTTAGACGGGTGTTCGTGGGTGTGATAGTTATGCCCTAACAATCTTTTCTGAGTATCGTTGGTGAAGACAACCAAGAATGACTCATTCAGAAGTTGACATTTATGCTGCAGGTGCCTCCACTCGGGCAGATGACTCCTCCTCACAGTGACCCACATCCAGCCAGCAGTGACCCACATCCAGCCAGCACACTGTGGAATGGAGTGAGTCTGGCACCTTTTCAGCATCACTGAGACGAGCTCTGATCACAGTGTCAGTGACACAGGGACACAAGGATGGAGCTGCTGCCATCACTTCCAAATTGAATGCTTATCACCTTCAGCTGCACAGCACCTGATGCCAGAGGTTGCTTGTTAGCCACTCTGTGTGTAAACACACCACTTGAGTCTCCCTGCTGCTCTCACAGCCACTACTGAGATACCACCAGCCCTCAGCAATTACTGCTTTCCCCCAGAGCCAAAAGATCGTGTTGCTTGGTACCCTCTGTGTTCAAATTGCCATTTAATTAATATAAGCCACTGGCAAGCTGATGGGAACCCTGGTTGCAGCAGCAGTTGGACGCCCCAAACTTGAAATTCTCAAAGGAGAGGTGAGAGGAGGTGAGGAGATAATTCCCTAGTAGTAAATGTATCTTCAGCAAACCTCAGGCATGACATTTTGGATCAAGAGGGCTGAAGGCAGGTCAGTGCAGCCTGAGGCACTCTCTCTGTGCATTTCACTAGGAACCTGAGCCTGTGTTTCCTACAGCTCAAGTGAGGTAACTATTGGTAACATAGAAATTTCCATTTTCATGTTACTCTATTAATGCTTATTTCTCCACACCAAGTGGAATGTCTACAGAAGAAACCCAAGCCAGGGGCAGACTGGTTTTCATCATCATCACAGGAACTATTCCATGAATCAGATTTAGGATGATAACAAATAAATTGAAAATACATTAAAAGGACAACATTTATATACAGACTAGATATAAGACTTCCTTTCTTCATTTGGGGAGTATTTTAAACTAATTCTAATACAAAGAAAAATATGAAGTCACTGTATGAAACACTGAATTGCATCACTCCCAGGGAAAATGTAAAGACGTATTTCCTTTTAAAACAAGCAATTATCAGTCTGAATAATGTTGGGAAGAAATGCTTGCTCTTTCCTCAGAGACATTTCTGAGTATAAGGAGGAACCTTGAGGAAGGAGGCTGTCAAACAGGTTGAGTTACACTGATAACCATGTCAGATTAAGTTAGGTTTGATATTTTCCAAGTGTGTGATCAGTCGCTGAAGGCTTTGAAGTGGCAAGCATGATGCAATTGAGTCTGAAATTCCTGTAGAGTACCTGAACAGAAGGGGAGGTTTCTTTTTAAGCATGCGGGCACAGCTTCTAACCTGCCTCCTCTTTCTCCCCGTGAAACAAAATCTGTTTCAGGACAGTGAGTGTACTTAAGGTCACTGCTTTCAGACAGGTTCCTCAGTGCTTGGAAGGCAGGAATGTGATGTGGAAATGCTGCAGCATCCTTTTTCTCCCATTTTATTTGGTCATGCAAAGCCTGAGAAAAGGCTGTAAGACATCAAAGCCATTAGCAAGCACAACTGATAGGATTTGGTCTATCACATTGATATACTTTCCATGCATTCAGACCTATCCCTCTGATTATCGTATCCTCTGTTAGGAACTGAAAACCAGAAGTCACTGTGACATTAAATAAACCTAGGAAAAAAGATCTGACAAGCATGAACCCATTCTTCCTACTTTTGGCAAGTTCTGTAGCATGTTTCTACAGATAAATCATAGGAGTCCTGACCCAAAGAGGAAACTGGTTGATGCTTTCACTCACCATCGTTGTAACCATGCTGTTTTCTGAAGGCCAGTGAAGCTCTTTAGGACTGTGTGTGATCATAGACCATCAGCAATCTGTGGTCAACCTGAAAAAAGCTCTCTGGAGATTTTACTCGCACAAGGCGACACAGATTTTTGATTTTCCATCAGCATGAAGTTCAACCAAACCAGTCATCCTGTCTCATCTTGTTATGAGCCTCAGTAATAGTCACAATCCACAATTCACAGACATGTCACTTTGTGTGATGCTCATCTGGCCACTTGTGGATCAGAAAACAAGAGGAGCAGAAAGACCTCTTCTGAGGTGCTTTGTTACAGGTCCTGCTTCTGGTCCCATCCTTTCTTCTCTTCCCTACCTGCTGGGAGGGAGGGACTTTGGCCCTTTTCCCTGTTTGTGAGATTCTAGGCTAGAATTCTGCCCTGTCAGGCATCAATGGACTACAGCTGGGGAGGAGGAAAGGGATTGATGGAAATTTCAATGAGTGAGTTTTGAAGCTGCTCTGCTGGTTGCTGTTTGGCTGCCTTTCCTCTTTACAGTTCCCTCGCTCTCCCCCATGCTCTCTTAGATTTCCTTCCTTATTTCAAGCCCCATTTATTCCTTTCCATGCTCATTGCAGACAGAATTCCTAATTTATTTTTCTTGCATCTGCAGGAGTAGGAGGATGTTGGTGCATTTTCTGCCTGACTTTTTGCAGTAAAGCTACAGAGCCACTGAGCTTTCATTCTGCATTTCTGACGTGGATTACTCCTGCTTAAGTGTACAGTTTTACATTTGTCCATCTTAAATTGCATTCAATTTCTCTAAACTATTTATCCAAACTCTCAGCTTCATATAAAACTTCTCAATATTTCATATGAAATAGAAAATAATAAGGGAGAACAAAATTGAAAGGTATGTTTTAATAGTGAGAAACATGATTTCATAATCACAAATTACCATGTTATCAGTATGTAAGAAAATAATTCTTCATTCTAAAGTTTTCCTATTACAAAGGTGATTTTCTGCAAAACATTGCACAAAGACTGCATTTAAAGTCACCACTTCAGAGTTATTTTCAAAACTATGGTCATGACATGTTTTTGAGGCATTAGCAACAGATGATGTTTAGTTGTTACAGCGATAGAAGTGATGTGGTGACTTTGTGGAACTGAGTGACATTGTGGTGACAGTTTGGGAACAGTCCTTTGTTTATGAACTTGGCTTTGAAGAAGAAAGAGAGATGAAGCTTTGCAAATCTAAAGCTTCTCTGTGTATAAAATGCCAAATATCCTAACTTCTCTCTGACCAAATTTACAGCCGAAAGAAAATAAATATTTCAACAATATTACTTCCTCAGGCCCATTTACTTTAATATCCCTTAGGAAAATACGATTTATGCCCATACAGTAAGCTTGCACAAAGGGATGAACACCACATTTTAGTAAATTTGATATATCTGAAGGGTTTCCCAGTAGTTAGAAAACAGAAGTAATTTCTAGGCGGAATAATAGTTTTTCCTTTCCTGGTATGAAGTCATCAATCAGAAAGCTTTATCTCCTGTTTTTTAATTAGCTCTCTTGGATAGATGCCAAAAAATACATTTATTCAGTAAAATGATGTTAAGACAAAAAAATGTCCCTTTCTAGAACATCCTTTCTTATGTTTTTTGTTAGAAGAAAGAATAGAAAAGAAAAAGATTTCCACACTTTCCAACTGTGGTATTGAAATTTTTATACAGAATCAGCACATGCCACTGAGCAGCATTTCAGTCAATGAGAAGGCCAGTGTCAGCCTGAAAAAAAAAAAAGGAAAAATGCCAAACTCCAGAGTTCCAGCTAGCATTAATGTCAAACAGAAAATGCGCAATTGAAACAGAAACAAAGAAAGAATTCTATCAATATTCGCAAAAGTGGAAAATGCTTGAAGAAAGTCCTTAGAAGAAAGGCTAAATCTTTTGTACTGAGCTGGTCCTAGTGATCAAGCAGAAATCAAACGTCTTGTTAGAACAAATCCAATGGGAGATTGTTCCAAGGAAAGAGAAAGCATCTCTGGAAATGCCAAGTCAAGAGTTGTGTACAAAGGCTTGAAGGGGACATAGAGGCAGCAGAAGGACATGACACAGTGGAGAGAAGTAGCAACAGCAGAAATCCAACTTAGACAATTGTAAACAAAATTTTTACAGAAAGATTGGTTAAACACGGAGACAGGCTGCTCAGAGGGACTCTGGAGACCCCATTCTCAGGGGTAATTAAAAGTTGCTGGATGTGGCTCTGAGCAACCTGATCTAACACTGAGATGGGATGTCCTAGCTCTGAGTGGGGGTTGGTACAGAAACTTGCAATGGCCTTGAGCTTCTTACAAGATAAATAATATTCTGAAAACATTTTTCAGTGGAAAACTATTTCCTTCCTGTCACTGGCTCTTCAACATGGAATAGCATTGTTCCTTGAATGGATAATGTAGAGAGATATAAAAACAGTCGTTTTGTGGCCAAGCAGATCTTACATAGTGAACTAAAGAGAAAAAGGCATCAGAACTGGCTGACATGAGACTTTGGAGCCGTTCTTAAAAGTACATTCCATAAATGAGATTTTCTGACTTCCAAACCCTTTGCAGCCAATGTGGCAGCAATGAGTCACAAAGATGAGGGAAGCAACAAGTTTCCTGGGACAGAAGGAACAGGCTGCTGAGCAGAAGTTTTATGCTTAGCATGTGATACAGCACTGTGTGCTGGGAGATGATGTGGAGGGCACAATTTAAGGTGCTGATCATACACAACATTTAAGAGCCAACAGCACACCCACAGATCCTGATTTGTCCATCCCAGTGGGAACTGGCATCCTTCACCAGGGATTATTCATATCTAGTAAATTATTAGTTTTAAAAGGACGAGACCATATACTAAACAGTTGCTCCTTTATAATGCCTGGCTTCCCCTCAGCCCCTTTGCTCTCTTGGCTCCTTTCATGACCAGGTACCACATATTTCCCAAATCTCTATCACTAAGACAACCTCTATTTTGCAATATCCATTTGTAGGTGCCTGGACTTCTACTGTCCGTAGGCACACAGTTTCCTATATACGGAAACGAGAGATATTTTCATTTCTAAAAGAGATTTATGGAAAAGCATAGAGTCAAAGGAGTGGGGAGAGCAGCTATAGCAAAGTCCCAGCAGGGAAAAAGATGTGTGATAGATACAGTACTAAGGTGGTTATCATTGCTGAAGGGAGCAAACATTTGTAGCAGAGCAAATGCAAACTGTTGCAAATGAATCACAGAATCATTTAGGTTGGAAAAGGCCTTCAAGATTGGTGAGCCCAGCTGTAAACCAAACACTTCCTAGACCACTACTAAATTATAAAACCCAAGGGATTGCTGTTTTCTGGTGTTTATTTTGGTAAAAGATGTTATAATGGCAAGATTGCAAGGACATAAGGAGCTTCTGCTAGCATACAATATAATTTATACCATATAAAGATAACGGGGGAAAAACACGGGTGTAGGCTGGTCACCTGGTTTCACAAACTAATTTTTTGTGTGGTGCATTCTGAATCCATCTCATTATACCCACCTACTACCTGGGGTGTTTATCTTCTTGAGGCCTTAGACCTTGATCCTTTATTAGTAAGGATAGTTTGAGCAATCCCAAATTGCTCTCTTCAGAGACTCACAGGACTACAGTGGAGAAGGGAAGATTACAAGCATCTCACTGGAGGGCACCTCCTATGCTGGTGCTGGGCTTTCAAATGCCACTCAGAACCGGCTTAGACTCTAACTTTTCTCAAGGTTAAACACAGCTATTTTCTGTATATAGGAATTTGATTGTGTTGTTTTGCCTTTATGTGCTAGAATACTCTACCCTCTGAAATCTCCCATGTAGATATTTCTAGACCTCAATCAATGTTGTCAAGACACGTTCTCTCATATAAATTAAAGTGATCTATTATTTAAATAGCTGACTGTACACCAGTTTTTTTTTCAACCTGCAGCAGCTCTTGATACATGCACCCTTGGGCTGTGTCAGCACAATGCTTTAGTCAGCCATATTTCATGCTCCTAAAAGCTTTGTCAATCCAACACCACTTTGGCAGGAGGAAGAGAAACCTCCTGTCTGCAGCCCTGTGAGACCCATTCAGAGGTGTGCAGCTGGAGACAGAAAGCTCTGCCTTGCCTGTTTGTAGCTGCAGATCTGCCTGACCTCTCCTCAGGGACATGGCAGCTTTGCTGTCCCAGCAGTGACCCAAGTGAAGAGATGCTCCTACCTGCTGCCACCTCTCCCTCCAAAGGCAGTCAATGAGGGAGGCACTGCCCAGACCCCACCACAGCCACCAGCTCTGGATGGACACTCAGGGAAGAGAAGAATGAAGCCAAGGTCCCGCACAGAACCCCTGGGACAGGTTTACCCCTCGCCAAGAGCTGATCCTGGAGCAACTGGCCAAATCCCAGGACAGTCACAGACTGTGGGAGGGAGGACAAGGAGGGATGAGAGCCCAACCACACTCGGCAGTGAGTTATTATCACATGCTGCAGTGAACATGTGGTGGCTTTTTCCCTGCCTACTCCTTGTGGGCCAACAACCTCGTTCTGTTGATTTCAGTGGGAAATGTGATGAGTAGGTGAATATGTCCCCTGAATTGGTATTTCAGGCAGAAAAGATTAATTTATGTATATTTGATAATTGGTGATGCATTTCTTAATTTGATTTCTTTTGGATGGTTTCCTATATACCCACACATACGCAAAATAAAGGACAAAATGTTTTTTGCCTGCCATATTTGATATATATTAGTAGCATGGTTGGTGGGTTGAGGTTTTTTTTGACAAATATAAAAGAACTGCTTAAACTTACCAAACAAACTGTTTGAAACTGAAATTTCTTGTTTAAACCTTGGAAAAATATTCCACGGGCATTAACAGTGCTGGCTGCCCCCAGATCACACCGGTAAATCTTGACATCAGTCTTTATTTAAAGAGAAAACCACATCTCAGTTATCCTTCTCTGTGTTTTACTGCTGGAGATGGACTGCCTGGTTTTTGGTGACAACGCTGTCTGTCCATTTGTAACTCTCTTGTGTCAGCTTGGTGGTGTTGTCAAACTTGGGTGCTGATGTATGGCAAACCACTGTAGGGGAATGCCTGAGAATGGATATGGGCCATTCCTTCTGCTGCTGACATAAATACGCTCAGCTCTTGCAAGCCTGTTTGTCCCTGAAAATTCTCATCACCTGTGAAACAGCATCTCTCAGGGCTGCAGAGGTTGACAGTAGTTACATTGGAGGTCAAATTTAAATGAGGAAAAAGTAAAAAATGTTAAATTTTAAAACTTTGTAGGTGTTTGGCTTTAGTTCTTACAAATACCTTGTTAAAATTTCCTTTAGTAGTTGTTCAAAACAAGTTCCTACCTTTACTCAGTCCCTATCATTTCCCTTCCTTCTCCAATATAAAAAAATCTGTATATTGGGCAAAACTTTTCCAGGTAGACATTGCACCAAGATTTGGGAAATCTAAACAGGACACTTCAGTTTTACTAACTGCCTCACTATACTGGTTTACAAAATGATTTAAAATTTCAGTTTGAACTCCAGGTTGAATATGACAAAGGAGCGGAGATAAGTCTAGGAAAAATATCTCTAATAAAAATGCAGGATTAATAAGATCAGTGTGGAATTTACATTGGAAAAACAAAGACACTGTCAGAAAAGCAGCTTGATGGGAAGATAATGGTTCACCTGAAAATATAGTCTCAAAGCTCCCTGCTTGTTTACTTCGTGGTGTTCATTTTTAGCTATCAAATTAAAATTAAGTCTAAACAATGGCATTGTGCTACATAAATTGTATCTGTCACAACTGTGGACCTGCTCACTCTCCTCAGACACTCATTCCAGAAACTCAGACAGTTCCATAGCCCAGGCCTTTGACAAGAAATATTCCATGGGGAAAATGTTCCATGCAACTAACCTGAGCAGATCACTTCCGCCTTTCCAGTTTTATGATTTTCTTTTCCTTGGATGCAGCACTAAATTTCTGAAAGTCTCACCACAGACATTCACCATTGATTTAGGAGGAATTATTTCAGACTAAAATCCATTTATCTCAATATCATAGAATTAGTTTGAATAACCAGTGTAGTAATTTCTTAACAATGGGACTTGCTTCTTCCCTTCTTTTTTCATTCTCAAAGAGGTGTTTTTTTTATTTCCTTAGTAGACTTTGTATCTGAGCCAATGGTGCTCTCTTGATCATTTGATAGGGAAAGTGCTTTAAATTTTCTTAGGAGTTACTAGTGTTAATTTGGTCTCTTCCTGATCTGAATCTCCAACTGTATCTCTGTATCAGTATCTCTGAATTCTCCAACTCTCCCAATTCTCCACCCTTTTATTCTTTGCTTACTCCAGTTACAGAAGCACAACAATGGTGGGGAGGCTGTGAAGCAGATGGAAAACCTGCCACAGGACCTGGAATGCTTGTGCCATGCTAGACAAAGACTAATAAAAGAAAACAACAACCTCCTTCCCTCCTTCCCTCCTTTCGTGAATGAGTATTGTAAATTGCTTAAAGATTAACCAACAAAGGTATCAGTAAAAACAAGTTAATTATAAAAGCAACATCATGACAAAGTTCATGGGCAAGGTTCACTCTGCTACTTGGTTAAGCACAGTGAGGAAAAACAGCAAGAAGAAATCCAGGGTCAACCAATCCAAACCAAAATGGACCAAAATAAACCCAAAGCTATCCGTGTGGAGATGGCAGGGGAGAGGGGAGGTACAGGAAGAGAGTAAAGGATTCATATGGGATTTACAATTACACAACAGTAACTTACTCACAGGCCTAACTTACTTACAAATCTAAAGTACTTAAGGACCCAGGAGAGCAGCATTTTCACCACATTGGCTATAGCACACACACATTTGTGTGCACACAGACACTGTGGCCCAGGAGAGTTCAAAAGGTCTCATTTTGGACTGCTGTCTATAGGGCCTCAAGAAAGTAGGGTCTAGTCATAATCAAGTTTCATCCTGGCTGCACTCCAGGTCATCACACTTTCTTTGAAAGTCTGAGAACAAAAATGTCATTTTACTTGGGTTGGTACTCAGGCAAAAAAAATTTCTAAGGCTGTCCATTAAAAAAACAGAGGGCAGGAGGTTGTTAGGCAGCACAAGTTCCTGGGAACAGATGATGTTTCTGATAAGGTCAAGAGGAATTCTTTCCTCTCATAGGCCAAGGCCTCACAAGCATTTCCCAAATCACAGCATGACCTGGGAGGAAAGGAGAGATGCATCACCACACCTCCCACTCATGAACACCACCCAACCAGAAATGTCACAGCTGTGTCAGAGCTGCAGCGTGTGCCTGGGTAGGAGTACACCAACACTTGGGACAAGTGTTCAACTGCATTGCCCATGGACTGAGGGGCAGCTGCTATCCTGTGGTCCATGGGGTCCATCTCCATCAGGACCTATATTCTCCTAAACCTCCTTTGGTTTATATGCACACACATTCCTGCTCATGTCTCCATCCACCGAAGAACAGTAGAGACACTGCTGAGCCTTCTGAGCTTCCTTGGGTGCAGGCAATGGTGAGGATGCCAGCACAGTGCTCCCCAAGTGAAGGACCATGGCCCTGGCACCATCTGTGCCATGCAGAAGGTTCTGCTGACCTCAAGGGAAGCTGGCAGATCAAGTCTGGAGGTTGCTCCCTCCCTCTGACAATGTCAGAGAAGGTTCAGGAGAAGCTTTTCAAAGTCTGCTCCACTTACGCTGTTTATGTTTTTCCCCTAACCTCTTTCCGAACTCTTGGATAAAAAGCTGTGAAATGAAGTTCACAGAGCTTGATTTCTTTCCCAAAAGACTTTTGTTCTACAGGAAATAACACTTTCCTACAAAAAGAATAAACATACGAACTACTCAGACTTAAAAATGCTCATGCATCAAAAGGGGGAGTGTGATGAGGGCACAAGGGATTTATTTTCTGAATGAATTTGCTCATCCTGAATAAAAGCTGGCATCTTTTAATAGACTGAATTTTCTTTTCTGGCAAACAGTCCAGCTAAACTGACAAGCTTCTGAGTATAACCTCCTAAATAAACAGCCCTGTCTCTGTCTTGCAGAAATGTTGCAACTATTATAAACACTGCAGATGGAAAAACAATCTGAAGGAAGGGAAGCTGGCAGGCTCCAGGAAGAAGGAGGAGCCGGCACGTGCACTTCAATTCACAGGAAGGGTCCTTTTGTGATAAAAATTGTAGTAGTTCAAGTGTTTGTGTTCACTCCTGCCTCTGAAAGAACTGCTCCCAGAAAATATTTTCTTATCAAGATGATCTAGGACGAAAAAATTTAGATTATCCACATCTTTCATATGAGGTCAACTATAAATCAGTACTTTATGTGACAATGCCTATTTGACTTGACAGAAATGCTTTTTCTTCGGTATGAGACAGTTCAGAGGCTGGCAATAACCATTAGCATGTCCTCTAGAAGTAAAAGCTTTCCTGCAAACCATTCTGGATTACCCTACCCTTTCTCCTCTATATTTCTGAGCCAAAAGATCTCTGTGGCTCCAACCTGTAAGAGAAACAGTGTTAGCTCTTTTAATTGTAGTCTTCTCTGAGTGATTTAGAAAGTCATTAGTGCACCAGCCACCATCCCTAGAGCAGACCATGCACCAGTGCTCTGGGAGGTGTCTGCAAGGAGACCTGCACACATCTAAAAGCAACTGTACTCCTGCCCAAGTCCTGTGCAGGTCTTGAAAAGTAGCACCCACACAGTCACACAACAAAAACTTTTTTTTTTTTATGTTTTCATTAGATTGGTCCATTTTTGTCTCCTGCCCTCAGCTCTGAGATTTTTTTGTATACTAAAACCAATATGAAAGAATAATTCCTTAAGTTTTGAGGCAATTGGAAGAGGACAGCCATGGTTCAGTAGGATGCTGAATGTCTTCTCCTCCCTCAGCTGCTCAGTCAGCACAGGACTGGGATCCCAGGCTTAAGGACCATCACGTTCCCCAGGGGTCTGTGCTGATACTGCCCCTCATCATAGCTTCACCTCCTGAGTTCTCAGGTCCTCTCCAGAAATCCTGAGGCTTATTCCCCAAGGAGGGATCACCGAGCACACCTCAGCTCCACAAGTGCTCAAAGCACTAGTGTTGCTCTTGTTCAGCATATCTGAACCTATGGTATTTGGAATGGTCAAATTCGTAATTAATCTCTTCACCTTTTCATATTGGATTTCCCCGCTTTTTCTGCTGTGTTTTTACTTTCTTAATTGCTATTTTGATGAAATAGTCAAAAAATATGCATACCAAAAGTGGAGTGACCGAACAAACAATCTGTCTTCACAGTACTTCTCCAAAATTCTCTTGGGTGGAGCAGTTTGCTGTTCTCAGAAACAACCTGAAGTCCTTCAACTAAAACACTTTTGTGTCAGTAGTATTTGTATAAAACAGTAGTGGTGTTTCCATTTCAAAGTCAGTTGAATATCTGAATGAGTAGAAAAGCATATTGATTCCACAGAGCCAAGAAGAGAGGTGAGATGCTATCCATTCTGCAGCTGCCATCATTCTTTGCCTTCACCCATGTCCCTGACTCTACCTCTGTAATCCAATTCCAGATGTGGTCCTTTTGTGTTGTTCTTTTATCATTACAGCTGCCTTGCCATTTCAGTTTTGCTCATCTGCCATGTAGGGGATGCTGGAAGGAGCTGCTCTAATGGAAAATCCAAAGCAATGCTCTACTGTTTCTTCTTGAGAAAGGGGAGGAGACAGTGGAAGGCAGCCTCTGTCCACCCAGAGTGCTCTGATGCCTCCTTTCCCTATCTCCTTGTCTCTACTTATTAACTATCACAGTTAACTCCTTTCAGCTGTTTTAATATCCACTGTCAGAACAGTGTGTACTACCTGCTTCACCAGTCTAGTCCTCCTGCTGCTCTCTCTCCTTCCAACTACCTCTAGCTGAATTTTGAACCTCAGACCTTTCCCAAAGCTTTGGATACAAAATGATCTTGACATAAATTGAGACACAGCCACCTTGCCTTGCTTTGGTGAGATGAGAAAATCCCCATTAGGGTACTGGACCTCGGCTTTCTTAGGGTTTTTTAAGTTTGTTATTTCTGACTAGTGGGATCTCACTGGTATTCCTTGGGAGAAGGATTGTATAAAAAAAAAGAATGGCAGATAGGATGTAAGATCGAAAAGATTGAGGTGCAGCCCCTAGCAAAATTCAAAGAGCAATGAAGACCAGACATTTTTATTACATAAACAGAAAAAAACTCCTATTTCTGTTCAAAACCTAGGAATAGGTTGTGCCCTCATATCTATCTATATGCAAGAACATGGACTTTGCTTTATTGAACCAAAGCAATAGTCTGTCTGGACAGAAATTCTGTCTGTGAAATTGGTTCCAAGCAGGTCCTTTCAGAAAAGTATAAACATGCCCCATTAGGATCAGGCTTTCCTCTGCTGTAACCTCAGGGCACTAGGATGTCATTTGTCCCTAAAGGCCACAGCTCTCTCCACCCTTACTCCATTGGCATGGCCGTCCTGGCTGTCCCTGAAACCCATGCCACACTCTTGCACCCCATACTTGCAACCCTTCCCTTGCTAGTAAAAGACACTCCCTATATCCTAGGACTGTTTAAACGTTGCCAGCACTTCAGAAAACTGTTTAACTCACAAACACCACTATGACAGGGAAAAAAACCTTTGGAAATCTTTTTTCCACAGGCCTAGCACTGAGCAATAGTAGTAAGTAAGATGATGAGCTCATTTCACACAACCCTTAGAACAGTTATAAGAAGCAGGTAATGATTTTCTCCAGTACATTAAACAGGTGACTAGAAGATTGGCAATCCATTAACAGAATAACACACAATAGCTTTCTGTGGAAGAACATTCAATTTTTATCTTTCTTGGTTTGCAAACCAAAACTTTATAAAATGCTTTTCAAACTTCAATTCTCTCTTTTAAGTTCTCATTTCTGTTATCTCTACAGTGAGATAAATATTGGTCTGAAAAGAAGTATTTGAGTAGCTAAATTGACAGGGGAACAAAATTAAAAATTTGCTTCTTCCTTTAACTCTTATAAGCTCTGTGATGGGGCTATCCATCACAAGTGAGCTATCTCAGGATTGATCACAAGCCTGGTACAATGTAATTACTGAACCAAAAGCATTGTATTATATAGCATGAAATGAAATAGCAACTTTGCCTTCCACATTATGAGCCCGTTGACTAATGATGGAGTGCTGCAATTAGAAATATGGAAGTAACAAGACAAGGTATTTCACAGTCCACCAATGTATAGAATAAAACTACTGATAGAGTGAAGCAGGGAAATTAAAACCAATAAAACTGGAACAGAAAATAACAATGGCATTCTTAATAATCTGTAAAAGGAGAGGGTGGAAGTGTCCTCCAAAGCAGGTCAAGTTTAAAAGGATCATGTGCAGCATCTGAAAAAGGCTTCTCCTGTCTTGTGTCAGTGGACCTATTTTTTTTTCTAGTATGTTTTGTGATGGCTGGGAACTCTTACATTCATTGGCATCATGAGACCTAGCATCAGGAGATTTTGCTTTAAGACACCAGAGAGGAAAACCCAATGAGTTGTGGGCAAGAGTTCCCATTGCCCAGAGCTGCCTCCCCAACTCCCATTTGATGCTGCCTGAGTGGCAAAAGGCTGACCACTGTGTCACTGCTAGATCTCCTGGGGACACCAAGCCAAGAGCACGAGTGGCATAGGTTTGGTACAAATTGGCAACAAAACACAAAAAGAGAAAGAGAAAAATTTAAAAAAAGAGGAAAATATTAAGTACTACAGTTGCCTCAAGCCCATACTAAAGGCATTCTTCCCTCCTCATATTTGCTTGAAGCATGCATCTTCATATCTTTGAATAAGTTGATTATCTGGAAACAAAGAAACCCGTGGGAATTTATTTTAAAAATGCAATTTCTCTTTTTCTTTTCCTTTTCTTTTCTTTTCTTTTCTTTTCTTTTCTTTTCTTTTCTTTTCTTTTCTTTTCTTTTCTTTTCTTTTCTTTTCTTTTCTTTTCTTTTCTTTTCTTTTCTTTTCTTTTCTTTTCTTTTCTTTTCTTTTCTTTTCTTTTCTTTTCTCCTGGAATAAAATTTTTCCATAGTCTTAATACCAACTACGAACATGAGCCCCTGATACAGACCCATTAACCTACGGAATAATGCAGCCTACATATACTTCCTCTTAATATTAGCTCCAAACTTCAACAGTGCCTGAGTGATGCATGTATTTGGACTTACAGTGATACACAGAAAAGAAAAGAAAAAAGAGAAAGAAAGGAGAAAAAGGAAAAGAGAATAGAGAAAAAAAGGTGAATACTATTGCATGTGGTGATGTTGCCTTGTGTTACAGCCTTCTGATTGTTGATAGATTCTTTGTACAGTATCTCACACTCTTTCTTGTAAATAATGATTGTTTTGCATTCCTCTTTGGAGGAAGAGAGGATTGATGGACTGTTGATGGGACCCATGGGGTCAGGAGGAATTATCCTCACTGTCCAATCCATGGTCACTGTTGGAATTCTATAAAGAAACATGAAATGTAAAGAAAAGGTTCTTTTCCTGCTTGATTCTTCGGAGTCATGGAGTGTGAGTCTCTCTCTCTCTCTGTCATAACAGCAACATGGTGACATTTTCTGACACTGTCTGGCTTAAATTCACTAATTAATTTCAGCAACAACAGAGAAAAATTAGTCTTTCCTCCTCCCTCTTCTCCCACCTATCACTTCTGTCAGGGCTCCTGAGTGACAGAGAGTAGGATTTTTGAGGGTATTTTTGTGTTTGAAAAATATCAGCCCTAGGTCTGACTCCATCTCCTTGAAGCATTCTGTGCCTTTCTGCAGGGAGATTTTGGGGGCAAATGAGCCAGAGAGGATACTCATCACTGATGCTCCTTTGTGGCAACTTCATGAACAGTTCTTCTGTGAAAAGGTGAAGAAGTATATATTATGGGCTTCTGTTTCCACTTGCAAGGGGGATTTTAGAAACTCTTCTGGCTGATAATTCCCTGGCTACCAAAGACTCCTTGAGGTGACAAGAATACAAATGTTTATGAAATCCTAACCATCTCTCGTTTGTCTTAATAAACCAATATTTTATACCTTGTGTACGTTGCTTGCTGCATCTCTTTATGCACAATTAAAGTTGCTCAAAATGTCATATGAAATAAGGTAAGAGCACTGACTCAAGGAAAGGAAGTTGTCTTTGAAGCCTACTGTGCTTTATCAGCTGTGCTCTTGGGGTGCTGTTCATCTTGGGATGTTCTTGGGGACTGCATTTACAACCTCACCCCATTATCAGTGTTGGTAGAACAGTGAGTTCATGTGTATGTCCTGACTTGGGTGACATTTAAGGGGTCAAAATCTTGATCACAGGCTTCACCAACAGGATCACAGGTTGGTAAATCAAGCAACTAAAGTTTAAGAGATTGCAGATTAGTATTTAAATATACAGTATTTAAATTCAAATTACCACAAAATGACTGTATTTTCATTATGAAAAAAAGTAAGCAATAAAATGGATGTATTAAACTCTGTAATTTTCTCTAAATTTTATGTTGAAACTGTATTTTCAATGATTTATCTCAATACTTAATTTCATCATTCAGTATTTTCCAAGATGCTTTCTATAACCAAAAGATGCATCATTTCCCTAGGAGACTGAGTAGCTGTTAGGAAAAGTAATTGCATACTAACAGCTCTATTAACATTTGGAAAAGTGTTCAAATTTCCAAAACAATTAAGAATTCAGAAATGGTTCAGATTTATCTACCTATTTTTCCCTAAAACCTTTAATGCTCTTGGGGTAGAATTCTGAAGACGTTCAATGTAAAATACAAATCATTATCCTGATAGATAAATGGAGTAAAACATGAAGACAGAGGTGCCAGGATCAAGCAGCAGCTCAACTACCTGCCAGAACAAGAGCCAGAATCCACATCTGCTCTTTCCTGGCCAGACATGCCTTCCAGGTAAGACTGTAGGAGCATTCTCTCCTGGCTTGGTCCTTTTGGTCACTACCTCTTGCAGAGCTGGACATGTTGCCCCTTGTTCCTCCTCTGATCCTGTTTGGCAGTTAGAATAGTTATCTAGAAAGTTGGTCATCTCAGGGCACAGCAACCATAAAATCCATGTTATGCCACTATCTTGGTCAATGTTCTATGTACTAGACACATGACTAACTCTGAATTCTGCCTCTTTCATGCTTTAAAAGGAAAAGATAAGTATTTTCTCCAAATCACAGAAAGTTACTGTTAATGTCAATTTGCATGATAGACATCAGGGAGCAGCCAATTTGTCCCTTTGTTTTAGGGTATTGGATTTGTGAGGTAATGTCTTGGTAGCAGGAGGGGCTACAGGGGTGGCTTCTGAGAGCAGCTGCCAGAAGTTGTCCACATGTCCAGCAGAGCCAATCCCTGGAGTCTCCAAGATGGACCTGCCCCTTGCCATGGCTAAGTCCATCAGTGATGGTGCTAGTGACACTGGGATGACAGAAGCAAATGCAGCCAGAGAGGAATGACAGTATCCAAACAAAAAAGCCCCAGACACCAAGGTCAGTGCACAGGGAGAGGCAGGAAGTGCCCCAGGTGCTGGAGCTGAAGTTCCCCTACAGACCGTGGTGCAGACCATGGCAAGGCAGGTGTGCCCCTGCAGCCCATGGGGCAGCAGAGTTCCACCTGCAGCCTGTGGAGGAGCCCATGCTGGAGCACACGAAAACATCTGACACTGGAGCAGGTTTGCTGTCAGGACTTGAGACCCCACAGGGGACTCACACTGGAGCAGCCTCTTCCTGAGGGACTGCATCTGCAGGAGCCACACCAGAACACTTCGTGAAGAACTGATGCCTGTGGGAAGGACTCCTGTTACAAAAATTCATAGAGGATTGTCTCCCCTGGGAAGAACCCCATGCTGGAGCAGGGGAAGAGTGTGAAGAGTCCTTCCTTTGAGGAAGGAGAAGAGATAGCGCGTGATGAAGTAACCACAGTGTTCACTCACCATCCTCCTGCACTACTTGCAGGGAGAGGTACAGAAAATCAGAGTGAAATTAAGCCTGGGAAAAAGGGAATGCTGTGGGAAAAGTGGTTAAAGATTTGGTTTTATTTTTCATTACTCTACTCTTAACTGATTGATAGTAAACTAATTTTCCCCAAGTCAATCCAGTTTTGCCCATGACTGTAATTAATGAGTGATCTCTCCCTGCTCTTATCTCCACCCATGAATCTTTTGTTATATTTTCTCTCCCCTGTCCAGCTCAAGAGTGATGGAGCAGTACTGGTGTGCACCTGGTCTCCCATTGAGGTAAGCCCACCACATTCAGAAAGAAAAAACTCAGGGAGACTTTCCCCAGGGCATTTCTATCTAACTGGTTGGTGTCTCCTTCCTTTTTTCTTTCTCAAGTAAGCCCCAGTTAATTTAAGCCCAGCACTGAGCTGCCTCATGTTTCTGATTGACTACACAGGGAATGAATATAGGCATCGGCAACTTTGGGGGTGCTGCAGTGTTCAGTATATAGGTTTCTCTTAAGATATAGCCTAGTTTCTCTGTGAAGAAAGTCTCAAGAGCCATTTTGGACTGTAGTAGTCAAATTTATTTCCACTGTAGAAGCACACTTGTTTCAGTAATAAAAAAATAATCTTTGCAGAATAAAAGTAAACCTGTAGTGGTATAAATATTATTTACTCGCACAAGAATTCACCTAAGTCACTCAACATATGTTTAGCCTTAGTATTCCCACAGTCCTACATCTCCAATGGAGTTAAGAAGACAGTTACTTGCAGAAAGATGAGAAAGGTGAAGTCTGGCTCAGATGGGATTTAAACATATATGAAATAATAGAAAGCTTCCTTCCTTGGGTGTTTCCTTTTTCTTGCTATATGACTACATTACCTATGAAAAATACTAACAGCCTTCAGCACTGACCATTTCTGTTTGTCTAATTAAAATAAATATATATACACAGAGAGCCACAGAAGCCTCTTCTGGCTGCCTTGCAGACGTGACCTTGGCACTGGCCAGGCAGAACCATCAATGAGTATAGAAGTGCTCAAGCTCAGGGGTTTGTAGGCTCAGTCTCCATTTCTGAGACTCCCATCACCAGCTACTGCCTTCCAAGACAAGGTCTAGCAATTTCCTTCAGGGGGTCATCACAGACTCATTAGACAGCATGGCTGATCCATCAATAAATCCCTGTGCTATGCTAACACAAGTGCTCTACTCCATACAGCATTATTAATGACCTGGTGAAACCAGCAGGCCAGCTTATAGTAGGTATGGCTAATGTGTAACTTTACCTAATATGAATACTTCATCCAAAAAAAAAAAAAAGAAAACCAAAAAAACCTCAAACCTATTTTCTGCACTCCCACTCAGTTCAAGCCATGGAACGACAGCAAACACAACCACAATGAATTTAACTTGCACTTTAACTTCTAGATAACTGTTCAACTGTTTTTCCCAATCGTGGGGGTGGAGAAAAAAGGTGTGGGGCGGAAATAAAATTTAATGAATCACTCTCATAATGACTCCGTATTCCTGTGTTCTGCCAAAATTATACTTCCTTACCATATAGGCTATTGTCAGCACCATGTCCTCATAGCAAACACTGATTTATTCTGATCCTTCCTTCCTGTTAGTACAGTGACAAAAAGTACAAGGTTCAGCCTTGTTTCTTCTCAAGGCCTCTGTGAGAGGAGGACACCAAAGTAATACAGCACAATACTGAAGACAAGAGAACATAACACTTAGGTTCTGATACACTGAAAAGCAATTTCACACATAAGCTCATTTATGTAGGCACATTGACATACTGAGCACCATTTTTTTTTCAGTTTAACATCAACGTTCAACTCTGAACAGAAGAATGTTAAGCCTCTAGGACAATTTCAGTATCAAGGAAAGAACTACTTCTAATTTAGAAACATCAAAACACTAACGTTGACACCTTAGCTGAGACGTTCACTGCAAGTGACCCTCTCTCTGAATTCGAAGGCGCTCCTTCTCCACTTGCAAGCGTTCCTTCTCAATCTGCAGCTTTTCTGACTCAAACTTTAGGAACTGTAGCCTTTCTTTCTCTAACTGCAAACGCTCCTTTTCAAGTTTTAACTTTTCAGTTTCTAGATCCAGAGGCTGCATGATGGGTTTTTCAATTTGGGTGAGGTCATTTTCCAGGGCAGGTTTTTCAGCATGCAGAGTCTCTAGCCTGAGTTTCTCCCACTCAATCTGAAGTCGCTCCTTCTCAATCTGAAGCCTCTCACGCTCCAAGTCAACGTGCCGCAACCGCTCCTTCTCAATCTGCAGGCGCTCCTTCTCCACTTGCAACCTTTCAGCTTCAATGTCCAGTCGCTGTTTCTCCAGCTCCACCTTTTGCTTCTCCAGATTTATAAGCAAGTGAGAATCTTCATAGGCTAGCCTAGCTTGAGCAGAACTCAGATTTCCAAACTCTTCAATGTGGGGGAAGTCTGGTAGGTCATTTTCCTTTTTTGAATCTGGTAGAACCGATGACAGTATTTCTTCTTCTTCCTCAATAGGAAACTGCAGAGAGGAATGCAACAGACAAGAATTACATTCCAGTCCTTATGCCAGAATAAATTTGTTACATACAACTTGTCTGAAAAGAACATACTGCATTTGTTCATCTCTAAAGCTATTCAGAAGTGTTTAACTTGTAAGTTGTGAAATAACCATGCTGCATATCGGAAGATTTTATCATTACACAGGAATAAAAACAATTTAATATCTGGTAATGAAAAATGGAAAATCTTGTCAGTAAACATACAAGAACACCCAGAAAATAGAGCACAGTACTTATTACAGATCATTCAGAACAACTGATAGAAAACTGGATCTAGAAGACCATATGTTGTTCTTACCTTTCATAGAGCTGAGTGACATTTATGTAAGCCACCAGGCATTTGTTGTGACTAATTATTTATCAGAGCAGATGGATCCATAGGCTATGTGTTATGTAAGCTAGCCTAACCTTCAATAACTTGAGCTATTCCATTCCTAAAAAACATTTAACACTGACATTTTTCACATGCTCCTAACTCTTCCAACTCTATTAAGTGGGTCAATAAGCAGGACTTGTTTAACCATTTGGTATTATCATATTTGCTGTAAAGCTATTTGTGACACAGATTATGAGGTGGTTAGGACCACTGCTCTGGGCAAACTGTAACATTTTGTGTAGTATCACAGCCCTCACATGCTACAAATTCATAGCACAAAAGAGATAAATTGTCTCCCAATATGTATGCTGCAAGAGAAAGGCAAACTGAGGAAGGTAAGTGCTCAGAAAAACCTTAGAACTAGGAGAGCCACTGCCAGCCCTCTAGCATTAAAGAAGACACACACTGCTCTTCAGTATTGTCTGACAGTAGTTCTCACTACATCTAACAGCTTACACTGGTTTTCTCCCAGCATAAGTATCAACGGAGTTAAGACAGGAGTTGCTTCCCCACTCCTCCCACTCAGGGGAAAAAAAAAAAATCTCCCCCCTAAAAAACTCAAAGCAATAAAATACCCCTAACAAAATTGTTTGAGTACCCCTTTTGGAAAAGAGAACTATGCATTTAAAGAAGAACAGCAAAACTATCCCAACATTTGACTGCACTCCAGCTGGTTGCCTATCCCAGGACAGTCTACTGGACAGTACTACTAGGAGTATCAACTTGTCTATAGAATCCACTACTGCTGATCAACTTCACACTAAAATTCTGATGGAGAGGAAAGGCTGACTAACTAATTCAAGTAATGTTTTCATCTCCTGTAGGCTCATTTCAAGAAATGCAACCAGTATCATATTTCTTTCTGTATCTGCAGGTAACATGTATTTTCATTTGTTAAAGATGAGCACTTCTCCATTCATCCATCGAGGCAGTCTGAATACTAACATGACCAGTTTCCTTCAACAGCATATTTTCCTTGCATTGACTCAACTAATTCTTACCTGTGGCACTCATAAATGGAAAATACATATACAAAGACATACTCAAAGCTTAGGGATATCAAATCAGTAATCAACATCCAAGACCTTACATACATTTGCAAGTTGCTAGATTTGAATATCATGCCTCAGAAAAAAACAGAAACAGATGCTATGAAGAAACACAGTAAGAAGCCTTATGTTGAAATGAAGCAAAGGCCATATTGCATATAGCTCATTTATGTCAGTCACTCACTTCAAAATTCTGTGGATCCTCCTCTTCCTCTTCTACTTTGATTTCTGTTAAAGATCCACCGGCTTCTCTGAAGTCAGTGATATTCTGCCATTCAAAACTAGATTCAATTGCAAATCCCATTTTCTCATCCATGTCTTCATTGAGAGAGTCATCTAAATTGGATGAAGGAAGGTGAAACCCAGCACCTACTACTTTGATGTTTGCATTCAGACGTTTTCTCTTCATGAGTGCTCTCCAGTCAAGGTATCGCCTTTTCACCTCTGTCCCTGTTCTCTGCTCTCCTTCACCTACTGCATTGACACACTCTGCTATTTCCTCCCAAGCTTTCCGTTTCATCTCATTAATTGTTGTATTAAGTTGTTTCGAAAAGAGTACCTCTCTCCTTTTTCTGATTTCCTTAAGGAGAGTTTGAGTTTCCTGAACACTAAAATTGCTTTTTCTTTTTCTTTTTAACTGTTTCATTTTTTCCAGGCTTAACCTAGCAATTTCACCACAGCAGACTACAGAGATGATCTGACACTAATCAGCTACTAATATAAATAAACTTAAAAGCAAATGAAAGCAGAGCTCAGTTCTCATGAAGTAAATTTTCTCTTCACTTTGTTGTATTTTTCTATTTGTCAGGCTTCCTAAGAGAAAAAGAGCAAACAAGATAAATCTCCAAGGTATACACCATATATTTTCATTTAACAACTTGAATCCAAAGTCATCATTTAAGGAATGCATATTTTAAACTAACTGTTTATTTGATAAAGGAAAACCCTTTTGTTAAATTTTCAATACAAAGTAGTCATAGATACTTCCTCTAATTTTCTATGAATTGTAAAACCATTAATGTATCTATGTCATGAACTGTTAAGGTTGATTTGATATTTCCATTACGAAAGTACAGCTATTTTTCTTCAGCTCTTAAGAATTTTGTCAATCTGCATTTCCTTAAGACTGAAATTTGACACACACATTTCAGTTTGAATGCCCAATTACTTACAAGAGAAGCTGAAATTGTTATATCATTACTTCAAAAACATGAAATGTTTCGGGGAGCGAAATTTCTGAGACACATTTTAAATAAGACACCATTTTCATTAAAAGAAAAAAAGTAAATTAATATGAGAAGCAGACATTTTCGAGGCTATTCTAACTTAACATAATCATAAATAAAAGTACTGAAGCAATCCTTTTGAATGTCATAAAATAACTACTAGCTCAGACAAATGTCATTCATTAGACATTTTAACAGGAAATAGATTTAAGTCACTATATGCCCACAGTAAAACCCTCCCATGTCCTCCTCATGTTGCTAAACATCTCATGTCAGATACCATGCCAGCTTTAAAGTTCATCCAGTGCTCTACCCTGAGCACCAGCTGGTGCTGTGCCTGATGCTGAAGAGAACTCAAACCCCCATAATTCACCTGACAGACTGTGTGCAACTCTGCAGAGAAGTGGAGGTGAATGGGAGGAAGAGAGGACTATTAATGCAGTAATGAATATTATTACTGCATTAATAACAGATCATATTACCAAAAAAACCAAACCCAAAACAACCCACCAAAACCTGGAAGCAAAGACTAAGAATCAAAAATGGTTCTGGGTCACAGACTGCTTGGCAATAGGTCCAATTCAGGATTATTCTGAACAGTCTATTGAACCATGTTACATACCACTGCAGGTAGGTTTAAAAGGCTTTAAGTCAAGGGTGTGAGGGATTCACTATACATTGCAGGCAGTTTCAAGCTGCTGTTTGCTCACTGTTCATGCAGTAGGGACATTTGTTCACGTGAAGGCAAATGGCTTCCAGATTACAGATTCAATTGTTACTAACTAAGGGACTTAATTCTTAAATAACTCCCTCCCAGCTATACAGGATTCTTAAATTACCAAGTATTTTTCCTCCTACTGTTCTCCCTAAACTTGGTTAAAGCATCTACATCAGCACATTGCACAACTCCCCACTTGGGGAATAATGTCTAGTAGTTTAGACGTTGTTCTTCATCTCCTATACACTACTGACTGTAAGTGGCTCACTTGCAGTTTTCCACGTCAAGCAACATTCTTTCATAGCCAGCACGTAAGCATGCTGCCATCAAGTATTCTTTCAAATACTGCATTTGAAGAACTGCTTTACTACTTTTGCTCACTAATACACTACTCTCACTGTGAAGCCACTTATTTCCAATGATTACTAGGTAGCAAATCTGCAAAACCATGTCCCAGGAAGAAATCAGCTGCTTATAAAGCACAGGCCTGGTATGAGCACATACCACTCTACAGTGCTCCCATGTAGCTATCCAGCACTTTGGACACCTCAGACTCAAGTAGGAAGCTGCATGCTGCTGTTCAGGATGTGTGATACTTTCTGTCCTTCTGAAAAATAAAATCCCAAGTGTTTTCGAGGAAAGGGAATTATTTTTAAAAAGTATGTAACCTACTCCTTCAATGCAGACCCTAAACTTGACATGACAAATAGTTTAAAAAAAAAAAAGTCGTAGTGTAGAAAGTCAGATTTATACCAGAAGACAAACTCTATCTGCTAGAAAGACACCAAATTCTTCTGAGACCTTTTATCTGATCTTTAAGCATACTCCTTAGCAGACTTCTGCTGAATGACAGCCATTTTCATCTCAAGGTATATACGGGTTAAGTCCTTTACTTAGCCTCAGCTAGGTGAACAAGGTTCTTCTGGTCATTCCAAAATGGAACATTCCAAGGAACCACAGGAATTTACAAACTCATTTGGTATCTCTAGTTACCCTGGCTTCTTCCAAATTTCTCAGGGCTAGCACAACAGGATAATGCGGGCACAAACACAGAAAAACAAACAATAATAAACTGAGTTTCCAAATCAAATTTTCATCATCTTCCAAATACAGTTCTACATCATAATGGAAAATGCTGACAGGTAAGCTTTCTCCTCAGCTCAGGAAGATGTCAGGCCACCCTGTGGGGCAGCCCACAGCAGTGCTCTGCATCACCTGACTGATCTCCCCAGCCATGCTTTGAAGAATCTAATCTCAGTTTTTGATTTTATGCCATAAACCAAGGACACAGAACTACAATTGTTTAAGAACTACAATACTAACTTGGAAACCATTGGCATCCAATTCCTTTACTAAGTAAAGTTTTCTTTTAGACTTTTTTAACGTTTTGCTAGAACACATCTGATAAAAGCCCCTGAATTTACCCGTGAAACATCAGCAAAACCTATATATTTTAAAACTCATGACTACCAACTTCCAATTGGTAAGGACATCTTTAACTCTTTAAGGACCATTCCTTTCTAATTAATATAAATGGAGTTCGTGAATTGTGCTAACAGTATATTTACTCCCAGAGATGGCTCTGTGTACCTATCTGATATATTAACTAAAAAACATCTAACAAAAGCTGAGATTTGGGATATTCAGGTCTTAGCCATTGTCAGATGGTCTCTAGGATATTCTTTAATGAGGAAAAATGAGCTGTTGCATACACAAAGTACATAAGAGATGAGAATGTAAATAAGCTAGGATTTGTACACCTTCTAGATAGCTACAGGAAAAAAACCCTAATATCCCAAATCTCAGCAGCTGGGATAGTATTAATGCTCATCTGAGTAGCTGGGACAACGCTGTGTTTTGGATTAGTATGATAATAAAGTTGGCAACACAGCAAAGTGTTGGTTGCGGTTAAGTTTTAAACCAAGGACTTTTCAGTTTCCCATGCTCTGCCAGTGAGGAGGTGCTCAAGAAGCTAGGGTGAACTGCAATGCAGAATGCGTACTTTTACGGTTTGGGTAGAAATGTGAAGTGCTGGCAAAAAAACCCAAAAAAACAAAAAAACAATTCTGATAACATCATAAAGACTTCAAGGGTCTTCCAGAAAAGATCGCAACATGGAGCTTTGATTTTGGGTCTGTCGGGCCAAAAGCAACTTGTGATCAAACAGGCTCTCATCACTACACCAAAGAAACACAAACTTTTGGGGTGAAAAGAAACAAGTACTGCAAAACTAAGCTGGAAACTCAATAAACAGATAGAACACGCATGTACTGAATAACTGGCATAGTTAAAGGCAGAAGCATCCTCATTCTGCCTCTTTTCTGTCTCTTTTGTTCACACTTTGTCTGACCATGTGTTGGACCAACAACAAAAAAATAAATAAATAAAATAGCAAATGCCCCAAACAAGCAATAAAGCAAACTAAAAGATCCATTCATCCACCACAAATGGAAGACCGTTGCTAGCATCAAGCTTCAATTTTATGAAAATCATGGCTTTTTACAAAAGATGATGTCCTGATTTCTTTAACTTTTAGGGCTTATGCTTGAATAAAAAACCATTCAAATTACGAGGACCTGCTATCTCTAAGTTTCTTTAAACAAAATTAGAGTCTTGACTATCTTCTGCCTAAGGCTTTTTAGAAAACTTTGTGATTCCTAACACATGGCTGCATTAGTTTGGAACAACTTAGGCTTTTGTACAAAGGCCTTTAAAACAGGAGGATCTGGGTGCTGTACAACACACCACCCAACACAGCCCTGCAAGAAGCCCGCGGTTTATACAAACGAAAAAGGAGGCACAGAAGGGAACCAACAACACCTTAAAGGACAATTCAAAGAAGCAGGGAGAAAGCAGAAAGAAGAGGGGAAGCAGCTGGGGACTCAGGCTATTGAAGGCACACTTATCAGGCCGAAGCTCCCCTTCCCTGGACGAGCCAAGGCCACAAGGGGAACGAAATCCTGGTCCCTGCTCGGGGAGCGCGCTCGGAGCGCTGAGGGCGGGCACAGCCGCGGGTCCGGGGCCAGCGGTCCCAGCCGCAGCGCTAAAGGGAAAGCAAGGCGGCAACAAAGGGAGGCGGGGGCACGGCCGGCTGCCCCGACCAGCACAGCCCGGGTCGCAGGGAGCAGATAGGCCCGTGGGCCCTGCTGCAAGACAGGGCCTCTCCGGCCGGCAGGGCCCTGCGACTCTCCCGGGACTAGGAGAAATAGGGACACGACCTCCCCATGGGAAAATAAAACGACGGGCAATCTCCTCACCACCCGCAGGGCCCGAGGGCAGCGGGGCTCCACCACTCTACCCCCGGGAGGGCGGCGAGGGCTGCCCACACGCCGGGGGGAAGCAGCCCCCCCTCCCCATCCCCAGGCCGGTCCCGCTGCCTGCCCCGCCCGGTCCCCGGGGACCACGCGCGCGACTCACCTGCGCCCGGCGCTCCCCTCCGGGCCGCCGGCCCTTTAACGGCCACCGCCCTCCCATTGGGCGAGCCGCCTGCCTATCACTCTTCCCCGCACGCCTATTGGTGGCCTGTGTCCGCCTCTTCCCCCGCCCCGCCCTGCCGCGCCAGGCGGGCCGGAATCCCCGTCGCTCCTCCGCCGGCGGGGCCGCGCCGCGCTCAGCCACCGGGCAGCCATTGGCTGCAGCCGCTGCTTGTCTTCCTCAGGCGTGACGGTGATTGGCTGCGAGTTGTCGCGGCCCGCCCCCTCAGCGAGGGCCCCTCCGCGGGGTGGGTTCGGTGCTGCCGCTTCGCCGGAGGGCGCGGCGTGGGGTGGGGCCCGATGTAACCGGCGGCGGCCTGCGAGGGTGACGGGGAGGGGCGGAGCGGCAGGGTCCCAACCCGAGTGTGCGGGACAGCTGTGCATAAGCCAGCGGTGTGGCCGCCAGGTCTATGATGCTGCTACCCAGAGCAAGCGCGCGGCAACCGGCTGTTCCTCCTGAACTGCGCGGTTTGTGACTAAAACGGAGAAGTGACGTTTATCGCTTAGTGTAATTAAAGAAATCAAAGTATTTTTCGGGAACTGCTGCATGTATGAGCCACCACGCCGTTGAAGTGGGTGAATATACACACAAAACGCTTTCCCGAACTGCTCCCCCCCGCCACACAAGATGTGTCTGGTCCTTGCCTCCTGTGTTACATCCTGGTGCCTTGATCATGTAACCCGACCTTTTCCAAGTTTGGTACCTCTATTCGACCTAACCTGATGTGTGCATTTATTACTCTGCATATTCGTTAAGTTACTTGCTCAGTCTTTCCAAGTTCTTTCACTGGACGGGTAGTAATTTGCTTAATACAGCTTTAAGTGAACATTATTGTGATGAAACTACAAATCTCCCTAAAATGGTATTTTCCAGTTTCAGCCAACTATTAATTTACCAGTTTGCTAACAGGTAGTGATATCTGCTATCTGCTTGTCCACTATGTACTGAAAATCAAGTTAAAAAGGAAAATGGTGTTATTCCTCATTGAATACCCTTCTTTTATTGTGAAGGACAAACCCACTAAATATTATTAGTCTCCATTAGAATAATTTTAACTAGGAATCATGTGATTTCATAGAGTAGCCATGCGCATAAACCTAAATAGCTCTATTTTGTCTCAAAATTGTTACTCTACTTTTATGGAGGCTGTTGATCACTGGTGAAAAATCCTGGCGTATACCAGCTTCCTCCAACAAAAATCCTTAGACCTCCTTCATTAATGTGAACTGTCTTGAGTTTATGTGTAATTTATGTGTATTTTAATAATTAAATCCAGATTCTTTCTTCCTTGCTTTTGATGACAGTAAGAAAATCCCTGCCATATGGTCTACTTCAGCTGCAAACTGTTAACTCCATGGTGAATTCCCGGATCTCTAGAACATACAAACACAATTTCCTTATGTTTGTTCGCAGGATTACGCAATTTAAACTCTCAGATTTGGTCTGTGAATCCCTTCATTGCTCAATATACGCTTTTAATATTGTGAGTGATGTTGAAATGTTTTGTACATGCCTCCAAAAGGCTTTTGCTAGCTGAAAGGCTTTTGGGGCAAAGGCCTTGGAGTGTTGCAAGGTTAATTTGTATTGCCCTTACTCTAATTTATCTATAGAAGAGTCTCGAGGATACAAAATTTTAAATTTTGGAAGAACACAAGACAACACTGGGCTCCGTTACTTTGTATCGATGCCACTTCTGCAAGCCTTGGCTCGAAAATTTTAGACTCTGTACCTTTTATCTCCTTTTATTTAAAGCTACTTCTACTACTAGTATGGAAGGTCCATTTCAGTAAAAATAAACATCCAATCATTTGCAATATTTAAAATGTTAAAAAAACCTGTATATTATTCTGATCTAATTTTTAAAAATTATAACAGTTTGAGTACCTTACAATGGCAAACATAAGAACTTTTCAGCAGACAATTAAAATTAGCATGGGTACAGTAACTCAATATGCAAAGGATATACAAATATAAGATCCAAGGATAATTATAAACCCCCCTCACAGCAGTTTTCACCCATGCTAAGTGGATTCTTGATCATAGCGTTCAAAAGGTTCTCCAATTGAAAATAAACCCCCAAAGAGACTAGCTGCAGTTTGGAAAAAAAAAAAAAAAAGGCCCAAGAAGGATTTAGTTGCTCAGTGCTTTATTTCACAAAAGAATGAACATCTCAGCAAATGTGTAGTATTGTACTTTCCACATATCAGCAGAGCCCAGGCAGCAGCGAAATGTTACTGTTTTCTATGCTTTATTGGGTGTTAGAAGGAAAAAAGTAAATTTAGCATAATGTTCAACTATAAATATTGTCAAATATATCCAGTTTTCAGCCTGTTTTAATTAAAGTAGATCTTATGCTGCCTCCTGTTGGTCACCTACAAACAGAAACATCTAAACTTAATCTCCACATTAGGAACTGCAGTCAGCACATTCTATAGCCTATACCTTACCTACTACCCTATATTAACCAGAGGAGGTAAACAGTTTTCTTCACAGAGTAATACCATAAATAAATCTGACCCAGAAAATCTACTCCATTTTGCGAATATAACAAATTTTTAACAGCAGTAAACTGACTTACTACAAATGTATTTAGAATATAGAAAACAAATTAGTCCTTAAATAATAATTATCAGGTCTGTGCAAACATAATCAATAAAACACCTGAATAATTGATATTTCTTATAACAACTAAACCAGAATGATAATATTACCAAAGTGCCATAATGTTTTGATAGCATTCTTTAAAAATTAAGATTATCCAATATAATCATCACTGGATATTAAAATCCCACATACAATATATATTATCTTTGTGCATATTATACTGGTCATGCTTATAATGTATTCTGTGACATAAAATAGAATACTCTTAGAAATGTTTTGGTTACATCATTTAAGTGCAAAGAGTAGTTTATAATTTTACATGCATTTTGTGTGTTTCAACATCACTATTTCAGTGAGAACATACGTAATCATTAATCTAGTTACTGACTATTTTTAGAGGAAGGTACTTTTTCATAAAGCTTTGATTCAAAGAGCTTTGAAAAGTCATAAATGATATTTAAAAACTCACTTTGCATTAATTTTGTGACTTTTTTAGTTGCATAAATGCCATGTAGACTGAAAAATGTTTGATCCAGACTACAACAGTTATTCATGCAAGTAATTCATATTCTTTTGTGTAGTTCACTGAGATTTCTTACATCTTTAGCAATTAATCACAGGGATTTGAACATAGGTCCTTACTTCTATCATAAAGCCTTGTTTTTAACCATGACTTTCTAACGCTTCTGCTTTTTCTGCATTCAGTTATTTTACTAGATTTAATACTTTGTATGTGGAAATGTGGCAACTGATCCTTTTCCTTCTGTGAGAGATGTAGTACAGGTTTACCTGCTTAACTGCAGAAAATCAGTACCATTTCACAGTAACTCTTCTGTAAGCAATGCTAGAAAGTAACTGACATCACTACATTATTTCCTGATCACTGAGCAAGAGCTCAACTCCCTGTGAAACCCATGAATGATTTGTCAAACTGGGACTGACATTAGTTCCTGCACAAGTGTAGTGTAAAATAGTAAAGCATGTCTATTTTCTCAATTCAGCTTCAGTCAGTTTTCACTGTCTATACTGAGGAATTTTTCACATACGTCATTGCTCTGTCTGATGTCAGATGCCAGTCTTACAGCAAGTAGCTGGGTGGAAGACTGCAAAAAAATCTGCTGTGGGGAAAAACTTAGGGGAAAGAGCATCACCTGAATGACTCACTCACTTGCTGTTAATGTGATCCAGCAACTTGGTCATGACAGTGGCAATTAAAACACTCTTGCAATTCTCTAGTCTCTTCCAATTTGCATAGCTATTTATACCCATGTACTATGGGCATAATATGTTACATTTCTCTATGCATAAATTGCATACTCATATTACCCAGGTATAAATACAAATACACAAGCAAAGGTGAATTGGACCTTGTATTTCAATGATGTGATAAGCTGTAATAAGTAATGGTTAATGAAGTCTCTACGCTACCCTGAGTAGCTTCATTAAAACTAGAACTACCATTTTCCTATCTGTTTGGTTTTTTCCTATTGTTTCAGTAAGTAGGAATAGTATTCTTCTTCTCTCTACTCAATACATTTGCTTTGCACTAACAAAAAGCAGTTGGGTCCCAATATAAAAATACTTGTGTTTCTGTAAGGTGATTGTAAAGGTTACCTAGCTATGTTTAGTTAAAATATGGAGACCTATTATGAAAAAAACCCCAAAATAAATCTGGAAGTTGCCTGAAATACTGCAGCAAGCTACTTACTTCTACAGAACGGACACATATATTACTATACAGAAATTATTGAGTGGAAGGGTCCTGCTCTATTAACATGTTCTCCAAATGTACATGGTTTTATTTTACATACTTAAGAAAATTGTTATGATGAATGTTATCTAAATTTGTAAAGGTATCTGATAACAGAGTCAATCACAGAATTGGAACCTCCCATTGTTTACTGTTTAAAACAGAAGCATGTTCTAGGCAATATTAAGCTTCAAGCATTAATATTCAGCTTGGGTTTTGCAAAGAGTACATGCAGTAGTGATGTGATAATGAACTTACCACAGTTGTCTCAAGACATGAAAGATGTCTCTAATGCCTCACTAAATTTTATTCATGATTTAAACTGCTTGAAAAGATGTGATTAAATGTTTAGAACCATTATTCTGTCTGGCAGAAGACAACCTTACTACTTTCACAATACTTACATGGAATATAAAGGCTCTGTGTCTTATCTGGATACCTGGTAAGAAAGGAAATTTTCAGGCTGTGGAAGATTACAAATTAATTTACAAAACTTAGCTAATTTCATTGTCCTGTCAGAAAGAGGACTGACTTTGTAAGCATGAGATCAAATTTACTTCACAACATATTTCTAGACTAATATTAGCACTAAAAGTCCATTACAATTTTAACATTATCATAGCTGACTACTTAATAAAGTTTAATATATTTATTGTGTAGTGTTTACTGTGTAATATTTTAACATCTAAAATTACCATGAAGTTCAAGATAAAGTGTTTTAATTAATTTAAACCACAAGAGATGATTTCTCACCTCAGAAATACTATTTACTATTGACTTTTAATATGGGGGTGTCATTTTGTAATTTTGTATTTGAAGTATGACAAGATACAAACTTTTCCCATAGTTAACAGAAGCAACAGCTATGATTTTTTTTACAGCTTGCTGCTATAAGCAGCCTAGTGACTGCTTAGTAGGTAGCACTGAAGACTTCAGAGATGGAAGACTTCTGTTAGAAAACATCCTGAATTGTTTTTTCTTTAGTTAGCAACACGACTGAAGCAAAGATATTGCATGAATCATCTATCGTGTACAAGTCTTACCTACCCTGCAGTATGTTACGGAAGTTTACTTTGCCACAGTTAATGGAATGGAAACAGAAAATAAAGCTACTACTAAGGCACAAGGATGGAGAAAAACTGGTAAAACTGAAGAGCTGAAGTAAGATGACGGGAATTATCAGTCTCTTCAAGTTAGATACCTGGTTTTAATACTGTGAAGGTCACTTTGGCTCTTGTCCTTGCTAAGGTCATTGTGATAAGATAAAGCTGACAACAAATTCCTCTGACATGTTTATGAACATAGAAAATCTAAATAACACTAATGAAAATGTCTTTTAAACTTCAGTTACATAGGGAAAACAGTATCACAGTCAGTTTTCTCATTTAGCAATTTGTCTATTGGGACAACTGTGAATATTACAGAAATAATGGCACATATTACACAACTAATTCCTCATGAGTATTACTTTTGGAAAATTAATATTATTTTGAAAAATATTTTTATAATTACAGGGAAGAGCTGTATATAAAATTAAGTAATACTGTCCATATAATGACTAGCATGAATGACATTTTAATGGACTCTTCCAAAAGCAATCCTACAGCATTTAATTTAAACTGAAAATTTAAACAAATGAGTACATATTTCTTCATCTGTAAACTAATACTTAAAAACTGTTCTACAACTTGTGCATTTAAATACTCTTTTGACTTGGGAGTTTCAAAATTCTCCAGAGCAAATTGTCAGTACAGGTGACCAGGGGTCTCTGTATTTATTAAACTGAATGACCTGACAGTAAAACTCAGTTAAGGCTCTTGGCATTGGTGAAACTTCTTCCCACTCAGACCTACTACTGTGGTAGACTTGAACTTCATCTGTGATTTCTTCTGGAGCATAATCACCACCTAGTATATAAATTTTGTCTTCTGTCCCAACTGCCCCTGCATTAAAGCCAGCACATTCAAAAGATCCTTCCCCTTTCCAAACACAGGTTTCTGGGCAAAAACTGTAGACCTTGTAGGTGGAGAGATCACATATGTACAATGTACAGTTCACTGGAACAGCTTTGATTAGAGTTGCATGGAAAAACTGCCCAAATTCTGCTACAAGCTCAGACCACTGATCAGTCATAGCGTTATACTTAAAGAAACAGTCAAGAGACGGATTAAAGGCATCAGTAATCTCTACTTCTGAGCCAAGGACATAAATGATATTCTGGCATGCACTTGCTTCTGGATAGTAGATACCTCTTGGTAACTGGCTTACAGATTTCCAGTCTTTGGAAAGAGGATTATAGGATTCTACATCCAAAAGACTCCGAGTTTCTTGAGCTCCTCTGGTCTTTCCACCTATTACAAAGAGCTGATTTAAGGTTACAACAGATGTGTGCATTGTCCTCGGTTTTTTCATAGCTGACACTATGGAGAATTCATTGCTGACTGGACAGTAGCACCAGGTTTGGTCAGTGGCATCATGAAACGGCTCAGCAATATGAAGCCTGACAGTCCTATAACAATTCCCCTTGCATCCTCCAGTTATAAAAATTTTTTCTCCATAGCTAGACAAACTTGACCCTGGCAGATCAATCATGTGTGTATGTGGTAGTTCTTTCCATTTATCTGTTTTGATGTTGTAGCAGAATGTATGTCTGTTTTCTCCATCTTCATCAGTTTTATGAACAAATATATATTTTTCTGTTGTTGAAGGACGTGCATCTGGAAACAATCCACTGAAGTTCTGCACACTTTTAACTGCATCACTGATTATTACTGAGCAATTAGCACTCTTAAGTAAGTGTTCTTCAGAATGCAGAAAGTCCTGCAAAGTCTTTTCAGGTAACTGGTGTAATCTCACTTTTTTAATCAAATTAGGTAGGTATTTCTGCCGTGTTTCTAAGTTGTGTTTGGTCCATTGGAGGACAGCTTTCAACACTGATTCTTCCTCAGGGACATTTAATTCATCAGCCTCAAGACATTTTTGTAATATCTCAAAATTCATCTCCAAGAAATCACTCGATCTGAGCAGCAATGAAAAGTGGTGTTGTACAAAATCTAGTGCATGATCAAACAAGCGGACAGACCCATAACTTTCTGATAGAGAAAGCAACTGTAAGCAATTCACAAGATCAATACTTTTTATTAGGAAGTCGCTGCAAGCTTTGGAAAGGAGTGAAACTTGAAGAAATGACGACAGTTGGAAGAGCATTTCCACATTATCATTGGTTATCTCTGTTTTTCCCGTGTAGGCATAATCAAGAAAAGCTTTCACTGCCTTGGGTGATAGATTACTAATAGTAACATTGCCATCATCCCGTTCTTTCATATTAACTTCAAACATGGCTCTGTGAATAGAATACAGAAGATATACACACACATTAAAGATTCAGCAAACAGACGGCAACACTGATGTGAAAGGAGACAATCAGGGACATGTAATAATGTAGGCTGGTCTAAAATAGGTCTAAAATATGGAAGTTCTTATGTGAATAATGAATTTATTTGGTGTGTTTGAAGAAACAAATGATTAGTGACAAAAACATATTCAAAGTGATGGCTTAACAAAATCATAGCAGCACTTGTGTTTTGTATGGATTTTCACAAACTGATGAAGTCTGCAGCTCTCAATGTGACAGAAAATGTGAAAGTGTTCGGGACATCATCAGTTTCAACTTTGAGAAAGAAAGCTGATTTAAAAAAATACATAGTAAAAAAGGCCCCATGAGCTAGGTCATGCAATGTGGATGAGTATATAAAATTATGTGGGAAAAAAAAAGCCTTCCAAATTGCAGGCTGAGCAAATGGCCGGACAGATGATGGGTGTAGTCCTGAGAAATAAATATAGGTGAGGGGTAAATGAGGAGAAAAAACACAAGGAAACTTAATTCTTGCTTTAGAGTTGACAGAGAGATGTATGAGTACAGGCCAATGTCAGAAAAAAAATGAGGTTTTGACATATGATTGCCTGCCACAGTGAAACTGTGCAGAAAGTAGATTGTGACTGAATACAAAGATGATGGTTGAAACTGTGAAATTTTATTACAACTTTAACTGCTTTATTCCAATTATGTAATAAAATTTAACTCTTTCACACAATCTAACATGTCAAGACAAAATAATTAGTTTCACAAGCAGGTAAGTGCTGGCAAGAGAACAGTGCTGCAAAATCCCTTGCCCTACTCTCTCAGAGCCTAAGCCTCAAGCTAGGATAGCAGTGGCTTCTGAATAAGATAACAGTGGAGGAAGAGTTGAATAAATCATGAAATGTGAAGTAGAGAATCTGGATATTAATATACCATATTCAATTCATATTTAGAAAACGTGTTCTTTTATATCACAGTTCAGTTATATACTTAGTGTCTCTGTTGTATCTCTGTTCCTTTCCTGAAGCCAAAGAGGAAAAAAAAAAATCACTGCGTATAGCACATACTCTTTGGGGCAGGAACTTGTCTGACTCTGTGAACAAGAACATAAAATAAGACACCTGTGTCTCCAAGACCTCTTTGCATACTAAGTGGTGACCTTATAATCCTTTCTGCATTAACCATTCATGAGCTATGAAATCTCTAATTAGGGAGTAAAATAGCAACTGAACAATACCAGTAGAAGAGCAATGTAGGGAAAGGCTTTGACTCTGAAAGCTAGCAAGTAAGGATCAAAATGTTGCTCATTCTTTGGTTTACACAATGAAGCCAAAACTAAGAGAAGTCCGAAGACCAAGGAAGAGAAAAGGTGTTCCATTTTAAAATGTATGTAGTGGACTTAGGTTCCTTGAAGGTAAAAAATGGGCCTTGCATTCCAGGATAACTTATGAATCTGATGGCTGCTATTATCTACCATATCAATCATTAGAAGCAGGCATCTCTCTTGGTAGATTTTAATCTGAAGAGCCTGTAGATAATGAAAAGGATACATGGGTTTCCATGAGCTTAACTTCAGTTCTATAAATTACCACTGGAAGCTATTTCATCCTAGTATTTCTTTCTACCAGATTATCTCAGTGCTGTGAAGCAATTAAAGACAAGTGAAAGTAGTCCTGTGTGTCAGAGAAAAAAACAAATCTGCTCCTAAAGTGGGTAAAGTGCTCATTTCATCCACATTTCTTCTTTTTTTCAGTAATTCTTAGAACATATCTAGCTATCTTATGTCATATATGGCAGACTCAAACTCATGGGATGTTCCAGGACATTTGAAAATAACACTCACCTATGTATGGGCAACTGAATTCAAGCTATTAACTCATTCTCAGGAGTCCATTTTCTCATTGTTAAGAGTCTTAACTTTGTTTTTAGTAAACTGTATTCGGAAACACTTTCGGTGTGGAACTGCAAATTTGAACCTTTCTAATAAAAAAGGATAGCAAGGCTTTTTTATAAATTAATATTCTGTATGTGAATGAAGGCTGTCCCTTAAGAATACATAGCCTTAAGCACAAGAAGGAAGATCCATTTCATGCTGAAAGGCTGAAATCTGTAGTTTAGGAAAAGTATGCCCATCTGTTTAAATACCTCTGAAGACAATCTCTACTATACTGACCACTCTTCTTGGACAAACACAAACCAGTTCCATTCCAAAGTTATGTACAATTTATCCACAATTGCTCAGTACAAGATATATTTGCAATCAATCTGTTATGTTTCACAATATAAATGTGTCATATTACATAGACTATCAAATTCAAACAATATCCTTGCAGACCTTTATGTACTGATATGGGCAACAGGTAACTCTTAAAAATACATAACTTGCATCAGTTCTACCTAACAGCAGAACCACACATTTATGATTTGAAACTTGTATTTCAGAGTTTCAACTGCTGTTAGAATCTGATTCACAGAGTCCTCATGGCTTTTTGAAAATACAAAGAGCTGTATCTGGAATACCCTTAAAATGATGTTTGAATGTTTTTCTCAAAACTCTGCAGATATATATAAATTGTGATAATTCTTTTAACTTTTATTTTTAATTCTATTCTTTCCCTCCCTCCCAGAGAACTTAGAATCTCTTTCCTGTAAACTCATGCCAAAATTAGGTTTACCTGAAAAAATCACTGCATGCTGCCAGTACACAACGATGACAGGGAATTATTTCATCTTTCACAAGAATTTTAAAATCAAAAAATGTGTTTTGTTCTCTGAACTTTTGTAGTACTTTTAGAATTTGTTGTCCATGACCTTCAGCCACTAAGGAATTGATTTTATTTTCAGGAACAGAAATTCCATTGCAAATAGGTCTGCTAATGTAATCCCGTTGATTGGCCATGTTTTCTTCAATCTATTCCTGAAATGGAAAAATAAGCAATTGATTCTACAGTCTTATTATTAAAAAAACCCAAACAAAATCTATACACCATATAACAAAGAAGTTCCCAGCATTGAATTTAGTTTGTAAATAATATGCACAGTTAGAAATTTGTGTTACAAATGCCTTTACACTGAATTTGATAATACTACTACTTTGTAAAATATATTCACGCTGCAAACTTTGAAAAGTAAATTATCTGCCATATATCAGAGAACAATTCTACAGATAATACCCACCTGTAGGAATTTTTTCAGTAAAGTCCAAAGGAAACACATCAAGGAGTGTGTTTATCATTTAAGAGAAAGACTAGTCCTAGGCTTACCCTCAAAAAACCCAAATTCTTACAATTTTATGCAAAATTAAGATAGAAAAAGAAAACTTTGTTATAAATTTTACATTCCAAAAAGCTGATCACTCTGCACCTTGTAGTGGAAAGGAGACACAGGCTATTAGACTGCATCCTAAGTGGATCCCCATGAGGCAGTCTGGACTGCAATAATGGAATACAAACAACACCAACAGCCTGGCTGAATAACAGGATTTCTGGGGCTTACCAAATAGGGTCACTTAGAGACAGTTTAGTGATGGTACACCCTTGAGCGTTTAGTCAATTGAAACCGATTTAGTCATGTACCTCTAGTCTTGTTAGGAAGCTTTATGTTTGCCCACTCTGAGTTTCACTTACAGTGGTCTAAATTAGCTGGCTTTAGAACACATTTAAATTTAAGACCATCTCCCTTTCAGCAGCCAAGTTTTTTTTTCTGGTGAAAATCCCTACACTGAAGTGTGGGGTTTTCTAATGGTAAATTGGTTTTAACTGTTTTTCACAACGAAAATATTTTATTCCACTGTGTCAACATAAAGAAACTTTAAACATGAGTATATTTTATTTACACCTATTTAAAGAGCTATTTATATATTGCAGATGCATAAACTGTCCTTACTCCAAATCTGAGTCAAGACTGCCTATTTTAAAGAAACATTCCATTTTTTATTCCAGGATTTTGCTTCCACAATTCCAATTAAAACCAGCAACAGGTAATGGCCCACCTGAATTGACAGGGAACAAAAAAATCCAAACAAAACCCAGAAACAAGAAAACACCGGTTTTGGTTATTCATTTTGTGAAAAGGCTCATCTGATGACATGACACATTCAGAGCAAACTAAACCATCAGGCTTCTTCACGTGAGGTACTTTCACAGCAGACTGATCTATACTTTATCTAGATAGTCAGGTAGCTCCAACCACAAATAGACCTCCATGTCTCCTGGAAGAGAAGAGATCCACTGATCTTGCTGCCAGCACTGGCACCCTTGGAGCAGGCATCTTCTCCTTCCCATGGCCAGACAATCTCAACGTATTCACTCTTTCCATTCTAAGCCTGAGGAACTAGGAAAATACAGAAGAACAAGACCACCATTTATTCTGATAATGTATGGCCTCATAAACCCCAACTTCCATAAATCATAAAACCTTTTCGTATGCCAGAATTCTCTAGAATACCCTTTTCTTATGAATTTAAAAGCCTGCTCCTCAAAAGGCTGAGTCTTCAAAAGCCGAGTTGCTTCAAAAACATTAGTTTGCCACATTTGAAAAAACTTTTTTTAAAAAAGTATGTGAATTTCAACATTTATTTGGCATCATGTAAAATAACACTAGGACTTCTTCAAAAAGAAATGTAAACCTTTCTGCAAAATTCTGGAACTGACAATAGATATTAGACATTTTTCTCCACTTACATGTAATTTCTATAGCAAGCTCCAACCTACAACGTGCTTTCTGTAGATAAAATTACCAATTTCAATAATATTTGCATTTGTATTATGAACATAGAAACATCTACTGTAATCAAGTCCAACTATGCTATTTTAGGCAAGACATCATATGATCACTTTCATACAAGCAATCGATGTTTCAGAAAGTTTTCTTTAACCACACTATTACCACAAAAATTCTACTCCAGTACATTGGTGTAGAGACTGTAAACCTTTTAATTCCACAATCAATTTATTAATGCTTAGATACATTTGTTCTTCCGTTAAAATTTTTTACTTAATTTTCCTTTGTATATTTATTCATTCCTACAATTATTATGAGTGTTGATATCCTCTCTCAACTTTCATTAGAATGAATAATTGTCAAACCGGTTTTCCTTATTATTCCTTGCAGTTTTCTCTTTACTCCAGTTTGATCCTAAATTTCTTTCACTGATACAAGATTTGTTGTACAGCATTATGGTTCAGATCTCATCACTGTCTCACTAGTCCAATTTGCAAGTCATCTAGTGCATCCTAATCCTAATCTCTAATAGCAGTATCTCATTATTTTCTTAAAAGCAAAATTCAGCAGTGTATCTTTAATGTTTTGTCCACGATTAAGGAATGTAGTAATGAATACTATGCAATGACTTAGCCAAATTCACTCTTCTCTCCATTAAAAAAAAAAAATTAAAAAAAAATCAATTTCCAGCTGTCTTGTAGCCAATTCCTGACTCATTTTATAATTTTGGTATTCATGTACCACTTCACTGAATCTGTTGATGATTTTAGAACCCTCCACACTCTCTTAACAACTCAGCTAAAACTTGGTATGTTAAACAAGTCATTTATAATTATTTCATGCGTTCTTCCACAAAGCCATATTAATTAATCAGTACAGTTTGTTATAAATATTTGATCAACTCTGACATAAGGGTAAGAAACATAGGGGGTGCAGATATGTGTTGAAGAGGTCTGCAGCTCAGGAGTGCTGGGGAATACCTCTCCTTTTATTTGCTCCATAAACTCCCACAGGATTCCAATTACAAAGCCTATCTGCAGGAGGATTACCAGGCACCAAGCTCCAGTAAGTGGGCCATTAGAGTTGGGATCTCTTACTTTTGCTTTCTCAGACACATCTGTGTGCTGTTCAGCAACTGGCTTTGCAGCCTCTCCTGCAACATGACACAAGTACTGCTGTATGTGATCCACTCTCTCACCACTTGACAAAACTTCTCTGCTCATGTACTGGGACTTTACAAACTTACACTGACAAATGACCTGTTAGCTATTAGCCTGCTTTTCTGAAAAAAAACCCCAAGAAACAACAAACCAACAATTGGTTGACAAAGACAGCTGAAAATTATTCCAAAACTGAAGTCCCCTAAAGTTAAAAGTTAAACATTTTCCCTGGCTTCTTTTTATTGTAAAACACCTCGAACACAAGGCCAGTTGGCTGTTATTGTGAAAACTGATACAAACTTAACAGTTATTAAGGTCAATCCCATATAAGACGTGTGGGGGACATATATGTACCTCTCAAAACTATCTGTACAGGTCTCCAGTTGAGGGGCCAGGCATTCTGTGTGCCTGACAGTCAAGTGGCAAGCAGTGGCCAGCCTGTGTAGGGCCACAGAGCAGCCAGGAGTTGAACAGAAGGCTGGGGATAGTAAGCTACTTTGGGTCATTAAGGTGGGTGAAATAAGGGACCACCTGGCAGCTCTGAGGGTAAGAGCACTCTTACGATTTGTCACAAAGTGCAGTAGTAAGGGCCCAGACATCATTAGTTGTGCTGTTTATGAGACCCCGCTGTCATAGAAGCATAGAGTGGTTTGGGTTGGAAGGGCCATAAGGGATCACCTAGTTATAACCCTTTGCCAGTTTTAATACTGTCCTTTCCCAAGACACTAAGGGATAGTGCAGGCTAGAACATAATGAGCTCATTGACCCAGATTCCAGGTAACCACACTGAGAACTCTGGTAAGACCATAGTCAAAATATGAGCTATACACACGTTCCTCTTAGTATCCAAGCTACAGTGTTTAACTGACCTTAATTCCATGCAAACAACTGCCAAAACCTCACTGAATTTCTAGTGGAACATTTCACCAATACTAATGCTCCCTTTCCAAAGATATATGGAGGATGTAACATATTTATGATTGTCTTTTAGTTAGCAATCCTTCTTACGTGTTCTTAGAATTCTGTACCTAGAAGATAATGAAACGTGTTATTTATTTTCTTATACTTTTCCTTTGGAATGTCCAAATGACCTTTAGACTATGCATTTAATTAACCTGGATATATGTTGAATCCTAGATATTACACTAAGAGACTGTAAACACAGCATACTGTTAAACTCATAAAGGAGACCAAAAACATCCAGGACAGACATTTTCAGAACATACAGGCATACACTAAAATCATAACCACTGCAGTACGCTTCCTAGAAATTTTCACATCCATTCCACCAGATCTGAAAGAGCAAAGAAAACAGAACTGTGAAGTGACCTTTGAGCAGAGACGAACTTTTGTTTGTGCAGAATCTGTTGTAGTTCCTGCCAAAGCCCTGATTGGAACATACTCACATAATGTACAAATACCCTTAGCTGCTACAACTGATAAATAAAATGGTTACAGAAGTTTAAATATGCTAATGAAGTTGAGAGTGGTGGAAGATGTGCAATTATTTCTTAGTGAATAACCAAGGAAAATCTATCAAACTAGGGAGAGGATGTGTAATAACAGTGAAGCATGAACACCCAGAAGAGGGGCAAGAAAAACAGCAGCAAAGACACCAAACTGTTTGATCACATTATAATAGTAAGATAAAAATATACAAGTAAGTGTATGTATATACATACAAATGTGTGTCTTTGAAATAGCCTAGGGAATTCTGTTTTGTGGAAGTACTGAGCACACATAAGTATCACACATAGCTCAGCTCGTGCTGTGCCTGTCTGACAATAAACAGGACCAAACCCTTGGAACGGGACTGAGGCTCGAGACTGTTCCCATCACAAGGAAAGACCATTCAGAAGTTAAAAATAACACTGTGCAGGTAGACGCTCTCTCCTCTTCCAACACAGCTGGCAAAACCAGTCTAAACTCAACCCTGATTTGGAACTTTATTATTTACAAACAATTGTAAAACCAGCCATCTGCTTTTTTTCAGAAAGCACAATACAGCTGTGCTACAGCATTCACCAATTTAAAAAAAAAATTAAATCTTTGTACTTCATAGCAGGTATCTTATGAGAAATTAATTGTTCTTCAATGGAAAATTAAGTTTATTACGTGGCCTTCTCCCAGCTTGGATAGTATGTCTTGCTAGGGAGCAGGATTTTAAAAAAGGGAAATCTAAGAGCTGGCATTTTACAGAACACTTTGTGCACCTAGGATGAAAGAATTAAGCACAGTGAAGATGAAGAAATTGTATAGATTTCCCTAGAGAACTTTCAGAGTTTTTTTCATAGAAAATTTAACTGTGCATTAATATACGTTTTGAAAAGGTCAAGATCAGTATTCTAAGATCTAATATTAAAAGTATTATATTATTGAGTCTACTATATATCCATCAAAATTATTTGCTATTTTCATTCCTTGTCCATTCAAAAGGAGAGAAATTAATGACTTATTAGTAAGTTTTAAAGAGATCACTCTACACTACACATCTAATTTAACATTCACTAAGATGAGTATGAGGAACAGGTATCTGTAGGATTTGGTGACGTTTCTAATTGCTGACTAAAAAGACAAGAGTGGTTTAAAATGTAATTAAACTATAGATACTGAGTACAAGTTCCACGCTTTTATGTTCCATTAATGTGTTGATTGTCACTGATTGCCTAAGATTGAAAACACAAAGAGAATTCCAAGTTCCTGCCTGGAAATTTCAATGCAACTGAGTCTCACAGGTTTTTCATAAATAACTGAACTTCAAAGAAAAATAATATTCAGTCAATCATTTTAGGACAAGCAAAAAAATGCACAGGACATTTTGAGACATTTAATCCACAAAAATGACATTTATCAATAATAAATGTTGAGACAGTATTCTCAGATTGAAAGGTGACACAGAGACTTTAAAGCTTTGTGTTCTTTAGAAGTGATAAAAAAATCAACATGATAAAAACCCAGTACGATACCAGTAGGAAATAAGGAAATTGCACTAATTCCTGGGAGCATTCCAAAAGTGGAAAACTCCCACTCTGCGAGCAGTGATCATTAAATGCATGTTCCCTGACAAACACCTGAACCCATTAAGATAAAGCAGTAATCACTTAAATGAAGTAAAACTGTCTGGATTTTATCCTAAAATTAAATTTCTCAATCAAGTTACTTTGCAAACTATTTTCTCAGCCAAAAAAAGATCAAAAACTACAATTTTAATTTTCAGGGAAAAAAATGGGATTAAAGTTACATACTGTAATTCTAAATCTGGTGAAAATAACTGCAAATTCTGTAAAAGAAAATTACAACTTTTAATGGCTTCTGTAGTCTGTCACTTTTGCATGTGATTAAAATGTGGGGTTTTTTTCAAAACATGCATGCAATATTAAGCATCATTGGAGAATAATTTAGCTTACCTTATTATAATAGCATGTTTTACTTAAAATAAAGATGTGGATTTATATTGAATACATCCATAATTATATTACATACTATACAATGCATCTTGAGCTTCAGTTTGCATTTACACATGAAGCTTAACCCTAGTTACACTAGGGTTACCCTAGTTAACACCAGTGAAAAAGTGCTACATGTTTAAATCTCTTAAGTAGAGAGCATGGACAAGCCATACCTATCAATCAAACCAGAGAGGTTTTTTTGTAACTAGGTAAGATCCACAGTCCATTAGTATTAACACCTATCAGTAACTAAATATACAAAAGGCCACACGTTCTTCAAAGTATGCAGAATACAAAGTTTGAAATGTAAGCCTCAGCTTTACAGTTTGATATCGGTGAACAGCATTTTCCTGGGATTTCTTCTTGACTCTGTTAAATCCTCCTCTGCTGTCAGTTAACTTTGTCTATGGCTTTGGGTAATGCATAAGATTATGCCATTCCTTGCTTCGGTAAATCATGAACAAAAATAGGAATAATATTTTGAAATAAGTCAACTGATTCTTTGATTATACATTTTTTATGCAGTTACTTCTGTGTTTAAAATATTTTGCGAAGACCAATCTATACTCAGCTATAACTGAGACTTATTCTAGACAAAAAGACCTTCTGGCCTGTGTAGAAACAGCAATTTTCCATATTAACAGTGAGCTGGCAATGCTGAACCACAACAGCAAAAAAGGACGATTGTAACAAATACCTGCAATAATACAAATTTCAGCATTTTTGCATCATTTGTACATGATCAATACAGGATGGATGACCTGTATGGATATACGTATTTCTAAAGGCAAGCAACAAAAAGACGGGTTGTAAATTTTCAAATAATTTTTCAGCTATGGCTCAGCTCCAGAACCAATGGGCAAGCAAATTTATTACTTTTTGAGGATTTACAGATGGCCTATAATTGAGGGCACAGAGGAATCCAGTTCTGACAAGCATTGGAATTCTTAACAGAACAATGAGCACGGGATACAAAAGGCTTTTGTTCGGACAGATCCTTAGGAGCCAGAACGCTGCTAGGGTGATGCAGCGCGCTGCATCTGCTCTCAGGACAATCAGCTCCCCTTTACAGTCAATAAAAGGCGAGGAGTGCCCAGCCTGCTGCGACAGCCCTGCCAGGGGTCCGGGCGGCTCTCCAGCAGGATGGATGCGCTGCCGGCAGCACCTCAGCGGGATGTGCTGATGGCAGAGATGGGCCGCGCATCACCTGTCCTCAACGGGGCGCGCTGCCACCAAGAACCACCTCCCTCCCCATGCCCCTCAAGTGTATAACCACCTCCTTGTGCCGCACAGGGCCGTGGGAGGCAGAACTTAGCGGGCAACTACGTTCCTTCTGCCACTGCCGGGGTTTTCGGCCGCCCCCAGCCTCATCGGCCCCAACCCCGGAGCAGCGGCCGCCATCGCCCCCGCCCCGCCCGCCGGGGGAGGGCAGCGCCGGCAGCGCCCCTACTGCGCATGCTCAGGGCGCCCGCGCTTGCGCCCCGCGGCGGCCCCGTTCATTCTAAGGGAGGACTAATTCTGACATGACGGGCGGGATGGGGCAAAGGGATCCCCTTCTCTCACAGCGCGGCTCGGCCGCGGCATGCGGCGCTCTTCGCCACTGCCGCCTCTCCGCAGGCGGCGAAGCGCCAGTCCCCCCTGAGCGCTCCCTCCGAGCAGCGCGCACCCACCTGCAGCCAACACCCGCAGCTCACCGACCGGTCTGGCCCACCCTCCGCAGCGGCCGCGCCAACAGATTGGTTCCTTCCGGCGTCATTCTGCTGCTCCTTGCACTCGGAATGGCTTCGCGGGCCGCCACTCCAGGTGAGAGCCCGCCCATCTCCCTGAGAGGGTTCCTCTTTGACGACACCGCGGGTGCTCCGCCGCAGGCACCGCCTTTTCTGATAGGTCGCTACCTGGCGCATTGCGCTGTCAGTCACAGGGCGCTCTGGCGTCGGATTGGTTGGAGGTTTCGGGGGCGGGGCCCTCCGTGGTTCCCGCACGATGATAGGCTGTCGCCAGGCCCGAGGGGCGGGTCCTGGCGGCGCGGGGCGGGCCCGCGGGAGGGAGCCGGGAGCAGGGAGCGCGGCCGGGCCGGCGCTGCGGGGCCGGGCCATGGGCAGCGTGCGCTGGGCCTTCCCCTGCGGCGCTTGGCGACCCCGCCGCTGCGAGTGGCTGCTGGCCGCGCAGCTGGTGCAGCCCGAGGAGAAGGAGCGCATCGGCCAGTTTGTCTTTGCCCGCGATGCCAAAGCCGCCTTGGTACATGGGGAGCGGGGACGCGGTTGTCTCTCTGCGCTGTCAGCGTTGCCCAAATTCTTGATTTGTCGTAGGAAAACATGCTCTGCAAGGGCGTTTCAGGGATGTAAAGCTAAAGGATATACTTGTTTAAAAGTATAAAGCTCTCCCTCACTGAGGAGTAAAGAGAGACGGCAGGCTGCTGTCAGTAGTTATTCTAAAAGACCTCACAACTTCTAAGTCGTGATACCAAGTCAGGAGACAAAATCCGCATACTCTAGGAGACTCTGCATAGGACATCGGTGTAACGAGTAGGAGAATAAAGCTGTTTTACATGATTCAGGTTTTAAATCTCGCGTAATACACACCTGCTAATTAGTCTGGAAGGAGTTATCACTTTAGCTATTGCGTATTTCATTTAGCACCTAAGTAGTGAATGGATGTAGTGAAAGGAAGGCTGTTGAGATAATTTTACTGTTCAGGGTGTTGTAAAAAGCATTTATTTGTTCCATAAAGTATCGTAAATAAGGTAGAGACAGGAACTACTGTGATTTGTCTAGGCTGGGACTGCTTTTCATCTTGTGTTGACTGTATTAATGCTGACAATGTATTTGATACTCCAATGAACTCTTTTGCTTAAACTTACTTGACACAGCTTTCATAAAAGGGAGAAATTTAAATTATTTGGCTGAAGTACAAGGCTTGATATCAACAGTAATAAACCAACGCTTTTTAGGCAGGTGGTTTTCTAGCAGCCACACAGCACAATAGTTCCGTATGAATTATTTCCATTTTATTTCATAGGCTGGTCGCCTGCTGATGCGGAAATTAATTGCAGAAGAGCTGTGCATACCTTGGAATGAAGTACACTTGCAAAGGACATCAAAAGGAAAACCTTTCCTGGCCAATAACTTACTCGGTATCCATTCAAATTACAACTTCAATGTCTCCCATCAAGGAGACTATGCAGTCCTTGCAGCTGAGCCTGAGCGTCAAGTTGGCATTGATATTATGAAGACTGATTTACCAGGTAGTGCATTATGGTGACTAAAGGAGATTCTGCAGTGTTTTAGTACTGAACATTTTCACATTTCCCAAAGAACCAATCTATGTCCTAGAAATTTAGTATAATTAGAAGAGGGTGTATGACTGTGTTGTGGATTTGGGATTTCTAGGTGGTAAATGCACTCTTCATTGTTTATTTTGGGGTATATTATAGGACAGATAGAGATATATTTCTCATTTAGAGAAGCAGAACCCTGGGAAAATAAGGTCATGAATCTTTCTATCATATGAGCAGTACCAGCATCTGCAGATACTTTAATTATGGATTTGCCATCTGTGAGGCAGAAGCAGGAACATCTTTCCAAATAGGTACAGTGGGATCCATCCCCGTGAGAACTTCATAGTCTATATTAGTCAGTTGTCCCATAAGTATGGACATTTTCTGTGTCAGCCCACTGGCAATACAGATTCTATGTGAATGTGCAGTAATCCTTAGTGAGAGGGGATCATGAGGAAGGAACATGTGCTTTTGGGAAAAGACTAAACTTCAAAAGAAATTTTTATTGGCCTATTTATTTGTATGAAGTGACTGTAGAGATTAGTGAATTTCAGGATCAAAATTAGAATTGTAGCAAAATGTGTTTTTAAACACAGTTTTATGGAGATCATTTAGTTTGCAAATGTTCATTGGTGCATGACTGGGTTAAAGGAGAAGCATACTGGGATTTATGATTCACTGGAATTCTGGTTTTATTAGAATCTACCTTGAACATTTAACCAGATATGACAGTAGTAGTTGTGTCCTTAGAGAATCTCTCTTCACAGTTTTTGGAGTTGCCTGGCATTTTATGCTGCAAAATACTTTGTGTTGTAAGGTAGAGATTCAGATAAACCCTGACTGGATAACTTTCTGTCTGATCACTTTGCACCTTTTTAATGATAACTACAAGTATACGGTTTTGTATTGTCACATTTAGCTAGGATGCACAGAAACTTTGCTGCAATCTGAAGTTCTTTCCTGTGACTCACTCTGAACAAGGTGGTCAGGGTGTGAGGCCACAGGATAGGTAGGCTTTGGAGGATCCTCCACCAGAGCTGTTGTGTGTCTCCTGATAGGAATTGTCCATTGGGTAAGACTGCTTTTGTACAGGGGCACACCTGACAGGACTGCAGTAGCCCAAAGCCTAAATAACCAGATTAAGCTTGAAGCTGGGGCTTTTATCATAGCCCTCTCAGGCAAAGCAGGCAAGGTGATGTTCCAGCTGTCTCTCCTCACAGCATCTTGCACACCTTCAGCCTGTTTATTGGGGGAGCAGAGTTACAGAGAAGGCCTTGCTGCTGTGCAAACACTGCTGAAACCGGTATCAACGCTGAGTTAGGCATAGACCTAAAAAACAGCACTCTACAGGCTGCCATGAGAAAGGTAATGGCTGGACCCTGCAGCCTGGGAAGCACTCTGGTTGGGCCACTGGCCTTACCACTGCACTCACTAGTTTTAATTCCTCATCCATAAAGTTTCTCGTTTCAGTGGGTAAATAGTGAAAATGTTCAAGCATTGAAGTTTTCTCAGGAAGTGCAAAATTCAAATTTATACTGAAAAATAAAAAAAAAAATTATGTGGAAGTAGGGGTTTCTTACATCCTCTGCTGGTATTTTATGCAGCCGGCATTTTAAAGGCATGTTGTCAATGTCCAGCTGACGAGTTTTATGAAGCATGTTTAACTTTATTTCTGAAGTCTTAGTAAGGCTTTGAGATCTGATACAGACAGGCTTCAGTGTTTTTACCCCGAGAGAGAAAAATGGTTGTTATTTTGGAGATGCTGATTATTCCAAAAACTGAACAGTGAAAGGTGACTTATATGTCTTCCTTTTCGTAATTATAATTTGTATTTTTGAAAAAGAAATAAGGTACTAATGGAAATATAATAATTGTATGTGGGAAAGAGAGCCAGTAAATAAGTAATATTAAGGATAGAACTTCATATTACAGAGACTATAATTTAAAGCTGGCCATCTTTTCACCTAAAATTTTTCTGAAGAAGGTTTTTGTCTTAGTAGAATCACCTGCAACTGTTTTTTGTTGCTGGGCTATGAATAGATAACACTGACTTTACCAATATTATTCTCTCTGATAGTTCCACTGAGTGGTGCTCTTGTTCTGCACTTGCCAAGTACATTATATTTCTGAAGGTGTATCCACTATAAATCTCTTTCCTTGGAAAAGCTCGAAGAACAAAGAGTATGAACAAAGTACATTTCAGTAGGTTTGTTTGTTTCCTTCAAAGACTTGTTTAAGTACAAAGTACTTCATCTTGTGATGTTATCTAACAGCATCTTGATTGAGATCTCGAGTATTGTAGCTCATATATATTCCTTTATTGTTCAACTAACAAGAATGCAAAATCTGCAGTGCATATATACACGAGTATCAAGCAGCTGAAAGTTTTGAGAAGTCTGCTGTCTGTGTGCTACTATGTGACAAGGAGTCTTGATGCCCATAAACATTTTATGTCACTTCTTAATCCCTGCTATGTAGTTTTGTTTTACTTATTGTTCGTAAGAAGCTGCCTCTTTCCATATTACTTGTGCTTCATTATTAAAATCTGAGAAATTAAACTACGACAAGACATAGCCTTCTTCAAAGGTAAAGGCAGGCCACACTAGAGGCTATTCTTACCACTGCAAACAGCAGCAGTTCTACAAAAGTTCCACAGGTGTGCAGCAGTTTATCACCTTTTTTCCTCTATTCACGTATTAAAGGATATACTGTAGGGATGGTAGAAAAGGAAAATATCATCTTTAGGTATTGTTGCTTCTAGATATAGATATATACAGGTATTGTATATCCTCTTTAGTGTTGTTGCCTTTTCGTTATCTGGCAGGTTATTGTAGATCTAAGTCAGTCTTTCAGTTTAGTTGTTTATGAAGAGTTACTGAGATCAACGATTGTTTTTCTTCTCTTTAGATCAGTTTAAGATGAATTCTTGAGTCATTTGGAAAAATGCACACTGTCCTGTAAATTTGTTAGTAGAAGTGTCTCTGGACATTATTTGGCCAGAGAGGTAATGCATATGAATTTATTTTAAGCCTTTCAAAAAAGAAATGAAAAGGATTCTTACAGTACTGTTAATTCCTGTGGAAAAAACTAAGCTTGTCTTTGATTTTTTTGTCTCATGGCAAAGAAATTCTGCAGTAAGTGTCAACTTGGTTTGAGTGGTGTGTGGGATGTTGATTGACCAAACACTTAAACTCTGTAAACGTTTTCAGAGACTTAGGAAATAATTATAGCTTAATAAAGACTGCCTTGAGCATTTGAAAAAAGTTTAGATCTTAGGCTCAAGAGCACTCTTGCTGTGCAAGTGAATTTCTTTTCACTAATGCGAATTTTTAGCTTAGATGCATTTGCAAAGATAAAGAAATGGACAGTTCATTCCATATCTTTGAAAATCAGCCTGCAGTCTTTCTTACCTATCCCACTATTTTTATTTTGATCCAGACATCTCCAGTCTCAATTTTATTCCAGAATTAAATATTTGACATGCAATAGAATTAGCTTTTCTCATTAGTGTTTTGGTTTTATGCTAGGCTTGCTTGTTAAAAGACACAAAAGGGTAAATTTTCTGCACGTGAATTTCACAGAAAAATTAATTTGATCTAAAAATACTCCAATAAATGCTTTTTTAAGAAAGTAGGCTATTATGTGCAAACACCGAACTATTTGAAACTGGTTTTCTCTGAGGCAAGGAAATACAAAAAGAACTTGACTCGTTTTTCTCTTTTTATTCTCATTGTTACATTATTGAGGTGAGGTAATGTAAGAGATGATAGAGATCTTCAAATCAGAGACGGGTCACACATGTATATAAGTCCCACATGAAGAAGCTAAATACTGTACTTCATTCTGGCTAGTGGAGGAAAGCTCTCTCTCCAGAAAATTTTAGACTTTGTGCTGTTAATTTTGGTGTATTCATAAGCCTAATTGAGTTAGGCACACCTACGTCATAGTTAAGATATTTGGCATGTCTTTTAGCTAGCAGCCATGTTCATTCTTTTGACTTGCAATGCTTATTTAATTGCTGCATTTCAGCTTTTCAGTAAGAATTTCCTGACCTAGAAACAAATTCCAGATCAGATTGTTCTTTGGAGTGCTTTTGTCCTTAAGGTGATTTACCTTTACTTTAAACAGAGTTTTAACTGTTTCTGGTTTTATTGTTGTATTTCAGTAAATCTCATAGCAGCCATCAACATCTGATCTTTTACTGCTAGAGATAATCACCAAATTGTTAGCTAATGCTACAGCTTTAGGTTTGTAGACTGAACTACTTGGAATGAAGAAATTAACCAAGGGTTTGATTTAAATGTTACTTCTTACAGATCAAAGAAGTCATAATTTATAAATACATATACAAGCACATCATTTTTAGATGTGGAGGGTGTTAAAACAGCTGATATCCTTGTTGAGCTAAAGAATCGCAGCGATGCTATGCACTTACACTGAGTAAACAGGGAGGCATTTCTTTGTTCTAGTTCTATTTGCAACTGGGAAGAAACAGCCATCTTAATGTATTCTTAAAGAATGTATAATATGTAGCAATTTCATTGCTGTGCTTTATTCATGTTTCTAAACACAGTTTTAACCTGGAACTACACAATTCTGTAATTGATAAAGCACCAATGCTTGATAAATTGAAAGAAAGTTGATATTGTAATTAAATCACCTCTTTAAAGGAAAATTTCTTTATTTTCCAAAGAAACACTCTTAATCCTTTATGACTATTTCTTTAATAGAAAAATGTAAAACCATTTGGATTAAAATATAAACTGATAGCAAAATGCAGAACTATAAAATTAGGATGTGAAGAATATATTTTTAAAATGAAGGATAAACTGGCAAGAAAGAAAGTAAAAGCCCTAAATTAGGAGCTTTTATTAAAAATAAGAGTTGGAACAAAGAGTAACTATAAGACTGCTTGTCAGATTGTTTTGGTGTTGTGGCTTTTTTTTTCATTCTGCACACTGAATTTGCAATAATCACAATTTATTATTTAATTGGTGTTTTGGGAAATTAAGTTATACAGTCACAATGAGCAGCTAAATAGAAACTGATTTTTTCCTTAACAAAAATAAAAGTGCTTTTCAACATGCAGTAATGACAGTTAGCTTTGGCTTTCCAAATTAAGAAAATGTAGCAGAAAAAGTCTGATCCAAGGACTAAGGTTATGTAATTATTATGTAGGTGTTAAAAAATTGCCTTTTGAGGAGTTTCTTGCTAACACTTCCTATTTCCAACAGCTTCAGCTCTACAGACATGTATATTTGTTGCAAGAGCTGGAACACAGAAGGTGACTTTATTTTGCATTGTCAGAAGCTTATTTGGATATTGACTGTACAGGTATTACAGTTTGGAGTCCTTACTGGTTTCAAGGTTGTGAGACAGTCTTTGAGAAAGAGACTTACAGATTTTTTTTTTTTTTTAATATACTGACTTACGAAATGGTAGGAACTTACCTTAAATATTTCACAACCCTCCTTAGTAAAGGTAAAAAAAAAAATAGCCTCACCTGTATTTCCTTCATGTATTTCCTCTCTAAGACAAATTCTAATTTTCAGCATGGCAAATATTTTTGTATTTCCTCAATAAAGGTTGCTTATGTTCTGTGAGGTTTTCAGTAACGTTTAGGATTGGGAGACATTTGCTACTTCCATAGGTAGCTGTTTTCTTGCCATTTATTGGGTTGGTGCTGGGAATTCTAAGCATTCATAGTGATTATGAGCTGTGTTGTATTTTGATGGAAAATCTAATTTTGTGGTGTACTAAAAACTTATTACTTGCCCTGCATAGTTTTCCTGTTTATTCATCAGACTTGTTGGGTTCTATATCAAGCATGTATATCTTCCCTTTTCTTTCCTAGTAAAAGCGGATTTAATAAAAGCAGAGCAAACACTTGGAGATGATATCTACAAGAGTAGATACAGCTGATACAGGGGAATAGACCATTGAAGTTCATCAGTTTTTCATCTGTGGGCCTCTGCTTTTTCATCTGCTTTTGCCATATTGCAGCACATTTATCTTCCACTTACGTCTTTCCTTGTATATTTTGGCTGGATAAAAGACAGCTCCTGCAGTGGCAAAATTTGATTTGTGTGATGTTAAGGGAAAGTATATGGAGGGACAACATGCCAATGACTAGCTGACTGCTGTCTCTTCTCTGTGGGAAGACCAAACAAAGCAAAGCATGCTGGATTTTAGCTGTCAAGTGGGACAAGCAGTCTTTCAGCTGCTGGCCAGCCAAACAAATGACTTCATAAGGTTTTGTTTTGTTTAAATTTTTGTTCATTTTTTTTAAGAAGACTGTCCTTACGTAGGAGAGATTGATTCCATATTTTAAAACACTAATACTACTTCTGTCGTCTTATGGGGTTTTTTGGACTTCATTATGAAGGTGGAAAAGAGGGAAGCATGATGTACAGACTGAGGTGGGAAAGTTTTAAGTGTGAAAGTAAGGGATATTTCTACTGCATTTGGCTGTGCAATTCACATTGTGGGACAGGCTTCTGTGCAGTGTCCTGACTTCGGCCATTAAAAAGCAACTCTGTTGTTTATTGGATTCATTACTGCATAGGATATCGTGAGGTTGAAGGACACAGTCTCAGAGTTTGTGTGTCAATATTGAGGACCATTTCCACACCAAGTTTAGAGGAGACATCTCTCATCACACTCTTTCAGGGAAACCAGCTCAGTTCGAATCAGCTTGTGCTTTCTAAGGTCGCTGAGCTTCCCAGGACAAATTTGCATTAGTCAGATCAAGTTAGAAAGTGTGAATCATGTAGTGAAATTTATGTGGAAGATGATGATGACTTAGGTGCTGAGAATTGGCCACCTCCCACCCCATTTATCCATCATAGTATTTTGTATGCCAAGTACCAGCTGGATTCCAATGCAACCCCAGGTTCTGCAGTGGTGTTAGCTTCTTAAAGATGGGCCTACATTCCCAATAGTTACACTGTCACTAAATACCTAACTTTTCCTGCTTGATAAACTGTGAAGGGGAGATCTGCTATTGTGATTAAATCTCCTTTTTTATGCTTGTCTGTTTTTTTGGACTAGTACATGTGGGGTTTTGCTTGTTTGTCTTCCTGGAGAAGTAAATGATACTAAGTTACAGGTTTTCTTTAAAATGTTAATTTTAAAACAAAGGACTGATTGCCAAATATTACAGTCAGGATCTCTGAATGTGTAGAAAGACCTTCTAGCATATTACTTCATAAAATGTAATAAAACTTTTTCAGAGATCTGGTGGCTTGGTAGTACTATCTAGTATAAGGCTATGGATGGTCAGACATCATCTGCACTTTTTTTTTTACATCTGTAGTTGTGTTCTCATGACTTGCTTTATAAAGTGTATTTTTATGTTTATTTAGATTTTGGGGGTTGAATTTTTTAGTGTGATACAGCGTAACTTCCTAGTGTTGAAAGGAAGTAGAGTTTCCTGCTGTCCTGGCAATGCAATGATTGCTGTAACTGTTTGACATTTGTTTTGTAATGAAAAACTGATTAAAATGTCTTTTTTGTGGGGTAATTTTTGTTTTTGCTGAAATATTATGGCTGCCTAGAGCTCTGCTAGCTGTGGTCATACAACTTCTTGGAAAGAGCTTAAGCAAGTAAAAGGTGTGAGTTGGCAAACACAAGTTAAGAAACTTTTTACTGTATTACTGCTCATTTTCTTATTTGCTCTCACTGTTTTGCTGTAAGTACATTTTTCTCAAAGAATTGAGGTCCCTGAGTCATCTTAGTGATTAAGACCTTTTGTACTTTTAATGTTTTTATTTTCTCCCCTCAAAAGCAGGCTAAAACCATGAGCTTGCACCCATGTATGTTTGACTGCAAGCTCTTCAAGAGCAAGTATATGTTCCAGCTGAATGCTTGGAAAGAACATGTAGAAATATTCTGGAGTCTGAACAAAATTTGAGAGGATCTGGAATATTTTTTTAATATTCAGAATAAATGACAAAAAGCATGAATCTGCTGCAGACAGTGTGCTACTTGTCTTTAAA